>NC_060140.1:171397155-172606441 GCF_021461385.2 Schistocerca piceifrons
TCTTATGTGTACATAAATTTCAAGTTTCTTCAGAATGGCTATGGTAGGACCCTTTGAAGTTTTATATAGTAGCTGCAGTATGTGTTAAATTATATGTTGACGGTCTTCTAGGTGGAGAACAATTTTGATTATTTGACGTATAATATGCTGCAGACCCTGTGACATTAACGGTTCCAGAACCTTGGGTATGTCAGTGAGATGTAAACTATGTTGTTGGGGTTTAGCAGTCACAGTAAAAGTATATGTTCCTATTTATCAAACATGATATCCTCAAAGAAGAATACTGAATTTTGTTTCACTTTGTAGGGAAGTGACGACGACACACTATCATTAAATGTTCTGTATTTCTGATCGTCAATATCTGTTAAAAATCTTCTGCAGAAGTTGATATTTTGGTTGAAAAATGTTTTCAAAAAACCCATACATGCTGAAAACCTCTCAACATGTATGAGCAATATCATTACGAGATCAGTTTTACTATAGTTTGAGGA
This sequence comes from Schistocerca piceifrons, assembly GCF_021461385.2. Classification (NCBI taxonomy): domain Eukaryota; kingdom Metazoa; phylum Arthropoda; class Insecta; order Orthoptera; family Acrididae; genus Schistocerca; species Schistocerca piceifrons. Next base: position 171,397,647 of record NC_060140.1, read on the forward strand.
GTTGTATCTCAGAGTGTCACTTTTTAATCCGTGGTTAAAAAAGAAAATATGAGGTAAAGGGATAAGAGATGTGATGTATGAGTGATTCAATTAGTAGGTTTATGTACACATACAATATGAGAATATTAGGAAATCATGTAAGGACAACTACACATATGATATCACAACCGACAGGAACCTCCACAGAACGACATTTTGTTACATAACATGGCCCTTAACGCAGTATAAGAACTATATCGGGAAAATGCAGAGGGTATCAAAATATGTATATGTCTCTAACGAACTGCATCACATTGAAAGCGAACTTCAAGAAAAATAGTGCTTTCAATTACGGTCACCCAATAACAACAATGATTTTTAAGTGTATATATATTTTAAGTTGTGATAACGAAGTAAGTTAAACAACCAAACTGCAAACCCTTCATAGTAAATGACTCAACTTTCATCAGTGTTGAAGCCCCTGGGAGCAATGCACAATGCAATAATATTACCTGATTCAGTACGTTGTACCATTGTGGTACGCTAAAAATGTGGTAAAACAAATCTAGGAATGATATTCTTCACACATAACGAAAGGCTGACGTTTTAAAATGCTTATGTGTTTTCGAAAAGCAAAATCTCATCATTTTGGACCATACCGCATGAGATAAACAGGAAGAAAATTAATTACTTCTCTTTCGGCCGTCACAACACCATCCATGTACCTTGCACCTCACAAACATGCTTAAAGGTTCCCAAACAGCTTCTGTGAACTAATGCATATCATATTAATGCCAACACCATCTAGGTATGTTGCATGTCACAAATATACTAAAGGGTTCACAAACAGCTTCTGTGAGCTAATGCAAGATAATGATAAACCAAACCACATATACAAGGAACATTTAAGTATGAAGTTGGATTTCAATGAATTTACAAATGTATGTTGAGAACGCTCGAATCTCGACAATAGATGTATTTCTTCTTACTGATGAAACATGGGGACTATAAAATGTCCAATACAGATGTGAGTTTAAAGAACTCCTAGAAAGATCTTGACATGTGACAGATGAACCATTTGTTCATTATGTCAATAAGGAGAAGCTTACAATAGTTCATTAAGGAGAATTATTAATAATGATTAGCTTATCACATCATTTATAGATGTAAGTGTTAACAGCATACACAGTTATTTTATATTTTTGAAATACTATTTTCACGTGTGAGAAGGAAGAAAAGTGCTCTTGTCATGGCCTCACGCTAAATACAAACGTGATACTTTCAGACAGTTAAAAGGAAGCAACACACGTATAACCCACATCTCAGTGCACAAATTTTTCATCATTATGCCCACAAGACTGCAGTTTCAAATATGCTGATTCATAGTGAAAAATTGTCTGTCTGACAACGAACACCTGGATTCTGAAATCAGATCTCTAAGAAACATATTCTGGCAGAACATCGGTAGTGAGCGAGGTATTAAGTTAACCAACTCTAAGAAACAAAAACTCAGAGATACTCAGCCAGCATAAGGTGATCGGCCCATAGCATTCCTTCTTATGCTTGGAGTTAAAACAAATAAAGTAGTGGAGTTAAAATTAAAGTAGATGGGCTTTCTTACATGGGTTGTTCAGTCCATTTTCCAACCACCCAAGAAACTTACAGAAATGCTGCATCCAGTAAAAGATAGTCATTAGAACAGTGTACCCGTAATTTATAGAATGCTGTGTGAAAATAGTAGCTAATACTAAGAACTTCAGAAGGCACCTCAGAGCACTGATACATCACATATGGAAAATTCAACAAATTTTCTGTTGCTGAGCACAGCCCATGAATAAACATGATAATGTATGGTAATACAGAAATATCATCCCCACTCCGATTCTGTAGTCAAAGAAGGCATTGAGATCACAATGTGTAACAAAAACTTTAAATGAGACGATGGTTACACCTTTAGTATTGCATGGAAGTGGAAGCTTGATGCTGAAAGGGAAGAGAGAAATCTAGTTGACCAGCTACTACACTCCTGGGAATGGAAAAAAGAACACATTGACACCGGTGTGTCAGACCCACCATACTTGCTCCGGACACTGCGAGAGGGCTGTACAAGCAATGATCACACGCACGGCACAGCGGACACACCAGGAACCGCGGTCTTGGCCGTCGAATGGCGCTAGCTGCGCAGCATTTGTGCACCACCGCCGTCAGTGTCAGCCAGTTTGCCGTGGCATACGGAGCTCCATCGCAGTCTTTAACACTGGTAGCATGCCGCGACAGCGTGGACGTGAACCGTATGTGCAGTTGACGGACTTTGAGCGAGGGCGTATAGTAGGCATGCGGGAGGCCGGGTGGACGTACCGCCGAATTGCTCAACACGTGGGGCGTGAGGTCTCCACAGTACATCGATGTTGTCGCCAGTGGTCGGCGGAAGGTGCACGTGCCCGTCGACCTGGGACCGGACCGCAGCGACGCACGGATGCACGCCAAGACCGTAGGATCCTACGCAGTGCCGTAGGGGACCGCACCGCCACTTCCCAGCAAATTAGGGACACTGTTGCTCCTGGGGTATCGGCGAGGACCATTCGCAACCGTCTCCATGAAGCTGGGCTACGGTCCCGCACACCGTTAGGCCGTCTTCCGCTCACGCCCCAACATCGTACAGCCCGCCTCCAGTGGTGTCGCGACAGGCGTGAATGGAGGGACGAATGGAGACGTGTCGTCTTCAGCGATGAGAGTCGCTTCTGCCTTGGTGCCAATGATGGTCGTATGCGTGTTTGGCGCCGTGCAGGTGAGCGCCACAATCAGGACTGCATACGACCGAGGCACACAGGGCCAACACCCGGCATCATGGTGTGGGGAGCGATCTCCTACACTGGCCGTACACCTCTGGTGATCGTCGAGGGGACACTGAATAGTGCACGGTACATCCAAACCGTCATCGAACCCATCGTTCTACCATTCCTAGACCGGCAAGGGAACTTGCTGTTCCAACAGGACAATGCACGTCCGCATGTATCCCGTGCCACCCAACGTGCTCTAGAAGGTGTAAGTCAACTACCCTGGCCAGCAAGATCTCCGGATCTGTCCCCCATTGAGCATGTTTGGGACTGGATGAAGCGTCGTCTCACGCGGTCTGCACGTCCAGCACGAACGCTGGTCCAACTGAGGCGCCAGGTGGAAATGGCATGGCAAGCCGTTCCACAGGACTACATCCAGCATCTCTACGATCGTCTCCATGGGAGAATAGCAGCCTGCATTGCTGCGAAAGGTGGATATACACTGTACTAGTGCCGACATTGTGCATGCTCTGTTGCCTGTGTCTATGTGCCTGTGGTTCTGTCAGTGTGATCATGTGATGTATCTGACCCCAGGAATGTGTCAATAAAGTTTCCCCTTCCTGGGACAATGAATTCACGTTGTTCTTATTTCAATTTCCAGGAGTGTATATAGTGAAATCAGCATCACTAGCGTTCTTCAGTCATAGTCATCGGCATAATCCCTGGTAGCATATGGAAGACTAGTGACATCTCCATATGTAATTCGGGCAAGTAAAGTCCCTAACGGTCTTACTGAAATCTAATCTGATGATGGGGACGGAAGATACTGACAATAGCTCTAAATCGATAAATATGACGCAGCAAGTAGTCCATGAAGCATTTATTCAAGCACGTTAACAGCTTTAAACAATATTTGCAAATTTATTATGTCACATTATCAAGCAAAATGGTGTATAACGTGTTTAACAAAATTTATTATGTTACACAATGAACAGCCGATTGTGAAAAATGTAACTTGTATAATTACAGTTCTCAATTTACCAAATTACTCAGTGAAATACCTTTGTGAAAACTATAACGTGTGTTACTGTAGTTCTGAATAGCAGTGCACAAACTAAGTACAGTTCTCAGTTTATTATATTACACAGTGACTCATATAGTGTCAAAATATAACGTGCATATTTACAGTTCACAACAATAGTGAACAAGTGTGCTTTTTTTCTTTTTTGGTTGCTTAGAAGTGCTTGCACCTTTGGCAACTGGACTGCCTTCATTTATAGTTTTTAACATAACTTTATTTCATTTCGCTTTATTATGTTACACTCAACAACCGAACTAGGTTAATAATTGGCTCCTTTTACCGACCTCCCGACTCAGCAGCATTAGTGGCAGAACAACTGAGAGAAAATGTGGAATACATTTCACATAAATTTTCTCAGCATGTTATAGTCTTAGGTGGAGATTTCAATTTACCAGATATAGACTGGGACACTCAGATGTTTAGGACGGGTGGTAGGGACAGAGCATCGAGTGACATTATACTGAGTGCACTATCCGAAAATTACCTCGAGCAATTAAACAGAGAACCGACTCGTGGAGATAACATCTTGGACCTACTGATAACAAACAGACCCGAACTTTTCGACTCTGTATGTACAGAACAGGGAATCAGTGATCATAAGGCCGTTGCAGCATCCCTGAATATGGAAGTTAGTAGCAACATAAAAAAAGGGAGGAAGGTTTATCTGTTTAGCAAGAGTAATAGAAGGCAGATTTCAGACTACCTAACAGATCAAAACGAAAATTTCTGTTCCGACACTGACAATGTTGAGTGTTTATGGAAAAAGTTCAAGGCAATCGTAAAATGCGTTTTAGACAGGTACGTGCCGAGTAAAACTGTGAGGGACGGGAAAAACCCACCGTGGTACAACAACAAAGTTAGGAAACTACTGCGAAAGCAAAGAGAGCTTCACTCTAAGTTTAAACGCAGCCAAAACCTCTCAGACAAACAGAAGCTAAACGATGTCAAAGTTAGCGTAAGGAGGGCTATGCGTGAAGCGTTCAGTGAATTCGAAAGTAAAATTCTATGTACCGACTTGACAGAAAATCCTAGGAAGTTCTGATCTTACGTTAAATCAGTAAGTGGCTCAAAACAGCATATCCAGACACTCCGCGATGATGATGGCATTGAAACAGAGGATGACACGCGTAAAGCTGAAATACTAAACACCTTTTCCCAAAGCTGTTTCACAGACGAAGACCGCACTGCAGTTCCTTCTCTAAATCCTCACACAAACGAAAAAATGGCTGACATCGAAATAAGTGTCCAAAGAATAGAAAAGCAACTGGAATCACTCAACAGAGGAAAGTCCACTGGACCTGACGGGATACCAATTCGATTGGAACGGAAGGTTCCAAATGATTGGAAAAGAGCACAGGTAGTCCCAGTCTTCAAGAAGGGTCGTCGAGCAGATGCGCAAAACTATAGACTTATATCTCTGACGTCGATCTGTTGTAGAATTTTAGAACATGTTTTTTTTGCTCGAGTATCATGTCGTTTTTGGAAACCCAGAATCTACTATGTAGGAATCAACATGGATTCCGGAAACAGCGATCGTGTGAGACCCAACTCGCTTTATTTGTTCATGAGACCCAGAAAATATTAGATACAGGCTCCCAGGTAGATGCTATTTTTCTTGACTTCCGGAAGGCGTTCGATACAGTTCCGCACTGTCGCCTGATAAACAAAGTAAGAGCCTACGGAATATCAGACCAGCTGTGTGGCTGGATTGAGGAGTTTTTAGCAAACAGAACACAGCATGTTGTTATCAATGGAGAGACGTGTACACACGTTAAAGTAACCTCCGACGTGCCACAGGGGAGTGTTATGGGACCATTGCTTTTCACAATATATATAAATGACCTAGTAGGTAGTGTCGGAAGTCCCATGCGGCTTTTCGCGGATGATGCTGTAGTATACAGAGAAGTTGCAGCATTAGAAAATTGTAGCGAAATGCAGGAAGATCTGCAGCGGATAGGCACTTGGTGCAGGGAGTGGCAACTGTCCCTTAACATAGACAAATGTAATGTATTGCGAATACATAGAAAGGATCCTTTATTGTATGATTATATGATAGCGGAACAAACACTGGCAGCAGTTACTTCTGCAAAATATCTGGGAGTATGCGTGCGGAACGATTTGAAGTGGAATGATCATACAAAATTAATTGTTGGTAAGGCGGGTACCAGGTTGAGATTCATTGGGAGAGTCCTTAGAAAATGTAGTCCATCAACAAAGGAGGTGGCTTACAAAACACTCGTTCGACCTATACTTGAGTATTGCTCATCAGTGTGGGATCCGTACCAGATCGGGTTGACGGAGGAGATAGAGAAGATCCAAAGAAGAGCGGCGCGTTTCGTCACAGTGTTATTTGGTAACCGTGATAGCGTTACGGAGATGTTTAACAAACTCAAGTGGCAGACTCTGCAAGAGAGGCGCTCTGCATCGCGGTGTAGCTTGCTCGCCAGGTTTCGAGAGGGTGCGTTTCTGAATGAGGTATCAAATATATTGCTTCCCCCTACTTATACCTCCCGAGGAGATCACGAATGTAAAATTAGAGAGATTAGAGCGCGCACGGAGGCTTTCAGACGGTCGTTCTTCCCGCGAACCGTACGCGACTGGAACAGGAAAGGGAGGTAATGACAGTGGCACGTAAAGTGCCCTCCGCCGCACACCGTTGGGTGGCTTGCGGAGTATAAATGTAGATGTAGATGTAGATGTATGACATATCGGCTTTTGTCACCCTTGGAGCCTAATATGGTGATTGCTACTAGTTTTTCTTCGGTCTATTTAGTTCCTTATCATGGCTCTGAGAACTCTCACTCTGTGCCACTCTCGAGGTTCAAATGTTCCAGGATATTCTAGGCGTCTGGTTGTATTTCTTAATCGGTCCATTTTTTCTAGCAGTTTTCGAGTTTCTTCCTGTATTTATTGTGTGAATGTTGGCATATTGAGTTCAGCATATAATGGTTATTCTGGTCGACTGAGGGGCTTTGAGCATTATTCTGAAACATCGAATCTCGACTCTTCGCATCACTTGTTGGTTTGCGTAGCAAATTGTCCCCCAAGTTGAGCAACCGTATAATAGAAGTGGTAATATTGTTGTTTTACGGAGTATTAATTTTTTTCATATTGCCAGCTCAGTCCTGGCCAAAAGTGGGAATAGTGTATGTACTAGTTTTATCGTTTTCCATTTTTTATGTACGACATGTGTTTTAAAGATAAGCTTGTTGTCCAAAATGACTCCAAGATATTTAACGTGATTAGTCCAATTTATGTGTGTTCCGTATATTACTAATCAGTCGCGTAGTTTTGGCCTCTTCCTCGTAAATGTTATTCCTTGTGTTTTTTCCTTGTATAATTTGACATTGTTTTCACGTGCCCATTCTTCAATAGTGTTTAGCTGTCTTTTCATCCTTGTTACCGCAGCGGTCTTTCTACTTCTATTTGCAAGTAAGGCGGTGTCGTCTGCAAAATGAGCCAATACTACATTGAGTAAAAGAGGTATGTCGTTAATATAAATTATGAAGAGTATCGGCGGCAATACTCGTTCGAAAAATTTGGATACGATTGGAAGGATGCTACTATGCTAAAGGGCAGATTTAAAGGTTTACCAGGATTTGGTATTGGTATAATTCTAGATGTTTTCCATTTTGTCGCGAAACATTCGTGTCTGAGACATCCACTGAAAATTCGTGTTAGCAGTACTATTGGTTTTCTTGGTAGCTGTTTTAATTGTTCATCTGTTACGCCATCTGGGCATGCGGCTCACTTTATGCCCAAATTCCTTATTAGTTTTCGGATAAGTCGGGCGCGTCACCAGTGGCGCTTGTTCGCTTGGTGTGTTTCTAATATTTTCAGCTATTCGCCTTCTTCTATTGTCTTCGGCGTCTGGGTTATCGTTGTTGGGTATATCGATAGTATTTTGCACTTCCGTAAGTCTCTACAACTATTTCCACTTTATATTAACAGAATCTTCCGTCGGTTCTTGGTAGAAACACATTATAATAATAAATGAAAAGCATCAGTTTGCTTTTGTACTACAATATTACTTTTCTTGCTATCTGGTTTTCGGCTTATACTTGGAGAAGGCCTTGTAAGCCGAAAACCGGTTAGCAATAAAAGTAATATTGTAGAACAAAACCAAACTGGTGCTTTTCATTTATTATTTCCGCTTTAAATGACGAATCGAAAGTGTTTTGAAATTTGTGCCATATTTTTCGCAGTCTATTTTTTAAAGCCTTCAGCTCTTGAAGTGGAGGAGGAAAGTTTTCATTATGCATGTTTCACTTGTCCATGTTATCGTGGCTCGTCTGCACATTTTTTGAATTTTATTTGTGAGTGTGGTTATGGCTTCTTCTATCTCTTGTCTATTGTTTAGTGCCAGTGTTCGTGGTACATTATTAGTATTATTATTATTATTATTGAGATAGTATTTATATTGGCACTAGTTTGTGTGGTTTTTGGTGCTGGAATTGTGATTCAAATGCATCCGCCAGTGCACCTTTAACTGGATCGTGGTCTGGCGTTAAATCGTTGAGTGTAGTTAGTTTTGGGTTTATGGATAGGTTCTTTATCATAATTATTTCATGGACATCTGGTATACGTTTGTGTGCTACCGGGAAGTGAATCGGTTATTCCGGGCCAAGGTTAATGCATTGAAGTTGTTCTTCCACTTTATGTAACTTTTCCCCTGGGTTTGGTTCTCCGCGAGTTCCTAGCATCATAATGTTTAACATGTACAACCCCCCATACAATATCGTCATATGCATTAAAAATGTGAAATAGTCCTATTCGACTAAGTGTTGATTTGGACTGAGTTATGTAACCACAAATAATATTTTTCCGTGCGCTGTTTTAATCCCTATTGCTGTTGTTTGTAAGTTTGTTGTAGCGTTTCTCTATGGTGTCTTTCATAAAAACACAGCAGTTCCCTCGCCCCTCTGCTTGCCCTACCTGTCGTATAAGCAGTCATGTTCTTCAAGCCAAAGCTTTAAGATGGCCTCATATAGGTTTCCGTTACAAGCAGTATGTCGATCTTCAAGTTCCGTTTTTTGATTGGTAATTCAGTTTGCGATCAATAAGCAAAATATAAGGTCTTGCCGCATTTCATGCCATTGGCCATTTGGAGGTCTGAAAAGTTTTAATATTCCTTCTGGTATGACCTTGATTTTTGATGTTAAGTCTGGCGTATTAATAAATTTTTCAAAGGTTTTCAAGATAAGTTCCAGTATGTTCAGTTGTTAGGTGTTTGCCATTAAATTAGAGACCCCAGTCAGGGTGTTTAGAATGTTTGCAAGGTCAAATGGTGCAGTTAATTGTTGGCTCCGACTTGGGTTTGTAGATGTCTTCCTGTCCATACATTTCGGTGCTGGGGGCGTATGTTTTCTTGTTGTGTAAGCTTTGTATTTCGTCTTGGCAGTCCGGGAAACTCACGTGGGGTTTGTGTGTTCACAGGTCTTGCTTCGGTTGTTCTGCTTCTGATAGTTTGTGCTCGTGCGTTATAAATTATTAGGGCATTTCGGGAAGCACTGCAACTTTTGAAGGAGCCAGGGTGTTGTTCTTTGCAGTTTGTACATGTTGGTTTTGGGCCTCTTTTCATCTGACATTTATCTGAAGTGTGGTGTCCTGCACATTTAACGCAGCCTGCTGGTAATGAACAATAATTAGCGGTATGAAAAATTTGTTGGGATTTTGTCCACTGGGGAGGACCCCTGTGTTTCGGTATGTTTTTACTGTTATTCTCGTATCCATAATGTGGTTTACATCGTAGATTGTTCCGTTGCCTGGTCCTGGTGTCTGCGACACACTGTATACCGATTGTGGTATTAACATGTTCGTGTTTATGTCTCGTGATTTATACTGGTACACTGAAGCATTTTGAAATCCGAGTGTCTTGAGGCCGGCCGTGGTGGCCGTGCGGTTCTAGGCGCTGCAGTCCGGAACCACGGGACTGCTACGATCGCAGGTTCGAATCCTGCCTCGGGCATGGATGTGTGTTGTCCTTAGGTTAGTTAGGTTTAAGAATTCTAAGTTCTAGGGGACTGATGACCTAAGATGTTAAGTCCCATAGTGCTCAGAGCCATTTGAACGAAGTGTCTCGAGTTCTTGTTCGATGTTTGTCTCGGGGTTTCAACTGGTAAATATTGGAACACAACTTTTAAGGCTCTTTCAGCTGGAGGCTGTAACACGGAATTTTATTTGTTTGAAAAAAAAACTGAAGGGTTTTTGATCTGTAACTGTTTCAAAATGACATTTTACATGAGCACGTATAAAATTGGTCTTCATTGGACCTTTTTTGCTTTTTTAAATTTATGTGTTATTGGTTAGGTAGTGACCGGTGTACGCAATCGTTGTTGGTGGAACTCTAGTTATTGGTTCTTTTTGGTTTTAGTTTGCTCTCGTCTCCTCTTGATGTATGCCATTTCTGTCTTGGATTTGGTTCTCGCCTGTTTCCATTTGCTCTAGTGCCACTACTAGTGGTTCTAATATGTTGACGAGTTCTGTAGCTGCTTTTTTTTGTTTCATTTTGGCGTATTGGGCCGTTTTTCCGTTTTGTTCAGGTTCTTTTCGGAGTGACTACTTGAAAGTCAGTGTCCTTGTTCTGGGGTACACCCTGTTGTATACATGTCGCGCGGTAGTGTATGGTAACATCTACGGAATCAGAGTCCGTCTAATTTTTGTCTTCTTCTGAGTTACTAATTTCTTTGTCCTTACACTCCGACGATTTTGGTAATTTACGTTGTGCTGATGTATTGTACGCCTCGTGTCTTGGGGGGGGGGGGGGAGGGGGCGGGGGGTTGCGGTGCTGGCTGATTGTCGCCGTCATGTGCACTGGTAGAATTGAGAGTTTAGTTGGTGATGTATTGTCCAATGATTACTGACGATCATTGACTTGGCACTTGCAACTATATACGCTACTTTCGCTTTGTTGATGTAATGTCGAACTATTACTGACGATCATTGACTTTTGCGACATGCAACTTCAAACTCTCGCTTTGCTTCTTCCTGCAAGGTATGACTCAATGAACATGGATGCAGTTATTAAAAACCTTTCGAATATCTTTTTCGCCTGCGACAGAGGTAAAACTTGCTCTACTTGTCGTGTGACGTTAAATGTTTCTAGTTTTCCAATAAGACGATCTTTCCAGACTTTACCGTAAGCTACATCTAGCAAAGCTGCTCCCGCGTAATACCCCCTGTTCATGTTGTATGCGATGTTTTGTCGTGTGCGTAGTAGTTGCACCTCTGCCGATGCGTCTCTGGTCGAATGATCTCATTTTCAAGTAGTGGTTGTTTTCGCCTTTACAGGATTACTCGCTTGAAACCTTTGGATAAGATTGGAATGAGGCTAATAGGTCGATGGTTTTAGGGCAGTTTTTAAGTCTTTACTCGGCTTTGGTATTGGTACAATAATTCTAGATGTTTTCCACTGTGTGGCGAAATATTCGTGTCTGAAATATAAATTGTAAATTGGTGTTAGCAGCACTATAGGTAGTCTTGGCAGCTGTTTTAATTGTTCAATTCCTACGCCGTCTGGGCTTGTGGCTCACCTTATTTTTCGTATCTCAGTCGGGGTCGTTAGTAGTGGCCGTAGACTGTATTTAAACTAGACCGAGCATGTCACTCTCTCTTCCCTGTTTGGGTTTGAAATCAACATCTAAGTCACATAACTAGCGGCAGTAGTTCTTTTTTTTCCCACTGTGAATTCTTCTAGTTAGCGGAAGTGGAAGACTGAATAACAGTTTCCCATACAGCATTAGTTTTCTAAAGATCCGTCAAGAATGTGTGTAAAAAGTTATAGTATGCTTTTGTAAGAAAGGAAATTCGTTTATGTGCATAAATTCCGGTATTTACGCAAAATAAGCGCATATATTTTCTGGCTTTTCCTTAATCCAGTACAGATACCCAAACGATATCAAGACAGGAAGCGCAATATATTTGTTATATACCCGTGTAGTGAGCTAGATATTAACAACTCGTCGTCTCAAAATGTTAGTCATCTACGAAGTTTCACATCCAAGGAGCAATATTCAACGTAAATTTCAACTCATGGAAATATTTATGCAAGAATTCTGAAACAGTTCCCTTTCACAGTTGGTATTTTCATCCATTTGTGAAGTGTGTAGGGTTAAAAGAAGACATATATGACCATATATGCAGGTCAATAATTACGTTACTAATACAAAGCACGAAGTTTAATCTGTAACAAAATTAAGCTGCATATGGAGAACTCTCAGGGATGCAAAATGAGTCAAGATCTACAGTAACAACAAGATAATTGTAGATAATCTGTATTAACATTCATGTACCTGTCTCTGTACAACATAGTTATACATACAGCATCTAATTAATTAAAGTAACAAGAAAGTTGCTACTTCGAAAAAAATGCTGCATCCACAGTACCTAAAAACTTGCTGTTTGCCTCCCACTGGTAACTTAATACTAACTTGGTTACACTAGTATCTTTCAAACAAAATAGCAATCATATCTGCAAAAACTAAGTCTTGCTTGCACTACATTACTATTTAACATATAGCTTTACAACACACATCCATACCTACCAAGTAGACAACAGTACTGTTTAATTATTTACTCTAGATCTTCAAGTAACGAAAATAGTGGCTAATTTTAGTTTTCATTTGAATTAGTAGAAATTCCCAATTTCTTGGTTTATGTTAGATAGGAGCTTCATTAATACCACACCTTTGCAGCAGAATCCATTACTTTTCTCAGACCACTGAGCAAGAATGCAAAGTGCACATGAAACTGATTTTGATTTGCCTGAATTGTTTTAAGTACATCATAGTTCACCTGAAACTTCCTCTTTTTGGCAGCAAAAAAACCGTTAAGGAGTGCAGGTACTGTGAAGTAAGAATTCCAAGAGCCTCAATAGCGTTCTGCAAAATGTGTGTTTATCTGCTTTCACAATAACCTTGCTGCTCACTTCTGGTGAACAGAAACAATTTACTACTCATGACAAAACACTTTATTTACTTAAAGTGCCCTGCCCCAGAGGCTTCATATGCAGTTGAGTAATAATGTGTCAACACCATTGTCCACCCCCTCGCCTCCCAAAAAACATCACTTACATGGACAACAATATACACCCTAATTACTTTATACAGACATTAATAGAGCTTGATACCACTGTGTTCCTCATCATATTGTTGCATATTTCCTATGGATGAACTGTAAGTAGGCTGTTTATGTTTTCTCTATGTAAGTAGGCTGTTTATGTTTTCTTATTGGCAACGTTACGTAGCGCTCAATATGAAAATCACTGGCTGTGCTGTGTGCAGTCTGTGGCTAGTTTACATTGTTGTCTGCCATTGTAGTGTTGGGCAGCGGCAGCTGGATGTGAACAGCGCGTAGCGTTGCGCAGTTGGAGGTGAGCCGCCAGCGGTGGTGGATGTGGGGAGAGAGATGGCGGAGTTTTGAAATTTGTCATGAACTGCTATATTTATATATGATGATATCAAGGTAAATACATTGTTTGTTCTCTATTAATATCTTTCATTTGCTAACTATCCCTATCAGTAGTTAGTGCCTTCCATAGTTTGAATCTTTTATTTAGCTGGCAGTAGTGGCGCTCGCTGTATTGCAGTAGCTTGAGCACCGAAGATTTTTGTGAGGTAAGTGATTTGTGAAAGGTATAGTTTAATGTTAGTCAGGGCCATTCTTTTGCAGGGAATTTTGAAAGTCAGATTGCGTTGCGCTAACAAAATATTGTGTGTCAGGTTAAGGACAGTCGTGTAAGAATTGTTCAAAGGGGACGTTTCAGAACTTCTCTCTCGGAAGGATAAGGTAAAAGCCCTTTTTTAATAGGGTCGTTATCAGTTTCTTAACTTCTTTAGGATCTCTAATATGCTAGTAGTGTGTGTTAAGGGTGCAGCTTTTTCTGGTAAACTGTCAGGGGGAGTACATTTCTGATCAAAACATTTTCACTTCCTGACCTTTTGTCAAAAAGCTGAACTGAATTCTAAAGTTAGCAGTTAACACAAAAGAATAATGAAACGCCTGATGGTAATAACACAAGTTCTTAATTTATTACAGAAAAACGGCACTTGTATGTGATTTGTATCCTTGTACTGTGGGAAGTTATTACTGTATCACTTACGACAGATCTTCTAGAACGCTACCACAATTTTTGCTGCAATGGAAACTTTGCATGAGGGGGAAGAAAAAAAGAAATAGTTCAGTCACCTTAAAAACTGAAACGATAACATCTACATCTACGTGGATACTCTGCAAATCACATTTAAGTGCCTGGCAAAGGGTTCATCGAAACACCTTCACAATTCTCTGTTATTGTTGTTGTTGTTGTTGTTGTTGTTGTTGTGGTCTTCAGTCCTGAGACTGGTTTGATGCAGCTCTCCATGCTACTCTATCCTGTGCAAGCTTCTTCATCTCCCAGTACCTACTGCAACCTACATCCTTCTGAATCTGCTTAGTGTATTCATCTCTTGGTCTCCCTCTACGATTTTTACCCTCCACGCTGCCCTCCAATGCTAAATTTGTGATCCCTTGATGCCTCAAAACATGTCCTACCAACCGATCCCTTCTTCTAGTCAAGTTGTGCCACAAACTTCTCTTCTCCCCAATCCTATTCAATACCTCCTCATTAGTTACGTGATCTACCCACCTTATCTTCAGCATTCTTCTGTAGCACCATATTTCGAAAGCTTCTATTCTCTTCTTGTCCAAACTGGTTATCGTCCACTTTTCACTTCCATACATGGCTACACTCCATACAAATACTTTCAGAAACGACTTCCTGACATTTAAATCTATACTCGATGTTAACAAATTTCTCTTCTTCAGAAACGATTTCCTTGCCATTGCCAGTCTACATTTTATATCCTCTCTACTTCGACCATCATCAGTTATTTTGCTCCCCAAATAGCAAAACTCCTTTACTACTTCAAGAGTCTCGTTTCTTAATCTAATTCCCTCAGCATCACCCGACTTAATTCGACTACATTCCATTATCCTTGTTTTGGTTTTGTTGATGTTCATCTTACACCCTCCTATCGAGACACTGTCCATTCCATTCAACTGCTCTTCCAAGTCCTTTGCTTTCTCTGACAGAATTACAATGTCATCGGCGAACCTCAAAGTTTTTATTTCTTCTCCCTGGATTTTAATACCTACTCCAAATTTTTCTTTTGTTTCATTTACTGCTTGCTCAATATACAGAGTGTATAACATCGGGGAGAGGCTTATAAAATAAATAAAATAAATTTAAAAAAATGTTATTTTAAATATGTTAATTATTCTATCTGTATGATGGTGATTGTGATTGCAATTGTATTTGCTTATCTGGAACGTGGACGTTTAATTATTCGATATCAGACGCTTGACAATGGCTTTTTCGTAAAGGCAATGTTACTCGTAGTTGACCGTGAAATAAAACTGAATAATCGGACTTCGTAATTAAATCGTTTCCAAAGACTGCTGCGGTAGGTGCGGACTCATAATCTAAATCTCAATATTACAATAATTTGCCAGCCATGCCAATGCGTCGTACAGAGGTGATTGTCTACTAAACATAAAAAAGTTACACAGTTAGTTAAATCAGATATATTCAATGAATAAGCCTACAGTTCATAATCCTACTTACTTTTACAAATATAAATTCTTTACAGAATCGAGTGCCTAGTGTGGTTGCAACTCGCAGTACTCTTCTATAACATGAAATATGGCGGTGTGCCAGACAATAAAATAAAATACGTGCTTCTCGCACCACTTCAACCAGAGCTCTCCCTTTCTTAATCAAACATAAGAGTAACGTAATTGTGCTTTTGTTTTATCAGCGACACAGCGCTGCAGTTGTGTGCCATAGGCTTTATTTATTTGTCACTGATTATTTATTTAATTAATATTTCGCGTTTCCGAGGAAACTCACGCTCGGCATGCAAATGTGCCTTTATATTGCCCCCTGAATTGCGAGGCGAAAGGACACACCTGCAGGCGAGCAATTCACCTAAAGGCACAAGAAAATCTAAGTTATCTACAACTATTTACATGACTTACATTACACATTATACACATTATATACAAAATTTGAATGACACGGGTGCGCCGTAAAAGTTCTAATGTTGGCAGATAGAGTCCGCGCATGCGCAGAAGCGTTTGTGTAACTGCGGCACTGCCGTTATATCGTACAGTTAGATCACGCGGCACGGTATTGCAGATCATATTGTTCGTGTGCGCGCGTTTTTCAGTCGTTGCACAAAGAAAATATTCAACCAAGATTACATATGAAGACTACATTCTATGACAGGTAACTTAGTTTTAAATTTACAATATTTGTTATAACACAATACAACTTAGATTGTTGAATGTTCTTAGTTACATAGTATTGTTTTGAAATACTTCAAAGAAAAATGTCCGTATTTTTCAGGTGCGTTGACCTATACACATCGTGTCGTTATTACAGTTCATATTCATCCGCTGCACAATAATTTTTTACAGGTTAGTATCGTCGTGGTAAAGTTTTTTGATCACAGTAACATCGTTGTATAACAACGTGATTAATACATAAGCGTGTCCATTTCTCATTTCCATTATAGTCATAGTGATGCAGTTCGTTGTGACTAAAAGCATTGCTTATTACAGATCAGACGTGACCCGTCGAGTAATTGGTCCACGTGCAGTTCGTTTTTTACATTCCGTGGAAGCTTGGTTGCAGAACCTCGGACGGCACATAGCTGGCGTCGATCCTTGGACAGTCCAGGTAAGAGTGTCCGTCACATTTCGAGAACATTTCATTCCCTGAAGTTCCAACCAAAATTCTTCCACCCGTCGTGTTGTTTTCTGGACAGGCACTTTGTGTCCATTTAATCCAGTTAACATCTTGAAGTTGGGTACTGTAGTAATGTCACTAGACGATGCACGAATTATGCTCTTCACATTTTCAGTTTTTTGCTGAATATAGCTCACCTAAATGTTCGTAGTTATTAATCAAGGAAATCGTTCATCGCGTTTACATAGATACGCTGCATAATGAATGGCATTAACAGTTTCTTTCACATAGGTTTCCGCGTAGTTGCAGAGTTAGTAATGTTCGTTAATGTCCGTGAACAGTGGTTCACTATGCAATGTCTTTTTGGCACTCGTTTTGTTCAAATTTTTACATAGTAACAGTTACACTATACATCAGTTAAAAAAATAAGTAATTATACATACACACGTCACATATTTTCTTAGCATAAACATAATATAGTTGCACATAAACATGTTTACATCATCATTACATCGCTATAGGTTATTACATTGTGTCACATTTGATTACATGAATTGCAGATATTTACATCCTCTTTAGCGGTTTTGCTGGGATATTATCGATGTTTTTTTTTTGTGATGTCATCTGAAATTAAGATAGGTTAGACACAACATTCATTACATCAGTAGGCAAGACCAGGCGTTTTCACTACTCAATAAATATTCAAAATAGTAAGAGAGAGAAAATGTTCGATTCCTCGCGTTTTGTGCGTGTGTGTAGAGTGTCTGTGTGGCCTTGACTACTGATAGATGCTACATTTAATGCTTGCCTTTTATGTCCACCTTGGCCCGTCCAATACAGGTTTTTTAAACTTATGAGGTAACGTAATTCTTTAATTCGTTTACTCAGGCATCTATACATCATACGACCACCCCAAACTAAGTGTGTGTGCCAAATTAGATTACGTTCAGACTCTTTGGGAATGCATACACACCAGTTAGTAGCATTTGGATGTCGGCGGTAAAATAACACATCATTGTGTAACTTGTAATACTTAGTCAAAGGATGATTGTGTTTTTCTACCAGTAATGTTATTATCTTATACCAGTGAGGATCAGATTTTTGTAATTCAGCCATGTTTCTGCACATATCAATATAATATTGGTGATACTGCTTGTCTTGCATTAAGAGAATCCTGTAGTCATTTATATTTTCTAAGTCACTGTTGGTATCATTCATACCTTGTGGAAGTCTAGACAAAGTGTCTGCAATGGTGTTGTCCTTACCTCTTATGTACTTAATTTCAAAAGAGTAGTTCTGAAGTGTAACTGCCCATCGTGATAGTCTAGGATGTACAAGTTTACAAGTTAACAAAAATGTCAGGGCCTGGTGATCGGTGTAAATTACCGTATGTTTTCCAAATAAATAATAATTGAATTTCTTGAATGCCCATACTATGGAAAGTGTTTCTAACTCAGTAGTGGAGTATGTACGCTCACATTCAGTTAGAGTGCGACTCGCAAACCCAATAATTCTTATCTGTTCCTCCTCTTTATTCTTTACAACTTGAAATAAGCAACAGCCCAAGCCAGTACGTGAAGCGTCACAAGTCATACAAAAATCTAAATTGAAATCTGGATGGCTCAATATGTTAGCATTCACTAAAGCATGTTTAATTGTATTAAAGTCATTCTGGCACTGTTCCGACCAGATCCAAACTTGATTCTTTCTGAGTAGATTTAGCAGATGTTTACTGTTCAAAAGTGGTTGTGGCAAAAAACGTCTGAAAAATGAACATAGCCCAAGGAATGATTTTAACTGCTTTTTAGTTCGAGGGCTAGGAAAGTTTCTGATAGCATCTAATTTACTGGGATCCGGACGTATGCCCTGTGAATTAATGATATGTCCTAAATACTTTATCTCACTGCAACCAAATTTTGATTTTCTTAGGTTGGCTGTGACTCCAGCTTGTGCAAATTTTTCTAAAATTCTTTGAAGAGTGTCAACGTGTTCATTCCAAGATTGTGTAGCTATCAGTATATCATCTACATAGTGTGTGACTGTCTCAACTAAATCGTCGCCAAGCACGGTATCCAGGGCTGTAATGAATACCCCAGAGCTGACATTCAGTCCGAAGGGTAGAACACAAAACTGATAGGTTCGCCCCCCGAACATAAATGCAGTATATTTCCGAGAATCAGGAGTGATACCCACCTGCCAAAACGAATTAGCGAGATCTATTGTGGAAAAATATTTTGCATCTAGAAATTTCTGTAATTGCTCTTCTAAATTTTCAGGTTTTGTGTGAACCGGTAAAATTATTTCATTAATAGCTCGTGCGTCTAACACTAACCTAATGCTTCCATTTGATTTTTTGACAACAAGTAGAGGACTACAATAAGGTGAGGTGGATGGTTCAATGACCTTCCAGTCTAACATTTGTTTTAATTCTTCCCACACAGCAGGTCGTTGAGATAACGGTACGTTATATGTCTTATGGTAGAAGATCTTGTGAGGCTTAACTTCAATCTTGTACACATACGTGTTGATAACACCTAATCGTTTGGTAAAAACTTGTAAATATTTGGATAACACTTCCTGTAGTTTTATACGTTCATGTACACTGAGAGCTGTAGCTTCACTTATCTTATGATCAAGCAATGTTTTCAAGTCCATTAGCTCTGTGTCAGATGAGTGTGTTTGCATGTCTTGAATGTCATTGTCAAGTACTAACTGAACCTTGTACCCTGTACAGTGTTTGTCATGCTTTAGAGTTCTCCTGTCCAAATCAATAATAATTACACTGCCTTTATCATTTAAAATACATTTACCTTTGGAGAAGTCTATAATGCAGTCCTTCTCGCTCATAATATCTATTCCTAATATGCAATTTGTCACAAGGTTTTGTACAACTAGGAATGGCCATTGTACGGTTCCATTACCTATTTTAACGTTTACAAAAACTTGCTTCGTAACCCTACATGGCTTATTACCTAGTGCAGTAGTTATTTTACAGTTTTGGGCAGGAAACTCAGGCACAGGTTCCAATTCACACATCTTTTTATAGAAATTAAAAGACAAAACGCTCACAGCTGCACCTGTATCTAGGATAATAGTAGTTGGAATCCCACCTACTACACCAGTAGTTGATGCTAAAACAATTTCATTTGTGTTTAAACGACATTGTGTACTGTCTTGTAAAAGTTCATCTGATATATTGTTGTTGTGGTTGTATCTTATAAATAAAACAGGTAGTTTTTGTTTAGAATTACTCGGCATATCATTATTCTGTTGTTCAAGTGTGGTGTCAAATAACTGATTAACATTGAAGTCGCCCCCCAAGAATTCTTCAGCCACGACCTGGGGCAAAGTAGTGACTGTTTCTAGTTTGTTGGATTAGCATTTGTACTAGGTACTGACACAGATTGAGGTTGTGCATCAGGTGTCATTTCTATTATATTCACATTCGGATATTGCCTATTATGATCTCCAAACTTTTGCGGTTGTTGTTGCTGTTGCGCATTATAACTTACCTGTCGGTCGTAAGGTATGCTCCAATTTTGACCTGGTGGCTGCTGTGGTAAAGCAGAGTTTGAATGAAAGTACTGATCGTTACGAGTCCAACCTTGATGCTGTCTTGGCTCGTAGTTATTATTATTTCTATTTCTGTTTGTGTTTTTGTTATTACCTTTGTATCCGTTGTTACCGTTGTAGTTATTACCGCGGTGCCTTTTGTATGGATTGCCGCATGAAATGTTATTACTGTTGTAACTATTGTTTGCATTGGAATACGCGTGTTGATTTTGATTTCCGTACTGAGACGGCATGTGAGGTTGCTGTTTTTGTTGTACCGCGTATCCAACTGTGGGCGCGCCAGAATTGTGTTGGCAAGCCTGCATGTTTTGTATACCACTAGTGTAAACATTGTGGCTGCTGTTTTGCCGCGCGAAGCGCTGATCTTCAAGTAACATGTCAACCGAATCTAAAGCTGTTAAAAAATAATCTGAATCGTCATCCGGGATATGTAGAAGTTTTTCCTTAATGTTGAAAGGCAATTTGGCCTTCAACGCTCGGAGTATATCACGCGTTGCGACTGGTTCGTCTAAAAAATGTCCCTTGTTCAAGTATTTTTCAAAATATCTGCGTAAGTTACCATTTTTACTGTTAAAAGTTTCAGGTTCTAAAATTTGTCTTCTGAGTCGCTCCTGGACGGATTGCGACCAGAATTTGTTCAGAAAAGCACGCTCAAACTCACTGTACGTGGTACATACGTCAGCTTGACTGTATGCCCAGACAGCTGCATCGCCTTGGATGTAACCGACAATATATGAAATCTTTTTCCGGTCACTCCAAGTGCGTGGAAATGCGTTACTAAAAGATTTAAGAAAAATCACCGGATGAATGGTTCGTTTTTCTGGGATAAAAATCTGAAATTGCCTGTGTTTCATTAAGCTTTCATCTTCCTTCGCATTGTGATATGGATTTATTCCACTGTAATTACTGGTATGTTCAGCTGGCGAGTAATTACGATAATGTTGCTGTGGTTTACCATGATAATAGCTTGTGTTTGTGTTTCCACATCGTGGTATGTGTTGTAGTCGTGGTGTGTTTTGTTCTTGTGTATTTGTCGTGTGCGGAATGTATGTATCATACTCGAATGTATATTGGTTTCTGAACTGTACATTTTGACTGATATTTTCGTTACATTCAGACTGTAGTTGATCGGTGAATTGTCTCATGGGTGCAGTGACGGATTGTACTGCGTCACTGACCAACTGTTTGTTATTAGTAATCTATTGCGCTACGGAGTCGTGCACAATTGTTGGTAAATTTTCACGTAAGCATCTATCAAAATGTTTGTCTTTGTTCTCAACCCAATCATGAAATTCTTTATTAATATTTTGAAAATGAGCTGTGGCATCTGATTGTAAGATGTCAGTCAGGTGTTGTTCAACATTGTCAAATTTATTCTGTACGTCATTAATTCGTTTTTCAAGATTGTCATGTCCTGAAGGATATGTTTGAATTTGTTCAGTAAGAACTTCACACGTGACATTAAGGTTTTTTACTTGTGTCTGTAAAAGTGCTACGTCAGTTGTAGTCTTTTCTTGTCTCGTATTGAGCTGGGAAAATTTAGTACTGAGTTCGGTCATCTGTTTGGTCAGTGTGGCGTCTATAAGTTCCACACGCTTACATAAAGTGTCATTACCTATCTTGATTGCTATGAGATCAGATTTGATTTCGTCATTTTGTGTTTTTAACTGTTCATTTTGTGTCTCTAATTGTGCCTTTAAGGTTGCCATGTTTTCGGCGTTTTGTTTCATTAGCATTTGTAACATGTCGGCAATGTTTACCGTTTGCAAGGTCTCTGCCCCCGCCGCGTCATTAGACGTGACGTCATGCATTAACATGGGCTCTGATTGAGATTTTGAAATTTTTGTAGTGGACGGCCTATTGTCAAAATTTTCGTCAACACTTGCGTCAATGTTTGATGAATCATCACTACCGGTTGCTGTCGTAAAGTCATTTTCTAACACTTGTCTCACGTCCGAGTCGGATTGCGTCTGAATAGTACGTCCTTGCTGTTCCATTTTTGCGTATTGTTTTCTAGTTATTACCATGCCACACGTGATATATGTTTCAAGAAAATTTTTGACACTGATTTTAAAATAAAATGTAGTTGAGCATGAATCGCTCGTAGCAACAATGGCTGTCTGTTAATTTAAAAATATAAACTGAATTTGAGATTATTGGTAATGGCTGCTGGCCATGTTACATGATATCGTACAGAAGTCGGCCATATTGTACACTCGTGTATTGGTATTGTTGCATACGTTATTGTTTAGGGAAAAGTACTGAGAATGAAATTTATCACTGAAACTGTTATGCAGAAAAGAAACACTACAGAATTTACTGAAAAGCTAATACACTGAATTATATGTCTGGTCAAGCCTACCAATGCAAAGATGCTGCGTCTTACCTTATTTTGCTGGAAGTTTCATTACGTCTTCCCGCAAAATTTCAGAATTGGAAAATATCTTCAGATTTTGTTATCTCTCATACATTGACGTCCAGGTCCAGAAAGTTGATTTTTTACATGAAACAAAGAGAACAATGTAACAAATGACAAAATAACAAGTCCTGTCACGGTCACCAATATAAAATAAATAAAATGAATTTAAAAAAATGGTATTTTAAATATGTTAATTATTCTATCTGTATGATGGTGATTGTGATTGCAATTGTATTTGCTTATCTGGAACGTGGACGTTTAATTATTCGATATCAGACGCTTGACAATGGCTTTTTCGTAAAGGCAATGTTACTCGTAGTTGACCGTGAAATAAAACTGAATAATCGGACTTCGTAATTAAATCGTTTCCAAAGACTGCTGCGGTAGGTGCGGACTCATAATCTAAATCTCAATATTACAATAATTTGCCAGCCATGCCAATACGTCGTACAGAGGTGATTGTCTACTAAACATAAAAAAGTTACACAGTTAGTTAAATCAGATATATTCAATGAATAAGCCTACAGTTCATAATCCTACTTACTTTTACAAATATAAATTCTTTACAGAATCGAGTGCCTAGTGTGGTTGCAACTCGCAGTACTCTTCTATAACATGAAATATGGCGGTGTGCCAGACAATAAAATAAAATACGTGCTTCTCGCACCACTTCAACCAGAGCTCTCCCTTTCTTAATCAAACATAAGAGTAACGTAATTGTGCTTTTGTTTTATCAGCGACACAGCGCTGCAGTTGTGTGCCATAGGCTTTATTTATTTGTCACTGATTATTTATTTAATTAATATTTTGCGTTTCCGAGGAAACTCACGCTCGGCATGCAAATGTGCCATTATAGGCTACAACCCTGTCTCACTCCTTTACCAACCACTGCTTCCTTTTCATGTCCCTCGACTCTTATAACTGCCATCTGGTTTCTGTACAAACTGTAAATAGCCATTCGCTCCCTGTATTTTACCCCTGCCACCTTCAGAATTTGAAAGAGAGTATTCCAGTTAACGTTGTCAAAAGCTTTCTCTAAGTCTACAAATGCTAGAAACGTAGGTTTGCCTTTTCTTAATCTTTCTTCTAAGATAAGTCGTAAGGTTAGTATTGCCTCACGTGTTCCAACATTTCTACGGAATCCAAACTGATCCTCCCCGAGGTCCGCTTCTACCAGTTTTTCCATTCGTCTGTAAAGAATTCGTGTTAGTATTTTGCAGCTGTGACTTATTAAACTGATAGTTCTGTAATTTTCACATCTGTCAACACCTGCTTTCTTTGGGATTGGAATTATTATATTCCTCTTGAAGTCTGTGGGTATTTTGCCTGTCTCATACATCTTGCTCACCAGATGGTAGAGTTTTGTCAGGACTGGCTCTCCCAAGGCCATCATTAGTTCTAATGGAATGTTGTCTACTCCCGGGGCCTTGTTTCGACTCAGGTCTTTCAGTGCTCTGTCAAACTCTTCACGCAGTATCTTATCTCCCATTTCATCTTCATCTACATCCTCTTCCATTTCCACAATATTGTCCTCAAGTACATCGCCCTTGTATAAACCCTCTATAAACTCCTTCCACCTTTCTGCCTTCCTTTCTTTGCTTAGAACTGGGTTGCCATCTGAGCTCTTGATATTCATACAAGTGGTTCTCTTCTCTCCAAAGGCCTCTTTAATTTTCCTGTAGGCAGTATCTATCTTACCCCTAGTGAGACAAGCCTCTACATCCTGACATTTGTACTCTAGCCATCCCTGCTTAGCCATTTTGCACTTCCTGTCAATCTCATTTTTGAGACGTTTGGATTCCTTTTTGCCTGCTTCATTTACTGCATTTTTATATTTTCTCCTTTCATCAATTAAATTCAATATTTCTTCTGTTACCCAAGGATTTCTATTAGCCCTCGTCTTTTTACCTACTTGATCCTCTGCTGCCTTCACTACTTCATCCCTCAGAGCTACCCATTCTTCTTCTGCTGTATTTCTTTCCCCCATTCCTGTCAATTGTTCCCTTATGCTCTCCCTGAAACTCTCTACAATCTCTGGTTCTTTCAGTTTATCCAAGTCCCATCTCCTTAAATTCCCGCCTTTTTGCAGTTTCTTCAGTTTCAATCTGCAGTTCATAACCAATAGATTGTGGTCAGAATCCACATCTGCCCCTGGAAATGTCTTACAATTTAAAACCTGGTTCCTAAATCTCTGTCTTACCATTATGTAATCTATTTGATACCTTTTAGTATCTCCAGGATTCTTCCAGGTATACAACCTTCTTTCATGATTCTTGAACCAAGTGTTAGCTATGATTATGTTGTGCTCTGTGCAAAATTCGACCAGGCGGCTTCCTCTTTCATTTCTGTCCCCCAATCCATATTCACCTACTATGTTTCCTTCTCTCCCTTTTCCTACTGACGAATTCCAGTCACCCATGACTATTAAATTTTCGTCTCCCTTCACTACCTGAATAATTTCTTTTATCTCATCATACATTTCATCAATTTCTTCATCATCTGCAGAGCTAGTTGGCATATAAACTTGTACTACTGTAGTAGGCATGGGCTTTGTGTATATCTTGGCCACAATAATGCGTTCACTATGCTGTTTGTAGTAGCTAATCCGCACTCCTATTTTTTTTATTCATTATTAAACCTACTCCTGCATTACCCTTTTTGATTTTGTATTTATAACCCTGTAATCACCTGACCAAAAGTCTTGTTCCTCCTGCCACCGAACTTCACTAATTCCCACTATATCTAACTTTAAACTATCCATTTCCCTTTTCAAATTTTCTAACCTACCTGCCCGATTAAGGGATCTGACATTCCACGCTCCGATCCGTAGAATGCCAGTTTTCTTTCTCCTGATAACGACGTCCTCTTGAGTAGTCCCCGCCCGGAGATCCGAATGGGGGACTATTTTACCTCCGGAATATTTTACCCAAGAGGATGCCATCATCATTTAAGCATACAGTAAAGCTGCATGTCCTTGGGAGAAATTACGGCTGTAGTTTCCCCTTGCTTTCAGCCGTTCGCAGTACCACAACAGCAAGGCCGTTTTGGTTAATGTTACAAGGCCAGATCAGTCAATCATCCAGACTGTTGCCCCTGCAACTACTGAAAAGGCTGCTGCCCGTCTGGCCTCTCAACAGATACCCCTCCGTTGTGGTTGCACCTACCATAATTCTCTATTATTCCAATATCGTATAGCACGCGGAAAGAATGAACACTTCTATCTCTCCGTACGAGCTCTTATTTCCCTTATTTTATCGTGGTAATCGTTCCTCTCTATATAGGTCGGTGTCAACAAAATATTTTCGCATTCGGAGGAGAAAGTTGTTGATTGGAATTTCGTGAGAAGATTCCGTCGCAACGAAAAACGCCTTTCTTTTAACGATTTCCTGCCCAAATCCTGTATCATTTCTGTGACACCTTCCCCCATATTTCGCGGTAATACAAAACGTGCCACCTTTCTTTGAACTTTTTCGATATACTCCGTCAGTCCTATCTGGTAAGGATCTTATACCGTGCAGCAGTATTTTAAAAGAGGACGGACAAACGTAGCGTAGGCAGTCTCCTTAGTTGGCCTGTTACATTTTCTAAGTGTGCTGCCAATAAAACGCAGTCTTCTGTTAGCCTT
Source organism: Schistocerca piceifrons (assembly GCF_021461385.2). Lineage (NCBI taxonomy): Eukaryota > Metazoa > Arthropoda > Insecta > Orthoptera > Acrididae > Schistocerca > Schistocerca piceifrons. The sequence goes on from NC_060140.1 coordinate 171,423,828, forward strand.
CCCCACAGCATTTTCTATGTGTTCCTTCCAATTTAAGTTGTTCGTAATTTAACACCTAGGTGTTTAGTTGAATTTACTGCTTTTAGATCAGACTGATTTATCGTGTAACCGAAGTTTAATGAGTTCCTTTTAGCACTCATGTGGATGATCTCACACTTTTCGTTATTCAGGGTCAACTGCCACCTTTCGCACAATTCAGATATTTTTTCTAAATCGTTTTGCAGTTTGTTTTGATCTTCTGATGACTTTATTAGTCGATAAACGACAGCGTCATCTGCAAACAACCGAAGACGGCTGCTCAGATTGTCTCCCAAATCGTTTAAATAAATAAAGAACAGCAAAGGGCCTATAACACTACCTTGGGGAATGCCAGAAATCACTCCTGTTTTACACGATGACTTTCGGTGAGTTACTACGAACTGTTACCTCTCTGACAGGAAATCACAAATCCAGTCACATAACTGAGACGATATTCCATAAGCACGCAATTTCGATACGAGCCGCTTGTGTGGTACAGTGTCAAAAGCCTTCCGGAAAACCAGAAATACGGAATCGATTTGAAATTCCTTGTCAATAGCATAACAGTTTTAAGGCACATAAATTTTGAAAATGATATTCTGACTTACACACTGAGACAAATACAAGGCATTAATTTCTCACCTGTCAGAAATAGAGTTTAAGAAAAATGTAGAGCAGTTGATGTATGTGATTATCAAGGGTAGGGAGTTTGAAACAGGCTTATGTCCTGCTAAGCCAAGATAACTAATTTCTTAAAAAGGGGCTTTCACTTCAAAAACAGACATTTGTCTGACATTTCTGGCCTCTTTTGCACAGATAAAAATAAAATATAATAGATAAGTTGTAACCTCCCCCCTCACTTATCGACCTTAATGACAGTGAAAAATTAAACCGCGTGTACCTAATGGAAATTTGGGAAAAGCAATCGTCACCGAAGTTAATCTATCGGTAAAGAGGGAGGAAAGGGTTACATCTAAATGAAAGAAAAAATGCAAATGAAACTGGTGGAAATTAATTTTGAAAAGAGGTAAAGTTAATAAAGAAAGTAAATGTGCGGCCGTTACGTTAACAATTAACTAGCGGTAATTACATATTTGAGATTTGGGGGAAATCACGGTCGCCAGTCCTAAGGACAATTACTATAGTAACTGAAAAAGAAAGGTTATTACACATATAATTAACACTAGAAGCGTGGCAACTGAAGGTTGACACGTGTAGTGTGAAAACTGAAAGTTTGTCAGAAGTAATAAATTTCGCTACACTCTGACTTAATTTAGCAAAAGAATTAATAAAACCGGAAAATCGAAAGTTAATTTAGTGACTGAAGTTAATAGTGAGCTTTCTTTCTGAAGCACATCGAAATCCAGTAAAATACGGTTAGTCTTGGACTACCTCAACAATCATTTCAAAAGCAACTTGACTCTACGCAATTTAGAAACAAGAGATTTAACTTTGAACTTGAATTAAATGATTCTGAACTATTAACAATACTAAAATTTAGTACGTACCAAGCTGAGCTGCAGTCACAGGTAAGCTAAAATATGCTAACAAAACTCGCACTCTAAATTTGTGCTCGTGTAACCTAAATATTGTAGCCAGCTACTGAACTTTGAAATTAAAGCAGTGAAATCTAATTATATTATTTTAATGCTGGCGTTTGAATTTCAACGACACTCGGGTTCATTTCGGAAAAGGAAGGGACCCTGCTTGGCAATGCAATTGGGACAATGAGCAACAAAGGTTCATGCTAAGTTGCTGTAATTTTGCGAGGCAAATGGAACAATTTGAAAAGCTGAGGTCTGCCATACAGTTCTGAAACTTTACGTGCTTTTAGTCTTCCTTGTTGGTTGATTGAAGGTTTGAAGCCGTCGATCGAGGAGGTGGCGACAGTCACTCATTGTCGGCCGTCGCTGTTGCAGAAGCTGGATGTTGGCGCGCCTTCTTCTCGACACGGTCACCAGGCGAAACGGGCTCTTGATGTGCGCCAGCTAATGCTTCCCGTCCGCGACACCATGTCAGAAACTATCATCGCGAGTCGAGCGCAATTACATGCTGCCAAACCCCGAAAGCGCGGCAACTCGCGGGAGCGTCACACAACACCTGCTCCACTCGCTACTCCCGCCAGACTCCCCTGTTCTGCCCGCGCTTCACGCGGCAGAGTTAACACTACCAAAGATCCTACACACTTTGATTCTTCACACGACCCATCGATGTAATCGTTCGATCGCAGTTTTCCCTAGGCAAGACCCAGCGTAAAAATACAAATAATATTTACGAAACAAACCAATTATACATCGACATAAGTGCATAAATATATATATATATATATATCCAAACAGTAAAGCAATTACAATATATAAAGAGACAGAAATGTCATATCTTGAGGTAACAAAACAAGGAAAAAAATAATAGTACAATAGATGGAAATAGGAGGATATGCATTTCCGGCGTTACACGTGCCCCACATTGTCTGAGGATGTTCGTGTAACGTAAACAGACTCAGAAAATGTCCCAAAAAAGAAACAGCGGAAATGCATATGCTCAAAACATCAACAAAATTTAGCATTCGTCTAATTAAGCATAAATGAATTTTTAGACCATAATAATTGAGTGGAGACACTCCTAATCTTATTCCACTCTGTCATCTTGCACAAAATAAAACAGGTTGACAACATATTAAAATTCATAGAAAACATAGAAAATGGTTTAGCTATTCTAAAATTGTCAAAATTCCCAACAGTATCAAGAAATGGAATACTATTTACAAAATTAATCAGAGTACATGGTCATAAAAACAGGTAGATGAAAATACGCAAATTAATAATTAATTACATAGAATACACATTTTTACATAACCCTTTCATAATTAATATTCTCGTCATGGGAGTCCATTAAACGCTAAACAAGAAAATAACACACATCAGATCGAAAAAAACATAAATATTGACAGTAGAATTCTTTCAGCTGTCCAGGAAGAAAAACAATTCCGCCTTCCGTACTCGCAAGTACAAAGAATGCCGACAGCGGCCCAAGAGCCAACAGCGGCACAAGAGCCGACAGCGGCTCGCCTCGCCAGTATTGTTGCGCCCGCGTGTGCGGCACGCTTGATCTCACTCGCCCTTGTGACGGCGTTTCCAGAACGTCCGTTTCACTGAATTCTTTCGGAAAAACTCACTCCCGAGTAATCTCAAGGAGTCCATAAACACTATCACAGTGGATAACTCAACACTGTCCATCATCACACGCATGTACTAGCCTGAAACTTAAAACAGCGTCTAAGTACATCGGCAATGACTAGTAAATCACATATTTATGAAATCTTACAGCTATTTACAAAATCATATTTACATTCCTTAATCTACTGTGACTCAGCTGAAAACTTAAACTAGCAGCTTGGATTTTTCAGTTGATTAGATCATGATTAAATTGATTAAAATTAAATTGATTAATCAAAATTAATTACTTATTAATTACAACTTCTTTAATGACCTTGGTTAGTCAAAAGCATGGCAATCTAGCAAATCGTTAAATCTTACACTCTATTTTACATACTGTATAAATTACCCATTGTGTGGTATTAATCGACCCTAGGTTGGTACAATTTCAAGTCTACAGTGTTCCGTATACCTAATAGTTTTCCAGAGCTTGGATACTCTAAGCAATAAGCATTTGTGTGAGGTATACCAATGACTTTATATGGTCCATTATAAACAAACTTAAATTTAGAGATTTCATTGTCTATCTCGCTCGATTTCTCATGAGCTTTTACAAGTACTAAGTCTCCGATCGCAAACTTAGCAAAACGCGCTTTAGCGTCATGACGACGTATGCGAGCATCGGCTTTAAGCTTCATTACTTCTCGCAAACGATCTTTTTTCACACCAATACTAATGTCAATCCGTGGAGGGAATTTGATTATCTCTTCCACTAAACTTTTACTTCTGTCATCCAACAGGATTTCCTCTGGAGAAAATCCCGTCGATTCATGTCTCAAGGTGTTCATAATTCTCTCAAATACTGCTACATATTTGCCCCATGCCCTATGGTTGTGATGGCAATAGGTACGGCACAGTCGGCCTAGCTCGCGCATATACCTCTCAGCGGGATTCCCAGCCGGACAATAAGCCGAAATATGGATCACCTCGACCCCATTACTTTCCATGCCTTCATTCCACAACTTAGAAGTAAATTGTGCCCCATTGTCTGATAGAATCGCCTTGGGCTTACCAATATGAACAAAATAATCGTTCACAAGCTTGCTATAGACCGCTTTGGCTGTAGCTTTCCTAATCGGGTACAGCTTGATGAACTTGGAAAAAGCTTCTAGCACTACTAAAATGTAGGCAAAGTTTCCTGATGACTTGGGCAAAGGTCCGTACAAGTCCACGCACAGTAATTCAAAGGTGTCGTTAGGCCTTATACTTTGCATAGGACCACGACTCGTACTGTTGGTAACCTTCACCTTCTGACATAAATCGCAAGTTTTCACTCTGTCAGTAACGCGTTTTAACATGTTGTTAAAATGCACTACTTCACACAGCTTTTCCGTACATTTCTTCGGTCCACAGTGACCATACGCCAAATGGTAGTAGTCTATTATTTCCGTGACGTATTTGGTGGGCCAGCATACCCGCCAAATATTACTATCTTCACCCTTACGTATGTACAAGATATGATCGTATATCTTGTAATACTTCCTTAATTTCTCTCCTTCTGGACTCTTTTCATCATATCGGGTTTTCACCATATTTAAACAACCATCCTCGTTCTGATGACGACGTAGATTCTTACAGATGTTCATTATTAATTTACGTCCCTCAATTTCTTTAAAATAGTACAATTTGACCACTCCATCTGCCTCATCTTTCAATAGACCTTGATTAGACTCGGGCAACCGCGACAGCGCATCCGCTACGCAATTGTCGGTCCCTTTTACGTAACAGATGTCATAGTTAAATTGCTGTAAATACAACGACCACCTAGTCAGTCTTTCGTGAAGTAGTTTACAATCCTTCAGATAAGTGAGCGCCTTATGGTCCGTATGAATAATCACCTTACGGTCCCATAGGTAACCCTTGAACTTCTTGAATCCCCACACGATAGCGAGACACTCTTTCTCAGAAATCGTGTAGTTTCGCTCACTTTTTGATAAAGTTCGACTCGCGAACGCTATCGTCCGGTGTTCCTTATCCTCTCCTTTACCAACTTCTTGGAACAGTTCTATCCCCACCCCATAATTCGACGAATCCGTTCCCAGATGGAAGGGTAGCGATAAATCAGGATGAAATAGTATGTTAGATCTTAACAACTCGTCTTTTAATCTCTCGAAAGCGGCCTGACACCCGTCAGTCCACACAAACGGAACGTTTTTGCGTAAGAGGTTATTCAAATTTTCATCATTAAACACTTGTCCTTTTACAAATTTACGGTAAAATCCTGTTAGCCCTAGAAAACTTTTTAACTGTTTCCTAGACTTGGGTGGAGGACAATTCCTTATTGCCTCTAGTTTCTCTGGGTCCTTTGTAATACCAGCAGTGGTAATTACATGCCCTAAAAATTTCAGTTCCTGCTTCACAAATTCGCATTTCTTTAGCTTTAGAGTCATTCCGCCACGGCGCAATGCTCTAAAAACTTCATCTAACAGGTCACAATGGTCATGCCAAGTGGCATTGGCCAACAATAGGTCGTCAACATATACAGTTAATCTTGAACTCAAAGCCGGTCCTAGCACTTTATCTAGGGCCCTGATGAATACGGACACAGATATATTAAGTCCAAACGGCAGTACTCTATACTGATAACACCTGCCCGCAAACAAGAAGGCGGTGTATGGCCTAGATTCTTCTTCGAGTTCTATTTGCCAGTAACTAGCCGTCAGATCGAGGCTAGTCATGAATTTAACGTCATGAAAACGTTGCAAAATGTCCTCCATACTCTCTGGTCTGTCTGTTTCACGTTGAACGACCCTATTCAACGTGCGTGCGTCAATCACAATACGCACACTACCATCCCGTTTTGCTACAATGACCAAACCGTTATTATATGGACTCGTACTTCTTTCAATCACTCCCCATTCGATCATCTTATCTATCTCCCGTTGCACTGCTTCCTTTTTGGACAGCGGTATAGCATACGGTCTCACGAAGAATGGTTCGTGCGGAATCACATGCAGCTTGCATTTATATCCTTCCACAAGTCCCGGTTTGTCTGAAAACACACTCTTATTCTTCATTATTACTTCATACAGGCCTCGTCTTTGTTCGTGTGTTACGTTTGACACACTGTCTACAATACTTTCCAATTCACTTTCTACACTATTGTCAATGCCGAGATTCCTCACATTACAGTAGTTCAAATTCATACCTACGTCAATAGCATCCGGCCAATTAATAATGTGTATAGGCTGGTATTGCCTATGCACACCGTCTCCTGTCTCGTCAAAACTAACTACTATTGTTTTATCTTGTGACGTACATGTCAAAGTTTTGCTTTCGCAATTAATCACTGCACGGTACTTTAATAGCCAATCTAACCCGATAATTACTTCCGTAGTTAAGTCTGGCACGACGACAAACTCTTGTTCAAATCGTGCCCCACATATCTCGAAGTTGACAAAAATCTGTTTTGTGACCGGTTTACTGGCCTTCCCAGTAGCACCGATAATTTTCACTCCTGTTACTGGCATAACTACGATGCCAGGTCTGTCTTTCAGTAACTCAAATATTTTCCCAGATACAGCACTCAATTCTGCACCGGTGTCAATCAACACGTTTAGTTGTAGGTCGTGCATATTAACAGACACTACTATCTGTCTACACTTGTCCTCGACTGTTTCTTTATTTTCCCACAGTAGATCCTCGTCTATATCCAGGTCATTCCAGAAAAAAACATCCGGCTTTGATCCTAAATCCGGTTTATCTGGCGGCTTTTTCAGCCTCTGTTCACATACAGTTTTAATTTCAACACGTCTGTCCTGAGGCTTAGTCTGTAGCTTCGCCTCCAATACCGAAACCTTTTCCTGTAACTCATCAACTAGTGAGTGTTGCATTGCTATCAATTCACTAATTGTCACCTTCGTTGATTCCTCTTTAGTCAGATTGATCTCATCTGCCAATCTACCTGGAGAAATGTGCCCAGTAGTATCTGCAATTACTTCCTCTAGATCTGCGCAACCCACACTGTTATCTTCTGACCGTATAATGTCAGCTCTAACCTCATACACGCTGTAATCTACGTGCTTTTCTACCAATCGTTTCCGGCTATCACTAAAATTTTCGTAATCTTTCTCCTTAATACTCTCACAATGTTTAAACTGGATATTCGCGTCGGATGGGTCGGCTACTTCTACCACTACAACTTTCGGTAAAGTCTGCCGGTTAGGGCCAGAGCTTTCCGTTACTACTTCAACATTCAACTCTTGCGGGACGAAACACGACGCATCTTGCTCGTGCTCCCCATTAACATAAACTATTTCTAGTAAAGTCTGCCGGTTAGGGCCAGAACTTTCCATCACTTCACAATCACTATCTTCCTGCGGGACGAGACGCGGCAAATCCTGCCCGCGCTCCCCATAAACACTTCTCCCGTACAGGCCCCTATAATCTCTTAGTTCGTCGTATAAGCGACCGAACTGCCTTAACCAGACCTCATCCCTCTCTGCATCCCCTCGCTCGATGACGGACGTTTTATCCGACATCTGATCTTCTTTCAACACTTGCGAATCATTCTTAAACTCAATCTCCAGTTCCGCTGTGGGTATTACAGCTGCCACTTTGTAGTCGATTTCCGGAACACTACTTAAATTGTTCTCACTGACAGTGAATGTATTTTCTACTGCCGTGTCTACAGCTGATCTACTACTTGTGGGCGCACTCCTTTCTCCTAACACTGGCACACTCTCCCGCCGTTGATTATTCCATACGGAATTTTCATAACGACGACACCTGGGTTTTCTCCTGTTATTGGGCCGCCAAAATTTCTCCACGCCCGGTCGGCCCCTCACCGGCGCGGCTAATGGTTTCCCTGTCTCGTCCCAGCAGATACGCTCCCCGGATACTGCTGAGGCGGCTGGTCACACCCTCTGGCGTTATTAATATTCTGCGCAGCCCGTATCACGCTAGTATGATACTGGTTTCCGTCATTCCGGTTATTATTTGCATTGTACCGATTGTTATTACGGTCCGAACCATTATTGTTATTGCTGCCATGGTTGCGGTATGCATTATTCCCATGGTTATCGTTGGTGTGGTTGCTGTGGTACCCGTTGTTGTTACCACGGCCTCTACCACTGTCACGATTATTGCGCCAATTGTCCTCGTCCTCCACTCTTTCCAGGAAATCATTTATTGTCCTGTAATTGCTTCCTACGTAGCGTTTTGTATCATCTGGAAGCTTTTTGTAGAGTTCCCAGACTATTTCGGATTCCGTGCGGCGATCACGCAAATATTCCAACTTGCGGATCCAGCCCTCACAAAACTCCTTCATCGAGCCACGCGAATTCGCATCGAAAGGCCTCGATACGACAAATTCGCGCCAGACACTTTGCTGTTTTTGCTCTGACCAGTATTCAGCCAGAAACAAATTTTTAAACTCGTCAAAAGTCAGGTTCGTAATGTTGAGGTTTAGGCCCCAACGCTTGGCATCACCAGCCAACACATCAATAACCGCATTAATTTTTCTCTCATTAGTCCATGATCTGGGTAAAACTCTTTCACAATTTTTAATGAAATCCGTCGGGTGTATACCGCCTTTTTTCAAGGGGTCGAACCGCTCCTCTTTCGTCAACAACTCCGAACTATGTGCACAGATTGGCACATAGCTCTGTTTTTCGTCAAGTTTCCTTTCTAATTCCGACACCCTCGTAATCACTTGGCAAGTGGTTGTCGCAAGCGTTTCCACTTCCCTCTTTTTCTCTTCGCAGGTGTTAGCCTGCTTCGTCACTTTCGTATCTACTTCGGATACTAAAGCCTTTAAAGTTTCCACCTTCTGTTGATCCTCTTTTCTCACTAATTGAATTTGTTCCGTCACCTTATTCTCGATGATCGGAGCAACCGCGTCTCCTACACTTTTCTCGATTCTGCTAATTTCGGAATCAAAACGAGTATTTATGCTCGCAATTTCCGCCTGAACGCCTATCATTTCCTGTTTAAGGTTACCGATTTCGGTATTAATCACGACAATATCGTCTTTGATTTTATCAACTTTTGTGTTAACAACTCCAACATTGTTGATAACAACGTTAATAGCTTTGTTCTGATTGTCTAGCATCCGTTCAAATTTTTCAGACTGAGCTTCTTGCTTGGCAGCCCGAGCTTCTTGCTTGGCAGCCTGATCTTCTTGCTTGACCGATTGACTCTTGATATCGTTAATCAAAACGTTCAATAAATCAGTTAAATTCCCGGAAACTACCGGTTTTACTTCCGTAGCGGCTTCCTCTTTAATTGTCCCCCCGTATTCGTCATCAAGGGATTCAGATTTGATTTTCACTTCCGATTCCGAAACATTCTAAAGTCTGGAATTCCATTTCTGCTCTTTGTTGCGTTTCGGCGGTCGCGTCTTTCATGCTAGCCGCCTGCCCCTGAACAATGGGTACCGCTGCGCGCGTTTCCCACTGTTCAACCGATTGTTCCGTATCCAAGTCTACCAAATTTTGGCAATTGTTGCCTTCACTCATTTTAATAATTTTCAATATAAATGCAAAATGTCAACTCTAATTAGGATTCCTCACACGAATATTCTCGCTGACGTATCGACCATTTCGTAACCAGTACTTTGTTACGAGATTTACACAATGCAAAATTTGTGTCCAGAACAACCTCAAATTTGAAGATTGTCCAGTCACCAGGTCGCCACGTGTAACCTCCCCCCTCACTTATCGACCTTAATGACAGTGAAAAATTAAACCGCGTGTACCTAATGGAAATTTGGGAAAAGCAATCGTCACCGAAGTTAATCTATCGGTAAAGAGGGAGGAAAGGGTTACATCTAAATGAAAGAAAAAATGCAAATGAAACTGGTGGAAATTAATTTTGAAAAGGGGTAAAGTTAATAAAGAAAGTAAATGTGCGGCCGTTACGTTAACAATTAACTAGCGGTAATTAGATATTTGAGATTTGGGGGAAATCACGGTCGCCAGTCCTAAGGACAATTACTATAGTAACTGAAAAAGAAAGGTTATTACACATATAATTAACACTAGAAGCGTGGCAACTGAAGGTTGACACGTGTAGTGTGAAAACTGAAAGTTTGTCAGAAGTAATAAATTTCGCTACACTCTGACTTAATTTAGCAAAAGAATTAATAAAACCGGAAAATCGAAAGTTAATTTAGTGACTGAAGTTAATAGTGAGCTTTCTTTCTGAAGCACATCGAAATCCAGTAAAATACGGTTAGTCTTGGACTACCTCAACAATCATTTCAAAAGCAACTTGACTCTACGCAATTTAGAAACAAGAGATTTAACTTTGAACTTGAATTAAATGATTCTGAACTATTAACAATACTAAAATTTAGTACGTACCAAGCTGAGCTGCAGTCACAGGTAAGCTAAAATATGCTAACAAAACTCGCACTCTAAATTTGTGCTCGTGTAACCTAAATATTGTAGCCAGCTACTGAACTTTGAAATTAAAGCAGTGAAATCTAATTATATTATTTTAATGCTGGCGTTTGAATTTCAACGACACTCGGGTTCATTTCGGAAAAGGAAGGGACCCTGCTTGGCAATGCAATTGGGACAATGAGCAACAAAGGTTCATGCTAAGTTGCTGTAATTTTGCGAGGCAAATGGAACAATTTGAAAAGCTGAGGTCTGCCATACAGTTCTGAAACTTTACGTGCTTTTAGTCTTCCTTGTTGGTTGATTGAAGGTTTGAAGCCGTCGATCGAGGAGGTGGCGACAGTCACTCATTGTCGGCCGTCGCTGTTGCAGAAGCTGGATGTTGGCGCGCCTTCTTCTCGACACGGTCACCAGGCGAAACGGGCTCTTGATGTGCGCCAGCTAATGCTTCCCGTCCGCGACACCATGTCAGAAACTATCATCGCGAGTCGAGCGCAATTAATGCTGCCAAACCCCGAAAGCGCGGCAACTCGCGGGAGCGTCACACAACACCTGCTCCACTCGCTACTCCCGCCAGACTCCCCCGTTCTGCCCGCGCTTCACGCGGCAGAGTTAACACTACCAAAGATCCTACACACTTTGATTCTTCACACGACCCATCGATGTAATCGTTCGATCGCAGTTTTCCCTAGGCAAGACCCAGCGTAAAAATACAAATAATATTTACGAAACAAACCAATTATACATCGACATAAGTGCATAAATATATATATATATCCAAACAGTAAAGCAATTACAATATATAAAGAGACAGAAATGTCATATCTTGAGGTAACAAAACAAGGAAAAAAATAATAGTACAATAGATGGAAATAGGAGGATATGCATTTCCGGCGTTACAAAGTCTCCTGTTTTTCCTGGTACTAGAAATTTTAGAACATGGTGAAATTTGCCAGGTGTGACACTCCAGTCTTTTGCTCAGTTTAGCAGCCAAATACAAAGCCTAAGAAGCTGGATGAGATGTGTTGATTATTAAAATGGTAGAGGAATCAGCGCTAGTAAATGAACCAATCTGAATGTGTACCAAGAATACCTTGGAATCAGCTTCAGACTGGTGAGTAGATATTCTGCTCCTCTACGGCTTATCCCAGCATTAGTAAACACTTTCATAGGGTATTGAGTAAGTTTATAAGCCAGTACAAAAGTCCTTCATGGAGTAGACCTGCTTCGGACAGCGTCATAGGCAACTAAAGATAAATGTAGACTGTTAATTATATGTACAACATCTGTTTTTGTCGACTGAACCAGTTAAGTTCCCTCAGGAGATTCTTTTAATATAAACTGGCACCTTCCTCTTGCTTAACATACCAGAATCACTAAGTGGCAAAAGTCATAAAATATATACGCTTTAAAAACTGGACGTTTTGGTTATAAAAGGATTCATTTCTTATAAAAACGTACGAGGGTCACACCAAAAAAAAGCACACTATTTTTTTTAAATCCATCTTTCATTCCACATGTTTGGAAGTTTTACTGTGTGTAGATACACACTTTAGGAACAATATTTTCATTTCTCCACATAATTTCCATCCCTCTCAACTGCCTTACGCACTCTTGAACCAGCGCCTGTACACCCGCAAGGTAAAATTCTGGACCAACCTGTTGGAGCCACTGATTGGTAGCATGCACAAGGGAGCCATCATCTTCAAACCTTGTTCCACGAAGAGAGTCTTTCAGTTTCCCAAAGAGATGATAGTCACCTGAAGCCAGGTCAGGACTGTAAGGCGGGTGCTTCAGTGTTGTCCATCCGAGTTTTGTGATCGCTTCCATGGTTTTTTGACTGACATGTGGCCGTGCATTGTCGTGCAACAGCAAAACATCCTGCTTTTACCGATGTGGTCCAACAGGACTCAGTCGAGCTTGAGGTTTCTTCAGTGTCTTCACATATGCATCAGAATTCATGGTGGTTCCACTTGGCACGATGTCCATAAGCAAGAGTCCTTCGGATTCGAAAAACACCGTAGCCATAACTTTTCCAGCAGAAGGTAAGGTTTTGAATTTTTTTTTCCTTGGGTGAATTTGCATGATGCCACTCCATTGATTGCCTCTTCGTCTCTGGTGAAAAATGATGGAGCCATGTTTCATCACTTGTCACAATTCTTCCGAGAAATTCATCTCCGCCATTCTTGTACTGTACCAAATGTTCGCTGCATACCGTTTTTCTTGTTTCTTTGTGAGCCACTGTCAACGTCCTAGGAACCCACCTAGCACAAACATTTTTTAACGCCAACACTTTCAGTATTTTCCAAACACTTCCTTCCCCTATCCCAACGTAGCGTGACAATTCGTTCATTGTGATGCATCTGTCAGCAGTCAGCAATTCGTTAACTCTCTGCACATTGTCTGGAGGACAATCCTCAATATTGCCGTGCGCGCTTTCATCACGTAACCTGCTTGCCCACTGACTAACTGTACTGCGATCGACAGCAGCATCTCCGTACACCTTTTTCAACCTCTTGAGGATGTTTCCCACTGTTTCGTTTTCACAGCACAGGAATTCTATGACATCACGTTGCTTCTGATGAACGTCAAGTGTAGCAGCCATCTTGAAGAGATGCTGTGACGGCGCCACTCGGGGGAACAGGTTGAACTAAGTTTTAAAACAAGCGGGAAGGATGTATCTACACACTGTAAAACTTTCACACATGCAGAACGAAAACTGTGTTTTTACAAAAATAGTGTGCATTTGTTTTGGAGTGACCCTTGTAACTAAACATTTCACACTTTTGTTGAGGAACAGTCAGAAAATATTTTGTGCTCCACTCCTGTGGAAACGGTGTACTAAAACACTCACAGTGCAACAAAAACAGTATTCACTGAAGAACTGTATTTTTGTTGCTTGTAAAGAGAACTGTCAGTACGTTTCACCTGGCGACATGTAAAAACGATAATCATCGCATTAATATTAGGAATTGCACTACTGCATGTGTAACAACAGTAAGTCAAACTGTTTTCTTGTTAAAATCAGTGCTTGATTTCAACTTTAAATGAGAAAAGCTATAACTGTCACCTCCACTCCACACTTTGCATACCAACAGAAACTCGGCATACTCAGTCCTGCTCCGTGGTTCAGATGTTGGTTTCAGTGTAATGACGTCATGCACAGTCTATGTTATCTATGGCCTATGGTAGTGGCGCTTGTTCACTCGGTTTTTTTATGAAGATTTCTGCTCTTTGCCTTATTCTATTGTCTTCGGCATCTCGGATGTCGTTATTCGGTATATCAACAGTTTTATGCGCTTCGTAACTCTCTGCAAATATTTCCAATTTAAATAATAGGTCAAACACTACGCCAGCAAGTCCCTGGATAACAGTCTTTGGTAATTTTTGTTCACGAAAACATCTTTCAATGTTCTTTTTGCTTTGAAGGAAGAACTAGTCCATTCAGTCTTCCAAGCTTTTCGATTCTCCACGCGATGCACGCGTTGTGTATTTATCGAGTTAAGCATCGTCCATTCGGTCTTCCCACTTTTCGATTTGTCGCTCGATCGCTCGTTTGTGTAGGTCTCGAAAGGCCCTCATCGATTATATGTCGACTGGGGCTGAGATACGCAGCAACAAATGTTAGTCTTACGAGTACTGTTTCAATCAGTACTGCTGTTACATCTAAGTTAGTTAATTGTGACAGAGTTTCTCGGTGGTGGGGAAGGGTGCTTCGTAAGAACACTGCAGTTCCCTCTCCCCGTCTGTTTGACCTATCACTCCTATAAGCTGTCATGATCCTTAATCTAAATCTCTGCGTCGGCCTCCAATGGGTTTCCGATACAAGAAGTGTGTCGATCTTGTGTCTTGTAATAAAATCTCTAAATTCCGTTTTTTGATTGGTAATTCCGTGTGCGATCCATATGCAAAATATAAGGTGTTCCTCGTTACACGCCTATGGGCCATTTCTAGTTGAGATAAATTTTAATATTCCCTCTAGTAAGGCCATTATTTTTAGTTTTAAGTCTGGCGCACTAATAACTTTTTTGAGAGTTTGCGTGATGAGCGTTCTGATATTGGTTGTTTTCCACGAAGTTGGTTACCCCAGTCATCGTGTTCAGAATATTCCCTAAGTCAAATTTTGGCGCTGATTCTGAGTTTGGGTCTGTAAGTGTCTTCGTGACCATACAATTTGATGCTGGAGACGTGTTTTGTTTAAGTGGAAGCACTGTATTTCCCATTGGCAGCCCGGCAAACTCTAATGGGTATTTTATGTTCACAGGTCTTCATGATACCGTTGCTTGGGTTGTTCAGTTACAGACAGTTGGCACTTGTGCACTGTAAATTCTGAGGGCATTTGCAAAACGGTGCAATCTCTGTAGGAGGCAGGGTGTTGTTCTTTGGAGTTTTCACATTCGGATTTTTGCCTCTTGTCATCTGCATTTATCTGTCGTGTGGTGTCCAACACACTGAACGAAGCTTGCTGGTAATAATTAGCGGTACGAAAACATTGTTGGCATCTTTTGCATTTTGGAGAACCCTCTGTCTTTCGTTATGTTTTTACTGTTATTCTATTATTACGTTATTATGATTTGAAATGTGTATTATATATACGTCAAATTTCTCACAATAGGTTGTTCGCTCTGAAATATAGTAAACAGAAAACTGTAATTTACAAGTCAATGCAGTTCAACACGTTATAAATGTTCAAACAAATTTCGGGCTTGCAGCCGGTCGTCGTTCTTGGCAATTGAGCAGCCCAACATTTCTCGTATCAGCTTTAATTTTAGGTAGCTCACAGTATAAATTACCGCACTGAGAATAATTTTCACAACCAGCTGTAAACAATATAATGTAATAAATCAAAAAGTATTACGTTACACAATTATGTAAATCATTTATAACGTGAATTTTAAAATTTTCCCGGCGAATTGACTGTTAAAACAAATTTCGGGCTTGCAGCCGGTCGTCGTTCAATACTTCGCACGATATTTCAACTGGGCTCCTGCCAGTCATCTTCAGGTTAGCCGTCGCAGACGCGAAAACGGTGGTCTTCTCGTCAAATTTCTGACAAATAAGCTCTAGTGACTCTCGTAGAGGTACCCTGGCGAATAACGAAACGACATCAAAACTGGCCAAGGTATCTTTGTCTTTCGCCCTGAAGTTGCAGAAGCGTTTTACAAAATCCACATAATTACACACTGATATGTGCTTTTATCCACATAACTGCTTAGTTTTTCGGTCAGGTATTTTTCGAGCAAATATGTAGGTGCGCTAAAGTTACTGAAAATGGCGCGCAACGGCACCCCATCTTCTTGAGCTTTAGGGTGTCCATGAAGTATTGGCGGTACAGGTCCTCGAGATAACAGTTTCTTGGCGACACTCCCTGGTAAATCGGCGTCTTTGAGAAGAGCCTTAATCTTGTTCTCCACCTTCTTTGAGGGGTCGGCGATGATCTCCTCGCCGGAGTCGTCATCTAGCAGGCTCTACATCTTCTCAATGTAGTCCTTGAGAGAAAGAACAACATCAGCGTTGCCTCTGTCGGCAAGTAAGGCAACAATCGCAGGGCGCTCTCTCAGGTCCAGAGTAGCCGCCCGCTCCTTGCTGGTAACGTTTGACTTTGTAGGCTTCGTTCTCGTCAGAGCACGCCAAGTTTCACGACGTACTTCTTCCTCTGCTTCAGGCAGTAGTCGCGCCGCAACTTGTTCAACTGTACTGAATATATCCGCAACCGACGTGCACTTAGAGAGGGGAGAAAAGTTATGTCCCTTTCCCAGAACTGAAGGTGCAGCGTCACTCAGCTTTGTGTCAGTCAGATTGATAACAATTTGGCACGGGGCCTACAGTGACGGTTTGTCAGACGTGAGAATTTAGATATTTGACGTCCTGTGGCCTTTCTGTTGGCGGAAAGGGCTGCCACTTATATAACACCATGAACCCAATCCCAGGTCCAGGAGTTAAAGCGATTGGCCATTTGTAAATTTCGGCTAAACAATAGTTGGGAATGGTACTTTTTGTGTTAGCAGAAGAGCCAACGCCGTGTTTTGAGTGGAGGCCGAAATGCACACGTTTTAGCTCACGCAGGCTGGCGTGAGAAGAAAAGAACTATACTGGCGTGAGATCTGGAACATGACGAGGAATGAGAATTCAGAAAGCGGACATAATTAGTTTGATACTTAACTTTAATCCATTAATGATGAACGTCGCTCTTGACGGTACATCATTCACAATATTATCTGTTCAGAATACATTCTTGAAGTAATTATAATTGCTAGGTCGTAGCAAATGACGTAGCTGAAGGCTATGCTAAACTGTCGTCTCTGCAAATGAGAGCGTATGTAGACAGTGAACCACCGCTAGGAAAGTCGGCTGTACAACTGGGGCGAGTGCTAGGGAGTCTCTCTAGACTAGACCTGCCGTGTGGCGACGCTCGGGCTGCAATCACTGATAGTGGCGACACGCGGGTCCGACGTATACTAACGGACCGCGGCCGATTTAAAGGCAACCACCTAGCAAGTGTGGTGTCTGGCAGTGACACCACAGTACTCAAAGCACTCTGTCATGTACCAAAGCAAGGCTGCTTTGCTTCTTAAATCTCCTGGCTGCTGTATAATCGATGTTATGCGTGACATTAACAAAGTTGGGTACAACATGCTGGGTACGACATCTCTTCAGAAGTGGAAGAGCACTCGGCAAACGGCATCTTCTGTGGCGCAGCTTGTCGTATTTCTTCATACTGCGATGCATCTTTTCGCCGTAAAGGTATACGATGTGATTCTTCGATTTCTGATGGCGTATTTATTGATCGAACAGTCCACAGGTGTACTGCCGATTCATATAGTCCAAAGGCCACAATATTTCGGCGGTCAAACATGTCACCATCGACAAATGTTCTGTCGAACTGAGCTCCTAAGGGCGTGCGGACGATTAATATCCCCTACCCCCTCAAGCGGCTCCGTTCGCATTCCGCACCCATGGTCGCACGTGCGCGTTCGTAGAGACCCTAGCGTCAGAGTCTGTGATTGCATTGATGTAAGCTCTCTATGGACTCTGCTCGCCAGATCGTTTTGTTTGCTGAGAGTCTTCTTAATTAAGTCAGTACTGGTTTCCAAGGCTTGCTAAGAGTAAGGTTCAAAATGGCTCTGAGCGCTGTGGGACTCAACTGCTGTGGTTATCAGTCCCCTAGAACTTAGAACTACTTAAACCTAACTAACCTAAGGACATCACACACATCAGTGCCCGAGGCAGGATTCGAACCTGCGACCGTAGCAGTCGCACGGTTCCGGACTGCGCACCTAGAACCACGAGACCACCGCGGCCGGCTAAGAGTAAGGCAGCAGTCTCGGTTTATGAGTTCGTCCCTGGTACGCATATTGAAGAAGCATCGAGTAAAAACCTTCTTTCGCTTGCCCAATAAAAGATGAGCATTATTAGGAAGTGTCAACGATGATCTCGGTGATCTCGGCTTGCGGAAGGCCGGCATATTCCAGATTCCATGTCAGTGTGTTAACACCTGTATTGGACACACAGTGTGCACCGTTGAAGATCGTTGAACACCAGAGGAACACTCGACTGATGTATCTCAACAAGTCAGCGGATGCAGAGCACTGTTTTCCCGAGAATCATGCGATGGTGGACGACCGAACCTGAATCTTGGCATAGACTTCCAAATACTGGAACAGCGCCGCTAGGGAGGCCATTACAGGGCAGAAACTTTCCTAGATGTAGAGAAAGCTTATAGTAAAATTTGGAAAGATCGCGTTATCGTAAAACTACAAACATTTCATGTCACGGCACAAGAAGAGCAAGTTTTCCCTCCCTACCAGGAGAAAAATGTATTTGAAGGGTTTTAAATAACTTTGTCCGTATAGAGGACTGTGAAAAATATAATTTCTGTAATTATGTTCTCAATTTATTGTATTACACAGTGAACAACCTACTGCGAAAAATTTAACACACATATAATTGTAATAGTAGAATAACGGTAGAGATATAATGGAACAATGCAAATGGTGACTATAGATTTTTTATATCGCTAATTACTTTTCCTTACCAGCACGCTGCATTGAATGTGCAGGACACCACACTTCAGATAAATGTCAGATACCAAGAGGACAAAATCCAACACGTGCAAACTGCTAAAAAGGGAACCTCCCCATCGCACACCCCCTTAGATTTAGTTATAAGTTGGCACAATGGATAGGCCCTGAAAAACTGAACACAGATCAATAGAGAAAACAGGAAGAAGTTGTGTGGAAGTATGAAAAAAATAAGCAAAATATACAAACTGAGTAGTCCATGAGGAAGATAAGCAACATCAAGGAGAGCGTGAGCTCAGGAGCGCTGTGGTCTTGTGGCTAGCGTGAGCAGCTGCGGAACGAGAAGTCCTTGGTTCAAGTCTTCCCTCGAGTGAAAAGTTTAATTTTTTATTTTCAAACAATTATCAAAGTTCAGGCACTCACACATTATCAACTTCGCTCTCCAAAATTCCAGGACATGTTCAGATTTGCTTGGATTGCAGGATTTGATGGTCTACACACGGAAAATTTGAAAACGTTAAAAACATATGTTTTGACAGAGCACAGGGAAAACTGTGCGGCTGTGAAACTGTTGCATTCATTTGTTGCAGTTTATGTGACAAACTCGTATGTTTCCATCACTATTTTGGGAGTGATTATCGCATCCACAAGAAAACCTAAATCGGGCAAAGTCGAAGAATCTTTTTACCCATTCGCCAAGTGTACAAGTTAGGTGGGTCGACAACATATTCCGGTCATGTGACGCACATGCCGTTACCAGTGTCGTATAGAGAATATCAAACGTGTTTTCCTGTGGAGGAATCGGTTGATCTATGACCTTGCGATCAGATGTTTCCGGTTTCCTTTTGAGCGGCACCTTTCGTCTACTAATCGCACGGTTTTGCGGTGCGGTCGCAAAACACAGACACTAAACTTATTACAGTGAACAGAGACGTCAATGAACGAACGGACTGATCATAACTTTGCGAAAATAAAGAAAATAAACTCTTCACCCGAGGGAAGACTTGAATCAAAGACCTCTCGTTCTGCAGCTGCTCACGCTAACGCGGGACGACAGCGCTCCTGAGCTAATACTCTCCTTAATGTTGCCCATCTTGCGCATGGACTACTCAGTTTGTATATTTTACTTTTCTTTTCATAGTTCCACACAACTTCTTCCTGTTTTCTCGATTGATCTGTGTTCAGTTTTTCAAGGCCTATCCACTGTGCCAACTTATAACTAAATCTGAGGAGGTGCGATGGGGAGGTTCCCTTGTAAGAACAACACCCCACCCTCTTCATAGGTTGCAGCGCTTTCCAAAATGCCCTTACAATTCACAACACACAAGTGCAAACTATCAGTAACAGAACAACCTAAGCAACATAACAGTGATTGAGTAATATAATAATCTATTGAACGTATTATAACTCACAGCATATTACCAATGTTAAAAAATGTAGCTTGTGTATTCGTAGATCCCATCAGCAGCGAACAACAAGTATTTATAATATCACAGAGTGAACTACCTATTGTGAAAAATGTAAAGTGTATGATCGTAGTTCTCAATAGTAGCGAACAACCATATATCATCTCTCTCAGTGCTTTCGCCTTTGGCAGCTGGAATTGTTTCATTTACAGTTTTTAACAACATTCTATTTCATTTCGCTTTATTAAGACATTTGTGATTTTATCGCCCTGTGAGCCTAATACGGTGACTGCTACTGATTTTTCTTTAGTCTGTTAAACTCCTGTATATGGCTCAGGGAGATCTCAGTCTGTGCCATTCTCGTGGTTCTACTATTCCAGCGTTGTCTAGGTATCTTGTTGTATTTCTTAATCGGCCCGTTTCTTCTAACATTTTACGAGTTTTTTCCTGTATTTTTTGTGTGACTGTTGGCATACCGATTTCAGCATGTGAGCCGCCGAGCATTATTCTGAAACATTGGTGCTGGTCTGTTTGCAGCACTTTTTGGTTTGCGTTACAATTTGTTCCCCCAGAAGTTGAACAACCGTACAATAGAGCTGGTAATATTGTTGTTTTACAGAGTATTAATTTTGTTCGGATTCCCATGTCAGTACTGGCCAAAAGTGGGAATAGAGTGTGCATTGGCTTTATCATTTTCCCTTTTTTATGGACGCCATGTCTTTTAAAGATCAGCTTGTTGTCCAACATGAGTCCAAGATATTTAACCTGATTTGTCTAATTTATGTGTGTTCCGTATACTACTAATCCGTCGTGTAGTTCTGGCCTCTTCCTCGTAAATGTTATTCCTTGTGCTTTTTCCACGTTTAATTTGACGTGGTTTTCACGTGTCCATTCTTATACAGGGTGTTACAAAGGTACGGCCAAACTTTCAGGAAACATTCCTCACACACAAAGAAACAAAATATGTTATGTGGACATGTGTCCGGAAACGCTTACTTTTCATGTTGGAGCTCATTTTATTACTTCTCTTCAAATCACATTAATCATGGAATGGAAACACACACCAACAGAACGTACCAGCGTGACTTAAAACAATTTGTTACAGGAAAAGTTCAAAATGTCCTCCGTTAGCGAGGATACATGCATCCACCCTCCGTCGCATGGAATGCCTGTTGCGCTAATGCAGCCCTGGAGAATGGCGTATTGTATCACAGCCGTCCACAATACGAGCACGAAGAGTCTCTACATTTGGTACCGGGGTTGCGTAGACAAGAGCTTTCAAATGCCCCCATAAATGAAAGTCAAAAGGGTTGAGGTCAGGAGAGCGTGGAGGCCATGAAATTGGTCCGCCTCTACCAATCCATCGGTCAGCGAATCTGTTGTTGAGAAGCGTACGAACACTTCGACTGAAACGTGCAGGAGCTCTATCGTGCATGAACCACATGTTGTGTCGTACTTGTAAAGGCACATGTTCTAGCAGCACAGGTAGAGTATCCCGCATGAAATTATGATAACGTGCTCCATTGAGCGTACATAGTGACGAAACTAAAATGAGCTCTAACATGGAAATTAAGCGTTTCCGGACACATGTCCACATAACATCTTTTCTTTATTTGTGTGTGATGAATGTTTCCTGAAAGTTTGGCCTTACCTTTTTGTAACACCCTGTATAGTGTTTAGCTCTCTTTGCATCCTTGTTATCGCAGCTGCCGTTCTAATGCTACTTGCAAGTACTGCGGTATCGTCTGGAAATTGAGACAATACTACGTTTGGTATCAGAGGTATGTCGCTAACCTAAATTATGAACAGTGTCTGCGATAATACCGAACCTTGAGGGATTCCTTGTTCGAATGATTTTATGCTTGAATGTTGTTTGTCAATTTTTACAAAGAATTTCCTGTTTGAGAGAAAGTCACCTATGATTCGTCTGTAGGAGCCTGGGATGCAATTTTGATCTTGTAGCTTTACGATGAGGCGATATTTTCAGACTTTATTATAAGCTTTTTCTACAGCTAGGGAAGCTGCTGCCGTGGTAGTACTTCCTGTTCATGTTATATGCGATGTTTGGGGATATGCGTAGTAGTTACATCTCTGCCGATATTGTGGTCAGAAATGCAAACTGTTCT
Source organism: Schistocerca piceifrons (assembly GCF_021461385.2). NCBI lineage: Eukaryota > Metazoa > Arthropoda > Insecta > Orthoptera > Acrididae > Schistocerca > Schistocerca piceifrons. The sequence goes on from NC_060140.1 coordinate 171,445,957, forward strand.
GGTCGAATGATCTCATTTTCAAGTTCTGGAAGTTGTAGCCTTTGTAGGATTACTCACTCGAAAACTTTCGAAAAGGCTGCAAGGAGACGAATAGGTCAATGATTCCGGGGCAGTTTTGAGTCTTTACTCGACTTTGATATTAATACAATTCCAGATTTTTCCATTGCGTCGAGAGATATTTATTTTTGAGACATCTATCGGTTTTCTTGGTAGCCGTTTTAACTTTTTCCTGATTATTTTTCGGAACTCAGTCGGGGTCGTCAGTAGTGGCGCTTGTTCGCTCGGTGTGTTTCTGATGTTTTCCGCTCTTTGCGTTATTCTACTGTCTTCGCCATCTGGGTATATCGATAGTATATTGCACTTCGTAAGCGTCTACAAATATTTCCACTTTAATAACAGGTCAAAGTCTCAGCTGGCTCGGCCCTGGATAGCAGGCTTTGGTGCTTTTTGTCAGTAAAAACGTCTTCAATATTCCAGTCCTCTTTTTCTTTGTAGGAGAAACTGGTCCATTTGTCTTCCCACTTTTCGATTCTCCACTCAACGGGGCGACGGTGTAGTTCTCGAGATAACTGTCGTAATTCGATAACTCCTCTTCGATTAATTGCTGTTTTATTAACTGAAGACATAAAGTCTGTAAATGAGTCCGCAATCATTTTTGGCGCTTTATTTTTACAAGTCCGTCTTGATCACAAGTATTTCTTACACTTTATTACCGGTTTCGACATGCTGCCATCATCAGACCTGTTACAAAGATAAATATTGTGTAAGCGACAGGTTCAATGAGTTAACGCTAAATCTAACAAGTCTTAGTGATACATAAAACATATTATAAAATGTTTATAGCTACGTATAGCTGCGATACATACAACTAAAATATTCTGATGTAAATCATCGTCATGTGAGTACATGGTACGTGCTGGTAATACTCAGATTGCATCTGGATTTAGAATAATGCCAGCCGAGGCACTTTATGTAGAGCGCATATTAAACAAGTGTTGCCAATCTGATTATTAAATTGCGGCATGCACAGCCATCGGTTAATTTTTTTAAAATTACCTCCCATAGCAAAACGAGTGTCTGCAATAAAACGTAACTGATGTGAAATTGGATTCATACTTAAAATACCATAAAAAATACAAATACTAATATAATACAGCCACTAGCCTGACTAGGTAAAACATTCAACTTGTATAAGCTAGTATAAAACGTGTAAAAATAAAATATCTAAAAAGTATTCCAGCCTGATAGTCGATCGATAGTCGATATTATACCAAGCGTGTGGTCTCAATGGCGACATGTCGTCGTATCCTTGTTTTCCTGTGTGGAGCTTACGGAGGAAGGCCCAGTCTTCTCGTCGTGGGCGGCCGACGCACGTCAATCCGCTGGAGTGCGCTGCGCTACTCAAATTTTCTCTCAGACGTCAGGATTTTGTTCAAAAACTTATTTTCTAGCGCAATTACAAATATTTCAGCTAAAACATTCATAAAACCGAAAAGTTTCTTGCAGATAACAACATAGTTGACGTCAAGAGAAATACTGTGAACAAATTTGCCAGATATAAGGAAAGTGAGAGAACTATGTATATGTTTAGTCAGGGTGAAATAGAAGAACTTGTGGAAGTTTTCGAACTTGACTATGCAAAACAATGACTTGTGAACCATAATGAGCTTATTCCGCAAATATTAACTATGAACCCCAATTAGCGTGTTCCTCATTGTACACACCCACAGCTGACCTCATTATAGCTTTCACCACAGGTAGTTCACTTTACACTGAGGGTGTAGTTCTGTAATTCGGTTGTTCCCTACTATTGAGACCCACAGTTATACTCGTTAGCCGACCGAAGTGACCGAGCGGTTCTAGGCGCTTCAGTCTGGAACCGCGCGACCGTTACGGTCGCAGGTTTGAATCCTGCCTCGAGCATGGATGTGTGTAATGTCCTTAGGTTAGTTAGGTTTAATTAGTTCTAAGCGACTGATGACCTCTGAAGTTAAGTCGCATAGTGCTCAGAGCCATTTGAACCATATACTCGTTACAGTTTTCACAACAGATTGCTCTTACACAGAGAAGTAATCAACTGGTTGTTCATTTTACTGTTTAGTTAAACATGTTATATATCGTAATTGTATTTCTCTATAGTAGTGAACAAGGAATCGGTTACTTCATTCAATATATTATTATATCACTATATTACACAATCAACTAAAATTATAGTGTGTTCAATTGAATTTATTAGCATAGAGAACAAATGATTGTAAAAAAAAGGTAACTTTTTTCATTACAGCTCTCAGTTTTATATTACACAGTGAATAACCTATTGGGAACAATTTAACGGACACGATGTCGACAATTTTTTTCATGCCACTAATTATTGGTCCTTACCATCACGCTGCGTTAAATGTGCAGAACACCACTCTTCATGTAAATGTCAGATAACAAGAGACCAAACTGCGAAGATCAGAATCCCGTCCCCTTCAGAGTTAGGAGTGCTTTCCAAAACGCCCTCAGAATTTACAGTGCACATGCGCAAACTATCATTAACAGGACAACCCAGTCAACGGCAGCACCAAGACCGGTGGACATACAAAACCCAGGTGACTTTGCCGGATTATCAAGAAGAAATACAGCGGTTCCACAACACCAAAATATACACCTCCATTACCAAATGGTACGGTCACGAAGACATCCACAAATCCAAACCCAGGGCCCAACTACAACTTTTGACTTTGCGAAAAGTGTGAACGCCGGCCGGATTGGCCGACCGGTCCTAGGCGCTTCAGTCTGGAACTGCGCGACGCTACGGTCGCAGGTTCGAATCCTGCCTCGGGCACTGATGTGTGTGATGTCCTTAGGTTAGTTAGGTTTAAGTAGTTCTAAGTTCTAGGGGACTGATGACCTCAGCAGTTAAATCCCATAGTGCTCAGAGCCATTTGAACCATTTGAACCGAAAGTGTAAACACCCAGACTAGGGTCTTCAACTTAATGACACACAACAATCATTTGAAGGTACTTGATCTTATACGAAACGTTTAAAGAAATTATTAATGCGCGAGATGTAACACCAAAACAAAATGGTCATATTAGAGGGAGTGTTAATAGTTTTCGCACCTCTAAATGGCCGACAGGCATCTAACGCGCCAAGACCTTATCGTTTGTTTATGGAATGCTAATGAAATTACCCTAAAAAATACGAAATTATTAAATTTTTTTTAGAAGACACAAGATGGGACGGATCGCTTATAACGGAAACTTATCAGAGGTCAACGCAAAAATTTTGATTAAGGAATATGTTATAGAACACATAGGCCAAACAGACAATGAGATGGAACTGCAGTGTTCTTGTTGAATCACGCTTACAAATCACCGATAAACCCTACCAGAATTAACGAACTTAGAAGCAACAGTGGTATTGACTGAAACAGCACATGGACGAATAACGTTCTTTGCAGCATATTTCAGCACCAATCAACAATTATTTTTACCAGTCCGTCTTGATCACACAGATTTCTTACACTCTATTACCGGTTTCGGCATACTGTCGTCCTTCCATTTACACATATTTCAGCTAAAATAGCAGAAAAACTGTTGCCCATTGGGAGACCGTCCTTCTGACAAACAAATCTTGTTAAATTTAAAATAGTTAAAAGACAACACAAGTTCGAAAACTTCCACAAGTTCTTCTATTTCACCCTGACTAAACATATACATAGTTCTCTCACTTTCCTTATATCTGGCAAATTTGTTCACAGTATTTCTCTTGACGTCAACTATGTTGTTATCTGCAAGAAACTTATCGGTTTTATGAATGTTTTAGCTGAAATATTTGTAATTGCGCTAGAAAATAAGTTTTTGAACGGTTCCTGCTACTGCACAGTGAAATACCTAACACAATACACGTAACACAATTACTTTGACTTCTCTCTGCTAGTGGATGAAATGTTGATAACAAAACATGCCATAAAATCAGAACATGGTTGTTTAAAAGTCTTCAAATCCCCTTTCCGCGTGCGAGAGAGAAACTCCTTTGTTAAGCTGGCACTATGAGGCCACTAACTGAATGCAAGATACTGATTTCGACAAATGACGATGAAAGGGTAGATCAGTGTTCAACAGTTTCCTAAATAAAATTACAACTATATTTAATTTGTAGTTGACGAAAGTGTTCACTGTAATGAAGAATGTTCTTTCAAGGAATATTAAGTACCCTCTGTTAGCTATTTCACAGTGGTTTTGCAGTTTGGTAGTTGTAGATATAAATGTAAGTGATCAATGATACCAACTCGTCTTGATTTAAGGTCAGACTCACTGTTACAGTAAGTGAACAATGTTTGCACTCAAGCCGAGTAGCTTCTCGTTGGTTGCCAATCCGGACGCTTTTGAGACATAATTTGAAAAGATTGATTGCTTCCTTTTTCTAGGAGATTCACTCGGAATTAAACAACTGCATTCAATATATACATTTAACTGAGCAGTATTGCAACTTTTTATTGATTTTTTTCTCTTGTTTTATTAATGTTATACACCGAAACGTCTCTAGAGTAATGTCTTTCTTCTTACACATTTTACTGGTGCATCGACAACTGCAGATACAGAAGTTAGCAGAACTGGTGTGATTAAACAAACAACTGACCCTGAACTTAACATGTGAAGCCACACTGGCTAAATTTCTCAAAATCTGTATTTTAAAGCAGTTATTGTTGAAAATATCCATTATCATTCAGTATTACGCCACAAGAGGAGCAAATTTTTACTCTCTCGTAGGCGAAAAAAGTATTTAATGGATTTTAAATAATTGTGCCGACTTCGGTTACCACTGCGAAGTTCTTGGTTTGGGCTACTTTCCGTTGCACCACATCAGTTCCTCGACTCCGTTTCTCCGTTTCATTCACGTATAGAGAACGCGAAAATTGATCATTTAAGTACCCCCCTTGCGTGCTGTAATTAATCCAACCTCGTCCTCACGATCTCCATGGGAGCGATACGGACGGGGTTGTTATATATTGCTGGAGTCATGATTAAAAGTCGGCTCTTGAAACTTTCGTGAGATAAATTACGCCTGTCTTCAATATTCTGCCATTTCAATTTCATCTTCACTGTGACGCCCATGGATCAAACAAACCTGTGTCCATTCGTGCTGCCCTTCTCTGTGTTCGTTCAACATCCTCTGTAAGTCATTTTTGGAACGGGCCCCACACACTTGAGCAATGTGCTAAGATAGGTCACACGAGTGATGCGTAAGCTATATCCTTTATAGACTTACTGCATTTCCTCGCTATTCTACGAATAAACGGAAGCCTGCCACTTGCGTTAAGCATATTCCTACAAAGTGTTACACCCAGGTATTATATGAGCTCGCCGATTCCAACTGCGACTCTCTGATAATAAAATCGTCGGATACTAAGGTTTTTTCGTTTTGTGAACCGAACAATTTAACATTTCTGAACTTTTAAAGCAAGTTGGAGATCTTCGCATCACATTGTTGTCTTCCAAACAGTACTTCATTATATATAACTGTCAAACGTCTGAGGTCACTATTAATATTGTCCGCAAGGTCATTATTTAAGGATACGTCCCGTTGCACCGCATCAGTTCCTCGACTCCGTTTCTCCGTTTCATTCACGTATAGAGAACGCGAAAATTGATCATTTAAGTACCCCCCTTGCGTGCTGTAATTAATCCAACCTCGTCCTCACGATCTCCATGTGAGCGATACGGACGGGGTTGTTATATATTGCTGGAGTCATGATTAAAAGTCGGCTCTTGAAACTTTCGTGAGATAAATTACGCCTGTCTTCAATATTCTGCCATTTCAATTTCTTCATCATCACTGTGACGCCCATGGATCAAACAAACCTGTGTCCATTCGTGCTGCCCTTCTCTGTGTTCGTTCAACATCCTCTGTAAGTCATTTTTGGAACGGGCCCCACACACTTGAGCAATGTGCTAAGATAGGTCACACGAGTGATGCGTAAGCTATATCCTTTATAGACTTACTGCATTTCCTCGCTATTCTACGAATAAACGGAAGCCTGCCACTTGCGTTAAGCATATTCCTACAAAGTGTTACACCCAGGTATTATATGAGCTCGCCGATTCCAACTGCGACTCTCTGATAATAAAATCGTCGGATACTAAGGTTTTTTCGTTTTGTGAACCGAACAATTTAACATTTCTGAACTTTTAAAGCAAGTTGGAGATCTTCGCATCACATTGTTGTCTTCCAAACAGTACTTCATTATATATAACTGTCAAACGTCTGAGGTCACTATTAATATTGTCCGCAAGGTCATTATTTAAGGATACGTCCCGTTGCACCGCATCAGTTCCTCGACTCCGATTCTCCGTTTCATTCACGTATAGAGAACGCGAAAATTGATCATTTAAGTACCCCCCTTGCGTGCTGTAATTAATCCAACCTCGTCCTCACGATCTCCATGTGAGCGATACGGACGGGGTTGTTATATATTGCTGGAGTCATGATTAAAAGTCGGCTCTTGAAACTTTCGTGAGATAAATTACGCCTGTCTTCAATATTCTGCCATTTCAATTTCTTCATCATCACTGTGACGCCCATGGATCAAACAAACCTGTGTCCATTCGTGCTGCCCTTCCCTGTGTTCGTTCAACATCCTCTGTAAGTCATTTTTGGAACGGGCCCCACACACTTGAGCAATGTGCTAAGATAGGTCACACGAGTGATGCGTAAGCTATATCCTTTATAGACTTACTGCATTTCCTCGCTATTCTACGAATAAACGGAAGCCTGCCACTTGCGTTAAGCATATTCCTACAAAGTGTTACACCCAGGTATTATATGAGCTCGCCGATTCCAACTGCGACTCTCTGATAATAAAATCGTCGGATACTAAGGTTTTTTCGTTTTGTGAACCGAACAATTTAACATTTCTGAACTTTTAAAGCAAGTTGGAGATCTTCGCATCACATTGTTGTCTTCCAAACAGTACTTCATTATATATAACTGTCAAACGTCTGAGGTCACTATTAATATTGTCCGCAAGGTCATTATTTAAGGATACGTCCCGTTGCACCGCATCAGTTCCTCGACTCCGTTTCTCCGTTTCATTCACGTATAGAGAACGCGAAAATTGATCATTTAAGTACCCCCCTTGCGTGCTGTAATTAATCCAACCTCGTCCTCACGATCTCCATGTGAGCGATACGGACGGGGTTGTTATATATTGCTGGAGTCATGATTAAAAGTCGGCTCTTGAAACTTTCGTGAGATAAATTACGCCTGTCTTCAATATTCTGCCATTTCAATTTCTTCATCATCACTGTGACGCCCATGGATCAAACAAACCTGTGTCCATTCGTGCTGCCCTTCTCTGTGTTCGTTCAACATCCTCTGTAAGTCATTTTTGGAACGGGCCCCACACACTTGAGCAATGTGCTAAGATAGGTCACACGAGTGATGCGTAAGCTATATCCTTTATAGACTTACTGCATTTCCTCGCTATTCTACGAATAAACGGAAGCCTGCCACTTGCGTTAAGCATATTCCTACAAAGTGTTACACCCAGGTATTATATGAGCTCGCCGATTCCAACTGCGACTCTCTGATAATAAAATCGTCGGATACTAAGGTTTTTTCGTTTTGTGAACCGAACAATTTAACATTTCTGAACTTTTAAAGCAAGTTGGAGATCTTCGCATCACATTGTTGTCTTCCAAACAGTACTTCATTATATATAACTGTCAAACGTCTGAGGTCACTATTAATATTGTCCGCAAGGTCATTATTTAAGGATACGTCCTGTTGCACCGCATCAGTTCCTCGACTCCGTTTCTCCGTTTCATTCACGTATAGAGAACGCGAAAATTGATCATTTAAGTACCCCCCTTGCGTGCTGTAATTAATCCAACCTCGTCCTCACGATCTCCATGGGAGCGATACGGACAGGTTTGTTATATATTGCAGGAGTCATGATTAAAAGTCGGCTCTTGAAACTTTCGTGAGATAAATTACGCCTGTCTTCAATATTCTGCCATTTCAATTTCATCTTCACTGTGACGCCCATGGATCAAACAAACCTGTGTCCATTCGTGCTGCCCTTCTCTGTGTTCGTTCAACATCCTCTGTAAGTCATTTTTGGAACGGGCCCCACACACTTGAGCAATGTGCTAAGATAGGTCACACGAGTGATGCGTAAGCTATATCCTTTATAGACTTACTGCATTTCCTCGCTATTCTACGAATAAACGGAAGCCTGCCACTTGCGTTAAGCATATTCCTACAAAGTGTTACACCCAGGTATTATATGAGCTCGCCGATTCCAACTGCGACTCTCTGATAATAAAATCGTCGGATACTAAGGTTTTTTCGTTTTGTGAACCGAACAATTTAACATTTCTGAACTTTTAAAGCAAGTTGGAGATCTTCGCATCACATTGTTGTCTTCCAAACAGTACTTCATTATATATAACTGTCAAACGTCTGAGGTCACTATTAATATTGTCCGCAAGGTCATTATTTAAGGATATGTCCCGTTACACCGCATCAGTTCCTCGACTCCGTTTCTCCGTTTCATTCACGTATAGAGAACGCGAAAATTGATCATTTAAGTACCCCTCTTGCGTGCTGTAATTAATCCAACCTCGTCCTCACGATCTCCATGGGAGCGATACGGACGGGTTTGTTATATATTGCAGGAGTCATGATTAAAAGTCGGCTCTTGAAACTTTCGTGAGATAAATTACGCCTGTCTTCAATATTCTGCCATTTCAATTTCATCTTCACTGTGACGCCCATGGATCAAACAAACCTGTGTCCATTCGTGCTGCCCTTCTCTGTGTTCGTTCAACATCCTCTGTAAGTCATTTTTGGAACGGGCCCCACACACTTGAGCAATGTGCTAAGATAGGTCACACGAGTGATGCGTAAGCTATATCCTTTATAGACTTACTGCATTTCCTCGCTATTCTACGAATAAACGGAAGCCTGCCACTTGCGTTAAGCATATTCCTACAAAGTGTTACACCCAGGTATTATATGAGCTCGCCGATTCCAACTGCGACTCTCTGATAATAAAATCGTCGGATACTAAGGTTTTTTCGTTTTGTGAACCGAACAATTTAACATTTCTGAACTTTTAAAGCAAGTTGGAGATCTTCGCATCACATTGTTGTCTTCCAAACAGTACTTCATTATATATAACTGTCAAACGTCTGAGGTCACTATTAATATTGTCCGCAAGGTCATTATTTAAGGATACGTCCCGTTGCACCGCATCAGTTCCTCGACTCCGTTTCTCCGTTTCATTCACGTATAGAGAACGCGAAAATTGATCATTTAAGTACCCCCCTTGCGTGCTGTAATTAATCCAACCTCGTCCTCACGATCTCCATGTGAGCGATACGGACGGGGTTGTTATATATTGCTGGAGTCATGATTAAAAGTCGGCTCTTGAAACTTTCGTGAGATAAATTACGCCTGTCTTCAATATTCTGCCATTTCAATTTCTTCATCATCACTGTGACGCCCATGGATCAAACAAACCTGTGTCCATTTGTGCTGCCCTTCTCTGTGTTCGTTCAACATCCTCTGTAAGTCATTTTTGGAACGGGCCCCACACACTTGAGCAATGTGCTAAGATAGGTCACACGAGTGATGCGTAAGCTATATCCTTTATAGACTTACTGCATTTCCTCACTATTCTACGAATAAACGGAAGCCTGCCACTTGCGTTAAGCATATTCCTACAAAGTGTTACACCCAGGTATTATATGAGCTCGCCGATTCCAACTGCGACTCTCTGATAATAAAATCGTCGGATACTAAGGTTTTTTCGTTTTGTGAACCGAACAATTTAACATTTCTGAACTTTTAAAGCAAGTTGGAGATCTTCGCATCACATTGTTGTCTTCCAAACAGTACTTCATTATATATAACTGTCAAACGTCTGAGGTCACTATTAATATTGTCCGCAAGGTCATTATTTAAGGATACGTCCCGTTGCACCGCATCAGTTCCTCGACTCCGTTTCTCCGTTTCATTCACGTATAGAGAACGCGAAAATTGATCATTTAAGTACCCCCTTGCGTGCTGTAATTAATCCAACCTCGTCCTCACGATCTCCATGGGAGCGATACGGACGGGGTTGTTATATATTGCTGGAGTCATGATTAAAAGTCGGCTCTTGAAACTTTCGTGAGATAAATTACGCCTGTCTTCAATATTCTGCCATTTCAATTTCTTCATCATCACTGTGACGCCCATGGATCAAACAAACCTGTGTCCATTCGTGCTGCCCTTCTCTGTGTTCGTTCAACATCCTCTGTAAGTCATTTTTGGAACGGGCCCCACACACTTGAGCAATGTGCTAAGATAGGTCACACGAGTGATGCGTAAGCTATATCCTTTATAGACTTACTGCATTTCCTCGCTATTCTACGAATAAACGGAAGCCTGCCACTTGCGTTAAGCATATTCCTACAAAGTGTTACACCCAGGTATTATATGAGCTCGCCGATTCCAACTGCGACTCTCTGATAATAAAATCGTCGGATACTAAGGTTTTTTCGTTTTGTGAACCGAACAATTTAACATTTCTGAACTTTTAAAGCAAGTTGGAGATCTTCGCATCACATTGTTGTCTTCCAAACAGTACTTCATTATATATAACTGTCAAACGTCTGAGGTCACTATTAATATTGTCCGCAAGGTCATTATTTAAGGATATGTCCCGTTACACCGCATCAGTTCCTCGACTCCGTTTCTCCGTTTCATTCACGTATAGAGAACGCGAAAATTGATCATTTAAGTACCCCTCTTGCGTGCTGTAATTAATCCAACCTCGTCCTCACGATCTCCATGGGAGCGATACGGACGGGTTTGTTATATATTGCAGGAGTCATGATTAAAAGTCGGCTCTTGAAACTTTCGTGAGATAAATTACGCCTGTCTTCAATATTCTGCCATTTCAATTTCATCTTCACTGTGACGCCCATGGATCAAACAAACCTGTGTCCATTCGTGCTGCCCTTCTCTGTGTTCGTTCAACATCCTCTGTAAGTCATTTTTGGAACGGGCCCCACACACTTGAGCAATGTGCTAAGATAGGTCACACGAGTGATGCGTAAGCTATATCCTTTATAGACTTACTGCATTTCCTCGCTATTCTACGAATAAACGGAAGCCTGCCACTTGCGTTAAGCATATTCCTACAAAGTGTTACACCCAGGTATTATATGAGCTCGCCGATTCCAACTGCGACTCTCTGATAATAAAATCGTCGGATACTAAGGTTTTTTCGTTTTGTGAACCGAACAATTTAACATTTCTGAACTTTTAAAGCAAGTTGGAGATCTTCGCATCACATTGTTGTCTTCCAAACAGTACTTCATTATATATAACTGTCAAACGTCTGAGGTCACTATTAATATTGTCCGCAAGGTCATTATTTAAGGATACGTCCCGTTGCACCGCATCAGTTCCTCGACTCCGTTTCTCCGTTTCATTCACGTATAGAGAACGCGAAAATTGATCATTTAAGTACCCCCCTTGCGTGCTGTAATTAATCCAACCTCGTCCTCACGATCTCCATGTGAGCGATACGGACGGGGTTGTTATATATTGCTGGAGTCATGATTAAAAGTCGGCTCTTGAAACTTTCGTGAGATAAATTACGCCTGTCTTCAATATTCTGCCATTTCAATTTCTTCATCATCACTGTGACGCCCATGGATCAAACAAACCTGTGTCCATTCGTGCTGCCCTTCTCTGTGTTCGTTCAACATCCTCTGTAAGTCATTTTTGGAACGGGCCCCACACACTTGAGCAATGTGCTAAGATAGGTCACACGAGTGATGCGTAAGCTATATCCTTTATAGACTTACTGCATTTCCTCACTATTCTACGAATAAACGGAAGCCTGCCACTTGCGTTAAGCATATTCCTACAAAGTGTTACACCCAGGTATTATATGAGCTCGCCGATTCCAACTGCGACTCTCTGATAATAAAATCGTCGGATACTAAGGTTTTTTCGTTTTGTGAACCGAACAATTTAACATTTCTGAACTTTTAAAGCAAGTTGGAGATCTTCGCATCACATTGTTGTCTTCCAAACAGTACTTCATTATATATAACTGTCAAACGTCTGAGGTCACTATTAATATTGTCCGCAAGGTCATTATTTAAGGATACGTCCCGTTGCACCGCATCAGTTCCTCGACTCCGTTTCTCCGTTTCATTCACGTGTAGAGAACGCGAAAATTGATCATTTAAGTACCCCCCTTGCGTGCTGTAATTAATCCAACCTCGTCCTCACGATCTCCATGTGAGCGATACGGACGGGGTTGTTATATATTGCTGGAGTCATGATTAAAAGTCGGCTCTTGAAACTTTCGTGAGATAAATTACGCCTGTCTTCAATATTCTGCCATTTCAATTTCTTCATCATCACTGTGACGCCCATGGATCAAACAAACCTGTGTCCATTCGTGCTGCCCTTCTCTGTGTTCGTTCAACATCCTCTGTAAGTCATTTTTGGAACGGGCCCCACACACTTGAGCAATGTGCTAAGATAGGTCACACGAGTGATGCGTAAGCTATATCCTTTATAGACTTACTGCATTTCCTCGCTATTCTACGAATAAACGGAAGCCTGCCACTTGCGTTAAGCATATTCCTACAAAGTGTTACACCCAGGTATTATATGAGCTCGCCGATTCCAACTGCGACTCTCTGATAATAAAATCGTCGGATACTAAGGTTTTTTCGTTTTGTGAACCGAACAATTTAACATTTCTGAACTTTTAAAGCAAGTTGGAGATCTTCGCATCACATTGTTGTCTTCCAAACAGTACTTCATTATATATAACTGTCAAACGTCTGAGGTCACTATTAATATTGTCCGCAAGGTCATTATTTAAGGATACGTCCCGTTGCACCGCATCAGTTCCTCGACTCCGTTTCTCCGTTTCATTCACGTATAGAGAACGCGAAAATTGATCATTTAAGTACCCCCCTTGCGTGCTGTAATTAATCCAACCTCGTCCTCACGATCTCCATGCGAGCGATACGGACGGGGTTGTTATATATTGCTGGAGTCATGATTAAAAGTCGGCTCTTGAAACTTTCGTGAGATAAATTACGCCTGTCTTCAATATTCTGCCATTTCAATTTCTTCATCATCACTGTGACGCCCATGGATCAAACAAACCTGTGTCCATTCGTGCTGCCCTTCTCTGTGTTCGTTCAACATCCTCTGTAAGTCATTTTTGGAACGGGCCCCACACACTTGAGCAATGTGCTAAGATAGGTTACACGAGTGATGCGTAAGCTATATCCTTTATAGACTTACTGCATTTCCTCGCTATTCTACGAATAAACGGAAGCCTGCCACTTGCGTTAAGCATATTCCTACAAAGTGTTACACCCAGGTATTATATGAGCTCGCCGATTCCAACTGCGACTCTCTGATAATAAAATCGTCGGATACTAAGGTTTTTTCGTTTTGTGAACCGAACAATTTAACATTTCTGAACTTTTAAAGCAAGTTGGAGATCTTCGCATCACATTGTTGTCTTCCAAACAGTACTTCATTATATATAACTGTCAAACGTCTGAGGTCACTATTAATATTGTCCGCAAGGTCATTATTTAAGGATATGTCCCGTTGCACCGCATCAGTTCCTCGACTCCGTTTCTCCGTTTCATTCACGTATAGAGAACGCGAAAATTGATCATTTAAGTACCCCTCTTGCGTGCTGTAATTAATCCAACCTCGTCCTCACGATCTCCATGGGAGCGATACGGACGGGTTTGTTATATATTGCAGGAGTCATGATTAAAAGTCGGCTCTTGAAACTTTCGTGAGATAAATTACGCCTGTCTTCAATATTCTGCCATTTCAATTTCATCTTCACTGTGACGCCCATGGATCAAACAAACCTGTGTCCATTCGTGCTGCCCTTCTCTGTGTTCGTTCAACATCCTCTGTAAGTCATTTTTGGAACGGGCCCCACACACTTGAGCAATGTGCTAAGATAGGTCACACGAGTGATGCGTAAGCTATATCCTTTATAGACTTACTGCATTTCCTCGCTATTCTACGAATAAACGGAAGCCTGCCACTTGCGTTAAGCATATTCCTACAAAGTGTTACACCCAGGTATTATATGAGCTCGCCGATTCCAACTGCGACTCTCTGATAATAAAATCGTCGGATACTAAGGTTTTTTCGTTTTGTGAACCGAACAATTTAACATTTCTGAACTTTTAAAGCAAGTTGGAGATCTTCGCATCACATTGTTGTCTTCCAAACAGTACTTCATTATATATAACTGTCAAACGTCTGAGGTCACTATTAATATTGTCCGCAAGGTCATTATTTAAGGATACGTCCCGTTGCACCGCATCAGTTCCTCGACTCCGTTTCTCCGTTTCATTCACGTATAGAGAACGCGAAAATTGATCATTTAAGTACCCCCCTTGCGTGCTGTAATTAATCCAACCTCGTCCTCACGATCTCCATGCGAGCGATACGGACGGGGTTGTTATATATTGCTGGAGTCATGATTAAAAGTCGGCTCTTGAAACTTTCGTGAGATAAATTACGCCTGTCTTCAATATTCTGCCATTTCAATTTCTTCATCATCACTGTGACGCCCATGGATCAAACAAACCTGTGTCCATTCGTGCTGCCCTTCTCTGTGTTCGTTCAACATCCTCTGTAAGTCATTTTTGGAACGGGCCCCACACACTTGAGCAATGTGCTAAGATAGGTCACACGAGTGATGCGTAAGCTATATCCTTTATAGACTTACTGCATTTCCTCGCTATTCTACGAATAAACGGAAGCCTGCCACTTGCGTTAAGCATATTCCTACAAAGTGTTACACCCAGGTATTATATGAGCTCGCCGATTCCAACTGCGACTCTCTGATAATAAAATCGTCGGATACTAAGGTTTTTTCGTTTTGTGAACCGAACAATTTAACATTTCTGAACTTTTAAAGCAAGTTGGAGATCTTCGCATCACATTGTTGTCTTCCAAACAGTACTTCATTATATATAACTGTCAAACGTCTGAGGTCACTATTAATATTGTCCGCAAGGTCATTAATATACAACATGAATAGCAATAGTCCTCCCGAAGTTACTGCATCTGTCGATGACTCTCCCCCAAGATAACGTGCTGCATTCTCCTTACAAAAAACAACCTCAATCCAGTCGCAAATCTCGCTAAATAGCCCATTACATTCGTACCTGTGGCAGAGCGGTTGTAGGCGCTTCAGTCTGGAACCGCGCGACCGATAGGGTCGCAGGTTCGAATCCTGAAACGGGCATGGATGTTTGTGATGTCCTTAGGATAGTTAGGTTTAAGTAGTTCTAAGTTCTAGGGGACTGATGACCCCAAATGTTAAGTCCCATTGTGCTCAGAGCCATTTGAACCATTTTTGAATAAACATAGATGTGATACAGAGGCAAATGCTTTTCTTAGATTGAGAAATATTACATCTGTTTCCATTGATCCAACGCATTAAGTATGACAGTCACAAAAAGTGTGACTTGGTTTCAAGGTGATCGCTGTCGAGTCCAAGCTGGTTGGCACGGAAAGGCCATTCCGTTCGAGATACCTCATTATGTTTGAGTTCTGTGCACATGCCCACAAAAATACTTCAACTATCAGTAACATTTAGCTACGTAATTAGAAAAATCATTTCTTATTCTATGTCACGATGGTAATCGTGGTATTCTGTTTGATGAGAATTACTCCACCCTGCCTGCAGTGAAACTGACGATCAGAGCCAAATACGAATTATTAGTGTGTTCAGAAGTCTTTCAGGCGGAAGTGTGGAGAGGTGTCCGATCTATAGACTAGTCAGAAGTCCACATGTCACTCGCATCAGTTAGATCTAAAGAAGGGGGCGCGGGGGGTTATAAACACCTCCCTTCTCCCTAGAGGTGAATTTAGTTAAAATCAGACGGTCTTTTTTGTAATCTTCGCCCAAGTTAACTACTCGAATTTTTAGAGCCCTGATCCGTAGGTTTAGTTATTTACTCCCGCATTCCCCGTATCATCTTACTTTGTGTGTCCGGGAGAATATAATACTTCTACCAGTGTCTTGTGCTCCTCATCCTGTTCGACCTGTGCACACCAAATATTAAAGGGGCTTCCAGATCCGCCACAGAAGCGCGCGTATCGCGTCGCTTGTAGAGCACAATCAATCTGCTTTGCCCTCATTGTTATCATTGCTACAATACGTAGACTGCTCGCCTAGAATTCAGTAGCCTATCGAATAGTTTGTCTTGACAAAGTCCAGTCTTCCAGTTTTGTGCAAAATGAAACGAGTTTCAAAAATAAGATCTTTGCTCTCTAAAGCGCAGAAGAATGTGTGAGGTGTGACTGGCTCCTTGAGTGTTACGGGACAAGTGTTTGTTTGTTTTTTTTTTTTTTTTTTTTTTTACATGTCTATCCTTTTAGCAGGAGGTCTCTGGGACACCTACAGCTGTCCTTATTTTATTTTGTCACTACCAGTTTCAACGCTTCATTGTGTCATCTTCAGTTCAGGTCATAACAGATTTACCTTCCACGAATGTTTCCATTCTTCTGATAATTTCCTTTGCTTCCATGTCAGATCCGGAAGGCTTGTGGGCCACTTGCGTCGGATTACCCGTACTTCCATTTGACATGTGTCAATGTACAACAGAGCACATACACTTTTTCATTCATATTAGTGACCTGGAATCTTTACAGAATCAAGCTCCTATGCATAAAATAGCTTCAGACGTTAGATTAAGGTTTTACTTTACAAATGAGTTAATTTGTTAAATATTTGGCGTTAAGCATGTAAGCGAGAAAAATCTTTGAAAATGTTTGAAACTGCGCTTAAAGTTTGTTGGAAGTCGCTAAGCGTTCTCATCATGAAACACTGTGTGACAATAGTGTGGGTAATTTTCGCCCCATTTTAATCAAAAGCAGATTTGTAACACGTCTAAACACCCATGACGTTATCTCTCTTGAACTATATGTTGCTCAATGGTATAATTTTGCAGGTTCATTGAATGGTATATGTGGATAGTGTCTACAAACTGTGTTGCGAAGAGAGTCGGTACTGAGGGAGGAATACATTAACACGCGATGTCTAATGCTGAAGTCTTACTGCATGAAGAGCAAAAACGTACTAAGCGATAAACTTTCCTTTCATCATTTTGTGGGGACTGTCGGCGAGGAAACGTTTCATAAAAGTATGAATTAATGTGCAATGTTTGTTGGCATTCGCTGAGGAAACTGTGCGAATAAAGTCCGGGTATATGCGTACCGTCGGTAATGCCGCCACAAGACAACCTTACATTTATGAGTCAAAATGTTATTACCGCCTACTTGATAGATTGTTTGCCGTCTTTGGAACGAAATACATCACTGATCCTCAGTATCAGGGATGACAGTTTGTTGGTATGTTTGTGAAGGTATGTGACGTTACATGTCTACGCACAGGTCACGAAATTCGCGTAACTAATGGGCTGCTGACTCGCGTACGCGGTGACGGCGCCCGATGGCGACCGAGATGGGTTCCATAGGGCATACATCAGGCGAATTTGGTAGATGAGACATCAATAACAGTTCACTATAATGCTCCACAAACCACTGTATCAGGTTCTGGCTCCGAAACACGGACAATTATACTGTTGAAAAATGACATCGCCGTCGGGGAAGGTATCAAGTATGTAGAAATGCAGGTGGTTCGCAGTTGTCAGCATGTCTTCGATTACTACCACAGGTGCCTTGCAAGCACAGGAGAATGTCTCCCATAGCATAATACTGCTCCCACCAGCCTGCGCTCGTGGTGCGCTGCTCATTTCGAGCCACTGTTCACCTCTATGCGCTGACGACCATCAACCTAGTACAGAAGATGTTATTCCTCTCAAGAGCTGAGCAGAACTGTACTCTTTCGGCAGATTACAGAGCAGACAAGCCTCCGGGCCCCATGTTCTGTGAAGAGTCATGGATGTCGAACCATTTAGGGCGTAGTGTAAGTTACACTGTCCTATGTGTTCCCGTCGATGCTCACGACAGTAGCACGTGAAAGTTTCACCAGCTTCTTCGTTTTCAACATACTCGTTCACAGGCTCTGCGTAAAAATAAACTGACATTTGTCAAAGCCGTTTATCTTAATGGATTTCCGCAGCACATATCTTCGCTAGGGTGGTCCCCCGTCTGTGTTTGCTCCGTTTACATACTTTTGGTACCGCACCGGGTGCCCGATCGCCACCAGGCGGTACCAGACGTCGCGGTGGGCAGTGGTCATAATGTTTTGTCTCATCAGTGTACAGTATCTACCTAGAACACTTGTACTATTCCGTTAAGCCAGCACTTGTGGTAGGGGTAGTGCCTTTAATTAGTAATCAAAACGTTCTCGGTCCCGGGTTCGAATCCCACCAATGCTTAAATTTTGATTAACAATAAGCATTGGCGGCCAAGACTTCCGGTATAAGAAATCACTTTCTTTCTGGCAACGACCTTGTCAAAGAGGGCGGAGGAGCGGACTCATGACCCTCTCTTGTCCTAAGTGTGGGAAACTGCTGCTCAAGGCGGAAGAATCAACGGTGATCAACCGCATGAGGATGCAGAAGGCAATGGAAACCACTGCATTAAAGACAGGTAAAGTGTATCCACAGGACATGTGGCCTTTATTTGAAAAGGATCATGATCATTTCATTGGCAAAAGATTCCGGAATTGTTCCCCAATCGGATCTGCGTTATGGGACTGCCAAGGGGGAGATGACCATGATAAAAGGACTGAATTATCAACGAAAGGATAACTTTCTACGAATTGGGGCGCGGAATGTCAGAAGCTTGAACGAGGTAGAGAAACTAGAAAGTCTGAAATGGGAAATGCAAAGGCTCAATCTAGATATAGTTGGTATCAGTGAAGTGAAATGGAAAGAAGACAAGGATTTCGGTCGGATGAGTATACGGTAAAATCAACAGCAGGACTCGTTATGAATAGGAAGGTAGAGCAGAGAGTGTGTTACTGTGAACAGTTCAGTGATAGGGTTATTCTTACCATAATCTAAAGCAAATCACCACCGACAAAGATAGTACAGATATATACGCCGACGTCGCAAGCTGATGATGAAGAGATAAAGGAAGTGTATGAGGATATTGAAAGGGTAATACACTACATAAAGATGGCTCTGAGCACTATGGGACTTAACATCTGAGGTCATCAGTCCCCTAGAACTTAGAACTACTTAAACCTAACTAACCTAAGGGCATCACACACACCCATGCCCGAGGCAGGATTCGAACCGGCGACCGTAGTAGTCGCGCGGTTCCGGACTGAAGCACCTAGAACCGCTCGACCACCATGACCGGCACACTACATAACGAGGGACGAAAATCTAATAGTCATAAGAGACTGGAATTTGGGAATGACTAGAAGAAAAGATTACAGGAGAATATGGGCTTGAGACAATGAATGAGAAGGAGAAAGACTAATTGAGTTCTGTAACAAGTTTCAGTTAGTAATAGCGAATACTCCGTTCAAAAATCACAAGAGGAGGAGGTATACTTGGAAAAGGCCGGGTGATACGGGAAGATTTCAATTAGATTACATCATGGTCAGACAGAGATTCCGAAACCAGATACTGGATTGTAAGGCGTACCCAGGAGCAGATATAGACTCAGATCACAACATAGTAGTGATGAAGAGTAGACTGAAATTTAAGACGCAAAGAAATGGGAAACAGAAGTACTAAGGAATGACGAGATACGCTTGAAGTTCTCTAAGATTATAGATAGAGGAATAAGGAATAGCTCAGTAGGCAGTACAGTTGATGAGGAATGGACATTTCTAATAAAGGCCATCACAGAAGTTGGAAAGAAAAACATAGGTACAAAGAAGGTAACTGCGAGGAAACCATGGGTAACAGAAGAAAGGCTTCAGTCGATCGATGAAAGGAGGAAGTACAAAAATGTTCCGGGAAATTCAGGAATACAGAACTACAAATCGCCGAGGAATTAGATAAATAGGAAGTGCAGGGAAGCTAAGACGAAATGGATGCATGAAAAATGTGAAGAAATCGAAAAAGAAATGAATGTCGGAAGGACAGATTCACCATACAGGAAAGTCAAAACAGCCTCCGGTGACATTAAAAGCAAGGGTGGTAATATTAAGAGTGCAACGGGAATTCCGCTGTTAAATGCAGACGAGAGAGCGGATGGGTGGAAAGAGTACACTGAAAGCCTCTATGGGGGGGGGGGGGGGGGGGGGGGGAAGAAACGTATGATGTGATAAGAGGAAACAGGAGTCGATTTAGAAGAGATAGGGGATTCAGTATCAGAATCAGAATAAATAACTTTGGAGGACTTCAGATCAAATATGGTAGAAGGGATAGATAACATTCCCTCAGAATTTCTAAATTCAATGGGCGAAGTGGCAACAAAACGACTACTCATGTTGGTGTGTGGAATTTATGAGTCTGGTGACATACCACCTGGCTTTTGGAAAAATATCGTCACGCGATTCCGAAGACTGCAAGAACTGACAAGTGCGAGAATTATCACACAGCCAACTTAACAGCTCATGCATCCAAGTTGCTAACAAGAATAATCTACAGAAGAACGGAAAAGAAAATAGAGGTTGTGCTAGTTGATGATCAGTTTGGCTTTAGAAAAGGTAAAGGCACGTGGAGGCAGTTCTGACGTTGCGGCTGATAATGGAACCAAGACTAAAGAAAAATCAAGACACTTTCATAGGATTTTTCGACCTGAAAAAAGCCTTCGACAATGTGAAATGGTGCAAGCTGTTCGAGATTCTGAAAAAAGTAGGGGTAAGCTATAGGGAGAGACGGGTCATATACAATATGTACAACAGTCAAGAGGGAATAATAAGAGTGGAACCAACAAGAACGAAGTGCTCGTGTTATAAAGGGAGTAGGACAAGGATGTAGCCCTTCTCCCCTAATGTTCAATCTCTACATCGAGGAAGCAATGATGGGAATAAAAGAAAGGTTTGGGAGTGAAATTAAAATTCAAGGTGAAAGAATATCAATGATACGATTCGCTGATGGCATTGCTATGCCGAGTGAGAGTGAAGAAGAATTACATGATCTACTGAACGGAATGAACAATCTAATGAGTACAAAATATGGATTGAGAGTAAATCGATGAAAGGCGAATTAATGAGAAGTTGCAGAAATGAGAACAACGAGAAACTTAACATCAGGGTTGATAGTCAGTAAAATAACTAATGACGGACGGAGCAAGGAGGACATCAAAAGCATACTACCAATGGCGAAAAGGGCATTCCCGGACAAGATAAGTCTACTAGTATCAAACAAAGGCCTTAATTTGAGGAAGAATTTTCTGAGAACTTACGTCTGGAGTACAGTATTATATGTTAGTGAAACATGGGCTGTGGGAAAACCGGAAAAGAAGAGAATCGAATCATTTGAGATGTGGTGCTATAGACGAATGTTAGATGGACGGATAAGCTAAGGAGTGAGGAGGTTCTTCGCATAATGAGAGTAAAGGAATATGGGAAAACACTGATAAGAAGAAAGCACAGGATGATTGAACATCTGTTAAGACGTGGGAGGGTGTCTTCCATGCTACTAGAAGGAACTGCAGAGGGCGAGAGCTGTAAGGAAGACAGAGATCGGAATACATCCACCAAATAAGTGAAGACGTTGGTTGCAAATATTGCTCTGAGACGAAGAGGCTGGTACAAAAGAGTAATTCGTGGCCAGCCGCATCAAACCAGTCAAAGACTGAAGATCTAAAAAAATTGTGTAAGCTTTTAACATAAGATCGTACCCGTTAGTGTGTAGGTTATGAAGTTGGAGAGCCATCCCGAAACTGGGATTAGGTCTCTGGACAGTGACTTGCAAGGGGATCGTGCCTACTCGTGATCATCAATTTCGTCCGGATTTATGGTCTATGCAGTATTTGCAAATAAATCAAAACACATATTGTATTTATTAATAATTTCATGAAATGCATGAAAAGGAAAGGCAAATAAAATTTGAAATTGCAAATATATTTTCAGGAAGAGATGGTGAGACCTACACATCGCACGTGAAATTAGATTTTTATATTATTTTACACGGTCTGGAGTGACGTTCAACATAAAAACATGGGAAGCAGTATGTATATCTACATACTCTGAAGAGCCAAAGAAATTCGTACACCTGCCTAATATCGTGTAAGTCCCCCGTCAGCAAGCAGAAGTACCGCATCACGACGTGGTACGAACTCTACTATTGTCTGAAGCAGTCCTGGAGAGAACTGACACCAGAAATCCTGCAGAGCAGTCATAAATCCGTAAGAGTGCGGGGGGGGGGGGGGGGGGGGTTGCGGGTGGACATCTTTTCTGAGCAGCACGTTGCAAGACATCCCAGATATGCTGAATAATGTTCGTGTCTGTGGAGTCTGGTGGCCAGCGAAAGTGTTTAAACTCAGAAGAGTGTTCCTGGAGCCACGTGTGGGGTATCGCACTGTCGTGGTGGAATCGCCTAAGTCTGTCAGAAGGACATGAATAGATGCAGGTGACCAAAGAGGATGCTTACGTACGTGTCACCTGTTAGTCGTATCTAGACGTCATATTTTACTCCAATTGCATGCGCCGCACACTATTACAGAACCTCCACCAACTTGAACAGTCCCCTGCTGACATGCAGATTCCATGGCTTCGTGAGATTGTCTCCATACACGTACTCGTCCATCCCGTTGATACATTTTGATACGAGACCATTCCGACCAGGCAACATGTTTGCAATCATCAACAGTCTAGTGTCGGTGTTGACGGGTCCAGGCGAGCGTAAAGCTTTGTGTAGTTCAGTCATCAAGGATACAGGACTGGGCCTTCGACTCCGAAAGCCCATATCGACGATGTTTCGTTGAGTGGTTCACACGCTGACACTTGTTGATGGCCCAGCATTGAAATCTTCAGCAATCTGTGGAAGCCTGCACTTTCGTCACTATGAAAGATTCTCTTTAGATATCGTTGGTCCCGTGCTTGCTGGCCACAACGATCTCGGAGATTTGATGTTTTGCCGGATTCCTGATATTCACGGTACACTCGTCAAATGGTCGTACGGGAAAATACCCACTTCATCGCTACCTCGGAGATGCTGTGTCCCATCACTCGTGCGCTGACTGTAACACTACGTTCAGACTCTCTTAAATTTTGATAACCTGCCATTGTAGCAGCAGTAAGCGATCTGACAACTGCGTCAGACACTTATTGTCTTATATGGGCTTTGCCGACCGCAGCGCTGTAGTCTGCCTGTTTACATATCTCTATATTTGATTACGCATGCCTGTACTAGTTTCTTTGGCGCTTCAGTGTAATTTCGCGGTGCAATGACTGCTTCATTAAATTTCGGGTGTGCGGCCGCAAAATTCAGCTTCTCTTTCTAATATTTCGGCTAACTCATGGAATCGGACATTTTTTGTGGTAAACCCACAGAGACGTGGTGACATGGTTACGTCAACTGCGCAGCCACAGGCGTAATTCATTCACATTGTTCTTCGTTGCCGCCGATCTCAACGTCTCTGGCGCCTGTGTGTATGTGACCGCACGCGCAGTCGTGAGGTCCACGAGTTTGAAAGGATGGAGTGAGTGCTGGAGCGTGAGTCTTTGGTTCACTCTGAAGTCGGCTGAACGATATGCAACCGAAGTTTTAGAAGAAGAAATTGAATTTGACCCGCTGCGCACCCGACATGTAACGAAGTAGGGGCAGCAGCAGTTTCCTCGGCATCTTGCACACCTTGTAAGAGCCGCATTTTGACAATTATGTGGTTGTTTTAAAGTTTCTACAGAGAAAAAAACTTGGTTTACATACATAAAACGGTCTCTGTTATCGTACAGTTTGGCATCGAACCACGAGTAACGCATAATCTGCCAAATACTGGTGAGGATAGCCGGTGATGTACAGTGGAACGTACGAGTGTTTCAATACAATCTTCTCTGGATGCGATATCTTTTTCTCTCTCGATGAGATAAGAACAGTTTTGAAGATTCTTGATCAAATTCCTTACATAATAATAAAAATTTACTTCGCAGTGTCGCTTCAGCTGCCGAGGGCTGATTGAAGATCAAAATAAAACTAAAGGAATTCGAAGTTCTTAACGCTTTAGTTAAGGTACATTTTTGGAAATTTATATTCAGTGTACTTGAGGATGCTATAAGTACAGTCCTTTCTTGGAAATTGACTTAAAACTCTAAATTTTCCTTAGCCTTTGCTTTTCATGCATTCTATGAAAATATTGTTAAATACAGGATATTGAGCATTATTTCGGCTAAGTAGGGACCGAAAGAAAGTCTACAACAGCCGGATTACCATTCTGTACACCTTCCGCTGCTCCAAACGCAGCCTCGAAACTACGCTAATAGCAATGGCTCACGTCCCTCCCGGCCTCGCCAGAAATGCTATTTTTTCTGAACGCTTGGCCATCAGCAGCTCCAACTTCTGCCAATTTCATTCCTGGACAAGAACTGCTTATATAATAAATTCAGATACTGTTTGTGACATGAATACTGATTAATTCTGCTGTCGTTTTATTGGATATAGTCTACATTATTAAAATAACGAGATTAGCCACAATTTTAATTAGAATTCGAACTGCAAAATACAATTACGTCGTGGCGTAACTTTTATAAATAGGAAATTTAAGCAGCGAGTTACTTTTTACAAAAAGTGCAATATTCATAAAAGGCGCAAGTATAGAACGTAGTTCCTTTAAACTCCAACACAGTAAAAAATTCTAAGTGCCTCCTTAGTAATTCATGTACGCCAACAGGCGTCTGTCAGGGCTAGCATCTTAGCGTTAATTTATACCAAGAGCTATTTGGGTGTTCTAAGTGTAATTTACGAGGGAAGTTGAATAAATAAAGCAACACATTTTTTCTCTGCCTATTTCAGTTGAAAAAAATACGGAATTTATTGTAGGGCATTGTAGAATATTCCCGCTTCAGCCCCTACAGTTTCATGGAGTTCAGATTGGAGGCAAAGCTATACGGAGCCTTCTAAGTTGTGTGGCGTTATCCCCCTGCGTTCCAAGTGGAGAGCTGTCATTGTTTCTTTTGGCGGAAATCCAGAGCATCGCAGATATTCATAGGCGTTTGCAGAATGTCTACGGAGACCCGAAAATGAACAAAAGCGCTGTCAGTCGTTGAGCGAGGCGTCTGTGATCACCGCAACAAGGTCACGCAAAAACTGGCAATTTTATCCGGTCCCGCGTGCCGGCCGGCCGCACACAGGTGTGGTTCCTGCAATGTTGGAACGTGTGGTCACTCTCATTCGAGGTGATCGACGGATCACAATCAAACGCCTCGCTGCTCAACTGGGGACGTCTTTGCTTGTAGTGCTGATACACTAGTCCACCAGCTGGGGTACACAAAGGTATGTACTCACTGGGTTCCTGACTGCCTAACAGAATACTATAAGGACAACGAAGCCGACCGCTGTGGCCGAACGGTTCTAGGCGCTTCAGTCCGGAACCGCGCTGCCGCTACGATCGCAGGTTCGAATCCTGCCTTGGGCATGGATGTGTGTGATGTCGTTCGGTTAGTTAGGCTTAAGTAGTTCTAAGTCTAGGGGACTGATGACCTCAGATGTTAAGTCCCATAGTGCTTAGAGCCATTTGAACTATTTTTTATTTTATTTATTTATTTATTTATTTTGCAACGAAGAATAATCTATGAGAAATTGTTTGCGAGTTATGAGGCTGATCACGACAATATTTTGTCGAACATCGTCACAAGCTATGAAACATGGATTCATCGCTTGGAATCGGAAATAAACGGCAATCAATGGAATGTTTCCACACCAACTCTCTTCTGAAGAAAAAGTTCAAAGCAGCACCCTTAGTCGGTAAACTCATAGCGACGGACTTCTGTGGCGGTTCAATCCCGCGTCCGGCCATCCCGATTTAGGTTTTCCGTGATTTCCCTAAATCGCTCGAGGAAAATGCCGTGATGGTTCCTTTGAAAGGGCACGGCCGATTTCGTTCCCCAATCCATTGAGGCCGATGACCCCGCTGTCTGGTCTTCTCCACCAAACAACCCAACCCCAACCCAGCTTCTGTGGCTCTGAATGGGTTGTTCTGTTTAATGTCCTTTCCCATGGTGTAGCGATCAACTCTGAATTCTATCGCGCCACCTCCAGGAAACTAAAGAAACGACGTGTTCACCACCATAAAATGCAAAAGAACTGCTCTTTTTCCATGGAACCGCAAGGCCTCACAAACTTCTGCACACTCGGGAGGAGCTCACAAGACTTCACCGGGCTGTTCTGCCCTATCCACCCAACAGTCCGGATCTCGCACCTTCCGACTTCCACCTGTTTGGTCCAATAAAGAATGCGTTCTGTGTGAAACAGTACGTGGATGATGGTGAGATTACTGATGCAGCGAGGCGTTGGCTCCGACGTCGACCAGTAGAGTGGTACAATGCAGGTATACAGGTCTTCCCAGTAAGGCTGTCACGTTGGACGGAGATTGTGTTGAAAAATAGGGTTTTGTAGCCAAAAGAATGGGGAATAATACTGTCTACTGGAAATCAGAATAAAAATAATCTGCTTTCAGGAAGGAATTGTTACATTACATACTGAACAACTCTCGTACATGTTTGTCTGACTGGTGGAAACGTCAACACACAGCGTTTATGATTTTACTGCTATGTATGATTTTCAGGTCCCAGACCAGAGAACATGTTGAGGATTCAAACCCTTAAATGAACGACACGTCGTACGTCCAAGGTGGTCAGACCAGCTGCTCTTCACTTTCATTGCCCACAGGTTATGGCTCAGGTTGAAAAGTGATATTTGAAAAAAGAGCACTTAGATAAATGTAAATCATGGCTAGCCCTGTCACCATCAAACTAAGGCGGATTTTTTTCAAAGTGTGTACTTGTATTACACCTGTCTTACGGGTAGTAATCAAGGAGGAATGAAGCTAGACACACTACTGATCATACCCCTAACCAAATTCTCTGTTTCTAGGAAAAAACGGTAATTTAGAATGCCACTGGAAAACGGTTTATCATCAGAGAGCCTAAGAAGGTGCTAACGATTTTATGATTCCTTACGAAAACTCCGTAAAATCGATTGAAAATCAAGTGGAAACATACGGGTTGAAAAGCACTAAACGAAATCGAAACAAATTTTCATTTCATTTCCAAACGTTGGGAGGCAGAACACATCTTTCAAAGGCCATCGTGATGATTGCTGTTTTCTCAAAAGACCCTAGACCATCAAATGAAGGTAGCTGTAAAGAACTGATGAAATTTTGTGTCGAAGAACGTGGGGATACTGAATTAGCGGCTCAGTACAGCTCTGACAGCAAAAGAGGTACGATTCCTAGTAAAAGTCTATAAAACGAATTGATTAACTGCTATGGGGAAGAAATCATTTCGCAAATATAACGCAAAATCAAAGAAAACAGATTCTACAGTACTGGATTCGATGAGACGATGGATATAAAAAAGACTCAGATGAAAATTTTTCTTAGATACATTTACCAGGATGCGATCAGAGAAGATTTCTTTTGTTTTATCAGTCGACGAGAGCCAGAAAAAGTCTGTGGAAATTAACTATGAACGTTCACCATAGACGTAAAGCAAAGAAGATTTCTCGTCAACTACTGTGACACTGTGGTCTTTTGAGGATGACAAATAGGGTACAGGGAGGGATGTTCGCCATCAAGTTACAAAACAATATTTTAAATTGTTTTCATTCGTGAAAACGTAATGAAATATTTTTTAATATGATTACTTCTACATATAATATGATTAATTCTACATATGAAATAAAAACTCCATTAACTATTGTTAGTGACCTATTAATTGATAGCAAATTTTTTCCCCCCAGGGAGGGAATTTCGCCTGAAATCAGATTTTGTTTACTTTAAATTCTGCTGTTTATAAAAGACACTTGAAAATTCTACAGGACATATACAATTTTAGATAATTTTTGTGACATTTCCGTGCACTTTAATCTGTATCAGAGTCCAAGTCATTACAAACAGTACACAAGCGACAATTCTTCACTGGCTGATTAAATATTGTTGGAAAATAGATCTTCGGCACAGGGCGTCCAGGGTATCGCCGTCTAAAATTGTCTACAGCTCTGTCCCAATAAACTTTGAGTGCGCGGAAGAAACTTTTATTCAGGGGTTGCAGCTCATGAGAGCAATGAGCAGGCATTCAGAGAATTTCGACGTTGGATCTTTCCGCTATATTCGAGAGTGCTTCGTCCAAATGGCTTTTGTGTCCATCCACAATGAGCAGTGCTTTTCCTGGCAGCCTGTGTCATTTCAAATATTGAATCAGTTTTTCTCATGATCACCAACAAATGGCAGTGAGTGCTAACAGATCTGTTGCAATAGAAAGGCAAATACGGTGAACTTCCCTGCCTCCACCCTATGCCAATATTTGTGACAAAGATAAAACAGACGAAGAGAATAAATGTACCCGAATCACTGGAGTAAAGTTGATACAACTCTGTTAAACTCTATGAGAAAGCCTAAGTTCGTTATTTGTAATTGTATTCGTATTCAATAAGTTGATGCTCTGTTATGAGTTCCGACGTTGTGGGAGCAGTCACTACGATATGAGCTCCATTCAGATGAAACACAATAAGAAGTAATACTTTTCTTGAGTAAGACGACGGTATGCGTGTAATGTATTGAAATAAGCGCTAACGTATCTCATAAAAAAACAAATAAAATCTGCATCTACACCCATACTCTGCAAACCGCACCATTCTTCGCCCCCTTTCCCCGTTTTATTCACGTATGGAGCACGTCAAAATTGATTGCTTAAGTACCTCACTGCGTGCTGTAATTAATCTAACCTCGTCCTCACGATCTCCATGGGAGTGATACGGACGGGGTTGTTGTATATTGCTGGAGTCATGATTAAAAGTCGGTTCCTGAAACTTTCTAAGTAGGCTTTCCTGAGATAAATTACGCCTGTCTTCAATATTCTGCCATTTCAATTTCTTAATCATCACTGTGACACTCACCCATGGATCTAACAAACCTGTGTCCTTTCGTGCTGCCCTTCTCTGTGTTCGTTCAACATCCTCTGTAAGTCATATTGGGTACGGGTCCCACCCACTTGAGCATTGTGCTAAGATAGGTCATACGGGTGATGCGTAAGCTATACTCTTTATAGACTTAACTGCATTTCCTCGCTATTCTGCGAATAAACCGAAGCCTGCCACTAGCGTTAAGCATATTCCTACAAAGTGTTACACCCAGGTATTATATGAGCTGGCCGATTCCAACGGAGACTCACTGACGTTAAAATAGTCGGATACTAGGTTTTTTTCGTTTTGTGAAGCGAACAATATTACATTTCTGAATTTTTAAAGCAAGTTGGAGATCTTTGCATCACATTGCTGTCTTCCAAACAGTACTTCATTATAGATAACTGCATCTGCCAAAAGTCTGCGGTCACTATTAATATTGTCCGCAAGGTCATTAATATACAAAATGAATAGCAATAGTCCTCCCGAACTCCTGAAGTTACTTCTACATTTGTCGATGACTCTCCCCCAAGATAACGTGCTGCATTCTCCTTACAAAAAACTCAATCCAGTCGCAAATCTCGGTAGATAGCCCATTACATTCGTACCTGGATAATAAACGTAGCTGGCCGCTGTGGAAGAGCGGTTCTAGGCGCTTCATTCTGGAACCGCGCGACCAATACGGCCGCAGGTTCGAATCCTGCGTCGGGCATGGATGTGTGTGATGTCCTTAGGATAGTTAGGTTTAAGTAGTTCTAAGTTCTAGGGGACTGATGACCTCAGAAGTTGAGTCCCATACTGCTTAGAGCCATTTCGACTAATAAGCCCTGCAACAGGAGACGCTAGCGTCGGCGTCTATGAAAAACTCGATAAAAGTATTCTGTCCGCCCTGATAGTCAGGTCGTTTTGCTTGCTGAGGGCCTTCTTAACTGAACTCGGTGTTGGTTCTCAAGCCCCGCTAAGATTATAACCGCTACCTCGGTTGATGAGATCGTCTCTGACACGAATTTCTATGGCCTCTCTAACGACCCTGTGGCAGTGTTCTGAAGTCTGTGCTATGGCCCTGGACCGGTAGCACTCCATCACGTGATTATTGGACAAACAGTTGCTCTGCGACCTCTTCTTGTTGCGATACATCGATACATCAGTCGAGTGTTCCTCTGGCGTTCCCTGCGACGTCGACACTCCGCACATTGACGTGAAATCTGGTTTGTGCGGTCTTTATGCAAACCGAGGTCATCCTTGAGACTTCCCAATAATGCTCGTATTTTGCTGCGCGGGGAAGGGAGGGTTTTTGCCACATTCTTGTTCAATATGCGCCTGATTTTTCCCGATAGCGTTCCGGTGTACAGTACAAAAGGCAGTGACTGCACCTTTCTCCGTCTCTTCTTAAGTTTCCATAGATGGTACTGTTGGGCTGGGTCGGAGACCGCACCAAATCTGCGATTCTGGGTACCAGTTTATTTCGGGATACAGTTCTGAGGTGTTCCAGCTCCTGAGGCAAACTCTTTGCGTCTGACATATTGCGTGCCTTGTGGACTAGCGTTTTTAGTACACCATTCCTCTGCGAAGTGTGGTGGCAGCTCTCTGGACCCAAATGCACATCACTGTGCGTTTTATCCTGTACACACCGTGGCCTAGGGTGCCATCAGCTCTTCCTTTCACCACGACGTACAGGAATGGTAATCTTCCTCCTGGTTCAAATGGCTCTGAGCACTATGCGACTTAACTTCTGAGGTCATCAGTCGCCTAGGACTTAGAACTAATTAAACCTAACTAACCTAAGGACCTCACACACATCCATGCCCGAAGCAGGATTCGAACCAGCGACCGTAGCGGTCGCGCTGTTCCAGACGGAAGCGCCTAGAACCGCTCGGCCACTCCGGCTCTCTCTGAGTCTTTAAGAAGAGGCCTAATCTTGTTCTCCACCTTCTTTGAGGGGTCGGCGTTGATCTCCCCGCAGGAGTCATCTAGCAGGCTCGACATGTTCTCAGTTAGGTCCTTGTGGGAATTAACAACATTAGCGTTGCCTCTGTCGGCAAGTAAGGCAACAATCGCAGGGCGCTCTCTCAGGTCCAGAGTAGCCGCCCGCTCTTTGCTGGTAACGTTTGACTTTGTAGGCTTCGTTCTCGTCAGAGCACGCCTAGTTTCACGCCGTACTTCTTGCTCTGCTTCAGGCAGTAGTCGCCCCGCAACTTGTTCAACTGTACTGAATATATCCGCAACCGATGTGCACTTAGAGATGGGAGAGAAGTTATGTCCCTTTTCCAGAACTGAAGGCGCAGCCTCATTCAGCTCATGTCAGTCAGATTGATGACAATCTGGCACGGGGCCTACTGTGACGGTTTGTCAGACAGACGTGAGAATTTTGATATTTGACATGCTGTGGCCTTTCTGTTTGTGGAAACGGCTGCAACTCATTTAACACCATCAACCCAATCCCAGGTCCAGGAGTTAAAGCGATTGGCCAGTTGTAAATGTAGGCTAAACAATTGTTGGGAATGGTACTCAAGGCACTCTGTCATGTACCAAAGCAAGGCTGCTCTGCTTCTTAATTCTCCTGGCTCTGCTGAATCGATGCTATGTGTGGCGTTAGCAAAGTTCGGTACAACATGCTGGGCACGTCACCACATCATAAGTGCAAGAGCACTCTGTAAACGGCATCTTCGTTGGTGCAGTTTGTCGAATTTCTTCATACTGCGATGCATCTTCTCGCTGTAAAGGTATACGATGTGATTCTTCGATTTCTGATGGCGTATTTATTG
The DNA here is from genome assembly GCF_021461385.2 of Schistocerca piceifrons. Taxonomy (NCBI): domain Eukaryota; kingdom Metazoa; phylum Arthropoda; class Insecta; order Orthoptera; family Acrididae; genus Schistocerca; species Schistocerca piceifrons. The sequence continues at coordinate 171,477,726 of NC_060140.1, forward strand.
ATCGAACAGTCCATAGATGTACTGCCGATTCATATAGTCCAAAAGCCACAATATTTCAGCGATCAAACATGTCACCATCGACAAATGTTCTGTCGAACTGAGCTCCTAAGGGCGCGCGTACTATTAATATCCCCTACCCCCTCAAGCGGTGCCGTTCGCATTCCGCACCCATGGTCGCACGTGCGCGTTCGTAGAGACCCTAGCGTCAGAGTTTGTGATTGCATTGATGTAAGCTCTCTATGCACTCTGCTCGCCAGATCGTTTTGTTTGCTGAGAGTCTTCTTAATTAAGTCAGTACTGGTTTCCAAGGCTTGCTAAGAGTAATGCAGCAGTCTCGGTTTATGAGTTCGTCCCTGGTACGCATATTGAAGAAGCATCGAGTAAAAACTTTCTCTCGCTTGCCCAATAAAAGATGAGCAGTATTAGGAAGTGTCAACAATGATCTCGGTGATCTCGGCTTGCGGAAGGCCGGCATATTCCAGATTCCATGTCAGTGTGTTAACACCTGTATTGGACACACAGTGTGCGCCGTTGAAGATCGTTGCCGTGGACACCAGCGGAACACTCGACTGATATATCTCAACAAGTCAGCGGATGCAGAGCACTGTTTGCCCGAGAATCATGCGATGGTGGACGACCGAACCTGAATCTTGGCATAGACTTCCAAATACTGGAACAGCGCCGCTAGGGAGGCCATTACAGGGTAGAAACTTTCCTAGATGTAAAGAAAGCTTATAGTAAAATTTGGAAAGGTCGCGTTATCGTAAAACTACAAACATTTAATGTCACGGCACAAGAAGAGGAAGATTTCCCTCCCTACCAGGCGAAAAATGTATTTGAAGGGTTTTAAATAACTTTGCCCGCGTAGAAGACTGTGAAAAATATAATTTCTGTAATTATGTTCTCAATTTATTGTATTACATAGCGAACAACCTACTGCGAAAAATTTAACGTAATTGTAATAGTAGAATAACGGTAGAGATATGATGGAACAATGCAAATGGTGACTATAGATTTTTCATATCGCTAATTACTTTTCCTTACCAGCACGCTGCATTGAATGTGCAGGACACCACACTTCAGATAAATGTCAGATACCAAGAGGACAAATTCCAACACGTGCAAACTGCTAACAAGGGAACCTCCCCAGCGCAACCCCCCCTTAGATTTAGTTATAAGTTGGCACAGTGGATAGGCCTTGAAAAACTGAACACAGATTACTCGAGAAAACAGGCAGAAGTTGTGTGGAAGTATGAAAAAAATAAGCAAAATATACAAACTGAGTAGAAAGATAGACAACAACAAGGAGAGTCTGAGCTGAGGAGCGCTGTGGTCCCGTGGTTAGCGTAAGCAGCTGCAGAACGAGAGGTCCTTGGTTCAAGTCTTCCATCGAGTGAAAAGTCTAATTTTTTATTTTCAGACAATTATCAAAGTTCAGGCACTCACACACTATCAATTTCGCTCTCCAAAATTCCACGACATGTTCAGATTTGCTTGGACATATGCAGGATTTGACGGGCTACACACGGAAAAATTTGAAAACGTTAAAAACATATGTTTTGACAGAACACATTGAAAACCGTGCGGCTGTGAAACTGTTGCATTCATTTGTTGCAGTTTATGTGACAAACTCTTATGTTTTCATCACTTTTTTGGCAGTGATTATCACATTCAGAAGAAAACCTAAATCGGGCAAGGTCGAAGAATCTTTTTACCCATTCGCCAAGTGTACAAGTTAGGTGGGTCGACAACATATTCCTGTCATGTGACGCACATGCCGTCACCAGTGTCGTATAGAATATATCAGACGTGTTTTCCTGTGGAGGAATCGGTTGACCTATGACCTTGCGATCAGATGTTTTGGTTCCCATTGGAGCGGCACGTCCTTTCGTCTACTAGTCGCACGGTTTTGCGGTGCGGTCGCAAAACACAGACACTAAACTTATTATAGTGAACAGAGAATTCAATGAACGAACGGACAGATCATAACTTTGCGAAAATAAAGAAAGTAAACTTTTCACCCGAGGGAAGACTTGAGCCAAAGACCTCTCGTTCTGCAGCTGCTCACGCTAACCACGGGACCACGGCGCTCCTGAGCTAATACTCTACTTAATGTTGCCTATCCTGCGCATGGACTACTCAGTTTGTATATTTTACTTATTTTTTCATAGTTCCACACAACTTCTTCCTGCTTCCTCGATTGATCTGTGTTCTGTTTTTCAAGGCCTATCCACTGAGCCAACTTATAACTAAATCTGAGGGGGGTGCGATGGGGAGGTTCCCTTGTAAGAACAACACCCCACCCTCTTCATAGGTTGCAGCGCTTTCCAAAATGCCCTTACAATTCACAACGTACAAGTGCAAACTATCAGTAACAGAACAACCTAAGCAACATAACAGTGACTGAGTAATATAATAATCTATTGAACGTATTATAACTCACAGCATATTACCAATGTTAAAAAATGTAGCTTGTGTATTCGTAGATCCCAACAGCAGCGAACAACAAGTATTTATAATATCACAGAGTGAACTACCTATTGTGAAAAATGTAAAGTGTATGATCGTAGTTCTCAATAGTAGCGAACAACCATATATCATCTCTCTCAGTGCTTTCGCCTTTGGCAGCTGGAATTGTTTCATTTACAGTTTTTAACAAAATTCTATTTCATTTCTCTTTATTAAGACATTTGTGATTTTATCGCCCTGTGAACCTAATACGGTGACTGCAACTGATTTTTCTTTAGTCTGTTGAACTCCTGTATATGGCTCAGGGAGATCTCAGTCTGTGCCATTCTCGTGGTTCTACTATACCAGCGTTGTCTAGGTATCTTGTTGTATTTCTTAATCGGCCCGTTTCTTCTAACATTTTACGAGTTTTTTCCTGTATTTTTTGTGTGACTGTTGGCATACTGATTTCAGCATGTGTGCCGCCGAGCATTATTCTGAAACATCGGTGCTGGTCTGTTTGCAGCACTTTTTGGTTTGCGTTGCAATTTGTTCCCCCAGAAGTTGAACAACCGTATAATAGAGCTGGTAATATTGTTGTTTTACAGAGTATTAATTTTGTTCGGATTCCCATGTCAGTACTGGCCAGAAGTGGGAATAGAGTGTGCATTAGCTTTATCATTTTCCCTTTTTTATGGACGCCATGTCTTTTAAAGATCAGCTTGTTGTCCAACATGACTCCAAGATATTTAACCTGATTTGTCTAATTTATATGTGTTCCGTATACTACTAATCCGTCGTGTAGTTCTGTCCTCTTCCTCGTAAATGTTATTCCTTGTGCTTTTTCCGCGTTTATTTTGACGTGGTTTTCACGTGTCCATTCTTATACAGGGTGTTACAAAAAGGTACGGCCAAACTTTCAGGAAACATTCCTCACACACAAAGAAAGAAAATATGTTATGTGGACATGTGTCCGGAAAGGCTTACTTTCCATGTTGGAGCTCATTTTATTACTTCTCTTCAAATCACATTAATCATGGAATGGAAACACACAGCAACAGAACATACCAGCGTGACTTCAAACACTTTGTTACAGGAAATGTTCAAAATGTCCTCCGTTAGAGAGGATACATGCATCCACCCTCCGTCGCATGGAATCCCTGTTGCGCTAATGCAGCCCTGGAGAATGGCGTATTGTATCACAGCCGTCCACAATACGAGCACGAAGAGTCTCTACATTTGGTACCGGGGTTGCGTAGACAAGAGCTTTCAAATGCCCCCATAAATGAAAGTCGAGAGGGTTGAGGTCAGGAGAGCGTGGAGGCCATGGAATTGGTCCGCCTCTACCAATCCATCGGTCACCGAATCTGTTGTTGAGAAGCGTACGAACACTTCGACTGAAACGTGCAGGAGCTCCATCGTGCATGAACCACATGTTGTGTCGTACTTGTAAAGGCACATGCTCTAGCAGCACAGGTAGAGTATCCCGCATGAAATCATGATAACGTGCTCCATTGAGCGTACATACTGACGAAACTAAAATGAGCTCTAACATGGAAATTAAGCGTTTCCGGACACATGTCCACATAACATCTTTTCTTTATTTGTGTGTGATAAATGTTTCCTGAAAGTTTGGCCGTACCTTTTTGTAACACCCTGTATAGTATTTAGCTCTCTTTGCATCCTTGTTATCGCAGCTGCCGTTCTACTGCTACTTGCAAGTACTGCGGTATCGTCTGGAAATTGAGACAATACTACGTTTGGTATCAGAGGTATGTCGCTAACCTAAATTATGAACAGTGTCTGCGATAATACCGAACCTTGAGGGATTTCTTGTTCGAATAATTTTATGCTTGAATGTTGTTTGTCAATTTTTACAAAGAATTTCCTGTTTGAGAGAAACTCACCTATGATTCGTCTGTAGGATCCTGGGATGCAATTTTGATCTTGTACCTTTACGATGAGGCGATATTTTCAGACTTTATTATAAGCTTTTTCTACAGCTAGGGAAGCTGCTGCCGTGGTAGTACTTCCTGTTCATGTTATATGCGATGTTTGGGGATATGCGTAGTAGTTACATCTCTGCCGATATTGTGGTCTGAAATGCAAACTGTTCTGGTCGAATGATCTCATTTTCAAGTTCTGGAAGTTGTAGCCTTTGTAGGATTACTCACTCGAAAACTTTCGAAAAGGCTGCAAGGAGACGAATAGGTCAATGATTCCGGGGCAGTTTTGAGTCTTTACTCGACTTTGATATTAATACAATTCCAGATTTTTCCATTGCGTCGAGAGATATTTATTTTTGAGACATCTATCGGTTTTCTTGGTAGCCGTTTTAACTTTTTCCTAATTATTTTTCGGAACTCAGTCGCGGTCGTCAGTAGTGGCGCTTGTTCGCTCGGTGTGTTTCTGATGTTTTCCGCTCTTTGCGTTATTCTACTGTCTTCGTCATCTGGGTATATCGATAGTATATTGCACTTCGTAAGCGTCTACAAATATTTCCACTTTAATAACAGGTCAAAGTCTCAGATGGCTCGGCCCTGGATAGCAGGCTTTGGTGCTTTTTGTCAGTAAAAAGTCTTCAATTTTCCAGTCCTCTTTTGTTTTGTGGGAGGAACTGGTCCATTTGTCTTCCCACTTTTTGATTCTCCACTCGACAGGGCGACGGTGTAGTTCTCGAGATAATTGTCGTAATTCGATAACTCCTCTTCGATTAATTGGTGATTTATTAACGGAAGACATAAACTCTGTAAATGAGTCCGCAATCATTTTTGGCAATTTATTTTTACAAGTCCGTCTTGATCACAAGTATTTCTTACACTTTATTACCGGTTTCGACATGCTGCCATCATCAGACCTGTTACAAAGATAAATATTGTGTAAGCGACAGGTTCAATGAGTTAACGCTAAATGAAACAAGTCTTAGTGATACATAAAACATAACATTATAAAATGTTTATAGCTACGTATAGCTGCGGTACATACAACTAAAATATTCTGGTGTAAATCATCGTCATGTGAGTACATGGTACGTGCTGGTAATACTCAGATTGCATCTGGATTTAGAATAATGTCAGCCGAGGGCACTTTATCTAAAGCGCATATTAAACAAGTGTTGCCAATCTGATTATTAAATTGCGGCATGCACAGACATCGGTTAATTTTTTTTTTAAATTACCTCCCATAGCAAAACGAGTGCCTGCAATAAAACGTAACTGATGTGAAATTGGATTCATACTTAAAATACCATAAAAAATACAAATACTAATATAATACAGCCACTAGCCTGACTAGGTAAAACATTGAACTTGTATAAGCTAGTATAAAACGTGTAAAAATGAAATATCTAAAAAACATTCCAGCCTGATAGTCGATCGATAGTCGATATTATACCAAGCGTGTGGTCTCAATGGCGACATGTCGTCGTATCCTTGTTTTCCTGTGGCGGAGCTTACGGAGGAAGGCCCAGTCTTCTCGTCGTGGGCGGCCGACGCACGTCAATCCGCTGGAGTGCGCTGCGCTACTCAAATTTTCTCTCAGACGTCAGGATTTTGTTCAAAAACTTATTTTCAGCTAAAACATTCATAAAACCGAAAAGTTTCTTGCAGATAACAACATAGTTGACGTCAAGAGAAATACTGTGAACAAATTTGCCAGATATAAGGAAAGTGAGAGAACTGTGTATATGTTTAGTCAGGGTGAAATAGTAGAACTTGTGGAAGTTTTCGAACTTGTGTTGTCTTTTAATTTTAAATGTAACAAGATTTTTTGTCAGAAGGACGGTCTCGCAATGGGCAACAGTTTTTCTGGTATTTTAGCTGAAATATGTGTAAATGGAAGGACGACGGTATGCCGAAACCGGTAATAAAGTGTAAGAAATCTGTGTGATCAAGACGGATTGGTAAAAATAATTGTTGATTGGTGCTGAAATATGCTGCAAAGAGCGTTATTCGTCCATGTGCTGTTTCAGTCAATACCACTGTTGCTTCTAAGTTCGTTAATTCTGGTAGGGTTTATCGGTGTTTTGTAAGCGTGATTCAACAAGAACACTGCAGTTCCATCTCATTGTCTGTTTGGCCTATCTGTTCTATAATATATTCCTTAATTTAAATTTTTGCGTTGACCTCTGATAAGTTTCCGTTATAAGCGATCCGTCCCATCTTGTGTCTTCTAAAAAAAAATTAAAAATTTCGTATTTTTTAGGGTAATTTCATTGGCATTCCATAAACAGACGATAAGGTCTTGGCGCGTTAGATGCCTGTCGGCCATTTAGAGGTGCGAAAACTTTTAACACTCACTCTAATATGACCATTTTGTTTTGGTGTTACATCTCGCGCATTAATAATTTCTTTAAACGTTTCGTATAAGATCAAGTACCTTCAGATGATTGTTGTGTGTCATTAAGTTGAAGACCCTAGTCTGGGTGTTTACACTTTTGGTTCAAATGGCTCTGAGCACTATGGGACTTAACTGCTGAGGTCATCAGTCCCCTAGAACTTAGAACTACTTAAACCTAACTAACCTAAGGACATCACACATATCAATGCCCGAGGCAGGATTCGAACCTGCGACCGTAGCGGTCGCGCAGTTCCAGACTGAAGCGCCTAGGACCGCTCGGCCACTCCGGCCGGCGTTCACACTTTTCGCAAAGTCAAAAGTTGTAGTTGGGCCCTGGGTTTGGGTTTGTGGATGTCTTCGTGTCCGTACCATTTGGTAATGGAGGTGTATATTTTGGTGTTGTGGAACCGCTGTATTTCTTCTTGATAATCCGGGAAAGTCACCTGGGTTTTGTATGTCCACCGGTCTTGGTGCTGCCGTTGACTGGGTTGTCCTGTTAATGATAGTTTGCGCTTGTGCACTGTAAATTCTGAGGGCGTTTTGGAAAGCACTTCTAACTCTGAAGGGGACGGGGTTCTGATCTTCGCAGTTTGGTCTCTTGTTATCTGACATTTACATGAAGAGTGGTGTTGTGCACATTTAACGCAGCGTGATGGTAAGGACCAATAATTAGTGGCATGAAAAAAATTGTCGGCATCGTGTCCGTTAAATTGTTCCCAATAGGTTAATCACTGTGTAATATAATACTGAGAACTGTAATGAAAAAAGTTACATTTTTTTTTTTTACAATCAGTTGTTCTCTATGCTAATAAATTCAATTGAACACACTACAATTTTAGTTGATTGTGTAATATAGTGATATAATAATATATTGAATGAAGTGACCGATTCCTTGTTCACTACTATAGAGAAATAAAATTACGATATATAACATGTTTAACTAAACAGTAAAATGAACAACCAATTGATTACTTCTCTGTGTAAGAGCAACCTGTTGTGAAAACTGTAACGAGTATATGGTTCAAATGGCTCTGAGCACTATGCGACTTAACTTCTGAGGTCATCAGCCGCTTAGAACTAATTAAACCTAACTAACCTAAGGACATTACACACATCCATGCCCGAGGCAGGATTCAAACTTGCGACCGTAACGGTCGCGCGGTTCCAGACTGAAGCGCCTAGAACCGCTCGGCCACTTCGGTCGGCTAACGAGTGTAACTGTGGGTCTCAATAGTAGGGAACAACCGAATTACAGAACTACACCCTCAGTGTAAAGTGAACTACCTGTGGTGAAAGCTATAACGAGGTCAGCTGTGGCTGTGTGCAGTGGGGAACATGCTAATTGCGGTTCTTAGTTAATATTTGCAGAATAAACTCATAATGGTTCTTAAGTCATTGTAATGCATAGTGAACACCCTAGATTTACAGTTCCGTCTACTACACAGTTTAATACCTAACACAACGTACATAATGCAATTACTTCGACTTAACTCTGCTACTGAATGCGATAGTGATAACAAAACATGGCAGAACATGTGAACATGGTTGTTTAAAACTCTTCAAATCCCTTTTCCGCGTGCGAGAGAGAAAAAAATTGCTCTTTTTGTGGCGTGGCATCATTTGTTAAGCTGGCACTATGAGGCCACTAACTGAGTGCAAGATACTGATTTCGACAAATGACTATGAAAGGGTAGATTAGTGTTCAACAGTTTCCTAAATAAAGTTACAACTCTATTTTGATCTTGTAGTTGACGAAAGCGATCACTGTAATGAAAAATGTTCTTTCAAGGAATATTAAGTACCTTCTGTTAGCTATTTTACAGTGGTTTTGCAGTTTATGTAGTTGTAGATATAAATGTAAGTGATCAATGATACCAACTCGTCTTGATTTAAGGTCAGACTCACTGTTACAGTAAGTGAACAATGTTTGCACTCAAGCCGAATAGCTTCTCGTTGGTTGTCAATCCGGACGCTGTTGAGACATATTTTGAAAAGATTGACTGCTTCTTTTTAGCTAGCAACTTCACTCTGAATTAAACAACTGCATTGAATATATACATTTAACTGAGCAGTATTGCAACTTTTTATTGATGTTGTTCTATTGTTTTATTAATGTCATACACCGAAACGTCTCTAGAGTAATGTCTTTCTTCTTACACATTTTACTGGTGCATCGACAACTGCAGATACAGAAGTTAGCAGACCTGGTGTGATTACACAAACAACTGACCCTAAACTTAACATGTGAAGCCACACTGGCTAAATTTCTCAAAATTTGTATTTTAAAGCAGTTATTGTTGAAAATATCCATTATCATTCAGTATTACGCCACAAGAGGAGCAGATTTTTACTCTCTCGTAGGCGAAAAAAGTATTTAATGGATTTTAAATAACAGTTTCATTCACGTGTGGGGAACGTGAGAATCAATATTTAAGGATACGTCCCGTTGCACCGCATCATTTCCTCGACTTCCTTTCTCCGCTTCATTCACGTATAGAGGACGTGAAAATTGATTATTTAAGTACCCCCCCTTGCGTGCTGCAACTAATCCAACCTCGCCCTCACGATCTCCATGGGAGCGATACGGACGGGGCTGTCATATATTGCTGGAGTCATGATTAGAAGTCGGTTCTTGAAACCTTCGTGAGATAAATTACGCCTGTCTTCAATATTCCGCCATTTCAATTTCTTCATCATCACTGAGACGCCCATGGATCAAACAAACCTGTGTCCATTCGTGCTGCCCTTCTCTGTGTTCGTTCAACATCCTCTGTAAGTCATATTTGGTACGGGTCCCACACACTTGAGCAATGTGCTAAGATAGGTCACACGAGTGATGCGTAAGCTGTATCCTTTATAGACTTACTGCATTTCCTCGCTATTCTACGAATAAACGGAAGCCTGCCACTTGCGTTAAGCATATTCCTACAAAGTGTTACACCCAGGTATTATATGAGCTCGCCGATTCTAACTGCAACTCACTGAAGTTTTTTTCGTTTCATGAAGCGAACAAATTTACATTTCTGAACTTTTAAAGCAAGTTGGAGATCTTCGCATCACACTGTTGTCTTCCAAACAGTACTTCATTGTAGATAACTGTATCTGCCAAAAGTCTGAGTTCACTATTAATATTGTCCGCAAGGTCATTAATATACAACATGAATAGCAATAGTCCTCCCGAAGTTACTGCATCTGTCGATGACTCTCCCCCAAGATAACGTGCTGCATTCTCCTTACAAAAAACAACCTCAATCCAGTCGCAAATCTCGCTAGATAGCCCTTACATTCGTACCTGTGGCAGAGCGGTAGTAGGCGCTTCAGTCTGGAACCGCGCGACCGATAGGGTCGCAGGTTCGAATCCTGCCTCGGGCACGGATGTTTGTGATGTCCTTAGGATAGTTAGAGTACTTCATTGTAGATAACTGTATCTGCCAAAAGTCTGAGTTCACTATTAATATTGTCCGCAAGGTCATTAATATACAACATGAATAGCAATAGTCCTCCCGAAGTTACTGCATCTGTCGATGACTCTCCCCCAAGATAACGTGCTGCATTCTCCTTACAAAAAACAACCTCAATCCAGTCGCAAATCTCGCTAGATAGCCCTTACATTTGTACCTGTGGCAGAGCGGTAGTAGGCGCTTCAGTCTGGAACCGCGCGACCGATAGGGTTGCAGGTTCGAATCCTGCCTCGGGCACGGATGTTTGTGATGTCCTTAGGATAGTTAGGTTTAAGTAGTTCTAAGTTTTAGGGGACTGATGACCTCAGCAGTTAAGTCCCATAGTGCTCAGAGCAATTTGAAACATTTTTGAATAAACATAGATGTGATACAGAGGCAAATGCTTTTCTTAGATTGAGAAATATTACATCTGTTTCCATTAATCCAACGCATTAAGTATGACAGTCACAAAAAGTGTGACTTGGTTTCAAGGTGATCACTGTCGAGTCCAAGCTGGTTGGCACGAAAAGGCCATTCCGTTCGAGATACCTCATTATGTTTGAGTTCTGTGCACATGCCCACAAAAATACTTCAACTGTCGATAACATTTAGCTACGTAATTAGAAAAATCATTTCTTATTCTATGTCACGATGGTAATCGTGGTATTCTGTTTGATGAGAATTACTCCACCCTGACTGCAGTGAAACTGACGATCAGAGCCAAATACGAATTATTAGTGTGTTCAGAAGTCTTTCAGGCGGAAGTGTGGAGAGGTGTCCGATCTATAGACTAGTCAGAAGTCCACATGTCACTCGCATCAGTTAGAAATAAAGAAGGGGGGGGGGGGGAGGCGGAGGGGTTATAGACACCCCCCCTTCTCCCTAGAGGTGAAATTAGTTAAAATCAGAGGGTCTCTTTTGTATTCTTCGCCTAAGTTAACTACTCAAATTTTTAGAGCCCTGATCCGTAGATTTAGTTGTTTATTCCCACATTCCCCGTATCATCTTACTTTGTGTGTCCGGGAGAATATACTACCTCTACCAGTGTCTTGCGCTCCTCATCCTGTTCGGCCTGTGCGCGCCAAATATTAAAGGGACTTCCAGATCCGCCACTGAAGCGCACAATGTGCTTTGCCCTCATTGTTATCATTGCTACAATACTTAGACTGCTCGCCTAGAATTCAGTAGCCTATCGAATAGTTTGTCTTGACAAAGTCCAGTCTTCCAGTTTTGTGCGACATGAAACGAGTTTCAAAAATAAGATCTTTGCTCTCTAAAGCGCAGAAGACAATGTGTGAGGTGTGAGTGGCTCCTTGAGTGTTACGGGACAAGTGTCTTTTTTTTTTTTTTTTTGCATGTCTATCCCTTTAGCAGGAGGTCTCTGGGACGACGGCCGTATACTATCGTGACAAAAAATAAAAACACCTACAGCCGTCCTTATTTTATTTTATTTTGTCACTACCAGTTTCGACGCTTCATTGTGTGATCTTCAGTTCAGGTCATGTTCCTTTTTACTTCTTTGTGAGGTATTGTTTCCTTCCATTCTACACCTTTTACAGTTGTTTTGTCTTAAAGTAAGTTATTTCAAGGTTGAGCAGTTAATGCATGTCCGACTGTCAAATAAAAATCGGGAATAGTATTTAAAGAAGTTTCAATAGATAGTATAATTGTATAATGTATTAAGTGGAATTTCGTGAAGGTACATTTTAGATATGTTACAATGGATGCATCTGCTCTTTCTGTCAAATCTTCATTTTAAATTCATTTGCAGAGTCTTGCCTTTGTTCTCATACTATTTTAATCTGTTCATATGTAACTTTACCGATAAGTTGATAATGCGATCTTTAATTTTTGTGCATACAGGCCTGAAGATGACACAATGAAGCGTCGAAAGTAGTAGCCACAAAATAAAATAAAATCATATGGACGGCTGTAGGTGTTTTTATTTTTTGTCAGAACTATTTCGGATTATAGGATAGTAAAGTAACATTACTTAAGAATATGAGCCAAAATAGCATAATTATCATTCTCTGAATTTGCCCGAACGTCTATATGACAGAGCATCACTTAGTGTGACGTGTGTATGCTTTTTTGTTACATAACCGTCACGCGTATAGCTGCACATACTTAGGCAAAACATATTTGCCTTCCACGAATGTTTCCATTCTTCTGATAATTTCCTTTTCTTCCATGTCAGATCCGGAAGGTTTGTGGGCCACTTGCGTCGGATTACCCGTACTTCCATTTGGCATGCGTCAATGTACAACAGAGCACATACACTTTTACATTCATGTTAGTGACCTGGAATCTTTACAGAATCAAGCTCCTATGCTTAAAATAGCTTTAGACGTTAGATTAAGGTTTTACTTTACAAATGAGTTCATTTGTTAAATATTTGGCGTTAAGCATGTAAGCGAGAAAAATCTTTGAAAATCTTTGAAAATGTTTGAAACTGCGCTTAAAGTTTGTTGGAAGTCGCTAAGCGTTCTCATCATGAAACACTGTGTGACAATAGTGTGGGTAATTTTCGCCCCATTTTAATCAAAAGCAGATTTGTAACACGTCTAAAAACCCATGACGTTATCTCTCTTGAACTATATGTTGCCCAATGGTATAATTTTGCAGGTTCATTGAATGGTACATGTGGATAGTGTCTACAAACTGTGTTACGAAGACAGTCGGTACTGAAGGAGGAATACATTAACACGCGATGTCTAATGCTGAAGTCTTACTGCATGAAGATCGAAAACGTACTAAGCGATAAACTTTCCTTTCATCATTTTGTGGGGACTGTCGGCGAGGAAACGTTTCATAAAAGTGTGAATTTATGTGCAATGTTTGTTGGAATTCGCTGAGGAAACTGTGCCAATAAAGTCAGGATATATGCGCACCGTCGGTAATGCCGCTACAAGAAAACCGTACACTTATGAGTCAAAATGTTATTACCGCCTACTTAACAGATTGTTTGCCGTCTTTTGAACGAAATACATCACTGATCCTCAGTATCAGGGATGACAGTTCGTTGGTAGGTTTGTAATGGTATGTGACATTAGATGTCTACGCACAGGTAACGAAATTCGCGTAACTAATGGGCTGATGACTCGCGTACGCGGTGACGGCGCCCGATGGCGACCGAGATGGGTTCCATAGGGCATACATCAGGCGAATTTGGTAGGTGAGACATCAATAACAGTTCACTATAATGCTCCACAAACCACTGTATCAGGTTCTGGCTCCGAGACACGGACAATTATACTGTTGAAATATGACGTCACCGTCGGGGAAGGTATCAAGTATGTAGAAATGCAGGTGGTTCGCAGCTGTCTTCGATTACTACCACAGGTCCCTTGCAAGCACAGGAGAATGTCTCCCATATCATAATACTACTCCCACGAGCCTGCCTTCGTGGCGCGCTGCTCATTTCGAGCCACTGTTCACCTCGATGACGGCGATTGCGGTGACGACCGTCGACCTAGTATAGAAAATGTGATTCACCCGAAGAGCCGAGCACAACTGTACTCTTTCGGCAGAGATGCCACAGATAACCATCTATCCTGCTTTACAGAGCAGACAAGACTCCGAACCCCATGTTCTGTGAAGAGTCATGGACGTCCAACCATTTAAGGCCTAGTGGTAGTTAACACTGTCCTACGTGTTTCCGTAGATGCTCACAACAGTAGCACGTGAACGTTTCACCAGATTCTTCGTTTTCAAGATACTCATTCACAGGCTCTGCGTAATAATAATCTGCCATTTGTCAAAGTCGTTTATCTTAATGGATTTCCGCAGCACTTATCTTCGCTAGGGTGGTCCCCTGTCTGTGTTTGCTCCGTTTACATACTTTTGGTACCGCACCGGGTGCCCGATCGCCACCAGGCAGCACCAAACGTCGCCGTGGGCAGTGGTCATAATGTTTTGTCTCATCAGTGTACAGTATCTACCTAGAACACTTGTACTATTCCGTTAAGCCAGCACTTGTGGTAGGGGTAGTGCCTTTAATTAGTAATCAAAACGTTCTCGGTCCCGGGTTCGAATCCCACCAGTGCTTAAATTTTGATTAATAATAAGCATTGGCGGCCAAGACTTCCGGTATAAGAAATCACTTTCTTTCTGCCAACGACCTTGTCAAAGAGGGCGAAGGAGCGGACTCATGACCCTCTCTTGTCCTAGGTGTGGGAAACTGCTGCTCAAGGCGGAAGAATCAACGGTGATCAACCGCATGAGGATGCAGAAGGCAATGGAAACCACTGCATTAAAGTCAGGTAAAGTGTATCCACAGGACATGTGGCCTTTATTTGAAAAGGTTCATGATCATCTCTTCATTGGCAAAACATTCCGCAATTGTTCCCCAATCGGATCTGCGTTATGGGACTGCCAAGGGGGAGATGACCATTATAAAAGGACTGAATTATCAACGAAAGGATAACTTTCTACGAATTGGGGCGCGGAATGTCAGAAGCTTGATCGAGGTAGGGAAACTAGAAAGTCTGAAATGGGAAATGCAAACGCTCAATCTAGATATAGTTGGTATTAGTGAAGTGAAATGGAAAGAAGACAAGGATTTCGGTCGGATGAGTATACGGTAAAATCAACAGCAGGACTCGTTATGAATGGGAAGGTAGAGCAGAGAGTGTGTTACTGTGAACAGTTCAGTGATAGGGTTATTCTTATCAGAATCTAAAGCAAACCACCACTGACAATGATAGTTCAGCTATATACCCCGACGTCGCAAGCTGAAGATGAAGAGATAAAGAAAGTGTATGAGGATATTGAAAGAATACACTACATAAAGATGGCTCTGAGCACTATGGGACTTAACATCTGAGGTCATCAATCCCCTAGAACTTAGAACTACTTAAACCTAACTAACCT
Organism: Schistocerca piceifrons; assembly: GCF_021461385.2. NCBI lineage: Eukaryota > Metazoa > Arthropoda > Insecta > Orthoptera > Acrididae > Schistocerca > Schistocerca piceifrons. The sequence goes on from NC_060140.1 coordinate 171,492,824, forward strand.
AAGGGCATCACACACACCCACGCCCGAGGCAGGATTCGAACCAGCGACCGTAGTAGTCGCGCGGTTCCGGACTGAAGCACCTAGAACCGCTCGACCACCATGGCCGGCACACTACATAACGAGAGACGAAAGTCTAATAGTCATAAGAGACTGGAATTGGGGAAGGACTAGAAGAAAAGATTACAAGAGAATATTGGCTTGGGACAAGGAATGAGAAGGAGAAAGACTAATTGAGTTCTGTAACAAGTTTCAGTTAGTAATAGCGTATACTCCGTTCAAGAATCACAAGAGGTGGAGGTATACTTGGAAAAGGCCGGGTGATACGGGAAGATTTCAATTAGATTACATCATGGTCAGACAGAGATTCCGAAACCAGATACTGGATTGTAAGGCGTACCCAGGTGCAGATATAGACTCAGATCACAACATAGTAGTGATGAAGAGTAGACTGAAATTTAAGACGCAAAGAAATGGGAAACAGTACTAAGGAATGACGAGATACGCTTGAAGTTCTCTAAGATTATAGACAGAGGAATAAGGAATAGCTCAGTAGGCAGTACAGTTGAAGAGGAATGGACATTTCTAATAAGGGCCATCACAGAAGTTGGAAAGAAAAACATCGGTACAAAGAAGGTAACTGCGAGGATACCATGGGTAACAGAAGAAAGGCTTCAGTCGATCGATGAAAGGAGGAAGTACAAAAATGTTCCGGGAAATTCAGGAATACAGAACTACAAATCGCTGAGGAATTAGATAAATAGGAAGTGCAGGGAAGCTAAGACGAAATGGATGCATGAAAAATGTGAAGAAATCGAAAAAGAAATGATTGTGGGAAGGACAGGGATTCACCATACAGGAAAGTCAAAACAACCTCCGGTAACATTAAAAGCAAGGGTGGTAATATTAAGAGTGCAACGGGAATTCCGCTGTTAAATGCAGACGAGAGAGCGGATGGGTGGAAAGAGTACACTGAAAGCCTCTATGGGGGGGGGGGGGGGGGGAAGATTCGTATGATGTGATAAGAGGAAACAGGAGTCGATTTAGAAGAGATAGGGGATTCAGTATCAGAATCAGAATACATAACTTTGGAGGAATTCAGATCAAATATGGTAGAAGGGATAGATAACATTCCCTCAGAATTTCTAAATTCAATGGGCGAAGTGGCAACAAAACGACTACTCATGTTGGTGTGTGGAATGTATGAGTCCGGTGACATACCACCTGGCTTTTGGAAAAATATCGTCCACGCGATTCCCAAGACTGCAAGAGCTGACAAGTGCGAGATTTATCACACAGCCAACTTAACAGCTCATGCATCCAAGTTGCTAACAAGAATAATCTACAGAAGAACGGAAAAGAAAATAGAGGTTGTGCTAGTTGACGATCAGTTTGGCTTTAGAAAAGGCAAAGGCACGTGGAGGCAGTTCTGACGTTGCGGCTGATAATGGAACCAAGACTAAAGAAAAATCAAGACACGTTCATAGGATTTTTCGACCTGAAAAAAGCCTTCGACAATGTAAAATGGTGCAAGTTGTTAGAAATTCTGAGTAAAGTAGGGGTAAGCTATAGGGAGAGACAGATCACATACTATATGCACAACAGTCAAGAGGGAATAATAAGAGTGGGACCAACAAGAACGGTGCTCGTATTATAAAGGGAGTAAGACAAGGGTGTAGCCCTTCTCCCCTAATGTTTAATCTACACATCGAGGAAGCAATGATGGGAATAAAAGAAAGGTTCGGGAGTGAAATTAAAATTCAAGGTGAAAGGATATCAATGATACGATTCGCTGATGACATTGCTATCCCGAGTGAGAACGAAGAAGTACATGATCTGCTGAACGGAATGAACAATCTAATGAGTACACAGTATGGGTTGAGAGTAAATCGGAGAAAAATGAAAGTAATGAGAAGTTGCAGAAATGAGAACAACGAGAAACTTAACATCAGGGTTGATAGTCAGTAAAATAACTAATGACGGACGGAGCAAGGAGGACATCAAAAGCAGACTAGCAATGGCGAAAAGGGCATTCCCGGACAAGAGAAGTCTACTAGTATCAAACAAAGGCCTTAATTTGAGGATGAATTTTCTGAGAACTTAAGTCTGGAGTACAGTATTATACGTTAGTGAAACATGGACTGTGGGAAAACCGGAACAGAAGAGAATCGAATCATTTGAGATGTGGTGCTATAGACGAATGTTAGATGGACGGATAAGCTAAGGAGTGAGGAGGTTCTTCGCATAATGGGAGTAAAGGAATATGGGAAAACACTGATAAGAAGAAAGCCCAGGATGATAGAACATCTGTTAAGACGTGAGAGGGTGTCTTCCACGCTACTAGAAGGAACTGCAGAGGGCGAGAGCTGTAAGGAAGACAGAGATCGGAATACATCCACCAAATAAGTGAAGACGTTGGTTGCAAATGTTGCTCTGAGACGAAGAGGCTGGTACAAAAGAGTTATTCGTGGCCGACCGCATCAAACCAGTCAAAGACTGACGATCTAAAAAAAATTGTGTAAGGTTTTAACATAAGATCGTACCCGTTAATGTGTAGGTTATGAAGTTGGAGAGACAACCCGAAACTGGTATTAGGTCTCTGGACAGTGACTTGCAAGGGGATCGTGCCTACTCGTGATCATCAATTTCTTCCGAATTTATGGTCTATGCAGTATTTGCAAATAAATCAAAACACATATTGTATTTATTAATAATTTCATGAAATGCATGAAAAGGAAAGGCAAATAAAATCTGAAATTGCAAATGTATTTTCAGGGAGACGGTGAGACCTACACATCGCACGTGAAATTAGATTTTTATATTATTTTACACGGTCTGGAGTGACGTTCAACATAAAAACGTGGGAAGCAGTATGTATATCTACATACTCTGAAGAGCCAAAGAAATTCGTACACCTGCCTAATATCGTGTAAGTTCCCCGTCAGCAAGCAGAAGTGCCGCATCACGACGTGGTACGAACTCGACTATTGTCTGAAGTAGTCCTGGAGAGAACTGACACCAGAAATCCTGCAGATCAGTCATAAATCCGTAAGAGTGCGGGGGGGGGGGGGGGGGTGGAGGTGGGGTGGGGGGGGGGGGGGTTGCGGGTGGACATCTTTTCTGAGCAGCACGTTGCAAGACATCCCAGATATGCTGAATAATGTTCGTGTCTGTGGAGTCTGGTGGCCAGCGAAAGTGTTTAAACTCAGAAGAGTGTTCCTGGAGCCACGTGTGGGGTATCGCACTGTCGTGGTGGAATCGCCTAGGTCTGTCAGAATGACATGAATAGATGCAGGTGATCAAAGAGGATGCTTACGTACGTGTCACCTGTTAGTCGTATCTAGACGTCACATTTTACTCCAATTGCATGCGCCGCACACTATTACAGAACCTCCACCGACTTGAACAGTCCGCTGCTGACATGCAGATTCCATGGCTTCGTGAGATTGTCTCCATACACGTACTCGTCCATCCCGTTGATACATTTTGATACGAGACCATTCCGACCAGGCAACATGTTTGGAATCATCAACAGTCTAGTATCGGTGTTGACCGGTCCAGGCGAGCGTAAAGCTTTGTGTAGTTCAGTCATCAAGGATACAGGACTGGGCCTTCGACTCCGAAAGCCAATATCGACGATGTTTCGTTGAGTGTTTCGCGCGCTGACACTTGTTGATGGCCCAGCGTTGAACTCTGCAGCAATTTGTGGAAGGGCTGCACTTCAGTGACTTTGAAAGATTCGCTTTAGATTTCGTTGGTCCCGTGCTTGCAGGATATTTTTCTGGCCACAACGATCTCGGCGATTTGATGTTTTGCCGGATTCCTGATATTCACGGTACACTCGTGAAATGGTCGTACAGCAAAATACCCACTTCATCGCTACCTCGGAGATGCTGTGTCCCATCACTCGTGCGCCGACTGTAACACTACGTTCGAACTCACTTAAATTTTGATATCCTGCCACTGTAGCAGCAGTAAGCGATCTAACAACTGCCCCAGACACTTATTGTCTTATATAGGCGTTGCCGACCGCAGCGCTGTAGTCTGCCTGTTTACATATCTCTATATTTGATTACGCATGCCTGTACTAGTTTCTTTGGCGCTTCAGTGTATTTTCGCGGTGCAAAGACTGCTTCATTAAATGTATTTTCGCGGTACAATGACTGCTTCATTATATTTCGGGTGTGCGGCCGCAAAATTCAGCTTCTTCTTCTAATATTTCAGCTGCATATTGTTCTAGTTGGCTAACTCATGGAATCGGACATTTTTTTTTTTGTAGTAAACCTACAAAGACGTGGCGACATGGTTACGTCGACTGCACAGCTACAGGCATAATTCATCCACATTGTTCTTCTTTGCCACCGATCAACGTCTCTGGCGCCTGTGTGTATGTGACCGCACGCGCAATGGTGAGGTCCAGGAGTTTGAAAGGATGGAGTGAGTGCTGGAGCGTCAGTCTTTTGGTTCACTCTGAAGTCGGCTGAACGATATGCAACCGAAGTTTTAGAAGAAGAAATTGAATTTTTACGGCTGCGCACCCGAAATGTAATGGAAGTAAGGGCAGCAGTAGTTTCCTCGGCATCTTGCACACCTTATAAGAGCCGCATTTTGAGAATTATGTGGTTGTTTTAAAGTTTCTACAGAGAGACAAACTTGGTTTACATATATAAAACGCTCTCTGTCATCGTACAGTTTGGCATCGAACCACAAGTAACGCATCATATGCCAAATACTGGTGAGGATAGCCGGTGATGTACAGTGGAACGTACGAGTATTTCAATACAATCTTCTCGGGATGCGATATCTTTTTCTCTCTCGACGAGATAAGGTTTCGAAGCTTCTTGATCAAATTCCTTACATAATAATAAAAATTTACTTCGCAGTGTCGCTTCAGCTGCCGATGGCTGTTTGAAGATCAAAATAAAACTAACGGAATTCGAAGTTCTTAACGCTTTAGTTAAGGTACATTTTTGGAAATTTATATTCAGAGTACTTGAGGGTGCTGTAAGTACAGTCCTTTTTTGGAAATTAACTTGCAACTCCAAATTTTCCTTAGCCTTTGCCTATTCATGCCTTCTATGAAAATATTATTAAATACAGGATATTGAGCATTATTTCGCTTAAGTAGAGACCGAAAGAAAGTCTAAAACAGCCGGATTACCATTCTGTACTCGCCAAACGCAGCCTCGAAACTACGCTAATACCAGTGGCTCACGTCTCTCCCGGGCTCGTCAAAATTGTTATTTTTTTCTGGACGATTGGTCATCAGGAGCTCCAACTTCCGCCAATTTCATTCATGGACAATAACTGCTTATACAGGGTGACAAGTATTTAAACGGACAAACTCTGGGAGGTTGTAGGGGACATCAAAACAAATATTTTTCCCTAATGTCATTTTTTCCTATGAGGATTATTTAAACCGGTGGAGGCCGTATTACGTTCTTCAGTTGTAGGAAACTGCTGTCCACCAGTGTAGTAATGCATTGTCTCTGTTTACTAATGGTCTGTACCATGGCCTGCTCGATCCCCAGATATGTCCCCTCTGGACTTTTTTCTGTGGGGAGAGAGGAGGATCTGGTTGCCTGGATAGCAGCAGCAGCAGCAGGAACAATTCAGGATACTCCTGGGGCTTTTGCCCGTGTCAGAGAGAACATGATCTGACGATGCAACCTTTGGCCGGCGTTAGTGGCCGAGAGGTTCTAGGCGCTGCAGTTCTGAACCGCGCGACTGCTACGGTCGCAGGTTCGAATCCTGCCTCGGGCATGGACGTGAGTGATGTCCTTAGGCTAGTCAGGTTTAAGTTCTAGGGGACTGATGACCTCAGATGTCAAGTCCCATGGTGCTCAGAGCCATTTGAACCATTTGGTGTAAACTTTGTTTACGTGTCAATAGAGGCGTTTTTGAAAATCTACTTTAGCTTAATTGAAATTGGGTTGCGTTAATGTGTTGTCTCTTGGTCACAAAAAATGGAAAAGTGCTAGTTGCTTTAATTAATTTGCCGCCAGAGAAATCTTCCTCTACCGGTTTAAATACTCCTCGTAGGTAAAAATGACATTAAAGAAAAATATTTGTTTTGATGTCCCCTACAACCTCCCAGAGTTTGTCGGTTTAAATACTTTTCACCCTGTATAATAAATTCGGATACAGTTTTTGACATGAACACTGATTAATTCTGCTGTCGTTTTATTGGATAAACATTACAATATTTACTATTTGCCTTGAATAACCAGATTATACACAATTTTAATTAGAATTCAAACTGCAAAGTACAATTACGTCGTGGCGTACCTTTTATAAATAGGAAATTTAAGCAGCGAGTTACTTTTTACAGAAAGTCCAATATTCTCAAAAGGCGCAAGTGTAGAAAGTAGTTCCTTTAAACTCCAACACAGTAAGAAATTCTAAGTGCCTCCTTGGCAATTCATGTACGCCAACAGGTCTACCATCTTAGCTTTCATTTATACCAAGAGCTATTTCGGCGTGCTAACTGTTGTTTACGAGGGAAGTTGAATAAGTAACGCAACACACTTTTTTTCTCTGCCTATTTCGGTTGAAAAAAATACAGAATTTATTGTAGGACTTTTGGAATGTTCCCGCTTCAGCCTCTACAGTTTCATAATGTTTCTATAGGTGGCGAAGCTATACGGAGCCTTCTAAGTGGCGTCAGCAACGGAGGTGCGTTCCAAGCGGAGAGCTGTCACTGAGTTTCTTCTGGCGGAAATCCAGAGCGTCGCAGATATTCATAGGCGTTTGCAGAATGTCTACGGACACCCTAAAATGAACACAAGCAAGGTCAGTCGTTGAGCGAGGCGTCAGTGATCACCGCAACAAGGTCAAGCAAAAACTGGCAGACTTACCCGATGTCCCTTGTGCCGGCCGGCCGCACACCGCTGTTGACTCCTGCAATGCTGGACAGAGTGGTCACTCTCATTCGAGGTGATCGACGGATCACAATCAAACGGCTCGCTGCGCAACTCGACGTCTTTGCTTGTAGTGCTGATACGCTCGTCCACCAGCTGGGATACACAAGGGCATGTGCTCACTGGGTTCCTGGCTGCCTAACAGAATACTATAAAGGCAACGAAGCCGGCCGCTGTGGCTGAGCGGTTCTAGGCGCTACAGTCTGGAACCGCGCGACCGCTACGGTAGCAGGTTCGAATCATCCCTCGGGCATGGATGTGTGTGATGTCCTTAGGTTAGTTAGGTTTAATTAGTTCTATGTTCTAGGCGACTGATGACCTCAGAGTTAAGTCGCATAGTGCTCAGAGCCATTTGAACCATTTGTCCCGCGGTCTAGCAATAGGAAGTCAGCATCAAGGCAGGCAATCACATGCCTCCCTCGTGAGCTCCTGACCAAGAAGTGCTCTTGAAAGTTCCATGCCGCCCGCACGGTTTTCTCGATCCCTACCAATCAGGGCAGAGGAAGACCGGCCCGCTCTTGTTTTCTTGCTCTCCAGCAAGTCTGACACGCGCCCTGTAGCAGTGCAGATCTTCTCGCTTCTCCCGGTGCTGTAGCACTGTGAACTTAGTTTTCGCAGACACCAACCTTCGCCATACTTTACCTTCTGGCTCGCCCTCACCTCCCTTGGCCCGACAATGTATTTCCTATAGCTTAGCTTTTGCCAATAAATGGCCTTACAAAAGAAACTTTGTCCTTCCCTTTCCAAACTGTTCACCACCGTCCCATCCGCCCATCCTGTACAGCATGTTTAGCGACATAAAAATGTAAACGAACTGCTCCTTCATGAAAACGCAAGGCCTCTCGCAAGTCTGCACCCTTGAGAGGAGTTCACACAACTTCACTGGACTACTCTACCCCATCCACTCTACAGCTCTGATATCACACCTTCCAACTTCCATCTGTTTGGCCAAATGGAGAATACGCTACGTGTGAAACAGTACATGGATGATGGTGGGATTACTGATGCAGCAAGATGTTGGTTCCGACGTCAACCAATAGAGTGGTACCATGCAGGTATACAGGGCTTCCCAGTAAGGTGGCGCAAGGCCATCGCGTTGGACGGAGATTGTGTTGAAAAATAGGGTTTTGTAGCCAAAATAGTGGGGAATAATACTGTGTATTGGAAATATGAATAAAACTAATGTGCTTTCAGGAAGGAATTGTTACATTAGTTACTGAACGCCACTCTTACATGTATGGTGGAAACGTCAACACACAGTGTTTATGATTTTACTGCTACGTATGCTTTTCAGGTTGCAGACCAGAGAACATGTTGAGGATTCAAACCCTTAAATGAACAACACTTCGTATGTCCAAGGTGGTCAGACCAGCTGCTCTTCACTTTCATTACCTACAAATTACGGTTCAGGTTGTAAAGCGATAATTGAAATAAGAGCGCTTAGATGGATACAATTCATGGCCATCTTTGTCGTCATCAAAACAAGGCCTATTTTTTCAAAGTGTGTACTTTTATTGCACCTGTTGTAAGGGTAGTAATCAAGGAGGAATGAAGTTAGACACACTAGTGATGATATCCCTAACCAAATTCTCTAAGTTACTAGGAAGAAATGGTTATTTGGAATGCCACAGCAAAATGGTTTATCATCAGAGTCTAAGAAGGTGCTAACGAGTATATGATTTCTTACAAAAACTCAGAGAAATCGATTGAAAATCAAGTGGCCACATACAGGATGAAAAGCTCAAAGCGAAACCGAAAAAAACTTTCATTATATTTCCTAACGTTGGCAGGCAGAAAACATCTTTCAGAGGCTATCGTGATGATGGCTGTTTTCTCAAAAGACTGTAGGCTATCAAATGAAGGAAGCTTTAAAGAATTGGTGAAATTTGATATCGAAGAATGTGGGGATACTGAATTACCTGCACAGTATAGCTCTGACAACAAAAGAGATGCGTTTCCTAGTAAAAGTCTATAAAACGATTTGATTAACTGCTATGGGGAAGAAATTAAGTCACAAGTATAACACGAAATCAAAGAAAACAAATTCTACAGTACTGGATTCGACGGGATATTAAAGACTCAGATGAAAATTTTTCTTAGATACATTTGCCAAGATGCGATCAGAGAAGATTTCTTTTGTTTTATTAGTCCACGAGAGCCAGAAAAAGTCTGTGGAAATTAGCTATGAACGCTCACCATAGACGTCAAACAAACGAAAATTTCTCTTCAATTACTGTAAGTGACGCTAAGGTCTTTTGAGGATGTCAAAGATGCCAATATTTGTGACAAAGATAAAACAGACGAAGAGAATGAAGATACCCGGATGACTGGAGTAAAATTAGGTAGGAAATGCCACAAGTTGCTCCAAAAAATCGTAACACAACACACTAACAAATGTCATACTAACTAACGTAAATCCACACGATGATGGAGGTTTAAACCTTTGAAACGAGTGGTGGAAATAAATAAAACGGTGACTAATAACAGTAAACTTGTTGTTTCATTTAATGTCAGTGACAATCACGGTAAAGCCTAACCTAAAATGTTCGCATTTAAAGTTAGGTAAAAGTCTGTTATGAGTTCCGAGGTTGTGGGAGCAGTCATTACAACATATGAGGTTCATTCAAATGAAACCTTTGCCTTACACGTAAGGTGGCACCATGTAACTGCGGGTATGGTGGCGCCATCTATTGACAGAGAGACTTACGCGTGCGCACCGTCTGATGTGGCATAGCGCCAGTGTGTTTTCACGCCGGAGAGAAGGTGGTCACACAAATTATTGTCCACTACCGAACATGCAGGGGAGTACGCAGGAACAACGAGGAGTGATTAGATTTTTGGCGGCTTAGGGAGCTGGTGGCCGTGAAATGTATCGATGGATGAAGGCTGTGTACGGTGAGTACATTCTGAGTCGTTCAAGTGTTGTGGAATGGTGCAAACGATTCCCTGAGGGGCGCGAGTCACTGGAAGACGATGCTCGTCCTGGACAGGTTCATCGTGTCACCACATCGGAAATTGTTGCGGAAGTGAATGCTTTAGTCTTGGACAACCGCAGAATCACCGTGGACGAGATCCATCGGTTACTGGGTATTAGCGTGGGCATCACCCACACCATAATGCATCAACACTTGAACTTCCGAGAAATCTGTGGGCAATGGGTTTCCCACCAACTGACCGCCGAACAGCGCAATACTCGAATGGAACCGTCTTTGAGTCATCTCCAACGTTATCATGAGAAGGAACACGGCTTTCTGTCGCGTATTGTCACAGGTGACTAAACATGGTGTCACCATTTTGAACCGGAAAGCAAGCGTCAGAGCAAGCAGTGGAAACATGCGACATCACCACCTCCAAAGAAATCAAAGGCCCTGCATACCAGTTCTGGTAAGGTCATGGTGTCCTTCTTTTTCGACCGCAAGCGTCCACTACTTGTCGAGTTCTGGAACAGGGAACGACCATCAATGACCAGCGTAATCAAGCCACTTTACAGGACCTTAGACGAGCCATTAAGTCGAAACGCCGAGTAATGTTGTTCTATGGCGTTATCCTCCTGCATGATAATGCCCGCCCACACATGGCCAAGCGGTGAAGACGACATTGCAGCAGTTTCGCTGGGCAGCGTTGGAACACCCACCGTGCAGTCCCGACCTAGCACCGTATGACTTTCATGTGTCTGGACCTCAGAATCAAGCTATTCGCGGACATCGATTAACAACGGCAGACAAAATGTGTGACTGAGTCCAGGCCTGGACTCGAGAGCAGCCTACCAGTTTCTTCAAGGGTGGAATCGACCGGCTAGGGTCGCAATGGGATAAATGTGCCAACGGTTTTGGCGACTATTTTTCAGTATGTGTACTGTGTGCAACTACATTTTTTGAATTAATAAAATCGATACCCTTACTTTACATTAGTGACCGGGTATCATTTTAATGCCCCTCATCGAAAGAAATGCAACAGTTTACATAAACGATCTGGTAGATGGTATTTTCAACGGCATCAGACTGTTTGCTGATGATGCTCTAATCTATAAGAAAGTAGTACCACACGAAAGTTGTGAACAAACTATCGAGGATTTGCAGAAAACAAATGCATGGTGTAAGGTCTGGCAGTTATCTCTCAATATTAGCAAGTGTAACCTACTGCGTATAACAAAGCGAAAATCCCCATTAATGTACGAGTACAAAATAGATGCCCAGCGTTTGGAAGCGGTAACGCCCGTCAAGTATCAGAGTGTGACTATTCGAAATGATCTCAAATGGAATGATCAGATTATACAATTAACGGGTAAGGCGAACTCTAGATTTCTGTTTATTGGTAGAATCCTGAAGCGATGCAGTCCTTCAACAAAGAAAATTACTTACAATACGTTAGTTCGTCCAGTCTTAGAGTATTGTTCGTCAGTAATGAACACTTACCAGTTTGGTCTGATTCAAGAAATTGAGAAGGTCCAAAGAAGAGCGGCAAGATTCGTGACTGGTACATTTACCCATCGCGAGAGTGTTACGAATCTCATAGAAAGTTTGAAGTGGGACACACTTGCAGATAGACGACGCGCTATACGGAAGGGGCTGCTCACTAAATTCCAAAATCCGATCTTCGCCAAGGATGTAGAGCATATATTATTACCACCAACTTTCAAATCGCGCAATGTTCACCATTCAAAGGAAAATTAGAGTTCGTACTGAGGCGTTCAGACAGTAGTTTTTCCCTCGCAGATCCGCGAGTGGAACACAGGGGGGTGAAATATAACGTTGGCGCGACTAGTGCCCTCCGCCAAACACCGCTTGGTGGCTAGCGGAGTATATGTGTAGATATGTTGATGTAGAAAAAATGGACCGATTAAGAAATGCACCCAGACACCTAGAATATGCTGGAATAGTCGAACCTCGACAATGGCACACAGCAAGATTTCCCAGAGCCATCATAAGAATTTAATAGACTAAATAAAAACTAGTAGCAATCACTATACTAGGCTAAAAGGGCGACAAGAGCCCAAATGTTCTAATAAAGAGAAATGAAATGATATTATGTTAAAAACTATAAATGTAGGAAGTCCAGCTGTCAAAGGCAGAAGCACTTCAAGGAAAAAAAAATAGTCTGTTGAGGGGAGAAAAGAGTATCAACCTCATCGTTCATTAATGTCACGTGCACTAAAATGGTCATAACATAGTTTGATTAATCCTACTTCCATGATATGTGGATACAGCCACATTTTTCGGATGTCATGTTATTAATTTACACAACACGCCCACCCCCAGAAGCAATGGCGGACAGCCCTACCACGGCCACCCACCCCAAGTCCAGTCCCCCCCCCCCCCAAGATCCCATCGCATATACGCCCTCGCCCCCTCCCCACTCCCTCACGCAATCGCCCAATACAGCGTCAGTTGATGCAAGGTGATACCTTGTAACCTCCCCACAAAAATTTAAAAGAGAATATTTAATAGAAATAGGAGCCAAGTGTAACCTCCCTAGCAATTGAATTTAATGACAGAGGCAATAAAAATGTGAAATTCGCAATCTGACTCTGGTGTAAGCTCCCACAAAAAATATAATAAAATAATTCAGTGCTAATGAAACTTCAGTGACAATGAAAATTCATTTAATCCGAAATATCGGTCTTTGGCCCTGTGCAAAAAAAACAGAATTAATTTCTTACCTCAGTGAAACTGCATGTCAAATTTCTGCTCTTATTGTTGGCCACGGCTTGGAGGAAATGCATTGCAAATAATATTTTTTTTTTTTTTGAAATTTAACTGAAACTTTACTTTAAAGGAAATGGAAGGAAATCGTTGGTTCAATTAACTGGTTCTTTTGTTGAAAATTGCTTTGAAATCAAAATTATTATTGGGGCGATTATTGCACAAATTAGTTACAGTTAAATTACATTACTAGCTGAGCATTGCTGATTCATTACCTTGTTTAAAATATAATATACCTCGTCCTGTATCTTGACCAGAATGTCATGTCGACGCCCGCCGACTCCTCACACACAACTGTACTCGACTACTACTACCGACATACTGCACTGCTCACAGACTGCCCACTGACAGACTGCTCGCAACTGTACTGCACGACTACTACCGACCGACTACTGCTCGCAACTGTACTGCACGACTACTACCGACCGACTACTACCGACGACTGAACTGAGCTACTGCTACCGACAGAGTGCTGCTCGCAACTCTCGCGCGGTCAAGCGCAGACTAACCACGATAAAAGGCTCTCTGGTCAAAGATTTTATCATGCCTCACCATCGCTGCTACGTTACATACGTGTTTCATAACCCTCCACTGGGGGGGCAAAAATTTGGCAGCGATGGTGAGTCATTTGGACTTGCCATCGCAAGAAATTTTTACAATTTACAGAATATTCAAATGTAGTACATAAATTAAATGTGGTGCACACGCACCGAGTACAAAATATATCAGACAAAGACAAAATGTGAGTACAAAACATAGCAAATCAGAAAAATGTATATACAAATTATTTGTCAAATAACAAAGTGCACACGCACTGAAAAAATTCTTTAGCATTTTCAGAACAAATAAACAGAATGGCAAAAAATCATGTTGACAAGTGACATGAGTGCACATGCACTGCAGTTGAGAACATATCAGCAAATGACGAAATGTATATACAATGAGTAACAAATGACTGAAGTATTGAACATACAGAATGAGTACAAATCATATTGAAAAATGAGAAAAGTGCACAGGCACTGAAGTTCAGTAGAAAACATATTAACACATAACCTAAGTGCACATGCACTGTAGTTCAGAACATATCATCAAAATAAAAATGTATATACAATACAAAAGACAAGAGTGCACATATACTGTATTTCAGAACAAATCGAAAAAATGTCTTTAGCATTTTCACAACAAATAAACATAATGGCAAAAAAATCATGTTGACAAGTGACATAAGTGTACTCGCACTGGAGTTCAGCAAATCGAAAAAAAATGTATAACCCATGAACATAAATGATGTTAGCAAAAAAATGATTTTCACTATTAGGATAGGAAAGGGAAGGATTGCATCATGGTTGTAGCACTTTAGATTGCACACAGCTGTTCTGAAAGTCCATATCTTTCCACAGAAGTACAACACCAAGTGACACAATTGGAAGTTCTTTTCCCATCAGAATTTATCAGCGTACCCAAGACACTGAACTGTCGTAGTAATGTTCCATGTTTTCAATTTCGCAGTACACTAGGTACACCAAACAGTACGACTATAATAACGTCTTCATCGCTCACGGTGGTGGACAGCACGTCGTGTCAACACCACGCTATTACAAGGCACACCAACGTAGAATTAGTGCAAAAACCAAATATAGTGCTCCATGATCATTGAGGATGGACAGGACAAATCGACATTCCAGTAATTCAGGATAGTTAGCTCATAAGGTGAAGGACATTAAGTCACATAATATTGAGAATTACAGTAGTAGTTTGCGGCATTCATAGCCTAGTTATTGAACATTTCTGTACCATGTATTTAGTATTACAGAATAATGGTCATAAAATTAAATTATTGGCATCATGGGTAATCGTATTACAATAAACAGTGGCAGTCCTTGGCCAGTTACAAAGCATATTTAGTATGACAGAATAATGTTCATCAGACGTCTTAATTGAAAAGGAGAGTCAATTATTGGCCTAGCATTAACATAATACATTGAGTGATACAAATTATTGGCACTCATTGGCCATTTACCAAAACATGAAAAGTCAACATTGAAAACAAGAGCTAATTAATGGCATAATTAATAACATAATTCATTTAGTGACATTAATTATTGGCACTCAGTGGCCAGTAATAGAACATGAAAAATCATCATTGAAAACAGGAGCTAATTAATCACATAACTAATAACATAATTCATTTAGTGACATTAATTATTGGCACTCAGTGGCCAGTAATAGAATATGAAAAATCATCATTGAAAACAGGAGCTAATTAATGGCATAATTAATAACGTAATTCATTTAGTGACATTAATTATTGGCACTCAGTGGCCAGCAAGTATTGAATAGAATAAAACATTGTTCATCATTCAGTATTATTCAGATCATTAAGAAGTCATTATTAAAAATCAGTTAATTACAGTCATAGCATTAATAATCATGGGCATTATAAGTAGTCTCATTACAATAAACAATGGCAGTTATTAGCCAGTTACAAAGCATTATTTTATATATTTTTTTTGTGTGCTAGCAATGCATTGCGTTGGGATCGATAATTAATTGCTGAGGCATAACACTATTTGCTTTTGACCTATTGCTGCAAATGAGGATAGGTAACGTCATTCGTCATGAGTCAGCTGTAGCAAGGTTATGTATCAAGGCAGTATATGTGATCACATTTATAAATGATAGACAGAAATGGGTAAAAAATAAAATGCAAGTACTAGAACAGGTATAATAACTAACAGGTTTAGTAAGTATCATGAAAAGCTTCTCCTGGAAAAAAATACAAAATGAATTATTGACCTGAAAGAAGAAACACATACTATGCTGAAAAGTAGTGAACTTCGAATTAACAGGTAGTGAAATGTGTATAAAAATGTGTTCCATAGCTGTCCTTTCCAAAACTTTCCGTCATCCTACTATGCAATATAACACCTGCTGTCAAAGCAAACTGCAACAATACTTAAATAACTACATAGCATAAATATAACTTCAACATTATCCTCATCTGCAAAGAAAAAAACTTCATTATCAACCACTTCATTATCCATATTATCATAACTTCATTATTATCATCACCTATAAAGAAAAAACTTCATTATTCATAACAGCATATCCTTCATCATTATTCATCAGCATTCATTATCATCTGCAAAAAAATATCACTTCATTACTCATTACACAACTATACCTTATCTCTAGCATATTTCATCACTAAAACTAAGATGTGTAGTTCTGTCTGACAGCCTGCATCAATCGCCTTGTATTCTGAAAGAAAAAATTTGTTAAGACTGCTATTCTATGATGAGTATAGTATATTCTTGTTAATGCTTGTTAATCCTGATCCATTTACTCTTCTTCATAAAGTTATTGCATCTTCTTTCGTTTATTCCGTAGGTGAAATTCCCATTTCTGTTGAATTTATTTCTTACACGCATCATTTCTTTCTGAAATTGATGAACAAAGATTAATGTCTTGCATTTAAATCATATACCCACTAAATAATGACTGGTTTATGGTGACATAATTAACCATACAGCATAACATGACAGAAAACGTAATATGTCAAAGACATTGACAGTGTTCAGAGGCAAAATGTACAGAGAATATCACAATGCAGCAGCAAAAAGAAAAATGTAAAACAGTCACGATGTTGAGATATCATAGGGCAAAAAAATGTCAAAGTCAACTGGTGTGTGTTATATCTTAACTATTTCACAGTGCATATAAACAAAACTGGAATACAATCATACACACAAAAAAATGGGAAATGTGCACGGTCTGATGTGTAACGACAAGAAAAGCGACCTGCTAACCTTACCTTGTCGGGCACTTGCCAAGAAAAAATACGATAATCATCAGTAATTAGTCATGTGAATATAATTGCATTAGTAAATGGTATCATAGTGTGTTGAATCATACAGTGTCTTCATTCACTAAAGGGTTTAATATTTGACCAATGGTGGTTGCCTTTCGATTTTCTGGTTCTCAATGTTTCGACGTGTACAACATTGGGATGAGGAATGCTGCGAATCCGATATGGACCTGCGTATAGAAGTTCAAATTTACTGCACTTACCTTTTAATTTGCTGGATAAATAGTGTGTACGCACTAATATCTTCTGTCCAACGTGAAAGTCGCGGCGTGTACAAACCTGTTTTTGCTGTCTTCTCCGGCGCTCTGCGGCACGTTTGATGTTGTTCAGCGCAATGTCAATTATTTCGTGGTGTCTTAGTCGACGACATTTAGGGAAGTTTACTAATTCTTTAATTTTGTTTGGTGGTTCAACGTTTTTCAGTATAACAGACGGAGATAGCATAGTGGATTCATTTGGAATGGAATTAATTACATCTTGGAATGAGAGTATGTGTGTATCCCAATCTATATGTCTTTTGTGGCAGTATATTCGGCACAGCTTACCAATTTCTTTCATTAACCGTTCACAAGGGTTCGAAGAAGCATGGTACTTGGATATATAAATCGGAGAAATGTTTCTAGCTCGTAACATGCGTGTCCATATTCCAGAACGAAATTGAGATCCATTGTCAGAAATTACTTTCATCACATGCCCTACATGAAATAGAAAATGTTTTACAAATGCTTTCGAAACAGTTTTAGCAGTAGCTTTGCGTAATGGAGTGAAAGTAACAAATTTTGAAGTGAGCTCAACAGCGACAAAGATGTAGCAAAAACCTCTGTTAGTTCTCGGAATCGGACCAAAAATGTCTACTGCGGCAATATGTCTTAATTTAACAGGTACAATGGGATATAAAGGAGGAATATGTGAAGTGGTGTCTGATTTAGCTTTCTGGCAAATTTTACAAGACGCTAAAACTCGTCGTATACGTTTCTCCATGTTGATAAAAATAACAGTTCTGACTCAGTATAAGAAAACATTTTCTTGCTCCGTAATGTGCGTAACTTAAATGAGTGTACCAGATTAATTTGTTAACCAGTTCGTCAGGAATGCATAATAACCAATTGTTGCTGTCAGGATGAGAGCGGCGAAACAGAATGTCATTGCGTACAGTGTAATGGTTTCTAATCGTAACATTATTCTTATCTTGCCAAAGGTGTTTAATTTCTTTCCACACGTTGCCTTTATTTTGTTCTTGTGCTATGTCCTGTAATGACGATGAAATAAAGTTTTCAAATGCAACTTGCTGAATGTACATGACACTGAAATTTGCTTTGCAGAAGTTGGTTGCTACGTCTTGCTGATTGTTGCTCAGAGAACGCGATAGTGCGTCTGCTATAACATTTTGTGTGCCGGGAATGTGAACTACTGTAAAATTAAATTCCTGTAAATAAAGTTTCCATCTGCTTAATCTGTCGTGAGTGAATTTAGCCGAAAGTAAAAATTGTATCGCTCTGTGGTCTGTGTAAACGGTGGTATGTTTGCCATAAAGAAAGTGCCGAAATCTCGTAAAAGCCCATACAACACATAGTGTTTCAAGTTCTGTAACAGAATAATTTCGTTCAGCAGGTGACAGAATGCGGCTTGCAAATGCGATGTTTTTAATTACTGTTGAGCCATCTTCTTCAATTTCCTGGAAAATATGTACGCCTAAAGCCGTGTTAGAACTGTCGGTGGCAATGGAAAAATTTCTAGTAAGATCTGGGTGCGATAAAAGTGGTGCATTCAACAAAACATGTTTCAAATAACATTCTCGTGAACAAGATTCTGCGTGTGAAAATTATTGCTTACGTTACTGGAATATGCAACCTGTACTGTACGTGGTCAAAATGTATCGTACGTGCTGTTATTTATTTCACGGGAGGATGCTGTGGCATATCCACTATTTGAACTGTTCTGTTAACTCTTCCTGACGTATTACGCTATGGATGACTCCTATTGTCTGGATCATTCATGATAATGTGTTGTTGCTGATGTTCTTGCTGCTGAAAAGATCGACTGTTATTAAATGTACGCTGAAAATTGTGCTCATTATTTTTACGTTGGTCATGATAGTCACTTCTATACGGTGCATTGCGATAGGAATTCAAATACTGTGTTTTCTATACGTTGTTATTTCCTTGCTGCTGTGCGTTACTATTTGTTGGATCTGGGACTGTACATGCACGCGGCGAAACATTAAAGTTTGGTTGACCTTGTAGACTGCATTGTTGGTTAGGTATGCTAATTGGCTGGTTTTGATGTTGTTGTTGTGAAACACCTCTATTGTTACTAAAGTGTGGTTCCTGTTGCTGAAAATTTTGACGGTATTGATAATTAGAATTTTGGCTGTTATTAAAGTTTTGGTAGTTGTCGTTCCTCGAGTGCCTAATGAAAATTGTCACATTCCGTAAAAATTTGTCTTATCGAGTTTTCTTTAGTCATTTTTCTTAATTCTAGATAGAGCAATAGTTAAAGAGCTGTTTTGATAGATATAAAGGATAGTAGAAGAGAAGGCAGCAGTGCAGAAAACTAAAGATGAAACAGCACTACTACAGCTCGGGGCCCTATGCACGCTACGGCACATATTCATCAAAGCGTAATGAATCCCCTGAGGTCTTTTACGCACTGCAAATAAATTTCAGCTTTTGCGTTGCAGGCAATAGCGGTAAAATTCCAAAGGCAAATTGTTGTATCCATGCTAATTCAAATTTCTGCATTATAGGCAATGCTGTTGCAAATACAAAAATAAATTGTCGCATCTGGTTCAAAGCTAGCTTCTGCATTACAGGCAATAGCGGTGAAAGCACAAAAATAAATTGTCGTATACAGTGCAAATCGTGTATCTGTGTTCTGCCATTATTAAATTCCTTACATTCTCTGGCGGAAAAAAATTGCTCGTAATCTACGTTCTCGTCACTGAATTTGAGAATACGTTCAGGTTTGTGTGAAAGTCTGTTTGTCTGTGTCATTTCGGATTTCAAGTTGCATAGCTTTTCAGATTTTAAGTCGCGTGGCTTTTCGGATTTTACGTCTCGTAGTCTCTGTAAATTGCTCACATTATACGCGCTGCGTAAATCTGACAAATGTTCGCAAAGTAGCGGATTCTGTGACGTATTGGTGACTGAAATAATTGTTAATTCTGTTACTTTAATACTTTCGTCAATTTGGTTGTTGTATCGTTCACTTTTATTAACAACTTCCGTATTCACAGTGTGTGAAACTTCCAGTGACTCTAAATTAACTTCGTCGCGAATCTGTGCTGCGTTTTTAGGGCATTGTTCGGTGACTGCATTAATTTCGTGTATCAGTGTTGCGTTTGCTGAACATTGTTCAGTGACTGCATTAATGTCATCTTTATGTGATTCTGTTGTGCCTACACGTGTGCTATTTAATTCTTGTGCAACAGTGCCAACTTCTTCATTACTGTTATTAGCACAAGCCTTAGTATCCTCACGTAATTGTTCTTTACTGTCCTGACATTGCACGGTAACAGCTGTAATCTGCTCACTAACTTGCTTGTTCTGTTCTTTAAGGTCGTCTTGTTTTTCGTTTGTGAGTTCGAAACTTTTATCAATTGCTTCGCTAAGTTGTTTGAAATGGTTGTCTAATTTTTTATTTAACTGTTTGTTCTGTTCACTAAGTTGTTTGAGATTTTCGCCATTATTGTCAAGTTTTTCATTAAAGTGTTTGACCTGTTCACAAAGTTTGTCTTGTTTTTCGTTCTGTTGTTTGACCTGTTCACTAAGTTTGTCTTGTTTTTCACTCTGTTGTTTGAAATTGTTGTCTATTTTCTCACTTTGCTGTTGTAGCAAACTTGTCATAATTCGTACCAAGTCAAAATTAGCGGTTATATTCTCTGTGCTGTTTAGTGGTGGAACTGGAATTGTCTCGTTTTCTGTAACCATTTGGTTATTCTGAGATTTACAAAAAGGTTTGCCAGTTAAACATACACTGTCAGTCCCTATTTCGGAATTAAATAAATCCGTCATACTTTGTGTATCCTGTTCATTTTCATTAGACAAATTTGTGTGTTCATCACGTAAATTTAGTAAACCGGTTGTGTTAGGCTGGGCAGCGCTCATTACAGTAGAGCGTCCCGCGTCATCGATTGTCGTCAAATCAACAGAGGACATAACCGAGTTCGTTTGTTCATCATTAAGATAAAAGTCATCATTAATGGTTGGAATGCACTGATTGTTAGTGAACGCAGGATTGCCATCATTACACTGCGTGTCACAATTACTATCGGTCACGTTGTTCAAGTCGGTAATTTCATTCACAATACTTCGCGATACACTATTCACAGTCTTTCGCGGCATTTTTACAATAGTCACAATTATTCACAAAACAAATAAGCACAAATGCAAAAAGGCAACAAACAAATACAACAGAGCAACGAATTGCCGTTGATCTGTGGAAAGAAAGTCACAAAATTAGTAAAAGCGTTGCGCTAAATCCTAATTATATCTAAGCAAATAAGAGCAGATATCTGACTGTTGTTCAAAAGATTCTCAACGAAATACGATCGTGGACTGGGTGTTGCCAAGTGTAACCTCCCCACAAAAATTTAAAAGAGAATATTAATAGAAATGGGAGCCAAGTGTAACCTCCCTAGCAATTGAATTTAATGACAGAGGCAATAAAAATGTGAAATTCGCAATCTGACTCTGGTGTAAGCTCCCACAAAAAATATAATAAAATAATTCAGTGCTAATGAAACTTCAGTGACAATGAAAATTCAATTAATCCGAAATATCGGTCTTTGGCCCTGTGCAAAAAAAACAGAATTAATTTCTTACCTCAGTGAAACTGCATGTCAAATTTCTGCTCTTATTGTTGGCCACGGCTTGGAGGAAATGCATTGCAAATAATATTTTTTTTTTTTTTTGAAATTTAACTGAAACTTTACTTTAAAGGAAATGGAAGGAAATCGTTGGTTCAATTAACTGGTTCTTTTGTTGAAAATTGCTTTGAAATCAAAATTATTATTGGGACGATTATTGCACAAATTAGTTACAGTTAAATTACATTACTAGCTGAGCATTGCTGATTCATTACCTTGTTTAAAATATAATATACCTCGTCCTGTATCTTGACCAGAATGCCATGTCGACGCCCGCCGACTCCTCACACACAACTGTACTCGACTACTACTACCGACATACTGCACTGCTCACAGACTGCCCACTGACAGACTGCTCGCAACTGTACTGCACGACTACTACCGACCGACTACTGCTCGCAACTGTACTGCACGACTACTACCGACCGACTACTACCGACGACTGAACTGAGCTACTGCTACCGACAGAGTGCTGCTCGCAACTCTCGCGCGGTCAAGCGCAGACTAACCACGATAAAAGGCTCTCTGGTCAAAGATTTTATCATGCCTCACTATCGCTGCTACGTTACATACGTGTTTCAACCTGTCAGAACCAATTTTCTTACCCAAGTCAATCATTCTGAAAGGCCATGTAGGTATGAAACGAGATCGATCATGGATATAATTACCATGTGTGTGACCACATGTATCTATAGTAAAACAATGAAGGAACTTCTGGTCTGACATATGTTAACAAATGATTAGGTATTCATTAAAACTCATATCTGTATCGATCTTGTGCTGTACTTATAGTAAGAAATCCACATATACCAAGATTCCAACTTCCTGAACTATGTTTGTTTATTTAATTGAAATCCAAGTCTTTATCTACACGTCCCTCATTTACATGTTTGAAGGTTTTGTTATCTTATCTAAATGCATTAATAAAGTTTGCGTTCTAACGCACATGTTGTTTCGAAACCATTTATAAGGAATGTCCAGATCCGCTGCTGTGTGATATTAATTTTTATTTATATTTATTTATTCATTCCCTTTCGCTACAGAAGTGGTTCGGCTAAAGTGTCATTATTGAGTGACCTGTGGTACAATGTGGATGACATTATTTTCATTATACATTTCAATTTTTAACTAGAACAGTTAGCATGGATCGTTAGTTAAGTAGTGCATATTTTCTAGATGGACTGACATACATATAACATCGTTGGCATCTGTATTTTAACCGCCGTTATATATTTGCTGAATTAAGGTGGTAATTAATGTTATGACAGTAATGTAACGGCTCTGCAGCTACAGTCACATTTTTACAAACTATAAGCATTGTTATACAGATGATATATACATTATTTGATTGCACATAATATGTCGATGACTGCTGTAATTTCGTAGTAGTCTGTGTTTCTAGCGATCGTAGATGCTAATAATTTACAGGTATCTACCGGGTAGGCGTTTATATTTGACATTCATACATCGGTTAATTTTTGTTATCGTTAATTTTTCGTAAATTATGACATTTTCGTATATGTTGTATTGACACTTTGACATAGGTTAGCATTGTATTTATACGAGCAATTGTTTTAATGTTTTTTAATGGTGTTCATCGTCATTGGCTGCAGACAGCATTTTGAATTTATTCTTTTTCTTCTCCTAATATGTCAATAACTTTTTTGAAAATAAAGCTGATCTTTAAGATCCATCTATTTATTCAATATATCTTGTGGTTGTCTTCTTATTGTACATAAATTTCAAGTTCCTCCAGAATGACCATGGTAGGACCATTTGGAATTTTATGAAGTACCTGCAGTACATGTTAAATTATATGTGCCATGTGTTGACGGTCTTCTAGGTGGAGAATTGTTTTGATTATTTGACATATAATATGCTGCAGGCCCTGTGACATTAACGGTTCTAGAACCTTGGGTATGTCAGTGAGATGTAAAGTATGTTGTTGGGGTTTAGCAGTCACATTAAAAGTATATGTTCCTATTTATCATGCATGATATCCCCAAAGAAGAATACTGAATGTTGTAACTCTTCAGGCTTTCCCGGCGATCTAATGACATCTTGTGTTGTCGGGTGTTCTGCCGGATATCAGCGTCGTACTTGCACGATATTTCGGTCACGTAGCTCGAGACCTTCATCAGGTGCGACCTGAGACTGCTCCTCGAGTGGACCTGGTCCAGTATTTATGCCTATGGCCTTCCCCCTCCACCAACGGCTGCAGGCGCTTCCTCTGTGGTCCGCGCCCATTCCCTGCGATCTGCTGGAGCGTTGCTGCTCCGTTTTCCGTCCGCTGCGGTTCTAGGTGTTCCCTCTGCGGTCCGCGCCCACCAAACCCGCTCCTGGGCGTTTCATCTACGGTCTGGGGTACCAGGCGTTCCCCCTGCGGTCCGCGCCCGCTCTCCACGACCTGTTGGAGCGTTGCCGCTCCGTTTTTTGTCCGCTGCGGCTCTGGATGTTCCTTCTGCGGTCCGCGCCCACCAGTCCCAGTTCTGGGTGTTCCATCTTCGGTCTGGTGCTCCTGGCAGTCCGTCAGGGGCTCGTTTACCATCTCCATGTCTCTGGTTCTTCTGTTTGTGTAGTGTTGCAGCTGGCCCCGTTGCTCCTTTAACAATTCCAGAGCCGGATCCCAGGCTCTGCTTAGCTGGTACCCTGTGTCACGATTCACAAGATCGTCAGCTATTTTAATCTCAATCGATTCTCTTATAACGCTGTCCCAAAATCTGGGTGTTTGTGCTAGAATCTTGGTATCCTCATACTTCATGGTATGATCTAGTTCTAGACAGTGTTCAGCAATGGCTGACTTAGTCACCTGTCTTAATCTAGTGTGCCTCTGATGTTCTTTGCACCTGATCTCCACAGTTCTTGTCGTCTGGCCAATGTAGGACATGCCACATTGACAAGGTATATTGTAAATCCCTGGTTTTCGTAACCCCAGGTCGTCTTTGACACTCCCCAGCAGTCCCCCGATCTTGTTGGATGGACAGAAAACACACTTGATATTGTGTTTACGCAGGATCCTACTGATTCTGGCATTAATAGAGCCATAGGGCAGATATGCCACCTTCTTTGCTTCATCTTCGTCTTCTTCAGGAACCTGTGGTATAGTGGCTGGTCGGAGTGCCCTCTCAATTTGTCTGTCCGTGTATCCATTCTTGGAGAAAACTGTTTTGAGACGTTCTATCTCTGTGGGTAGATTCTCTTGGTCTGATAGGGCACGTGCTCTGTGGACCAAAGTCTTCAGAACCCCATTCTTCTGTGCAGGGTGGTGACAACTGCTGGCCTGCAGATATAAATCAGTGTGTGTTGGTTTTCGGTACACACTGTGGCCAATTGATCCATCTGCTTTCCTCTGGACTAGTACATCCAGAAATGGCAGCTGGCCATTCTTCTCCAGTTCCATGGTGAACTTGATATTAGGGTGGCATGAGTTAAGATGTTCAAGAAACTCATTGAGCCTGTCCATCCCATGTGGCCAGATCACGAAGGTGTCATCCACATACCTGATGAAGGTCTCGAGCTACGTGACCGAAATATCGTGCAAGTACGACGCTGATATCCGGCAGAACACCCGACAACCCAAGATGTCATACTGAATGTTGTTTCACTTTGTAAGGAAGTGACGACGACATACTATCATTAAATGTTCTGTATTTCAGATCATCAATACCTGTTAAAATCTTCTGCAGGAGTTGATATTTTGGTTGAAAAATGTTTTCAATAAACCCATACATGCTGAAAACCTCTCAACATGTATGAGCAATATCATTAAGAGATCAGTTTTACTATAGTTTGACGGTCCCTCAAAAATGTTTTCTAAATATTTGACTCTAAGCATTTGTTTTAAATTTGCACACCAAAATTTGTCACGTAAAACGTAAAACTATTGAAGGCACATTAATGAAAAGATTTCATATCTATTTATGGCAGATAATTGTATACTATTTCCTTCAATGTCTACAGCTGAAGATGAAAACATCGGTCTGACGGTACATGCATCAAAAGATAAATAGCATGTGATAATGGCGCCTTGCTAGGTCGTAGCAAATGACGTAGCTGAAGGCTATGCTAACTATCGTCTCGGCAAATGAGAGCGTAATTTGTCAGTGAACCATCGCTAGCGAGTTCGACTGTACAACTGGGGCGAATGCAAGTAAGTCTCTCTAGACCTGCCGTGTGGCGGCGCTCGGTCTGCAATCACTGATAGTGGCGACACGCGGGTCCGACGTATACTAACGGACCGCGGCCGATTTAAAGGCTACCACCTAGCAAGTGTGGTGTCTGGCGGTGACACCACAGTGATAATGAAGTAAGTTAAACGACCAAACTGCAAACCATTCACTTTCATCAGTGTTGAAGCCCCTGGGGGCAATGCACAATGGCATAATATTACCTGATTCAGTACGTTGTACCATTGTGGTACAACAAATCTAGGAATGATATTCTTCCCACATAACGAAAGGCTGTGGTTTTAAAATGCTTATGTGTTTTCGAAAGGCTAAATCTCATCTTTTCGACGATATCGCGTGAGGTAAACAGGAACAAATGTAAAACTACTTCTCTTTCGGCTGTCACAACACCATCCACGTAGTTTGTACCTCACAAACATACTAAAAGGTTTCCGAACAGATTCTGTGAGCTAATGAATATTTTATTAATGCCATCACCATCCATGTACCTCTTAAACATACTTCAGGGTTCACAAACAGCTTCTGTGAGTTTAAAGAACTTCTAGAAGGATCTTGACATATGCCAGATGAATAGTTTGTTCATTATGTCAATAAGGAGAAGCTTACAACAGTTTCATAATTATGAATTATGAATGATTAGCCCATCATATCATTTATTAATGTAAGTGTTAACAGCATACACAGTTATTTTATATTTTTGAAATACTGTTTTCAGCTGTGAGATGGGAGACACTTGCTCTTCTCACGGCCTCATACTAAATACAAACGTGATACTTTCAGACAGGTAGCACACGTTTAATCTACATCTCAATGCACAAAGTTTTCATCATTATGCCCACAAGCTTTAAATATGCTGATTCATACTGAAAAATGATCTGTATGGCAAGGAACACCTGGATTCCGAAATCAGATGTCTAAGAAACATATTCTGGCAGAATATCGGTAGTGAACGAGGTATTAAGTTAACCAACTCTAAGAAACAAAAACTCAGAGATAGTCAGTCATCACAAGATGATCGGCCCATAGCATTCCTTCTTATGTTTGGAGTTAAAACAAATATAGTAGGCAGTCTTTCTTAAATGGGTTGTTCAGTCCATTTTCCAACCACCCAAGAAACTTACAGAAATGCCGCATCCAGTTAAAGATAGTCTTTGGAACAGTGTACCCGAAATTTATAGAATGCTGTGTGAAAATAGTAGCTAATACTAAGAACTTCAGAAAGCGTCTCAGAGCACTGATACCACATCACATATGGAAATTTCGACAGAGTTGCTGTTGCTGAGCAAAGCTCATGATTAAACACGATAATGTATTATAATATAGGAATAGCATCCCATGCATATACTTACTCCGATTCTGTAGTCAAAGAAGGCATTGAGATCACAATGTGTAACAAAAACTGTAACTGAGGCGATGGTTACACCTTTAGTATTGCATGGAAGTGGAATCTTGATGCTGAAAGGGAAGAGAGAAATCTAGTTGACCAGCTACTATATAGTGAAATCAGCATCACTACCGTTATTCAGTCTTAGACATCGGCACAATTCCTGGTAGCATATGGAAGACTAGTGACATCTCCGTATGTAATTCGGGCAAGTAAAGTACCTAACGGTCTTACTGAAATCTAATCTGATGATGGGGACGGAAGATACTGACAATAGCTCCTAAACGATAGATATGACGCAGCAAGTAGTCCACGAAGCATTTATTCAAGCACATTATCAGCTTTCAACAATATTTACACATTTATTATGTCAACCATCAAGCAAATTTATGTATAACGTTTTAACAAAATTTATTATGTTACACAGTGAAAAGCAGATTGTGAAAATTGTAACTTGTATAATTACAGTTCAAAATTTACTATCAGTGAAATACCTTTGTGAAAACTATAACGTGTGTAATTGTAGTTCTGAATAGCAGTGCTCAAACTAAGTACAGTTCTCAGTTTATTATATTACACAGTGATTTATATATTGTCAAAAATGTAAAGTGCATATTTACAGTTCACAACAATAGTGAACAAGTGTGTTTTTTTTTCTTTTCTTTTCTGGTTGCTTAGCAGTGATTGCACCTTTGGCAACCGGACTTCCTTCATTTATAGTTTTTAACATAACTTTATTTCAATTCGATTTATTATGACATATGGGCTTTTGTCACCCTTTGGGCCTGATATGGTGATTGCTACTGGTTTTTCTTTGGTCTATTTAGTTCCTTATTATGGCTCTCTCACTCTGTGCCATTCTCAGGGTTCGACTGTTCCAGGATATTCTAGGTGTCGGGTTGCATTTCTTAATTGGTACATTTTTTCTAACAGTTTTCGAGTATTTTCCTGTATTTGTTGTGTGAATGTTAGCATGTTGAGTTCAGCATATAATGGTTTATTCTGGTCCTCCTAAGGGCTTTGAGCATTATTCTGAAATATCGGTCCTCGAGTCTTCGCAGCACTTGTTGGTTTGCTTTGCAAGTTGTCCCCCAAGTTGAACAGCCGTATAATAGAACTGGGAATATTGTTGTCTTACAGAGTATCATTTTTTCGGATTCCCATCTCAGCGCTGGCTAAAAGTGGGAATAGTGTATGTATTAGGTTTATCATTTTCCATTTTTTATGTACGACATGTGTTTCAAAGATAAGCTTTTTGTCCAAAATGACTCTAAGATATTTAACCTGATTAGTCCAATGTAAGTGTGTTCCGTTAATTACTTATAAGTCGCGTAGTTCTGGCCTCTCCCTCGTAAATGTTATTCGTTGTGTTTTTTCCGCGTTTAATTTGACGTAGTTTTCACGTACCCATTCTTCTATAGTGTTTTAGCTGTCTTTTCATCCTTGTTACCACAGCGGTCTTTCTACTTCTATTTGCAAGTAAGTCGGTGTCGTCTGCAAAATGAGCCAATACTAAGTTGGGTAAAGAGGTATGTCGTTAATATAAATTATGAACAGTATCGGCGGCAGTACTCGTTCGAAAAATTTGGATACGGTTGGAAAGATGCTACTATGTCTGTGGTTCTGGGGCAGTTTTAAAGATTTACCAGGTTTTGGTATTGGTATAATGCTAGATGTTTTCCATTTTGTCGGGAAATATTCGTGTCTGAGACATCCATTGAAAATTCATGTTAGCAGTGTTATTGGTTTTCTTGGTAGCTGTTTTAATTGTTCATCTGTTACGCCATCTGGGCATGCGGCTCACTTTGTGCCGAAACTCCTCATTACTTTTCGGATAGCAGTCGGGGTCGTCACTAGTGGCGCTTGTTCGCTTGGTGTGTTTCTAATATTTTCCGCTATTCGCCTTCTTCTATTGTCTTCCGCGTCTGAGTTATCGTTGTTAGGTATATCGATAGTATTTTGCACTTTCGTAAGTCTCTACAAATATTTCCACTTTAAATAACGAATCGAAAGTGTTTTGAAATTTGTGCCACATTTTTTGCACACTATTTTTTAAGGTCTTCAGCTCTTGAAGGAGAGGGGGAAAGTTTTCATAGTGCAGGTTTTCACTTGTCCATGTCATCGTGGCTCGTCTGCACATTGTTTGAATTTTAATTGTGTGTGTGGTTATGGCTTCTTCTATCTCTTGTCTATTGTTTAGTGCCAGTGTCGGTGGTACATTATTATTATTAAGATAGTATCTATATTGGCACCAATTTGTGTGGTTTTTGGTGCTGGAATTGTGGTTCAAATGCTTCCGCCAGTACATCTTTAATTGGATCGTTGTCTGGCGTTAAATCGTTGATTGTAGTTGGTCTTGAGTTTATGCATAGGTTCTTTATCATAATTATTTCAGGGACATCCGGTATACGTTTGTGTGCTACCAGGAAGTGAGTCAGTTCTTCCGGGCCAAAGATAATGCATTAGAGTTGTTCTTCCAATTTATGTAATTTTTCTCTGGGTTTGGTTCTCCGCGAGTTCCTAGCATAATGTTTAGCAGTTACTCCCCCCCCCCCCCCCCCAATACAATATCGTCATATGCATTAAAAATGTGAAATAGTCCTCTTCGACTAGCTGTTGATTTGGGCTGAGATATGTAACCACAAATAATATATTTCCGTGCGCTGTTTTAATCCCTGTTGCTGTTATTTCTAAGTCTGCTGTAGTATTTCTCTATGGTGTATGAGTGTTTTTCATAAAAACACAGCAGTTTTCTTGCCCTCTGTTTGCCATACCTGTCGTATAAGCTGTCATGTTCTTCAAGCTAAATCTTTAAGATGGCCTCAGATAGGTTTCCGTTACAAGCAGTATGTCGATCTTGTGTCGTATTATAAAATCTTCAAGTTCCGTTTTCTGACTGGTAATTCAGTTTGCGATCAATAAGCAAAATATAAGGTCTTGCCGCATTTCATGCCTATTGGCCATTTGGAGGTGTGAAAAGTTTTAATATTTCCTCTAGTATGACCTTAATTTTTGATGTTACGCCTGGGGTATTAATAAATTTTTCAAAGGTTTTCAAGATGAGTTCCAGTATGTTCAGTTGTTAGTTATTTGCCATTAAATTAGAGACCCCAGTCAGGGTGTTTAGAATTTTTGCAAAGTCGAATGTTGCAGTTGATTGTTGGTTCTGGGTTGGATTTGTAGATGTCTTCCTGCCTATACATTTCGGTGCTGGGGGCGAATGTTTTGTTGTTGTGGAAGTTTTGTATTTCTTCTTGGTAGTCCGGGAAACTCACGTGGGTTTTGTGTGTTCACAGGTCTTGCTTGGGTTGTTCTGCTTCTGATAGTTTGTGCTCATGCATTATAAATTCTTAGGGCATTTTGGAAAGCACTGCAACTTCAGAAGGAGCCAGGGTGTTGTTCTTTGCAGTTTGTACATGTTGGATTTTGGCCTCTTTTCATCTGACATTTATCTGAAGTGTGGTGTCCTGCAAATTTAACGCAACCTGCTGGTAATAAACAACAATTAGCGGCATGAAAAAATTGTTGGCATTTTTTCCAATGGTGGGGCGGGGGGGGGGGGGAGGGGAGGGGGGAGGGAGGGTGGGACACCCTCTGTGTTTCGGTATGTTTCTACTGTTATTCTCGTATCCATAATGTGGTTTACATCGTAGATGGTTTCGTTGCCTGGTGCTGGTGGCTGCGATACACTGTATACCGATTGTGGTATTAAGTTGCTCGTGTTTATGTCTCGTGTTTTAGACTGGTTCACTGAAGCATTTTGAAATCCGAGTGCCTTGACGGCGGCCGCGGTGGCGAGCGGTTCTAGGCGCTTCAGTCCAGAACCGCGTGACTGCTACGGTCGCAGGTTCGAATCTTGCCTCGGGCATGGATGTGTGTGATGTCCTTAGGTTGGTTAGGTTTAAGTCGTTCTAAGTTCTAGGGGGACTGGTGACCTCAGATGTAAAGTCCCATAGTGCTTAGAGCCATTTGAACCAAGTGTCTCGAGTTGTTGTTCGATGTTTGTCTCGGGGTTTCAGCTGGCAGATATTGGAACACCTTTTAAGGTTCTGTCAGCTGGAGGCTGGTGGGTGTAAAACCGAATTTTATTTGTTTGAAAAAGAAACAACTAAAGAGCGGGTTTTTGATCTGCAACTGTTTCAAAATGACATTTTACATGACTTAATTAGACCTTTTTTGCTTTTTTAAATTTCTGTGTTAGTTGCTAGGTGGTGACCGGTGTACGCAATCGTTACTAGTGGAACTCTAGTTATTGGTTCTTTTTGGTTTTAGTTTGCTCTCGTCTCCTCTTGATGTATGTCATTTCTGTCTTGGATTTGGTTTTCGCCTGTTTCCATTTGCTCTACTGCCACTACTAGTGATTCTAATTTATTGACGAGTTCTGTAGCTATTTTTTTCATGTTGTCGTATTGGGCCTTTGTGTTTTTCCGTTTTGTTTAGGTTCTTTTCGGAGTGACTGCTTGAAAGTCTGTGTCCTTGTTCTGGGGTACACCCTGTTGTATACATGTCGCGCCGTAGTGTATGTAGTGTAGTGTATGACAGTGAATTCCATAAATTATCTGGGAGTAGGCATTAGGAGTGATTTAAAATGGAATGATCGTATAAAGTTGATCGTCGGTAAAGCGGATGCCAGGCTGAGATTCATTGGTAACATCTTCGGAGAGAGTCCGTGTAATTTTTGTCTTCTTCTGAGTTGTTAATTTCTTTGCCCTTATGCTCTGACGATTTGGGTAATTTACGTTGTGCTGATGTATTTTGCACCTCGGGTCTTGGAGGGGGAGCGGGCGGAGCTGGGTGATTGTCGCTGTCATGTGCACTGGTAGAATTTCCGACATGCAACTACATACGCTACTCTCGCTTTGCTTCTGTCTGCAAGGTATGATGGAATGAACATGGATGCAGTTATTAAAAATATCTTTTCCGCCTGCGACAGAGGAAAAACTCGCTCTTCTTGTCGTGTGACGTTAAATGTTTCTAGTTTTACGACAAGACGATCTTTCCAGACTTTAGCGTAAGCTTCTTCTACATCTAGCAAAGCTGCTGCTGCGTAATACCCCCTGTTCATGTTGTATGCAATGTTTTGGGGTGTGCATAGTAGTGTCATCTCTGCCGATACTGTGGTTTGAAATGTAAACTGTTCAGGTCGAATGATCTCATTTTCAAGTAGTGGTTGTTTTCGCCTTTATAGGATTACTTGAAAACTTTGGATAAGATTGGAATGAGGCTAATAGGTCGATGGTTTTAGGGCAGTTTTTAAGTCTTTACTCGGCTTTGGTATTGGTACAATTATTCTAGATGTTTTCCACTGTGTGTTGAAATACCCGTGTCTGAAATATAAACTGTAAATTCGTGTTAGCAGCACTATCGGTTTCCATGGTAGCTGTTTTAATTGTTCATTTCTTGCGCCGTCTGGGCTTGTTGCTCACTTTATGCCAAAATTCATAATTATTTTTCAGGTCTCCGTCGGGGTCGTTAGTAATAGTCATAGACCGTATTTAACATAGACCGAACATGTCCCTGTCTCTGCCGTATTTGGGTTTGAAATTAACGTCTAAGTCACGTGACTAGCGGCAGTAGTTCTTTTTTTGTTCCCCACTGTGAGTTCTTGTAGTTAACAGAAGTGGAAGACAAAATAACAATTTCCCATCCAGCTTTAGTTTTCCAATTATTCCTCAAGAATGTGTGTGAAATGTTTTAGTATGTTTTTGTAAGACAGGAAATTCGTTTATGTGCATAAAGTAAGGTATTTACACAAAATAGGCGCGGTACAGATACCCAAACGATATCAAGATAGGAAGCGCAATATATTTATTATACTTGTGTAATGAGCTAGATGTTAACAATTAGTCGTCTCAAAATCTTAGTCATCTATCAAGATTCACGTCCAAGGACCAACATTCAACGTAACTTTTCAACTTGTGGAAATACTTCTGCAAGGATTTTGAAACAGTTCCTTTTCACAATTGAGATTTTCATTCATTTGTGAAGTGTGTAGGGTCAAAAGAAGACATATCTGACTATATATGCAGGTCAATAATTACGTTACCAATACAAAGCACGAAGTTTAATCTGTAACAAAATTACGCTGCAGATGGAGAACTCTCAGGGATGCAGAATGAGTCAAGATCTATGGTAACAAAAAGCAAATTGCTGATAATCTGTATTAACATTTATGTACCTGTCTCTATACAGCATAGTTCTGCTCATACATACAGCAACTAATTAATCAAAGTAACAAGAAAGTTGCTACTTCCAAAAAGTTACTGCATCCACAGTTACTAAATACTTGTTGTTAGCCTCCCACTGGTAACTTAATACTAACTTGGTTAAACTTGTATTTTTCAAACAAAATAATAATCATATCTGCAAAGTCTTGCTTGCAGTGCATTACTATTAAACATATAGCTTTATAACACACATCCATACCTACCAAGTAGACAACAAAACTTTTTAATTATTTACTCTAGATCTTCAAGTAAGGAAAAGAGTGGCTAATTTACGTATACTTTCCATTTGAATTAGTAGAATTTCCCAATTTCCGACTTTATGTTACATGGGAGCTTGCTGAATACCGTATCTTTGCAGCAGAATCCATTACTTCCCTTATACCACTGGGCAAAAATGCAAAGTGCACATGAAAATGATTTTGATTGCCTTGTATTGTTTTAAGTACATCATAGTTCAACTGAAACTACCTCTTTTTGGCAGCAAGAAAACCGTTAAGGAGTGCAGGTATTGTGAAGCAAGAATTCCAAGAGCCGAGAGCCTCAGAAGAGTTCTGCAAAATGTGTGATTGGCGGCTTTACACAATAATCTTGCTGCTCACTTCTAATGAATAGAGACAATTTACTACTCATGACAAAACACTTTATTTACTTAAAGTGCCCTGCCCCAGAGGCTTCATATGCAGTTGAGTAGAAATGTGCCAACACGAATGCCCAATACCTCCCACCCCCTCGCCTCCAAAAAAAAAAGTCCTATGGATGAACTGCCCTCTCGGAAGAATAAGGTAAAAAGCCCTTTTTTTAACAGGGTCGTTATCAGTTTCATAACTTCTTTAGGGTCTGCAGTATGGTACGCTGTGTGTGTTAAGGGTGCAGCTTTTTCTGGTAAACTGTCAGGGGGAGTACATTTGTGATCAAAACATTTTCACTTCCTGACCTTTTGTCAAAAAGCTGAACTGAATTCTAAAGTTAGCAGTTAACACAAAAGAATAATGAAACTGCTGGTTGTAATAATACAAGTTCTTAAATTGTTACAGAAAAACGGCACATATACGTGATTTGTATCCTTGTACTGTGGGAATTTATTACTGTATCACTTAAGACAGATCTTCTAGGACCAACTTTATGTAACACAATTTTTGCTGCAGTGGAAACTTTGCTTGAGGGGGAAGAAAGAAAGAAATAGTTCAGTCATCTTAAAAATTAAGACGATAACAGTTTTAAGGCACATAAATGTTGAAAATGATATTCTGAATTACACACTGAGACAAATAAAAGGCATTAATTTCTCAGTTGTCAGAAATAGTTTAAGAAAAGTACTGAGCAGTTGATGAATACGATTATGAATGGTAGGACCGTTTGAAACAGGCTGAAGGAAAACATCATCCCTTATGTTCTGGTAAGCCAAGGTAACTGATCTCTTAAAATAGGGGTTTTAATATAAACTGGCACCTTCCTCTTGCTTGACATACTAGAATCACTAAGTGGCAAAAGTCATAAAATATAAACGCTTTAAAAACTGGACGTTTTGGTTATAAAAGGATTTCCTTTCTTATAAAAACGTACGAGGGTCACACCAAAAGAAATGCACACTATTTTTTTTAAATCCATCTTTTGTTCTACATGTCTGAAAGTTTTACAGTGTGTAGACACATCCTATAGGAACAATATTTTCATTTCTCCACATAATTTCCATCCCTCTCAACTGCCTTACGCCCTCTTGGAATCACCGCCTGTATACCCGCACTGTAAAATCCTGGACCAACCTGTTGGAGCCACTGTTTGGCAGCGTGCACAAGGGGTCAACGTTTTCAAACCTTGTTCCACGAAGACAGTCTTTCAAAGAGATGATAGTCATATGGAGCAAGGTCAGGGCTGTAAGGCGGGTGTTTCAGTGTTGTGCATCCTAGTTTTGTGATCGCTTCCATGGTTTTTTGACTGACATGTGGCCGTGCATTGTCGTGCAACAGCAAAATATCCTGCTCTTTCCCGATGTGGTCCAACACGACTCAGTCGAGCTTGAGGTTTCTTCAGTGTCTTCACATATGCATCAGAATTCATGGTGGTTCCACTTGGCACGATGTCCATAAGCAAGAGTCCTTCGGAATCGAAAAAGACCGTAGCCATAACTTTTCCAGCAGAAGGTGTGGTTTTGATTTATTTTCCTTGGGTGAATTTGCATGATGCCACTCCATTGATTGCCTCTTCGCCTCTGGTGAAAAATGATGGAGCCATGTTTCATCACTTGTCACAATTCTTTCAAGAAATTCATCTCCACTATTCTTGTACTGTACCAAAAGTTCGCTGCATACCGTTTTTCGTGTTTCTTTGTGAGCCACTGTCAACGTCCTGGGAACCCACCTAGCACAAACATTTTTAACGCCTACACCTTCAGTAGTTTCCAAACACTTCCTTCCCCCATCCCAACGTAGCATGACAATTCGTTCATTATGATGCATCTGTCAGCAGTCAGCAATTCGTGAACACTCTGCACATTGTCTGGAGGACAGACCTCAATATTGCCGTGCGCGCTTTCATCACGTAACCTGCTTGCCCAGCGACTAACTGTACTGCGATCGACAGCAGCATCTCCGTACACCTTTTTCAACCTCCTGTTGTTTCCCACTATTTCGTTTTCACAGCACAGGAATATTGAAGACATGCTGTGACGGGGCCATTCAGAGAAACAATTGGAACTAAGTTTTAAAACAAGCGGGAAGGATGTATCTACACACTGTAAAACTTTCACACATGCAGAATGAAAACTGTATATTGACCCTTGTAAATAAACATTTCACACTTTTGTTGAGGAACTGTCAGAAAATATTTTGTGCTCCACTCCTGTGGAAATGGTGTACTAAAACACTCAGAGTGCAACAAATACAGAATTCCCTGAAGCACTGTATTTTTGTTGCTTGTAAACAGAACTGTCAGTACGTTTCACCTGGCGACATGTAAAAACGATAATCATCGCATTAATATTAGGAATTGCACTACTGCATGTGTAATAACAGTAAGTCAAACGGTTTTCTTGTTAAAATCAATGCTTGATTTCAACTTTAAATGAGAAAAGCTATAACTGTCACCTCTATTCCACACAGTGCATAACAACAGAAACTCGGCATCCTCAGTCCTGCTCCGTGGTTCAGATGTTGGTTTCAGTGTAATGACGTCGTGCACAGCTACGTTATCTATGGCCTATGGTAGTGGCGCTTGTTCACTCGGTATGTTTATGAAGATTCCTGCTCTTTGCCTTATTCTATTGTCTTTGGCAACTGGGATATCGTTATTCAGTATAACAACAGTATTATGCGCTTCGTAACTGTCTGCAAATATTTCCAATTTAAATAACAGGTGAAACACTAAGCCAGCAAGTCCCTGGATAACAGTCTTCACGAAAACAACTTCCAATGTTCTTTTTGCTTTGTAGGAAGAACTAGTTCATTCGGACTTCCCACTTTTCGATTCTTCGCTCGATCGCTCGTTGATGTAGGTCCCGAAAAGCCCTCTTCGAATATTTGTGGACTGGGGCTGAGATATAAAGCAACAAATGTTATTCTTACAAGCACTGTTTCAATCAGTACTGCTGTTACATCTAAGTTAGTTAATTATGACAGAGTTTCTCGGTTGTGTGGAAGGGTGCTTCGTAAGAACACGGCAGTTCCCTCTCCCCGTCTGTTTGACCTATCAGTCCTATAAGCTGTCATGTTCCTTAATCTAAATCTCTGCGTCGGCCTCCAATGGGTTTCCGATACAAGAAATGTGTCGATCTTGTGTCTTGTAATAAAATCTCTAAATTCCGTTTTTTGATTGATAATTTCGTGTGCGACCCATATGCAAAATATAAGGTGTTCCACGTTACACGCCTATGGGCCATTTCCAGGTGACATAAATTTTAATATTCCCTCTAGTGTGGCCATTATTTTTAGTTTTAAGTCTGGCGCACTAATAACTTTTTTGAAAGTTTGCGTGATGAGCGTTCTGATATTGGTTGTTTTCCACGAAGTTGGTTACCCCAGTCATGGTGTTCAGAATATTCGCTAAGTCAAATTTTGGCGTTTATTCTGAGTTTATGTCTGTAGGTGTCTTCGTGTCGATACAATTTGATGCTGGAGACATGTTTTGTTGAAGTGGAAGCAGTGTATTTCCAATTGGCAGCCCGGCAAACTCCAATGGGTATTTTATGTTCGCAGGTCTTGATGATACCGTTGCTTGGGTTGTTCTGTTACAGACAGTTGGCACTTGTACATTGTAAATTCTGAGGGCATTTGCAAAACAGTGCAGTCTCTGTAGGAGGCAGGGTGTTGTTCTTTGGAGTTTTCATATTCGGATTTTTGCCTCTTGCAATCTGCATTTATCTGTAGTGTGGTGTCCAGCACATTGAACGAAGCGTGCTGGTAATAATTAGCGGTATGAAAACATTGTTGGCATCTTTTGCATTTTGGAGAACCCTCTGTCTTTCGTTATGTTTTTACTGTTATTCTATTATTACATTATTATGATTTGAAATGTGATTATATAAACGTCAAATTTCTCGTTTTATAGATAGCATTATTCGTTTCGGAAGGCTCTGCAAAGTTTTCCAATTTAAATAACAGATCAAAG
Organism: Schistocerca piceifrons; assembly: GCF_021461385.2. Lineage (NCBI taxonomy): Eukaryota > Metazoa > Arthropoda > Insecta > Orthoptera > Acrididae > Schistocerca > Schistocerca piceifrons. The sequence continues at coordinate 171,530,578 of NC_060140.1, forward strand.
ACTATGCCAGAAGGTCCCTGGATAACAGTTTTTGGTGGTTTTTGTTCACGAAAACGTCTTGCAATGCTCCAATTGTCTTTGCTTTGTTGGAAGAACTATTCGATTCTCCACTCGATGCGCGAGTTGTGTAGTTATCGAGATAATCGTCGTCCATCCGGCTTTCCCCCTTTTCGATTCTTCACTTGATCGTGCGAAGGTGTAGTTCTCGATAAGCCTCCTTCGATGATTTTTAGTCTGGTTCTGAGATAGGCAGCAACAATTTTTCCATATACTGTTTGAATCCTGAGGGCTGTTGCTGCTAAGTTCGTTAATTGCTACAGGGTTACTCTATTGTGTGTGTGTGTGTGTGTGTTTGTTTGTTTCGTAAGAACACTCCAGTTCCCCCGCCACGAGTGTTTGCCCTATCAGTTCTATAAGCTGTCACGTTCCTTAATCTATATCTTTGCATTGACCTCAGATGGGTTTACGATACGAACTGTATGTCGATCTTGTGTCTTATAATAAAATCGCCATGTTCCATTTTTTGATTCGTAACTCCGTTTGCGTTCAATTGCAAAATATACGGCTAGGCGCGTGACGTGGCTATTGGCCATTTCGACGTGCGAAAAATTTTAATATTCCCACTAGTATGTGGCCTTAATTTTTGGTGTTATGACTGACACATTAATAATTTTTTTAAAAGTTTCGGATATTCCCCAGTTCGTTCAAATGTTGGTTGTTTACCATTACTCCAGTCAGGTTGTTCAGATATTTTGCGAAGAGGGTTACTGGAGCTGATTGTAGGCTCTGGGTTTGGATTTGTAGGTATCTTAATGTCCATAAAATTTGGTGCTGTGGGTGTGTGTTTTGTTGTCGTGGAAGCGCAGTTTTCTTCTTGACAGTCCGAGAAACGCACATGGGCTTTTTATGATCACAGGTCTTGTTGCAGGCATTACTTGGGCTGTTCTGTTACTGATAGTTAGTACTTGTGCGTTGAGAATGGTGAGAGCATTTTGGAAAACAGTACAGTCTCTTAAGGAGGCAGGGTGTTGTTCTTTGCGGTTTGCATATGTTGGATTTTGACCTCATTTCATCTGATATTTATTTGAAGTTTGATGTCCTCTAAATTTACCGCAGCGTACTGGTAAGAGACAATAATTAGCGGTATGAGAAAATTGTTGGTATTCTTTGCTTTGTTCTTTTACGTTGCAACTGTTTTTCTATTATTAAACTATTATATATATCTTTATATATACATATACGTTAAATTTTTGGCAATTGGTTGTTCGCTGTCCAAATAATATATAGGGTACTGTAATTATACAAGTCATATTTTTCTGAGTCGTTGTTCGTTGTGTAGTGTTATGAATTCAGTTAAACACGTTACCTATCATTTTGCTTGATTGTGTAACATGTTAATGTACTGAATTTATTATACTGCATAGTGAAGTATCTACTGTGAAAACCGTAACAGCTATAATTGCGGATCTCAATGGTAGAATGGACAAAGTTATTTAAAACTCTTTAAATACATGTTTCGCTTGCTAGAGAGAAAAAATTGCCTTCTTGTGGCGTGACATCAAATGTCTGTAGTTTTACGTTAATGTTATCTTTCCAGATTTTATTGTTAAGTTTTCTCTAGATCTAGGAAAGCTGCTGTCGTGTGATGGCCCCTCTAGCGCCACTGTCCCAGTACTTGGAAGTCTGTGCCAAGATCCTGGTACAGTCGTACTCCATCACATGATTCTCCAACAAACAGTGCTCTTCGACTGATGACTTGTTGGGGTACGTCAGTCGAGTGTTCCTCTGGTGTACTCGGCAACGACCTTCAACGGTGCGCACTGTCTGTCCAATATATGTGTTATACACTATTACGGAATCTGGGAAATGCCGGCCTTCCGCAAACCGAGATCATCGTTGACACTTCCTAATAATGCTCATCTTTTATTGGGCAAGCGAAAGAAGTTTTTTACTCGATGCTTCTTCAATATGCGTAAATCGAGATTGCTGCTATAATCTTAATGAGTCTTGGAAACCAGTAAAGAGTTAATTAAGAAGACTATCAGCACACAATAAAGGATCTGGCGAGAACAGTAGGCGGGGAGCTTACATCAACGCTATCACAGAGGCTGTCGCAAGCGTCTCTGACTTACGAGAGCAAAATACTATCAGTATACCCAACATTGATAAGCCGGGCGCCGAAGACAGTAGAATAAGGTAAGAGCGGAAAAATCAGAAACACATCGAGCAAATATTTCTAATACCGTCGACCGCTGTTTAGACCCGAAAAATAAATAGGAGCTTGGATATAAACTGAGCCACAGGCCCAGGCGGGAAACAAGGAAACAACTAAAACGGCTGCCAAGAAAACCGACAGTGCTGCTAACACGAATTCACAATGTGCATGGGGGCTTAATTAAAATAAAATGAAAATACTTTTTAATTTTTTAGTAGGTGACTGTCCGATTACGCTGTCTCGTAAACGGTTGGCCCTGACTGGTCCTTGTACGCAATCTGACTGCATAGAACACCAACAAAGAATGAAACGAAATTTCCGTTAACACAATTAATTAATTAAGTCCCCAGCAACTACGAAAGCTACGAAGCAACAAGGCACAAGTGTCGCTGTTCTGTGTGTGGAAGCGTGATTCAACGTACACATCTGGCACGGTTCTTCCTCAATAAGACCAGATATTTTAAACACCATTTATACTGAAGTAATAAAAAAAAACAGAAATACTACAATTGCACATAGAAACCAGAAATACAGTCTAATACAAGAACACGAGCCAGATGCTTTGTTGACTGAACCTGTGACCAAGAGGCATTGTTGTTTAAGACATTGAAATAATAAAAAAAAGGAATTTTTTACCTTCATATATATTGACGAAAAGCACTTTACAGCATCCCTAATCCAACAACATCTGGTGTCTAGCCCATCAAAACAATACTACAAGTTCTGAACAAGCTCTCTCCATGGGAACTTCCCAACAATGACTCACCACTGCTACATCTCAACAAGCACTCTCCACCACGAATTCTCGACAAGAACTCTCCACTACCACATCTCAACAAGCACTGCCCACTGCTACTTCACAATAAGCACTGCCAGTGGAGGCGGCTGAATAATACTCTTTGGCGCAATCTCTGGCGCTGTGGCTCAGTGTAGCCACCTTTCATATGCCCCTCCTCCACTGGCCAGAATTTGATGGTATTTTTGCCAGCATTGGTGGTGAAAATACCACCAAATTCGTCCAAAAAAAATACAGACAAAAATAAAAGATAATATTTATAATTAAATATCACAACTAGATAAAATTTTGGCTTTGCACTGACCGTGCCATATCGTAATATATAAAATACTGTAAGGAATACAAATGCTTGCATACATGTGATTTTACATAATAGTTTACACAAGTATCATTCAATCAATAGCACCAGCAATGACGAATATGTATAGGTAAGAGTCTCATAACATTTCACAAATAGTAAATACACAAAAAAATCCGTTTATACAAATATTCACATAAAACCCTTTCAATATATCAATAAACAAGTAGTTGACAGTTCCAGCAGTAGCACCCAGCAATGGTCAACAGGTGCAGACAGCAAGAAGTAACATCATTTCAGTAGAAACAGTTCTAGCAGTGGTACCCAGCAATGTTGAACAGGTGCAGACACCAACAAGTGACATAATGTCAGTAGAAGCAATTCCATCACCGGCACCCAGCAATGTTGAACAGGTGCAGACAGCAACAAGTCACATCATTTCAGTGGAAGCAGTCCATCAGTGGCACCCAGCAATGTTGAACAGGTGCAGACAGCAACAAGTGACATCATTTCAGTAGAAGCAGTTCCATTAGTGGCACCCAGCAATGTTGAACAGGTGCAGGTAACAGTCCATAATATTCACTATCACTAATTAGACAGTTCATCAAAGTTTATCAGCAGAAATTAAACATTTCCAAGTGGCACCCAGCAATGTTGAATAGGTGCAAGCACGAACAACAGTTTGAATGCACACACAATTGCTTTTACAAAATTATTGTCAACGCTCTTACACTAAACATACAAATTATAATAAACACACAATTGATATCAGATAATTGTCATACTAACTATTACAAATACACAAATACCAGTAAACCTCTAATAATTATGGGTGTCAGTGCAGGCCACAACAAACAAGTAAAATAATATTTAGGAGATAGATCGGTACCAATTATTTGGGATTAGGAAAGGAAAACACACACAACACACTCACTCATCTTTCATCCACATTAAGTGCTGCTGTGTAATTGAATAGTGTTAACTGTGTAAATGCAATTCTGTCAAAGATTTGATGTTCAACATGTGTATCAAGTAGTAGTGGCACAGTGTATAACAGTCAGTCAACGTCATAGTCATCATGTCAAGACCAATGTTTGCCAAGCCAAATCAAAATGTACGGTTTCTGAACAGTGTGCCAAGATATGCAAATACTTCCTCTCTCCAAAAAAAAAAAAAAAATAAAGAAAGCTTATAGTAAAATTCGGAAAGATCGCGTTATCGTAAAACTACAAACATTTCATGTCACGGCACAAGAAGAGCGAGTTTTCCCTCCCTACCAGGTGATAAATGTACACTCCTGGAAATGGAAAAAAGAACACATTGACACCGGTGTGTCAGACCCACCATACTTCCTCCGGACACTGCGAGAGGGCTGTACAAGCAATGATCACACGCACGGCACAGCGGACACACCAGGAACCGCGGTGTTGGCCGTCGAATGGCGCTAGCTGCGCAGCATTTGTGCACCGCCGCCGTCAGTGTCAGCCAGTTTGCCGTGGCATACGGAGCTCCATCGCAGTCTTTAACACTGGTAGCATGCCGCGACAGCGTGGACGTGAACCGTATGTGCAGTTGACGGACTTTGAGCGAGGGGGTATAGTGGGCATGCGGGAGGCCGGGTGGACGTACCGCCGAATTGCTCAACACGTGGGGCGTGAGGTCTCCACAGTACATCGATGTTGTCGCCAGTGGTCGGCGGAAGGTGCACGTGCCCGTCGACCTGGGACCGGACCGCAGCGACGCACGGATGCACGCCAAGACCGTAGGATCCTACGCAGTGCCGTAGGGGACCGCACCGCCACTTCCCAGCAAATTAGGGACACTGTTGCTCCTGGGGTATCAGCGAGGACCATTCGCAACCGTCTCCATGAAGCTGGGCTACGGTCCTGCACACCGTTAGGCCGTCTTCCGCTCACGCCCCAACATCGTGCAGCCCGCCTCCAGTGGTGTCGCGACAGGCGTGAATGGAGGGACGAATGGAGACGTGTCGTCTTCAGCGATGAGAGTCGCTTCTGCCTTGGTGCCAATGATGGTCGTATGCGTGTTTGGCGCCGTGCAGGTGAGCGCCACAATCAGGACTGCATACGACCGAGGCACACAGGGCCAACACCCGGCATCATGGTGTGGGGAGCGATCTCCTACACTGGCCGTACACCACTGGTGATCGTCGAGGGGACACTGAATAGTGCACGGTACATCCAAACCATCATCGAACCCATCGTTCTACCATTCCTAGACCGGCAAGGGAACTTGCTGTTCCAACAGGACAATGCACGTCCGCATGTATCCCGTGCCACCCAACGTGCTCTAGAAGGTGTAAGTCAACTACCCTGGCCAGCAAGATCTCCGGATCTGTCCCCCATTGAGCATGTTTGGGACTGGATGAAGCGTCGTCTCACGCGGTCTGCACGCCCAGCACGAACGCTGGTCCAACTGGAAATGGCATGGCAAGCCGCTCCACAGGACTACATCCAGCATCTCTACGATCGTCTCCAAGGGAGAATAGCAGCCTGCATTGCTGCGAAAGGTGGATATACACTGTACTAGTGCCGACATTGTGCATGCTCTGTTGCCTGTGTCTATGTGCCTGTGGTTCTGTCAGTGTGATCATGTGATGTATCTGACCCCAGGAATGTGTCAATAAAGTTTCCCCTTCCTGGGACAATGAATTCACGGTGTTCTTATTTCAATTTCCAGGAATGTATTTGAAGGGTTTTAAATAACTTTGTCCGAATAGCAGATCGTGAAAAATTTATATTTTCTGTAATTATGTTCTCAATTTATTGTATTACACAGCGAACAACTTACTGTGAAAAATTTAACGTATATATAATTGTAATAGTAGAATAACAGTAGAGACATAATGGAAGAACGCGAATGATGACTATAGATTTTTCATATCGCTAATTACTTTTCCTTACCAGCACGCTGCATTGAATGTCCAGGACACCACGCTTCAGATAAATGTCAGATGCCAAGAGGACCAAATCCAACACGTGCAAACTGCTAACAAGGGAACCTCCCCATCGCACCCCCTTCGGATTTAGTTATAAGTTGGCACAGTGGATAGGCCTTGAAAAACTGAACACAGATCAATCGAGAAAACAGGAAGAAGTTGTGTGGAACTATGAAAAATATAAGCAAAATATACAAACTGAGTAGTCCATGCGCAAATGGGCAACATCAAGGATAATGTGAGCTCAGTAGCGCGTGGTCTCGTGGTTAGCGTGAGCAGCTGCTGAATGAGTGGTCCTTGGTTCTAGTCTTCCCTCGAGTGAAAAGTTTAATTTTTTTGTTTTCAGACAATTATCAAAGTTCAGGCACTCACACATAATCAACTTCGCTCTCCAAAATTCCAGGACATGTTCAGATTTGCTTGGACATATGCAGGATTTGACGGTCTACATACGGAAAAATTTGAAAACGTTAAAAACATATGTTTTGATAGAGCACAGGGAAAACTGTGCGACTGTGAAACTGTTGCATTCATTTGTTGCAGTTTATGTGACAAACTCTTATGTGCTCATCCCTTTTTTGGAAGTGATTATCAGATCCACAAGAAAACCTAAATTGGGCAAGGTAGAAGAGTCTTTTTACCCATTCTCCAATTGTATAAAGTTAGGTGAGTCGACAACATTTTCCTGTCATGTGACGCACATGCCGTCACCAGTGTCGTATAGAATATAACAGACATGTTTTCCTGTGGAGGAATCGGTTGACCTATGACCTTCCGATCAAATGTTTTCGGTTCCCATTGGAGAGGCACGTCCTTTCGTCTACTAATCGCACGGCTTTGCGATGCGGTCGCAAAACAGACACTAAACTTATTACAGTGAACAGAGACGTCAATGAACGAACGGACAGATCATAACTTTGCGAAAATAAAGAAAGTAAACTTTTCACTCGAGGGAAGACTTAAACCAAGGACCTCTTGTTCCGCAGGTGTTCACGCTAACCACGAGACCACGGCGCTCCTGAGCTCACCCTATCCTTGATGTTGCCTATCTTGCGTATGGACTACTCAGTTTGTATATTTTGCTTATTTTTTTCGTAGTTCCACACAACTTCTTCCTGTTTTCTCGATTGATCTGTGTTCAGTTTTTCAAGGCCTATCCACTGTGCCAACTTATAACTAAATCTGAGGGGGGTGCGATGGGGAGGTTCCCTTGTAAGAACAACACCCTACCCTCTTCAGAGGTTGCAGTGCTTTCCAAAATGACCTCACAGTTCACAACGCACAAGTGCAAGTGCAGGCAACATAACAATGATTGAGTAATACTACAATCTGTTGAATGTATTATAACGCACAGCAAATTTCCTATTGTGAAAAATGTAGCTAGTGTATTCGTAGATCTCAATAGCAGCGAACAAGTGTTTATTATATCACACAAGGAACTACCTATTGTTAAAAGTGTAACGTCTATAATCGTAGTTCTCAATAGTAGCGAACAACTATACATCATCTCTCTCAGTGTAAATTTTTCTTCCTCGCCTTTGGCGGCTGGAATTCCTTCATTTATTGTTTTTAACATAATTCTATTTAATTTCGCTTAGTTAGGACATTTGTGCTTTTGTCGCCCTTTGAACCTAATACGGTGATTGCTACAAGTTTTTTTTTTAGTCTATTCCTTATTATGCCTCTGGGAACTCTCACTCTGTGCCATTCTCGTGGTTCTACTTTTCCAGCATAGTCTAGGTGTCTTGTATTTCTTAACCCATCCGTTACTTCCAACATTTTACGAGTTTTTTCCTGTATTTTTTGTGTGACTGTTGGCACAGTGATTTCACCATGTAAGCCGTTATTCTAGTCCACCGAGGGGCTTCGATCATTATTCTGAAACATCGGTGCTGTTCTCCTTGCAGCACTTGTCGGTTTGCCTTGCAAGTTGTTCCCCCAGAAGTTGAACAACCGTGTAATAGAACTGGTAATATTGTTGTTTTACAGAGTATTAATCTTGTTCAGATTCCCATCTCAGTGCTGGCCAAAAGTGGGAATAGTGTATGCAATAGTTTTTTTATCATTTTTCCCTTTTTTATGTACGATATGTGTTTTAAAGATCAGCTTGTTGTCCAACCTGACTCTAAGATATTTAACCTGATTTGTCTAATTTATGTGTTCGTATAATAATAAAGAAATTATTCAGGTAGTGAAGGGAGACGAAAATTTAATAGTGATGGGTGACTGGAATTCGACAGTAGGAAAAGGGAGAGAAGGAAACATAGTAGGTGAATATGGATTGGGGCTAAGAAATGAAAGAGGAAGCCGTCTGTTAGAATTTTGCACAGAGCATAACTTATTCATAGCTAACACTTGGTTCAAGAATCGTAAAAGAAGGTTGTATACATGGAAGAATCCTAGAGATACTAAAAGGTATCAGATAGATTATATAATGGTAAGACAGAGATTTACGAACCAGGTTTTAAATTGTAGGACATTTCTAGCGGCAGATGTGGACTCTGACCACAATCTATTGGTTATGAACTGTAGATTAAAACTGAAGAAATTGCAAAAAGGTGGGAATTTTAGGAGATGGGACCTGGATATACTGACTAAACCAGATGTTGTACAGAGTTTCAGGGAGAGCATAAGGGAACAATGGGAGAAAGAAATACAGTAGAAGACGAGTGGGTAGCTCTGAGGGATGAAGTAGTGAAGGCAGCAGAGGATCAAGTAGGTTAAAAGACGTGGGCTAGTAGAAATCCTTGGGTAACAGAAGAAATATTGAATTTAATTGATGAAAGGAGAAAATATAAAAATGCAGTAAATGAAGCAGGCAAAAAGGAATACAAACGTCTCAAAAATGATATCGACAGGAAGTGCAAAAAGGCTAAGCAGGGATGGCTAGAGGAGAAATATAAGGATGTGGATAGGGGTAAGATAGACACAGCCTACAGGAAAATTAAAGAGACCTTTGAAGAAAAGAGAGCCACTTGTATGAATATCAAGAGCTCAGATGGAAACCCGGTTCTAAGCAAAGAGGGGAAAGCAGAAAGGTGGAAGGAGTATATAGATCGTCTGTACAAGGGCGATGTACTTGAGGACAATATTATGGAAATGGAAGAGGATGTAGATGAAGATGAATTGGGAGATATGATACTGCGTGAAGAGTTTGACAGAGCACTGAAAGATCTGAGTCGAAACAAGGCCCCGGGAGTAGACAACATTCAATTAGAACTACTGACGGCCTTGGGAGAGCCAGTCCTGATAAAACTCTTCCATCTGCTGAGCAAGATGTACGAGACAGGCAAAATACCCTCAGACTTCAAGAAGAATATAATAATTCCAATCCCAAAGAAAGCAGGTGTTGACAGATGTGAAAATTACAGAACTATCGGTTTAATAAGTCACAGCTGCAAAATACTAACACGAATTATTTACAGACGAATGGAAAAACTGATAGAAGCCGACCTCGGAGAAGATCAGTTTGGATTCCGTAGGAATGTTGGAACACGTGAGGCAATACTGACCTTACGACTTATCTTAGAAGAAAGATTAAGGAGAGGCAAACCTACGTTTCTAGCATTTGCAGACTTAGAGAAAGCTTTTGACAATGTTGAGTGGAATACTCTCTTTCAAATTCTAAAGGTGGCAGGGGTAAAATACAGGAAGCGAAAGGCTATTTATAATTTGTACAGAAACCAGATGGCAGTTATAAGAGTCGAGGGGCATGAAAGGGAAGCAGTGGTTGGGAAGGGAGTTGGACAGGGTTGTAGCCTCTCCCCGATGTTATTCAATCTGTATATTGAGCAAGCAGTAAAGGAAACAAAAGAAAAATTCGGAGTAGGTATTAAAATCCAGGGAGAAGAAATAAAAACTTTGAGGTTCGCCGATGACATTGTAATTCTGTCGGAGACAGTAAAGGACTTGGAAGAGCAGTTGAATTGAATGGACAGTGTCTTGAAAGGAGGATATAAGATGAACATCAACAAAAGCTAAACAAGAATAATGGAATGTAGTCGAATTAAGTCGGGTGATGCTGAGGGAATTAGATTAGGAAATCAGACACTTAAAGTAGTAAAGGCGTTTTGCTATTTGGGGTGCAAAACAACTGATGATGGTCGAAGTAGAGAGGATATTAAATGTAGACTGGCAATGGCAAGGAAAGCGTTTCTGAAGAAGAGAAATTTGTTAACATCGAGTATAGATTTAAGTGTCAGAAAGTCGTTTCTGAAAGTATTTGTATGGAGTGTAGCCATGTATGGAAGTGAAACATGGACGATAAATAGTTTGGACAAGAAGAGAATAGAAGCTTTCGAAATGTGGTGCTACAGAAGAATGTTGAAGATTAGGTGGGTAGATTACGTAACTAATGAGGAGGTACTGAATAGGATTGGGGAGAAGTTTGTGGCACAACTTGACTAGAAGAAGTGATCGGCTGGTGGGACATGTCCTGAGGCATCAAGGGATCACAAATTAGCATTGGAGGGCAGCGTGGAGGGTAAAAATCGTAGAGGGAGACCAAGAAATGAATACACTAAGCAGATTCAGAAGGATGTAGGTTGCAGTAGGTACTGGGAGATGAAGGAGGTTGCACAGGATAGATTAGCATGGAGAGCTGCATCAAACCAGTCTCAGGACTGAAGACCACAACAACAAAAACATATTACTTATCTGTGGCATAGTTCTGGTCTCTTCCTCGTAAATGTTATTCCTTGCGTTTTTTTTCAAGTTTAATTTGACATGGTTTTCACGTGCCCATTCTTCTATAGTGTTTAGCTGTCTTTGCATGCTTGCTATCGCAGCTGCTACTTGCAAGTACAACGGTGTTGTATGCAAATTCAGACAATACTGCGTTGGGTATCAGAGATATGTCGTTTACATAAATTATGAATAGTGTCTGCAATAATACCGAACCTTGAGGGATTCCTTGTTCCAATGATTTTATGCTTGAATGTTGTTTGTCAATTTTTACAAAGAATTTCCTGTTTGAGAGAAAGTCATCTATGATTCGTTTTTAGGAGTCTGGGATGCAATTTGGATCTTGTAGCTTTACGGTAAGGCGATATTTTCAGACTTTATTATAAGCTTTTTCTACGTCTAGGAAAGCTGCTACCGGGTAGTACTTCCTGTTCGTGTTGGATGCGATGTTTTGGGATATGCGTAGTAGTCTCTGCCGATATTGTGGTCTGAAATGCAAACTGTTCTGGACGAATGATCTCATTTTCAAGTTCTGGAAGTTGTAGCCTTTGTAGGATTACTCACTCGAAAACTTTGGAAAAGGCTGTAAGGAGACAAATAGGTCAATGATTCCGGGGCAGTTTTGAGTCTTTACTCGACTTTGATGCTAATACAGTTCCAGATTTTTCCATTGCGTCGAGAGGTATTTATGTTTGAGACATCTATCGGATTTTTGCTAGCCGTTTTAACTGTTTATTTGTTACAGCTTCTGGGCTTGTGGCTCATTTTATGTCTAAGTTCCTAATTTTTTTTCGGATCTCAGTCGGGGTCGTCAGTAGAGGCGATCGTTCGCTCGGTGCTTCGTAAGCGTCTACAAATATTTCCACTTTAATAACAGGTCAAAGACTCAGCTGGCTGGGCCCTGGATAGCAGGCTTTGATGCTTTTTGTCAGTAAAAACGTCTTCAATGTTCCAGTCCTCTTTTGTTTTGTGGGAGAAACTGGTCCATTTGTCTTCGCACTTTTCGATTCTCCACTCGACGGCGCGACGGTTTAGTTCTCGAGATAATTGTCGTAATTCGATAACTCCTCTTCGATTGTTGATTTATTAATTGAAGACATAAAGTCTGTAAATGAGTCTGCAATCATTTTTGGCACTTTATTTTTACAAGTCCGTCTTGATCACAAATATTTCTTACACTTTAATACCGATTTCGTCATGCTGCCATCATCAGACCGTTTACAAAGATAAATAATGTGTAAGCGACTGGTTGAATGAGTTAACGCTAAATCTAACAAGTCTCAGTGACACATAAAACATAACATTATAAAATGTTTATAGCTACGTATAGCAGCCATACATACAATTAAAATATTCTGATGTAACTCATCGTCAAGTGAGTACATGGTACGTGCTGGTAATACTCAGATTGCACCTGGTATTTAGAATAATGCCAGCCGAGACACTTTAGCTAGAGCGCATATTAAACGAGTGTCGCCAATCTTATTATTAAATTGCGGCATTCACAGTCATCAGTTAAAATTTTTTTTTAAAAAAACTACCTCTCATGGCAAAACGAGCGTCTGCAATAAACCGTAACTGATGTGAAATTGGATTCATACTTAAAATACCATAAAAAAATACAAATACTAATATAAAACAGCCAGTAGCCTGACTGTAAAACATTCAACTTGTATAAGCTAGTATAAAACGTGTATAAATAAAATATCTAAAAAATATTCGAGCCTGATAGTCGATATTATACCAAGCGTGTGGTCTCAATGGCGACATGTCGTCGTATCCTTGTTTTCCTGTGTGGAGCTTACGGAGGAAGGCCCAGTCTTCTCGTCGTGGGCGGCCGACGCACGTCAATCCGCTGGAGTGCGCTGCGCTACTCAAACTAGTACGTCTCTGAATGTATCAAAATCAGCATTTAGACTGAACTCGTTCTGTTCATTCAGCAGTAATTCCGGTTGTCGTTTTCTGTGCACTTAAATCTCTATTTCTTCGAGTAGGTTCAGTAATCGCCTCTTTGGCGCGCTACGCTACACTTTCATATTGTGTATGCTTCCTACTAAATATCTTTCTCTGTCTAAATGCGTACCGAAAGCACTCGTTCTGATTACACGTATATTGTCTAAAACGAGTCTGGAAATTCCTTCCTGTCTGACCGGTATGAAAATTGTCGCAGTCTTGGCAGCTGATCTTATAAACAACAGAGCCCCATATATTTATTGCTGTCGTCGACTTTGCGTCGTAGCTTACAACCAATTGTACGTTTCGTTTGAATCCAATTTTTATTTTCGTTTTTCTGAAGGTCTGCGCAATTCTGTCGGAAAACGCACCATTGTACGTCATAGCAACTAACTTTTTGTCCTCTGGTTCTACTGACTCCTTCCTGTCATATTTTTTATTTTAGTTTGTAACAAAGTTTCATTCAAACACGATCATTATATCCGTTTGCCTTAGCTACTTATCTAATCACGCTTAATTCTTCCACCTCGTCATTAGGGGTAAGTGGTAGTTTTAGCATCCTGTTGATCAAACTTCTGAAGTATGCCCATTTATGCTTCTTTGGGTGAGGATTTCGCATTTGTAATAGTGTCTGTGGCCGTTGCCTTCCTAAACATGCTAATCTTATGTCTTCCATCTCTTTTAATTAATCTTGGATCCAAAAATCTTCTACTTCCTTCTTAAAATTCCACTGCATATTAAATTATCGTACATCTCACCCATTCTTTCCGCCATCTCGCGTATTTCACTTTCGCCACCTTCGTACAGTAGTATATCGTCTACATATCGTCTATAATAGACAATTTTCTCTCAGACGTCAGGATTTTGTTCAAAAACTTATTTTCTAGCTCATTTACAAATATTTCAGCTAAAACATTCATAAAACCGAAAAGATTCATGCAGATAATAACATAGCTGAGGTCAAGAGAAATACTGTGAACAAATTTGTCAGACATAAGGAAAGTGAGAGAAGTATGTACATGTTTAGTCAGGGTGAAATAGTAGAACTTGTGGAAGTTTTAGAACTTGTGTTGTCATTTAACTATTACAATGAAATGAACACCCTTAGCTGCTTACAGGCGTTGACGTACAACGGGGACAGATGAAAATGTGTGCCCCGACCGGGACTCGGAACCGGGATCTCCTGCTTATATGGCAGACGCTCTATCCCTGCCAAAGATGCATGTTCCCTCCCTCACGTTGTTGAATGTGCCGTCCCTCTCCATGCTGTTACCTCCCTATTGCGTTTTCGTGTTATGCGTTAATGGGAAGAGGAGTGGCTGGCAGTCGGTGAAAATAAGCTGCGTCTGGTCAATTCCACCACGCGGCCATGGCTTACGTCCTACCAGTCATGCAGGCGGGATGAAGTTCTCCTCACTCGCCTCCGCATCGGGCACAGTCCCTTAACGCACGGTTTTTTACTCCGGCGGGATGACCCCCCAATCTGCAGTGCTTGTGGCGTCCAGATTACTGTCCGCCACATTTTACTTGACTGTCCTTTATTCTCTGACCAGAGGGCGGTGGTTTCCTTGCCACCGGATTTGCCCTCTATTTTGCAAAACGACGCAACGACTGTGGTTAAGGTCTTACGGTTTTGTGTCCTGTCCAATTTGTTGCCTCGGATTTTAGGGAGAGGATTTTAATGTGCTGCTGGGTGACTGGCTCACCCAGGCTTTAGGTAAGAGGTCCGTCAGTCACGATTACCTACTTGTTTCACTTCGATTTCTGTTCTCTTTTCCTTGTGTTTCCTCTCCTTTTTTAGTGCGTTTCTTCTCCTCTTGTTTTGCCTCTGTATGTGAGGATTTGTAACTGCGTCAGTTCTGTGTCTTTTAGCCGCTCTCCTTGTTCGCTGTCCGTCTTCGTCCCTTCACCGCATGTGTTCCTGTTTCTATGCGTTTGGGCGCTGATGACCACGCTGTTTAGCGCCCGAAAACCTCAAACCACACACACCTCTATCCATCTGAGCCACCGAGAACACAGAGGATAGCGCGACTGCAAGGATTTATCTCTCGCACGCCTCCCGCGAAACCCACATTCTCAAGGTATTGTCACGCACTACATTCGTAGTACCCGGTCGGGGCACACATTTTCATCTGTCCCCGTTGACGTATGTCAACGCCTGTAAGCAGCTAAGGGTGTTCATTTCATTGTAATTTCATTCTAACGAGCTGCATGGTCACCGATGGTATCTGTTCTTTCGGACATGTCCGAAAGAACAGATACCATCTTAGTGTGTATATATATATATATATATATATATATATATATATATATATATTGTCATTTAACTATTTTAAATTTAACAAGATTTTTTGTCAGAAGGACGGACTCGCAATGAGCAACAGTTGGTCTAGTACTTTAGCTGAAATATGTGTAAATGGTAGGACCGCAGTATACAGAAACCGGTAATAAAGTGTAAAAAATCTGTGTGATCAAGACGGACTTGTAAAAATAATTGTTGATTGGTGCTGAAATATGCTGCAACGAACGTTATTCGTCTATGTGCTGTTTCAGTCAATGCCACTGTTGCTTCTAAGTTGGTTCATTCTGGTACGGTTTCTCGGTGATTTGTAAGCGTGATTCAACAAGAACACTGCAGTTCCAACTCATTGTATGTTTGGCCTATCTGTTCTATAATACATTCCTTAATCTAAATTTTTGCGTTGACCTCTGATAAGTTTCAGTTATAAGCGGTCCGTCCACCTTGTGTCTTCTAAAAAAATCTAAAAATTTCGTATTTTTTGGGTAATTTCATTAGCACTCCATAAACAAACGATAAGGTCTTGGCGCGTTAGATGCCTGTCGGACATTTAGAGGTGCGAAAACTTTTAACACTCCCTCTAATATGACCATTTTGTTTTGGTGTTACATCTCGCGCATTAATAATTTCTTTAAACGTTTCGTATAAGATCAAGTACCTTCAGATGATTGTTGTTTGCCATTAAGTTGAAGACCCTAGTCTGGGTGTTTACACTTTTGGCTCAAATGGCTCTGAGCACTATGGGACTTAACTGCTGAGGTCATCAGTCCCCTAGAACTTAGAACTACTTAAAGCTAACTAACCTAAGGACATTACACACATCCATGCCCGAGGCAGATTCAAACCTGCGACCGTAACGGTCGCGCGGTTCCAGACTGAAGCGCCTAGAACCGCTCGGCCACTTCGGTCGGCGTAACAGGTATAACTGTGGGTCTCAATAGTATGGAACAACCTAATTACAGAACTACACCCTCAGTGTAAAGTGAACTACCTGTGCTGAAAGCTATTACTAGGTCAGCTGTGGCTGTGTGCAGTGGGGAACATGCTAATTGCGGTTTTTAGTTAATATTTGCAGAATAAACTCATAACGGTTCTTAAGTCATTGTATTGCATAGTGAACACCCTAGATTTACGGTTCCGTCTACTACACAGTGTAATACCTAACACAATGTACGTAACGCAATTACTTCGACTTTACTCGGCTACTTAATGAGATAGTGATAACAAATCATGGCACAACATGTGAACATGGTTGTTTAAAACTCTTCAAATCCCTTTTCCGCGTGCGAGAGAGAAGAAACTTGCTCTTTTTGTGGCGTGGCATCATTTGTTAAGCTGGCACTATGAGGCCACTAACTGAATGCAAGATACTGATTTCGCCAAATGACTATGAAAGGGTAGATTAGTGTTCAACAGCTTCCTAAATAAAGTTACAACTCTATTTTAATCTTGTAGTTGACGAAAGCGATCACTGTAATGAAAAATGTTCTTTCAAGGAATATTAAGTACCTTCTGTTAGCTATTTTACAGTGGTTTTGCAGTTTATGTAGTTGTAGATATAAATGTAAGTGATCAATGATACCAACTCGTCTTGATTTAAGGTCAGACTCACTGTTACAGTAAGTGAACAATGTTTGCACTCAAGCCGAATAGCTTCTCGTTGGTTGTCAATCCGGACGCTGTTGAGACATATTTTGAAAAGATTGACTGCTTCTTTTTAGCTAGCAACTTCACTCTGAATTAAACAACTGCATTCAATATATACATTTAACTGAGCAGTATTGCAACTTTTTATTGATGTTGTTCTATTGTTTTATTAATGTCATACACCGAAACGTCTCTAGAGTAATGTCTTTCTTCCTACACATTTTACTGGTGCATCCACAACTGCAGATACAGAAGTTAGCAGAACTAGTGTGATTACACAAAAAACTGACCCTGAACTTAACATGTGAAGCCACACTGGCTAAATTTCTCAAAATTTGTATTTTAAAGCAGTTATTTCTGAAAACATCCATTATCATTCAGTATTACGCCACAAGAGGCGCAAATTTTTACTCTCTCGTAGGCGAAAAAAGTATTTAATGGACTTTAAATAATCGTGCCGAAGTTGCACTTTAGCTTATAAATTATTATTAGTGAACTTCATTATCAGTGAAGGACTTATCCTGAGGCGGTACAATTTCTAACCTCGTCCTCACGATCTCCATGGGAGCGATACGGACGGGGTTGTTGTATATTGCTGGAGTCATGAGTAAAAGTCGGTTCCTGAAACTTTCTAAGTAGGCTTTCGTGAGATAAATTACGCCTGTCTTCAACATTCTGCCATTTCAGTTTCTTCATGATCACTGTGACACTCACCCAAGGATCAAACAAACCTGTGTCCATTCGTGCTGCCCTTCTCCGTGTTCGTTCAACATCCTCTGTAAGTCATTTTCGGTACGGGTCCCACCCACTTGAGCAATGTGCTAAGATAGATCATACGAGTGATGCGTAAGTTATATCCTGTATAGACTTACTGCATTTCCACGCTATTCTACGAATAAACCGAAGCCTGCCACTAGCGTTAAGTATATTCCTACAAAGTGTTACACCCAGGTATTATATGAGCTGGCCGATTCCAACTGCGACTCACTGATATTAAAATCGTCGGCTACTAAGTTTTTTTCGTTTTGTGAAGCGAACAATTTTACATTTCTGAACTTTTAAAGCAAGTTGGAGATCTTCGCATCACATTGTTGTCTTCAAACAGTACTTCATTATAGATAACTGCATCTGCCAAAAGTCTGAGGTCACTATTAATATTGTCCGCAAGGTCATTAATATACAACCTGAATAGCAATACTCCACCCGAACTCCCGAAGTTACTTCTACATCTGTCGATGACTCTCCCCCAAGATAACGTGCTGCATTCTCCTTACAAAAAACAACCTCAATCCAGTCGCAAATCTCGCTAGATAGCCCCTTACATTCGTACCTGTGGCAGAGCGCTTGTAGGCGCTTCAATCTGGAACCGCGCGACCAATACTATCGCAGGTTCGAATCCTGTCTCGGGCATGGATGTGTGTGATGTCCTTAGAATAGTTAGGTTTAAGCAGTTCTAAGTTCTAGTGGACTGATGACCTCAGATGTTAAGTCCCATAGTGCTCAGAGCCATGTGAATCATTTTTGAATAAACATAGATGTGATACAGAGGCAAATGCTTTTCTTAGACTGAGAAATATTACATCTGTTTCCATTGATCCAAGGCATTAAGTATGACAGTCACAAGAAGTGTGAATTGGGTTCAAGGTGATCGCTGTCGAGTCCAAGCTGGTTGGAACGAAGGGGGCCATTCCGTTCGAGATACCTCATTATGTTTCAGTTCTGTGCACATGCCTAAAAAAATAGTTCAACTATCGGTAACATTTAGCTACGTAACTAGAAAAATCATTTCTTATTCTATGTCACGAAGGTAATCGTGGTATTCTGTTTGATGAAAATTACTCCACCCTTACTGCAGTGAAACTGACGATCAGAGCCAAATACGAATTATTAGTGTGTTCAGAAGTCTTTCAGGCGGAAGTGTGGAGAGGTGTCCGATCTATAGACTAATCAGAAGTCCACATGTCACTCGCATCAGTTAGAATTAAAGGGGGGGGGGGCGGAGGGGTTATAAACACCCCCCTTCTCCCTAGAGGTGAAATTAGTTAAAATCAGATGGTCTTTTTTGTAATCTTCGGCTAAGTTAACTACGCAAATTTTGAGAGCCCTGATGCATAGATTTAGTCGTTTACTCCCGCATTCCCCATATCATCTTAGTTTGTGTGCCTGGGAGAATATACTACCTCCACCAGTGTCTTGTGCTCCTGATACTGTTCGACCTGTGCGCGCCAAATATTAAAGGGGCTTCCAGATCCGTCACAGAAGCGCACAATGTGCTTTGCTCTCATTGTTATCATTGCTGCAATTGTTAGACTGCTCGCCTAGAATTTAGTAGCCTATCGAAATAGTTTGTCGGCCCGTTTTGTGCGACATGAAACGAGTTTCAAAAATAAGATCTTTGTTCTCTAAAACACAGAAGACAATAAGTCAGTGGCTCCTTGAGTGTTATGGGACAAGTGTTTTTTGCATGTCTATCCTTTTAGCAGGATGTCTCTGGGACGACGGCCGTTTACTATCGTGACAAAAAATAAAAACACCTACAGCCGTCCTTATGATTTTATTTTATTTTGTCACTACCAGTTTCGACGCTTCATTGTGTCATCTTCAGTTCAGGTCATGTTCCTTCTTTTTACTTCTTTGTGAGGTATTGTTTCCTTCCATTCATCACCTTTTACAGTTGTTTTGTCTTAAAGTAAGTTATTTCAAGGTTGTGCAGTTAATGCATGTCCGACTGTCAAATGAAAATCGGGAATAGTATTTAAAGAAGTTTTAATAGATAGTATAATTGTATAATGTATTGAGTGGAAATTCGTGATGGTACATTTTAGATATGTGACAATGGATGTATCTGTTCTTTCTGTCAAATCTTCGGTGTAAATTCATTTGCAGAGTCTTGTCTTTGTTCTCATTCTATTTAATCTGTTCCTATGTAACTTGACCGATAAGTTGATAATGCTATCTTTAATGTTTTATGCATACAGGCCTGAAGGCGACGCAATGAAGGGTCGAAACTGGTAGCGACAAAATAAAATAAAATAAAATCATAAGGACGGCTGTAGGTGTTTTTATTTTTTTCACAAGTGTTTCTTTGTTCCCGTCTTACTTAATTACGGATTAAAGGATATTAAAGTAACATTACTTAAGAATGTAAGCCAAAGTAGCAAAATTATCTTACTTTGAATTTTTCCTAACGTCTAAATAACAGTGCATCGTTTAGCGTGACGTGTGTATGCTTTATCTTTCTTTGAATTTGTCCGAACTTCTATATGGCAGAGAATCGTTTGTGTGACGTGTGTATGCTTTTTTTGTTACGTATAGCTGCACATACTTAGGCAAAACAGATTTATCTTCCATGAACGTTTCCATTCTTCTGATAATTTCCTTTTCTTCCATGTCAGATCTGGAAGTTTTGTGGGCCACTTGCGTCTAATTACCCATATTTCCATGTGACATCTAGGAATGTTATGGCCATGTCACGATACTACAAAGCACGTAATCTTTTACATTCACTTTCGTGACCTCGAATCTTTACAGAATCAAACTCCCATGTATAAACAGCTTCAGACGTTAGATTACTTTACAAATGGGTTAATTTGCTAAATATTTGACATTAAGCACGTAAGCGAAAAAAACTTAGTAAATGTTCGAAACTGCGCTTGAAGTTTGATGGAAGTCGGTAAGCGCTCTCATTATGAAACAGTGGGTGACATTAGTGTGAGTAATTTGCGCCTTATTTTAAGCAGAAGCAGATTTGCAACACATCTAAATATCTATGAAGTTATCTCTCCTGAACTATATGTTGCCCAATGGTACAATTTTTCAGTTACATTGAATGGTATATGTTTTCTACAAACTGTGTTGCGCAGGGTGTCGGTACTGAAGGAGGACTACATTAACACGTGATTTCTAGTGCTGAAGTCTTACTGCATGATGAGCGGAACGTACTAATATGAGTTCACTATAATGCTCCACAAACCACTGTATCAGGTTCTGGCTCCGAGACACGGACAATTATACTGTTGAAAAATGACGTCGCCGTCGGGGAAGGTATCAAGTATGTAGAAATGCAGGTGGTTCGCAGCTGTCTTCGATTACTACCACAGGTCCCTTGCAAGCACAGGAGAATGTCTCCCATATCATAATACTGCTCCCACCAGCCTGCGTTCGTGGCACGCTGCTCATTTCGAGCCACTCTTCACCTCGATGACGACGTTTGCGCTGACGACCGTCGACCTAGTATAGAAAAAGTGATTCACCCGAAGAGCCGAGCACAACTGTACTCTTTCGTGCTAAAATGTAGACTTTCACGGCCGGAAATATCATGTTCATAATAGTTATCCGGGCTCTTATGCCGTGGTCGGTTGATGAATTCTGTGTAAATTCCCAACGTTTCGTCCCCGACTGCGGGAGACAGCTTCGAGGGGGTCCGTAGCTCGATGGAAGGTCCAACACACGCTCCCGCGCCGCGGCGTGACGTCACGTGTCACCTCGAAACGAATATTGAGATTCCCTGGATGGAAAGCATGCTCCGCAACAGCTGATCGTTCCGTTTCTCCTAAAATTTCCCTTGTGCTGTTGCAAACGTTTAGAAACAGTTCTTTTAGTGGTACCCACATAAACATGACCACAGCTACATGGGATCCTATACACTCCAGCTTTTTCCAATGGTTTGCAATCGTCCTTGGCAGGCTTAAGGTATTCCTGTATCTTCCTGGTGGGCTTGTAAATTACGGTACTGACGTTTTCAAAACACGTGACGTCACGCCGCGGCGTGGGAGCGCGCGGACACGGAATGTAGCGGCAGTCAGTAGTGAGCCTGTGGGTGTGTTGGACCTTCCATCGAGCTACGGAACCCCTTGAAGATGTCTCCCGCAGTCGGAGACGAAAGTTGGGAATTGACACAGAATTCATCAACCGATCACGCCATAACAGCCCGGATAACTATAATGGACATGTACTCTGTCGGCAGAGATGCCACAGATAACCATCTATCCTGCTTTACAGAGCAGACAAGCCTCCGAACCCCATGTTCTGTGAAGAGTCATGGACGTCCAACCATTTAGGACCTAGTAGAAGTTAACACTGTCGTACGTGTTTCCGTAGATGCTCACAACAGTAGCACGTGAACGTTTCACCAGCTTCATCGTTTTCAAGATTTTCGTTCACAGGCTTTGCGTAACAATAATCTGCCATTTGTCAAAGTAGTTTATCTTTATGGATTTCCGCAGCACATATCTTCGCTAGGGTGGTCCCCCGACTGTGTTTGCTCCACTTACATACTTTCGGTACCGCACAGTCTGCCCGATCGCCACCAGACAGCCCCAAACGTCCCGGCCGAAGACTACCGGTATAAGAAGTCACCCTCGTTCTGCCAACTACCTTGTCAGAGAGGGTGGAGGAGCGGACTCAGGACCCTCTCTTGTCCTTGGGGTGGCAAACTGCCCCTCAAGGCGGAAGAATCAGCAGTGATCCAACGGCATGAGGATGCAGAAGGCAATGGAAACCACAGCATTAAAGACACGTAATATCTATCCACAGGACATGTGGCCTTCAATTGAATTGTGTCACGATCTCTCCATTGGCAAAAGATTCCGGAATAGTCCTCCATTGGGATCTGCTTTCTGGGACTGCCAAGGGGGAGGTGACCAAGAGGAAAGGATTCAATAATCAAGGAAAGGATAGTGTTCTACGAATCGGGACGTGGAATATCAGAAGCTTGAACGTGGTAGGGAAACTAGAAAATCTGAGATGGGAAATCTAAAGGCTCAATCTAGATATATTTGGGGTCAGTGAAGTGAAGTGGAAGGAAGACAAGAATTTCTGGTCAGATAAGTATAGGGTAAAATCAACGGCAGCAGAAAATGGTGTAACTGGAGTAGGACTCGTTATGAATAGTAACGTAGGGCAGAGAGTGTGTTACTGAAAACAATTCAGTGATAGCGTTGTTCTTGTCAGAATTGACAGCAAACCGACACTGTCAACGATAGTTCAGATATATATGCCGCCGTCGCAAGCTGAAGATAAAGAGACAGATAAAGTATATGAGAATATTGAAAAGGCAATACACTACAAAAAGGGAGACGAAAATCTAACAGTCATAGGAGACAGGAATGCAATTATAGGGGAAGGAGTAGAAGAAAATCTTGCAAGGAAAGATGCGCTTGGGACAAGGAATGTGAGAGGAGAAAGCTAGTAATAGCGAATACTCCGTTCAATAATCACAAGAGAACGAGGTATACTTGGAAAAGGCCAGGTGATACGGGAAGATTTCAGTTAGATTACATCATGGTCAGACAGAGATTCCTAAACCAGATACCGGATTGTAAGGCGTACTCTGGTGCAGATATAGAGACTCAGATAGTACTGATGAATTGTAGGTAGGAATTTCAGACGTTAGTCAAGAAGAATCAATACGCAAAGAAGTGGGAAGCAGAAGTAATAAGGAATGACGAGATACGTTTGAAGTTCTCTAACGCTATAGATACAGCAAAAAGGAATAGCGCAGTAGGCAGTACAGTTGAAGAGGAATGGGCATTTCTAAAAATGGCCATCTCAGAAGTCGGAAGGAAAAACATAGGTACAAAGAAGGTAACTGCGAAGAAACAATGGGTAACAGAAGAAATACTTCAATTGATCGATGAAAGGAGGAAGTAAAAAAATGTTTAGGGAAGCTCAGGAATACAGAAATAAAAGTCGCTGAGGAATGAAGAATGAAATAAATAGGAGGGGCAGGGAAGCTAAGTCGAAATGGATGCATGAAAAATGTGAAGAAATCCAAAAAGAAATGATTGGCAGAATCAGCATACATGAAAGTCAAAACAATCTCCGGCGACATTAAAAGCAAAGGTGGTAAAAATTAAGAGTGCTATATGGAGGGGAGAGAGCATATAGGTGGAAAGAGTACATTGAAAGCGTCTATGCGGGAGAAGATTTGTATGATGTGATAAAAGAGGAAACAGGAGTCGATTTAGGAGATCCAGTACTATGAGCAGAATTTAAAAGAGTTTTGGAGGACTTAACATGAAATAAGTTAGAAGGGATAGATAACATTCCCTCAGAATTTCTAAAATCTTTTGGGGAAGTGGCAACAAATCGACTGTTCACATCGGTGTGCAGAATGAATGAGTCTGGAGACATACCATCTGACTTTCGGAAAAATATCGTCCAGACGATTCTGAAGACTGCAAGACCTGACAAGTGCGAGAATTATCGCACAATCAATTTAACAGCTCATACATCCAAGTTGCTGACAAGAATAATATACAGAAGAATGGAAAAGAAAGTTGAGGATGTGCTAGATGACGATCAGCTTGGCTTCAGAAAAGGTAAAGGCACGAGAGAGGTAATTCTGACGTTGCGGTTGGTAATGGAAGCAAGAAGCAAGACTAAAGAAAAATCAAGACACTTTCGTAGGATCTGTCGACCTGAAAAAAGCCTTCGACAATATAAAATGGTGCAAGACGTTCGAAATTCTGAGAAAAATAGGGATATGGTACAGGGAGAGACGAGTAATATTAAATATGTACGTGAGCCAAGAGGGAATAATAAGAGGGAGAGACGGGTAATGTACAACATGTACAAGAGCCATGAGGGAATAATAACAGTGGACGACGACGAACAATGTGCTCAGATTAGAAAGGGTGTAAGACAGGGATGTGGTCTTTCCCGCTACTGTTCAGTCTGTTCATCGAAGAAGAAATGATGGAAATAAAATAGATGTTCAGGAGTGGAATTAAAATTCAAGGTGAAAGGATGTCAATGATACGATTCGCTGATGACATTGCTATCCTGAGTGAAAGTGAAGAAGAATTACGTGATCTGCTGAACGGAATGAACAGTCTAATGACGACAGAATATGGATTGAGAGTAAATCGAAGAAAGACGAAGATAATGAGAAGTTGCAGTAACGAAAACAGCAAGAAACTTAACATCAGCGTTGATGGTCAGTAAAATAAGCAATGGCGGACAGAGCAAGGAGGACAACAAAACCAGACTAGCAATGGCAAAAAGTGCATTCCTGGTCAAGTGAAGTCTACTAGTATCAAACAGAGGTTTTAATTTGAGGAACAAATTTCTGAGAACGTATGTCTGGAGTGCAGTATAGTATGGTAGTGAAACATGGACTGTGGGAAAACCGAAACAGAGGAGTATCGAAGCATTTGAGATGTGGTGCTACAGACGAATGTTAGATTGATTGATAAGCTAAGGAATGAGGAGGTTTTGCGCAGAATCAGAAGGAAAGGAATATGGGAAAACACTGATAAGGAGAAGGGACAGGATGATAGGATATCTTTTAAGGCGTGATGGAATGACTTCCATGGTACTAGAGGGATCTGCAGAGGGCAAAAACTGTAAAGGAAGACTGAGTTTTATTGCGTATACGTCCACGTTGTGCACATCAGTTTTGCGGAATTGAAGTTCCTTTCAATACCCATTCCTCCCTAACGAAGCATTTGCAGACCTATGTTCATATAACATTTTTTGTTCAGAATTACTTATACGATCACTGTGTAAAATATTGACCTTTCCTTTCCAAACACCCTGTATAGGCGTTACCGACCGCAGCGTGGTATCCTGCCTGTTTACATGTCTGTATTTTAATATGCATGCCTATACCAGTTTCTTTGGCGTTTCAGTGTATTCCCGTGGTGCAACGACTGTTTCATTAAATTTCGGGCGTGCGGACGCAAAATGAAGCTTCTTCTAACATTTTGGCTGCATATTGTTCGGTTTGGATAACTCATGGAATCCGGCGCTTTCTGTAGAAAACTTGCAAAACACGTCACGTCACTGCAGCTCGGAGGGTTATGTCGACAGTCCAGCGTGGACAGACTGCGCCGCCGCAGACATAATTCGTTCAAATCGTTCTTCTAAGCCGCAGATCAACGTCTTTGGTGCCTATGTATCTATGGCTTCAGGCGCAGTGGTGAGGTCTACGAGTTTAAATGGATGGAGTGTGTGGTAGTTTTAAATCGGCCGCGGTCCATTAGTTCATGTCGGACCCGCGTGTCGCCACTGTTAGTGATCGCAGACCGAGCGCCACTACACGGCAGGTATCGAGAGACGGACTAGCACTCGCCCCAGTTGTACGGACGACTTTGCTAGCGACTACACTGACGAAGCCTCGCTCCTTTGCCGAGCAGATAGTTAGAATAGCCTTCAGCTAAGTCCATGGCTACGACCTAGCAAGGCGCCATTAGCCTTACATAGCAATTGATACTTATCGTATAAAGCATGTCTCATCAAGAACGATGTATACAACAAGGATGGATTAAAGTTAAGTATTCCAAAAGCTACGTACTTTTCTTTATAGCATTCATTACGTATCCTGTTTCAGACCTCACGCCATCCTTCGTGTGTTTATAGCGTGCATTGCGGTCCCCTCAAATCACACTGTGTCGGCACTTCTGTCGACACATCAGAGTGAGTGCTGGATCGTCAGCCTTTTGGTTCACTCTGAAGACGGCTGAACTACATGAACCGAAATTTTAGAAGAAGAAGAAGCTGAATTTATGTTTCTGCACACCCGAAATTTAAAGAAGTAGAGGAAGGAGTAGTTATCTCGGCATCTTGCACACGTTATAAAAGCGGCATTTTGACAATTACATGGTTGTTTAAAGTTTCTACAAAAAGACAAACTTTGTTTACATTGATAAAACGGTCTGTGTCACAAGTAACGCATCATTTGCCAAATACTGACGAGGGTAGCCGGTAATGTACAGTGGAACGTATTTCGATGCAGTCTTCTCGGGATGCAATGTCTTTCTCTCTCTCGACGAGATAGCAACAGTTTTGAAGCTTCTTGATCAAATTCCTTACTTAATGATTAAAATATACTTCACAGTGTTCCATCAGTTGCCGAGGGCTGCTTGAAGATAAAACTGAAACTAACGGAATTCGAAGTTCTTAACGCTTTGATTTCTGTACATTCTTGGAAAGTTGTTTTCAGGGTCATCGAGGTCGTTGTAAGTAGAGGAAAGGTGCCTATTATGCGATAGTTCCCTAATATGAGACACCCCAACTGTGCTCATGTTATGGGCTGCACTCTAGTGGAGAGTTTCTTAAACACGTCTGTTGCGTGCCAGACGACGTCACAGCGAGTAGGACGCCATAGATGAGCCGGACACAGTATGTAGAGGTTGCAAAGACCTTGTAAACAATAACTAGACTCACTGATGGCGCTGCAGTCTCGGGACAATTTGAACCTTCGGCTGGACGCCATTATAGTGGTTGTAGTCTGATGTGTTGTGTAGTATTGTTGTTTATGAAGATCCTGATTCAACGTTGTATATTTGTTGGGGCGTACATACAGTATTTGTTACTCGTAATTCTACTGTCTGTACATTCCAATCAAAAGAAGTACAATGGTGAAGAGTTACGCAGCGATTAATTGTACAAATAAATTCGAGAAAGGAACGAATAATACATTTCACAGGTATGTGAATATTTTAAGTTGTTTCGTATGTCAGTGCACTTGCTTAATAAATGTTTTTGTAACACGGTATTAGCATAATGTCTGTGCATCTATTTGCAGGTTTCCTTTCTCAAAACCACAGCTGTTACAAAAATGGTTACACGCTGTCAGGAGGCAAGATTTCCGACCGACAGAATACCATTTTATATGTTCTGATCATTTTGAAGAAAGTTGGCTGATCGGTAGTGTTTTCATTTTCTAGGTTAGGTTGAAAATTGATAATTTCGTTTTGTATTACCAAAGCACTATACCATATGTAACGCACTTCTCGTCATAAAATCTAAAGCAAGGTAGCATCAGAAAATATCTATTAATATAGTGGGCAAATCTTTGAGTATTTTGATGCATTTTGCGTACATCTATCGTAAATGAACTACGAAACATGCTAGGGGTCCAGTATATAAGTTTTAGCTACGGCTGATTCCATGTAGTACGTAAGATAAATTCATTAACAGTGACTAGTTGCTGTTTGTTCATAAATTAAAAAGTATATTGTAGTAAAGCATTTAAATGAGGCATTATGTTTGCGACCTAACTCAAGGGAAGGCATTTTATAACCAAAAGCGATGTATAAACATTCGAACTCCGCGCCTCAGTTCACCACTCTAATGGCCGCCGCCCAGCTATGCAATTTGTCCGCTCTTCACAGTCGACCACTCGTGCGGTTGTGGGGGCCTGACAGGTTGATACAAAATTTCTTATTTGGAATTTTTGCGATACCGGCGTTAAGACAATATTTCAGCTTAAAGGTGAGCAGATATTACTGTACGCTTTTATTGTTGTTATTTGTGACGATATTGCCTATAATTTTTGACAATGAAGTTCACTTTCCAACGAACGTTGTTGGCAAGTGCGTGATTCTTTGTGTAAGGTGGCGACATTCCTAACAAGCGATAGTGTGGGGATCCAAATACGCGACAGTGTCGCATATTACGATACTTTTCGAATATTGGGGGAACTCGTTCTCTCACGATTTGTTATATGTAATTTACGCAATAGTATCATGAGATAACAATATTTTATCATTTATTGTAGTAAAATTTTGGCAACTGCGTTTATTTTAATTCGGTTAAATTATCATAAACAGGGATTGCTATGACTAATCTTATGATCAGAAATTTGAATGTTTTCTAGAACTTTCTTTCAAGGCAGTATTTTGCTCAGAAGTTGATCACTATTACTCCGTTCATTGTACTTATAAAAAATAATCTAACAAATAAAATCATGGAAGTTGAAGTCCTTTAAGAAGTATATCTGATTATTTTACTTATTCTTTGTAGATGGCATTGGCACTTAAAAGGAAAACGTGGGATAAAGACGCCATGGTTCGTGCCATTACATGTGTGAGAAATGGCGAGATGGAGTACTTAAAAGCCTCAAAAGTTTTTTCTGTACGAAAACGTAGTTTGGAAAGGTATGTGATGGATAAAACTCGTACACCCGAGAAGCTCGTTGGTGTTAATCTTGGCAGAAGGCCAGTTCTCTCATCTCAACTGGAAGATGAACTAGTGAAATACTGCCTTGCAATGGAAGAGCGATTTTACGCTCTTAAATGTAAGGACATACGAAGCATGGCCTTACAGCTTAGCTGTCAGGAATAGCCTCAAGAATCCCTTCAATTCAGAAAAGGCTTCAGCAGGAAAGAAATGGCTCCGAAATTTCCTTAAGAGACATCCCATTTTATCAATGAGAACTCCTCAGGGTCTTGCAGCAGCAAGAGTGAAAGCTTTCACTCCAGAAAATGTGGGGAGATTTTTTTATATTTACGAATCTGTACTATCTAAAGTGAACCATAACCCGCATCGAGTCTTCAATGTTGACGAAACTGGGGTGACGTCTGTGCAGCACAAACACAGCAAGGTTATTGATGTGTTGGCAAATGTGCCAACACCTTGTAGATAGAGGAGGCCGAAATGCACGCTATCTAACGCAGACGGGCGTGAATTCTGGAACAGGATAAGTAGTGAATGGTAGCAAGAAAAGTACGTTGCTTTGGGAATACTTAACTTTTATATAGTCCTTTGGTTTACAACGTTCTTGATGAGACATTTCATACGATAACTATCAAACTATGTAAGGCTAATGGCGCCTTGCTAGATCGTAGCCATGGACTTAGCTGAAGGCTATTCTAACTGTCTCTCGGCAAATGAGAGAAAGGCTTCGTCAGTGTAGTCGCTAGCAAAGTCGTCGTACAACTGGGGCGAGTGCTAGTCCGTATCTCGAGACCTGCCTTGTGGTGGCGCTCTGTCTGCGATCACACAGTGACATGTACTAAATGGACCGCGGCCGATTTAAGCTACCACCTAGCAAGTGTGGTGTCTGGCGGTGACATCACAGTTATTGCTATGAAAGGGAAGAGACAAGTTGCTGCCTTGACTTCAGCAGAAAGGGGAAATCTCATCACAGTTGTAACGTGTAAGAACGCAGCTGGCACTTATGTTCCACCACTAATCGTCTTCTCAAGGAAGAAAATGAAGCAGGAATCGATGGACGGTGCACCTGCAGGATCAATATCAGCTTGTCATCCAAGTGGCTAGATACAAACTCAAATTTTTACTCAGTGGTTCGATCATTTTGTGAGTCATGTAAAGCCATCTTCAAATGACCCTGTCATTTTGATTCTTGATGGGCATTATTCCCACACAAAGAATCTCGATGTTTTAGATAAAGCACGTGAAAATAATGTTTATATTGTATGTTTGCCACCTCACTCAACGCATAAAATGCAGCCACTTGACGTCGGATTTATGGGGCCTTTGAAAACCTGCTATGCCCAAGAGATAGAAACGTGCTTGGCAAGTAACCCAGGTCGTATTATAACCCCATTATTAGTAGCCAGGTTATTTGGGACACCTTACAACCGAGCAGCAACAATGGAAGCATCTGTGAATGTCTTCAGGAAAACATGTCTCATCCTATGCAACAGACACATCTTTAGGGAACATGAATTTTCAGTTCATCGCCATGCTGACGCCCTTCAAGAAAGAGATGCCAAAAACGGAAATGAAAATACTGATGGTGGTGGTCAAGCTGTCAGTTCGGCAGACATCAGACCTCTCCCACACATTGCAAAACCACCTGGAGATAGTCAAGTAGGTCAAACATCGCGTTCGTGCTCTGCTGCGTTATTAACTTCAGCTCCTGATGCGAAGCAATTGCAAGAATCTAAACTGAAGAAATCAGAGGCTGAAGCTAAGAAAGCAGCCAGAAAGTTATTTGGGGAGAAGAGTGGAAAATCTTCAAATCGTAGACCTAAAGCAGAAGAATCGTCTAGTGACTCGGCATCCGATGTCCATCTTGAGGACCTTGGGGATTCAGACAGCAGTGATGACGATGACGCGGAGTGTCTGTTCTGTACTGGGCGCGCCGGCCGGAGTGGCCGTGCGGTTCTAGGCGCTACAGTCTGGAGCCGAGCGACCGCTACGGTCGCAGGTTCGAATCCTGCCTCGGGCATGGATGTTTGTGATGTCCTTATGTTAGTTAGGTTTAATTAGTTCTAAGTTCTAGGCGACTGATGACCACAGAAGTTAAGTCGCATAGTGCTCAGAGCCATTTGAACCATTTTTGTACTGGGCGGTTTTCTGGAGACAAACACGGGAAGAAATGGGCACAGTGCACGGAATGTTATCGCTGGGCTCATGAAGATTGCGGTGTCACAGAAGACAATTTTGTTTGTCCCGGATGTCGTAAATATAAACCTAAGTAGTGTGAAATTACTGAAGGATAACAGAAATGAATGAACATGTAAAAATTATATATTGATATGTCATTAATCTGTAATAAAATAATTACAGCAAAATATTATTACTGTCTCGTATTAGGAAAACTTGATCTCATTTCTACGAAATGCCTTGTTTGTGAAGATTTAATTACTACTCTGAAAGTTTGTATCTTATTGCAAATACGATATTGTATGATAAAATTAAATAAAGCAAGATATTATTACCATCATAAAAAATACAATTGCACTTACTTTTAGGTCTTTTAAATGGAGTTACAAAAGTGTGTCTCCTATTAGGCACCTTTCCTCTACAGTACTTGCTTGAAACTAACTTGCAACTCCAAATTTTTCTTAGGCTTTGCTTTTCATGCATTATATGAAAGTATTATTAAATACAGTATACTGAGCATTATTTCGGTTAAGTAGAGACTGAAAATAAGTCTACAACAGCCGGATTACCATTCTGTACACTTTCCGCTGCGCCAAATGCAGGTTCGAAACTATGCTAATACCAATGGTCACGTCTCTCCCGGCCTCGCCAGAAATGCTATTTTCTCTGAATGCTTGGCCATCAGGAGCTCCAACTACTGCCAATCTATCAAGGCGAGTATCTCGGCGTTCAGTTATACCAGGACCTACTTAAGCGTACTAACAGTGATGTACGAGGAGCGTTAAATAAGTAATGCTATGTTTTCGTTTTCTCGTCCAATTTCGGATTAAAAAATGCGGAATTTACTGTGAGACATCGCGAAATATTTTCGTTTCAGCGTCTATAGTTACACTAAGTTCGGATAGGCGGTGAAGCTCTAAGTAGCCTCCAAAACGATGAGGGAGGTGCTTTCCGTGTAGAGAGCTGACATGGAGCTTCTCTTGACGAAAACCTAAAGCATCGTAGACATTCTTAGGCGCTTGTAGAACGTCTGCGGGCACCCAGCAGTTAACAAAAGTATGGTGAGCCGTTGGGCGAGGCGTCTGTCATCACCGCTGCTGTGACTCCTGCACTGTTGGAACGGGTGGACACTCTCATTCGAGTTGATCGACAGATCACAATGAAACACCTCGTTGCTCAACTGGACGTCTCTGCTCGTAGTGGTGACACACTCGTCCACCAGCTAGGGTACTGAGTGATGAGTGCCCCCTGGGTTCCTTACTGCCTAACATAAGATTATAAAGAGCAACGATGTGTGCGGAATTGCATGCTCGTTACGAGGCTGACTATGAGCATCGTCGCAAGCTATTAATCATGGAGGATGTTTCCAGAGTGAGATTTTCACTCTGCAGCGGAGTGTGCGCTGATATGAAACTTCCTGGCAGATTAAAACTGTGTGCCCGACCGAGACTCGAACTCGGGACCTTTGCCTTTCGCGGGCAAGTGCTCTACCATCTGAGCTACCGAAGTACGACTCACGCCCGGTACTCACAGCTTTACTTCTGCCAGTATCTCGTCTCCTTCTGTGAGTACCGGGCGTGAGTCGTGCTTCGGTAGCTCAGATGGCAGAGCACTTGCCCGCGAAAGGCAAAGGTCCCGAGTTCGAGTCTCGGTCGGGCACACAGTTTTAATCTGCCAGGAAGTTTCTTATTAAACATAGGCTCATCACTTAGAACCGGAAAATAAACAGCAAGCAATGGATTGGCGCCACATCACCTCCCTTCCGAAGAAAAAGCTCAAAGCCGCACCATGAGTCGGTAAACAACTCATGGCAACAGACTTCGGGCACTCTGAAGGCGCTAGTCTGTTTAATGTCCTTCGTCAGGGTGCAACGATTAATTCTGAAGTGTATTGTGGACCCCCCGCCCCCCCATCCCCTCCCAGGAAATTTAAGAAACGACTTCGTCTTGTTTAACGCCATAAAAATGGAAACTAACTGCTCTTTCTCCATGACACCGCAACGTCTTAATGGAGCTCACACAGCATTGGACTGTTCAACCCCATCCACTCTACAGCTCGAATCTCGGACATTCCGAATTTCATCTGTCTGGCCCAATGGTGAATGCGCTCCGTGTGGAACAGTACGTGGGTGACGGTGAGATTACTGATGCAGCAAGACGTTGGATCCGACGTCGCCAAGTAGAGTAGTACCATGTGGGTATACAGGCCTCCACAGTAAGGTGGCGTACTTGACGGAGATCACGTTGAAAAATAGGGTTTTGTAGCCAAAAAAGTGGGAATAATACGGTGTATTGGAAACTTGATTATAACTAATCCGCTTTTAGGAAGAAATTGTGTTACATTACTTACTTAGCGCTTCTAGTACATGTATGCCTGTATAGCGAAAGCGTCAACACATAATACAAATGATTCTGTTGCTACGTATGCTTTAGAGGTTCCAGACCAGAAAACATGTTAGGGTTTAAAACCCTAAAGTGAACGACGATTCGCATATCGGTCAGATCAGCAGCTCTACACCTTCATTGCCTACAGGCTACACTTCAGTATGAAAAACGATATTTGAAAAAAGAGCAGTTAGATAAATACAATTCATGGTTAGCTTTGCCACCATCAAAAACAAAATATGTCCTTTTCCTGCGCCTGCCTTAAAGGTAGTGATCATGAGGGAATGAAGTTACACACAGTAGTGATCATACCCTAACCAAATTATCTAAGTTATTAGGAAAAATGGTTATTTGGAATACCACAGCAAATCACTTTATTATCAGAGAGTCCAAGAACGTGCTAATGACTTTCTTATTTCTTACGAAAACTCCGCAAAATCTTTTGAAATCAAGTGGACACATACAGGTTGAAAAGTGCTAAACGAAACCGAATTTTTTTTTCATTTTCTATGCAAAGTGTTATATTATTTGGGAGGCAGAAAACATCTTTTAGAGGCCATCGTGATGATGGCTGTTTTCTCAAAAGACTCTAAACTGTCAAATGAAGGTAACTTTTAAAGAACTGGTGATATTTCATGTCGAAGAATGTGGAGATGCTGAATTGGCGTCACAGTATAGCTCTGGCAGCAAAATAGGTACATTTCCTAGTAAAATTGTATACAATTATTTTGTTTACTGCTATGGCGAAGATATTATTTCCCAGATATAACACAGAATCAAAGAAAATGGATTCTAAAATACTGAGATCGATGAGACCACGGATATTAGTCACAAGACTCAGACGAAAATTTTTCTTAGACACATTTACCAAAATGCAATCAGAAAAGTCCGCGAGAGCCAGAGAAAGTCTGTGGAAATTAACTCTCAAAGTTAACCTCAGACGTAAAATAAACGAAGGTTTCTCTTCAACTACTGAAAGTGACACTGGAGTCTTTTGAGGATGACAAAGATGCCAATATTTATAAGACAGACGAAGAGAATAAAGATATCCGAATGACTGGAGTAAAATTAGGTAAAAATGGGTTAAACTCTATGAGAAGGCCTAAGCTCGATGTTAGGAACTGTATTGGCATTCAACATATGGATGCTCTGTTATGAGTTCAGAGTTTGTGGGAGCAGTCACTACAATATAGAAAGAATGCAACAGCGTTGGTCGAGCCCCTTGTTTTAATCATTCTCTGAGCTGTCCTGAGGTGCAATTAGAGCGGAACTTAATTAGGATCATTAAAGAGTTGGTAGCGTTTTTTTGGGCTTCGCCAGGAAGAAATTCTGTAGTCATAAAGCATTCAGGGAATTAGCTAGTCGCCTTGAGGGAGTCCGTCTACAGCGCTACTATTGCCGGAAGCAGAGGAAGAAGTACGGCGTGAAACGTGACGTGCTCTGAGAGAACTAAGCCGACAAAATCAAACACTACCAGCAGAGAGCGGGCGGCTATTCGGGACCTGAGAGAGTGCCCTGAGATTACCTGCTGACACAAGGACTGCATTGAGAAGTTGCAGAGGCTGCTAGATGTCGACTTCTGCGGGGAGATCAACGCCGACCCTCAAAGAAGGTGAAGAACAAGGTTAGAGCTCTTCTCAAGGACGCCAAGAAACTGTTACCTGCAGGGCCTGTACCGCCATGACTTCATGGAGTCCCTAACGTTCACAAAGATGGGATGTCGTTGCGCTCCATTTTCAGCCACCTTAGGGCACCTACATATTTGCTGGAAAAATACCTGACGGAAAAACTAAGAAATTATGTGGATAAAAGCACTCATCAATATCTAATTCTGTGGATTTTGTAAAACGCTTCGACAACATCAGGGTGAAAGACAAAGATACCTTGGCGAGTTTTGACGTCGTTTCGTCATTCGCTAGAGTACCTTTACGAGAGTTACTAGAGCTTATTGATCAGACATTTGACGCCAAGATCACCGACCTTTTCAGGCATATTATGAGCTCCACGTACTTTCTGTTTAATGGAGAATAGTACGAAGAACCGGAAAGAGTCGCAATGGGCAGCCTACTCTCACCTATGGTCGCGAATTTGTATATGAGTACTTCGAGGAGGAAAACCCTGGTGTCATCCAAACCCAGGTTTTTTTTCGTTACGTAAATGACACGTTTTTGTTCAGACCAATAAAAAAGGACAAACGCCTTGGAACTCATTGCATCCAAACTATCGAGACCAAAGGAGAAGGAAGATTACCATTCCTGGACGTCATGGTCAAGAGAAGATCTGATGACACCCTGGGCCACGGTGTGTATCGGAAGAAAACGCGCAGTGACCTGTATTTGCACGCAGAGAACTACCACCACACTTCGCAGAGGAATTGTGTACTAAAAACGGGCCGGCCGGGGTTCCGAGCGGTTCTAGGCGCTGGAACCGCGCGACCGCTACGGTCGCAGGTTCGAATCCTGCTTCGGGCATGGATGTGTGTGATGTCCTTAGGTTAGTCAGGTTTAAGTAGTTCTAAGTTCTAGGGGACTGATGACCTCAGCAGTTAAGTCCCATAGTGCTCAGAGCCATTTGAACCATTTGTACTAAAAACGCTTGTACACAGGGCGCGCACAGTTTCAGTCGCTGGGAGTCTGACAAGGACCTGGAACACCTCAGGACTATTTTCCGAAAAAAATTGGTACCCAGAATGACAGGTTATGCACACTCTCTATCCCACCACAACAGAAGAAGAGAAGGAAAAAGATGCAGCCACTGTCTTGTGTCGTACACTGGACCACTATCGGGAAAAATCGGGCTCATATTTAAATAGAACCGAGTAAAAAACCCCTCTTGCCCGTCCAACAAAACACGAGCAATATTGGAAAGTGTCGAAGACGATCTCGATTTGCGGAAGTCCGGCGTAAACCAGATTCCCACTATCGACGTTGCCGCGAACTCCGGAGGAACACTCGACTAATGTATCCCAAGTCAGGGAAGCAGAACACTCGTTATCCGGGAACGACGCGATGGAATACTACCATAACAGGATTATGCTACAGGCTTCCAAACACACGGACAGCGTCGTTAGAGAGACCATAGCAATTTGTACCAGCACCGATCTCATCAACCGAGGTGTAGGTTATAATCTTAGTGAGGCTTGGGAACCAGCGCTGAGGTTAATTAAGAAGGCTCTCAGCAAACAAAACTATTTGGTGAGCAGGGCGGATTGAATGCTAACATCGACGACTACATAGACGCTGATGCGCGGCAGCCGGCTGTTGCAAGGGACATTAGTCGACCGCGCGCCTACAGGAGCTCGGTTCGTCACCACACCTGACGATGGCAACATGTCTGATCGCCGAAATATTGTGCTCTGTGGACACTATGAACCGACAGTACACCCGTGGACTGTTCCATCACCAAATACTCCAGGAGAAACTGAAGAATCATCTAAATGTTTTCCATTGCATCGGGGAATATTCGTGCCTGAGACATCCATTGTAAATTCGTGTTAGCAGCACTGTCGGTTTTCTTGGCAGCTGTTTTAATTGTTCCCTTGTTTCCCGCGGGCTGGGCCTGTGGCTCACTTTACATCCAAGCTACTAATTATTTTTCGGATCTCAGTCGGGGTCGTCAGTGGTGGAATTTTTTTCTCGGTGTTTTTCTGACTTTTCCGCTCTTTGCCTTATTCCATTGTCTTCGGCGTTCGGCTTATCAATGTTGGGTATACTGATAGTATTTACTCTCCCTAAGTCTTTGCAGATACACACTTAAAATAACAGATCAAAGAATAAGCCGGCTGCTTTGTGGGTAGCAGTCTATGATGACTTTTATTCGCGAAAACATCTTACAATTTCCAGCCCTCTTTGATTTGCGTAGGAAGTGGTGCATTCTGTCTTACCACTTTTCATTTTCCACTCGATCGCACGTCGGTGTACTGCTCGATTACGCCTCTTCGATTAACTGTTGATTGTGGCTGTGATATGCAGCAACAAATGTTATTCTTCCATGTGCTGTTTCAATCAATACTGCTGTTGCTTCTAAGTTCGTTAATTGTGGTAGGGTTTCTCTATGTGAGAGTGTTTTGTAAGACCCTCAGGGTCTGTTTGCCCCATCAGTCCTTTAAGCTGTCATGTTATTTAATCTAAATCTTTGCGTTGGCCCCTGATGGGGATTGTATTACAAGTTGTATGTCGATCTTGTGTATTGTTACAGAATTTCCCAGTTCCATATTTTGATTGGTAATTTCGTTTCCATTCCATCTTCCAAATACAAGATCTTGGAGGGTGACATGCCTATTGGCCATTACGAGGTGCGAGAAATTTTGCTATTCCTTTCGGTATGGCCATTAGTTAACACCAAAACTAATGAATTTTGAAACACGTATGTAACGCAGCAGCGATGGCGAGGCATTGTAGCATCTGTGACCAGAGAGTATGCGCTTGACCGCGCGAGTGTTGCGAGCGGTTCTCAGTCAGTAGTAGTCTTTGCGAGTTAGTTGTCGCTATGCAGAGTAGCAGTCAGTCAGTCGTTGCGAGTCTGTAGCTCTGTCTAGTTGAGAGCAGTACTCAGTCTGTAGTCGTCATGCAGAGCGGTCGGTCAGTAGTAGCAGCCCAGTGCGGTTGTGTGATGTAGGCGGTCGGCAACAGTGGTCAAGATGAGGAATAAGGTATACTGTTAATTAATATAATCATTAGATAATGAAAAATTTTATTTATTGTAATTATTCTCCAACAAGTCTCCCAATAATAATTTTTTTATTTCAAGAGCATTTTCTCAAAAATTTAATTTTTTATTGAACTAAAGATTTCGTTGCACTTCCCATTTCATTCCACTTCTTTTGAAGAAAAATTTCACTAGAATCACAAAAAAAAGGAAATATTATTATTTACAATGCAGTTCCTCCAAGCGGTGCGCAACAACAAGAGCAGATATGTGACATCGATTTATTCTGAGGTAAGACTTTAATTCTGATTGTTTTACACAGGGCCAAAGACCGATATTTCGGTTTAATTGAATTTCCTTATCACTGAATGGACTTTAAATTTTGTGAAGGATTTATATTTGAGTCAGATTGCGTATTTCACATTTTTGTTGCCATTGTCAGTACATTTCATTGTGGGCAGGTTACGCTTAGAGCCATGTCCATCAGCATTTGTAATTAGTATCGTCCTTTTCTTTAAAAATTTTGTGAGGAGGTTACACTTGGCCCCCATTTCTATTAAGTATTGATATATTTTCTCATTTAAAAAATTACGGTGGGGAGGTTACACTTGGCGACACCCAGTCCAGGATCGTATTTCGTTGAGAGTCTTTTGAGCGACAGTCAGATATCTGCTCTTATTTGCTTAGATAATTAGGATTTGGCGCAACGCTTTTAACAATATTGTGACTTTCTTTCTACAGGTCAACGGCAATTTGCTGCTTTGTTGTATTTGTGTGTTGCTTTTGCATTGTGCTTATTTGCTTTGTGAAAAATTTTGACTATTGTAAAAATGCCGCGAAAGACTGTGAATAGTGTATCGCGAAGTATTGTGAATGAAATTACCGACTTAAACAACGTGACCGATAGTAATTGTGATACGCAACGTAATGATGACAATCCTGCGTTCACTAACAATCAGTGCATTCCAACCTCTAATGATGACTTTTACCTTAATGATGAACAAACGAACTCAATTGTCTCGTGTGTTAACTTGACGACAATTGATGACGCGGAGCGGTCTATAGTAATGAGCGCTGCCGAGCTTAACACAGCCGATTTAGAAAATCCAAGTAATGTACAGACAAATTTGTCTAATGAAAATGAACAGGATACACAAAGTAGGACAGATTCATTTAATTCCGAAATAATGTCTGACAGTGTACATCCGACTGGTAATCCTTTTTGTAAGTTGCAAAATGACCAAATGGTCACACAAAGCGGGACAATTGCAAATACACCGTCAAATAGTACAGAGAATGGAGTAGATAATGTTACATTGGGTCAAATTATGGCAATATTGCTACAAAATAATGAGCAGATCAAACAACAGAGTGAAAATTTCAAACAACTTAGGGAAGATAATAAACAACAGAGTGAAAATTTCAAACAACTTAGGGAAGATAACAGACAGCTTTGTGAACAAATTAGAGACGTTGCCGCGCAGTGCCATGACACTAAGGAACAGTTGCGCGTAGAAATTGAGGCTTGTTCTCAAAAAAATAGCGAAGAAATTAAGTCTGTTGCGCAAGAATTAAGAGAAATGCAAACAGCCGCAACAGAAACACTCAGAGACGAAATTAGCGGAGTCGCTAAACAATGCTCTGAAAAAGCTGCACAATTACGGGACGAGTTTAAAGCAATGACGGTAGAACTTTCGCGCACTATGGACGCAAAGATAGACGCGAAATTCGAACAGCAGAACACTCAGATTAACGAGCGCTTTAATCAGCACATACAGAACAGTAATACGCGTTTCCGCAGATTTATTCAAGATCAAAACAAAGTAAAACGACAAGTCCTGGAAACAATCACTGCACAGAGACAAGAGGACAAACGTAAAATATTCGCGAAAGCGAAGACGTATGTAGACAATAATATTACTACAGTGTCCGACAAAATTAATACCATAGAACAATTGAACGCGGAATTACGGGATGAAATTTCTGATCTTAAAGCAAAAACAGATACACACACAGTAAATATTCAAACAATGACAGATAGATTCGAACAACTAGATCTAACACAGGATTGCGATGTCATCAAAGCTGATGTTAAAAAACTGAGCGAAACTACGCGCAGGTTGCAAAAACAGATTAATGCGTCTGATTCTAAAACCGATGATCAGGTTAAAATACTGACTGAAAAATGTGATGAATTGGCCAGTCGTATTGATGTTATCGAAAATACTAATGACAATAAATCAGACGATACTGCACCGGTTTCTTTTATCCAAACACCTGAATTTCAAAATTTACAGCTGACAATTAATGAAATCGATTCATCTAACAACACGTTACGTCGGAAGTTATCAAATTTACAACAAGAAGTAACAGAGATGAAAAACATTTCAGTTAATAACATACCACAACAGACGCCACTTTATGAACATTTGTCAGACTCACGCAGCGTGTATAATGTGAGCAATTTACAGCAACTACGCGACTTAAAATCCGAAAAGCCACGCGAATTAAAATCTGAAAAGCTACGCAACTTGAAAACCGAAATGACAGAGACGAACAGATTCACACACAAACCCGAACGTGTTCTCAAATTCAGTGACGAGAACGTTGATAATAAGCAGTTTGCATTTGTAAGAAAATGTAAGGAATTTAATAATGGCAGAACACAGATACACGATTTGCACTGTATACGACAATTTATTTTTGTACTTTCACCGCTATTATCTGTAATGGAGAAACTAGCTTTGAACCTGAAGCGACAAATTGCTATTGTATTTTCATCAGCATTGCCTGTAATGAAGAAATTTGAATTAGCACGAATACAACAATTTGCCTTTGAAATTTTACCGCTATTGCCTGTAACACAAAAGCTAAAATTTATTTGCAGTGCGTAAATGACCTCAGGGGATTCATTACGCTTTAATGAATATGTGCCGTAGCGAGCATAGGGCCCCGAGCTGTAGTAGTGCTGTTTCATCTTTAGTTTTCTGCACTGCTGCCTTTTCTTCTACTATCCTTTATATCTATCAAAACTGCTCTTTAACTATTGCTCTACGTAGTATTAAGAATATGTAATGAAAACCGGATATGACAAATCTTTTACCGAATGTGACAATTTTCAGTAGGCACTCCAGTACCGCCGTAATTTTAATTACAGATAAAATCGTAATCATCAGTATGTATAAAATTTTGAGCAGTCGGAACCATATTTTTGTAACAATAGATGTTTTTCACCACAATAGCATGAAAGTCAGCCGCTTAGCATACCTAACCAACAATGCAGTCTACAAGGTCAACCAAACTTTAATGTTTCGCCGCGTGCATGTATAGTCTCAGCTCCAACAAATAGTAACGCATGGCAGCAAAGAAATAACTACGTACAGACAACACTCTATTTCAATTCCTATCGCAATACACCGTATAGGAATGATTATTAGGACAGACGTAAAAAGAATGATGAGCACAATTTTCAGCGTACATTTAATAACAGTCGATCTTATGAGCAGCAACAACATCAGCAACAACAAATAATCATGAATGGAACAGACAATAGGTGTCATCCATAGCGTAACACGTCAGTAAGAAATAACAGAACAGTTCATATAGTGGATATGCCACAGCATCCTCCCGTAAATAATAACACGTACGATAGATTTTAACCAGATACAGCACAGATTGCATATTACGGTAACGCAAACATTACTTTTGACACGCAGAATTTTGCTCACGAGAATGTTATTTGAAAAATGCTTTGTTGAATGCACCACTTTTATCGCACCCAGATCTTACTAGAAATTTTTCCATTGCTACCGACAGTTCCAACACCGCCTTAGGCGTACACATTTTCCAGGAAATAGAAGAAGATGGTTCTACAGTAATTAAAAACATCGCATTTGCAAGTCGCATTTTGTCACCTGCTGAACGAAATTATTCCGTCACAGAACTTGAAACATTATGTGTTGTATGGGCTTTCACGAGATTTAGGCACTTTCTTTACGGCAGACATACCACCGTTTACACAGATCATAGAGCGATACAATTTTTACTTTCAGCCAAATTCACTCACGATAGATTAAGTAGATGGAAACTGTATTTACAGGAATTTAATTTTACGATTGTTCACATTCCCGGCACACAAAATGTTATAGCAGACGCACTATCGCGTTCTCTCGGCAACAATCAGCAAGACGTAGCAACCAACTTCTGCAAAGCAAATTTCAGTGTCATGTACATTCAGCAGATTGCATTTGAAAATTTTATTTCATCGTCATTACAGGACATAGCACAAGAACAAAATAAGGACAATGTGTGGAAAGAAATTAAACACCTTTGGCAAGATAGGAAAAATGTTACGATTAGGAACCACTACACTGTACGCAATGACATTCTGTTTCGCCGCTCTCATCCTGACAGCAACATTTGGTTATTATGCATTCCTGACGAACTGGTTAACAAACTAATTTGGTACACTCATTTAAGTTACGCACATTACGGAGCACGAAAATGTTTTCTTATACTGAGACAGAACTGTTATTTTACCAACATGGAAAAACGTATACGACGAGTTTTAGCGTCTTGTAAAATTTGCCAGAAAGCTAAATCAGACACCACTTCACATATTCCTCCTTTATATCCCATTATACCTGTGAAATTAAGACACATGGCCGCAGTAGATATTTTTGGTCCGATTCCGAGAACTAACAGAGGTTTTTGCTACATTTTTGTCGCTGTTGAGCTCACTTCAAAATTTGTTACTTTCACTCCGTTACACAAAGCTACTGCTAAAACTGTTTCGAAAGCATTTGTAAAACATTTTCTATTTCATGTAGGGCATGTAATGAAAGTAATTTCTGACAATGGATCTCAATTTCGTAGTAGTGTATGGACACGCATGTTACGAGCTAGAAACATTTCTCCGATCTATATATCCAAGTACCACGCTTCTTCGAACCCTTGTGAAAGATTAATGAAGGAAATTGGTAAGCTGTGCAGAATAT
The DNA here is from genome assembly GCF_021461385.2 of Schistocerca piceifrons. NCBI lineage: Eukaryota > Metazoa > Arthropoda > Insecta > Orthoptera > Acrididae > Schistocerca > Schistocerca piceifrons. The sequence goes on from NC_060140.1 coordinate 171,573,535, forward strand.
ACTGCCACAAAAGACATATTGATTGGGATACACACATACTCTCATTCCAAGATGTAATTAATTCCATTCCAAATGAATCCACTATGCTATCTCCGACTGTTATACTGAAAAACGTTGAACCACCGAACAAAATTAAAGAATTAATAGAATTCCCCAAAAATCGTCGCCTACGACACCACGAAATAATTGACATTGCGCTGAACAACATCAAACGTGCCGCAGAGCGCCGGAGAAGACAGCAAAAACAGGTTTGTACACGCCGCGACTTTCACGTTGGACAGAAGATACTAGTACGTACACACTATTTATCCAGCAAATTAAAAGGTAAGTGCAGTAAATTTGAACTTCTATACGCAGGTCCGTATCGGATTCGCAGCATCCCTCACCCCAATGTTGTACACGTCGAAACTTTGAGAACCAGAAAATCGAAAGGCAATCACCATATCTCAAACATTAAACCGTTTATTGAGTGAAACCACTGTATGATTCAACACACTATGATGCCATTTACTAATGCAATTAATTCACCTGACTACTTATTGATGATTATCGTATTTTTTTTTCTTGGCAAGTGCCCGGCAAGGTAAGGTTAGCAGGTCGCTCTTCTTGTCGTTACACATCAGACCGTGCATATTTTTCCAGATGAATTTACACATTTACGACGATTTCTGCAATTATATTTATGTGACTACTTATTGATGATTATCGTATTTTTTTTCTTGGCAAGTGCCCGGCAAGGTAAGGTTAGCAGGTCGCTTTTCTTGTCGTTACACATCAGACCGTGCACATTTTCCATTTTTTTGTGTATATGACTGTACTCCAGTTTTGTTTGTATGCACTATGAAATAGTTAAGATATAACACACACCAGTCGACTTTGACATTTTTTTTTTTTGCCTTATGACATCTCAACATCGTGACTGTTTCACATTTTTTTTTGCTACTGCATTGTATTATTCTGTGTACATTTTTTCGCATCCGAACACTGTCAATGTCTTGGACATATTACGTTTTCTGTCATGTTATGCTGTATGGTTAATTGTGTCACCATAAACCAGTCATTATTTAGTGGGTATAGGATTTAAATGCAAGACATTAATCTTTGTTCATCAATTTCAGAAAGGAATGATGATTCTAAGAAATAAATTTAACATAAATGGGAATTTCACCTACGGAATAAACGAAAGGAGATGCAATAACTTTATGAGGAAGAGTAAATGGATCAGGATTAACAAACATTAACAAGAATATACTATACTCATCACAGAATAGCAGTCTTAACTAATTTTTTCTTTCAGAATACAAGGTGATTGATGCAGGCTGTCAGAGAGAACTACACATCTTAGTTTTAGTGATGAAATATGCTAGAGATAAGGAATAGTTATGTAATGAGTAATGAAGTGATTTTTTGCAGATGATAGTGAATACTGATGAATAATGATGAAGGAAATGGTATTATGAATAATGAAGTTTTTCTCTACAGGTGATGATAATGGTGAAGTTATGATGATATGGATAATGAAGTTTTTTTCTTTATGCCACGTAGTTATTTAAGTTTTTGTTGCGGTTTGCTTTGACAGCAGGTGTTACATTGCATAGTAGGATGACGGAAAGTTTTGGAAAGGACAGCTATGGAACACATTTTATACACATTTCACTACTTGTTAATTCGAAGTTCACTACTTTTCAGCATAGTGTGCGTTTCTTCTTTCAGGTCAATAATCCGTTTTTGTATTTTTTCCAGGAGAAGTTTTTCATGACACTTACTAAACCTGTTACTTATTATACCTGTTCTAGTACTTGCATTTTTATATTTTTTAACCATTTGTGTTTATCATTTATAAATGTGATCACATGTACTGCCTTGTTACATAATCTTGCTACAGCTGACTCATGACGAATGACGTTACCTATCCTCATTTGCAGCAATAGGTCAAAAGCAAAAAGTATTATGCCTCAGCAATTAATTATCGATCCCAACGCAATGCATTGCTACCAAAAAAATGTATTACCAGTCCCACATAATGTCACTAGTTTATGATAATTCTGAATAATACTGATCAACTCTGAATAGCACGTCACTCGAGTAATGACCTCTTAATGAGACTATATTCAAAATAATGCTTTGTCACTAGCTAATAACTGCCACTGTTTATTGTAATGCCTGTGATTACTAATGATTTGACTGTAATTAACTGATTTTTAATAATGACTGTGTAATGATCTGAATAATACTGAATGATGAACTATGTTTTATTCTATTCAATACTTGATGGCCACTGAGTGCCAATAATTAATGTCACTCCACGAATTGTTATTAATTATGCCATTGATTAGCTCTTGTTTCCAATGTTGATACTTTGTAATTTGAAATGAATGTGACGGTTTAATAATGCTTTGTAATTAATTAAGGCTAATAATTCTTAATATATTGAAATGACAAATGATCAATTAATTAACTGTAATTATACAAATGATTAATTAACTGTAATTAGACAAATGATTAATTAACGACAAATGATTAATTAACTGTAATTATACAAATGATTAATTAACTGTAATTAGACAAATGATTAATTAATGACAAATGATTAATTAACTGTAATTAGGAAAAGGCTAATGATTCTTAATTATACTCTGTAACTGGAAAAGAATGCGATTATTTAATAATGCTTTGTAACTAGGAAAAGAAGATTACTGATTCTATGTAAAACAATTAATGAACATTTTTCTGTAATACTACATACTTGGTACAGAAATGTTCAATAACTGGGCTATGAATGCCACGAACTATCAATGAAGACTGTAATTGTCAATATTATGTGACTTGATGTCCTTCACCTCATAAGCTGACTACCCTGAATTACTGCAATGTCCATTTGTCCTGTTTATCCCAGTGATCATGGAGCACTATATTTGGTTTTGCACTAATTCTACGTTGGTGTGCCTTGTAAGAGTGTGGTGTTGACACGACATGCTGTCCACCACCATGAGCGATGAAGACATTATTATGGTCCCACTGTTTGGTGTACCTAATGTACTGCCAAAATGAAAACATGGAACATTACTACGACAGTTCAGTGTCTTGGCTACACTGATAAATTCTGATGGGAAAAGAACTTCAAGTTGTGTCACTTGGTGTTGTACTACTGTGGAAAGATATGGACTTTCAGAGCAGCTGTGTGCAATCTAAAGTGCTACAACCATGATGCAATCCTTCCCTTTCCTATCCTGATTCTTGTCACATAAAGAAAAAATTTTTTTTTGGTAACATCATTTATGTTCATAGGTTATACATTTTTCGATTCGCTTAACTCCAGTGTGAGTACACTTATGTCACTGGTCGACATGATGTTTGCCATTATGTTTATTTGTTGTGAAAATACTAAAGACATTTTTCAGTGCATGTGCACTTTGGACATGAATTTTTTTTGCCATTATGTTTATTTGTTGTGAAAATGCTAAAGACATTTTTCAGTGCATGTACACTTGTCAACATAATATTTTTTGCCAGTCTGTTTATTTGTTCTGAATATGCTAAAGAATTTTTTCAGTGCCTGTGCACTTTGTTATCTGTCAAATAATTTGTATATACTTTTCTGATTTGCTACTATGTTTTGTACTCACATTTTGTCTTTGTCTGATATATTTTGTACTTAGTGCCTGTGCACAACATTTACTTTATGTACTACATCTAATTATTCTTGCCAGTCTGTTTATTTGTTCTGCATATGCTAGAGAATTTTTTCAGTGCCTGTGCACTTTATCTGTCAAAAAGTTTGTATATACTTTTTTCTGATTTGCTACTATGTTTTGTACTCACATTTTGTCTTTGTCTGATATATTTTGTACTTAGTGCGTGTGCACAACATTTAAATATTCTGTAAGTTGTAGGATTTTGTTAATTAAAGAAAAATTTTGCCGCGCTTGGCAAGTCCAAATGACTCACCATCGCTGCCAAATTTTTGCCCCCCGAGTGGAGGGTTATGAAACACGTATGTAACGCAGCAGCGATGGCGAGGCATTGTAGCATCTGTGACCAGAGAGTATGCGCTTGACCGCGCGAGTGTTGCGAGCGGTTCTCAGTCAGTAGTAGTCTTTGCGAGTTAGTTGTCGCTATGCAGAGTAGCAGTCAGTCAGTCGTTGCGAGTCTGTAGCTCTGTCTAGTTGAGAGCAGTACTCAGTCTGTAGTCGTCATGCAGAGCGGTCGGTCAGTAGTAGCAGCCCAGTGCGGTTGTGTGATGTAGGCGGTCGGCAACAGTGGTCAAGATGAGGAATAAGGTATACTGTTAATTAATATAATCATTAGATAATGAAAAATTTTATTTATTGTAATTATTCTCCAACAAGTCTCCCAATAATAATTTTTTTATTTCAAGAGCATTTTCTCAAAAATTTAATTTTTTATTGAACTAAAGATTTCGTTGCACTTCCCATTTCATTCCACTTCTTTTGAAGAAAAATTTCACTAGAATCACAAAAAAAAAAAGGAAATATTATTATTTACAATGCAGTTCCTCCAAGCGGTGCGCAACAACAAGAGCAGATATGTGACATCGATTTATTCTGAGGTAAGACTTTAATTCTGATTGTTTTACACAGGGCCAAAGACCGATATTTCGGTTTAATTGAATTTCCTTATCACTGAATGGACTTTAAATTTTGTGAAGGATTTATATTTGAGTCAGATTGCGTATTTCACATTTTTGTTGCCATTGTCAGTACATTTCATTGTGGGCAGGTTACGCTTAGAGCCATGTCCATCAGCATTTGTAATTAGTATCGTCCTTTTCTTTAAAAATTTTGTGAGGAGGTTACACTTGGCCCCCATTTCTATTAAGTATTGATATATTTTCTTTAAAAAAATACGGTGGGGAGGTTACAATTTCTCAACAGTAGTGATTTGCATGGCAAACAAAAAATATCTGTACGTAATGGAGCTTATCACGCAAACTTCTAAAAACATTATTAGTGCACCATATATAACACCAAACATAATGGCCATACCAGAGGAAATATTAAAGTTATTCGCGTCTCGAAATGGCCAATAGGCATGTCACGCGGCAAGATCTTATATTTTGAATATGGGATGAAAACGGAATTTGCAATCAAAATATGGAGCTTGGGGATTTTATAACAAGACACAAGATCCACATACAGCTTGTAATGCTATCCCCATCTGAGGACAACGCAGAGATTTAGATTAAATAACAAGGCAGCTTGTAGGACTGATGAGGGAAACAGACCCTGAGGGTCTTACGAAACGCGCTCACACAGCATAGAGAAACCCTACCGCAATTAAATAACTTAGAAGCAACAGCATTATTGACTGAACAGCAAACGGAAGAATAACGTTTGTTGGTGCATATCACAGCACCAAACAACAGTAATCGAAGAGGAGTTACCGAGAATTACACCGTCGCGCGATCAAGTGGAAAATGAAAAAGTGGTAAGACAGACTGCAACACTTCCACTTACAAATCAAAGAATGCTGGAACATTGTAAGATGTTTGCACGAACAAAATTCATCAAAGTTGCTATCCAGTGAGCAGCCGGCTTATGCTTTGATCTGTTATTTTAAGAGGAAGTATTTGCAAAGACTTATGGAGAGCAAAATACTATCAGTATACCCAACATTGATAAGCCGGACGCCGAAGACAGCAGAGTAAGGTAAGAGTGGAAAAATCAGAAACACAGCCACTACTGAGCCCCGACTGAGATCCGAAAAATAATTAGGAGCTTGGATATAAAGTGAGCCACAGACCCAGGCAGGAAGCAAGGAAATAACTGAAACAGCTGCCAAGAAAACGACAGTGCTGCTATCACGAATTTACAATGGATCTCTCAGGCACGAATATATCCCGATCCAATGGAAAACATTTAGGTGATTCTTCAGTTTCTCCCAGAGTATTTGGTGATGGAACAGTCCACGTGTGTACTGCTGTTTCATAGTGTCCAAAGAGCACAAAATTTCGGCGATCAGACATGTCGCCATCGTCAGGTGCGGTGGCGAACTGAGCTCCTGAGGGTGCGCGATTGACTAATATCCTCTGCAACAGGAGACGCTAGCGTCGGCGTCTATGAGTAAGTCGAAAGAAGTATTCTGGCCGCCCTCATAGCCAGGTCGTTTTGCTTTCTGAGGGCCTTCTTAACTGATCTCAGTGCTGGTTCCCAAGCCTCGCTAAGATTATAACCGCTATCTAGGTTGATCAGCTCGTCTCTGGTAAGAATTTCTATGGCCTTGCTAACTCTGTGGCAGTATTTTGAAATCTGTGCCATGATCCTGGAACGGTAGCATTCCGTCACGTGATTCTCGGACAAACAGTGCTCTGCGACGTCTTCTTGTTGCGATACATCAGTCGAGTGTTCCTTTGGTGTTCCCGGTGAAGTCAACACTCCGCACATTGACGTGAAATCTGGTTTACGCTGTCCTTACGCAAACCGAGATCATCCTTGCCACTTCCCAATATCTCTCGTATTTTGCTGCGCGGGCAAGGGAGGGATTTTGCCACGTTCTTGTTCAATATGCGCCCGATTTTTCCCAATAGTGCTCCAGTGTACGGCATAAAAGGCAGTGGCTGCATCTTTCTCAGTGTCTTCTTCCGTTTCCGTAGGTGAGTGGGTCGGAGAGCGTGCCTAATCTGCGATTCTGGGTACCAGTTCATTTCGGGATACAGTTCTGAGGTGTTCCAGCTCCTGGGGCAGACTCTCTGCGTCTGACATACTGTGTGCCATGTTGACTAGCGTCTTTAGTACACCATTCCTCTGCGAAGTGCTGTGGCAGCTCTCTGGACGCAAATGCACGTCAGTGTGCGTTTTCTCCTGTACACACCGTGGCCCAGGGTGCCATCAGCTCTTCCCTTCACCATGACGTCCAGGAATGGTAATCTTCCTCCTGCTTCGGTCTCAGTAATGAACTTGATGTTCGGGTGTATGGAGTTCAAATGTGTAACAAACTCAAGGAGTTTGTCTATTCCGTTTGGCCACATGACGAACGTGCGGAAAAAAACACGTAGGTTTCCACTTGGACGCTTAACATTCTACTCTAAGTATTCATATACAAATTGGCTACCACAGGCGAAAGTCGGCTGGACACTGCGACTCCTTCTACATCTACATCTACATTTATACTCCACAAGCCCACGGGTGTGTTGCGGAGGGCACTTTACGTGCCACTGTCATTACCTCCCTTTCCTGTTCCAGTTGCGTATGGTTCGCGGGAAGAACGACTGCCGAAAAGCCTCTGTGCGCGCTCGAATCTCTCTAATTTTACATTCGTGATCTCCTCGGGAGGTATAAGTAGGGGGAAGCAATATATTCGATACCTCATCCAGAAACGCACCCTCTCGAAACCTGGACAGCAAGCTAAACCGCGATGCAGAGCGCCTCTCTTGCAGAGTCTGCCACTTGAGTTTGCTAAACATCTCCGTAACGGTATCACGCTTACCAAATAACCCTGTGACGAAACGAGCTGCTCTTCTTTGGATCTTCTCTATCTTCTCTGTCAACCCGACCTGGTACGGATCCCACACTGATGAGCAATACTCAAGTATAGGTCGAACGAGTGTTTTGTAAGCCACCTCCTTTGTTGATGGACTACATTTTCTAAGGACTCTCCCAGTGAATCTCAACCTAGCACTCGCCTTACCAACAATTAATTTTATATGATCATTCCACTTCAAATCGTTCCGTACGCATACTCCCAGATATTTTACAGAAGTAACTGCTACCAGTGTTTGTTCCGTTATCATATAATCACACAACAAAGGATCCTTCTTTTTATATATTTGCAATACATTACATTTGTCTATGTTACGGGTCAGTTGCCACTCCCTGTACCAAGTGCCCATCCGCTCCAAATCTTCCTGCATTTCGCTGCGGTTTTCTAATGCTGCAACTTCTCTGTATACTATAGCATCATCCGCGGAAAGCCGCATGGAACTTCCGACACTATCTACTTGGTCATATATATACAGTGAAAAGCAATGGTCCCATAACACGCCCCTGTGGCACGCCAGAGGATACTTTAACGTCTGTAGACCTGTCTCTACTGAGAACAACATGCTGTATTCTGTTTGCTAATAACAGCCACACAGCTGGTTTGATATTCCGTAGGCTTTTACTTTGTCTTTCAGGTGACAGTGCGGAACTGTTGTTCATTCCGGTTGTTCGTAGTATTGTCCATTAAACGGAAATTACGTGGAGGTCAGGATATGCCTGAAAAGGTCGGTGGTCTTCTCGTAGAGGTACCCTTGCGAATAACCAAACGACATCAAAACTCGCCAAGGTATCTTTGTCTTTCACCCTGAAATTGCCGAGGTGTTTTACAAAATCCAGAGAATTACATACTGATGAGTGCTTTTATCCACATAACTGCTTAGTTTTTCGGTCAGGTATTTTTCCAGCAAATATGTAGGTGCGCTCAAGTTGTTGAAAATGGAGCGCAACGGCGCCCCATCTTTTTGAACTTTAGGGACTCCATGAAGTCTTCGCGATACAGACCCTGGAGGTGACAGTTTCTAGGTGTCCTTGAGCTCTAACATTGATCTTCACCTTCTTTGTGGGGTCGGCATTGATCTCCCCGCAGGATCGTCATCTATTAGGCTCTACATGTCTTCAATGTAGTCCTTGTGGGAAAGAACAACACTAGCGTTGCTTCTGTCGGCAGGTAATCTCATGGCACTCTCTCAGGTCACGAATAGACGCCCGTTCTCTGCGGGTGGGCATAGTTCTCTCAGACCACGCCACGTTTCACGCCGTACTTCTTCCTCTGCTTCAGGCAGTAGTCGCGCCACAACTTGTTCAACTGTACTGAATATATCCGCAACCGATGTGCACTTAGGGGAGGGTGAAAAGTTATGTCCCTTTTCCAGAACTGAAGGTGCAGCCTCATTCAGCTCATGTCAGTCAGATTGATGACAATCTGGCACGGGGCTTACAGTGACGGTTTGTCAGACAGACGTGAGAATTGTGATATTTGACGTCCAGTGGCCTTTATGTTGGCGGAAAGAGTTGTCACTCATTTAACACCATCAACCCAGTCCCAGGGCCATAAGTTAAAGTGATTGGCCAGTTGTAAATGTAGGCTAAACAATTGTTGGGAATTGTAACCAAGGCAGTCTGTCATGTACCAAAGCAAGGCTGCTCTGCTTCTTAATTCTCCTGGCTGCTGCAGAATCGATGTTATGTTTGACATTAGCAAAATCGGTACAACATGCTGAGCACGACATCTTTTCAGAAGTGCAAGAGCACTCTGCAAACGGCATCGTCGTTGGCGCAGCTTGTCGTATTTCTTCATACTGCGATGCATCTTCCCGCCGTAAAGGTATATGACTTGATTCTTTGATTTATGATGGCGTATTTATTGATCGAACAGTCCACGGGTGTACTGCCGATTCATATAGTCCAAAGGCCACAACATTTCGGCGACCAAACATGTCACCATCGACAAATGTTCTGTCGAACTGAGCTCCTAAGGGCGCGCGGACGATTAATATCCTCTACCCCCCTCAAGCGGTGCCGTTCGCATTCCGCGCCCATTTTCGCACGTGCGCGTTCGCGGAGACCCTAGCGTCAGAGTCTGTGATTACGTTGATGTGAGCTCTCCATGCGCTCTGCTCGCCAAATCGTTTTGTTTGCTGAGAGTCTTTTTAATTAGGTCAGTACTGGTTTCCAAGGCTTTCTAAGAGTAAGGCCGCAATCTCGGTTTATGAGTTCGTCGCTGGTACGCACATTGAAGAAGCATCGAGTAAAAACCTTCTTTCGCCCGCCCAATAGAAGATGAGCATTATTAAGAAGTGTCAATGATGATCTCGGCTTGCGGAAGGCCGGCATATACCAGATTCCATGTCAGTGTGGTAACACCTGTATTGAACACACAGTGCGCACCGTTGAAGATCGTTGCCGTGTACACCAGAGGAACACTCGACTGATGTATCTCAACAAGTCAGTGGATGCAGAGTACTGTTTGGCGGAGAATCATGCGATGGTGGACGACCGAACCTGAATTAAAAAAAATGGCTCTGAGCACTATGGGACTCAACTCCTGAGGTCATTAGTCCCCTAGAACTTAGAACTAGTTAAACCTAACTAACCTAAGGACATCACAAACATCCATGCCCGAGGCAGGATTCGAACCTGCGACCGTAGCGGTCTTGCGGTTCCAGACTACTAAAATTTGGAAAGATCGCGTTATCGTAAAACTACAAACACTTAATGTCACGGCACAAGAAGAGCAAGTTTTTCCTCCTTTCCAGGCGAAAAATGTATTTGAAGGGTTTTAAGTAACTTTGTCCGAATAGCGGATTGTAAAAAATTTATATTTTATGTAATTATGTTCTCAATTTATTGTATTACGCAGCGAACAACTTACTGTGAAAAATTTAACGTATGTATAATTGTAATAGTAGAATAACAGTGAGACATAATGGAAGAACGCGAATGATGACTATAGATTTTTCATATCGCTAATTACTTTTCCTTACCAGCACACTGCATTGAATGTGCAGGACACCACGCTTCAGACAAATGTCAATGCCAAGAGGACAACTTCAAACACGTGCAAACTGCTAAGAACAACACCCTACCCTCTTCAGAGGTTGCAGCGCTTTCCAAAATGACCTCACAGTTCACAACGCACAAGTGCAAGTGCAAGCAACATAACAATGACTGAGTAATACTACAATCTGTTGAATGTATTATAACGCACAGCAAATTTCCTATTGTGAAAAATGTAGCTAGTGTATTCGTAGAGCCCGCATCTCGTGGTCGTGCGGTAGCGTTCTCGCTTCCCACGCCCGGGTTCCCGGGTTCGATTCCCGGCGGGGTCAGGGATTTTCTCTGCCTCGTGATGGCTGGGTGTTGTGTACTGTCCTTAGGTTAGTTAGGTTTAAGTAGTTCTAAGTTCTAGGGGACTGATGACCATAGATGTTAAGTCCCATAGTGCTCAGAGCCATTTGTATTCGTAGATCTCAATAGCAGCGAACAACAAGTGTTTATTATATCACACAAAGAACTACCTATTATTAAAAGTGTAACGTCTATAATCGTAGTTCTCAATAGTAGCGAACAACCATACATCATCTCTCTCAGTGTAAATTTTTCTTTCTTTTCTCGCCTTTGGCGGCTGGAATTCCTTCATTTATTGTTTTTAACATAATTCTATTTAATTTCGCTTAGTTAGGACATTCGTGCTTTTGTCGCCCTTTGAACCTAATACGGTGATTGCTACAAGTTTTTTTTAGTCTATTCCTTATTAAGCCTCTGGGAACTCTCACTCTGTGCCATTCGCGTGGTTCTACTTTTCCAGCATAGTCTAGGTGTCTTGTATTTCTTAACCCGTCCGTTTCTTCTAACATTTTACGAGTTTTTCCTGTATTTTTGTGTGACTATTGGGACACTGATTTCAGCATGTAAGCCGTTATTCTAGTCCACAGACGGGCTTCGAGCGTTATTCTGAAACATCGGTGCTGGTCTCCTTGCAGCACTTGTTGGTTTGCGTTGCAAGTTGTTCCCCCAGAAGTTGAAAAACCGTATAATAGAACTGGTAATATTGTTGTTTTACAGAGGATTAATCTTGTTCGGATTCCCATCTCAGTGCTGGCCAAAAGTGGGAATAGTGTATGCAATAGTTTTTTTATCATTTTTCCCTTTTTTATGTACGATATATGTTTTAAAGATCAGCTTGTTGTCCAACATGACTCCAAAATATTTAACCTAATTTGTCTAACTTATATGTGTTCCGTATGTTACTAATCCATCGCGTAGTTTTGGCCTCTTCCTCGTAAATGTAATTCTTTGTGTTTTTTCGCGTTTAGTTTGACATTCTTATTTAGTGTTTAGCTGTCTTTGCATCCTCGTTATCGCAGCTGCCGTTCTACTGCTACTTCCAAGTACTGTGGTATCGTCTGGAAATTGAGACAATACTACGTTTGGTATCAGAGGTATGTCTGCGATAATACCGAACCTTGAGGGATTCCTTGTTCGAATGATTTTATGCTTGAATGTTGTTTGTCAATTTTTACAAAGAACTTCATGTTTGAGAGAAAGTCATCTATGATTCGTCTGTAGGAGCCTGGGATGCAATTTTGATCTTGTAGCTTTACGATAAGGCGATATTTTCAGACTTTATTATAAGCTTTTTCTACAGCTAGGAAAGCTGCTGCCGTGGTAGTACTTCCTGTTCATGTTGTATGCGATGTTTGGGGATATGCGTAGTAGTTACATCTCTGCCGATATTGTGGTCTGAAATGCAAACTGTTCTGGTCGAATGATCTCATTTTCAAGTTCTGGAAGTTGTAGCCTTTGTAGGAGTACTCACTCGAAAACTTTCGAAAAGGCTGGAAGGAGACAAATAGGTCAATGATTCCGGGTCAGTTTTGAGTCTTTACTCGACTTTGATACTAATACAATTCCAGATTTTTCCATTGCGTCGAGAGATATTTATTTTTGAGACATCTATCGGTTTTATTGGTAGCCGTTTTAACTTTGTTACGCCCTCTGGGCCTGTGGCTCATTTTATGTCCAAGTTCCTAATTATTTTCCGGAACTCAATCGGGGTCGTCAGTAGAGGCACTTGTTCGCTCGGTGTGTTTCTGATGTTTTCCGTTCTTTGCCTTATTCTATTGTCTTCGTCATCTGGGTACATCGATAGTATATTGCACTTCATAAGCGTCTACAAATATTTCCACTTTAATAACAGGTCAAAGTCTCAGCTGGCTCGGCCCTGGATAGCAGGCTGTGGTGCTTTTGTCAGTAAAAACGTCTTCAATGTTCCAGTCCTCTTTTCCTTTGTGGGAGAAACTGGTCCATTTGTCTTCCCACTTTTCGATTCTCCACTCGACGGGGCGACGGTGTAGTTCTCGAGATAATTGTCGTAATTCGATAACTCCTCTTCGATTAATTGCTGTTTCATTAACCGAAGACATAAAGTCTGTAAATGAGTCCGCAATCATTTTTGGCACTTTATGTTTACAAGTCCGTCTTGGTCACAAGTATTTCTTACACTTTATTACCGGTTTCGACGTGCTGCCATTATCAGACCTGTGTAAGCGACAGGTTCAATGAGTTAACGCTAAATGTAACAAGTCTTAGTGATACATAACACATAACATTACAAAATGTTTATAGCTACGTATAGCATCCATACATACAACTAAAATATTCTGATGTAAATCATCGTCATGTGAGTACATGGTACGTGCTGGTAATACTCAGATTGCATCTGGATTTAGAATAATGCCAGCCGAGGGCACTTTATCTAGAGCGCATATTAAACAAGTGTTGCCAATCTGATTATTAAATTGCGGCATGCACAGCCATCGGTTAATTTTTTTTAAATTACCTCCCATAGCAAAACGAGTGCCTGCAATAAAACGTAACTGATGTGAAATTGGATTCATACGTAAAATACCATAAAAAATACAAATGCTAATATAATACAGCCACTAGCCTGACTAGGTAAAACATTCAACTTGTATAAGCTAGTATAAAACGTGTAAAAATAAAACATCTAAAAAATATTCCAGCCTGATACTCGATCGATAGTCGATATTATACCAAGCGTGTGGTCTCAATGGCGACATGTCGTCGTATCCTTGTTTTCCTGTGGCGGAGCTTACGAGGGAGGCCCAGTCTTCTCGTCGTGGGCGGCCGACGCACGTCAATCCGCTGGAGTGCGCTGCGCTACTCAAACTAGTACGTCTCTGAATGTATCAAAATCAGCATTTAGACTGAACTCATTCTGTTCATTCAGCGGTAATTCCAGTTGTCGCTTTCTGTGCACTTAAATCTCTATTTCTTCGAGTAGGTTCAGTAATCGTCCCTTTGGCGCGCTACGTTACACTTTCATATTGTCTATGCTTCCTACTAAATATCTTTCTCTGTATAAATGCGTACCGAAAGCACTCGTTCTGATTACACGTATGAAAATTGTCGTAGTCTTCGCAGATGATCTTATAAACACCAGACCACGCATATTTATTGCTGTCGTCGACTTTGTGTCGTAGCTTACAACCAATTGCACCTCTCGGTTGAACTCAATTTTTATTTTCGTTTTTCTGTAGGTCTGCCCAATTCTGTCGGAAAACGCATCATTGTACGTCATAGCAACAAACTTTTTGTCCTCTGGTTCTACTAACTCCTTCCTGTCGCATATTTTTGATTTGTTTGTAAAAAAGTTTCATTAGAACTTTATATCCGTTTGCCTTAGCTACTTATCTAACCACGCTTAATTCTTCCACCTCTTCATTAGGGGTAAGTGGTAGTTTTAGCATCCTGTTGATCAAACTTCTGAAGTATGCCCATTTATGCTTCTTTGTATGACAGGATTTCGCATTTGTAATAGTGTCTGTGGCCGTTGCCTTCCTAAATATGCTAATCTGTCTTCCATCTCTTTTAGTTAATCTTAGATCCAAAAAACTTCTACTTCCTTCTTAAAATTCCACTGCGTATTAAATTATCGTACATCTCACCCATTCTTTCCGCCATCTCGCGTATTTCACTTTCGCCACCTTCGTACAGTAGTATATAGTCTACATATCGTCTACAATAGACAATTTTCTCTCAGACGTCAGGATTTTGTTCAAAAACTTATTTTCTAGCTCATTTACAAATATTTCAGCTAAAACATTCATAAAACCGAAAAGATTCTTGCAGATAATAACATAGTTGGGGTCAAGAGAAATACTGTGAACAAATTTGTCAGATATAAGGAAAGTGAGAGAAGCATGTATATGTTTAGTCAGGGTGAAACAGTAGAACTTGTGGAAGTTTTAGAACTTGTGTTGTCATTTAACTATTACAATGAAATGAACACCCTTAGCTGATTACAGGCTTTGACATACAACGGGGACAGATGAAAATGTGTGCCCGGACCGGGACTCGAAACCGGGATCTCCTGCTTACATGGCAGACGCTCTATCCATCTGAGCCATCGAGAACACAGAGGATAGCGCGACTGCAGGGATTTATCTCAGGCACGCCTCCCGCGAAACCCACATTATCAACGTATTGTCCCGCACTACATTCGTAGTGCCCCCGCCCCGGTCGGAGCACACATTTTCATCTGCCCCGTTGACGTATGTCAATGCCTGTAAGCAACTAAGAGTGTTCATTTCATTGTAATTTCATTCTAACGAGCTGCATGGTCACCAATGGCATCTGTTCTTTCGGACATGTCCGAAAGGACAGGTACCATTTTAGTACATATATTGTCATTTAACTATTTTAAATTTAACAAGATTTTTTGTCAGAAGGACGGACTCGCAATGGGCAACAGTTTTTCTGGTATTTTAGCTGAAATATGCGTAAATGGTAGGACGGCAGCATACCGAAACCGGTAATAAAGTGTAAGAAATCTGTGTGATCAAGACGGACTTGTAAAAATAATTGTTGATTGGTGCTGAAATATGCTGCAACGAACGTTATTCGTCTATGTGCTGTTTCAGTCAATGCCACTGTTGCTTCTAAGTTCGTTAATTCTGGTAGGGTTTCTCGGTGATTTGTAAGCGTGATTCAACAAGAACACTGCACTTCCAACTCATTGTATGTTTGGCCTATCTGTTCTATAATACATTCCTTAATCTAAATTTTTGCGTTGACCTCTGATAAGTTTCCGTTATAAGCTGTCCGTCCATCTTGTGTCTTCTAAAAAAATCTAAAAATTTCGTATTTTTTAGGGTAATTTCATTAGCATTCCATAAACAAAAGATAAGGTCTTGGCGCGTTAGATGCCAGCCGGCCATTTAGAGATGCGAAAACTCTTAACACTCCCTCTAATATGACCATTTTGTTTTGGTGTTACATGTGGTGCATTAATAATTTTTCTAAACGTTTCGTGTAAGATCAAGTACCTTCAGATGATTGTTGTTTGCCATTAAGTTGAAGACCCTAGTCAGGGTGCTTACACTTTTCGCAAAGTCAAAAGTTGTAGTTGGGCTCTGGGTTTGGGTTTGTAGATGTCTTCGTGTCCATACCATTTGGTAATGAAGGTGTATATTTTGTTGTGGAACCGCTGTATTTCTTCTTAGACTTTTTGTGAAGACGAAAGTTGTAGTTGGGCCCTGGGTTTGTTGTGGAACCCCTGTATTTCTTCTTGGTAGTCCGGGAAAGTCACCTGGGTTTTGTATGTCCACCGGTGTTGGTGCTGCCGTTGACTGGGTTCTCCTGTTACTGATAGTTTGCGCTTGAGCACTGTAAATTCTGAGGGCATCTTGGAAAGCACTTCTAACTCTGAAGGAGACGGGGTTCTCATCTTCGCAGTTTGGTCTCTTGTTATCTGACATTTACCGGAAGAGTGGTGTTGTGCACATTTAACGCAGCGTGATGGTAAGGACCAATAATTAGTGGCATGAAAAAATTGTCGTCATCGTGTGCGTTAAATTGTTCCCGATAGGTAATATAAAACTGAGAACTGTAATGAAACAAACTACATTTTTTTACAATCGGTGGCCCTCTATGCAATATAATAAATTCAATTGAACACACTATATATGATATAATAATATATTGAATGAAGTGACCGATTCCTTGTTCACTACTATAGAGAAATACAATTACGATACATAACATGTTTAACTAAACAGTAAAGTGAACAACCAGTTGATTACTTCTCTGTGTAAGAGCAACCTGTTGTGAAAACTGTAACGAGAATATGGCTCAAACGGCTCTGAGCACTATGGGACTTAACAGCTGAGGTCATCAATCCCCTAGAACTACTTAAACCTAACGAACCTAAGGACATCACACACATCCATGCCCGAGGCAGGATTCGGACCTGCGACCGTAAAGGTCGCGCGGTTACAGACTGAAGCGGCTAGAACCGCTCGGCCACTTCGGTCGGCGTAACGAGTTTAACTGTGGGTCTCAATAGTAGGAAACAAACGAATTACGGAACTACTCCCTCAGTGTAAAGCGAACTACCTATGGTGAAAGCTGTAACGAAGTCAGCTGTGGGTGTGTATAGTGGGGAACATGCTAATTGCGTTTCCTAGTTAATATTTACGGAATAAGCTATTTATGGTTCTTAAGTCATCGTAATGCATATTGATAACAATAACATGGAACAAAATGCGAACACGGTTGTTTAAAAGTCTTCAAATAACTTTTCCGCGTGCGAAAGAGAGAAAAAATTGCTCTTCTTGTGGCGTGGCATCATTTGTTATGCTGGTACTGTGAGGCCACTGAGTGCAAGATACTGATTTCGACAAATGACGATTAAAAGGTAGATCAGTGTTAAACAGTCTCCTAAATAAAGTTACAACTATATTTTAATCTTGTAGTTGACGAAAGTGTTCACTGTAATGAAGAATGTTCTTTCAAGGTATGTTAAGTACCTTCTATTAGCTATTTTACAGTTTTGCAGTTCATGTAGTTGTAGATATAAATGTAAGTGATCAATGATACCAACTCGTTTTGATTTAAGGTCAGACTCATTGTTACAGTAAGTGAACAATGTTTGCACACTCGTTGGTTGTCAATCCGGACGCTTTTGAGACATATTTTGAAAAGATTGATTGCTTCTCAATCTTAGCCAGTAACTTCACTCGGAAGTAAACAACTGCGTTCAATATATACATTTAACTGAGAAGTATTAAAAATTTTTATTGATGTTTTTCTCTTGTTCTATTAATGTTATACACCGAAACGTCTCTAGAGTAATGTCTTTCTTCTTACACATTTTACTGGTGCATCCACAACTGCAGATACAGAAGTTAGCAGAACTGGTGTTATTATACGAACTACTGACCCTGAACTCAACATGTGAAGCCACACTGGCTAAATTTCTCACAATTTGTATTTTAAAGCAGCTATTGCTGAAAATATCCATTATCATTTAGCATTACGCCACAAGAGGAGCAAATTTTTACTCTCTCATAGGCGAAAAAAGTATTTAATGGATTTTAAATAATTGTGAGACTAATTACAGCTGTCTTCAATATTCTGCCATTTCAATTTCTTCATCACTGTGACAATCACCCAAGGATCAAACAAACCTGTGTCAATTCGTGCCGCCCTTCTCTGTGTTCGTTTAACATCCTCTGTAAGTCATTTTTGATACGGGTCCCACCCACTCAGCACTGTGCTAATATAGGTCATACGAGTGATGCGTAAGCTATATATATATATATATATATATATATATATATATATATATCCTTTATACACTTACTGCATTTCCTCGCTATTCTACGAATAAACCGAAGCCTGCCACTTGGCATTAAGCATATTCCTACAAAGTGTTACGCCCAGGTATTACATGAGCTGGCCGATTCCAACTGCAACTCACTGATAGTAAAATCGTCGGATACTACGTTTTCTTCGTCTTGTGAAGCGAACAGCTTTACATTTCTGAAATTTTAAAGCAAATTGGAGATCTTCGCATCACATTGTTGTCTTCCAAACACTACTACATTACAGATAACTACATCTGCCAAAAGTCTGAGGTCACTATTAATATTGTCCGCAAGGCCATTAATATACAACATGAATAGCAATAGTCCACCCGAACTCCCGAAGTTACTTTACATCTGTCGATGAGTCTCCCCCAACATAACGCGCTGCATTCTCCTTACAAAAAACAGCCTCAATCCAGTCTCAAATCTCGCTAGATAGCCCTTACATTCGTACCTGTTGCTTCAGTCTGGAACCGCGTGACCAAACCGGTCGCAGGTTCGAATCCTGCCTCGGGCATGCATGTGTGTGATATCCTTAGGATAGTTAGGTTTAAGTAGTTCTAAGTTCTAGGGGACTGATGACCTCAGATGTTAAGCCCCATAGTGCTCAGAGCCATTTGAACCATTTTTGAATAAACATAGATGTGATACAGAGGCAAATGATTTTATTAGATTGAGAAATATTACATCTGTTTCCATTGATCCAAGGCATTAAGTCACAAAAAGTGTGAGTTGGGTTCAAGGTGATCGCTGTCGAGTCCAAGCTGGTTGGCACGAAAAGGCCATTCCGTTCGAGATACCTCATTTTGTTTGAGTTCCGTGCACATGCCCACAAAAATACTTCAACTATCGGTAACATTTAGCTACATAATTAGAAAAATCATTTCTTAGTCTGTCACGATGATAATCGTGGTACTCTGTTTGATGAGAATTACTCCACTCTTACTGCAGCGAAACTGACGATCAGAGCCAAATACGAATTATTAGTGTGTTCAGAAGTCTTTCAGGCGGAAGTGTGGAGAGGTGTCCGATCTATAGACTAGGCAGAAGTCCACATGTCACTCGCATCAGTTCGAATTAAAGGGGGGGAGGGGTAATAGACACCCCCCTTCTCCCTTGAGGTGAAATTAGTAAAAATCAGAGGGTCTTTTTTGTAATCTTCGCCTAAGTTAACTACTCAAATTTTTAGAGCCCTGATCCGTAGATTTAGTTGTTTACTCCCGCATTCTCCATATCATCTTACTTTGTGTGTCCGGGAGAATATAATACCTCTACCAGTGTCTTGTGCTCCTAATCCTGTTCGACCTGTGCCCGCCAAATATTAAAGGGGCTTCCAGATCCGCCACAGAAGCGCGCGCATTGCGTCGCTTGTAGATCACAATCAATCTGCTTTGCCCTCATTGTTATCATTGCTACAATTGTTAGACTGCTCGCCTAGAATTCAGTAGCCTATCGAAATAGTTTGTCTTGACAATGTCGAGTCTTCCAGTTTTGTGCGACATGAAACGAGTTTCAAAAATAAGATCTTTGTTCTCTAAAACAGAATACTATGTGTGAGTGGCTCCTTGCGTTTTATGGGACAAGTGGTTTTTTTTTTCATGTCTATCCTTTTAGCAGGAGATCTCTGGGACGACGGCCGTTTACTATCGTGACAAAATATAAAAACACCTACAGCCGTCCTTATGATTTTATTTTATTTTCTCACTACCAGTTTCGACGCTTCATTGTGTCATCTTCAGTTCAGGTCATGTTCCTTCTTTTTACTTCTTTGTTAGGTATTGTTTCCTTCCATACATTTCCTTTTACAGTTGTTTTGTCTTAAAGTAAGTTGTTTCAATTTTATGCAGTTAATGCATGTCCGACTGTCAAATAAAAATCGGGAATAGTACTTAAAGAAGTTTTAATAGATAGTATAATTGTAGAATGTATTGAGTGGAAATTCGTGACGGTACATTTTAGATATGTTACAATGGATGTATCTGTTCTTTCTGTCAAATGTTCGGTGTAAATTCATTTGCAGAATCTTGCCTTTGTTCTGATTCTATTTTAATTTGTTTCGCTGTAACTTGACCGATTAGTTGATAATGCTATCTTTAATGTTTTGTGCATACAGGCCTAAAGATGCTGCAATGAAGCGTCGAAAGTAGTAACCACAAAATAAAATAAAATCATAAGGACGGCTGTAGGTGTTTTTATTTTTTGTCACAACTATTTCGAATTACACGATAGTAAAGTAACATTACTTAAGAATATGAGCCAAAAGAGCATAATTATCTTTCTCTGAATTTGCCCGAACGTCTATAAGACAGGGCATCGTTTAGTGTGACGTGTGTATGCTTTTTTTTGTTACATAACCGTCACACGTATAGCTGCACGTACTTTGGCAAAACAGATTTATCTTCCACGAATGTTTCCATTCTTCTGATAATTTCGTTTTCTCCCATGTCAGATCTGGAAGTTTTGTGGGCCACTTGCGTCTGATTACCCGTATTTCCATGTGTCATCTGGGAATGTTATGGCCATGTCAATGTACAACAGAGCACATACACTTTTACATTCATGTTAGTGACCTGGAATCTTTAAAGAATCAAGCTCCCATGCATAAAACAGCTTCAGACGTTAGATTACGTTTTCACTTTGCAAATGAGTTAATATGGTAAATATTTGGCGTTAAGCGTGTAAGCGAGAAAAATCTTTGAAAATGTTTGATACTGCGCTTAAAGTTTGTTGGAATTCGCTAAACGTTCTCATTATGAAATACTGTGTCACAATAGTGTGGGTAATTTTCAACCCATTTTAAGCTGAAGCAGATTTGTAACACGTATACATATCTATGACGTTATCTCTCTTGAACTATATTTTGCCAAATGGTATAATTTTGCAGGTACATTGAATGGTATATGTGGATGCTGTCTACAAACTGTGCTCTGAAGAGAGTCGGTACTGAACGAGGAATACATTAACACGTGATTCCTAGTGCTGAAGTCTTACTGCATGAAGAGCGAAAATGTACTAAGTGAAAAACTTTCCTATCATCATTTTGTGGGGACTGTCTGTGAGGAAAAGTTTCATAAAAGTGTGAATTTATGTGCAATGTTTGTTGGAATTCGTTGAGGATACTGTGCGAATAAAGTCCGGGTACATGCGAACCATCGGTAATGCCGCCACAAGACAACCGTACACTTGTGAGTCAAAATGTTATTACCGCCTGCTTAATAGATTGTTTGCCACCTTTGGAACGAAATACATCACTGATCCCCAGTATCAAGGATGACGGTTTGTTGGTAGGTTTGTGAAGGTATGTGACGTTATATGTCTACGCGCAGGTCATGAAATTCGCGTAACTAATGGGCGTGCACGGTGACGGCGCCCGATAGCGACCGAGATGGGTTCCATAGGGCATACATCAGCCGTATTTGGTAGATGAGACATCAATATGAGTTCACTATAACGCTTCTCAAACCAATGTAGCACGGTTCTGGCTCCGAGACACGGACAATAATACTGTTGAAAGACGACATCGCCGTCGGGTAAGGTATCAAGTATGTAGAAATGGAGGTGTACGCAGCTGTCCGCGTGTCTTCCATTACTACCACAGGCCCCTTGCAAGCACAGGAGAATGTCTCCCATAGCATAATACTGCTCCCACCAGCCTGCGTTCGTGGCGCGCAGCACGTTTCGAGCCACTCACTGTTCACCTCTATGCGCTGACGACCATCAACCTAGTATAGAAAATGTGATTCCTCCGAAGAGCTGAGCAAAATTGTACTCTTTCGGCAGAGATGCCACAGGTAACCATTTATCCTGCTTTACAGGGCAGACAAGCCTCCGAACCCCACGTTCTGTGAAGAGTCATGGACGTCCAACCAATTAGGGCCTAGTAGAAGTTAACACTGTCCTACGTGTTTCCGTAGACGCTCACAACAGTAGCACGTGAACGTTTCACCAGCTTCTTCGTTTTCAAGATACTCGTTCACAGGCTCTGCCATTAGTCAAAGTCGTTTATCTTAATGGATTCCCGCAGCCCTTATCTTCGCTAGTTGGTCCCCCGTCCGTGTTTGCTCCGCTTACATACTTTTGGCACCGCACAGAGTGCCCGATCGCCACCAGGCGGCACCAAACTTCACTGTGGGCAGTGGTCATAATGTTTTGTCTCATCACTGTACAGTTTCTACCTATAATACTTGTACTATTGTGTTAAGCCAGCACCCGTGGTAGGGACAGCGTCTTTGATTAGTAATCTAAACGTCTTCGGTCCTCGGTTCGAAACCCGGAGTGCTTAAATTTTGATTAATAATAAGCATTGGCGACCGAAGACTTCCGGTATAAGAAGTCACCCTCGTTCTGCCAGCGACCTTGTCAAAGAGGGCGGAGGAGCGGACAGAGGTTGAGGTGCCCCTCTTGTCCTTGGGGTGACAAACTGCCCCTCAAGGCAGAAGAATCAGCAGTGATCCAACGGCATGAGGATGCAGAAGGCAATGGAAGCCACAGCATTAAAGACACGTAACATGTATCCACAGGACATGGGGCCTTTAATTGAAAAGTGTCACGATGATCTCTCCACTGGCAAAAGATTCCGGAATAGTCCTCCATTCAGATCTGCTTTATGGGACTGCCAAGGGGGAGGTGACCAAGAAGAAAGCATTCAATTATCAAGGAAAGGATAGTGTTCTACGAATCGGGACGTGGGATGTCAGAAGCTTGAACGTGGTAGGGAAACTAGAAAATCTGAAATTGGAAATGCAAAGACTCAAGCTAGATATAGTTGGGGTCAGTGAAGTGAAATGGAAAGAAGACAAGGATTTCTGGTCAGATGAGTATAGGGTAAATTCAACAGCAGCAGAAAATGGTGTAACTGGAGTAGGATTCCTTATGAATAGGAAGGTAAGGCAGAGAGTGTGTTACTGTGAACAGCTCAGTGATAGGGTTGTTCATATCAAACTCGACAGCAGACCAACACCGACAATGATAGTTCAGATACATACGCCGACGTCGCAAGCTTAAGATGAAGAGATAAAGGAAGTGTATGAGGATATTGAAAGGGTAATAAACTACATAAAGATGGCTCTGAGCACTATGGGACTTAACATCTGAGGTCATCAGTCCCCTAGAACGTAGAACTACTTAAACCTAACTAACCTAAGGACATCACACACACCTATGCCCGAGGCTGAATTCGAACCTGCGACCGTAGCAGTCGCACGGTTCCGGACTTGAACGCCTACACCCGCTCGGCCACCTCGGCCGGCACACTACATAAAGATAGACGAAAATCTAATAGTCATAGGAGACTGCAATGCAATTGTAGAGGAAGGAGTAGAAGAAAAGCTTACAGGAGAATATGGGCTTGGGACTAGGAGTGAGAAGTAGAAAGACTAATTGAGTTCTGCAACAAGTTTGTTAGATTACATCATAGTCAGACAGCGATTCCGTAACCAGATACTGGATTGTAAGGCGTACCCAGGTGCAGATATAGACTCAGATCACAATCAGTAGTGATGAAGAGTAGGCAGAAATTTAAGACATTAGTCAGGAAGAATCAATACGCAAAGAAGTGGGAAATTGAAGTACTAAGGAATGACGAGGTAAGCTTAAAGTTCTCTAAGACTATAGATAAAGAAATAAGGAATACCTCACTAGCCACTACAGTTGAAGAGGAATGGATATCGCTAAAAAGCACCACCACAGATGTCGGAAAGAAAAACATAGGTACAAAGAAGGTAACTGCGGAGAATCCATGGGTGACAGAAGAAACACTTCAGTCGATCGATAAAAGGAGGAAGTACAAAAATGTTCCGGGAAACTCAGGAATACAGAACTAAAAGTCGCTGAGGATCGAGATAAATAGGAAGTGCAAGGAAGCTAAGACGAAATGGATGCAAGAAAAATGTGAAAAAATCGAAAAAGAAATGATTCTCGGAAGGACAGACTCAGCATACAGGAAAGTCAAAACAGCCTCCGGTGACATTAAAAACAAGGGTGGTAACATTATGAGTGCAACGGGAATTCCCCTGTTAAATGCAGACGAGAGAGCGGATGGGTGGAAAGAGTACACTGAAAGCCTCTATGAGGGGGAAGATCCGTATGACGTGACACGAGGAAACAAGAGTCGATTTAGAAGAGAGAGGGGATCCAGTATCAGAATCAGAATTTAAAAGAGCTTTGGAGGACTTAAGATCAAATAAGATAGAAGGGATAGATGACATTCCCTCAGAATTTCCGAAGTCAATGGGCGAAGTGGCAACAAAACGACTACTCACGTTAGTCCGGAGCCGCGCGACCACTATGGTCGCAGGTTCGAATCCTGCCTCGGGCATGGATGTGTGTGATGTCCTTAGGTTAGTTAGGTTTAATTAGTTCTAAGTTCTAGGGGACTGATGACCACAGCTGTTGAGTCCCTTAGTGCTCAGAGCCATTTGACTACTCACGTTGGTGTTTAGAATGTATGATTCTGGTGACATACCACATGACTTTTGGAAAATATCGTCCACGCGATTCCGAAGACTGCAAGAGCTAACAAGTGCGAGAATTATCGCGAAGGCAACTTACCACTTCCTAACAAGAATAATCTACAGAGGAACGGAAAAGAAAATTGAGGATGCCCTAGCTGACGATCAGTTTGTCTTTACAAAAGGTAAAGGCACGAGAGAGGCAGTTCTGACTTAGCGGTTGACAATGGAAGCAAGACTAAAGAAAAATCAAGACACGTTCATAGGATTTTTCAACCAGAAAATAGCCTTCGACAATGTAAAATGGTGCAAATTGTTAGAAATTCTGAGTAAAGTAGGGGTAAGCTATAGGGAGAGACAGGTCATATACAATATGTACAACAGTCAAGAGGGAATAATAAGAGTGGAACCAACAAGAACGAAGTGCTCGTGTTATAAAGGGAGTAGGACAAGGATGTAGCCCTTCTCCCCTAATGTTCAATCTCTACATCGAGGAAGCAATGATGGGAATAAAAGAAAGGTTTGGGAGTGAAATTAAAATTCAAGGTGAAAGAATATCAATGATACGATTCGCTGATGGCATTGCTATCCCGAGTGAGAGTGAAGAAGAATTACATGATCTGCTGAACGGAATGAACGATCTAATGAGTACAAAATATGGATTGAGAGTAAATCGATGAAAGACGAATTAATGAGAAGTTGCAGAAATGAGAACAGCGAGAAACTTAACATCAGGGTTGATAGTCAGTAAAATAACTAATGACAGACTGAGCAAGGAGGACATCAAAAGCAGATTAGCAATGCAAAACGGGCATTCCTGGACAAGAGAAGTCTTCTAGTATAAAACAAGGCCTTAATTTGAGGAAGAAATTTCTGAGAACTGATGTCTGGAGTACAGTATTGTATGTTAGTGAAACATTGACTGTGGGAAAACCGGAACCGAAGAGAATCGATGCATTTGAGATGTGGTGCTACACACGAATGTTGAAAATTAGGTGGACTGATAATAAGCTAAGGAGTGAGGAGGTTCTGCGCAGAAGGGGAGAGGTAAAGAATATGGGAAAACACTGGTAAGAAGAAGGGATAGGACGATAGGACATCTGTTAAGACGTGAGGGAGTGACTTCCATGCTACTAGAAGGAACTGTAGAGGGCAAAAGCTGTATGGAAGATGGAGATCGGAATACATCCAGAAATTGAGTACGTGGGTTGCAAGTGCTACTCTGAGATGAAGAGGCTGGTACAATAGAGGAATTCGTGGCGGTCCGCATCAAACCAGTCAAAGACTGATGACCCAAAAAAATTGTGTAAACTATTAACATAAGATCGTACCCGTTAATGTGTAGGTTATGAAGTTGGAGAGACATCCCGAAACTGGTATTAGGTCTCTGGACAGTGACTTCCAAGGGGATCGTCCCTACTCGTCATCATCAATTTCGTCCGGATTTGTGGTATATGCAGGATTTCCAAATAAATCAAAACACATATTGTATTTATTAATATTTTCATGAAATGCATGAAAAGGAAAGGCAAATAAAATTTGAAATTGCAAATATATTTTCAGGAAGAGATGGTGAGACCTACACATCGTACGTGAAATTAGATATTTATATTATTTTACACGGTCTGGAGTGACGTTCAACATAAAAACACGGGAAGCAGTACGTATATATATATATATACATATATATATATATATATATATATATATATATATATATATATATATATATATATATATATATCGTGGTGGAATCGCCTAAGTCTGTTCGAATGCACTACGGACATGAATAGATGCAGGTGACCAAAGAGGATGCTTACGTACGTGTCACCTGTTAGAGTCGTATCTAGACGTCACATATCACTCCAATTGCACGCGCCGCACACCATTACTGAACCTCCACCAACTTTAACAGTCCCCTGCTGACATGCAGATTCCATGGCTTCGTGAGACTGTCTCCATACACGTACATGTCCACCCCCTCGATACAATTTTAAACGAGACCCTTCCAACCAGGTAACATGTTTGCAGTCATCAACAGTCCAATGTCGGTGTTGACGGGTCCAGGCGAGGCGTAAAACTTTGTGTCGTGCAGTCATCATGGGTACAGGGGTGGGCCTTCGACTTCGAAAGCCAATATCGATGATGTTTCGTTGAGTGATTCGCACGCTGACACTTGCTGATGGCCCAGAACTGAAATCTGCATCAATCTGTGGAAGGGCTGCACTTCCGTCACTATGAAAGATTCTCTTTAGATATCGTTGGTCCCGTGCTTGCAGGATATTTTTGTGGCCACAACGATCTCGGAGATTTGATGTTTTGCGGGATTCCTGATATTCACGGTACACTCGTGAAATGGTCGTACGGGAAAATACCCACTTCATCGCTATCTCGGAGATGCTGTGTCCCATCACTCCTGCGCCGACTGTAACACTACTTTCGAACTCACTTAAATTTTGATAACCTGCCACTGTAGCAGCAGTAAGCGATCTAACAACTGCGCCAGACACTTATTGTCTTATATAGGCATTGCCGACCGCAGCGCTGTAGTATGCCTGTTTACATATCTCTATATTTGATTACGCATGCCTGTACTAGTTTCATTGGCGCTTCAGTGTATTTTCTCATTGCAATGACTGCTTCATAAAATTTTGGGTGTGCAGCTGCAAAATTCAGCTTCTTCTTCTAATATTTCGGCTGCATGTTGTTCAGGTTGGCTAACTCATGGAATCCGACATTTTTTGTAGTAAACCTACAAAGACGTGGCGACATGGTTACGTCGACTGCACAGCCACAGGCATAATTCATCCACATTGTTCTTCATTGCCACCGACCAATGTCTCTGGCGCCTATGTGTATGTGGCCGCACGCGCAATGGTGAGGTCCACGAGTTTGAAAGGATGGAGTGAGCGCTGGAGCGTCAGTCTTTTGGTTCACTCTGAAGTCGGCTGAACGATATGCAACCGAAGTTTTAGAAGAAGAAATTGAATTTTTACGGCTGCGCACCCGAAATGTAATGGAAGTAGGGGCAGCAGTAGTTTCCTCGGCATCTTGCACACCTTATAAGAGCCGCATTTTGACAATTATGTGGTTGTTTTAAAGTTTCTACAGAGAGACAAACTTGGTTTACATATATAAAACGCTCTCTGTCGTACAGTTTGGCATCGAACCACAAGTAACGCATCATATGCCAAATACTGGTGAGGATAGCCGGTGATGTACAGTGGAACGTACGAGTATTTCAATGCGATCTTCTAGGGATGCGATATCTTTTTCTCTCTCGACGAGATAAGAACAGTTTCGAAGCTTCTTGATCAAATTCCTTACATAATAATAAAAATTTACTTCGCAGTGTCGCTTCAGCTGCCGATGGCTGTTTGAAGATCAAAATAAAACTAAAGGAATTCGAAGTTCTTAACGCTTTAGTTAAGGTACATTTTTGGAAATTTATATTCAGAGTACTTGAGGATGCTGTAAGTACAGTCTTTTCTTGGAAATTAGCTTGCAACTCTAAATTTTCCTTAGCCTTTGCCTATTCATGCCTTCTATGAAAATATTATTAAATACAGCATATTGAGCATTATTTCGCTTAAGTAGAGACCGAAAGAAAGTCTAAAACAGCCGGATTACCATTCTGTACTCGCCAAACGCAGCCTCGAAACTACGCTAATACCAGTGGCTCACGTCTCTCCCGGGCTCGTCAAAAATGCTATTTTTTTCTGAACGATTGGTCATCAGGAGCTCCAACTTCCGCCGATTTCATTCATGGATAATAACTGCTTATACAGGGTGACAAGTATTTAAACCGACAAACTCTGGGAGGTTGTAGGGGACATCAAAGCAAATATTTTTCCCTAACGTCATTTTTTCCTATGAGGATTATTTAAACCGGTGGAGGCCGTATTACGCTCTTCAATTGTAGGAAACTGCATCCACCAGTGTAGTAATGCATTGTCTCTGTTTACTAATGGTCTGTACCATGGCCTGCTCGATCCCCAGATATGTCCCCTCTGGACTTTGTTCTGTGGGGAGAGAGGAGGATCTGGTTGCCTGGATAGCAGCAGCAGCAGCAGCAGGAACAATTCAGGATACTCCTGGGGCTTTTGCCCGTGTCAGAGAGAACGTGATCTGACGGTGTAACCTTTGGCCGGCCGTAGTGGCCGAGGGGTTCTAGGCGCTGCAGTTCTGAACCGCGCGACCGCTACGGTCGCAGGTTCGAATCCTGCCTCGGGCATGGACGTGAGTGATGTCCTTAGGTTAGTTAGGTTTAAGTTCTAGGGGACTGATGACCTCAGATGTGAAGTCCCATAGTGCTCAGCGCCATTTGAACCATTTGGTGTAACCTTTGTTTACGTGTCAATAGAGGCGTTTTTGAAAATCTACTTTAGCTTAATTGAATTTGGGTTGCGTTAATGTGTTGTCTCTTGGTCACAAAAAATGGAAAAGTGCTTGTTGGTTTAATTTGCCGCCAGAGAAATCTTCCTCTACCGGTTCAAACACTTCTCGTAGCAAAAAATGACATTAAAGAAAAATATTTGTTTTGATGTCCCCTACAACCTCCCAGAGTTTGTCGGTTTAAATACTTTCCACCCTCTATAATAAATTCGGATACACTTTGTGACATGAACACTGATTAATTCTGCTGTCGTTTTATTGGATAAACATTACAATTTTTACTATTGGCCTTGAATAACTAGATTAGGCACAATTTTAATTAGAATTCAGACTGTAAAATACAATTACGTCGTGGCGTACCTTTTATAAATAGGAAATTTAAGCAGTGAGTTGCTTTTTACAGAAAGTCCAATATTCTCAAAAGGCGCAAATGTAGAAAGTAGTTCCTTTAAACTCCAACACAGTAAGAAATTCTAAGTGCCTCCTTGACAATTCATGTACGCCAACAGGCGTCTGTCAGGGCTACCATCTTAGCGTTCATTTATACCAAGAGCTATTTCGGCATGCTAACTGTTGTTTACGAGATAAGTTGAATAAGTAAAGCAACACTTTTTTTCTCTGCCTATTTCGGATGAAGAAAATACGGAATTTATTTTAGGACTTTTGGAATATTCCCGCTTCAGCCTCTACAGTTTCATGAAGTTTCTGTAGGTGGCGAAGCTATACGGAGCCTTCTAAGTGGCGTCAGTAACGGAGGTGCGTTCCAAGCAGAGAGCTGTCACTGAGTTTCTTGTGGCGGAAATCCAGAGCATCGCAGATATTCATAGGCGTTTGCAGAATGTCTACGGACACCCGAAAATGAACACAAGCACGGTCAGTCGTTGAGCGAGGCGTCTGTCATCACCGCAACAAGGTCACGCAAAAACTGGCAGACTTATCCGATGTCCCTTGTGCCGGCCGGCCGCACACCGCTGTTGACTCCTGCAATGCTGGACCGAGTGGTCACTCTCATTCGAGGTGATCGACGGATCACAATCAAACGGCTCGCAGCGCAACTCGACGTCTTTGCTTGTAGTGCTGATACGCTCGTCCACCAGCTGGGATACACAAGGGCATGTGCTCACTGGGTTCCTGACTGCCTAACAGAATACTATAAAGGCAACGAAGCCGGCCGCTGTGGATGAGCGGTTCTGGGCGCTACAGTATGGAACCGCGCGACCGCTACGGTAAAGGTTCAAATCCTGCCTCGGGCGTGGTTGTGTGTGATGTCCTTAGGTTAGTTAGGTTTAATTAGTTCTAAGTTCTAGGCGACTGATGACCTCAGAGTTAAGTCGCATAGTGCTCAGAGGCATTTGAACCATTTGTCCCGCGGTCTAGCAATAGGAAGTCAGCATCAAGGCAGGCTATCTCGATAACACGCCTCCCTCGTGAGCTGATAAAGTAATGCCGTCCCAGGCATCGCTGACCAAGAAGTGCTCTTGAAAGTTCCATGCGGCCCCCACGGTTTTCTCGATCCAGACCAATCAGGGTAGCGGAAGACCGACCCGCTCTGTTTTCTTGCTCTCCAGCAAGTCTGACACGGGCCCTGTAGCAGTGCAGATCTTCTCGCTTCTCCCAGTGCTGTAGCACTGTGAACTTAGTTTTCGCAGACACCAACCTTCGTCATACTTTACCTTCTGGCTCGCCCTCACCTCCCTTGGCCCGACAATGTATTCCCTATAGCTTAGCTTTTGCCAATAAATGGCCTTACAAAAGAAACTTTGTCCTTCCCTTTCCAAAACGTTCACCACCGTCCCATCCGCCCATCCTGTACAGCATGTTTAGCGACATAAAAATGTAAACGAACTGCTCCTTCATGAAAACGCAAGGCCTCTTGCGAGTCTGCACCCTTGAGAGGAGTTCACACAACTTCATTGGACTACTCTACCCCATCCACTCTACAGCTCTGATATCACACCTTCCGACTTTCATCTGTTTGGCCCAATGGAGAATACGCTACGTGTGAAACAGTACATGGATGATGGTGGGATTACTGATGCAGCAAGATGTTGGCTCCGACGTCAACCAATAGAGTGGTACCATGCAGGTATACAGGTCTTCCCAGTAAGGTGGCGCAAGGCCATCGCGTTGGACGGAGATTGTGTTGAAAAATAGGGTTTTGTAGCCAAAATAGTGGGGAATAATACTGTGTATTGGAAATATGATAAAAACTAATGTGCTTTCAGGAAGGAATTGTTACATTAGTTACTGAACGCCTTTCTTACATGTATGGTGGAAACGTCAACACATAGTGTTTATGATTTTACTGCTACGTATGCTTTTCAGGTTGCAGACCAGATAACATGTTGAGGATTCAAACCCTTAAATGAACGACACTTCGTATGTCCAAGGCGGTCAGACCAGCTGCCCTTCACTTTCATTACCTACAAGTTACGGTTCAGGTTGAAAAGCGATAATTGAAATAAGAGCACTTAGATGAATACAAATCATGGCCATCTTTGTCGTCATCAAAACAAGGCCTATTTTTTCAAAGTGTGTACTTTTATTGCACCGGTCTTAA
The DNA here is from genome assembly GCF_021461385.2 of Schistocerca piceifrons. NCBI lineage: Eukaryota > Metazoa > Arthropoda > Insecta > Orthoptera > Acrididae > Schistocerca > Schistocerca piceifrons. The sequence goes on from NC_060140.1 coordinate 171,605,111, forward strand.
GAGTAGTACTCAAGGAGAAATGAAGTTAGACACACTAGTGATCATATCCCTAACCAAATTCTCTAAGTTACTAGGAAGAAATGGTAATTTGGAATGCCACAGCAAAACGGTTTATCACCAGAGACTAAGAAGGTGCTAACGAGTATATGATTTCTTACGAAAACTCAGAGAAATCGATTGAAAATCAAGTGGACACATACAGGATGAAAAGCTCGAAGCGAAACCGAAAAAAATTTTCATTATATTTCCAAACGTTGGCAGGCAGAAAACATCTTTCAAAGGCTGTCGTGATGATGGCTGTTTTCTCAAAAGACTGTAGGCTATCAAATGAAGGAAGCTTTAAAGAATTGACGAAATTTGATGTCGAAGAATGTGGGGATACTGAATTAGCTGCACAGTATAGCTCTGACAGCAAAAGAGATACGTTTCCTAGTAAAAGTCTATAAAACGAATTGATTAACTGCTATGGGGAAGAAATTAATTCGCAAGTATAACACGAAATCAAAGAAAACAGATTCTACAGTACTGGATTCGATGCGATCAGAGAAGATTTCTTTTGTTTTATTAGTCCACGAGAGCCAGAAAAAGTCTGTGGAAATTAGCTATGAACGCTCACCATAGACGTCAAACAAACGAAGATTTCTCTTCAATTACTGTGACACTAAGGTCTTTTGAGGATGTCAAAGATGCCAATATTTGTGACAAAGATAAAACAGACGAAGAGAATGAAGATACCCGAATGACTGGAGTAAAATTAGGAAGGCAATGCCACAAGTTGCTCCAAAAAATCGTAACACAACACACTAACAAATGTCATACTAACTAATGTAAATCCACCCGATGATGTAGGTTTAAACCTTTGAAACGAGACGTGGAAATAAATAAAACGGTGACTGATAACAGTAAACTTGTTGTTTCATTTAATGTCAATGACAATCACGGTAAAGCCTAACCTAAAATTTTCGCATTTAAAGTTAGGTAAAAGTCTATTAAACTCTATGAGAAAGTTCGATGTTAGTAATTATATTGGTATTCAACAGACGGATGCTCTGTTCCGAGGTTGTGGGAGCAGTCACTACAATATATGAGGTTCATTCAAATGAAACCTTTGCCTTACACGTAAGGTGGCACCATGTAACTGCGGGTATGGTGGCGCCATCTATTGACAGACTGACGCGTGCGCACGGTCTGATGTGGCATAGCGCCAGAGTGTTTTCACGCCGGAGAGAAGGTGGTCACACAAGTTATTGTCCACTACCGAACATGCAGGGGAGTACACAGGAACAACGAGGAGTGATTAGATTTTTGGCGGCTTAGGGAGCTGGTGGCCGTGAAATGTATCGATGGATGAAGGCTGTGTACGGTGAGTACATTCTGAGTCGTTCAAGTGTTGTGGAATGGTGCAAACGATTCCCTGAAGGGCGCGAGTCACTGGAAGACGATGCTCGTCCTGGACAGGTTCATCGTGTCACCACATCGGAAATTGTTGCGGAAGTGAATGCTTTAGTCTTGGATAACCGCAGAATCACCGTCGACGAGATCCATCGGTTACCGGGTATTAGCGTGGGCATCGCCCACACCATAATGCATCAACACTTGAACTTTCGAAAGATCTGTGGGCAATGGGTTTCCCACCAACTGACCGCCGAACAGCGCAATACTCGAATGGAACCGTCTTTGAGTCATCTCCAACGTTATCATGAGAAGGAACACGGCTTTCTGTCGCGTAGTGTCACAAGTGACTAAACATGGTGTCACCATTTTGAACCGGAAAGCAAGCGTCAGAGCAAGCAGTGGAAACATGCGACTGCACCACCTCCAAAGAAATCAAAGGCCGTGCATACCAGTTCTGGTAAGGTCATGGTGTCCTTCTTTTTTGACCACAAGGGTCCACTACTTGTCGAGTTCCTGGAACAGGGAACGACCATCAATGTCCAGCGTTATCAAGCCACTTTACAGGACCTTAGACGAGCCATTAAGTCGAAACGCCGAGTAATGTTGTTCTATGGCGTTATCCTCCTGCATGATAATGCTCGCCCACACATGGCCAATGCGGTGAAGACGACATTGCAGCAGTTTCTCTGGGCAACGTTGGAACACCCACCGTTCAGTCCCGACCTAGCACCGTATGACTTTCATGTGTCTGGACCTCAGAATCAAGCTATTCGCGGACATCGATTAACAACGACAGACGAAATGTGTGACTGAGTCCAGGCCTGGACTCGAAAGCAGCCTACCAGTTTCTTCAAGGATGGAACCGACCGGCTAGGGTCGCAATGGGATAAATGTGCCAACAGTTTTGGCGACTATTTTTCAGTATGTGTACTGGGTACAACTACATTTTTTGAATTAATAAAATCGATACCCTTACTTTACATTAGTGACCAGATATCATTTTAATGCCCCTCATCGAAAAAAATGAAACAGTTTACATAAACGATCTGGTAGATGGTATTGTCAACGGCTTCAGACTGTTTGCTGATGATGCTGCAGTCTATAAGAAAGTAGTACCACAAGAAAGTTGTGAACAAACTATCGAGGATTTGCAGAAAATAAATGCATGGTGTAAGGTCTGGCAGTTATCTCTCAATATTATCAAGTGTAACCTACTGCGTATAACAAAGCGAAAATCCCCATTAATGTAAGAGTACAAAATGGATGCCCAGCGTTTGGAAGAAGTAACACCCGTCAAGTATCAGAGTGTGACTATTCGAAATGATCTCAAATGGAATGATCAGATTATACAATTAACGGGTAAGGCGAACTCTAGATTTCGGTTTATTGGTAGAATCCTGAAGCGATGCAGTCCTTCAACAAAGAAAATTACTTACCATACGTTGGTTCATCCAGTCTTAGAGTATTGTTCGTCAGTAATGAACACTTACCAGTTGTGTCTGATTCAAGAGATTGAGAAGGTCCAAAGAAGAGCGGCAAGATTCGTGACTGGTACATTTAGCCATCGCGAGAGCGTTACGAATCTCATAGAAAGTTCGGAGTGGGACACACTAGCAGACAGACGACGCGTTATACGGAAGGGGCTGCTCACTAAATTCCAAAATCCGATCTTCGCCAAGGATGTAGAGCATATATTATTACCACGAACGTTCAAATCGCGCAATGTTCACCATTCAAAGGAAAATTAGAGTTCGTACTGAGCCATTCAGATAGTCGTTTTTCCCTCGCGCGATCCGCGAGTAGAACACAGGGGGGTGAAATATAACGTTGGCGCGACTAGTGCCCTCCGCCAAACACCGCTTGGTGGCTAGCGGAGTATATGTGTAGATATGTTGATGTAGAAAAAATTGACCGATTAAGAAATGCACCCAGACACCTAGAATATGTTGGAATAGTCGAACGTCGACAATGGCACACAGCAAGATTTCCCAGAGCCATCATAAGAATTTAATAAACTAAATAAAAACTAGTAGCAATCACCATACTAGGCTAAAAGGGCGACAAGAGCCCAAATGTTCTAATAAAGAGAAATGAAATGAAATTATGTTAAAAACTATAAATGTAGGAAGTCCAGCTGTCAAAGGCAGAAGCACTTAAAGGAAAAAAAAATAGTCTGTTGAGGGGAGAAAAGGGTATCAACCTCATCGTTCATTAATGTCACGTGCACTAAAATGGTCATAACATAGTTTGATTAACGCTACTTCCATGATATGTGGATACAGCCACATTTTTCGGATGTCATGTTATTAATTTACACAACACGCCCACCCCCAGAAGCAATGGCGGACACCCCTACCACGGCCACCCACCCCAAGTCCAGCCCTCCCCCCCCCCAAGAACCCATCGCATATGCGCCCTCGCCCCCTCCCCACTCCCTCACGCAATCGCCCAATACAGCGTCAGTTGATGCAAGGTGATGCCTGTCAGAACCAATTTTCTTACCCAAGTCAATCATTCTGAAAGGCCATGTAGGTATGAAACGAGATCGACCATGGATATAATTACCATGTGTGTGACCACATGTATCTATAGTAAAACAATGAAGGAATTTCTGGTCTGACATATGTTAACAAATGATTAGGTATTCATTAAAACTCATATCTGTATCGATCTTGTGCTGTACTTATAGTAAGAAATCCACATATACCAAGATTCCAACTTCCTGAACTATGTTTGTTTATTTAATTGAAATCCAAGTCTTTATCTACACGTCCCTCATTTACATGTTTGAAGGTTTTGTGATCTTATCTAAATGCATTAATAAAGTTTGCGTTCTAACGCACATGTTGTTTCGAAACATTTTATAAGGAATGTCCAGATTCGCTGCTGTGTGATATTAATTTTTATATATATTTATTTATTCATTCCCTTTCATTACAGATGTGGTTCGGCTAAAGTGTCATTATCGAGTGGCCTGTGGTACAATGTGGATGACATTATTTTCATTATACATTTCAATTTTTAACTAGAACAGTTAGCATGGATCGTTAGTTAAGTAGTGCATATTTTCTAGATGGACTGACATAAATATAACATCGTTGGCATCTGTATTTTAACCGCCGTTATATATTTGCTGAATTAAGGTGGTAATTAATGTTATGACAGTAATGTAACGGTTCTGCAGCTAGAGTCACATGTTTACAAACTATAAGCATTGTTATACAGATGATATATACATTATTTGATTGCACATAATATGTCGATGGCTGCTGTAATTTCGTAGTAGTCTGTGTTTCTAGCGATCGTAGATGCTAATAATTTACAGGTATCTACCGGGTAGGCGTTTATATTTGACATTCATACATCGGTTAATTTTTGTTATCGTTAATTTTTCGTAAATTATGACATTTTCGTATATATTGTATTGACACTTTGACATAGGTTTGCATTGTATTTATACGAGCAATTGCTTTAAGGTTTTTTAATGGTGTTCGTCGTCATTGGCTGCAGACAGCATTTTGAATTTATTCTTTTTCTTCTCCTAATATGTCAATAACTTTTTTGAAAATAAAGCTGATCTTTAAGATCCATCTATTTATTCAATATATCTTGTGGTTGTCTTCTTATTGTACATAAATTTCAAGTTCCTCCAGAATGGCCATGGTAGGACCATTTGGAATTTTATGACGTACCTGCAGTAGATGTTAAATTGTATGTGCCATGTGTTGACGGTCTTCTAGATGGAGAACAATTTTGATTATTTGACATATAATATGCTGCAGGCCCTATTACATTAACGGCTCTAGAACCTTGGGGATGTCAGTGAGATGTAAAGTATGTTGTTGGGGTTTAGCAGTCACAGTAAAAGTATATGTTCCTATTTATCATGCATGATATCCCCAAAGAAGAATACTGAATGTTGTTTCACTTTGTAAGGAAGTGACGACGACATACTATCATTAAATGTTCTGTATTTCAGATCATCAATACCTGTTAAAATCTTCTGCAGGAGTTGATATTTTGGTTGAAAAATGTTTTCAATAAACCCATACATGCTGAAAACCTCTCAACATGTATGAGCAATATCATTAAGAGATCAGTTTTACTATAGTTTGACGGTCCCTCAAAAATGTTTTCTAAATATTTGACTCTAAGCATTTGTTTTAAATTTGCACACCAAAATTTGTTCAAATGGCTCTGAGCACAATGGGACTTAACAGCTGTGGTCATCAGTCCCCTAGAACTTAGAACTATTTAAACCTTACTATCCTAAGGACATCACACACATCCATGCCCGAGGCAGGATTCGAACCTGCGACCGTAGCAGTTTCGTGGTTCCGGACTGAGCGCCAAGGACCGCTAGTCCACCACGGCCAGCCCAAAATTTGTCAAGTAAAACGTAAAACTATTGAAGGCACAATAACGACAAGATTTCATATCTATTTATGACAGATAATTGTATACTATTTCCTTCAATGTCTACAGCTGAAGATGAAAATAATTTCTTCTTCATGAATGACCACAACGCAGATAGCACCTTGGGGTAGCGGTAATTTGGCGTTTCTACGGCATCACAACGAAGGCACTGCTAATGGCACCAAAAGCCCTTCCCAAGATCGTTGCTAATAGCACAATTGGGCTATATAATTATTTTGCAACAAATCAGTAGGATATGTAGGCTCTCTCTACACTTAAAAGGACATAAGTTTGATCCCCACTGTGTTTAATTTGTTAACTTTTAATGATTACACTGCTAATAATCTAGCTGAGGTACCATAAAATTGCAGTAGCGCAATTCTGCAAGCAACAGCGCTAGTAAGGTATTTGTGATGTTGAATGGCTATGGATTCAATGCTTGTCATATTTGGAATGTTAAATTTTAACTGTCACACAAAAGCTTCAAGAAAAAACCACTCATCTGCATGTACACACACACACACACACACACACACACACACACACACACACACACACACACACACACACACGTGCAACACAGGCTACGATGCATTTACACTTAGAAGCTTATGAGAAGCACGGAACTGTCAGTCATATAGCTCCATTTCCATTGTACAGTTGTTGAAGTCCTCAACACGTTTACCATCATCACCCTTTCAGGGATTAGGCTCTTTGACCTGTGCCAGCTTCAGTATGTTTATTTCAAGAATTACACTCATAACTGTGTTATGTACCAGAGCACACACTCTTCATCACAACCACCATCACCATCACAGATGAGCTTAAAGTCTTACGTTTCCACCTCTTCAGCAGATACGCATGGTTCAAACATGTTATTATAAATAAGTTCAGGACGACAGATACATTGCTGCTGTTTGCTTCTGTGCACAAGCTGAATGTTAGTGATAAAAATGTTGAGGAGTTGTACCTCAGAGTGTCACTTTTTAATCCGTGGTTAAAAAAGAAAATATGAGGTAAAGCGATCAGAGATGTGATGATGAGTGAATCAATTAGTAATTTTATGTACACATACAATATGAGAATATTAGGAAATCTTGTAAGGGCAGCTACACATATGATATCACAACCGACAGGAACTTCCACAGAACGACATTTTGTTACATATCATGGCCCTTAACGCAGCATAAGAACTGTATCGGAAAAATGCAGAGGGTATCAAAATATGCATATGTCTCTAACGAACTGCATCACATTGAAAGCGAACTTCAAGAAAAATAGTGGTTTCAGTTACTGTCACCCAAATATTGATTTTTAAGTGTATATATGTTTTAAGTTGTGATTGTTGTGACTTGGCAAGACAGCCAAGCCACTAGGAGGAAGCCGAAAGGCACGCGTTTAAGCTCACGCAGGCTGGCTTGAGGTCTGGAACAGGTAAAGCAATTTACTAGCAAAAAAGGTACGTAGCTTCTGGAATACTTAACTTTAATCCATAATTGGTGAACATCGGTCTGACGGTACATGCATCACAAGATAAATAGCATGTGATAATGGCGCCTTGCTAGGTCGTAGCAAATGACGTAGCTGAAGGCTATGCTAACTATCGTCTCGGGAAATAAGAGCGTAATTTGTCAGTGAACCATCGCTAGCAAAGTCGCCTGTACAACTGGGGCGAGTGCTAGGACGTCTCTCTAGACCTTCCGTGTGGCGGCGCTCGGTCTGCAATCACTGATAGTGGCGACACACGGATCCGACGTATACTAACGGACCGCGGCCGATTTAAAGGCTACCACCTAGCAAGTGTGGTGTCTGGCGGTGACACCACAGTGATAATGAAGTAAGTTAAACAACCAAACTGCAAACCATTCACTTTCATCAGTGTTGAAGACCCTGGGAGCAATGCACAATGGCATAATATTACCTGATTCAGTACGTTGTACCATTGTGGTACAACAAATCTAGGAATGATATTCTTCACACATAATGAAAGGCTGTGGTTTAAAATGCTTATGTGTTTTCGAAAGGCAAAATCTCATCATTTTCGACGATATCGCGTGAGATAAACAGGAACAAATATAAAACTACTTCTCTTTCGGCCGTCACAACACCATCCACGTAGCTTGTACCTCACAAACATACTAAAAGGTTTCCGAACAGCTTCTGTGAGCTAATGAATATCTTATTAATGCCATCACCATCCATGTACCTCTTAAACATACTTCAGGGTTCACAAACAGCTTCTTTAAGTTTAAAGAACTTCTAGAAAGATCTTGACATATGCCAGATGAACAGTTTGTTCATTATGTCAATAAGGAGAAGTTTAAAACAGTTTCCCAATTACGAATAATGAATGATTAGCCCATCATATCATTTATTAATGTAAGTGTTAACAGCATACACAGTTATTTTATATTTTTGAAATACAGTTTTCAGCTGTGAGATGGGAGACACTTGCTCTTCTCACGGCCTCATACTAAGTACAAACGTGATACTTTCAGACAGTTAAAAGGAGGTAGCACACGTTTTATCTACATCTCAATGCACAAAGTTTTCATCATTATGCCCACAAGCTTTAAATATGCTGATTCATAGTGAAAAATGATCTGTATGGCAAGGAACACCTGGATTCCGAAATCAGATGTCCAAGAAACATATTCTGGCAGAATATCGGTAGTGAGCGAGGTGTTAAGTTAACCAACTCTAAGAAACAAAAACTCAGAGATACTCAGTCATCACAAGATGATCAGCCCATAGCATTCCTTCTTATGTTTGGAGTTAAAACAAATAAAGTAGGCAGTCTTTCTTACATGGGTTGTTCAGTCCATTTTCCAACCACCCAAGAAACTTATGCCGCATCCAGTTAAAGATAGTCTTTGGAACAGTGTACCCGAAATTTATAGAATGCTGTGTGAAAATAGTAGCTAATACTAAGATCTTCAGAAAGCGTCTCAGAGCACTGATACCACATCACATATGGAAATTTCGACAGAGTTGCTGTTGCTGAGCAAAGCCCATGAATAAACACGATAATGTATTATAATACAGGAATAGCATCCCATGCATATACTTACTCCGATTCTGTAGTCAAAGAAGGCATTGAGATCACAGTGTGTAACAAAAACTGTAACTGAGGCGATGGTTACACCTTTAGTATTGCATGGAAGTGGAAGTCTGATGCTGAAAGGGAAGAGAGAAATCTAGTTGACCAGCTACTATATAGTGAAATCAGCATCACTAGCGTTATTCAGTCTTAGACATCGGCACAATTCCTGGTAGCATATGGAAGACTAGTGACATCTCCATATGTAATTCGGGCAAGTAAAGTACCTAACGGTCTTACTGAAATCTAATCTGATGATGGGGACGGAAGATACTGACAATAGCTCCTAAACGATAGATATGACGCAGCAAGTAGTCCACGAAGCATTTATTCAAGCACATTATCAGCTTTCAACAATATTTACACATTTATTATGTCACATCATCAAGCAAAATTATGTATAACGTGTTTAACCGAATTTAATATGTTACACAGTGAACAGCAGATTGTGAAAATTGTAACTTGTATAATTACACTTCAAAATTTACTATCAGTGAAATACCTTTGTGAAAACTATAACGTGTGTAATTGTAGTTCTGAATAGCAGTGCACAAACTAAGTACAGTTCTCAGTTTATTATATTACACAGTGATTTATATATTGTCAAAAATGTAACGTGCATATTTACAGTTCACAACAATAGTGAACAAGTGTGTTATTTTTGGTTTTTTTTTCCTTTCTTGTTGCTTAGCAGTGATTGCACATTTGGCAACTGGACTTACTTCATTTATAGTTTTTAACATAACTTTATTTCAATTCGATTTATTATGACATATGGGCTTTTGTCACCCTTTGGGCCTAATATGGTGGTTGCTACTGGTTTCTCTTTGGTCTATTTAGTTCCTTACTACGGCTCTCTCACTCTGTGCCATTCTCAGGGTTCGACTGTTCCAGGATATTCTAGGTGTCGGGTTGCATTTCTTAATCGGTACATTTTTTCTAGCAGTTTTCGAGTATTTTCCTGTATTTGTTGTGTGAATGTTGGCATGTTGAGTTCAGCATATAATGGTTTATTCTGGTCCACCGAGGGGCTTTGAGCATTATTCTGAAATATCGGTCCTCGAGTCTTCGCAGCACTTGTTGGTTTGCTTTGCAAGTTGTCCCCCAAGTTGAACAGCCGTATAATAGAACTGGGAATATTGTTGTCTTACAGAGTATCATTTTTTCGGATTCCCATCTCAGCGCTGGCTAAAAGTGGGAATAGTGTATGTATTAGGTTTATCATTTTCCATTTTTTATGTACGACATGTGTTTTAAAGATAAGCTTTTTGTCCAAAATGACTCTAAGATATTTACCCTGATTAGTCCAATGTAAGTGTGTTCCGTTAATTACTTATAAGTCGCGTAGTTCTGGCCTCTCCCTCGTAAATGTTATTCCTTGTGTTTTTTCCTCGTTTAATTTGACGTAGTTTTCACGTGCCCATTCTTCTATAGTGTTTTAGCTGTCTTTTCATCCTTGTTACCGCAACGGTCGTTCTACTTCTATTTGCAAGTAAGTCGGTGTCGTCTGCAAAATGAGCCAACACTACGTTGGGTAAAAGAGGTATGTCGTTAATATAAATTATGAACGGTATCGGCGGCAGTACTCGTTCGAAAAATTTGGATACGGTTGGAAAGATTCTACTATGTCTGTGGTTCTGGGGCAGTTTTAAAGATTTACCAGGTTTTGGTATTGGTATAATGCTAGATGTTTTCCATTTTGTCGGGAAATATTCGTGTCTGAGACATCCATTGAAAATTCATGTTAGCAATGTTATTGGTTTTCTTGGTAACTGTTTTAATTGTTCATCTGTTACGCCATCTGGGCATGTGGCCACTTTATCCCCAAATTCCTTATTACTTTTCGGATAACAGTCGGGCGCGTCACCAGTGGCGCTTGTTCGCTTGGTGTGTTTCTAATATTTTCTGCTATTCGCCTTCTTCTATTGTTTTCGGCGTCTGGGTTATCGTTGTTGGGTATATCGATAGTATTTTGCACTTCCGTAAGTCTCTACAACAATTTCCGCTTTATATTAACAGAATCTTCCGTCGGTTCTTGGTAGAAACACATTATAATAATAAATGAAAAGCACCAGTTTGCTTTTGTTCTACAATATTACTTTTCTTGCTAACTGGTTTTCGGCTTATATTTGGAGAAGAAGGCCTTGTAAGCCGAAAACCGGTTAGCAATAAAAGTAATATTGTAGAACAAAAGCAAACTGGTGCTTTTCATTTATTATTTCCGCTTTAAATAACGAATCGAAAGTGTTTTGAAATTTGTGCCATATTTTTCGCAGTCTATTTTTTAAAGCCTTCAGCTCTTGAAGTGGAGGAGGAAAGTTGTCCATGTTATCGTGGTTCGTCTGCACATCGTTTGAATTTTATTTGTGTGTGTGGTTATGGCTTCTTCTATCTCTTGTCTATTGTTTAGTGCCAGTGTTGGTGGTACATTATTATTATTGAGATAGTATCTATATTGGCACCAATTTGTGTGGTTTTTGGTGCTGGAATTGTGGTTCAAATGCTTCCGCCAGTACACCTTTAATTGGATCGTTGTCTGGCGTTAAATCGTTGATTGTAGTTGGTCTTGGGTTTATGCGTAGGTTCTTTATCATAATTATTTCAGGGACATCCGGTATACGTTTGTGTGCTACCAGGAAGTGAGTCAGTTCTTCCGGGCCAAAGATAATGCATTAGAGTTGTTCTTCCAATTTATGTAATTTTTCTCTGGGTTTGGTTCTCCGCGAGTTCCTAGCATAATGTTTAGCAGTTACCCCCCCCCCCCCCCCCCCCCATACAATATCGTCATATGCATAAAAAATGTGAAATAGTCCTCTTCGACTAGCTGTTGATTTGGGCTGAGATATGTAACCACAAATAATATATTTCCGTGCGCTGTTTTAATCCCTGTTGCTGTTATTTCTAAGTCTGCTGTAGTATTTCTCTATGGTGTATGAGTGTTTTTCATAAAAACACAGCAGTTTTCTCGCCCTCTGTTTGCCATACCTGTCGTATAAGCTGTCATGTTCTTCAAGCTAAATCTTTAAGATGGCCTCAGATAGGTTTCCGTTACAAGCGGTATGTCGATCTTCAAGTTCCGTTTTTTGATTGGTAATTCAGTTTGCGATCAATAAGCAAAATATAAGGTCTTGCCGCATTTCATGCTTATTGGCCATTTGGAGGTGTGAAAAATTTTAATATTCCCTCTAGTATGACCTTAATTTTTGATGTTACGCCTGGCGTATTAATAAATTTTTCAAAGGTTTTCAAGATGAGTTCCATTATGTTCAGTTGTTAGTTATTTGCCATTAAATTAGAGACCCCAGTCAGGGTGTTTAGAATTTTTGCAAAGTCAAATGTTGCAGTTGATTGTTGGTTCTGGGTTGGATTTGTAGATGTCTTCCTGCCTATACATTTCGGTGCTGGGGGCGAATGTTTTGTTGTTGTGGAAGTTTTGTATTTCTTCTTGGTAGTCCGGGAAACTCACGTGGGTTTTGTGTGTTCACAGATCTTGCTTGGGTTGTTCTGCTTCTGATAGTTTGTGCTCATACATTATAAATTCTTAGGGCATTTTGGAAAGCACTGCAACTTCTGAAGGAGCCAGGGTGTTGTTCTTTGCAGTTTGTACACGTTGGATTTTGGCCTCTTTTCATCTGACATTTATCTGAAGTGTGGTGTCCTGCAAATTTAACGCAACCTGCTGGTAATAAACAATAATTAGCGTCATGAAAAAATTGTTGGCATTTTTTTCCACTGGTCGGGCGGGGGGGGGGGGGGGGGCGGGAGGGGGGGACACCCTCTGTGTTTCGGTATGTTTCTACTGTTATTCTCGTATCCATAATGTGGTTTACATCGTAGATGGTTTCGTTGCCTGGCGCTGGTGGCTGCGATACACTGTATACCGATTGTGGTATTAACTCGCTCGTGTTTTATGTCTCGTGTTTTAGACTGGTACACTGAAGCATTTTGAAATCCGAGTGTCTTGACGGCGGCCGCGTTGGCGAGCGGTTCTAGGCGCTTCAGTCCGGAACCGCGTGACTGCTACGGTCGCAGGTTCGAATCTTGCCTCGGGCATGGATGTGTGTGATGTCCTTAGGTTGGTTAGGTTTAAGTCGTTCTAAGTTCTAGGGGGACTGATGACTTCAGATGTAAAGTCCCATAGTGCTTAGAGCCATTTGAACCAAGTGTCTCGAGTTCTTGTTCGATGTTTGTCTCGGGGTTTCAGCTGGCAGATATTGGAACACATCTTTTAAGGTTCTGTCAGCTGGAGGCTGGTGGGTGTAAAACCGAATTTTATTTGTTTGAAAAAAAAAAAAAAAAACTAAAGAGCGGGTTTTTGATCTGCAACTGTTTCAAAATGACATTTTACATGACTTAATTAGACCTTTTTTGCTTTTTTAAATTTGTGTGTTAGTGGTTAGGCAGTGACAGGTGTACGCAATCGTTACTAGTGGAACTCTAGTTATTGGTTCTTTTTGGTTTTAGTTTGCTCTCGTCTCCTCTTGATGTATTTCTGTCTTGGATTTGGTTCTCGCCTGTTTCCATTTGCTCTAGTGCCACTACTAGTGATTTTAATTTATTGACGAGTTCTGTAGCTATTTTTTTTCATTTTGTCGTATTGGGCCTTTGTGTTTTTCCGTTTTGTTTAGGTTCTTTTCGGAGTGACTACTTGAAAGTCTGTGTCCTTGTTCTGGGGTACACCCTGTTGTATACATGTCGCGCCGTAGTGTATGTAGTGTAGTGTATGGCAGTGAATTCCATAAATTATCTGGGAGTAGGCATTAGGAGTGATTTAAAATGGAACGATCATATAAAGTTGATCGTCGGTAAAGCGGATGCCAGGCTGAGATTCATTGGTAACATCTTCGGAGAGAGTCCGTGTAATTTTTGTCTTCTTCTGAGTTGTTAATTTCTTTGCCCTTATGCTCTGACGATTTGGGTAATTTACGTTGTGCTGATGTATTTTGCACCTCGGGTCTTGGAGGGGGAGCGGGCGGAGCTGGGTGATTGTCGCTGTCATGTGCACTGGTAGAATTGCGAGTTTAATTGATGATGTATTGTCCAACGATTGCTGACGATCATTGACTTTTGGTACTTGCAACTATATACGCTACTTTCGCTTTGTTGTTGTATTGTCGAACTATTACTGACGATCTTTGACCTTTGCGACATGCAACTACATACGCTACTCTCGCTTTGCTTCTCTCTGCAAGGTATGACTGAAAGAACCTGGATGCAGTTATTAAAAATATCTTTTCCGCCTGCGACAGAGGAAAAACTCGCTCTTCTTGTCGTGTGACGTTAAATGCTTCATAACTTCTTTAGGATCTCTAATATGCAAGTAGTGTGTGTTAAGGGTGCAGCTTTTTCAGGTAAACTGTCAGGGGGAGTACATTTCTGATGACAACATTTTCACTTCCTGACCTCGTGTCAAAAAGCTGAACTGAATTCGAAAGTTAGCAGTTAACACAAAAGAATAATGAAACTGCTGATTGTAATAATACAAGTTCTTAAATTGTTACTGAAAAACGGCACATATACGTGATTTGTATCCTTGTACTGTGGGAATTTATTACTGTATCACTTAAGACAGATCTTCTAGAACCAACTTTATGTAACACAATTTTTGCTGCAGTGGAAACTCTGCTTGTGGGGGAAGACAAAAAGAAATAGTTCAGTCATCTTAAAAATTAAGACGATAACAGTTTTAAGGCACATAAATTTTGAAAATGATATTCTGAATTACACACTGAGACAAATAAAAGGCATTAATTTCTCACTTGTCAGAAATAGTTTAAGAAAAGCACTGAGCAGTTGATGAATACGATTATGAGGGTAGGACCGTTTGAAACAAGCTGAAGGAAAACATCATCCCTTATGTTCTGGTAAGCCAAGGTAACTGATCTCTTAAAATAGGGGTTTTCACATTAAAAAAAGACATTTGTCTGACATTTCTGGCCTCTTTTGCACAAATAAAAATATAATAGATAAGCCACCTCTGTTTTTCCTGTTACTAGAAATTTTAGAACATGGTGAAATTTGCCAGGTGTGGTACTCCCGTCTTTTGTTCAGTTTAGCAGCCAAATGCAAAGCGTAAGGAATTGGATGAGATGTGTAAACATAGTCGTTGTTTATTAAAATGTCAGAAGAATCAGCGCTAGTAAGTGTACCAATCTGAATGTGTACCAAGAATATCTTCAGACTGGTGAGTTGATATTTTGCTCGTCGACGACTTATCACAGCATTACTAAACACTTTCATAGGGTATTGAGTGAGTTTATAAGCCAGTACAAAAGTCCTTCATGGTGCAGATCTGCTTCTGACAGCGTCATACGCAACTAAAGATGAATGTAGACTGTTAATTATATGTACAACATCTGTTTTTGTTGACTGAACCAGTTAAGTTCCCTCAGGAGATTCTTTTAATATAAACTGGCACCTTCCTCTTGCTTAACATACCAGAATCACTAAGTGGCAAATGTCATAAAATATAAACGCTTTAAAAACTGGACGTTTTGGTTATAAAAGGTTTTCCTTTCTTATAAAAACGTACGAGGGTCACACCAAAAGAAATGCACACTATTTTTTTTAAATCCATCTTTTATTCTACATGTCTTAAAGTTTTACAGTGTGTAGATACATCCTTTAGGAACAATATTTTCATTTCTCCACATAATTGCCATCCATCTCAACTGCCTTACGCCCTCTTGGAACCAGCGCCTGTATACCCGCACTGTAAAATCCTGGACCAACCTGTTGGAGCCACTGTTTGGCAGCGTGCACAAGGGGGTCATCGTCTTCAAACCTTGTTCCACGAAGACAGTCTTTCAAAGAGATGATAGTCATATGGAGCCAGGTCAGGGCTGTAAGGCGGGTGTTTCAGTGCTGTGCATCCGAGTTTTCTGATCGCTTCCATGGTTTTTTTTTGACTGACATGTGGCCGTTCATTGTCGTGCAACAGCAAAATATCCTGCTTTTCCCGATGTGGTCCAACACGACTCAGTCGAGCTTGAGGTTTCTTCAGTGTCTTCACATATGCATCAGAATTCATGGTGGTTCCACTTGGCACGATGTCCATAAGCAAGAGTCCTTCGGAATCGAAAAACACCGTAGCCATAACTTTTCCAGCAGAAGGTGTGGTTTTGAATTTTTTTTTCCTTGGGTGAATTTGCATGATGCCACTCCATTGATTGCCTCTTCGTCTCAAGAAATTCATCTCCACTATTCTTGTACTGTAGCAAAAGTTCGCTGCATACCGTTTTTCGTGTTTCTTTGTGAGCCACTGTCAACGTCCTGGGAACCCACCTAGCACAAACATTTTTAACGCCTACACTTTCAGTATTTTCCAAATACTTCCTTCCCCTATCCGAACGTAGCGTGACAATTCGTTCATTATGATGCATCTGTCAGCAGTCAGCAATTCGTTAACTCTCTGCACATTGTCTGGAGGACAGCCCTCAATATTTCCGTGCGCGCTTTCATCACATAACCTGCTTGCCCAGCGACTAACTGTACTGCGATCGACAGCAGCATCTCCGTACACCTTCTTCAACGTCTTGTGGATGTTTCCCACTATTTCGTTTTCACAGCACAGGAATTCTATGACAGCACGTCGCTTCTGACGAACGTCAAGTGTAGCAGCCATCTTGAAGAGATGTTGTGCCGGCGCCGTTCAGGGGAACAGGTTGAACTAAATTTGAAAACAAGCGGGAAGGATGTATCTACACACTGTAAAACTTTCACACATGCAGAATGAAAACTGTATATTTGTCTTGGAGTGACCCTTGTAAGTAAACATTTCACACTTTTGTTCAGGAACAGTCAGAAAATAATTTGTGCTCCACTCCTGTGGAAACGGTGTACTAAAACACTCACAGTGCAACAAAAACAGAATTCACTGAAGAACTGTATATTTGTTGCTTGTAAACAGAACTGTCAGTACGTTTCACCTGGCGACATGTAAAAACGATACTCATCGCATTAATATTAGGAATTGCACTACTGCATGTGTAATAACAGTAAGTCAAACGGTTTTCTTGTTAAAATCAATGCTTGATTTCAACTTTAAATGAGAAAAGCTGTAACTGTCACCTCTATTCCACACAGTGCATAACAACAGAAACGGCATACTCAGTCCTGCTCCGCGGTTCAGATGTTGGTTTCAGTGTAATGACGTCGTACACAGCCTACGTTATCTATGGCCTATGGTAGTGGCGCTTGTTCGCTCGGTATGTTTATGAAGATTTCTGCTCTTTGCCTTATTCTATTGTCTTCGGCAACTGGGATATCGTTATTCAGTATAACAACAGTATTATGTGCTTCGTAAGCCAGCAAGTCCCTGGATAACAGTCTTCACGAAAACATCTGCCAATGTTCTTTTTGCTAGTTCATTCGGTCCTCCAAACTTTTCGATTCTCAATACGATGCGCGCGTTGTGTATTTATCGAGATAATCGTCGTCCATTCGGACTTCCCACTTTTCGATTCTTCGCTCGATCGCTCGTTGTTGTAAGTCCCGAAAAGCCCTCTTCGATTATTTGTGGACTGGGGCTGAGATACACAGCAACAAATGTTATTCTTACAAGTACTGTTTCAATCAGTACTGCTGTTACATCTAAGTTAGTTAATTGTGACAGAGTTTCTCGGTTGTGTGGAAGGGTGCTTCGTAAGAACACTGCAGTTCCCTCTCCCAGTCTGTTTGACCTATCAGTCCAATAAGCTGTCATGTTCCTTAATCTAAATCTCTGCGACGGCCTCCAATGGGTTTCCGATACAAGAAATGTGTCGATCGTGTGTCTTGTAATAAAATCCCTAAATTCCGTTTTTTGATTGGTAATTCCGTGTGCGACCCATACGCAAAATATAAGGTGTTCCACGTTACACGCCTATGGGCTATATCTAGGTGACATAAATTTTAATATTCCCTCCAGTATGGCCACTATTTTTAGTTTTAAGTCTGGCGCACTAATAACTTTTTTGAAAGTTTGCGTGATGAGGGTTCTGAGGGCATGGATGTGTGTGATGTCCTTAGATTAGTTAGATTTAACTAGTTCTAAGTTCTAGGGGAGTAATGACCTGAGAAGTTGAGTCCCATAGTGCTCAGAGCCATTTGAACCATTTGAGCGTTCTGATAATAGTTGTTTTCCACGAAGTTGGTTACCCCAGTCATGGTGTTCAGAATATTCGCCAAGTCAAATTTTGGCGCTGATTCTGAGTTTGGGTATGTAAGTGTCTTCGTGTCGATACAATTTGATGCTGGACACATGTCTTGTTGAAGTGGAAGCACTGTATTTCCCATTGGCAGCCCGGCAAACTCTAATGGGTATTTTATGTTCACAGGTCTTAATGATACCGTTGTTTGGGTTGTTCTGTTACAGACAGTTGGCACTTGTGCATTGTAAATTCTGAGGGCATTAGCAAAACAGTGCAGTCTCTGTAGGAGGCAGGGTGTTGTTCTTTGGAGTTTTCATATTCGGATTTTTGCCTCTTGTCATCTGCATTTATCTGTAGTGTGGTGTCCAGCACATTGAATGAAGCGTGCTGGTAATAATTAGCGGTATGAAAACATTGTTGGCATCTTTTGCATTTTGGAGAATCCTCTGTCTTTCGTTATGTTTTTACTGTTATTCTATTATTACGTTATTATGATTTGAAATGTGATTATATAAACGTCAAATTTCTCGTTTTATAGATAGCATTATTCGTTTCGGAAGGCTCTGCAAAATTTTCCAATTTAAATAACAGATCAAAGACTACGCAAGAAGGCCCCCTGGATAACAGTTTTTGGTGGTTTTTGTTCACGAAAACATCTTTCAATGTTCCAATTGTCTTTACTTTGTAGGAAGAACTATTCGATTCTCCACTCGATGCGCGAGTTGTGTAGTTATCGAGATAATCGTCGTCCATCCGGTTTTCGCCCTTTTCTATTCTTCACTTGATCGTGCATTGGTGTAGTTCTCGATAAGCCTCCTTCGATGATTTTTAGTCTGGTTCTGAGATAGGCAGCTACAATTTTTCCATATTCTGTTTGAATCCTGAGGGCTGTTGCTGCTAAGTTCGTTAATTGCGGCTGTTCCTCAACAAAAGTGTGAAATGTTTAGTTACAAGGGTCACTCCAAGACAAATATACAGTTTTCATTCTGCATCTGTGAAAGTTTTACAGTGTGTTGATACTCCTGTGTGTGTATGTGTGTGTGTTTGTTTGTTTCGTAAGAACACTCCATGGCAGTCTGGTCCCTTTCATCCCCCAAACCAACCAACCAACCAAGAACACTCCAGTTCCCCCGCCACGCGTGTTTGCCCTATCAGTCCTATAAGCTGTCACGTTCCTTAATCTATATCTTTGCATTGACTTCAGATGGGTTTCCGATACGAACTGCATGTCGATCTTGTGTCTTATAATAAAATCGCCATGTTCCATTTTTTGATTGATAACTCCGTTTGCGATCCATTGCAAAATATAGGTCTAGGCGCGTGACGTGGCTATTACCCATTTCGACGTGCGAAAAATTTTAATATTCCTCCTAGTATGGCCTTAATTTTTGGTGTTATGACTGATCTATTAATAATTTTTTTAAAGTTTCTGATATTCCCCAGTTCGTTCAAATGTTGCTTGTTTACCATTACTCCAGTCAGGTTGTTAAGATATTTTGCGAAGAGGGATACTGGAGCAGATTGTAGGCTCTGGGTTTGGATTTGTAGGTATCTTCATGTCCATACAATTTGGTGCTGTGGGTGTGTGTTTTGTTGTCGTGGAAGCGCAGTTTTCTTCTTGACAGTCCGAGAAACGCACATGGGCTTTTTATGATCACAGGCCTTGTTGCAGCCATTACTTGGGCTGTTCTGTTACTGATAGTTAGTACTTGTGCGTTGAGAATGGTGAGAGCATTTTGGAAAACAGTACAGTCTCTTAAGGAGGCAGGGTGTTGTTCTTTGCGGTTTGCGTATGTTGGATTTTGACCTCATGTCATCTGATATTTATTTGAAGTTTGGTGTCCTCTAAATTTACCGCAGCGTACCGGTAAGAGACAATAATTAGCGGTATGAAAAAATTGTTGGTATTCTTTGCTTTGTTCTGTTACGTTGCAACTGTTTTTCTATTATTAAACTATTATATATATGTTTATATATACATATACGTTAAATTTTTGGCAATTGGTTGTTCGCTGTCCAAATAATATATAGGGTACTGTAATTATACAAGTCATATTTTTCTCAGTCGTTGTTCGTTGTGTAGTGTTATAAATTCAGTTAAACACGTTACCTATCATTTTGCTTGATTGTGTAACATGTTAAGATACTGAATTTATTATACTGCACAGTGAAGTATCTACTGTGAAAACTGTAACAGCTATAATTGCGGATCTCAATGGTAGAACGGACAAAGTTATTTAAAACTCTTCAAATACATGTTTGGCTTGCTAGAGAGAAAAAAATTGCCTTCTTGTGGCGTGTCATCAAATGTCTGTAGTTTTACGTTAATGTTATCTTTCCAGATTTTATTGTTAAGTTTTCTCTAGATCCAGGAAAGCTGCTGTCGTGTGATGGCCTCTCTAGCGACACTGTCCCAGTACTCGGAAGTCTGTGCCAAGATCCTGGTACAGTCGCACTCCACCACATGATTCTCCAACAAACAGTGCTCTGCGACTGATGACTTGTTGGGGTACGTCGGTCGAGTGTTCCTCTGGTGTACTCGGCAACGACCTTCAACGGTGCGCACTGTCTGTCCAATATATGTGTTATACACTGATATGGAATCTGGAATACGCCGGTCTTCCGCAAACCGAGATCATCGTTGACGCTTCCTAATAATGCTCATCTTTTATTGGGCAGGCGAAAGAAGGTTTTTACTCGATGCTTCTTCAATATGCGTAAACAGAGATTGCTGCTATAATCTTAACGAGGCTTGGAAACCAGTAAAAAGTTAATTAAGAAGACTATCAGCACACAATAAAGGATCTGGCGAGAACAGTAGACAGCGAGCTTACATCAACGCTATCACAGAGGCTGTCGCTAGCGTCTCTGACTTATGAGAGCAAAATACTATCAGTATACCCAACATTCATAAGCCGAACGCCGAAGACAGTAGAATAAGGTAAGAGCGGAAAAATCAGAAACACATCGAGCAAATGTTTCTAATACCGTCGACCGCGGTTTAGACGCGAAAAATAAATAGGAGCTTGGATATAAACTGAGCCACAGGCCCAGGCAGGAAACAAGGGTACAACTAAAACAGCTGCCAAGAAAACGACAGTGCTGCTAACACGAATTTACAATGGTTGTCTCAGGCACGAATATTTCCCTATGCAATGGAAAACATTTAGGTCATTCTTCAGTTTCTCCCGGAGTATTTGGTGATGGAACAGTCCGCGGGTGTACTGCCGTTTCATAGTGTCCGAAGATAACAATATTTCGGCGATCAGACATGTCGCCATCGTCAGGTGCGGTGACGAACTCAGCCCCTGAGGGCGCGCAATTGACTAATACCCTCTGCAACAGGAGACGCTAGCATCGGCGTCTATGAATAAGTCGAAAGAAGTATTCTGGCCGCCCTCATAGCCAGGTCGTTTTGTTTGCTGAGGGCCTTCTTAACTGAACTCAGTCCTGGTTCCTGAGCTTCTCTAAGATTATAACCGCTACCTCGGTTGATGAGATCGTCTCTGGTAAGAATTTCTATGGCCTCTCTAACGACGCTGTGGCAGTATTTTGAAATCTGTGCCATGATCCTGGAACGGTAGCACTCCATCACGTGATTCTCGGACAAACAGTGCTCTGCGACGTCTTCTTGTTGCGATACGTCAGTCGAGTGTTCCTCTGGTGTTCCCAGTGACGTCGACACTCCGCACATTGGTTTATGCTGTCCGTACGCGAACCGAGATCATCCTTGACACTTCCCAATAATGCTCGTATTTTTCAGCGCGGGCAAGGGAGGGTTTCTACTAGGTTCTTGTTCATTATGCGCCCGATTTTTCCCGATAGTGCTCCAGTGTACGGCACAAAAGGCAGTGGCTGCATCTTTCTCCATCTCTTCTTTCGTTTCCATAGGTGGGTGGGTCGGAGAGCGCGCCTAATCTGCGATTCTGGGTACCAGTTTACTTCGGGATACAGTTCTAAGGTGTTCCAGCTCCTGGGGCAGACTCTCTACGTCTGACATAGTGCGTGCCATGTGGACTGGCGTTTCCAGTACACCATTCCTTTGAGAAGTGTCGTGGCAGCTCTATGGACGCAAATGCACGTCAGTGTGCGTTTTCTCCTGTACACACCGTGGCCGAGGGTGCCATCAGCTCTCCCCTTCACCATGACGTCCAGGAATGGTAATCTTCCCCCTGCTTCGGATTCAGTAATGAATTTGATGTTTGGGTGTATGGAGTTCAAATGTGTAAGGAACTCAAGGAGTTTGTCTATTCCGTGAGGCCACATGACGAACGTGTGGAAAAAGACGTGGGTGTCCACTTGGACGGCAAACATTCTACTCTTACAAATTGGCTACCACAGGCCAAAGTCGGCTAGCCACTGTGACTCCTTCAGGGTTGTTCGTAGTATTCTCCATTAAACAGAAAGTACGTGGAGGTCAGGATATGGCTGAAAAGGTCGGTGGTGTTCTCGTTAAATTTCTGACCAATAAGCTCTAGTGACTCTCGTAGAGGTACCCTGGCGAATAACGAAACGACGTCAAAACTCGACAAGGTATCTTTGTCTTTCGCCCTGAAGTTGCAGAAGCGTTTTACAAAATCCACATAATTACACACTGATATGTGCTTTTATCCACATAACTGCTTAGTTGTTCGGTCAGGTATTTTTCCAGCAAATGTGTAGGTGCGCTAAAGTTGCTGAAAATGGAGCGCAACAGCACCCCATCTTTTTGAACTTTAGGGACTCCATGAAGTCTTCGCGATACAGGCCCTGGAGGTGACGGTTTCTAGGTGTCCTTAAGCTCTAACATTGTTCTTCACCTTCTTTGTGGGGTCGGCATTGATCTCCCCGCAGGATCGTCATTTATTAGGCTCTACATCTCCTCAATATAGTCCTTGTGGGAAAGAACAACACTAGCGTTGCGTCTGTCGGCAGGTAATCTCATGGCACTCTCTCAGGTCCCGAATAGCCTCCCGTTCTCTGCGGGTGGGCATAGTTCTCTCACAGCACGCCACGTTTCACGCCGTACTCCTTCCTCTGCTTCAGGCAGTAGTCGCGCCACAACTTGTTCAACTGTACTGAATATATCCGCAACCGATGTGCACTTAGAGAGGGGAGACAAGTTATGTCCCTTTTCCAGAACTGAAGGCGCAGCGTCACTCAGCTTTGTGTCAGTCAGATTGATGACAATCTGGCACGGGGTCTACAGTGACTGTTTGTCAGAAAGAGGTGAGAATTGTGATATTTGACGTCCTGTGGCCTTTATGTTGGCGGAAAGGGTTGTCACTCATTTAACACCATCAACCCAGTCCCAGGTCCGTAAGTTAAAGTGATTGGCCAGTTGTAAATGTAGGCTAAACAATTGTTGGGAATTGTACCCAAGGCAGTCTGTCATGTACCAAAGCAAGGCTGCTCTGCTTGTTAATTCTCCTGGCTGCTGCAGAATCGATGTTATGTGTGACATTAGCAAAATCGGTACAACATGCTGAGCACGTCACCTCTTCAGAAGTGCAAGAGCACTCTGCAAACGGCATCTTCGTTGGCGCAGCTTGTCGTATTTCTTCATACTGCGATGCATCTTCCCGCCGTAAAGGTATATGACGTGATTCTTCGATTTATGATGGCGTATTTAATGATCGAACAGTCCACAGGTGTACTGCTGATTCATATAGTCCAAAGGCCACAATATTTCGGCGATCAAACATGTCACCATCGACAAATGTTCTGTCGAACTGAGCTCCTAAGGGCGCGCGGACGATTAACATCCCCTATCCACTCAAGCGGCTCCGTTCGCATTCCGCGCCCATTGTCGCACTTGCGCGTTCGCGGAGACCCTAACGTCAGAGTCTGTGATTAAATTGATTTGGGCTCTCTACACGCTCTGCTGAGAGTCTTGTTGATTAAGTCAGTACTGGTTTCCAAGGCTTGTTTGGCCGCAATCTCGGTTTATGAGTCCGTCACTGGTACGCATATTAAAGCAGCATCGAGTAAAAACCTTCTTTCGCTTGTCCAATAAAAGATGAGCATTATTAGGAAGTGCCAATGATCATCTCGGCTTGCGGAAGGCCGGCATATAACAGATTCCATGTCTGTGTGGTAACACCTCTATTGGACACACAGTGCGCACCGTTGAAGATCGTTGCCGTGAGCACCAGAGGAACACTCGACTGATGTATCTCAACAAGTCAGCGGATGCAGAGTACTGTTTGGCCGAGAATCATGCGATGGTGGATGACCGAACCTGAATCTTGGCAAAGACTTCCAAATACTGAAACAGCGCCGCTAGGGAGGCCATTACAGGGCAGAAACTATCCTATATGTAAAGAAAGCTTATAGTAAAATTTGGAAAGATCGCGTTATCGTAAAATTACAAACATTTAATGTCACAGCACAAGAAGAGCAAGTTTTTCCTCCTTACCAGGTGATAAATGTATTTGAAGGGTTTTAAATAACTTTGTCCGAATAGCAGATTGCGAAAAATTTATATTTTCTGTAATTATGTTCTCAATTTATTGTATTACACAGCGAACAACTTACTGTGAAAAATTTAACGTATATATAATTGTAATAGTAGAATAACAGTAGAGACATAATGGAAGAACGCGCATGATGACTATAGATTTTTCATATCGCTAATTACTTTTCCTTACCAGCACGCTGCATTGAATGTCCAGGACACCATGCTTCAGATAAATGTCAGATGCCAAGAGGACAAAATCCAACACCTGCAAACTGCTAACAAGGGAACCTCCTCATCGCACCCCCTTCGGATTTAGTTATAAGTTGGCACAGTGGATAGGCCTTGAAAAACTGAACACAGATCAATCGAGAAAACGGGAAGAAGTTGTGTGGAACTATGAAAAAAATAAGCAAAATATACAAACTAAGTAGTCCATGGGCAAATGGGCAACATCAAGGATAATGTGAGCTCAGGAGCGCCGTGGTCTCGTGGTTAGCGTGAGCAGCTGCTGAATGAGTGGTCCTTGGTTCTAGTCTTCCCTCGAGTGAAAAGTTTAATTTTTTTATTTTCAGACGATTATCAAAGTTCAGCACGCACACATAATCAACTTCGCTCTCCAAAATTCCAGGACATGTTCAGATTTGCTTGGACATATGCAGGATTTGACGGTCTACACACGGAAAAATTTGAAAACGTTAAAAACATATGTTTTGATAGAGCACAGGGAAAACTGTGCGACTGTGAAACTGTTGCATTCATTTGTTCCAGTTTATGTGACAAACTCTTATGTGCTCATCCCTTTTTTGGAAGTGATTATCACATCCACAAGAAAACCTAAATCGGGCAAGGTAGAAGAGTCTTTTTACCCATTCTCCAATTGTACAAAGTTAGGCGAGTCGACAACATATTCCTGTCATGTGACGCACATGCCGTCACCAGTGTAGTATAGAATGTAACAGACATGTTTTCCTGTGGAGGAATCGGTTGACCTATGACCTTCCGATCAAATGTTTTCGGTTCCCATTGGAGAGGCACGTCCTTTCGTCTACCAATCCCACGGCTTTGCGATGCGGTCGCAAAACAGACACTAAACTTATTACAGTGAACAGAGACGTCAATGAACGAACGGACAGATCATAACTTTGCGAAAATAAAGAAAGTAAACTTTTCACTCGAGGGAAGACTTAAACCAACGACCTCTTGTTCCGCAGCTGCTCACGCTAACCACGAGACCACGGCGCTCCTGAGCTCACCCTATCCTTGATGTTGCCTATCTTGCGTATGGACTACTCAGTTTGTATATTTTGATTATTTTTTTCATAGTTCCACACAACTTCTTCCTGTTTTCTCGATTGATCTGTGTTCAGTTTTCCAAGGCCTATCCACTGTGCCAACTTATAACTAAATCTGAGGGGGTGCGATGGGGAGGTTCCCTTGTAAGAACAACACCCTACCCTCTTCAGAGGTTGCAGCGCTTTCCAAAATGACCTCACAGTTCACAACGCACAAGAGCAAGTGCAAACAACATGATTGAGTAATACTACAATCTGTTGAATGTATTATAACTCACAGCAAATTTCCTGTTCTGAAAAATGTAGCTAGTGTATTCGTAGATCTCAATAGCAGCGAACAACAAGTGTTTATTATATCGCACAAAGAACTACCTATTGTTAAAAGTGTAACGTCTATAATCGTAGTTCTCAATAGTAGCGAACAACCATACATCATCTCTCTCAGTGTAAATTTTTCTTTCTCTTCTCGCCTTTGGCGGCTGGAATTCCTTCATTTATTGTTTTTGACATAATTCTATTTAATTTCGCTTAGTTAGGACATTTGTGCTTTTGTCGCCCTTTCAACCTAATACGGTGATTGCTACAAGTTTTTTTTAGTCTATTCCTTATTATGCCTCTGGGAACTCTCACTCTGTGCCATTCTCGTGGTTCTACTTTTCCAGCATAGTCTAGGTGTCTTGTATTTCTTAACCCATCCGTTTCTTCTAACATTTTACTTTTCCTGTATTTTTGTGTGACTGTTGGCACTCTGATTTCACCATGTAAGCCGTTATTCTAGTCCACCGAGGGGCTTCGATCATTATTCTGAAACATCGGTGCTGTTCTCCTTGCAGCACTTGTCGGTTTGCCTTGCAAGTTGTTCCCCCAGAAGTTGAACAACCGTGTAATAGAACTGGTAATATTGTTGTTTTACAGAGTATTAATCTTGTTCGGATTCCCATCTCAGTGCTGGCCAAAAGTGGGAATGGTGTATGCAATAGTTTTTTAATCTTTTTCCCTTTTTTATGTACGATATGTGTTTTAAAGATCAGCTTGTTGTCCAACGTGACTCCAAGATATTTAACCTGATTTGCCTAATTTATGTGTTCGTATAATAATAAAGAAATTATTCAGGTAGTGAAGGGAGGCGAAAATTTAATAGTCATGGGTGACTGGAATTCGACAGTAGGAAAAGGGAGAGAAGGAAACATAGTAGGTGAATATGGATTGGGGTTAAGAAATGAAAGAGGAAGCCGTCTGTTAGAATTTTGCACAGAGCATAACTTAATCATAGCTAACACTTGGTTCAAGAATCATAAAAGAAGGTTGTATACATGGAAGAATCCTAGAGATAGATTATATAATGGTGAGACAGAGATTTAGGAACCAGGATTTAAATTGTAGGACATTTCCAGGGGCAGATGTGGACTCTGACCACAATCTATTGGTTATGAACTGTAGATTGAAACTGAAGAAATTGCAAAAAGGTGGGAATTTAAGGAGATGGGACCTGGATAAACTGAAAGAACCAGAGATTGTTCAGAGTTTCAGGGAGAGCATAAGGGAACAGGAATGGGAGAAAGAAATACAGTAGAAGACGAATGGGTAGCTCTGAGGGATGAAGTAGTGAAGGCAGCAGAGGATCAAGTAGGTAAAGAGACCTGGGCTAGTAGAAATCCTTGGGTAACAGAAGAAATATTGAATTTAATTGATGAAAGGAGAAAATATAAAAATGCAGTAAATGAAGCAGGCAAAAAGGAATACAAACGTCTCAAAAATGATATCGACAGGAAGTGCAAAATGGGTAAGTAGGGATGGCTACAGGACAAATGTAACGATGTAGAGGCTTATCTACTAGAGATAAGATAGATACTGCCTAAAGGAAAATTAAAGAGACCTTTGGAGAAAGGAGAACCACTTGCATGAATATCAAGAGCTCAGATGGAAACCCAGTTCTAAGCAAAGAAGGGAAAGCAGAAAGGTGGAAGGAGTATATAGAGGGTTTATACAAGGGCGATGTACTTGAGGACAATATTATGGAAATGGAAGAGGATGTAGATGAAGATGAAATGGGAGATATGATACTGCGTGAAGAGTTTGACAGAGCACTGAAAGACCTGAGTCGAAACAAGGCCCCGGGAGTAGACAACATTCCATTAGAACTACTGACGGCCTTGGGAGAGCCAGTCCTGACAAAACTCTTCCATCTGGTGAGCAAGACGTACGAGACAGGCGAAATACCCTCAGACTTCAAGAAGAATATAATAATTCCAATCCCAAAGAAAGCAGGTGTTGACAGATGTGAAAAGTACCGAACTATCAGTTTAATAAGTCACAGCTGCAAACTAATAACACGAATTATTTACAGACGAATGGAAAAACTGATGGAAGCCGACCTCGGAGAAGATCAGTTTGGATTCCGTAGAAATGTTGGAATACGTGAGGCAATACTGACCTTACGACTTATCTTAGAAGAAAGATTAAAGAGAGGCAAACCAACGTTTTTAGCATTTGCAGACTTAGAGAAAGCTTTTGACAATGTTGAGTGGAATACTCTCTTTCAAATTCTAAAGGTGGCAGGGGTAAAATACAGGAAGCGAAAGGCTATTTACAATTTGTACAGAAACCAGATGGCAGTTATAAGAGTCGAGGGGCATGAAGGGGAAGCAGTGGTTGGGAAGGGAGTGAGACAGGGTTGTAGCCTCTCCCCGATGTTATTCAATCTGTATATTGAGCAAGCAGTAAAGGAAACAAAAGAACAATTCGGAGTAGGTATTAAAATCCGGGGAGAAGAAATAAAAACTTTGAGGTTCGCCGATGACATTGTAATTCTGTCGGAGACAGCAAAGGACTTGGAAGAGCAGTTGAATGGAATGGACAGTGTCTTGAAAGGAGGATATAAGATGAACATCAACAAAAGCTAAACAAGGATAATGGAATGTAGTCGAATTAAGTCGGGTGATGCTGAGGGAATTAGATTAGGAAATGAGGCACTTAAAGTAGTAAAGACATTTTGCTATTTGGGGAGCAAAATAACTGATGATGGTCGAAGTAGAGAGGATATAAAATGTAGACTGGCAATGGCAAGGAAAGCGTTTCTGAAGAAGAGAAATTTGTTAACATCGAGTATAGATTTAAGTGTCAGGAAGTCATTTCTGAAAGTATTTGTATGGAGTGGAGCCATGTATGGAAGTGAAACATGGACGATAAATAGTTTGGACAAGAAGAGGATAGAAGCTTTCGAAATGTGGTGCTACAGAAGAATGTTGAAGATTAGGTGGGTAGATTACGTAACTAATGAGGAGGTACTGAATAGGATTGGGGAGAAGAGAAGTTTGTGGCACAACTTGACTAGAAGAAGTGATCGGCTGGTAGGACATGTCCTGAGGCATCAAGGGATCACAAATTTAGCATTGGAGGGCAGCGTGGAGGGTACAAATCGTAGAGGGAGACCAAGAAATGAATACACTAAGCAGATTCAGAAGGATGTAGGTTGCAGTAGGTACTGGGAGATGAAGGAGCTTGCACAGGATAGATTAGCATGGAGAGCTGCATCAAACCAGTCTCAGGACTGAAGACCACAACAACAACAACATATTACTAATCTGTGGCAAAGTTCTGGTCTCTTCCTCGTAAATGTTATTCCTTGCGTTTTTTCGAGTTTCATTTGACATGGTTTTCACGTGCCCATTCTTATATAGTGTTTAGCTGTCTTTGCATGCTTGCTATCGCAGCTGCTATTGCAAATACATCGGTGTTGTATGCAAATTCAGACAATACTGCGTTGGGTATCAGAGATATGTCGTTTACATAAGTTATGAAAATTGTCTGCGATAATACCGAACCTTGAGGGATTCCTTGTTCCAATGATTTTATGCTTGAATGTTGTTTGTCAATTTTTACAAAGAATTTCCTGTTTGAGAGAAAGTCATCTATGATTCGTCTTTAGGAGTCTGGGATGCAATTTGGATCTTGTAGCTTTACGGTAAGGCGATATCATAAGCTTTTTCTACGTCTAGGAAAGCTGCTACCGGGTAGTACTTCCTGCTCGTGTTGGATGCGATGTTTTGGGATATGCGTAGTAGTTACGTCTCTACCGATATTGTGGTCTGAAATGCAAACTGTTCTGGTCGAATGATCTCATTTTCAAGTTCTGGAAGTTGTAGCCTTTGTAGGATTACTCACTCGAAAACTTTGGAAAAGGCTGCAAGGAGATAAATAGGTCAATGATTCCGGGGCAGTTTTGAGTCTTTACTCGACTTTGATGCTAATACAGTTCCAGATTTTTCCATTGCGTCGAGAGATATTTATGTTTGAGACAGCTATCGGTTTTCTTGCTAGCCGTTTTAACTGTTTCTTTGTTACAGCTTCTGGGCTTGTGGCTCATTTTATGTCCAAGTTCCTAATTTTTTTTCGGATCTCAGTCGGGGTCGTCAGTAGAGGCGATTGTTCGCTCGGTGCTTCGTAAGCGTCTGCAAATATTTCCACTTTAATAACAGGTCAAAGACTCAGCTAGCCGGCCGAAGTGGCCGTGCGGTTAAAGGCGCTGCAGTCTGGAACCGCAAGACCGCTACGGTCGCAGGTTCGAATCCTGCCTCGGGCATGGATGTTTGTGATGTCCTTAGGTTAGTTAGGTTTAACTAGTTCTAAGTTCTAGGGGACTAATGACCGCAGCAGTTGAGTCCCATAGTGCTCAGAGCCATTTGAAAAGACTCAGCTGGCTGGGCCCTGGATAGCAGGCTTTGATGCTTTTTGTCAGTAAAAACGTCTTCAATTTTCCAGTCCTCTTTTTCTTTGTGGGAGAAACTGGTCCATTTGTCTTCCCACTTTTCGATTCTCCACTCGACGGCGCGACGGTTTAGTTCTCGAGATAATTGTCGTAATTCGATAACTCCTCTTCGATTGTTGATTTATTAATTGAAGACATACAGTCTGTAAATGAGTCTGCAAGCATTTTTGGCACTTTATTTTTACAAGTCCGTCTTGATCACAAATATTTCTTACACTTTAATACCGATTTCGTCATGCTGCCATCATCAGACCTGTTACAAAGATAAATATTGTGTAAGCGACTGGTTGAATGAGTTAACGCTAAATCAAACAAATCTTAGTGACACATAAAACATAACATTATAAAATGTTTATAGCTACGTATAGCAGCCATACATACAATTAAAATATTCTGATGTAACTCATCGTCATGTGAGTACATGGTACGTGCTGGTAATACTCAGATTGCACCTGGTATTTAGAATAATGCCAGCCGAGACACTTTAGCTAGAGCGCATATTAAACGAGTGTCGCCAATCTTATTATTAAATTGCGGCATTCACAGTCATCAGTTAAATTTTTTTTTAAATTACCTCCCATGGCAAGACGAGTGTCTGCAATAAACCGTAACTGATGTGAAATTGGATTCATACTTAAAATACCATAAAAAATACAAATACTAATATAACACAGCCAGTAGCCTGACTGTAAAACGTGTAAAAATAAAATATCTAAAAAAGATTCGAGCCTGATAGTCGATATTATACCAAGCGTGTGGTCTCAATGGCGACATGTCGACGTATCCTTGTTTTCCTGTGGCGGAGCTTACGAGGGAGGCCCAGTCTTCTCGTCGTGGGCGGCCGACGCACGTCAATCCGCTGGAGTGCGCTGCGCTACTCAAACTAGTACGTCTCTGAATGTATCAAAATCAGCATTTAGACTGAACTCATTCTGTTCATTCAGCAGTAATTCCGGTTGTCGCTTTCTGTGCACTTAAATCTCTATTTCTTCGAGTAGGTTCAGTAATCGCCCCTTTGGCGCGCTACGCTACACTTTCATATTGTGTATGCTTCCTACTAAATATCTTTCTCTGTCTAAATGCGTACCGAAAGCACTCGTTCTGATTACACGTATATTGTCTAAAACGAGTCTGGAAATTCCTTCCTGTCTGACCGGTATGAAAATTGTCGCAGTCTTGGCAGCTGATCTTATAAACAACAGAGCCCCATATATTTATTGCTGTCGTCGACTTTGTGTCGTAGCTTACAACCAATTGTACGTTTCGTTTGAATCCAATTTTTATTTTCGTTTTTCTGAAGGTCTGCGCAATTCTATTGGAAAACGCACCATTGTACGTCATAGCAACAAACTTTTTGTCCTCCGGTTCTACTGACTCCTTCCTGTCACATATTTTTTATTTTAGTTTGTAACAAAGTTTCATTACAACACGATCTTTATATCCGTTTGCCTTAGCTACTTATCTAATCACGCTTAATTCTGCCACCTCGTCATTAGGGGTAAGTGGTAGTTTTAGCATCCTGTTGATCAAACTTCTGAAGTATGCCTATTTATGCTTCTTTGGGTGACAGGATTTCGCATTTGTAATAGTGTCTGTGGCCGTTGCCTTCCTAAACATGCTAATCTTATGTCTTCCATCTCTTTTAATTAATCTTAGATCCAAAAATCTTCTACTTCCTTACTAAAATTCCACTGCGTATTTATTTTTCGTGCATCTCACCCATTCTTTCCGCCATCTCGCGTGTTTCACTTTCGCCACCTTCGTACAGTAGTATATCATCTACTTATCGCCTATAATAGACAAGTTTCTCTCAGACGTCAGGATTTTGTTCAAAAACTTATTTTCTAGCTCATTTACAAATATTTCAGCTAAAACATTCATAAAACCGAAAAGATTCATGCAGATAATAACATAGTTGAGGTCAAGAGAAATACTGTGAACAAATTTGTCAGACATAAGGAAAGTGAGAGAAGTATGTACATGTTTAGTCAGGGTGAAATAGTAGAACTTGTGGAAGTTGTAGAACTTGTGTTGTCATTTAACTATTACAATGAAATGAACAACCTTAGCTGCTTACAGGCGTTGACATACAACGGGGACAGATGAAAATGTGTGCCTCGACCGGGACTCGCAACCGGGATCTCCTGCTTGTATGGCAGACGCTCTATCCCTGCCAAAGATGCATGTTCCCTCCCTCACGTTGTTGAATGTGCCGTCCCCCTCCATGCTGTTACCTCCCTTCTGCGTTTTCGTGTTATGCGTTAATGGAAAGAGGAGCGTCTGGCAGTCGGTGAAAATAAGCTGCGTCTGGTCAAGGCCACCACGCGGCCATGGCGTACATCCTACCAGTCATGCAGGCGGGATGAGGTTCTCCTCACTCGCCTCCGCATCGGGCACAGTCCCTTAACGCACGATTTTTTACTCCGGCGGGAGGACACCCCAATCTGCAGTGCTTGTGGCGTCCAGATTACTGTCCGCCACATTTTACTTGACTTTCCTTTATTCTCTGACCAGAGGGCGCTGGTTTCCTTGCCACCGGATTTGCCCTCTATTTTGCAAGACGACGCAACGACTCTGGTTAAGGTCTTACGGTTTTGTGTCCTGTCCAATTTGTTGCCTCGGATTTTAGGGAGAGGATTTTAATGTGCTGCTGGGTGACTGGCTCACCCAGGCTTTAGGTAAGAGGTCCGTCAGTCACGATTACCTACTTTTTTCACTTCGATTTCTGTTCTCTTTTCCTTGTGTTTCCTCTCCTTTTTTAGTGCGTTTCTTCTCCTCTTGTTTTGCCTCTGTATGTGAGGATTTGTAACTGCGTCAGTTCTGTGTCTTTTAGCCGCTCTCCTTGTTCGCTGTCCGTCTTCGTCCCTTCACTGCATGTGTTCCTGTTTCTATGCGTTTGGGCGCTGATGACCACGCTGTTTAGCGCCAGAAAACCTCAAACCACACACACCTCTATCCATCTGAGCCACCGAGAACACAGAGGATAGCGCGACTGCAAGGATTTATCTCTCGCACGCCTCCCGCGAAACCCACATTCTCAAAGTATTGTCACGCACTACATTCGTAGTACCCGATCGGGGCACACATTTTCATCTGTCCCCGTTGACGTATGTCAACGCCTGTAAGAAGCTAAGGGTGTTCATTTCATTGTAATTTCATTCTAACGAGCTGCATGGTCACCAATGGTATCTGTTCTTTCGGACATGTCCGAAAGGAGAGATACCATCTTAGTGTATATATATATATATATATATATATATATATATATATATATATAGTCATTTAACTATTTTAAATTTAACAAGATTTTTGTCAGAAGGACGGACTCGCAGTGAGCAACAGTTGGTCTAGTACTTTAGCTGAAATATGTGTAAATGGTAGGACCGCAGTATACAGAAACCGGTAATAAAGTGTAAAAATCTGTGTGATCAAGACGGACTTGTAAAAATAATTGTTGATTGGTGCTGAAATATGCTGCAACGAACGTTATTCGTCTATGTGCTGTTTCAGTCAATGCCACTGTTGCTTCTAAGATCGTTCATTCTGGTACGGTTTTTCGGTGATTTGTAAGCGTGATTCAACAAGAACACTGCAGTTCCAACTCATTGTATGTTTGGCCTATCTGTTCTATAATACATTCCTTAATCTAAATTTTTGCGTTGACCTCTGAGTAGTTTCCGTTATAAGCGGTGCGTCCATCTTGTGTCTTTTAAAAAAATCAAAAATTTCGTATTTTTTAGGGTAATTTCATTAGCATTCCATAAACAAACGATAAGGTCTTGGCGCGTTAGATGCCTGTCGGCCATTTAGAGGTGCGAAAACTTTTAACACTCCCTCTAATATGACCATTTTGTTTTGGTGTTACATCTCGCGCATTAATAATTTCTTTAAACGTTTCGTATAAGATCAAGTACCTTCAGATGATTGTTGTTTGCCATTAAGTTGATGACCCTAGTCTGGGTGTTTACACTTTTGGTTCAAATGGCTCTGAGCACTATGGGACTTAACTGCAGTCCCCTAGAACTTAGAACTACTTCAACCTAACTAACCTAAGGACATCACACACATCCATGCCCGAGGCAGGATTCGGACCTGCGACCGTAAAGGTCGCGCGGTTACAGACTGAAGCGCCTAG
Organism: Schistocerca piceifrons; assembly: GCF_021461385.2. Taxonomy (NCBI): domain Eukaryota; kingdom Metazoa; phylum Arthropoda; class Insecta; order Orthoptera; family Acrididae; genus Schistocerca; species Schistocerca piceifrons. Next base: position 171,639,787 of record NC_060140.1, read on the forward strand.
AACAGCACGGCCACTTTGGTTGGCGTAACAACTGTGGGTCTCAATAGTAGGGAACAACCTAATTACAGAACTACACCCTCAGTGGAAAGTGAACTACCTGTGGTGAAAGCTATAACGAGGTCAGCTGTGGGTGTGTACAGTGGGGGAACATGCTAATTGCGGTTCTTTGTTAATATTTGCGGAATAAGCTCATTATGGTTCTTAAGTCATTGTATTGCATAGTGAACTCCCTAGATTTACGGTTCCGTCTACTGCACAGTGTAATACCTAACACAATGTACGTTACACAATTATTTCGACTTCTCTCTGCTAATGGATGAGATTGTGATAACAAAACATGGCACAAAATGCGAACATGGTTGTTTAAAAGTTTTCAAATACCTTTCCCGCGTGCGAGAGAGAAAAAAACTTGCTCTTTTTGTGGCGTGGCATCATTTGTTAAGCTGGCACTATGAGGCCACTAACTGAGTGCAAGATACTGATTTCGGCAAATGACGATGAAAGGGTAGATCAGTGTTAAACAGTTTCCTAAATAAAGTTACAACTCTATTTTAATCTTGTAGTTGACGAAAGCGATCACTGTAATAAAGAATGTACTTTCAAGGAATATTAAGTACCTTCTGTTAGCTATTTTACAGTGGTTTTGCAGTTTATGTAGTTGTAGATATAAATGTAAGTGATCAATGATACCAACTCGGCTTGATTTAAGGTCAGACTCACTGTTACAGTAAGTGACCGTCGACCTAGTATAGAAAATGTGATTCACTCGAAGAGCCGAGCACAACTGTACTCTTTCGTGCTAAAATGTAGACTTCCACGTCCGAAAATATCATGTCCATTAAAGTTATCCGCGCTGTTATGCCGTGATCGGTTGATGAATTCTGTGTCAATTCCCAACGTTTCGTCTCCGACTGCGGGAGACAGCTTCAAGGGGGTCCGTAGCTCGATGGAAGGTCCAACACACCCACTGGCTCTCTACTATCTGCCGCTATATTCCAGGATCTAGCAGTCGCGCGGTTTCGGACTGAAGTGCCTACAACCGCTCGGCCACGTCGGCCAGCACACTACGTAAAGATAGACGTAAATCTATTAGTCATAGGAGACTGCAATGCAATTGTAGGCCAAGGAGTAGAAGAAAAGCTTACACGAGAATATGGGCTTGGGACAAGGAATGAGACGGGAGAAAGACTAATTGAGTTCTGCAACAACTTTCACTTAGTAATAGCGAATACTCCGTTCAAGAATTGCAAGAGGAGGAGATATACTCGTACTTGGAAAAGGCCGGGTGATACAGGAAGATTTCAGTTAGAATACATCGTAGAATGTAGAAGGGATAGATAACATTCCCTCAGAATTTCAGAAATAATTGGGGGCAGTGGCAACAAAACGACTGTTCACGTCCGTGTCTAGAACGTACGGGTCTTGAGAGATACCATCTGACTTTCGGAAAAATACAGTCCACATGATTCCGAAGACTGCAAGTGTTGACAAGTGCGAGAATTATCGCAGAATTAACTTATCAGCTCATGCATCCAAGTTGCTGACAAGAATAATGTACAGAAAAATGGAAAAGAAAATTGAGGATTTGATATATGATGATCAGATTAGCTTTAGAAAAGGTAAACGCACGAGAGAGACAATTCTGACGTTGCGGTTGATAATGGAAGCAAGACTAAAGAATAATAAAGACACGTTCATAGGATTTGTGGACCTGAAAAAATCCTTCGACAATGTAAAATGGTGCAAGATGTTCGAAATTCTGTGAAAAATAAGGATTAGCAACAGGGAGAGACAAGTAATATACTATATGTACAAGAGCGAAGAGGGATTAATAATAGGAAGAGACGGGTAATATACAATATGTACTAGAGCAAGAGGGAATAATAAGAGTGGACGACCACAAACGAAGTGCTCGGATTAAATAGGTTGTAAGACAGGGATATGGTCTTTTCCCCTACTGTTCAATTTGTACATCGAAGAACCAATTATGGAAATAAAAGAAAGGTTCAGGAGTGGAATTGAAATTCAAGGTGAAAAGATATCAATGATACGATTCGGTGATGACATTGCTATCCTGAGTGAAAGTGAAGAAAAATTACGTGATCTGCGGAACGGAGTACAGAATATGAATTGAGAGTAAATCGAAGAAAGACGAAGGTAATGAGAAAGTGCAGAAATGCGAACAGCGAGAAACATATCAACGTTGATGGTCAGTAAAATAACCAATGACGGACGGAGCAAGGAGGACATTAAAAGCAGACTGGCAATGGCGAAAAGGGCATTCCTGGCCATGAGAAGTCTGCTAGTATCAAAAACAGACCTTGATTTGAGGAACAAATTTCTGAGAACGTATGTCTGGAGTACAATATTGTATGGTAGTGGAACCCGGAACAGAAAAGCATCGGAACATTTGAGATGTGGTGCTACAGACGAATGTTAGATGGGCTGATAAGCTAAGGAATGAGGAGGTTTTGTGCAGAATCGGAGAGGGAAGTAATATGTAAAAACACTGATAAGGAGAAAGGACAGGATGATAGAACATCTGCTAAGACTTGAGGGAATGACTTCCATGGTACTAGAGGGAACAGTGGAGGGCAAAAACTGTAAAGGAAGACAGAGTTGTATTGCGTATACGTTCACGTTGTGCACATTAATTTTGCGGAATTAAAGATACTTTCAATACCCATACCTCCGTAACGAAGCATTTGAGGACCCATGTTCATATAACACTTTTTGTTCACAAGTACTTATACGTTCACTGTGTAAAATATTGACGTTTCCTCTCCAAAGACCCTGAATAGGCGTTGCCGACCGCAGCGTGGCATTCCGTCTGTTTACATATCTCCGTATTTTAATATGAATGCCTATACCAGTTTCTTTGGCGCTTTAGTGTATTTCCGTGGTGCAACGGCTGCTTCATTAAATTTCGGGTGTGCAACCGCAAAATGCAGCTTCTTCTAATAACATGGAATGTGAGGACACTTCTGCAAGTAGGAACGCTACAGAATGCAAAACAGGAGATGAAAAGGAACAGATCAGATGCCCTCTGTTTGTGTGAAATGAGATTATAAACTCTTTTACTAAGGGAAATCAAGAGTGGTGAAAACGGAGTAGGAATATTGATACTGCAAAAGCTGAAAAATAAGGTAATGAAGGTACAACATATTGACGGAAGATTGATGATGATACGACTGAAGGATAGTTCAAGAGATTTGCTGTTAATACAGGTATATATGCCAACCAGCCAGCACAGAGATGAGGAAGTGGAAGAATATTATGAGAAAATACAAGAACTCATCGAGAAAGAAAATAGAAATGCCTGCATTATCATCATGGGGGACTGGAATGCAGTGGTGGGTGAAGGAAGAGATGAAGATGCAGTAGGAAAATTTGGATTAGGAATAAGAAAAGAGAGAGGTGAACGACTAATTAGTTTCTGTAAAGAAAATTCATTAGCAGTGGGTAACACATTATTTGAACACCACAAAAGGAGACGTTACACATGGATATCAAATTTTCATAGGGAAAGATGTTAGCTGGACTACATCCTGATACAAAATAGGTTTAGGAACTGTTTGAAGAATGCTAAAGCTTATCCAGGAGCGGATATAAATTCGGACCACAACCTAGTGATGGGAGAAATAAAAGTGAAGTTGAAAAAAGTCTGGAGAGGTAAAGCAAAGGAAAGACTAACCACAGAAAGACTCAAAGAGGTAGGAAAGGCATCAGATTTGGAGAACAGATCAATGGAAAAATTGCAAAGAGGTAGTGTTGATGAAAGTGTTAATGACAAGTGGATAAAAATGAGGGAAGGAATCATGGACTCTGCCAAAGAAGTACTAGGAATTAGAGTATCCCAAAGCACCAGGAAAGAATGGATAACAGAAAACATGTTGAAAAAGATGAAAGAGCGCAGAAAGTGGAAAAGTGTAGAAACTAAAGAGGTACAGGAAACTGAATAATGAATTAAGAAGAGAAACTGAAGAAGCAAGAGAAAAATGGAGGAAACAGAAATGCGACGAAATAGAGAAAATGGAGAGAGAGGGAAAGTATGAAATGATGTATAGACTGTCTAGTGAGATAATTTTTGAACATAAAAGAAAGAGGAATAACATGAAAATAGAAAGAGCGGGTGGTACTCTAGCAGAAGAACCACAGGAGGTTTTGAACAGATGGCAAGAATATATTGAATGTCTGTATAAGGGGGATGAAATGCAAAACGGAGTTAAGGTTGAAGCGGAGCAATATGTGCTGGGAGATGGAAAGGGATTTACCATCTTGGAAGCAGAAGTAGAAAAGGCGCTGAAGGAGATGAAGAATAGGAAAGCATGTGCAATAGATGATTTGTCAGCAGAACTGTTGAAGAGTCTGGGAAACAAGGCAAGAAAGGAAATAGTCTACCTCTGTAACGAGATATATGACAAAGAGGAGTGGCCTGAGGATTTCGCTGCAACAGTTATGATACCAATAAAGAAAAAGACAAATACTAAAAAATGTGAAGGGCACCGGGCCAGCAGTCTAATTTCTCATGCAGCTAAAGTCTTGCTGAGAGTGTTGAATAAAAGGTTATATGGCAAGCTGGATAGAGGTATTGCAGAGGAGCAGTTCGGATTTAGAAGAGGAAAAGGAACAAGAGATGTTATTGGCCTGCTAAGAACTATAGGGGAAAGATATATGGAAAAGGGTAGAGAAATCTTTGCTGTTTTTATAGATTTAGAAAAGGCGTTTGACAGAGTTCAGTGGAACAAGCTGATGGATATCTTGAAGAGGAAAGGAGTAGATTGGAAAGAAAGACGAGTGATACAGAATCTATATTTGCACCAGAAAGTAAGGATAAGGATTGGAAATGAAATGTCCGAAGGAAGCAGAATTGGACGAGGTGTTAGACAAGATTGTTGCCTTTCCCTACTGTTGTTTAACTCATACCTGGAAGAGATTATTGCGAAAAGCTTAGATGGGAAAAGAGGAATATGTATTGGTGGAAAGAGAATAGAATGTATAAGATTTGCTGATGACATGGTATTAGTGGCAGAAAGTGAGCGGACAGTGAATAACATGCTCAAAGATCTGAATGAAACTTGTGTGGAATATGGGATGCAAATAAACACAGCAAAAACAAAGAGTATGGTCATCTGTACAAGACGCAGACTGTCCAATATTAAAATAGGACAATCTACCATTAGCTAAGTAAGTGAATTTAAATATCTCGGAAGCACAACAACTGAAGACTTGAGATGTCACCAGGAGGTGAAAACTCGAACTGCCATAGCGAAGGAGGCATTCAACAGAAATTAGATAAAGGACTAAGGAAAAGGCTTGGCAAATATTTTGTCTGGAGTGTGGCACTATATGGGGCAGAAACATGGACACTGAGACGAGAGGATGAAAAAAGGTTAGAATCATTTGAGATGTGGATGTGGAGGAGAATGGAGAGAATAAGCTGGTTGGAAAGAGTGAGTAATGAAAGAGTATTGGAAAGGGTTGGTGAGAGAAGATGTCTGCTGAAGGTTGTAAGAGAAAGGAAAAAGAACTGGTTGGGACATTCACTGAGACGGGAGTGCTTGCTAGTAGATGCTTTGGAAGGATTGTTTTGTGGGAAAAGACTGAGAGGAAGAAGGATATACAAGATGATAGACGACATAAAGGGAAGAGGAAATTATGCAGACCTGAAGAGGATGGCAGAAGACCGGACAGCCTGGAGAACTACCACGTGAAAACCTGCCTTTGGGCAGAACACATGATGATGATGATGATAATGATGATGATGATGATGAGCCGCAAAATGCAGCTTCTCCTAATATTTTGGCTACATATTGTTCAGTTTGGATAACTCATGGAATCCGGCGCTCTCTTACAAACACGTGGTGACACTGCAGTTCGGAGAGTTATGTCGACATTCCAGCGTGGACAGACTGCGCAGCTACAGATATAATTCATTCAAATTGTTCTTCTTTGCCACCGATCAACGTCTTTGGTAACTGTGTTTCTATGGCCGCATGCGCAGTGGTGAGGTCCACGAGTTTAAAAGGTTGGAGTGGGTGTCAGAGCGTCAGTCTTTTGGTTCAATCTAAAGACGGCTGAACGATATGCAACCGAAATTTTACAAGAAGAAGCTGAATTAATGTGTCTGCACACCCGAAATGTAATGAAGTAGGGAAAGCAGTAGTTTTCTCGTCATCTTGCACACGTTGTAAAAGCCGCATTTTGACAATTACATGGTTGTTTAAAGTTTCTGCAGAAAGAGAAAGTTGGTTTCCATTCATGAAACGGTCTCTGTCATCGTACAATTTGGCAGGAAACCAAAAGTAGCGCATCATTTGCGAAATACTGGAGAGGGTAGCCGGTGATGTGCAATGGAACGTACTTCGATGCATTCTTCTCGGGATGCAATTTCTTTTTCTCTCTCGACGAGATAACAACAGTTTTGAAGCTTCTTGATCAAATTCCTTACCTAATGATAAAAATATACTTCGCAGTGTTGCATAAGCTGTCGAAGGCTGCTTGAAAATCAAAATGAAACTAACGGAATTCGAAGTTCTTAACGCTCTGATTACTTTACATTCTTGGAAAGTTATTTTCAGAGTCCTCGAGAATGTTGTAAGTACAGTCCTTTCTTGGAAACTAACTCCAAATTTTACTTAGCCTTTGCTTTTCATGTCTTCTATGAAAGTATTATTAAATACAGTATATTGAGCATTATTTCGGTTAAGCAGATACTGAAAATAAGTCAACGACCGTCGGATTACCGTTCTGTACACTTTACGCTGCGCCAAATGCAGCCTCGAAGCTGCGCTAATACCAGTGGCTCGCGTCTCTCCCGGCCTCGTCAGAAATGCTATTTTTTTCTGAACGATTGGCCATCAGGAGGTCCAACTTCTGCCAATCTATCAAGGCGAGTATCTCAGCGTTCATTTATACCAATACCTATTTAAGCGTACTAACAGTGATGCACGAGGAGCGTTAAATAAGTAATGCTACGTTTTCGTTTTCTCGTCGAATTTCGGCTTAAAATATGCGGAATTTATTGTGGGACATCGCGAAATATTCTCGTTTGAGCATCTATAGTTACATGAAGCTCGGATAGGCGGCGAAGCTCTAAGTAACTTCAAAACGGCGTCGGTAAGGGAGGTGCAATCCGTGTAGGGAGTTGACATTGAGTTTCTTTTGGCGAAAAAATAAAGCATCATAGAGATTCTTAGGTGCTTGTGGAATATCTGCTGGCACCCAGCAGTGAACAAAAGCATGGTGAGCCGTTGTGCGAGTCGTCTGTCATCACCGCTGCTGTGACTCCTGCACTGTTGGAAAGTGTGGACACTCTCATTCGAGTTGATCGATGGATCTCGCTGCTCAACTGGACGGCTCTGCTCGTAGTGCTGACACACTCGTCCACCAGGTGGGTTACTCAACGATGAGTGCCCCCAGGGTTCCTTACTGCCTAACGTAAGATTATAAAGAGCAACGAACTACCATCTGTTCGGAATTACATGCGCGTTACGAGGCTCACCATGACAATATTTTGTCGAACATCGTCGCAAACTTCATCACTTCATACCGAAAACAAAACGGCAATCAATGGATTGGCGCCACACCTCCTCCCTTCCGAAGAAAAAGTTCAATGCCACACCCTGAGTCGGCAAACAACTCATGGCAACAGACTTCGGGCACTCTGAAGGCGCTAGTCTGTTTAATGTCCTTCGTCAGGGTGCAACGATTAATTCTGAAGTGTATTGTGGACCCCCCCCCCCCCCCCCCAACCACTCCCAGGAAATTTAAGAAACGACTTCGTCTTGTTTAACACCATAAAAATGGAAACTAACTGCTCTTTCTCCATGACAACGCAACGTCTTAATGGAGCTCACACAGCATTGGACTGTTTAACCCCATCCACTCTACAGCTCGGATCTCGGACCTTCCGAATTTCATCTGTCTGGCCCAATGGTGAATGCGCTCCGTGTGGAACAGTACGTGGGTGACGGTGAGATTACTGATGCAGCAAGACGTTGGCTCCGACGTAGCCAAGTAGAGTAGTACCATGTGGGTATACAGGCCTCCACAGTAAGGTGGCGTACTTGACGGAGATCACGTTGAAAAATAGGGTTTTGTAGCCAAAAAAGTGCGGAATAATACGGTGTATTGGAAACTTGATTAAAACTAATCCGCTTTTAGGAAGAAATTGTGTTACATTTCTTACTTAGCGCTTCTGGTACATGTATGCCTGTATAGCGAAAGCGTCAACACATAATACAAATGATTCTGTTGCTACGTATGCTTTAGAGGTTCCAGACCAGAAAACATGTTGGGGTTTAAAACCCTAAAGTGAACGACGATTCGCATATCGGTCAGATCAGCAGCTCTACACCTTCATTGCCTACAGGCTACACTTCAGTATGAAAAACGATATTTGAAAAAAGAGCAGTTAGATAAATACGATTCATGGTTAGCTTTGCCACCATCAAAAACAGAGTATGTCCTTTTCCTGCGCCTGCCTTAAAGGTAGTCATCATGACGGAATGAAGTTACACACAGTAGTGATCATACCCTAACCAAATTATCTAAGTTATTAGGAAAAATGGTTATTTGGAATACCACAGCAAATCGCTTTATCAGAGAGTCCAAGAACGTGCTAACGACTTTCTTATTTCTTACGAAAACTCCGCAAAATCTTTTGAAATCAAGTGGACACGTACAGGTTGAAAAGAGCAAAACGAAACCGAATTTTTTTTTCATTTTTTTTGCAAAATATTATATTACTTGGGAGGCAGAAAATATCTTTTAGAGGCCATCGTGATGATGGCTGTTTTCTCAAAAGACTCTAAACTGTCAAATGAAGGTAACTTTTAAAGAACTGGTGATATTTCATGTCGAAGAATGTGGAGATGCTGAATTAGCGTCACAGTATAGCTCTGGCAGCAAAATAGGTACATTTCCTAGTAAAATTGTATACAATGATTTTGTTTACTGCTATGGCGAAGATATTATTTCCCAGATATAACACAGAATCAAAGAAAATGGATTCTAAAATACTGAGATCGATGAGACCACGGATATTAGTCACAAGACTCAGACGAAAATTTTTCTTAGACACATTTACCAAAATGCAATCAGAAAAGATTATGTTTATGTTTGAACAGTCCGCGAGAGCCAGAGAAAGTCTGTGGAAATTAACTCTCAAAGTTAACCTCAGACGTAAAATTAACGAAGGTTTCTCTTCAACTACTGAAAGGAGGGTGACAAAGATGCCAATATTTATAAGACAGACGAAGAGAAAAAGATATCCCAATGACTGGAGTAAATTTAGGTAAAAGTGGGTTAAACTCTATGAGAAGGCCTAAGCTCGATGTTAGGAACTGTATTGGCATTCAACATATGGATGCTCTGTTATGAGTTCAGAGTTTGTGGAGCAGTCACTACAATATAGAAAGAATGCAACAGCGTTAGTCGAGCCCCTTGTTTTAATCATTCTCTGAGCTGTCCTGAGGTGCAATTAGAGCGGAACTTAATTAGGGTCATTAAAGAGGTGGTAACGTTCTTTTGGGCTTCGCCAGGAAGAAATTCTGTAGTCATAAAGCATTCAGGGAATTAGCTAGTCGCCTTGAGTGAGTCCGTCTACAGCACTAGTATTGCCGGAAGCAGAGAAAGAAGTACGGCGTGAAACGTGGCGTGCTCTGAGAGAACTAAACCGACAAAATCAAACATTACCAGCAGAGAGCGGGCGGCTATTCGGGACTTTTGTTCGCGAAAACATCTTACAATTTCCAGCGCTCTTTGATTTGCGTAGGAAGTGGTGCATTCTGTCTTACCACTTTTCATTTTCCACTCGATCGCACGTCGGTGTACTTCTCGATTACGCCTCTTCGATTAACTGTTGATTGTGGCTGTGATATGCAGCAACAAATGTTATTCTTCCATGTGCTGTTTTAATCAATACTGCTGTTGCTTCTAAGTTCGTTAATTTTGGTAGGGTTTCTCTATGTGAGAGTGTTTTGAAGACCCTCAGGGTCTGTTTGCTCCATCAGTCCTTTAAGCTGTCATGTTATTTAATCTAAATCTTTGCGTTGGCCCCTGATGGGGATTGTATTACAAGTTGTATGTCGATCTTGTGTATTGTTACAGAATTTCCCAGTTCCATATTTTGATTGGTAATTCCGTTTCCATTCCATATTCCAAATACAAGATCTTGGTGGGTGGCATGCCTATTGTCCATTACGAGGTGCGAGAAATTTTGCTATTCCTTTCGGTATGGCCATTAGTTAACACCAAAACTAATGAATTTCTCAACAGTAGTGATTTGCATGGCAAACAAAAAATATCTCTACGTAATGGAGTTTATCACGCAAACTTCTAAAAACATTATTAGTGCACCACATATAACACCAAACATAATGGCCATACCAGAGGAAATATTAAAATTATTCGCGTCTCGAAATGGCCAATAGGCATGTCACGCGGCAAGATCTTATATCTTGAATATGGGATGAAAACGGAATTTGCAATCAAAATATGGAGCTTGGGAATTTTATAACAAGACACAAGATCCACATACAGCTTGTAATGCTATCCCCATCTGAGGACAACGCAGAGATTTAGATTAAATAACATGGCAGCTTGTAGGACTGATTAGGGAAACAGACCCTGAGGATCTTACGAAACGAACTCTCACAGCATAGAGAAACCCTACCGCAATTAAATAACTTAGAAGCAACAGCAGTATTGAATGAACAGCAAACGGAAGAATAACGTTTGTTGGTGCATATCACAGCACCAAACAACAGTAATCGAAGAGGAGTTACCGAGAATTACACCGTCGCGCGATCAAGTGGAAAATGAGAAAGTGGTAAGACAGACTGCAACACTTCCACTTACAAATCAAAGAATGCTGGAACATTGTAAGATGTTTGCACGAACAAAATTCATCAAAGTTGCTATCCAGTGAGCAGCCGGCTTATGCTTTGATCTGTTATTTTAAGTGGAAGTATTTGCAAAGACTTATGGAGAGCAAAATACTATCAGTATACCCAACATTGATAAGCCGGACGCCGAAGACAGCAGAGTAAGGTAAGAGTGGAAAAATCAGAAACACAGCGAGCAAATAGAGCCACTACTGCGACCCCGACTGAGATCCGAAAAATAATTAGGAGCTTGGATATAAAGTGAGCCACAGACCCAGGCGGGAAGCAAGGAAATAACTGAAACAGCTGCCAAGAAAACGACAGTGCTGCTATCATGAATTTACAATGGATCCCTCAGGCACGAATATATCCCGATCCAATGGAAAACATTTAGGTGATTCTTCAGTTTCTCCCAGAGTATTTGGTAATGGAACAGTCCACGGGTACTGCCGTTTCATAGTGTCCAAAGAGCACAAAATTTCGGCAATCAGACATGTCGCCATCGTCAGGTGCGGTGACGAACTGAGCTCCTGAGGGCGCGCGATTGACTAATATCCTCTGCAACAGGAGACGCTAGCATCGGCGTCTATGAATAAGTCGAAAGAAGTATTCTGGCCGCCCTCATAGCCAGGTCGGTTTGTTTACTGAGGGCCTTCTTAACTGAACTCAGTCCTGGTTCCCGAGCTTCTCTAAGATTATAACCGCTACCTCGGTTGATGAGATTGTCTCTGGTACGAATTTCTACGGCCTCTCTAACGCTGTGGCAGTATTTTGAAATCTGTGCCATGATCCTGGAACGGCAGCACTCCATCACGTGATTCTCGGACAAACAGTGCACTGCGACGTCTTCTTGTTGCGATACATCAGTCGAGTGTTCCTTTGGTGTTCCCGGTGACGTCGACACTCGGCACATTAACGTGAAATCTGGTTTATGCTGTCCTTACGCAAACCGAGATCATCCTTGACACTTCCCAATAATGCTCGTATTTTTCAGCGCGGCAAGGGAGGGTTTTTACTAGGTTCTTGTTCATTATGCGCCCGATTTTTACCGATAGTGTTCCAGTGTACGGCACAAAAGGCAGTGACCGCATCTTTCTCCGTCTCTTCTTAAGTTTCCATAGATGGTACTGTTGTGCTGGGTCGGAGACCGCACCAGATCTGCGATTCTGGGTACCAGTTTATTTCGGGATACAGTTCTGAGGTGTTCCAGCTCCTGAGGTAGACTCTTTGAGTCTGGCATAGTGCGTGCCACGTGGACCAGCGTTCATAGTACACCACTAAATGCGAAGTGTGGTGTCAGCTCTCTGGACGCAAATGCACGTCAGTGTGCGTTTTATCCTGTACACACTGTGGCCCAGGCTGTCATCAGCTCTTCCTTTCACCACGACGTCCAGGAATAGTAATCTTCCTCCTGCTTCGGTCTCAGTAATGAATTTGGTGTTGGGGTGTATGGAGTTCAAATGTGTAAGGAACTCAAGGAGTTTGTCTATTCCGTGTGGCCATATGACGAACGTGCGGAGAAAACACGTGGGTTTCCACTTGGACGCCAAACATTCTACTCTATAGTACACATATACAAAATGGCTACCACAGGCGAAAATCGGATAGCCACTGCGACTCCTTCCGTTTGCTCGTAGTATTCTCCATTAAACAGAAAGTACGTGGAGGTCAGGATATGCTTGGAAAGGTCGGTGGTCTTCTCGTCAAATTCCTGACCAATTAGCTCTAGTGACTCTCGTAGTGATACCCTGGCGAATAACGAAACGACGTCTTTCTTATTCACCCTGAAGTAGTCGACGCGTTTTACAAAATCCACAGAATTACATATTGATGAGTGCTTTTACCCATATAATTACTTGGTTTTTCGGTCAGGTGTTTTTCCAGCTAATATGTAGGTGCGCTAAAGTTGCTGAAAATGGCGCCCAAGGACACAGCATCTTTTTCAGTTTTAGTGAGTCCATGAAGTCCTGGTGGTACAGGTCCTCGAGAAAACAGTTTCTTGACGACACGCCCTGGTAAATCTGCGTCTTTCAAAATGTTTGAAATGGCTCTGAGCGCTATGGGACATAACAGCGGAGGTCATCAGTCCCATAGAACTTAAGACTACTTAAACCTAACTCACCTAAGGACATCACACACATCCATGTCCGAGGCAGGATTCGAACCAGCGACCGTAGCGGTCGCGCGGTACCAGGCTGAAGTGCCTAGAACCGCTCGGCCACTCCGGCTGGCTCGGTGTCTTTGAGAAGAGGCCTAATCTTGTTCTCCACCTTCTTTGAGGGGTCGGCGTTGATCTCCCCGTAGGAGTCGTCATCTAACAGGCTCGACATGTTCTCAGTGTAGTCCTTGTGGGCATTAACAACATTAGCGTTGCCTCTGTCGGCAGGTAAGACATCAATCACAGGGCGCTCTCTCAGGTCCCGAGTAGCCACCCGCTCTTTGCTGGTAACGTTTGACTTTGTAGGCCTAGTTCTCGTCAGAGCACGTCAGGTTTCACGACGTACTTCTTCCGTTGCTTCAGGCAGTAGTCGCACCGCAACTTGTTCAACTGTACTGTATATACCCGTAGCCGACATGCACTTAGAGATGGGAGTAAAGTTATGCCACTATTCCAGAACTGAAGGCGCAGCGTCACTCAGCTCCGTGTCAGTCAGATTGATGACAATCTGGCACGGAGCCTACAGTGACGGTTTGTCAGACACGCGTGAGAATTTTGATATTTGACGTCCTGTGGCCTTTCTGTTGGTGGAAACGGCTGACAAACATTTAACACCATCAAACCAATCCCAGGTCCAGGAGTTAAAGCGATTGGCCAGTTGTAAATGTAGGCTAAACAATTGTTGGGAATGGTACTCAAGGCACTCTGTCATGTACCAAAGCAAGGCTGCTCTGCTTCTTAATTCTCCTGGCTCTGCTGAATCGTTGTTATGTGTGGCATTAGCAAAGTTCGGCGCAACATGCTGGGCACGTCACCTCTGCAGAAGTGCAAGAGCACTCTGCAAACGGCATCTTCATTGGCGCAGCTTGTCGAATTTCTTCATACTGCGATGCACCTTTTCGCCGTAAAGGTACACGATGTGATTCTTCGATTTCTGATGGAGTATTTATTGATCGAAAAGTCCACAGGTGTACTGCCGATTCATATAGTCCAAAGGCCACAATATTTCGGTGATCAAACATGTCACCATCGACAAATGTTCTGTCGAACTGAGCTCCTAAGGGCGCGCGGACGATTAATATTCCCTGCCCCCTCAAGCGGCTCCGTTTGCGTTCCGCACCCATGGTCGCAGGTGCACGTTCGTAGAGACCCTAGCGTCAGAGTCTGTGATTGCATTGATGTAAGCTCTCTATGCACTCTGCTCGCCAGATCGTGTTGTTTGCTGAGAGTCCTCTTAATTAAGTCAGTACTGGTTTCCAAGGCTTGCTAAGAGTAAAGCAGCAGTCTCGGTTTGTGAGTTCGTCCCCGGTACGCATATTGAAGAAGCATCGAGTAAAAACCTTCTTTCGCTTGCCCAATAAAAGATGAGCAGTATTAGGAAGTGTCAACGATGATCTCGGCTTGCGGAAGGCCAGCATATACCAGATTCCATGTCTGTGTGGTACACCTGTATTGGACACACAGTGTCCACCGTTGAAGATCGTTGCCGTGAACACCAGAGGAATACTCGACTGATGTATCTCAACAAGTCAGCGGATGCAGAGCACTGTTTGTCCGAGAATCATGCGATGGTGGACGACCGAACCTGAATTTTGGCATGGACTTCCAAATATTGGAACAGCGCTGTTAGGGAGGCCATTACAGGGCAGAAACTTTCCTAGATGTAAAGAAAGCTTATAGTAAAATTTGGAAAGATCGCGTTATCGTAAAACAACAAACATTTAATGTCACGGAACAAGAAGAGCAAGTTTTCCCTCCCTACCAGGCGAAAAATGTATTTGAAGGGTTTTAAATAACTTTGTCCGCATAGAGGACTGTGAAAAATATAATTTCTGTAATTATGTTATCAATTTATTGTATTACACAGCGAACAACCTACTGCGAAAAATTTAACGTACATATAATTGTAATAGTAGAATAACAGTAGAGACATAATGGAAGAACGCGAATGATGACTATAGGTTTTTCATATCGCTAATTACTTTTCCTTACCAGCACACTGCATTGAATGTGCAGGACACCACGCTTCAGACAAATGTCAATGCCAAGAGCACAAATTCCAACACGTGCAAACTGCTAAGAACAACACCCTACCCTCTTCAGAGGTTGCAGCGCTTTCCAAAATGACCTCACAGTTCACAACGCACAAGTGCAAGTGCAAACAACATGATTGAGTAATACTATAATCTGTTGAATGTATTATAACTCACAGCAAAGTTCCTATTGTGAAAAATGTAGCTAGTGTATTCGTAGATCTCAATAGTAGCGAACAACAAGTGTTTATTATATCACACAAAGAACTACCTAATGTTAAAAGTGTAACGTCTATAATCGCAGTTCTCAATAGTAGCGAACAACCATACATCATCTCTCTCAGTGTAAATTTTTCTTTCTTTTCTCCCCTTTGGCGGCTGGAATTCCTTCATTTATTGTTTTTAACATAATTCTATTTAATTTCGCTTAGTTAGGACATTTGTGCTTTTGTCGCCCTTTGAACCTAATACGGTGATTGCTACAAGTTTTTTTTTCGTCTATTCCTTATTATGCCTCTGGGAACTCTCACTCTGTGGCATTCTCGTGGTTCTACTTTTCCAGCATAGTCTAGGTGTCTTGTATTTCTTAACCCATCCGTTTCTTCTAACATCTTACGAGTTTTTTCCTGTATTTTTTGTGTGACTGTTGGCACACTGATTTCACCATGTAAGCCGTTATTCTAGTCCACCGAGGGGCTTCGAGCATTATTCTGAAACATCGGTGCTGTTGTCCTTGCAGCAATTGTCGGTTTGCGTTGCAAGTTGTTCCCCCAGAAGTTGAACAACCGTGTAATAGAACTGGTAATATTGTTGTTTTACAGAGGATAATCTTGATCGGAATCCCATATCAGTGCTGGCCAAAAGTGGGAATAGTGTATGCAATAGTCTTTTATCATTTTTCCCTTTTTTATGTGCGATATGTGTTTTAAAGATCAGCTTGTTGTCCAACATGACTCCAAAATATTTAACCTGATTTGTCTAATTTATATGTGTTCCGTTAGTTACTAATCCGTCGCGTAGTTCTGGCCTCTTCCTCGTAAATGTAATTCCTTGTGTTTTTCCGCGTTTAGTTTGACATTCTTATTTAGTGTTTAGCTGTCTTTGCATCCTTGTTATCGCAGCTGCCGTTCTCCTGCTACTTGCAAGTACGGCGATATCGTCTGAAAATTGAGACAATACTACGTTTGGTATCAGAGGTATGTCGCTAACATAGATTATGAACAGTGTCGGCGATAATACCGAACCTCGAGGGATTTCTTGTTCGAATGATTTTATGCTTGAAAGTTGTTTGTCAATTTTTACAAAGAATTTCCTGTTTGAGAGAAAGTCATCTATGATTCGTCTATAGGAGTCTGGGATGCAATATAGATCTTGTAGCTTTTCGATAAGGCGATATTTTCAGACTTTATCATAAGCTTTTTCTACATCTGGGAAAGCTGCTGCCGTGGTGTTCATGTTACATGCGATGTTTTGGGATCTGCGTATTTGTTACATATCTGCCGATACTGTGGTCTGAAATGCAAACTGTTTTGATCGAATGATCTCATTTTCAAGTTCTGGAAGTTGTTGCCTTTGTAACCGGCCGGTGTGGCCGAGCGGTTCTAGACGCCTCAGTCTGGAACCGCGCGATCGCTACGGTCGCAGGTTCGAATCCTGCCTCGGGCATGGATGTGTGAGATGTCCTTAGATTAGTTAGGTTTAAGTAGTTCTCAGTTCTAGGGGACTGATAACCTCAGATGTTTAGTCCCATAGTGCTCAGAGCCATTTTGTAGTCTTTGTAGGATTACTCACTCGAAAACTTTGGAAAAGGATGGAAGGAGACTAATAGGTCAATAAATCCGGGACAGTTTTGAGTTTTTACTCGACTTTGGTACTAATACAATTCCAGATTTTTCCATTGCGTCGAGAGATGTTTGAGACGTCTATCGGTTTTCTTGGTAGCCGTTTTAACTGTTTATTAACTTCGCCTTCTGGTCCTATGGCTCATTTTATGTCCAAGTTCCTAATTATTTTTCGGATCTCAGTCAGGGACGTCAGTAGAGGCGCTTGTTCGCTCGGTGTGTTTCTGATGATTTCCGTTCTTTGCCTTATTCTATTGTCTTCGTCATCTGGGTACATCGATAGTATATTCAGCTTCGTAAGCGTCTACAAATATTTCCACTTTAATAACAGGTCAAAGTCTCAGCTGGCTGGGCCCTGGATAGCAGGCTTTGGTGCTTTTGTCAGTGAAAACGTCTTCAATGTTCCAGTCCTCTTTTGCTTTGTGCCGGCCGCGGTGGCCGTGCGGTTCTGGCACTTCAGTCCGGAACCGCGGGACTGCTACGGTCGCAGGTTCGAAACCTGCCTCGGGCATGGGAGTCTGTGATGTCCTTAGGTTGGTTAGGTTTAAGTAGTTCTAAGTTCTAGGGGACTTATGACCTAAAATGTTGAGTCCCATAGTGCTGAGAGCCATTTGAAACATTTTTTTTTTTGCTTTGTGGGAGAAACTTGTCCATTTGTCTTCCCACTTTTGGATTCTCCAGTCGACGGGGCGACGGTGTAGTTCTCGAGATAATTGTCGTAATTCGATAACTCCTCTTCGACTAATTGCTGTTTCATTAACCGAAGACATAAAGTCTGTAAATGAGTCCGCAATCATTTTTGGCACTTTATTTTTACAAGACCGTCTTGGTCACAAATATTTCTTACACTTTATTACCGGTTTCGACATGCTGCCATCATAAGACCTGTTACAAAGATAAATATTGTGTAAACGACAGGTTCAATGAGTTAACGCTAAATCTAACAAGTCCTAGTGATACATAAAACACAACATTATAAAATGTTTGTAGTTACGTATAGCAGCCATACATACAATTAAAATATTCTGATGTAAATCAGCATCATGTGAGTACATGGTATGTGCTGGTAATACTCAGATTGCATCTGGTATTTAGAATAATGCCAGCCGAGGGCACTTTAGCTAGAGGGCATATTAAACGAGTGTCGCCAATCTTATTATTAAATTGCGGCATGCACAGTCATCAGTTAATTTTTTTTTAATTACCTCCCATGGTAAAACGAGTGTGTGCAATAAACCGTAACTGATGTGAAATTGGATTCATACTTAAAATACCATAAAAAATACAAATACAAATATAATACAGCCAGTAGCCTGACTGTAAAACATTCAACTTGTATAAGCTAGTATAAAACGTGTAAAAATAAAATATCTAAAAAAGATTCGAACCTGATAGTCGATATTATACCAAGCGTGTGGTCTCAATGGCGACATGTCGTCGTATCCTTGTTTTCCTGTGGCGGAGCTTACGAGGGAGGCCCAGTCTTCTCGTCGTGGGCGGCCGACGCACGTCAATCCGCTGGAGTGCGCTGCGCTACTCAAACTAGTACGTCTCTGAATGTATCAAAATCAGAATTTAGACTGAACTCGTTCTGTTCATTCAGCAGTAATTCCGGTTGTCGTTTTCTGTGCAGTTAAATCTCTATTTCTTCGAGTAGGTTCAGTAATCGTCCCTATGGCGCGCTACACTACACTTTCATATTGTCTGTGCTTCCGACTAAATATCTTTCTCTGTCTAAATGCGTACCGAAAGCACTCTTTCTGATTATACTTATATTCTCTAAAACGAGTCTGGAAATTCCTTCCTGTCTGACCGGTATGAAAATTGTTGCAGTCTTGGCAGCTGATCTTATAAACAACAGAGCCCCATATATTTATTGCTGTCGTCAACTTTGTGTCGTAGCTTACAACCAATTGTACCTTTATTTTGAATCGAATTTTTATTTTCGTTTTTCTGAAGGTCTGCGCAATTCTGTCGGAAAACGCACCATTGTACGTCGTAGCAACACACTTTTTGTCCTCTGGTTCTACTGACTCCTTCCTGTCACATATTTTTTATTTTAGTTTGTAATAAAGTTTCATTACAACACGATCTTTATATCCGTTTGCCTTAGCTACTTATCTAATCACACTTAATTCTTCCACCTCGTCATTAGTTTTAGCATCCTGTTGATCAAACTACTCAAGTATGCCTATTTATGCTTCTTTGGGTGACAGGATTTCGCATTTGTAATAGTGTCTGTGGCCGTTGCCTTCCTAAATATGCTAATATTATGTCTTCCATCTCTTTTAGTTAATCTTAGACCCAAAAAACTTCTACTTCCTTCTTAAAATTCCACTGCGTATTAAATTTTCGTGCATCTCACCCATTCTTTCCGCCATCTCGCGTGTTTCACTTTCGCCACCTTAGTACAGTAGTGTATCGTCTACATATCGCCTATAATAGACAATTCTCTCTCAGACGTCAGGATTTTGTTCAAAAACCTATTTTCTAGCTCATTTACAAATATTTCATCTAAAACATTCATAAAACCGAAGAGATTCTTGCAGATAATAACATAGTTGAGGTCTACATCTACATCTACATTGATACTCCGCAAGCCACCCAACGGTGTGTGGCGGAGGGCACTTTACGTGCCACTGTCATTACCTCCCTTTCCTGTTCCAGTCGCGTATGGTTCGCGGGAAGAACGACTGTCTGAAAGCCTCCGTGCGCGCTCTAATCTCTCTAATTTTACATTCGTGATCTCCTCGGGAAGTATAAGTAGGGGGAAGCAATATATTCGATACCTCATCCAGAAACGCACCCTCTCGAAACCTGGCGAGCAAGCTACACCGCGATGCAGAGCGCCTCTCTTGCAGAGTCTGCCACTTGAGTTTATTAAACATCTCCGTAACGCTATCACGGTTACCAAATAACCCAGTGACGAAACGCGCCGCTCTTCTTTGGATCTTCTCTATCTCCTCCGTCAACCCGACGTGGTACGGATCCCACACTGATGAGCAATACTCAAGTATAGGTCGAACGAGTGTTTTGTAAGCCACCTCCTTTGTTGATGGACTACATTTTCTAAGCACTCTCCCAATGAATCTCAACCTGGTACCCGCCTTACCAACAATTAGTTTTACATGATCATTCCACTTCAAATCGTTCCGTACGCATACTCCCAGATATTTTACAGAAGTAACTGCTACCAGTGTTTGTTCCGCTATCATATAATCATACAATAAAGGATCCTTCTTTCTATGTATTCGCAATACATTACATTTGTCTATGTTAAGGGTCAGTTGCCACTCCCTGCACCAAGTGCCTATCCGCTGCATATCTTCCTGTATTTCGCTACAATTTTCTAATGCAGCAACTTCTCTGTATACTACAGCATCATCCGCGAAAAGCCGCATGGAACTTCCGACACTATCTACTAAGTCATTTATATATATTGTGAAAAACAATGGTCCCATAACACTCCCCTGTGGCACGCCAGAGGTTACTTTAACGTCTGTAGACATCTCTCCATTGATAACAACATGCTGTGTTCTGTTTGCTAAAAACTCTTCAATCCAGCCACACAGCGAAATACTGTGAACAAATTTGTCAGATATAAGGAAAGTGAGAGAAGTATGTATATATTTAGTCAGGGTGAAATGGTACAACTTGTGGAAGTTTTAGAACTTGTGTTGTCATTTAACTATTATAATGAAATGAACACCCTTAGCTGCTTGCAGGCAACGGGGACAGATGAAAATGTGTGCCCCGACCGGAACTCGAAACCGGGATCTCTTGCTTACGTGGCAGACGCTCTATCCATCTGAGCCACCGAGGACACGGAGCAGAGCGCGACTGCAGGGATTTATCTCTGGCACGCCTCCCGCGAAACCCACATTCTCAACGTATTGTCCCGCACTACATTCGTAGTGGCCCCGACCCGGTCGGGGCACACATTTTCATCTGTCCCCGTTGACGTATGTCAACGCCTGTAAGAAGCTAAGGGTGTTCATTTCATTGTAATTTCATTCTAACGAGCTGCATGGTCACCGATGGTGTCTGTTCTTTCGGACATGTCCGAAAGGAGAGATACCATCTTAGTATATATATACATATATATATATTGTCATTTAACTATTTTAAAATTAACAAGATTTTTTGTCAGAAGGATGGCCTCGCAATGGGCAACAGTTGGTGTAGTACTTTAGCTGAAATATGTGTAAATGGTAGGACGGCAGTATACCGAGAACGGTAATAAAGTGTAAGAAATCTGTGTGATCAAGACGGACTTGTAAAAATAATTGTTGATTGGCGCTGAAATATGCTGCAACGTACGTTATTCGTCTATGTGCTGTTTCAGTCAATGCCACTGTTGCTTCTAAGTTCGTTCATTCTGGTACGGTTTCTCGGTGATTTGTAAGCGTGATTCAACAAGAAAACTGCAGTTCCATCTCAGTGTATGTTTGGCCTATCTGTTCTATAATACATTCCTTAATCTAAATTTTTTGCAGATGCACTGAACAGCGCACATACGACCAGTGCAAACTACCCCCCCCCCCCCCCCCCCCTCCTGCCCAGAGAAGACAAAATGGCACTGTGAAAACGCAGGTTTTCGCCTCCACCGCTTATTCCCGTGCACTTGCCGGTGACCCACCAGACCCGCCCAACCACCGACCACCACCACAACCCAGCAGTAACCAGGTTTCCCAAGCTGATGAAAGTCCGAGGGAAGTCTGTCCTCCATGCCCCCCACAAACCAGTCCGCGAGAAGCAGACGAGTCTGTTCCAGTCCAACAACTCGCGTCGTCCATCCGACTGCTACAGGCACAGATGACCCAGCTAGTAGGTATTCTAGCAACACTGACGCAGCTCCCTGCCGACCTCAGATCGGCAGCACAGCAGTCGCCTGTGGCAGCGACAGCCTCAGGAAAAACTGTCCCCCAACATGGATAGGAGACTTAATATAGAAGGTCTCAAAATGGGCGCGTTTAACGCAGACAACCTTACTCGCCAACCCATGGAGTTTAGGGAATTCATACAGGAAGAAAACGTTGACATGTGCCTAGTGGGAGAAACATTCCTCAAACCAGGACTAAGAGTGGTACAACAACAAAGTTAGGAAACTACTGCGAAAGCAAAGAGAGCTTCACTCCAAGTTTAAACGCAGCCAAAGCCTCTCAGACAAACAGAAGCTAAACGATGTCAAAGTTAGCGTAAGGAGGGCGATGCGTGAAGCGTTCAGTGAATTCGAAAGTAAAATTCTATGTACCGACTTGACAGAAAATCCTAGGAAGTTCTGGTCTTACGTTAAATCAGTAAGTGGCTCGAAACAGCATATCCAGACACTCCGTGATGATGATGGCATTGAAACAGAGGATGACACGCGTAAAGCTGAAATACTAAACACCTTTTTCCAAAGCTGTTTCACAGAGGAAGACCGCACTGCAGTTCCTTCTCTAAATCCTCGCACAAACGAAAAAATGGCTGACATCGAAATAAGTGTCCAAGGAATAGAAAAGCAACTGGAATCACTCAATAGAGGAAAGTCCACTGGACCTGACGGGATACCAATTCGATTCTACACAGAGTACGCGAAAGAACTTGCCCCCCTTCTAACAGCCGTGTACCGCAAGTCTCTAGAGGAACGGAGGGTTCCAAATGATTGGAAAAGAGCACAGGTAGTCCCAGTCTTCAAGAAGGGTCGTCGAGCAGATGCGCAAAACTATAGACCTATATCTCTGACGTCGATCTGTTGTAGAATTTTAGAACATGTTTTTTGCTCGAGTATCATGTCGTTTTTGGAAACCCAGAATCTACTATGTAGGAATCAACATGGATTCCGGAAACAGCGATCGTGTGAGACCCAACTCGCTTTATTTGTTCCTGAGACCCAGAAAATATTAGATACAGGCTCCCAGGTAGATGCTATTTTTCTTGACTTCCGGAAGGCGTTCGATACAGTTCCGCACTGTCGCCTGATAAACAAAGTAAGAGCCTACGGAATATCAGACCAGCTGTGTGGCTGGATTGAAGAGTTTTTAGCAAACAGAACACAGCATGTTGTTATCAATGGAGAGACGTCTACAGACGTTAAAGTAACCTCTGGCGTGCCACAGGGGAGTGTTATGGGACCATTGCTTTTCACAATATATATTAATGACCTAGTAGGTAGTGTCGGAAGTTCCATGCGGCTTTTCGCGGATGATGCTGTAGTATACAGAGAAATTGCAGCATTAGAAAATTGTAGCGAAATGCAGGAATATCTGCAGCGGATAGGCACTTGGTACAGGGAGTGGCAACTGACCCTTAACATAGACAAATGTAATGTATTGCGAATACATAGAAAGAAGGATCCTTTATTGTATGATTATATGATAGCGAAACAAACACTGGTAGCAGTTACTTCTGTAAAATATCTGGGAGTATGCGTGCGGATCGATTTGAAGTGGAATGATCATATAAAATTAATTGTTGGTAAGGCGGGTACCAGGTTGAGATTCATTGGGAGAGTGCTTAGAAAATGTAGTCCATCAACAAAGGAGGTGGCTTACAAAACACTCGTTCGACCTATACTTGAGTACTGCTCATCAGTGTGGGATCCGTACCAGATCGGTCTGACGGAGGAGACAGAGAGGATCCAAAGAAGAGCGGCGCGTTTCGTCACAGGGTTATTTGGTAACCGTGATAGCGTTACGGAGATGTTTAATAAACTCAACTGACAGACTCTGCAAGAGAGGCGCTCTGCATCGCGGTGTAGCTTGCTCGCCAGGTTTCGAGAGGTTGCGTTTCTGGATGAGGTATCGAATATATTGCTTCCCCCTACTTATACCTCCCGAGGAGATCACGAATGTAAAATTAGAGAGATTAGAGCGCGCACGGAGGCTTTCAGACAGTCGTTCTTCCCGCGAACCATACGCGACTGGAACAGGAAAAGGAGGTAATGACAGTGGCACGTAAAGTGCCCTCCGCCACACACCGTTGGGTGGCTTGCGGAGTATAAATGTAGATGTAGATGAAGAGTTTCTGTACCAAACTACAGTTGTTACAGAAACTACCGACTCACTCACGGAAGCGGGGTCGCGGTATATGTCAAAAAAGGAATCAGACATCACAAAATGACCCCCCCCCCCCCAATACAGCAGAAATAGAAACGGCGGCAATCGAAGTGGCCACAGTAACTGGCTCCCTCACAGTCGTTGCAGTGTATCGCCCCCCTTCCCAAAGGCTAGAAGAGTACGACATAGCTGCACTAAGCCGTATTAGAGGCAAACTACTAATAGCAGGGGACCTAAACGCCAAGCACGCGGACTGGAACTCGAGACACCGAAATCAAGCTGGTCAACAACTGCAACGACTCGCGCGCACACACCAGTTGCAAATATGGGGCCCAGAGGAACCGACACACTACCCAAAGAACGGTGGAAGACCGGAGGTCTTCGACATAGCCGTCACAAAGAATCTGGTGGGCTTTGTATCCGCGACATCGGTAAACAGAATGTCATCGGACCACAATCCCGTGATTTTTTAGGTCGGTATGGGAGAATGGCTCTCTATCCCACAACGGCATGCGACGTACAAGCGCATCAATAAGGAGCAATTCAGCAACGCTGTAGCAGTTGAACTTGCCCAGACCCCGGCTCCAACTGCAGAGACAGCAGAACAGGCACTAGACGACCTCACAAGAGTGATCCTACAAGCTGCTGAGGGAGCCACACCGCCTCCTGCGGGGCCCCCCCGCTCCAGGCAACTCCCTCCGCACTTGCTTGCGCAAATACGGCACAAAAACAGGATCGCCAAAGAGTGGAAGCTCACCAGAAACGGGGATACACGGAGGCTACTCAATAGGCTACAGAGAGAGCTGAAAGCAGATCTCAATGAGTATCGCAATCAACAATGGTCGGCAAGGCTCTCAGCTCTCAAACTAGAAGACAATAGTTTATGGCAAACCACCAAACAGTATACGAAAAGACGCGCGAAAATGCCACCACTGCATGGCGAACGCGGACTGCAGTTCAGCCCCATTGACAAAGCTAACGCACTAGCCGACGTGTTCGAAAAACAGTTCAGACCAGCAGAAGTACAGGACAGAGAACAAGTCGCAACAGTCCGTCGAGAACCGGCCGTGTTCCTGGAAGCACACGACGAAGATGACTACACGCCACTCTTCAGTACTGAAGACGTGGCGCGCTGCATCAAGTCCCTGCCCACCAGGAAAACCCCGGGTCACGACCAGGTCACAAGCGAATTGCTGAAACTCCTCCCGCCTCTGGCAATCACCCACCTGACCGATATAGTCAACGAACTGACGCGATCACAAAAATTCCCGGCGCAGTGGAAGCACGCAGAAGTCATTGCGATCGCGAAACCAGGAAAAGACCCGGTGTTCCCGCAACATTATAGACCAATTAGTCTACAGCCTACCCTAAGTAAACTTTACGAGCGCCTCCTACTAACACCCATACAGGACTATATCACAAGAGAGCAGATTCTGCCGAAATTCCAATTCGGATTTAGGCAAAGACACTCCATGTGGTGTCACCGTCAGACACCACACTTGCTAGGTGGTAGCCTTTAAATCGGCCGCGGTCCGGTAGTATACGTCGGACCCGTGTGTCGCCACTGTCAGTGATAGCAGACCGAGCGCCACCACACGGCAGGTCTAGAGAGACGTACTGGCACTCGCCCCAGTTGTACAGCCGACGTTCATAGCAATGGTTCACTGACAAATACGCTCTCATTTGCCGAGACGATAGTTAGCATAGCCTTCAGCTACATTTGCTACGACCTAGCAAGGCGCCGTATTCAATTGATAATTAATATTATGAAGCATGTACCGTAACGAGAGATGGTCTACAATTGTGGATTAAAGTTAAGTATTACAGCAACTGCGTCCATTTTCTAAGTTCTCATTTCCTTTTAACTGTTCCAGACCTCACGCCAATCTGCGTGAGCTTAACGCGTGCCTTTCGGCTTCCTCTCGTTGTGACTTGGCTGTCTTGCTAAGTCACAACACTCCGCCTCCCAGCAAATCATGAGGGTGGTTGAAGCAGCCGCGGACAGCTTCAACCGAAAGGGCTACTGCGGGCTTGTCTTGTTAGACGTAGCAAAAGCCTTCGACTCAGTCTGGCACACCGGGATACTACACAAGATGTACACTCTAGGCTTCCCCGGAAAGATCGTCAAAATCGTTAAAAACTATCTCTCCAGTAGGACTTTCTCAGTTAAGATCGACGGATCGCTGTCGAGCAGGAGAAGAATCAGTGCAGGCGTGCCCCAAGGCTCGGTCCTGGGACCCGTCCTCTACAATGTCTACACTGCTGACATCCCTACGACTCAGCATGTACACGCTGCAGAATACGCAGATGACACCGCATTCTTCTCCTGCTCGACAAACAGGAACCTGGTTACAAGGCGTCTGCAAACCGCCCTACACAGGACGGAAAACTGGACCAAGCAATGGCGCATCACAATAAACTCAGACAAGACACAAGCCACGCTGCCCACCAGACGCTATGGGAAACGCCGACCCCCAAGAAGGCCATACCAACTGCTGCGGTTGCAGTGGCAGAACTTGACAAAGAAATTCTTCGAAGTACCTCGGTGTCACACTTGACATGGAAGTGTCACATAGAAGAACTTCGCAGAAAGGCTCACGCCAGAGTGCAGATTCTGTACCCTGTATTGAACAGCACCAGTTCCCTCGACCCCGCAACAGGAGTAGCGATCTATCGAAGTCTAATTCGACCCATACTGGAATATGCGTGCCCTGTATGGGGCTGCGTAGCCAGATCGACGATAGATCGCTTTCAGAAGGTTCAAAATAGAGCGTTAAGACGGGCCTTACACGTCCCCACGCGCTTCCCCGCGGCAGACCTGCATGAAGCTGCAGACATAGAGCCACTAGCAACACGATTCCGTGCCCTAGCAGAAGCTTTCTACGCCACGGCGCGCAATTCACAAAACGAGCTAATAAACACCCTTGGGCGATATGAACAGCATAGGGACAGATACAAAAGACCGAAGTCGCTACTCCTGCAGTAGCACAAACAGATAAATTAACAACTCTCAAAAATAGCAACTCACAAAAGCACAGCACTAACAACAACACACAAGAAAAGAGGAGGAAATGTCCAAATGCGACAATAACCTCCACCAACACCCCCCTCTAACGGTAGAGGACAAAAAGAGAGAAGAGCCCTGATAAGTTTCCCTTATAAGCGGTCCTTCCATCTTGTCTTCTAAAAAAAATCTAAAAATGTAGTATTTGTTAGGGTAATTTCACTAGCGTTCCATAAACAAAAGATAAGGTCTTGGCCCGTTAGATGCCTGTCGACCATTTAGAGGTGCGAAAACTTTTAACACTCCCTGTAATATGACCATTTTGTTTTGGTGTTACATCTCGCGCATTAATAATTTATTTAAAGGTTTCGTATACGATCAAGTACCTAAAGATGATTGTTGTTTGCCATTAAGTTGAAGACCCTAGTCAGGGTGTTTACACTTTTCGCAAAGTCAAAAGTTGTAGTTGGTCTCTGGGTTTGGGTTTGTAGATGTCTTCGTGTCCATACCATTTGGTAATGAAGGTGTATATTTTGTTGTGGAACCGCTGTATTTCTACTTGGTAGTCCGGGAAAGTCACCTGGGTTTTGTATTTCCACCGGTGTTGGTGGTGCCGTTGACTGGGCTGTCCTGTTACTGATAGTTTGCACTTGTGCACTGTAAATTCTGAGGGCATCTTGGAAAGCACTTCTAGCTCTGAAGGAGACGGGTTCTGATCTTCGCAGTTTGGTCTCTTGTTATCTGACATTTACCTGAAGAGTGGTGTTGTGCACATTTAACACAGCGTGATGGTAAGGAACAATAATTAGTGGCAGGAAAAAATTGTCGGCATCGTGTCCATTAAATTGTTCCCAATAGGTTATTCACTGTGCAATATAAAACTGAGAACTGTAATGAAACAAGCTACATTTTTTTTTACAATCGGTTGTTCTCTATGCAATATAATAAATTCAATTGAACACATTATCATTTTAGTTGATTGTGTAATACGATATAATAATATACTGAATGAAGTGACAGATTCCTTGTTCACTACTATAGAGAAATACAATTACGATGTATAACAGGTTTAACTAAACAGTAAAGTGAACAACCAGTTTATTACTTCTGTGTAAGAGCAACCTGTTGGGAAAACTGTAACGAGTATATGGTTCAAATGGCTCTGAGCACTATGGGACTTAAAAGCTGAGGTCATCAATCCCCTAGAACTACTTAAACCTAACTAACCTAAGGACATCACACACATGCATGCCCGCGGCAGGATTCGAACCCGTGACCGTAACGGTCGCGCGGTTCCAGACTGAAGCGCTTAGAACCGCTCGGCCACTTTGGTTGGCGTAACAACTGTGGGTCTCAATAGTAGGGAACAACCTAATAACAGAACTACACCCTCAGTGGAAAGTGAACTACCTGTGGTGAAAGCTATAACGAGGTCAGCTGTGGGTATGTGCAGTGGGGAACATGCTAATTGCGGTTGTTGGTTAATACTTGCGGAATGAGCTCATTATGGTTCTTACGTTATTGAATTGCGAAGTAAACTCCCTAGATTTACGATTCCTTCTACTTCGTAGCGTAATACCTAACACAATGTACGTGCCGCATTTCAACAGACTTTTCAATCCTACTGGAGGAGATATTAATAACAAAACATGATAAAAAATGCATACATGGTTGTTTAAAAGTCTTCAAATACCTTTTCCGCGTGCGAGAGAGAAAAAACTTGCTCTTCTTGTGGCGTGGCATCATTTGTTAAGCTGGTACTATGATGCCACTAACTGAGTGCAAGATACTGATTTCGACGAATGACGATGAAAGGGTAGATCAGTGATCAACAGTTTCCTAAATAAAGTTACAACTATATTTTAATCTTGTAGTTGACGAAAGTGCTCACTGTAATGAAGAATGTTCTTTCAAGGAATATTAAGTACCTTCTGTTAGCTATTTTACAGTGGTTTTGCAGTTTATGTAGCTGTAGATATAAATGTAAGTGATCAATGATACCAACTCGTCTTGATTTAAGGTCAGACTCACTGTTACAGTAAGTGAACAATGTTTGCGCTCAAGCCGAATAGCTTCTCGTTAGTTGTCAATCCGGACGCTTTTGAGATATATTTTGAAAAGATTGATTGCTTCTTTTTAGCTAGCAACTTCACTCGGAATTAAACAACTGCATTAAATAAATACATTTAACTGAGAAGTATTACAACTTTTTATTGATATTTTTCTCTTGTTTTATTAATGTTATACACCGAATCCTCTCTATAATAGTGTCTTTCTTCTTACACATTTTACTGATGCATCGACAACTGCAGATACAGAAGTTAGCAGAACTGGTGTGATTACACAAACAACTGACCCTGAACTTAACATGTGAAGCCACACAGGCTAAATTTCTCACAATTTGTATTTTAAAGCAGTTATTGCTGAAAATATCCATTATCATTCAGTATTACGCCACAAGAGGAGCAAATGTTTACTCTCTCGTAGGCGAAAAAAGTATTAAATGGATTTTAAATAATTTAAATAATATAAATGAACTTCATTATCAGTGAGGAACTCGTCCTAGTGCGGTAACACTTTGAATAGGGAGATAAAAGGTGCATATTGCGTTACACCTTAAGAAGTAATACATCTCTAGAGTAAAAGGACGGTATGCGTGTCCTCTATTGAAATAAGCGCAAACGTATGTCATAAAAAACATAAAATCTGCATCTACACCCATACTCTGTAAACCACTGCGAAGTACATGGAATGGGATACTTCCTGTTGCACCGCACCAGTTCACCGACCCCATTTCTCCGTTTCATTCACGTATGGAGCACGTGAAAATTGATTGCTTAAGTACCTCCCTGCGTGCTGTAATTAATCTAACCTCGTCCTCACGATCTCCATGGGAGCGATACGGACGGGGTTGATTAAAAGTCTGTTCTTGAAACTTTCTTAGTAGGCTTCCGTGAGATAAATTACGCCTGTATTCAGTATTCTGCCATTTCAATTTCTTCATCATCACTGTGACACTCACCCAAGGATCAAACAAACCTGTGTCCATTCGTGCTGCCCTTCTCTGTGTTCGTTCAACATCCTCTGTAAGTCATATTTGGTACGGGTCCCACCAACTTGAGCAATGTGCTAAGACAGGTCACACGAGTGATGCGTAAGCTATATCCTTTATTGACTTACTGCATTTCCTCGCTATTCTACGAATAAACCGAAGCCTGCCACTTGCGTTAAGCATATTCCTACAAAGTGTTACACCCACGTATTATATGAGCTGGCCGATTCCAACTGCGACTCGCTGATATTAAAATCGTCGGATACTACGTTTTTTTCGTTTTGTGAAGGGAACACTTTAACATTTCTGAACTTTTAAAGCAAGTTGGAGATCTTCGCATCACATTGTTTTCTTCCAAACAGTACTTCATTATAGATAACTGCATCTGCCAAAAGTCTGAGGTCATTATTAATATTGTCCGCAAGGTCATTAATATAAAACATGAATAGCAATAGTCCACCCGAACTCCCGAAGTTACTTCTACATCTGTCGATGACTCTCCCCCAAGATAACGTGCTGAATTCTCCTTGCAAAAAACAACCTCAATCCAGTCGCAAATCTCGCTAGATAGCGCCTTACATTCGTACCTGTGGCAGAGCGGTTGTAGGCGCTTCAGTCTGGAACCGCGCGACCAATACGGTCGCAGGTTCGAATCCTGCCTCGGCTATGGATGTGTGTGATGTCCTTAGGATAGTTAGGTTTAAGCAGTTCTAAGTTCTAGGGGACTGATGACCTAAGATGTTACGTCCCATAGTGCTCAGAGCCATTTGAACCATTTTTGAATAAACGTATATCTGATATAGAGGCAAATGCTTTTCTTAGATTGAGAAATATTACATCTGTTTCCATTGATCCAAGGCATTAAGTATGACAGTCACAAAAAGTGAGAGTTGGGTTCAAGGTGATCGCTGTCGAGTCCAAGCTGGTTGGCACGAAAAGGCCATTCCGTTCGAGATACCTCATTATGTTTGAGTTCTGAGCACATGCCCACAAAAATACTTCAACTATCGATAACATTTAGCTACGTAATTAGAAAAATCATTTCTTATTCTATGTCACGATGTTAATCGTGGTATTCTGTTTGATGAGAATTACGCCACCCTGACTACAGTGAAACTGACGATCAGAGCCAAATACGAATTATTAGTGTGTTCAGAAGTCTTTCAGGTGGAAGTGTGGAGAGGTGTCCGATCTATACGAGGTGCGGCTAGAAAAAAACCGGACTGATGCTGGAAAAAACATTTATTTACAATTATTTACAATTTCATGTTATCTCCTTCAATGTACTCTCCTCCTCGGTCTCTACACCGCTCCATACGAATTTTCCACTATTCATAGCAATGCTGCAGATCATTTTCGGTAAGTCCATACATTACTTCCGTCGCTTTTTCTTTTACTGCTTCAACAGTCTCAAATCTAGTTCCTTTCAAAGCTGACTTGACTTTAGGGAAAAGAAAAAAGTCACAGGGGGCCAAATCAGGTGAGTTGGGTGGATGATCTAAGATGGGAATGTTGTGTTTTGCCAAAAACGTCTTCACTGACAACGCACTGTGAGCTGGGGCATTGTCTTGGTGAAGGATCCATGACTTTTTTCTCCACAAATCGTTCCGTTTTCTCCGTACTCGCTCACGTAGGGTAGCCAGGACGCTAATGTAGTAATGCTGATTCACTGTTTGTCCCTCTGGTACCCAATCAATGTGCACAATCCCTTTGATGTCAAAAAAAAACAATGATCATTGCGTTGAATTTCGATTTTGACATTCGTGCTTTTTTTTTGTCGTGGAGAACCAGGAGTTTTCCAATGCATCGATTGGCGTTTAGTTTCGGGATCGTAAGTAAAAAACCACGATTCATCGCAAGTAATAACATTTTGTAAGAAGGTGGGATCACTTTCAATGTTTTCCAGGATGTCAGAACAAATCATTCTTCGGCGTTCCTTCTGTTCAATTGTGAGACACTTTGGAACCATTTTTGAACACACTTTGTTCATGTTGAAACTTTCATGAAGAATCTGCGTAACACTTTCCTTGTCAACTCGTGTTAACTCAGACACTGCTCTGATTGTTAAACGGCGATCTTGTCGAACAAGTTTACCGATTTTTTCAATGTTTGCTTCAGTTTTTGCTGACAATGGTCTGCCAGTGCGAGTGTCATCACTGGTGTCTTCGCGGCCATCTTTAAATCGTTTAAACCACTCAAACACTTGTGTTCGCGATAAACAATCATCGCCGTACGCTTGTTGTAACATTACAAACGTTTCACTTGCAGATTTTCCTAGTTTGATACAAAATTTGATGTTAACATGCTGTTCTTTCTGTACACTCAACATTTTCCGACGCACAGACAAAACGTCAACTACTTAAAACAGACGCCACGGGCAGACTGAGTGCAGGAGGCAGATGAAACTCGAGCAGTAGGCGGAGCGAGAGTCACGTAACAGGCCACGCGACTTTCAGCCTTATTGCATTCGTTTTATTGTTTCACCTGTACTAGTCCGGTTTTTTTTCTAGCCACACCTCGTAGACTAATCAGAAGTCCATATGTCACTCGCATCAATTAGAATTAAAGAAGGGAGCGCGGAGGGGTTATAAACACCCCCCTTCTCCCTAGAGGTGAAATTAGTTAAAACAGACGGTCTTTTTTTTTAATCTACACCTAAGTTAAATACTCAAATTTATAGAGCCCTGATCCTTAGATTTAGTTGTATACTCCCGCATTCCCCGTATCATCTTACTTTGTGTGTCCGTTAGAATATAATACCTCTACCAGTGTCTTGTGCTCCTCATCCAGTTCGACCTGTGCGCGCCAAATATTAAAGGGGCTTCCAGATCCGCCACAGAAGCGCGCGTATCGCGTCACTTGTAGAGCACAATCAATCTGCTTTGCCCTCATTGTTATCATTGCTACAATTGTTAGACTGCTCGCCTAGAATTCAGTAGCCTATCGAAATAGTTTGTCTTGACAATGTCGAGTCTTCCAGTTTTGTGCGACATGAAACGAGTTTCAAAAATAAGATCTTTGTTCTCTAAAACACAGAAGACTATGTGTGAGTGGCTCCTTGCGTTTTATGGGACAAGTGTTTTTTTTTTTTTTTCATGTCTATCCTTTTAGCAGGAGATCTCTGGGACGACGGCCGTTTACTATCGTGACAAAAAGTAAAAACACCTACAGCCGTCCTTATGATTTTATTTTATTTTGTCACTACCAGTTTCGACGCTTCATTGTGTCATCTTCAGTTCAGGTCATGTTCCTTCTTTTTACTTCTTTGTGAGGTATTGTTTCCTTCCATTCATCACCTTTTACAGTTGTTTTGTCTTAAAGTAAGTTATTTCAAGGTTGTGCAGTTAATGCACGTCCGACTGTCAAATAAAATTCGGGAATAGTATTTAAAGAAGTTTTAATAGATTATAATTGAATAATGTATTGAGTGGAAATTCGTGAAGGTACATTTAAGATATGTTACAATGGATGTATCTGTTCTTTCTGTCAAATGTTCGGTGTAAATTCATTTGCAGAGTCTTGCCTTTGTTCTCATTCTATTTTAATCTGTTCCTATGTAACTTGACCGATAAGTTGATAATGCGATCTTTAATGTTCTGTGCATACAGGTCTGAAGATGACACAATGAAGCGTCGAAAGTAGTAGCCACAAAATAAAATAAAATCATATGGACGGCTGTAGGTGTTTCTATTTTTTGTCACAACTATTTCGGATTATAGGATAGTAAAGTAACATTACTTAAGAATATGAGCCAAAATAGCATAATTTTCTTTCTTTGAATCTGTCCGAACGTCTATAAGACAGAGCATCGTTTAGTGTGATGTATGCTTTTTTAGTTACATATTCGTTACACGTATAGCTGCACATACTTAGGCAAAACAGATTTATCTTCCACGAATGTTTCCATACTTCTGGTAAGTTCCTTTTCTTCCATGTCAGATCTGGAAGTTTTGTGGGCCACTTGCGTCGGATTACCCGTACTTCCATGTGACATGTGTCAATGTACAACAGAGCACATACACTTTTACATTCATATTAGTGACCTGGAATCTTTACAGAATCGAGTTCCCATGTAGAAAACAGCTTCAGACGTTAGATTACTCTTCAAATGAGTTAATTTGTTAAACATTTATGTTAAGCATGTAAGCGAGAAAAATCTTAGAAAACGTTTGAAACTGCGCTTAAAGTTTGTTGGAAGTCGCTAAGCGCTCTCATGAAACACTGGGTGACACTAGCGTGGGTAATTTGTGCCCAATTTTGAGCAGAGGTAGCTTTGTAACACGTCTAAATATCTATGACATTATCTCTCCTGGAATATATGTTGCGCAATGGTATAATTTTGGAGGTACATTAAATGGTATATGTGGATACTGTCTGCAAACTGTGTTGCAAAGAGAGTCGGTACTGAAGGAGGAATGCATTAACACGTCATGTCTAATGCTGAAGTCTTACTGCATGAAGAGCGAACACGTAATAAGCGATAAACTTTTTTCCTTTCATCATTTTGTGGGGAATGTCGGTGAGGAAAAGTTTCATAAAAGTGTGAAACTATGCGTAACGTTTGTTGGAGTTCGCTAAGAATACTGTGCGAATTAAGTCCGTGTATTTGTGCACCGTCGGTAATGCCGCCAAGAAGAAAAACGTACACTTATGAGTCAAAATGTTATTACGGCCTGCTCAATAAATTGTTTGCCGTCTGTGGAACGAAATACATCACTGGTCCTCAGTATCAGGGATGACGGTTTGTTGGTGGGTTTGTGAAGGTACGTGACATTAGATGTCTACGCACAGCTCATGTAATTCGCGTAACTAATGGGCTGCTGACTCGCGTACGCGGTGACGGCGCCCGATAGCGACCGAGATGGGTTCCATAGGATATACATCAGGCGAATTTGGTAGATGAGACATCAATAAGAGTTCACTATAATGCCCCACAAACCACTGTATCAGGTTCTGGCTCCGAGACACGGACAATTATACTGTTGAAAAATGACGTCCCGTCGGGGAAGGTATCAAGTATGTAGAAATGCAGGTGGTTCGCAGCTGTCTTCGATTACTACCACAAGTCCCATGCAAGCACAGGAGAATGTATCTCATAGCATAATACTGCTCCCACCAGCCTGCGTTCGTGGCGCGCTGCTAATTTCGAGCCACTGTTCACCTCTATGACGGCGTTTGCGCTGACGACCGTCGACCTAGAATAGAAAATGTGATTCACCCGAAGAGCCGAGCACAACTGTACTCTTTCGTGCTAAAATGTAGACTTTCACGGCCGGAAATATCATGTCCATTATAGTTATCCGGGCTGTTATGCCGTGGTCGGTTGATGAATTCTGTGTAAATTCCCAACGTTTCGTCCCCGACTGCGGGAGACAGCTTCAAGGGGGTCCGTAGCTCGATGGAAGGTCCAACACACCCACTGGCTCGCTGCTGACTGCCGCTATATTCCGTGTCCGCGCGTTCCCGCGCCGCGGCGTGACGTCACGCGTTTTGAAAACATCAGTGCCAACTGGCCGGTGTCCGTCGCCGTCGATCGCCGTTGCCATCACCCAGTAGTGGACGGGTGGTACACATCTTCTTTAACACCGGCATCCGTGTACCGTTTCATTTCACGCCCTCCTTCTTTCGATTGAAATTATTGGGATGTTTAGCGATTTCTATTGCCTCCCTGTAGAGCCTTTCGTAATATCCGCTTGTGGCCGCTAGTACTTGCGTCTCCTCGAAACGAATATTGTGGTTCCCTGGATGGAAAGCATGCTCCGCAACAGCTGATCGTTCCGTTTCTCCTCTTCTACAATTTCCCTTGTGCTCTACCAAACGTTTAGAAACAATTCTTTTAGTGGTACCCACATAAACATTATCACAGCTGCATGGGATCCTATACACTCCAGCTTTTTCCAATGGTTTGCGAGCGTCCTTGGCAGGCTTAAGGTATTCCTGTATCTTCCTGGTAGGCTTGTAAATTACGGTACTGACGTTTTCAAAACACGTGACGTCACGCCGCGGCGCGGGAGCGCGCGGACACGGAATATAGCGGCAGTCAGTAGCGAGCCTGTGGGTGTGTTGGACCTTCCATCGAGCTACGGACCCCCTTGACGATGTCTCCCGCAGTCGGAGACGAAACGTTGGGAACTGACACAGAATTCATCAACCGATCACGGCATAACAGCCCGGATAACTACAATGGACATGTACTCTGTCGGCAGAGATGCCACAGATAACCATCTATCCTGCTTTACAGAGCAGACAAGCCTCCGAACCCCACGTTCTGTGAAGAGTCATGGACGTCCAACCATTTAGGGCCTAGTGGTAGTTAACACTGTCGTACGTGTTTCCGTAGATGCTCACAACAGTAGCACGTGAGCGTTTCACCAGCTCCTTCGTTTTCAAGATACTCGTTCACAGGCTCTGCGTAATAATAATCTGCCATTTGTCAAAGTCGTTTATTTTAATGGATTTCCGCAGCACATATCTTCGCTAGGGTGGTCCCCCGTCTGTGTTTGCTCCGCTTACATACTTTTGGTACCGCACAGCGTGATCGATCGCCACCAGGCGGCACCAGACGTCGCGGTGGGCAGTGGTCATAATGTTTTGTCTCATCAGTGTACAGTTTCTACCTGTAACACTTGTACTATTGTGTTAAGCCAGCACTTTTGGTAGGAATAGCGTGTTTGATTAGTAATCAAAACGTCCTCTGTCCCTTGTTCGAATCCCACCAGCACTTTTTTTATTAATAATGGCCATTGGCGGCCGAAGACGTCCGGTGTAAGAAGTCACCCCTGATCTGCGAACGACCTAGTCAATGGGGACGGCGGAGCGGACAGAGGTTCAGGGCCCTCTCTTGTCCATGGGGTGGGAAACTGCTGCTCAAGGCGGAAGAATCAGCAGTGACCAACAGCATATGATGCAGAAGGCAATGGAAACCTCTGCATTAAAAGCACGTAACGTGTATCCACAGGACATGTGGCCTTTAATTGAAAAGTGTCATGGCAATCTCTCCATTGGCAAATGATTCCGGAATAGCCCCCCCATTCGGATCTAAGGGGGAGGTGACCATGGAAACGGATTGAATTATCAACGAAAGGATAGCGTTCTACGAATCGAGGCGTGGAATGTCAGAAGTGTGTACGTGGTAGGGAAACTAGAAAATCTTAAATGGGAAATGCAAAGGTTCAAGCTAGATATAGTTGGGGTCAGCGAAGTGAAATAGAAATAAGACAAGAATTTCTGGTCAGATGAGTATAGGGTAAAATCAATAGCTGCAGAAAATGGTGTAACGGGAATAGGATTCGTTATGAATAGTAAGGCAGGGCAGAGAGAGTGTTACTGTGTACAGTTCAGTGATAGGGTTGTTCTTATCAGACTCGACAGCAAACCAATACCGACAACGATAGTTCAGATATATATGCCGACGTCGCAAGCCTAAGATGAAGAGATACGGAAAGTATATGAGGATACTGAAAGGGCAATACACTACATAAAAACTAAACGAAACTCCTCCCGAAGAGGCCATGAAGGCCTAACGGTATCGACCGGCCGCCGCGTCATCCTCAGACAACAGACATCACTGAATGCGGATATGAAAGGGCATGTGGTCAGCACACCGCTCTCCCAGCAGCATGTCAGCTGCTTCTCAGTCAAGTAGCTCCTCAGTTTGCCTCACAAGGACTGAGTGCACCCTGCTTGCCAACAGCACTCGGCAGACCGAATGGTCACCTATCCAAGTGCTAGCCCAGCCCGACAGCGCTTAACTTCGATGATCCGACGGGAATCAGTGGTACTACTCCGGCAAGGTCGTTGGCACACTACATAAAGGGAGACGAAAATCTAGTAGTCATAGGAGACTGGAATGCAATTGTAGGGGAAGGAGTAGAAGAAAAACTTACAGGAAAAAACGGGCTTTGGACAAGATATGAGAGAGGAGAAAGGATAATTGAGTTCTGCAACAAGTTTCAGTTAGTAACAGCGAATGCTCCTTTCAAGAATCACAAGAGGAGGCTGTATACTTGGAAAAGGCCGGACGATACGGGAAGAATTAAGTTAGATTACAACATGGTCAGAGAGATTCCGAAACCAGATACTGGCTTGTAAGACGTACCCAGGTGAATATATAGACTCAGATCACAATATAGTACTGACGAAGAGTAGGCAGAAATTTAAGACGTTAGCCAGGAAAAATCAATACGCAAAGAAGTGGGAAACAGAAATACTAAGGAATGACGACATACGCTTGAAATTCTCTAAGGCTATAGATACAGCAATAAGGAATAGCTCAGTAGGCAGTACAGTTGAAGAGGAATGGACATTTCTAATAAGGGCCATCACAGAAGTGGGAATGGAAGACATATGAACAAAGAAGGTAACTGCAAAGAAACCATGGGTAACAGAAGAAACACTTCAGTTGATCGATAAAAGGAGGAAGTACAAAAATGCTCTGGGAAACTCAGGAATAGAGAAATACAAGTCGCTGAGGAATGAAATAAATAGGAAGTGCAGGGAAGCTAGGACGAAATGGATGCATGAGAAATGTGAAGAAGTCAAAAAGGAATTATTGTCGGAATGACAGACTCAGCATACACGAAAGTCAAAACAACCTCCGGTGACAATAAAAGCAAAGGTGGTAACACTAAGAGTGCAACGGGAATTCCACTGCTATATGCAGAGGAGAGAGCATGTATGTGGAAAGAGTACCTTGAAAGCATCTATGAGGGGGAAGATTTGTATGATATGATAAAAGAGGAAACAGGAGTCGATTTAGATGAGATAGGGGATCCAGTATTAGAATCGGAATTTAAAAGAGCTCTGAAGGACTTAAGATCAAATAAGGTAGAAGGGATAGGTAACATTCCCTCAGACTTTCAAAAATCATTGGGGAAGTGGCAACAAAACGACTGTTCACGTCCGTGTGTAGAACGTATGAGTCTTGAGACATACCATCTGACTTTCGGAAAAATATCGTTCATACGATTCCGAAGACTGCAAGAGCTGACACGTGCGAGAATTATCGCACAATCAACTTAAAAGCTCATGCATCCAAGTTGCTGACAGGAATAATCTACAGAAGAATGGAAAAGAAAGTTGAGGATGTTCTAGATGACGATAAGATTAGCTTTAGAAAAGGTAAAGGCACGAGAAAGGCAATTCTGACGTTGCGGTTGATAATGGAAGCAAGACTAAAAATCAAGACACGTTCACAGGGTTTGTCGACCTGAAAAAAGCCTTCGACAATGTAAAATGGAGCAAGATGTTCAAAATTCTGAGAAAAACAGCGATAAGCTACAGGGAGAGACGAGTAATATACAATATGTACTAGAGCCAAGAGGGAATAACAAGAGTGGACGACCACAAGCGAAGTGCTCGGATTAAATAGCGTGTAAGACAGGGATGTGGTCTTTCCCTCTACTGTTCAGTCTGTACATCGAAGAATCAATGATGGAAATACAAGAAAGGTTCAGGAGTGGAATTAAAATTCAAGGTGAAAGGATGTCAATGATACGATTCGCTGATGACGTTGCTATCCTGAGTAAAAGTGCGGAAGAAATACGTGATCTGCTGAGCGCCATGAACAATTTAATGAGTACAGAATATGGATTGAGATTAAATCGAAGAAAGACAAAGGTAATGAGAAGTTGCAGAAATGAGAACAGCGAGAAACTTATCAGCGTTGATGGACAGTAAAATAACCAATGATGGATGGAGCAGGAAGGGCATCAAAAGCAGACTAGCAATGGCAAAAAGTGCATTACTGGCCAAGTGAACTCTACTAGTATCAAACATAGGCCTTAATTTGAGGAACAAATTTCTGAGAACTGATGTCTGGAGTACAGTATCGTATGTAGTGAAACATGGACTGTGGGAAAACCGGAACAGAAGAGTATCGAAACATTTGAGGTGTGGTGCTAGAGACGAATGTTAGATGGACTGATAAGCTAAGGAATAAGGTGGTTTTGTGCAGAATCTGAGAGGGAATGAATATGGGAAAACACTGATAAGGAGGAAGGACATGATTATAGGACATCTGTTAAGACGTGAGGGAATGACTTCCGTGGAACGGTAGAGGGCAAACACAGTGAAGGAAGGCACAGTTGTATTGCGTATATGTTCACGTTGGGTTCATCAATTTTGCAGAATTGAAGTTCTTTTCAATACCCATACCTCCTTAAAGATGCACTAGCTGACCCAGGTTCATGTAACATTTTTTGTTCAGAATTACTCATACGATCACTGTGTAAAATATTGACCTTTCCTCTCCAAACACACTGTATAGGCGTTACCGACCGCAGCGTGGTATTCCGCCTGTTTACATATCTCTGTATTTTAATTTGCATGTCTATACCAGTTTCTTTGGCGCTTCAGTGTATTTCCGTGGTGCAACGAATGCTTCATTAAATTTCGGGTGTGCAGCTGCAAAATGCAGCTTCTTCTAATACTTCTGCTGCATATTGTTCAGCTTGCATAACTCAAGGAATCCGGTGCTTCCTGGAGTAAACTTACAAACACGTCGCGACACTGCAGCTCGGAGTGTTATGTCGACATTCCAGCGTGGACAGACTGCGCAGCCGCAATATAATTCGTTCAAATTGTTCTTCTATGGCGCCGATCAACGTCTTTTGTGCCTATGTATCTATGGCCGCATGCGCAGTGGTGGGTCCTGGAGTTTAAAAGGATGGAGTGAGTGCTGGAGCGTCAGTCTTTTGGTTCACTCTAAAGACGGCTGAACTATGCAACCGAAATTTTAGAAGAAGCTGAATTTATGCTTCTGCACACCCGAAATTTAAAGAAGTAGGGGAAGGAGTAGTTTTCTAGGCATCTTGCACACGTTATAAAAGCGGTATTTTGACAAATACATGGTTGTTTAAACTTTCTACAGAAAGACAAACTTGGTTTACATTCATAAAACGGTCTCTGTCATCGTACAGTTTTGGCAGCAAACCACAAGTAACGCATCATTTGCCAAATACTGACGAGGATAGCCGGTGATGTACAGTGGAATGTATTTCGATGCAGTCTTCTCGGGATGCTATTTGTTTTTCTCTCTCGGCGAGATATCAGCAGTTTCGAAGCTTCTTGATCAAATTCCTTACCTAATGATAAAAATATACTTCGCAGTGTTGCATCAGCTGCCGAGGGCTGCTTGAAGATCAAAATGAAACTAACGGAATTCGAAGTTCTTAACGCTCTGATTACTTTACATTCTTGGAAAGTTCTTTTCAGAGTCCTCGAGGACGTTGTACGTACATTCCTTTCTTGGGAACTGACTTGCAACTCCAAATTTTCCTTAGTCTTTGCTTTTCATGCCTTCTATGAAAGATTATCAAATACAGTGTATTGAGTATTATTTCGGTTAAGCAGAGACTGAAAATAAGTCAACAACCGTCGGAATACCGTTCTGTACACTTTACGCTGCGCCAAACGCAGCCTCGAAACAACGCTAACACCAATGGCTCACGTCTCTCCCGGCCTCTCCAGGAATGCTATTTTTTCTGAACGCTTGGCCATCAGGAGCTCCAACTTCTACCAGTCTATTAAGGCGAGTATCTCAGCGTTCATTTATACCAAAACCTATTTAACTGTACTAACTGTGATGTACGAGAAGCGTTAAATAAGTAATGCTACGTTTTCGTTTTCTCGTCCAATTTCGGCTTAAAATATGCGGAATTTATTGTGAGACATCGCGAAATATTCTCGTTTGAGCATCTATACTCATACGAAGTTCGGATAGGCGCCGAAGCTCTAAGTAGCTTCAAAACGGCGTCAATAAGGGAGTGCATTCCGTGTAGGGAGCTGACATTGAGCTTCTTATGGCAAAAAACTAATGCATCTTAGACATTCTTAGGTGCTTCTAGAATGTCTGCGGGCACCCAGCATTGAACAAAGGCATGGTGAGCCGTTGGGCGAGGCATCTGTCATCTTCGCTGCTGTGACTCCTGCACTGTTGGAACGTGCGGACACTCTCATTCTAGTTCGTCGGCGGATCACAATAAAACACCTTGCTGCTCAGATTGACGTCTCTGCTCGTAGTGCTGACACACTCGTCCACCAGCTGGGGTACTCAATGATGAGTGCTCCCAGGGTTCCTTACTGCCTAACATAAAATTATAAAGAGCAACAAACTACCATCTGTGCGGAATTGCATGAGCGTTACGAGGCTGACTATGACAATATTTTGTCGAACATCGTCGCAAGCTATGAAACATGGATCATCACTTCGAACCGGAAACAAAACGGCAATCAATGGATTAGTGCCACACCACCTCCCTTCCAAAGGAAAAGCTCAAAGCCGCACCCTGAATCGGTAAAC
Source organism: Schistocerca piceifrons (assembly GCF_021461385.2). Taxonomy (NCBI): domain Eukaryota; kingdom Metazoa; phylum Arthropoda; class Insecta; order Orthoptera; family Acrididae; genus Schistocerca; species Schistocerca piceifrons. Next base: position 171,682,105 of record NC_060140.1, read on the forward strand.
AACTCATGGCGACGGACTTAGGGCACTCTAAAGAGGTTAGTCTGTTTAATGTCCTTCCTCAGGCTGCAACCTGCAACGATCGATTCTGAAGAGCACTATGCATTTTGAAGAAACGACCGCCGAAGTGGCCGTGCGGTTAAAGGCGCTGCAGTCTGGAACCGCAAGACCGCTACGGTCGCAGGTTCGAATCCTGCCTCGGGCATGGATGTTTGTGATGTCCTTAGGTTAGTTAGGTTTGACTAGTTCTAAGTTCTAGGGGACTAATGACCTCAGCAGTTGAGTCCCATAGTGCTCAGAGCCATTTGAACCAAGAAACGACTTCAGCGTGTTTATCGCCATAAAAATAGAAACTGCTCGTTCTCCATGACAACGAAACGCCTCTGACAAGTTTGCACAGCTTAATGGAGATCACACAACACTGGCTATTCTACCCCATCCGCTCTACAGCTCGGATCTCTGACCTTCCGACTTTCATCTGTCTGGCCCAAGGGCGAATGTGCTCCGTGTGAAACAGTACGTGGATGACGGTGAGATTACTGATGCAGCAACACTTTGTCTCCGACGTCGCCAAGTAGTGGTAAAAATGGAAATGCCGTGTTGCTTGGGCCTCCCGTCGGATAGACAGTTCGTCTGGTGCAAGTCTTTAGAGTTGACGCCACTTCGGCGACTTGCGTGTCGATGGTGATGAAATAATGATGATAAGGAGAACACAACACCCAGTCCCTGAGCGGAAAAAATCGCCGACTCAGCCGGGAATCGAACCCGGGCCATTAGATATGACATTCCGTCACGCTGACCACCCAGCTACCAGTGGCGAACAGTAGAGTGGTACCATGTGGGTATGGCTTAAGACAGTAGGACTGGACGGAGATTACGTTGAAAAATAGTTTCGTAGCCAAAAGTGCGGGGAATAATACGGTGTACTGGAAACTTGAATAAAACAAATCTGCTGTTGGGAAGAAATTGTGTTACGTTACTTACTGAACGCTTCTCGTACATGAACGCCTATATGGTGAAAGCGTCAACACATGGCGCTAATGCTTTTATTACTGTGTATGCTTTTCAGGTTCCAGACCAGAGAACGTGTTGAAGTTTAAAACCCTTAAGTGAACGACACTTCGCATATCCAAGATGGTCAGATCAGCTGCTCTACACCTTCATTGCCTACAGGTTACACTTGAGGATGAAAAACGATATTTGAAAAAAGAGCACTTAGATAAATACAATTCATGGTTAGCTTTGCCATCATCAGAAAAAAGTATGTCCTTTTCTTGCGCCTGTCTTAAGGGTAGTCATCAAGAATGAATGAAGCTAGACACACTAGTGATCATAGCCTAACCTAATAACCTAATTCTCTAAGTTACTAGGAAAAAATGGTGATTTGGAATGCCACAGCAAATCGCTTTATCATCAGAGAGTCCAAGAACGTGCTAACGATCACATGTTTGACAGTCATAACCGGTTTCGGCCGTACAATGACCATCTTCAGATGCTAAAACAATACAATAGGAAATTTATATTGAAAGCTAAAAAATAAGTGCAATATATATCCATGCTTATTAGTAATCTGCGAAATACATATAGTTCATACCTAAAGGCGGCATACACTGAACAAAGGTTCATGCGCTGTCAAACTAGCTATAAAATGTAAGACACCGGTCTTATATAAATATAAAAATTTGTTCAGTTGTGTTCAATTTACGGGAGAATCAATCACGCACTCCATAGACAAAATGTTTTTTTTCCAAAAACGTGCTAACGACTTTCTGATTTCTTATGAAAACTCGGCAAAATCTATTGAAAATCAAGTGGACACATATAGGTTGAAAAGTGCAAAATGAAACCGAAATTTTTTTTCATTTTCTTTGCAAAATGTTATATTTCTTGGGAGGCAGAAAACATCTTTTAGCGGCCATCGTGATGATGCCTGTTTTCTCAAAAGACCCTAGACCGTCAAATGAAGGTAACTTTAAATAACGTGAAATTTCATGTCGAAGAACGTGGAGATGCTGAATTAGCGCCACAGTGGAGCTTTGGCAGCGAAAAGGTACATTTTAGAGTAAAACTGTATACAACAATTTTGTTTACTGCTATGGCGAAGAAATTATTTCCCAAATATATAATACAGAATCCAAGAACATGGATTCTACAATACTGAGATCGATGAGAGCAAGGATATTAGTCACAAGACCCAGACGAAAATTTTTCTTCGATACATTTACGAAGATGCGATCAGAAAAGATTTATTATGTTTTATCAGTCCGCAAGAGCCAGAGAGTCTGTGGAAATTCAAAGTTAACCTCAGACGTAAAATCAACGAAGATTTCTCTTCAACTACTGAAAGTAACACAGGTGTCTTTTGGGGATGACAAAGATGTCAATATTTATGACAAAGATAAGACAGACGAAAACAATAAAGATACCGGAATGACTGGAATAAAATTAGGTAAAACTGGGTTAAACTCTATGAGAAGGCCTAAGCTCGATGTTAGGAACTGTATTGGTATGCTCTGTTATGAGTTCCGAGTTTGTGGGAGCAGTCACTACAATATAGAAAGAATACAATAGCGTTGGTTGAGCCCATTGTTTTAAACATTCTCTGAGCTGCCCTGAGCTGCTATTAGAGCGGAACTCAATTAGGATCATTAAAGAGGTGGTATCTGTTTTTTGGGCTTCGCCAGGAAGAAATGCAGTTATCATAAAGCATTCAGGGAACAGCTAGTCGCCTTGAGTGAGTCCGTCGGCAGCGCTTTTTCTAAAAAAAAAAAACACTTAAAAATCGTGTCATGCCTCAAGGAAATTTCGAAATGGTCAAATTTTTCAAGTGTCACTTTGTCACTTCTATCGCAACAGCTAGTACCCTTTTATATACACTCCTGGAAATGGAAAAAAGAACACATTGACACCGGTGTGTCAGACCCACCATACTTGCTCCGGACACTGCGAGAGGGCTGTACAAGCAATGATCACACGCACGGCACAGCGGACACACCAGGAACCGCGGTGTTGGCCGTCGAATGGCGCTAGCTGCGCAGCATTTGTGCACCGCCGCCGCCAGTGTCAGCCAGTTTGCCGTGGCATACGGAGCTCCATCGCAGTCTTTAACACTGGTAGCATGCCGCGACAGCGTGGACGTGAACCGTATGTGCAGTTGACGGACTTTGAGCGAGGGCGTATAGTGGGCATGCGGGAGGCCGGGTGGACGTACCGCCGAATCGCTCAACACGTGGGGCGTGAGGTCTCCACAGTACATCGATGTTGTCGCCAGTGGTCGGCGGAAGGTGCACGTGCCCGTCGACCTGGGACCGGACCGCAGCGACGCACGGATGCACGCCAAGACCGTAGGATCCTACGCAGTGCCGTAGGGGACCGCACCGCCACTTCCCAGCAAATTAGGGACACTGTTGCTCCTGGGGTATCGGCGAGGACCATTCGCAACCGTCTCCATGAAGCTGGGCTACGGTCCCGCACACCGTTAGGCCGTCTTCCGCTCACGCCCCAACATCGTGCAGCCCGCCTCCAGTGGTGTCGCGACAGGCGTGAATGGAGGGACGAATGGAGACGTGTCGTCTTCAGCGATGAGAGTCGCTTCTGCCTTGGTGCCAATGATGGTCGTATGCGTGTTTGGCGCCGTGCAGGTGAGCGCCACAATCAGGACTGCATACGACCGAGGCACACAGGGCCAACACCCGGCATCATGGTGTGGGGAGCGATCTCCTACACTGGCCGTACACCACTGGTGATCGTCGAGGGGACACTGAATAGTGCACGGTACATCGAAACCGTCATCGAACCCATCGTTCTACCATTCCTAGACCGGCAAGGGAACTTGCTGTTCCAACAGGACAATGCACGTCCGCATGTATCCCGTGCCACCCAACGTGCTCTAGAAGGTGTAAGTCAACTACCCTGGCCAGCAAGATCTCCGGATCTGTCCCCCATTGAGCATGTTTGGGACTGGATGAAGCGTCGTCTCACGCGGTCTGCACGTCCAGCACGAACGCTGGTCCAACTGAGGCGCCAGGTGGAAATGGCATGGCAAGCCGTTCCACAGGACTACATCCAGCATCTCTACGACCGTCTCCATGGGAGAATAGCAGCCTGCATTGCTGCGAAAGGTGTATATACACTGTACTAGTGCCGACATTGTGCATGCTCTGTTGCCTGTGTCTATGTGCCTGTGGTTCTGTCAGTGTGATCATGTCATGTATCTGACCCCAGGAATGTGTCAATAAAGTTTCCCCTTCCTGGGACAATGAATTCACGGTGTTCTTATTTCAATTTCCAGGAGTGTATAGTCGGTAATGGAGAATTCATAGTAAGTCTCGTGTTCCTTGCAGATGCGCTAAGCGAAACATCACCACTCAGTAGCTTTTTCCAAAAAAAGATTATTGATATTGGTGAGCCATACGGAGTCGACAGGACGGTGTACGTCTTCCGCAAGCCATCTTTGCCTCTAGAGGGGGACGGGCCGTTCTGACGTAAGCAAGGGGCAGATTGAGGATTGAGTCGGACGGCTACAAACGGTGGAGCGGGAAGGGCTCTTCAGGTACGACGTGTCGTGATTTGAGCCGTGCGATTTCTCTATCGGACGACTGGACTACGGCATTCCGCTTGGAGCCGAGTGTCTCAGAAAGTTTTCATCCTGGCAGCTAGCGAGGACACGAGGCGGCCGAAACTATTTCTGCTGCGGAAGTAGGTGGTTGCGGCGCTTTGGTTAAGAGGGAAGCGCGCCTTCTTAGAACTATGGTAAGGCACCTTACGACTGTTGAGTGAATTTGGGGACAGCGTGGGGCTCGCTTCCCCAGTGCGTCGCCGTTTGCTTATGCGCCGTACCCGCCTTCAAGGCTCAATCGTTTTGCTTGCTTACGCCCCAGTCGTAAGTACGTTGAGCATGGGTTCAAGAGACCTGCACATGTTCGTACCAACTGATTATTATAGCAGCGTAAATTGGGGATTTTCTGTAATTAAGACATACTGTGTTTTACCTTCTTATTTACTGAGGCGCCAAACAATTTGGTGTAGGCATGCGTGTTCAAATATAGAGATATGTAAACAGGCAGAATACAGGCAGAAGACGTAGCAGTGAAGTGGAGACTTTCCCGTACAACCATTTCACGAGTGTACCGTGAATATCAGGAATCCAGTAAAACATCAAATCTCCAACATCGCTGCGGCCGGAAAACGACCCTGCAACAACGGGGTCAAAGACGAGTGAAGAGAATTGTTCAGTGTGACAGACGTGCAACCGCTCCGCAAATTGCTGCACGTTTCAATAATGGGATAATAACTGTCAGCGTGTGAACCATTCAACGTAACATCATCGATATGGGCTTTCGGAGCCGAAGGTCCACTCATGTACCCCTGATGACTGCACGACGCAAAGCTTTACGCCTCGCCTTGGTCCGTCAACACCGACATTGGACTCTATGACTGAAAACTTGTTGCCTGGTCGGACTACTCTCATTCTAGATTGTATCGAGCGGATGGAAGTGCACAGGTATGGTGGCAACCTCATGAATCCATGGATGTGGTCGAGCGGTTCTAGGCGCTTCAGTCCGGATCCACACGGCTGCTATGATCGCAGGTTCGAATCCTGCCTCCGGCATGGATGTGTGTGATGTCCTTAGGTTAGTTAGGTTTAAGTAGTGCCAAGTCTAGGGAGCTGATGACCTCAGATGTTAAGTCCCATAGTGCTTGGAGCCATTTGAACCATTTTTATTTCATGAATCCATTGGCCCTGCATGTCAGCAGGGGACTGTTCAAGCTGATGGTGGCTCAGTAATGGTGTGGGGAGTGTGCAGTTGGAGTGATAGGGGACCTCTGATACGTCCAGATACGACTCTGACAGGTGACACGCACGTAAGCATCATGTCGGATCACCTGCATCCAATCATGTTCATTGTGCATTTTGACGGATTTGGGCAATTACAGCAGGTCAGTGCAACACCCCACACGTCCAGAATTGCTACAGAGTGGCTCCAGGAACACTCTTCTGAGTTTAAACACTTCCACTGACCACGAATCCCCAGATATGAACATTGAGCATATCTGGGATGCCTTGCAATGTGCTGTTCAGAAGAGATCTCCACCCCCTCGTAGTCTTACGGAATTATGTACAGCCCTGCAGGATTCATGGTGTCCATTCCCTCCAGCACTACTTGAGACATTGGTCGAGCCCATGCAACGTTGTGTTGCGGCACTTCTGCGTTGTTGCGGAGCCTTACAAGATATAAAGCAGTTGTACCAGTTGCTTTGGCTCTTCAGAGTATATAGTAGCTTTATGGACTTTAGATTTAAGTTACCCCATGTATTGCTGCGAGTGCCTTTGATGCTTGCTAGTTAACTTGTTGATTCTGGGGGAAAAGGATTCGTGCCAACTGATTTGTATTTAAGGTACTGTCTGCTAATTTAATTGAAGTTCGTTTCCCAACCTTGTGCATCCATGCAAATCTGGCTGATTTTCCGTCCAACTTGGCGGCCCCTTGCGGCGGGCGAATCTTCTTCTCTCGTTGTTGAGATATTGGTGTTTGTTCAGTAACATGAACGTGATTATTTTTTTGCTTTAAATATTGGTGGGTTTGGTTTACCCACCAGGGTAGCCGAGAGCGCTAACGCGGTGCTTCCTAGACTCGGGTAGGTGCGCCGGCCCCGGATCGAATCCGCCCGGCGGATTACCGACAAGGGCCGATGTGCCGGCCAGCCTGGATGTGGTTTTTAGGCGGTTTTCCACATCCCGCTAGGTGAATACAAGGCTGGTCCCCGTGTTCCGCCTCAGTTACACGGCTTGCAGACGTCTGAACACATTCATACTATTCCATGGATTACACTCGGCGCAGACAGTTGGGGTACACTAATTCCGTACGGGGTGGCGGCGGAACGGGCATCCGGCCACCCATTAAACATTAACATGCCAAATCCGATTAACGTAGGCTGACCCTGCCTAACTAGGGGACAAGAATAGAATTGTTGGGTTTGGTTTCTGCCCCTTTATTGGTATGAAGTTGTGTTATTAACCTCATAGCTATATTGTTTTCAGTTATATGATCGAGGGGTTAAAGACCATTTATAATTTGATTATTTGCCGAACTTAAAGATCTGTTACGGCACAGAGTAGTATGGGCACCAAGTTGTAAAATTTTTAACGGAGTTCAACTACCTTGTCGTAAGATAGGCTCATTACGGCACGATTTGCGGCGGACCAGGAAGCATGACGATGCAAGACAGACGGGCAACACAGTCTGCAACTCTGCGGTACCTGAGTGAGTGAGAGTACACAAAGCGGGAAAACAGAGGAGGACAGGACTAAGCAAAATAACACGCACGCTCGTTCGTGCGGCGGGTTGCCGCAAGAAGCAATAGCCACAGCTAGGGGAAACATTCACAGACTAATTTAACTAGATGCTAAGAGAGAATTAAAGTTAGGGAAGCAGAATAACGAGGCCACATGCGGGGTTCATTAGTAAACTGCACGCCACAGACCTACGGAGAGCTCTTTAAATACTGGAGCCCCAGCTCCAAGTAAGAGAGAACGGTTCGTGTCAATGGGAACGATGGAGTCCGTGTCGACGACTTTCCGTTCCATGACCATGTTGTTTTAGTAAGTCTTGTCTCAGTCAAACTCAGTATAGATCATTAGATCAACCAGCGCAGTTCCAGCCAGCCGTGGAGCGCCACAAGGCTGAACACATGCTGTGTCACACCAACCACTACTGCTGGGAGAGCTGAAGAACCACCAGCAGCAATCCATTACCAGGTGCTGCACTCTCCGAGTGTGGGACGGAAGACGTTGGCCATGTCGGTAGTACTGGGTTCAACGCCTGACGCCTACACCACCCAGCGGATGGGTTGGTCCAGGGAAGAAGCGGCACGTAGTGGGATCGAGGACACTCCCCCAGCCGCTAACAGCCATCCATGCTGTACCAGGCTGGGCTAAGCATCCGTATCGACGCAAGAGAAATGGGAACTCGCTGGGTCGCAGACGGAAGGACTGGCGCAGCGTCCGACACCGAGTGTCTGTCCGTGACCATCCACAGAGACAACTGCGCCCAACAGTGCACCACCCTTCGTAAAGTTGTCACAATAAACGATTCACTAAATAATCACGTTTTCTTAGTGCCAAGCGTGTTTCCAGACGATTCGTGACATCGTGCAGAGGCGACATCCGCTCGGCCCCTCTGTAGATGCTGTTTCTTGCCAGGTACTACCAGCAGTTACTAGCGCCTTGCGCAGAGTTATTTCGATTATCCTGGAAGTGTCTGTATCTGATTGACGCTGAGTAACTGCCTGGGAGCAGTCGGTTGTATTCCGAGGTCGCGGGTTGCGCTGCTTCTTGATCAACAGTAGTCGCGTGTGTAAAAAAAATCGTTTGACTCAACATTGTAGGTGCCTTATCTTCTTTAAAATTATGTATTTTATTTAAATGACTGTGTGTGTCTTTTCGGGGAACTGAATTTAAATTTTAAGATCATAGTTTTAGCAAGTTTTCATTCCTTTGGTGAGTAGTGTTGTGCAGCATTCTGTGATACCAAGCAATCCTGAATCAATAAACCGGCTGTCAGAAATATACGATAAAGTGAATTGGCAAATTGTTTGACTCATTCTTCTTTTGTAGCTGTCATTTTGAAGTATAGATAGTGTATTAAAGTTTTTGAACATTTCTGTGTCACAAAAGCTTGTACTAAAACTTTTCCTGTGTCCTAATAATTACATGGTATGTCATTATAGGAATTGAAACATAGTGATAACTGATAAACATCTAGGAACTGCGACAAGTTTTTTTGCCTCTATGATGTGAGTTGCAGAAAGTATTTGCTTCCAGAGTGTGTGATAGTTAACTACAAAGCTTATTTGTTGTCCTTGAACGTAGATGTTTCAGTAAATATATACAATATTTTGAGTTTCCTATGTTTTTAAACATAGTAGGTGAACATGGATTGGGGCTAAGAAGCGAAAGAGGAAGCCGTCTGGTAGAATTTTGCACAGAGCATAACTTAATCATAGTTAACACTTGGTTCAAGAATCATAAAAGAAGGTTGTATACATGGAAGAATCCTGGAGATACTAAAAGGTATCAGATATATTATATAATGGTAAGACAGAGATTTAGGAACCAGGTTTGAAATTGTAGGACATTTCCAGGGGCAGATGTGGACTCTGACCACAATCTATTGGTTATGAACTTTGGATTAAAACTGAAAAAATTGCAAAAAGGTGGGAATTTAAGTAGATGGGACCTGGATAAACTGACTAAACCAGACATTGTACAGAATTTCAGGGAGAGCATACGGGAAAAATTGACAGGAATGGGGGAAAGAAATACAATAGAAGACGAATGGGTAGCTCTGAGGGATGAAGTAGTGATGGCAGCAGAGGATCAAGTAGGTAAAAAGGCGAGGGCTAGTAGAAATCCTTGGGTAACAGAAGAAATATTGAATTTAACTGATGAAAGGAGAAAATATAAAAATGCAGTAAATGAAGCAGCAAAAAGGAATATAAACGTCTCAAAAATGAGATCGACAGCAAGTGCAAAATGGCTAAGCAGGCATGGCTAGAGGACGGATGTAAGGATGTAGAGGCTTATCTCACTAGGGGTAAGATAGATACAGCCAGCAGGAAAATTAGAGAGACCTTTGGAGAAAAGAGAGCCACTTGTATGAATATCAAGAGCTCAGATGGAAACTCAGTTCTAAGCAAAGAGGGTAAAGCAGAAAGGTGGAAGAATTATATAGAGGGTCTATACGAGGGCGATGTACTTGAGGACAATGTTATGGAAATGAAAGAGGATGTAGATGAAGATGAAATGGGAGATACGATACTGCGTGAAGAGTTTGACAGAGCACTGAAAGTGCTGAGTAGAAATAAGGCCCCGGGAGTAGACAACATTCCATTAGAACTACTGACCGCCTTGGAAGTGCCAGTCCTGACAAAACTCTACCATCTTGTGAGCAAGATGTACGAGACAGGCGAAATACCCTCAGACTTCAAGAAGAATATAATAATTCCAATCGCAAAGAAAGCAGGTGTTGACAGATATGAAAATTACCGAACCATCAGTTTAATAAGACACAGCTGCAAAATACTAACGTGAATTATTTACAGACGAATGGAAAAACTGGTAGAAGCCGACCTCGGGGAAGATCAGTTTGGATTCCGTAGAAATGTTGGAACACTTCAGGCAATACTGACCTTACGACTTATTTTAGAAGAAAGATTAAGGAAATGCAAACCTACGTTTCTAGCATTTGTAGACTTAGAGAAAGCTTTTGACAATGTTGACTGGAATACTCTCTTTCAGATTCTAAAGGTGGCCGGGGTAAAATACCGGGAGCGAAAGGCTATTTACAATTTGTACAGAAACCAGATGGCAGTTATAAGAGTCGAGGGGCATGAAAGGGAAGCAGTGGTTGGGAAGGGAGTGAGACGGGGTTGTAGCCTCTCCCCGATGTTATTCAATCTGTATATTGAGCAATCAGTGAAGGAAACAAAAGAAAAATTTAGAGTTGGTATTAAAATCCACGGGGGAAGAAATAAAAACTTTAAGGTTCGCCGATGACATTGTAATTCTGTCAGAGACAGCAAAGGACTTGGAAGAGCAGTTGAACGGAATGGACAGTGTCTTGAAAGGAGGATATAAGATGAACATCAACAAAAGCAAAACGATGATAATGGAATGTAGTCGAATTAAGTCGGCTGATGCTGAGGGAATTAGATTAGGAAATGAGACACTTGAAGTAGTAAATGGGTTTGGTATTTGGGGATCAAAATAACTGATGATGGTCGACGTAGAGAGGATATAAAATGTAGACTGGAAATGGCAAGGAAAGTGTTTCTGAAGAAGAGAAATTTGTTAATATCGAGTATAGATTTAAGTGTCAGGAAGTCGTTTCTGAAAATATTTGTATGGAGTGTAGCGATGTATGGAAGTGAAACATGGACAATAAATAATTTGGACAAGAAGAGAATAGAAGCTTTCGAAATGTGATGCTACAGAAGAATGTTGAAGATTAGGTGGGTAGATCACGTAAGTAATGAGGAGGTATTGAATAGGATTGGGGAGAAGAGAAGTTTGTGGCACAAGTTGACTAGAAGAAGGGATTGGTTGGTAGGACATGTCCTGAGGCATCAAGGCATCACAAATTTAGCATTGGAGGGTAAAAATCGTAGAAGGAGACCAAGAGATGAATACACTAAGCAGATTCAGAAGGATGCAGGTTGCAGTAGGTACTGGGAGATGGAGCTTGCACAGGATAGAGTAGCATGGAGAGCTGCATCAAACCAGTCTCAGGACTGAAGACAACAACAACATGTTTTTAACAGTACAATGTGGGTGAGTGTGACGTATTAAAGTCTTACTTCAATGCAAAGTAAATATTGCAGGACATGTTCGGGGTTGTCCACATTTATGAAATTTAATAACTTTTGGGACATGTTGTTATTCTTAAGGCGTTTTTAATTAATTTTTGAAATTCTACAACCTGATTTTTCTTAATATCTTTGATTGATCTTTTGAGAATACGTTGTTTAATAAATATTTTAACCGCGCATGATGTTTAACACTTACTTGGGCCTAGTCCTCCCCCTCCTAGACAACTCCACGCAGTAGCTGCATACCGGCTACCAAAGCAACTGATATCTCAACGTATACTTTCTCAGATATAAAAACAAAGCGAGAAAATATGATGCATGATACAGCCTGCTATAAGATCAAGCCAAAAACTGGCAGGTATTGTAAGAAGCACCATCCACACACCAAGGATGACATCTCGACGAGTTAGTAGCTGTAACGCTGCTCCATCGAGTACGGAAAGTTATTTCAGGGTGAATGTGTTTATAAATACGAGGTTAACTGTGGGTGTGTAAAGACTTGAAAAAGTAATAGAGGAGAATCTCGGCGAGGAGCAGTTTGGCTTTAGACGGAATACGGGCACCAGAGATGCAATAGGGCTCCTACGAATCTTGGGAGAAAGGTTTATTGAAAAAGGAAGAGACCTATATATGTACTTCATCGATTTAGAAAAGGCATTTGACAATGTGGTTTGGGACAAGCTGACGACTATTATGAGGGAAAAGAGAGTGGACTGGAAAACCAGAAGACTTATAAACTCATTGTACCTTACTCAAAAAGTTTCAGTTAAAGTGAGAGGAGAAAGTACAAACTGGATCAGACTAGGGAAAGGAGTAAGACAAGGATGCTGTTTATCACCTACTCTTTTCAACCTGTACTTGGAAAATATGATTGACCAATGCTCATTAGATGACAAAGGAGTAGAAATTGGAGGAAGAAGAGTAGGGTGCTTGAGATTTGCTGATGACATGGTCCTTCTAGCCACAGGGGAAAAAGAATTACAGGATTTGGTGGACACCATTGCAACTAACGGAAAAAAAGTATGGAATGAAAATTAACACAAATAAAACAAAAGTATTGGCAATAGGAGGAAATAAGGAAATAAAAATTGTGATGAATGGAGAAACACTAGAACAGGTGCAAAATTTTGAGTATCTTGGAAGCAGGATAGACACCGACTGGAAGTGCACCACAGAAATTAAAACAAGGATAGCAATGGCAAAAGAGGCGTTTTATAAGAAAAGGAGAATCTTCGGCAGCGGTATGGACAGAGAACTCAGAGAAAGAGACTCATAAAATGTCTTGTATGGAGTGTTCTTCTATATGGCGCTGAAACATGGACTATGAGGAAAAAAGACAGAGAAAGGCTGGAGGCTTTTGAGATCTGGACATGGCGGAAGATGGAAAGAATAAGATGGATGGACAGAGTAAAAAATGAAGAGGTACTGAGAAGAGTGGGAGAGAATAGGCAGTTACTAGATGTAATAAGAGAAGAAAAAGAAATTGGATGGGGCATACATTAAGGAAGAATGACGGACTGATAAAAACAGTTTTAGAAGGTTATGTAGAAGGGAAAAGGAAGCGAAGAGGCAAAGGACCTGCTAATATAGCAGATGACTGATGATGACAGTGGGGAACATGCTAATTGCGGTTCTTAGTTAATATTTGCGGAATAAGCTCAATATGGTTCTTAGGTTACTGCATTGCACAGTAAACTCGCTTTCTCGATTTATGGTTCCTTCTACTGCGCAGCGTAATATATGTAACATGACGTACGTAAAGCATTTAATGTAACTTTTCCCTGCTTCTTAATAAGACATTGATAACAACATATGGTATAAAACGCGAACATGATTGTTTAAAAGTCTTCAAATACCTTTTCCGCATGCGAGAGAGAAAAAACTTGCTCTTCTTGTGGCGTGGCATCATTTGTTAAGCTGGTACTATGAGGCCACTAACTGAGTGCAAGATATTGATTTCGACAAATGACGATTAAAAGGTAGATCAGTGTTCAACAGTTTCCTAAATAATGTTACAACTATATTTTAATCTTGTAGTTGACGAAAGTGTTCACTGTAATGAAGAATGTTCTTTCAAGGAATATTAAATACCTTCTGTTAGCTATTTTACAGTGGATATTCAGTTTATGTAGTTGCAGATATAAATGTAAGTGATCAATGATACCAACTCGTCTTGATTTAAGGCCAGAATCACTGTTAAAGTAAGTGAACAATGTTTGCATTCAAACCGAGTAGCTTCTCGCTCGTTGTCAATCCGGACGCTTTTGAGACATATTTTGAAAAGATTGATTGCTTCTTTTTAGGTAGCAACTTAACTCAGATGTAAACAACTGCATTCAATATATACATTTAACTGAGAAGTATTGCAACTTTTTATTGATGTTTTTCTCTTGTTTTATTAATGCTATACACCGAAACGTCTCTAGAGTAACGTCGTTCTTCTGACACATTTTCTTATTGCGTCGACAACTACAGATGTAGAAGTTAGGTTGATTACACAAACAACTGACCCTGAACTTAACATGTGAAGCCACACAGGCTAAATTTCTCACAATTTGTATTTTAAAGCAGTTATTGCTGAAAATATCCAGTATCATTTAGTATTTCGCCACAAGAGGAGCAAATTTTTACTCTCTTAGGCGAAAAAAGTATTTAATGGATTTCAAATAATTGTGCCGAAACATTCTTGGTTGACATTTAGCTTACATATCATTATCAGTGAACATCATTAACAGTGAGGGAGTCGTTGTGATCAGTGAAGATCATTATCAGTGAGTGACTGGTCCTGGGGCGGTAACACTATGAACAGTGACAAAAGGTGCATGGTGCATAACACCGTAAGAAGTAATACTTTTCTAGAGTAAAACGACGATATGCGTGTCCTGTATTGAAATAAGCGCAAACGTATCTCATAAAAACAAATTAAATCTGCATTTACCCCCATACTCCGCAAACCACTGCGAAGTACATGGAATGGGATACGTCCCGTTGCACCGCACCAGTTCACCGACCCCCTTTCCACGTTTCATTTACGTATGGAGCACGTGAAAATGGATTGCTTAAGTACTTCCGTGCGTGCTGTAATTAATCTAACCTCGTCCTCACGATCACCATGGGAGCGATACGGACGGGGTTGTTGTATATTGCTGGAGCCATGATTAAAAGTCGGTTCTTGAAACTTTCTAAGTAGGCTTCCGTGAGATAAATTACGCCTGTCTTCAATATTCTGCCATTTCAATTTCTTCATCATCACTGTAACACTCACCCATGGATCAAACAAACCTGTCCATTCGTGCTGCCCTTCTCTGTGTTCGTTCAACATTCTCTGTGAGTCATATTTGGTACGGGTCCCACCCACTTGAGCAATGTGCTAAGATAGGTCATACGAGTGATGCGTGAGCTATATCCTATATAGACTTACTGCATTTCCTCGCTATTCTACGAATAAACCGAAGCCTGCCACTTGCGTTAAGGGTATTCCTACAAAGTGTTACACCCAGGTATTATACGAGCTGGCCGATTCCAACTGAGACACACTGATATTAAAACCGTCGGATACTACGTTTTTTTCGTTTTGTGAAGCGAACACCTTTACATTTCTGAACTTTTAAAGAAAGTTGGAGATCTTCGCATCACATTGTTTTCTTCCAAACAGTACTTCATTATAGATAACTGCATCTGCCAAAAGTCTGAGGTCACTATTAATATTGTCCGCAAGGTCATTAATATAAAACATGAATAGCAATAGTCCACCCGAACTCCCGAAGTTACTTCTACATCTGTCGATGACTCTCCCCCAAGATAACATGCTGCTTTCTTCTTACAAAAAACAACCTCAATCCAGTCGCAAATCTCGCTAAATAGCCCCTTACATTCGTACCTGTGGCAGAGCGGTTGTAGGCGCTTCAGTCTGGAACCGCGCGACCAATACGGTCGCAGGTTCGAATCCTGTCTCGGCCATGGATGTGTGTGATGTCCTTAGGATAGTTAGGTTTAAGCAGTTCTAAGTTCTAGGGGACTGGTGACCTCAGATGTTAAGTCCCATAGTGCTCTGAGCCATGTGAACCATTTTTGAATAAACATAGATGTGATACAGAGACAAATGCTTTTCTTAGATTGAGAATTATTACATCTGTTTCCATTGATCCAAGGCATTAAGTATGACAGTCACAAGAAGTGTGAATTGGGTTAAAGGTGATCGCTGTCGAGTCCAAGCTGGTTGGAACGAAGGAGGCCATTCCGTTCGAGATACCTCATTATGTTTCAGTTCTGTGCACATGCCCAAAAAAATAGTTCAACTATCGGTAACACTTAGCTACGTAATTAGAAAAATCATTTCTTATTCTATGTCACGATGGTAGTCGTGGTATTCTGTTTGATGAAAATTACTCCACCCTTACTACAGTGAAACTGACGATCAGAGCCAAATACGAATTATTAGTGTGTTCAGAAGTCTTTCAGGCGGAAGTGTGGAGAGGTGTCCGATCTATAGACTAATCAGAAGCCCACATGTCACTCGCATCAGTTAGAACTAAAAGGGGGGGGGGGCGGAGGGTTATAAACACCCCCCTTCTCCCTAGAGGTGAAATTAGTTAAAATCAGACGGTCTTTTTTGTAATCTTCGCCTAAGTTAACTACGCAAATTTTGAGAGCCCTGATCCGTAGATTTAGTCGTTTACTCCCGCATTCCCCATATCATCTTACATTGTGTGTCCGGGAGAAGATACTACCTCTACCAGTGTCTTGCGCTCCTGATCCTGTTCGACCTGTGCGCGCCAAATATTAAAGGGGCTTCCAGATCCGCCACAGAAGCGCACAATGTGCTTTGCCCTCATTGTTATCATTGCTACAATTGTTAGACTGCTCGCCTAGAATTTAGTAGCCTATCGAAATAGTTCGTCGGCCAGTTTTGTGCGACATGAAACGAGTTTCAAAAACAAGATCTTTGTTCTCTAAAACACAGCAGACAATAAGTCAGTGGCTCCTTGAGTGTTATGGGACAAGTGTTTTCTGCATGTCTATCCTTTTAGCAGGATGTCTCTGGGACGACGGCCGTTTACTATCGTGACAAAAAATAAAAACACCTACAGCCGTCCTTATGATTTTATTTTATTTTGTCACTACCAGTTTCGACGCTTCATTGTGTCATCTTCAGTTCAGGTCATGTTCCTTCTTTTTACTTCTTTGTGAGGTATTGTTTCCTTCCATTCATCACCTTTTACAGTTGTTTTGTCTTAAAGTAAGTTATTTCAAGGTTGTGCAGTTAATGCATGTCCGACTGTCAAATGAAAATCGGGAATAGTATTTAAAGAAGTTTTAATAGATAGTATAATTGTATAATGTATTGAGTGGAAATTCGTGAAGGTACATTTAAGATATGTTACAATGGATGTATCTGTTCTTTCTGTCAAATGTTCGGTGTAAATTCATTTGCAGAGTCTTGCCTTTGTTCTCATTCTATTTAATCTGTTCCTATGTAACTTGACCGATAAGTTGATAATGCTATCTTTTAATGTTTTATGCATACAGGCCTGAAGACGACGCAATGAAGGGTCGAAACTGGTAGCGACAAAATAAAATCAAAACAAATCATAAGGACGGCTGTAGGTGTTTTTATTTTTTGTCACAAGTGTTTCTTAGTTCCCTTCTTACTTAATTTCGGATTAAAGGATATTAAAGTAACATTACTTAAGAATATAAGCCAAAATAGCATAATTATCTTTCTTTGAATTTTTCCGAACGTCTAAATGACAGTGCATCGTTTAGCGTGACGTGTGTATGCTTTATCTTTCTTTGATTTTGTTCGAACTTCTATATGACAGAGAATCGTTTGTGTGACGTGTGTATGCTTTTTTTGTTACGTATAGCTGCACATACTTAGGCAAAACAGATTTATCTTCCATGAACGTTTCCATTCTTCTGATAATTTCCTTTTCTTCCATGTCAGATCTGGAAGTTTTGTGGGCCACTTGCGTCTAATTACCCATATTTCCATGTGACATCTGGGAATGTTATGGCCATGTCACGGTACAACAAAGCACGCCAGCTTTTACATTCACTTTCGTGACCTCGAATCTTTACAGAATCAAACTCCCATGTATAAAACAGCTTCAGACGTTAGATTACTTTACAAATGAGTTAATTTGTTAAATATTTGACATTAAGCATGTAAGCAAAAAAAACTTAGAAAATGTTTGAAACTGCGCTTGAAGTTTGATGGAAGTCGGTAAGCGCTCTCATTATGAAACAGTGGGTGACATTAGTGTGAGTAATTTGCGCCTTATTTTAAGCAGAAGCAGATTTGCAACACATCTAAATATCTATGAAGTTATCTCTCCTGAACTATATGTTGCCCAATGGTATAATTTTGCAGTTACATTGAATGGTATATGTGGATAGTTTCTACAAACTGTGTTGCGCAGGGTGTCGGTACTGAAGGAGGAATACATTAACACGTGATTTCTATTGCTGAAGTCTTACTGCATGAAGAGCGAAACGTACTAAGCGATAAGCTTTCCTTTCATCATTTTGTGGGGACTGTCGGTGAGGAAAAGTTTCATAAAAGTTTGAATTTAAGTGCAATGTTTGTTGGAATTCGTTGAGGAAACTGTGCGACTAAAGTCCGGGTATATGCGTACCGTCGGTAATGCCGCCACAAGACAACCGTACACTTATGAGTCAAAATGTTATTACCGCCTGCTTAATAGATTGTTTGCCGTCTGTGGAACGAAATACATCACTGATTCTCAGTATCAGGGATGAAAGTTTGTTGGTATGTTTGTAAAGGTATGTGACATTAGATGTCTCCGTACAGGTCATGTAATTCGCGTAACTAATGGGCCGCTGACTCGCGTATGCGGTGACGGCGCCTGATACCGACCGAGATGGGTTCCATAAGACATACAAGAGGCGAATTTGGTCCCCGAGACATCAATAGGAGTTCACTATAACACTCCTCAAACCACTGTAGCACGGCTCGGGCTCCGAGACACGGACAATTATTCTGTTGAAAGACGACATCGCCGTCGAGGAAGGTATCAAGTATGCAGAAACGCAGGTGGTTCGCAGCTGTCTTCGATTACTACCACAGGTCCCTTGCAAGCACAGGAGAATGTCTCCCATATCATAATACTGCTCCCACCAGCCTGACCTCGTGGCGCGCTGCTCATTTCGAACCACTGTTCACCTCGATGGCGGTGTTTGCGCTGACGACCGTCGACCTAGTATAGAAAATGTGATTCACCCGAAGAGCCGAGCACAACTGTACTCTTTCGTGCTAAAATGTAGACTTTCACGGCCGGAAATATCATGTCCATTATAGTTATCCGGGCTGTTATGCCGTGGTCGGTTGATGAATTCTGTGTAAATTCCCAACGTTTCATACCCGACTGCGGGAGACAGCTTCAAGGGGGTCCGTAGCTCGATGGAAGGTCCAACACACCCACTGGCTCGCTACTGACTGCCGCTATATTCCGTGTCCGCGCGCTCCTGCGCCGCGGCGTGACGTCACGTGTTTTGAAAACGTCAGTGCCAACTGGCCGGTGTCCGTCGCCGTCGATCGCCGTTGCCATCACCCAGTAGTGGACGGGTGGTACACATCTTCTTTAACACCGGCATCCGTGTACCGTTTCATTTCACGCCCTCCTTTCGATTGAAATTATTGGGATGTTTAGCGATTTCGATTGCCTCCCTGTAGAACCTGTCGTAATATCCGCTTGTGGCAGCTAGTACTTGCGTCTCCTCAAAACGAATATTGTGGTTCCCTGGATGGAAAGCATGCTCCGCAACGGCTGATCGTTCCGTTTCCCCTCTTCTACAATTTCCCTTGTGCTCTTTCAAACGTTTAGAAATAGTTCTTTTAGTGGTACCCACATAAACATCACCACAGCTGCATGGGATCCTATACACTCCAGCTTTTTCCAATGGTTTGCGAGCGTCCTTGGCAGGCTTAAGGTATTCCTGTATCTTCCTGGTGGGCTTGTAAATTACGGTACTGACGTTTTCAAAACACGTGACGTCACGCCGCGGCGCGGGAGCGCGCGGACACGGAATATAGCGGCAGTCACTAGCGAGCCTGTGGGTGTGTTGGACCTTCCATCGAGCTACGGACCCCCTTGAAGATCTCTCCCGCAGTCGGGGACGAAACGTTGGGAATTTACACAGAATTCATCAACCGATCACGGCATAACAGCCCGGATAACTATAATGGACATGTACTCTTTCGGCAGAGACGCCACAGATATCCACCTATCCTGCTTTACAGAGCAGACAAGCCTCCGAACCCCAAGTTCTGTGAAGAGTCATGGACGTCCAACCATTTAGGGCCTAGTGGTAGTTAACACTGTCCTACGTGTTTCCGTAGATGCTCACAACAGTAGCACGTGAACGTTTCACCAGCTTCTTCGTTTTCAAGATACTCGTTCACAGGCTCTGCGTAATAATAATCTGCCATTTGTCAAAGTAGTTTATCTTAATGGATTTCCGCAGCACATATCTTCGCTAGGGTGGTCCCCCGTCTGTGTTTGCTCCGCTTACATACTTTCGGTACCGCACAGTCTGCCCGATCGCCACCAGACAGCCCCAAACGTCGCGGTGGGCAGTGGTTATAATGTTTTGTTTCATCAGTGTACGGTATCTACCTGGAACACTTGTACTACTCCGTTATGCCAGCAATTGTGGTAGGGGCAGTGCCTTTAATTAATAATCAAAACGTCCTCGGTCCCGCGTTCGTATCCCACCAGTGCTTAAATTTTTATTAATAATAAGCACTGGCGGCCGAAGACTACCGGTATAAGAAGTCACCCTCGTTCTGCCAACTACCTTGTCAGAGAGGGCGGAGGAGCGGACTCAGGACCCTCTCTTGTCCTTGGGGTGGCAAACTGCCCCTCAAGGCGGAAGAATCAGCAGTGATCCAACGGCATGAGGATGCAGAAGGCAATGGAAACCACAGCATTAAAGACACGTAATATCTATCCACAGGACATGTGGCCTTCAATTGAAAAGTGTCACGATCTCTCCATTGGCAAAAGATTCCGGAATAGTCCTCCATTGGGATCTGCTTTATGGGACTGCGAAGGGGGAGGTGACCAAGAGGAAAGGATTCAATAATCAAGGAAAGGATAGTGTTCTACGAATCGGGACGTGGAATGTCAGAAGCTTGAACGTGGTAGGGAAACTAGAAAATCTGAGATGGGAAATGCAAAGTCTCAATCTAGATATATTTGGGGTCAGTGAAGTGAAGTGGAAGGAAGACAAGAATTTCTGGTCAGATAAGTATAGGGTAAAATCATCGGCAGCAGAAAATGGTGTAACTGGAGTAGGACTCGTTATGAATAGTAAGGTAGGGGAGAGAGTGTGTTACTGAAAACAATTCAGTGATAGGGTTGTTCTTATCAGAATTGACAGCAAACCGACACTGACAACGATAGTTCAGATATATTTGCCGCCGTCGCAAGCTGAAGATAAAGAGACAAAGTATATGAGAATATTGAAAAGGCAATACACTACAAAAAGGGAGACGAAAATCTAATAGTCATAGGAGACCGGAATGCAATTATAGGGGAAGGAGTAGAAGAAAAACTTACAAGGAAATATGGGCTTGGGACAAGGAATGTGAGAGGAGAAAGCTAGTAATAGCGAATACTCAGTTCAAGAATCACAACAGAACGAGGTATACTTGGAAAAGGCCGGGAGATACGGGAAGATTTCAGTTAGATTACATCATGGTCAGACAGAGATTCCGAAACCAGATACCGGATTGTAAGGCGTACCCTGGTGCAGATATAGAGACTCAGATAGTACTGATGAATTGTAGGTAGGAATTTAAGACGTTAGTCAGGAAGAATCAATACGCGAAGATGTGGGAAACAGAAGTAATAAGGAATGACGAGATACGCTTGAAGTTCTCTAACGCTATAGATACAGCAAAAAGGAATAGCTCAGTAGCCAGTACAGTCGAAGAGGAATGGGCATTTCTAAAAATGGCCATCTCAGAAGTTGGAAGGTAAAGCATAGTTACAAAGAAGGTAACTGCGAAGAAACAATGGGTAACAGAAGAAATACTTCAATTGATCGATGAAAGGTGGAAGTACAAAACTCAGGAATACAGAAATACAAGTCGCTGAGGAATGAAGAATGAAATAAATAGGAAGGGCAGGAAGCTAAGACGAAATGGATGCATGAAAATGTGAAGAAATCGAAAAAGAAACGATTGGCAGAAGGACAGACTCAGCATACATGAAAGTCAAAACAATCTCCGGCGACATTAAAAGCAAAGGTGGTAAAAATTAAGAGTGCTATATGCAGGTGAGAGAGCATATATGTGGAAAGAGTACATTGAAAGCGTCTATGAGGGAGAAGATTTGTATGATGTGATAAAAGAGGAAATAGGAGTCGATTTAGGAGATCCAGTACTATAAGCAGAATTTAAAAGAGCTTTGGAGGACTTAACATGAAATAAGGTAGAAGGGATAGATAACATTCCCTCAGAATTTCTAAAATCTTTTGAGGAAGTGGCAACAAAACGACTATTCACGTCGGTGTGTAGAATGAATGAGTCTGGAGACATACCATCTGACTTTCGGAAAAATATCGTCGAGACGATTCTGAAGACTGCAAGAGCTGACAAGTGCGAGAATTATCGCACAATCAATTTAACAGCTCATACATCCAAGTTGCTGACAAGAATAATATACAGAAGAATGGAGAAGAAAGTTGAGGATGTGCTAGGTGACGATCAGCTTGGCTTCAGAAAAGGTAAAAGCACGAGAGAGGTAATTCTGACGTTGCGGTTGATAATGGAAGCAAGACTAAAGAAAAATCAAGACACTTCCATAGGATCTGTCGACCTGAAAAAATCCTTCGACAGTGTAAAATGGTGCAAGATGTTCGAAATTCTGAGAAAAATAGGGATAAGGTACAGGGAGAGACGAGTAATATAAAATATGTACATGAGCCAAGAGGGAATAATAAGAGGGAGAGACGGGTAATATACAACATGTACAAGAACCAGGAGGGAATAATAACAGTGGACGACCACGAACAATGTGCTCAGATTAGAAAGGGTGTAAGACAGGGATGTGGTCTTTCCCGCTACTATTCAGTCTGTACATCGAAGAAGCAATGATGGAAATAAAATAGAGGTTCAGGAGTGGAGTTAAAATTCAGGGTGAAAGGATATGAATGATACGATTCGCTGATGACATTGCTGTCCTGAGTGAAAGTGAAGAAGAATTACGTGATCTGCTGAACGAAATGAACAGTCTAATGACGACAGAATATTGATTGAGAGTAAATCGAAGAAAGACGAAGATAATGAGAAGTTGCAGTAACGAAAACAGCGAGAAACTTAACATAAGCGTTGATGGTCAGTAAAATAAGCAATCACCGACAGAGCAAGGAGGACAACAAAACCAGACTAGCAATGGAAAAAAGTGCATTCCTGGCCAAGTGAAGTCTACTAGAATCAAACACAGGCCTTAATTTGAGGAACAAATTTCTGAGAACGTATGTCTGGAGTGCAGTATAGTATGGTAGTGAAACATGGACTGTGGGAAAACCGAAACAGAGGAGTATCGAAGCATTTGAGATGTGGTGCTACAGACGAATGTTAGATTGATTGATAAGCTAAGGAATGAGGAGGTTTTGCGCAGAATCAGAAGGAAAGGAATACGGGAAAACACTGATAAGGAGAAGGGACAGGATGATAGGATATCTTTTAAGACGTGATGGAATGACTTCCATGGTACTAGAGGGATCTGCAGAGGGCAAAAACTGTAAAGGAAGACAGAGTTTTATTGCGTATACGTCCACGTTGTGCACATCAGTTTTGCGGAATTGAAGTTCCTTTCAATACCCATTCCTCCCTAACGAAGCATTTGCGGACCTATGTTCATATATAATATTTTTTGTTCAGAATTACTTATACGATCACGGTGTATAATATTGACCTTTCCTTTCTAAACACCCTGTATAGGAGTTACCGACCGCAGCGTGGTATCCTGCCTGTTTACATGTCTGTATATTAATACGCATGCCTATACCAGTTTCTTTGGCGCTTCATTGTATTTCCGTGGTGCAACGACTGTTTCATTAAATTTCGGGCCTGCGGACGCAAAATGAAGCTTCTTCTAACATTTTGGCTGCATATTGTTCGGTTTGGATAACTCATGGAATCCGGCGCTTTCTGTAGAAAACTTGCAAAACACGTCACGTCACTGCAGCTCGGAGGGTTATGTCGACAGTCCAGCGTGGACATACTGCGCAGCCGCAGACATAATTCATTCAAATCGTTCTTCTAAGCCGCAGATCAACGTCTTTGGTGCCTGTGTATCTATGGAATCATGCGCAGTGGTGAGGTCTACGAGTTTAAATGGATGGAGTGAGTGCTGGATCGTCAGCCTTTTGGTTCACTCTAAAGACGGCTGAACTACATGAACCGAAATTTTAGAAGAAGAAGCTGAATTTATGTTTCTGCACACCCGAAATTTAAAGAAGTAGAGGAAGGAGTAGTTATCTCGGCATCTTGCACACGTTATAAAAGCGGCATTTTGACAAATACATGGTTGTTTAAAGTTTCTACAAAAAGACAAACTTTGTTTACATTGATAAAACGGTCTGTGTCACAAGTAACGCATCATTTGCCAAATACTGACGAGGGTAGCCGGTAATGTACAGTGGAACGTATTTCGATGCAGTCTTCTCGGGATGCAATGTCTTTCTCTCTGTCGACGAGATAGCAACAGTTTTGAAGCTTCTTGATCAAATTCCTTACTTAATGATTAAAATATACTTCACAGTGTTCCATCAGTTGGCGAGGGCTGCTTGAAGATAAAACTGAAACTAACGGAATTCGAAGTTCTTAACGCTTTGATTTCTGTACATTCTTGGAAAGTTGTTTTCAGGGTCATCGAGGTCGTTGTAAGTAGAGGAAAGGTGCCTATTATGCGATAGTTCCCTAATATGAGACACCCCAACTGTGCTCATGTTATGGGCTGCACTCTAGTGGAGAGTTTCTTAAACACGTCTGTTGCGTGCCAGACGACGTCACAGCGAGTAGGACGCCATAGTTGAGCCGGACACAGTATGTAGAGGTTGCAAAGACCTTGTAAAAAATAACTAGACTCACTGATGGCGCTGCAGTCGCGGGACAATTTGAACCTTCGGCTGGACGCCATTATAGTGGTTGTAGTCTGATGTGTTGTGTAGTATTGTTGTTTATGAAGATCCTGATTCAACGTTGTATATTTGTTGGGGCGTACATACAGTATTTGTTACTCGTAATTCTACTGTCTGTACATTCCAATCAAAAGAAGTACAATGGTGAAGAGTTACACAGCGATTAATTGTACAAATAAATTCGAGAAAGGAACGAATAATACATTTCACAGGTATGTGAATATTTTAAGTTGTTTCGTATGTCAGTGCACTTGCTTAATAAATGTTTTTGTAACACGATATTAGCATAATGTCTGTGCATCTATTTGCAGGTTTCATTTCTCAAAACCACAGCTGTTACAAAAATGGTTACACGCTGTCAGGAGGCAAGATTTCCGACCGACAGAATACCATTTTATAAGTTCTGATCATTTTGAAGAAAGTTGGCTGATCGGTAGTGTTTTCATGGTCTAGGTTAGGTTGAAACTTGATAATTTGGTCGTGTGTTACCAAAGCACTATGCCATATGTAACGCACTTCTCGTCATAAAATCTAAAGCAAGGTAGCATCAGAAAATATCTATTAATATAGTGGGCAAATCTTTGAGTATTTTGATGCATTTTGCGTACATCTATCGTAAATGAACTACGAAAAATGCTAGGGGTCCAGTACATAAGTTTTAGCTACGGCTGATTCCATGTAGTACGTAAGATAAATTCATTAACAGTGACTAGTTGCTGTTTGTTCGTAAATTAAAAAGTATATTGTAGTAAAGCATTAAAATGAGGCATTATGTTTGCGACCTAACTCAAGGGAAGGCATTTTATAACCAAAAGCGATGTATAAACATTCGAACTCCACCACGCGTCAGTTTACCACTCTAATGGCCGCCGCCCAGCTATTCAATTTGTCCGCTCTTCACAGTCGACCACTCGTGCGGTTGTGGGGGCCTGAGAGGTTGATACAATATTTCTTGTTTGGAATTTTTGCGATACCGGCGTTAAGACAATATTTCAGCCTAAAGGTGAGCAGATATTACTGTACTCTTTTATTGTTGTTATTTGTGACGATATTGCCTATAATTTTTGACAATTAAGTTCATTTTCCAACGAACGTTGTTGGCAAGTGCGTGATTCTTTGTGTAAGATGGCGACATTCCTAACAAGCGATAGTGTGGGGATCCAAATACGCGACAGTGTCGCATATTACGATACTTTTCGAATATTGGGGGAACTCATTCTCTCACGATTTATGTAATTTACGCAATAGTATCATGAGATAACAATATTTTATCATTTATTGTAGTACAATTTTGGCAACTGCGTATATTTTAATTCGATTAAATTATCATAAACAGGGATTGCTTTGACTAATCTTATGATAAGAAATTTGAATGTTTTCTGGAACTTTCTTTCAAGGCAGTATTTTGCTCAGAAGTTGATCACTATTACTCCGTTCACTGTACTTATAAAAAATAATCTAACAAATAAAATCATGGACGTTGAAGTCCTTTAAGAAGTATATCTGAATATTTTACTTATTCTTTGTAGATGGCATTGGCACCTAAAAGGAAAACGTGGGATAAAGACGCCATGGTTCGTGCCATTACATGTGTGAGAAATGGCGAGATGGAGTACTTAAAAGCCTCAAAAGTTTTTTCTGTACGAAAATGTAGTTTGGAAAGGTATGTGAAGGATAAAACACGTACACCCGAGAAGCGCGTTGGTGTTATTCTTGGCAGAAGGCCAGTTCTCTCATCTCAACTGGAAGATGAACTAGTGAAATACTGCCTTGATATGGAAGAGCGATTTTACGCTCTTAAATGTAAGGACATACGAACCATGGCCTTACAGTTAGCTGTCAGGAATAGCCTCAAGAATCCCTTCAATTCAGGACAGAAATGGCTCCGAGATTTCCTTAAGAGACATCCCATTTTATCAATGAGAACTCCTCAGGGTCTTGCAGCAGCAAGAGTGAAAGCTTTCACTCCAGAAAATGTGGGGAGATTTTTTTATATTTACGAATCTTTCCTAACTAAAGTGAACCATAACCCGCATCGAGTCTTCAATGTTGACGAAACTGGGGTGATGTCTGTGCAGCACAAACACAACAAGGTTATTGCTATGAAAGGGGAGAAAGTTGCTGCCTTGACTTCAGCAGAAAGGGGCAAATCTCATCACAGTTGTAACGTGTATGAACGCAGCTGGCACTTATGTCCTATCACTAATCGTCTTCTCAAGGAAGAATATGAAGCAGGAACTGATGGACGGTGCACCTGCAGGATCAATATCAGCTTGTCATCCAAGTGGCTGGATACAAACTCACATTTTTACTCAGTGGTTCGATCATTTTGTGAGTCATGTAAAGCCATCTTCAAATGACCCTGTCATTTTGATTCTTGACGTCGGATTTATGGGGCCTTTGAAAACTTGCTATGCCCAAGAGATAGAAACGTGGTTGGCAAGTAACCCAGGTCGTGTTATAACCGCATTATTAATAGCCAGGTTATTTGGGATACCTTACAACCGAGCAGCAACAATGGAAGCATCTGTGAATGTCTTCAGAAAAACATGTCTCATCCCATGCAACAAATGGTTCAAATGGCTCTGAGCACTATGGTACTCAACTGCTGAGGTCATTAGTCCCCTAGAACTCAGAACTAGTTAAACCTAACTAACCTAAGGACATCACAAACATCCATGCCCGAGGCAGGATTCGAACCTGCGACCGTAGCGGTCTTGCGGTTCCAGACTGCAGCGCCTTTAACCGTACGGCCACTTCGGCCGGCCCCGTGCAACAGAAACATCTTTAGGGAACATGAATTTTCAATTCATCGCCATGCTGACGCCCTTCAAGAAAGAGATGCCAAAAACGAAAATGAAAATACTGATGGTGATAGTCAAGCTGTCAGTCCGGCAGACATCAGACCTCACCCACACATCGCAAAACCACCTGGAGATAGTCAAGTAGGTCAAATATCGCGTTCGTGCTCTGCTGCGTTACTAACTTCAACTCCTTATGCGAAGCAATTGCAAGAATCTAAACTGAAGAAATCAGAGGCTGAAGCTAAGAAAGCAGCCAGAAAGTTATTTGGGGAGAAGAGTGGAAAATCTTCAAATCGTAGACCTAAAGCAGAAGAATCGTCTAGTGACTCGGCATCCGATGTCCATCTTGATGACAGTGGGGATTCAGACAGCAGTGATGACGATGACGCAGCGTGTCTGTTCTGTACTGGGCGCTTTTCTGAAGACAAACACGGGGAGAAATGGGCACAGTGCACGAAATGTTATCGCTGGGCTCATGAAGATTGCGGTGTCACAGAAGACAAATTTGTTTGTTCCGGATGTCATAAATATAAACCTAAGTAGTGTGAAATGAGTGAAGGATAACAGAAATGAATGAACATGTAAAAATTATATATTCATATGTCATTATTCTGTAATAAAATAATTACAGCAAAATATTATTACTGTCTCGTATTAGGAAACGTTGATCTCATTTCTACGAAATGCCTTGTTTGTGAAGATTTATTTACTACTCTGACAGTTTGTATCTTATTGCAAATACGATATTGTATGATAAAATTAAATAAAGCAAGATATTATTACCATCATAAAAAATACAATTGCACTTACTTTTAGGTCTTTTAAATGGAGTTACAGAAGTGTGTCTCATATTAGGCACCTTTCCTCTATAGTACTTGCTTGAAACTAACTTGCAACTCCAAATTTTCCTTAGGCTTTGCTTTTCATGCTTTATATGAAAGTATTATTAAATACAGTATATTGAGCATTATTTCGGTTAAGTAGAGACTGAAAATAAGTCTACAACAGCCGGATTACCATTCTGTACACTTTCCGCTGCGCCAAATGCAGGTTCGAAACTATGCTAATACCAATGGTCACGTCTCTCCCGTCCTCACCAGAAATGCTATTTTCTCTGAATGCTTGTCCATCAAGAGCTCCAACTACTGCCAATCTATCAAGGCGAGTATCTTGGCGTTCATTTATACCAGGACCTACTTAAGCGTACTAACAGTGATGTACGAGGAGCGTTGAATAAGTAATGCTATGTTTTCGTTTTCTCGTCCAATTTCGGATTAAAAAATGCGGAATTTACTGTGAGACATCGCGAAATATTTTCGTTTCAGCATCTATAGTTACACTAAGTTCGGATAGGCGGTGAAGCTCTAAGTAGCCTTGAAAACGATAAGGGAGGTGCTTTCCGTGTAGAGAGCTGACATGGAGCTTCTCTTGACGAAAAACTAAAGCATCGTAGACATTCTTAGGCGCTTGTAGAACGTCTGCGGGCACCCAGCAGTTAACAAAAGTATGGTGAGCCGTTGGGCGAGGCGTCTGTCATCATCGCTGCTGTGATTCCTGCACTGTTGGAACGGGTGGACACTCTCATTCGAGTTGATCGACAGATCACAATGAAACACCTCGTTGCTCAACTGGACGTCTCTGCTCGTAGTGCTGACACACTCGTCCACCAGCTGGGGTACTCAGTGATGAGTGCCCCCTGGGTTCCTTACTGCCTAACATAAGATTATAAAGAGCAACGATGTGTGCGGAATTGCATGCTCGTTACGAGGCTGACTACGAGCATCGTCGCAAGCTATTAATCATGGAGGATGTTTCCAGAGTGAGATTTTCACTCTGCAGCGGAGTGTGCGCTGATATGAAACTTCCTGGCAGATTAAAACTGTGTGCCCGACCGAGACTCGAACTCGGGACCTTTGCCTTTCGCGGGCAAGTGCTCTACCATCTGAGCTACCGAAGTACGACTCACTCCCGGTACTCACAGCTTTACTTCTGCCAGTATCTCGTCTCCTTCTGTGAGTACCGGGCGTGAGTCGTGCTTCGGTAGCTCAGATGGTAGAGCACTTGCCCGCGAAAGGCAAAGGTCCCGAGTTCGAGTCTCGGTCGGGCACACAGTTTTAATCTGCCAGGAAGTTTCACATCAGCGCACACTCCGCTGCAGAGTGAAAATCTCATTCTGGAAACATCCCCCAGGCTGTGGCTAAGCCATGTCTCCACAGTATCCTTTCTTTCAGGAGTGCTAGTTCTGCAAGGTTCGCAGGAGAGCTTCTGCAAAGTTTGGAAGGTAGGAGACGAGATACTGGCAGAAATAAAGCTGTGAGTACCGGGCGTGAGTGGTGCTTCGGTAGCTTAGATGGTAGAGCACTTGCCCGCGAAAGGCAAAGAGCCCGAGTTCGAGTCTCGGTCGGGCACACAGTTTCAATCTGCCAGGAAGTTTCTTATTAAACATGGGCTCATCACTTCGAACCGGAAACTAAACAGCAAGCAATGGATTGGCGCCACATCACCTCCCTTCCGAAGAAAAAGCTCAAAGCCGCACCATGAGTCGGTAAACAACTCATGGCGTCGGACTTCGGGCACTCTGTAGGGGTTTGTCTGTTGAATGTCCTTCCTCAGGGTGCAACGACCAATTCTGAAGTGAATTGTGCTCCCCCCCCCCCGCCCCCCCCGCCCCCCCCTCCCCCCCCCCCCCCCGCTCCCAGAGGAAATTGAAGAAACGACTTCAGCTTGTTTAATGCCATAAAAATGGAAACGAATTGCTCCTTCTCCATGTCAACGCGACGTCCTAAAGGAGCTCACACAGCATTGGACTGTTCAACCGCATCCACTCTACACCTCGGATCTCGGACCTTCCGAATTTCATCTGTCTGGCGCAATGGCGAATGCGCTCCGTGTGGAACAGTACGTGGGTGACGGTGAGATTACTGATGCAGCAAGACGTTGGATCCGACGCCGCCAAGTAGAGTAGTACCATGTGGGTATACAGGCCTCCACAGTAAGGTGGCGTACTTGACGGAGATCACGTTGAAAAATAGGGTTTTGTAGCCAAAAAAGTGGGGAATAATACGGTGTATTGGAAACTTGATTATAACTAATCCGCTTTTAGGAAGAAATTGTGTTACATTACTTACTTAGCGCTTCTAGTACATGTATGCCTGTATAGCGAAAGCGTCAACACATAATACAAATGATTCTGTTGCTACGTATGCTTTAGAGGTTCCAGACCAGAAAACATGTTGGGGCTTAAAACCCTAAAGTGAACGACGATTCGCATATCGGTCAGATCAGCAGCTCTACACCTTCATTGCCTACAGGCTACACTTCAGTATGAAAAACGATATTTGAAAACAGAGCAGTTAGATAAATACAATTCATGGTTAGCTTTGCCACCAACAAAAACAAAGTATGTCCTTTTCCTGCTCCTGCCTTAAAGGTAGTCATCATGAGGGAATGAAGTTACACACAGTAGTGATCATACCCTAAACAAATTATCTAAGTTATTAGGAAAAATGGTTATTTGGAATACCGCAGCAAATCGCTTTATCAGAGAGTCCAAGAACGTGCTAACGACCTTCTTATTTCTTACGAAAACTTCGCAAAATCTTTTGAAATCAAGTGGACACATACAGGTTGAAAAGTGCAAAACGAAACCGAATTTTTTTTTCATTTTCTATGCAAAATGTTATATTACTTGGGAGGCAGAAAACATCTTTTAGAGGCCATCGTGATGATGGCTGTTTTCTCAAAAGACTCTAAACTGTCAAATGAAGGTAACTTTTAAAGAACTGGTGATATTTCATGTCGAAGAATGTGGAGATGCTGAATTGGCGTCACAGTATAGCTCTGGCAGCAAAATAGGTACATTTCCTATTAAAATTGTATACAATGATTTTGTTTCCTGCTATGGCGAAGATATTCTTTCCCAGATATAACACAGAATCAAAGAAAATGGATTCTAAAATACTGAGTTCGATGAGACCACGGATATTAGTCACAAGACCCAGACGAAAATTTTTCTTAGACACATTTACCAAAATGCAATCAGAAAAGTCCGCGAGAGCTAGAGAAAGTCTGTGGAAATTAACTCTCAAAGTTAACCTCAGACGTAAAATTAACGAAGGTTTATCTTCAACTACTGAAAGTGACACTGGAGTCTTTTGAGGATGACAAAGATGCCAATATTTATAAGACAGACGAAGAGAATAAAGATATCCGAATGACTGGAGTAAACTTAGGTAAAAATGGGTTAAACTCTATGAGAAGGCCTAAGCTCGATGTTAGGAACTGTATTGGCATTCAACATACGGATGCTCTGTTATGAGTTCAGAGTTTGTGGGAGCAGTCACTACAATATACAGTAGAAAGAATGCAACAGCGTTGGTCGAGCCCCTTGTTTTAATCATTCTCTGAGCTGTCCTGAGGTGCAATTAGAGCGGAACTTAATTAGGATCATTAAAGAGGTGGTAACGTTTTTTTGGGCTTCACCAGGAAGAAATTCTGTAGTCATAAAGCATTCAGGGAATTAGCTAGTCGCCTTGAGTGAGTCCGTCTACAGCGCTACTATTGCCGGAAGCAGAGGAAGAAGTACGGCGTGAAACGTGGCGTGCTCTGAGAGAACTAAGCCGACAAAATCAAACATTACCAGCAGAGAGCGGGCGGCTATTCGGGACCTGCTGACAGACGCCACGCTAATGTTGTTCTTTCCCACAAGGACTGCATTGAGAAGTTGCAGAGCCTGCTAGATGTCGACTTCTGCGGGGAGATCAACGCCGACCCTCAAAGAAGGTGAAGAACAAGACTAGAGCTCTTCTCAAGGACGCCAAGAAACTGTTACCTGCAGGGCCTGTACCGCCATGACTTCATGGAGTCCCTAACGTTCACAAAGATGGGATGTCGTTGTGCTCCATTTTCAGCCACCTTAGGGCACCTACATATTTGCTGGAAAAATACCTGACGGAAAAACTAAGCAATTATGTGGATAAAAGCACTCATCAATATGTAATTCTGTGTGTTTTGTAAAACGCCTCGACAACTTCAGGGTGAAAGACAAAGATACCTTGGCGAGTTTTGACGTCGTTTCGTCATTCGCTAGAGTACCTTTACGAGAGTTACTAGAGCTTATTGATCAGACATTTGACGCCAAGATCACCGACCTTTTCAGGCATATTATGAGCTCCACGTACTTTTTGTTTAATGGAGAATAGTACGAAGAACCGGAAAGAGTCGCAATGGGCAGCCTACTATCACTTATGGTCGCGAATTTGTATATGAGTACTTCGAGGAGGAAAACCCTGCTGTCATCCAAACCCAGGTTTTTTTTTCGTTACGTAAATGACACGTTTTTGTTCAGACCAATAAAAAATGGACAAACGCCTTGGAACTCATTACATCCAAACTATTGAGACCAAAGGAGAAGGAAGATTAGCATTCCTGGGCGTCATGGTCAAGAGAAGATCTGATGACACCCTGGGCCACGGTGTGTATCTGAAGAAAACGCGCAGTGACCTGTATTTGCACGCAGAGAACTGCCACCACACTTCGCAGAGGAATTGTGTACTAAAAATGGGCCGGCCGGGGTTCCGAGCGGTTCTCGGCGCTGGAACCGCGCGACCGCTACGGTCGCAGGTTCGAATCCTGCCTCGGGCATGGATGTGTGTGATGTCCTTAGGTTAGTTAGGTTTAAGTAGTTCTAAGTTCCAGGGGACTGATGACCTCAGCAGTTAAGTCCCATAGTGCTCAGAGCCATTTGAACCATTTGTACTAAAAACGCTTGTACACAGGGCGCGCACAGTTTCAGTCGCAGGGAGTCT
The DNA here is from genome assembly GCF_021461385.2 of Schistocerca piceifrons. NCBI lineage: Eukaryota > Metazoa > Arthropoda > Insecta > Orthoptera > Acrididae > Schistocerca > Schistocerca piceifrons. Next base: position 171,715,259 of record NC_060140.1, read on the forward strand.
AGCAAGGACCTGGAACACCTCAGGACTATTTTCCGAAAAAAATTGGTACCCAGAATGACAGGTTATGCACACTCTCCATCCCACCACAACAGTACCATCTATGGAAACGGAAGAAGAGAAGGAAATAGATGCAGCCACTGTCTTGTGTCGTACACTGGACCACTATCGGGAAAAATCGGGCTCATATTTAAATAGAACCGAGTAAAAACCCCCTCTTGCCCGTCCAACAAAACACGAGCAATATTGGAAAGTGTCGAAGACGATCTCGATTTGCGGAAGTCCGGCGTAAACCAGATTCCCACTATCGACGTTACCGCGAACTCCGGAGGAACACTCGACTAATGTATCCCAAGTCAGGGTAGCAGATCACTCGTTATCCGGGAACGACGCGATGGAATACTACCGTAACAGGATTATGCTACAGGCTTCCAAACACAGGGACAGCGTCGTTAGAGAGACCATAGCAATTTGTACCAGCACCGATCTCTTCAACCGAGGTGTAGGTTATAATCTTAGTGAGGCTTGGGAACCAGCGCTGAGGTTAATTAAGAAGGCTCTCAGCAAACAAAACTATTTGGCGAGCAGGGCGGATTGAATGCTAACATCGACGACTACATAGACGCTGACGCGCGGCAGCCGGCTGTTGCAAGGGACATTAGTCGACCGCGCTCCTACAGGAACTCGGTTTCGTCACCACACCTGACGATGGCAACATGTCTGATCGCCGAAATATTGTGCTCTTTGGACACTATGAACCGGCAGTACACCCGTGGACTGTTCCATCACCAAATACTCCAGGAGAAACTGAAGAATCATCTAAATGTTTTCCATTGCATCGGGGAATATTCGTGCCTGAGACATCCATTGTAAATTCGTGTTAGCAGCACTGTCGGTTTTCTTGGCAGCTGTTTTAATTGTTCCCTTGTTTCCCGCGGGCTGGGCCTGTGGTTCACTTTACATCCAAGCTCCTAATTATTTTTCGGATCTCAGTCGGGGTCGCCAGTGGTGGAATTTTTTTCTCGGTGTTTTTCTGACTTTTCCGCTCTTTGCCTTATTCCATTGTCTTCGGCGTTCGGCTTATCAATGTTGAGTGTACTGATAGTATTTGCTCTCCCTAAGTCTTTGCAGATACACACTTAAAATAACAGATCAAAGAATAAGCCGGCTGCTTTGTGGGTAGCAGTCTATGATGACTTTTGTTCGCGAAAACATCTTACAATTTCCAGCGCTCTTTGATTTGCGTAGGAAGTGGTGCATTCTGTCTTACCACTTTTCATTTTCCACTCGATCGCACGTCGGTGTACTTCTCGATTACGCCTCTTCGATTAACTGTTGATTGTGGCTGTGATATGCAGCAACAAATGTTATTCTTCCATGTGCTGTTTCAATCAATACTGCTGTTGCTTCTTAGTTCGTTAATTGTGGTAGGGTTTCTCTATGTGAGAGTGTTTTGTAAGACCCTCAGGGTCTGTTTGCCCCATCAGTCCTTTAAGCTGTCATGTTATTTAATCTAAATCTTTGCGTTGGCCCCTGATGAGGATTGTATTACAAGTTGTATGTCGATCTTGTGTATTGTTACAGAATTTCCCAGTTCCATATTTTGATTGGTAATTCCGTTTCCATTCCATATTCCAAATACAAGATCTTGGCGGGTGACATGCCTATTGGCCATTACGAGGTGCGAGAAATTTTGCTATTCATTTCGGTATGGCCATTAGTTAACACCAAAACTAATGAATTTCTCAACAGTAGTGATTTGCATGGCAAACAAAAAATATCTGTACGTAATGGAGCTTATCACGCAAACTTCTAAAAACATTATTAGTGCACCACATATAACTCCAAACATAATAGCCATACCAGAGGAAATATTAAAATTATTCGCGTCTCGAAATGGCCAATAGGCATGTCACGCGGCAAGATCTTATATTTTGAATATGGGATGAAAACGGAATTTGCAATCAAAATATGGAGCTTGGGGATTTTATAACAAGACACAAGATCCACATACAGCTTGTAATGCTATCCCCATCTGAGGACAACGCAGAGATTTAGATTAAATAACATGGCAGCTTGTAGGACTGATTAGGGAAACAGACCCTGAGGGTCTTACGAAACGCACTCACACAGCATAGAGAAACCCTAGCGCAATTAAATAATTTAGAAGCAACAGCAGTATTGACTGAACAGCAAACGGAAGAATAACGTTTGTTGGTGCATATCACAGCACCAAACAACAGTAATCGAAGAAGATTTACCGAGAATTACACTGTCGCGCGATCAAGTGGAAAATGAAAAAGTGGTAAGACAGACTGCAACACTTCCACTTACAAATCAAAGAATGCTGGAACATTGTAAGATGTTTGCACGAACAAAATTCATCAAAGTTGCTATCCAGTGAGCAGCCGGCTTATGCTTTGATCTGTTATTTTAAGTGGAAGTATTTGCAAAGACTTATGGAGAGCAAAATACTATCAGTATACCCAACATTGATAAGCCGGACGCCGAAGACAGCAGAGTAAGGTAAGAGTGGAAAAATCAGAAACACAGCGAGCAAATAGAGCCACTACTGCGACCCCGACTGAGATCCGAAAAATAATTAGGAGCTTGGATATAAAGTGAGCCACAGACCCAGGCGGGCAGCAAGGAAATAACTGAAACAGCTGCCAAGAAAACGACAGTGCTGCTATCACGAATTTACAATGGATCTCTCAGGCACGAATATATCCCGATCCAATGGAAAACATTTAGGTGATTCTTCAGTTTCTCCCAGAGTATTTGGTGATGGAAAAGTCCACGGGTGTACTGCCGTTTCATAGTGTCCAAAGAGCACAAAATTTCGGCAATCAGACATGTCGCCATCGTCAGGTGCGGTGACGAACTGAGCTCCTGAGGGCGCGCGATTGACTAATATCCTCTGCAACAGGAGACGCTAGCGTCGGCGTCTATGAATAAGACGAAAGAAGTATTCTGTCTGCCCTGATAGCCAGGTCGTTTTGTTTGCTGAGGGCCTTCTTAACTGAACTCAGTGCTGGTTCCCAAGCTTCGCTAAGATTATAACCGCTACCTCGGTTGATGAGATCGTCTCTGGTACGAATTTCTACGGCCTCTCTAACGCTGTGGCAGTATTTTGAAATCTGTGCCATGATCCTGGAACGGTAGCACTCCATCACGTGATTCTCGGACAAACAGTGCTCTGCGACGTCTTCTTGTTGCGATTCGTCAGTCGAGTGTTCCTCTGGTGTTCCCAGTGACGTCGACACTCCGCACATTGGTTTATGCTGTCCGTACGCGAACCGAGATCATCCTTGACACTTCCCAATAATGCTCGTATTTTTCAGCGCGGGCAAGGGAGGGTTTTTACTAGGTTCTTGTTCATTATGCGCCCGATTTTTCCCGATAGTGATCCAGTGTACGGCTCAAAAGGCAGTGGCTGCACCTTTCTCCATCTCTTCTTCCGTTCCCATAGGTGGGTGGGTCGGAGAGCGCGCCTAATCTGCGATTCTGGGTACCAGTTTATTTCGGGATACAGTTCTGAGGTGTTCCAGCTCCTGGGGCAGACTCTCTACGTCTGACATAGTGCGTGTCATGTGGACTAGCGTTTTTAGTACACCATTCCTTTGAGAAGTGTGGTGGCAGCTATCTGGAGCAAATACACGTCAGTGTGCGTTTTCTACTGTACACACCGTGGCCCAGGGTGCCATCAGCTCTTCCCTTCACCATGACGTCCAGGAATAGTAATCTTCCTCCTGCTTCGGTCTCAGTAATGAATTTGATGTTGGGGTGTATGGACTTCAAATGTGTAAGGAACTCAAGGAGTTTGTCTCTTCCGTGTGGCCATATGACGAACGTGCGGAAAAAACACGTGGGTTTCCACTTGGACACCAAACATTCTACTCTATAGTACTCATATACAAATTGGCTACCACAGGCGAAAGCCGGATGGCCACTGCGACTCCTTCCGTTTGTTCGTAGTATTCTCCATTAAACAGAAAGTACGTGGAGGTCAGGATATGCTTGAAAAGGTCGGTGGTCTTCTCGTCAAATTCCTGACCAATAAGCTCTAGTGACTCTCGTAGTGATACCCTGGCGAATAACGAAACGACGTCTTTCTTTTTCACCCTGAAGTAGTCGACGCGTTTTACAAAATCCACAGAATTACATATTGATGAGTGCTTTCACCCGTATAATTGCTTGGTTTTTCGGTCAGGTATTTTTCCAGCTAATATGTAGGTGCGCTAAAGTTACTGAAAATGGCGCCCAAGGACACAGCATCTTTTTGAGTTTTAGGGAGTCCATGAAGTCTTGGTGGTACAGGTCCTCGAGAAAACAGTTTCTTGGCGACACGCCCTGGTAAATCTGCGTCTTTCAAAATGTTTGAAATGGCTCTGAGCGCTATGGGACATAACAGCGGAGGTCATCAGTCCCATAGAACTTAGAACTACTTAAACCTAACTAGCCTAAGGACATCACACACATCCATGCCCGAGGCAGGATTCGAACCAGCGACCGTAGCGGTCGCGCGGTACCAGGCTGAAGCGCCTAGAACCGCTCGGCCACTCCGGCTGGCTCGGCGTCTTTGAGAAGAGGCCTAATCTTGTTCTCCACCTTCTTTGAGGGGTCGGCGTTGATCTCCCCGTAGGAGTCGTCATCTAGCAGGCTCGACATGTTCTCAGTGTAGTCCTTGTGGGAATTAACAACATTAGCGTTGCTTCTGTCGGCGGGTAAGACATCAATCACAGGGCGCTCTCTCAGGTCCCGAGTAGCCGCCCTCTCTTTGCTGGTAACGTTTGACTTTGTAGGCTTAGTTCTCGTCAGAGCACGCCAGGTTTCACGACTTACTTCTTCCTTTGCTTCAGGTAGTAGTCGCGCTGCAACTTATTCAACTGTACTGTATATATCCGCAACCAACGTGCACTTAGAGATGGGAGTAAAGTTATGTCACTTTTCCAGAACTGATGGCGCAGCGTCACTCAGCTCCGTGTCAGTCAGATTGACGACAATCTGGCACGGGGCCTACAGTGACGGTTTGTCAGACAGACGTGAGAATTTTGATATTTGACGTCCTGTGGCCTTTCTGTTGGTGGAAACGGCTGCCAATCATTTAGCACCATCAACCCAACCCCAGGTCCAGGAGTTAAAGCGATTGGACAGTTGTAAATGTAGGCTAAACAATTGTTGGGAATGGTACTCAAGGCACTCTGTCACGTACCGAAGCAAGGCTGCTCTGCTTCTTAATTCTCCTGGCTCTGCTGAATCGATGTTATGTGTGGCATTAGCAAATTCGGCGCAACATGCTGGGCACGTCACCTCTGCAGAAGTGCAAGAGCACTCTGCAAACGGCATCTTCGTTGGCGCAGCTTGTCGAATTTCTTCATACTGCGATGCATCTTTTCGCCGTAAAGGTATACGATGTGATTCTTCGATTTCTGATGGCGTATTTATTGATCGAACAGTCCACAGGTGTACTGCCGATACATATAGTCCAAAGGCCACAATATTTTGGCGATCAAACATGTCACCATCGACAAATGTTCTGTCGAACTGAGCTCCTAAGGGCGCGCGGACGATTAATATTCCCTGCCCCCTCAAGCGGCTTCGTTTGCGTTCCGCACCCATGGTCGCACGTGCACGTTCGTAGAGACCCTAGCGTCAGAGTCTGTGATTGCATTGACGTAAGCTCTCTATGCACTCTGCTCGACAGATTGTGTTCTTTGCTCAGAGTCCTCTTAATTAAGTCAGTACTGGTTTCCAAGGCTTGCTAAGAGTAAGGCAGTAGTCTCGGTTTATGAGTACGTCCCCGGTACGCATATTGAAGAAGCATCGAATAAAAACCTTCTTTCGCTTGCCCAATAAAAGATGAGCATTATTAGGAAGTGTCAACGATGATCTCGGCTTGCGGAAGGCCAAAATATACCAGATTCCATATCTGTGTGGTAACACCTGTATTGGACACACAGTGTCCGCCGTTGAAGATCGTTGCCGTGAACACCAGAGGAACACTCGACTGATGTATCTCAACAAGTCAGCGGATGCAGAGCACTGTTTGTCCGAGAATCATGCGATGGTGGACGACCGAACCTGAATCTTGGCATAGACTTCCAAATACTGGAACAGCACCGCTAGGGAGGCCATTACAGAGCAGAAACTTTCCTAGATGTAAAGAAAGCTTATAGTAAAATCTGGAAAGATCGCGTTATCGTAAAACTACAAACATTTAATGTCACGGCACAAGAAGAGCAAGTTTTCCCTCCCTACCAGGCGAAAAATGTATTTGAAGGGTTTTAAATAACTTTGTCCGAATAGCAGACTGTGAAAAATATAATTTCTGTAATTATGTTCTCAATTTATTGTATTACACAGCGAACAACCTACTGCGAAAAATTTAACGTACATATAATTGTAATAGTAGAATAACGGTAGAGATATAATGGAACAATGCAAATGGTGACTATAGGTTTTTCATATCGCTAATTACTTTTCCTTACCAGCACGCTGCATTGAATGTGTAGGACACCACGCTTCAGATAAATGTCAGATGCCAAGAGGACCAAATTCAACACGTGCAAGCTGCTAAGAACAACACCCTACCCTCTTCAGAGGTTGCAGCGCTTTCCAAAATGACCTCACAGTTCACAACGCACAAGTGCAAGTGCAAACAACATGATTGAGTAATACTATAATCTGTTGAATGTATTATAACTCACAGCGAACAACAAGTGTTTATTATATCACACAAAGAACTACCTATTGTTAAAAGTGTAACGTCTATAATCGCAGTTCTCAATAGTAGCGAACAACCATACATCATCTCTCTCAGTGTAAATTTTTCTTTCTTTTCTCGCCTTTGGCGGCTGGAATTCCTTCATTTATTGTTTTTAACATAATTCTATTTAATTTCGCTTAGTTAGGACATTTGTGCTTTTGTCGCCCTTTGAACCTAATACGGTGATTGCTACAATTTTTTTTTAGTCTATTCCTTATTATGCCTCTGGGAACTCTCACTCTGTGCCATTCTCGTGGTTCTACTTTTCCAGCATAGTCTAGGTGTCTTGTATTTCTTAACCCATCCGTTTCTTCTAACATCTTACGAGTTTTTTCCTGTATTTTTTGTGTGACTGTTGGCACACTGATTTCACAATGTAAGCCGTTATTCTAGTCCACCGAGGGGCTTCGATCATTATTCTGAAACATCAGTGCTGTTCTCCTTGCAGCACTTGTCGGTTTGCCTTGCAAGTTGTTCCCCCAGAAGTTGAACAACCGTGTAATAGAACTGGTAATATTGTTGTTTTACAGAGGATAATCTTGTTCGGAATCCCATATCAGTGCTGGCCAAAAGTGGGAATAGTGTATGCAATAGTCTTTTATCATTTTTCCCTTTTTTATGTGCGATATGTGTTTTAAAGATCAGCTTGTTGTCCAACATGACTCCAAAATATTTAACCTCATTTGTCTAATTTATATGTGTTCCGTATCTTACTAATCCGTCGCGTAGTTCTGGCCTCTTCCTCGTAAATGTAATTCCTTGTGTTTTTCCGCGTTTAGTTTGACATTCTTATTTAGTGTTTAGCTGTCTTTGCATCCTTGTTATCTTAGCTGCCGTTCTCCTGCTACTTGCAAGTACGGCGATATGGTCTGAAAATTGAGACAATACTGCGTTTGGTATCAGAGGTATGTCGCTAACATAGATTATGAACAGTGTCGGCGATAATACCGAACCTTGAGGGATTTCTTGTTCGAATGATTTTATGCTTGAATGTTGTTTGTCAATTTTTACAAAGAATTTCCTGTTTGAGAGAAAGTCATCTATGATTCGTCTGTAGGAGCCTGGGATGCAATATTGATTTTATAGCTTTACGATAAGGCGATATGTTCAGACTTTATCATAAGCTTTTGCTACGTCTAGGAAAGCTGCTTCCGGGTAGTACTTCCTGTTCATGTTATATGCGATGGTTTGGGATATGCGTAGTAGTTACATCTCTTCCGATATTGTGGTCTGAAATGCAAACTGTTCTGGTCGATTGATCTCATTTTCAAGTTCTGGAAGTTGTAGCCTTTGTAGGATTACTCACTCGTAAGCTTTGGAAAAAGGCTGCAAGGAGACAAATATGTCAATGATTCCGCGGCAGTTTTGAGTGTTTACTCGACTTTGGTACTAATACAATTCCAGATTTTATCCATTGCGTCAAGAGATATTTATGTTTGAGACATCTATCGGTTTTGTTGGTAACCGTTTTAACTGTTTGTTACGCCTTCTGGGCCTGTGGCTCATTTTATGTCCATGTTCCTAATTACACTCCTGGAAATGGAAAAAGAACACATTGACACCGGTGTGTCAGACCCACCATACTTGCTCCGGACACTGCGAGAGGGCTGTACAAGCAATGATCACACGCACGGCACAGCGGACACACCAGGAACCGCGGTGTTGGCCGTCGAATGGCGCTAGCTGCGCAGCATTTGTGCACCGCCGCCGTCAGTGTCAGCCAGTTTGCCGTGGCATACGGAGCTCCATCGCAGTCTTTAACACTGGTAGCATGCCGCGACAGCGTGGGCGTGAACCGTATGTGCAGTTGACGGACTTTGAGCGAGGGCGTATAGTGGGCATGCGGGAGGCCAGGTGGACGTACCGCCGAATTGCTCAACACGTGGGGCGTGAGGTCTCCACAGTACATCGATGTTGTCGCCAGTGGTCGGCGGAAGGTGCACGTGCCCGTCGACCTGGGACCGGACCGCAGCGACGCACGGATGCACGCCAAGACCGTAGGATCCTACGCAGTGACGTAGGGGACCGCACCGCCACTTCCCAGCAAATTAGGGACACTGTTGCTCCTGGGGTATCGGCGAGGACCATTCGCAACCGTCTCCATGAAGCTGGGCTACGGTCCCGCACATCGTTAGGCCGTCTTCCGCTCACGCCCCAACATCGTGCAGCCCGCCTCCAGTGGTGTCGTGACAGGCGTGAATGGAGGGACGAATGGAGACGTGTCGTCTTCAGCGATGAGAGTCGCTTCTGCCTTGGTGCCAATGATGGTCGTATGCGTGTTTGGCGCCGTGCAGGTGAGCGCCACAATCAGGACTGCATACGACCGAGGCACACAGGGCCAACACCCGGCATCATGGTGTGGGGAGCGATCTCTTACACTGGCCGTACACCACTGGTGATCGTCGAGGGGACACTGAATAGTGCACGGTACATCCAAACCGTCATCGAACCCATCGTTCTACCATTCCTAGACCGGCAAGGGAACTTGCTGTTCCAACAGGACAATGCACGTCCGCATGTATCCCGTGCCACCCAACGTGCTCTAGAAGGTGTAAGTCAACTACCCTGGCCAGCAAGATCTCCGGATCTGTCCCCCATTGAGCATGTTTGGGACTGGATGAAGCGTCGTCTCACGCGGTCTGCACGTCCAGCACGAACGCTGGTCCAACTGAGGCGCCAGGTGGAAATGGCATGCCAAGCAGTTCCATAGGACTACATCCAGCATCTCTACGATCGTCTCCATGGGAGAATAGCAGCCTGCATTGCTGCGGAAGGTGGATATACACTGTAGTAGTGCCGACATTGTGCATGCTCTGTTGCCTGTGTCTATGTGCCTGTGGTTCTGTCAGTGTGATCATGTGATGTATCTGACCCCAGGAATGTGTCAATAAAGTTTCCCCTTCCTGGGACAATGAATTCACGGTGTTCTTATTTCAATTTCCAGGAGTGTATTTTCCGATCTCAGTCGGGATTACTTATTGTGTCTCTGATATTTTCCACTCTTTGCCTTGTTCTATTGTCTTCGGCATCTGGTTGTATCGTAGTATATTGCACTTCGTAAGCGTCTACAAATATTTCCACTTTAATAACAGGTCAAAGTCTCAGCTGGCTCGGCCCTCGATAGCACGCTTTGGTGCTTTTTGTCAGTAAAAAGTCTTCATTGTTCCAGTCCTCTTTTTCTTTGTGGGAGAAACTGGTCCATTTGTCTTCCCACTTCTCGATTCTCCACTCGACGGGGCGACGGTGTAGTTCTCGAGATAATTGTCGTAATTCGATAACTCCTCTTCGACTAATTGCTGATTTAATAACTGAAGACATAAAGTCTGTAAATGAGTCCGCAATCATTTTTGGCACTTTATTTTTACAAGTCCGTCTTGATCACAAATATTTCTTACACTTTATTAGCGGTTTCGACATGCTGCCATCATAAGACATGTTACAAAGATAAATATTGCGCAAGCGACACGTTCAATGAGTTAACGCTAAAACTAACAAGTCCTAGTGATACATAAAACATAACATTATAAAATGTTTGTAGCTACGTATAGCAGCCATACATACAATTAAAATATTCTGATGTTAATCATCATCATGTGAGTACATGGTACGTGCTGGTAATACTCAGATTGATTCTGGTTTAGAATAATGCCAGCCGAGGGCACTTTAGCTAGAGTGCATATTAAACGAGTGTCGCCAATCTTATTATTAAATTGCGGCATTCACAGTCATCAGTTAAATTTTTTTAAAAATTACCTCCCATGGCAAAACGAGTGTGTGCAATAAACCGTAACTGATGTGAAATTGGATTCATACTTAAAATATCATAAAAAATACAACTACTAATATAATACAGCCAGTAGCCTGACTGTAAAACATTCAACTTGTATAAGCTAGTATAAAACGTGTAAAAATAAAATATCTAAAAAAGATTCGAGCCTGATAGTCGATATTATACCAAGCGTGTGGTCACAATGGCGACATGTCGTCGTATCCTTGTTTTCCTGTGTGGAGCTTACGAGGGAGGCCCAGTCTTCTCGTCGTGGGCGGCCGACGCACGTCAATCCGCTGGAGTGCGCTGCGCTACTCAAACTAGTACGTCTCTGAATGTATCAAAATCAGCATTTAGACTGAACTCATTCTGTTCATTCAGCAGTAATTGCGGTTGTCGTTTTCTGTGCACTTAAATCTCTATTTCTTCGAGTAGGTTCAGTAATCGTCCCTTTGGCGCGCTACGCTACACTTTCATATTGTCTATGCTTCCGACTAAATATCTTTCTCTGTCTAAATGCGTACCGAAAGCACTCTTTCTGATTATACTTATATTCTCTATAACGAGTCTGGAAATTCCTTCCTGTCTGACCGGTATGAAAAGTGTCGCAGTCTTGGCAGCTGATCTTATAAACAACAGAGCCCCATATATTTATTGCTGACGTCAACTTTGTGTCGTAGCTTACAACCAATTGTACCTTTATTTTGAATCCAATTTTTATTTTCGTTTTTCTGAAGGTCTGCGCAGTTCTGTCGGAAAACGCACCATTGTACGTCATAGCAACACACTTTTTGTCCCCTGGTTCTACTGACTCCTTCCTGTCACATATTTTTGACTTTAGTTTGTAATAAAGTTTCATTACAACACGATCTTTATATCCGTTTGCCTTAGCTACTTATCTAATCACACTTAATTCTTCCACCTCGTCATTAGTTTTAGCATCCTGTTGATCAAACTTATGAAGTATGCCCATTTATGCTTCTTTGGGTAACAGGATTTTGCATTTGTAATAGTGTCTGTGACCGTTGCCTTCCTAAATATGCTAATTTTATGTCTTCCATCTCTTTTAGTTAATCTTAGATCCAAAAAACTTCTACTTCCTTCTTAAAATTCCACTACGTATTAAATTATCGTACATCTCACCCATTCTTTCCGCCATCTCGCGTATTTCACTTTCGCCACCTTCGTACAGTAGTATATCGTCTACATATCGCCTATAATAGACAATTTTCTCTCAGACGTCAGGGTTTTGTTCAAAAACTTATTTTCTAGCTCATTTACAAATATTTCAGCTAAAACATTCATAAAACCGAAGAGATTCTTGCAGATAATAACATAGTTGAGGTCAAGAGAAATACTGTGAACAAATTTGTCAGATATAAGGAAAGTGAGAGAAGTATGTATATGTTTAGTCAGGGTGAAATGGTACAACTTGTGGAAGTTTTAGAACTTGTGTTGTCATTTAACTATTACAATGAAATGAACACCCGTAGCTGCTTACAGGCGTTGACATGCAACGGGGACAGATGATAATGTGTGCCCCGACCGGGACTCGAAACCGGGATCTCCTTCTTACGTGGCAGACGCTCTGTCCACCTGAGCCACCGAGGACACAGAGCAGAGCGCGACTGCAGGGATTTATCTCTGGCACGCCTCCCGCGAAACCCACATTCTGAACGTATTGTCCCGCACTACATTCGTAGTGCCCCCGCCCCGGTCGGGGCACACATTTTCATCTGTCCCCGTTGACCTATGTTAACGCCTGTAAGAAGCTAAGGGTGTTCATTTCATTGTAATTTCATTCTAACGAGCAGCATGGTCACCGATGGTATCTGTTCTTTCGGACATGTCCGAAAGGAGAGATACCATCTTAGTATATATATACATATATATATATTGTCATTTAACTATTTTAAAATTAACAAGATTTTTTGTCAGAAGGATGGCCTCGCAATGGGCAACAGTTTGTGTAGTACTTTAGCTGAAATGTGTGTAAATGGTAGGACGGCAGTGTACCGAAAACGGTAATAAAGTGTAAGAAATCTGTGTGATCAAGACGGACTTGTAAAAATAATTGTTGATTGGCGCTGAAATATGCTGCAACGTACGTTATTCGTCTATGTGCTGTTTCAGTCAATGCCACTGTTGCTTCTAAGTTCGTTAATTCTGGTAGGGTTTCTCGGTGATTTGTAAGCGTGATTCAACAAGAATACTGCAGTTCCATCTCAGTGTATGTTTGGCCTATCTGTTCTATAATACATTCCTTAATCTAAATTTTTTGCAGATGCACTGAACAGCACACATACGACCAGTGCAAACTACCAAGGGGGGAGGGAAAAGAAAAGTGCGCTAATTGCAAAGGAGCGCACCCAGCCAGTTACTTAGGATGTCCAGAGTACAGAGCTCTAAGGGATAGGCAGAGGGGTAAAAACATCAGTAAAACCCCGAATCACAACAAAAACATACCAGCACCCAGGCCACCCCCCCCCTCCCCTGAGAAGACAAAATGGCACTGTGAAAACGCAGGTTTTCGCCTCCACCGCTTATTCCCGTGCACTTGTCGGTGACCCACCAGACCCGCCGAACCACCTACCACCACCACAACCCAGCAGTAACCAGGTTTCCCAAGCTGATGAAAGTCCGAGGGAAGTCTGTCCTCCATGCCCCCCACAAACCAGTCCGCGAGAAGCAGACGAGTCTGTTCCAACCCAACAACTCGCGTCGTCCATCCGACTGCTACAGGCACAGATGACCGAGCTAGTAGGTATTCTCGCAACACTGACACAGCTCCCTGCCGACCTTAGATCGGCAGCACAGCAGTCGCCTGTGGCAGCGACAGCCTCAGGAAAAACTGTCCCCCACCATGGATAGGAGACTTAATATACAACGTCTCAAAATATGCGCGTTTAACGCAGACAACCTTACTCGCCAACCCATGGAGTTTAGAGAATTCATACAGGAAGGAAACGTTGACATATGCCTAGTGGGAGGAACATTCCTCAAACCAGGACTAAGAGTTTCTGTACCAAACTACAATTGTTACAGAAACTACCGACCCACTCACGGAAGCGGGGTCGCGGTATATGTCAAAAAAGGAATCAGACATCACAAAATACACCCCCCCCCCCATACGGCAGAAATAGAAACGGCGGCAATCGAAGTGGCCACAGTAACTGGCTCCCTCATAGTCGTTGCAGTGTATCGCCCCCCTTCCCAAAGACTAGAAGAGGACGACATAGCTGCACTAAGACGTATTAGAGGCAAACTACTAATAGCAGGGGACCTAAACGCCAAGCACGCGGACTGGAACTCGAGATACCGAAATCAAGCTGGTCAACAACTGCAACGACTCGCGCGCACACACCAGTTACAAATATGGGGCCCGGAGGAACCGACACACTTCCCAAAGAACGGAGGAAGACCGGAGGTCCTCGACATAGCCATCACAAAGAATCTGGTGGGCTTTGTATCCGCGACATCGATAAACAGAATGTCATCGAACCACAATCCCGTGATTTTTGAGGTCGATATGGGAGAATGGCTCTCTATCCCACAACGGCATGCGACGTACAAGCGCATCAATAAGGAGCAATTCAGCAACGCTGTAGCAGCTGAACTTGCCCAGACCCCGCCTCCAACTGCAGAGACAGCAGAACAGGCACTAGACAACCTCACAAGAGTGATCCTACAAGCTGCTGAGGGAGCCACACCGCCTCCTGCGGGGCCCCCCCGCTCCAGTCAACTCCCTCCGCACTTGCTTGCGCAAATACGGCACAAAAACAGGATCGCCAAAGAGTGGAAGCTCACCAGAAACAGGGATACACGGAGGCAACTCAATAGGCTACAGAGAGAGCTGAAAGCAGATCTCAATGAGTATCGCAATCAACAATGGTCGGCAAGGCTCTCAACTCTCAAACTGGAAGACAATAGTTCATGGCAAGCCGCCAAACAGTATACGAAAAGACGCGCGTAAATGCCACCACTGCATGGCGAACGCGGACTGCAGTTCAGCCCCATTGAAAAAGCTAACGCACTAGCCGACGTGTTCGAAAAACAGTTCAGACCAGCAGAAGTACAGGACAGAGAACACGTAGCAACAGTCCGCCGAGAACTGGCCGTGTTCCTGGAAGAAGACGACGAAGATGACTACACGCCACTCTTCAGTCCTGAAGACGTGACGCGCTGCATCAAGTCCCTGCCCACCATGAAAATCCCGGGTCACGACCAGGTCACAAGCGAATTGCTGAAACTCCTCCCGCCTCTGGCAATCACCCACCTGACCGATATAGTCAACGAACTGACGCGATCACAAAAATTCCCGGCGCAGTGGAAGCACGCAGAAGTCATTGCGATCGCGAAACCAGGAAAAGACCCGGTGTTCCCGCAACATTATAGACCAATTAGTCTACAGCCTACCCTCAGTAAACTTTACGAGCGCCTCCTACTAACCCCCATACAGGACTATATCACAAGAGAGCAGATTCTGCCGAAATTCCAATTCGGATTTAGGCAAAGACACTCCGCTCCCAAGCAAATCATGAGGGTGGTTGAAGCAGCCACGGACAGCTTCAACCGAAAGGGCTTGTCTTGTTAGACGTAGCAAAAGCCTTCGACTCAGTCTGGCACACCGGGATACTACACAAGATGTACACCCTAGGCTTCCCCGGAAAGATCGTCAAAATCGTTAAAAACTATCTCTCCGGTAGGACTTTCTCAGTTAAGATCGATGGATCCCTGCCGAGCAGGAGAAGAATCAGTGCAGGCGTGCCCCAAGGCTCGGTCCTGGGACCCGTCCTCTACAATGTCTACATTGCTGACATCCCTACGACTCAGCATGTACACGCTGCAGAATACGCAGATGACACTGCATTCTTCTCCTGCTCGACAAACAGGAACCTGGTTACAAGGCGTCTGCAAACCGCCCTAAACAGGACGGAAAACTGGACCAAGCAATGGCACATCACAATAAACTCAGACAAGACACAAGCCATTCTGCTCACCAGACGCTATGGGAAACGCCGACCCCCAAGGAGGCCATACCAACTGCTGCGATTGCATGGGCAGAACTTGACATGGAGAAATTCTGCGAAGTACCTCGGTGTCACACTTGACAGACGCCTGACATGGAAGTGTCACATAGAGGAACTTCGCAGAAAGGCTCACGCCAGAGTGCAGATTCTGTACCCTGTATTGAACAGTACCAGTTCCCTCGACCCCGCAACAGGAGTAGCGATCTATCGAAGTCTAATTCGACCCATACTGGAATATGCGTGCCCTGTATGGGGCTGCGTAGCCAGATCGACGATAGATCGCTTACAGAAGGTTCAAAATAGAGCGTTAAGACGGGCCTTACACGTCCCCACGCGCTTCCCCGCGGCAGACCTGCATGAAGCTGCAGACATAGAGCCACTAGCAACACGATTCCGTGCCCTGGCAGAAGCTTTCTACGCCACGGCGCGCAATTCACAAAACGAGCTAATAAACACCCTTGGGCAATATGAACAGCATAGGGACAGATACAAAAGACCGAAGACGCTACTCCTGCAGTAGCACAAACAGATAAATTAACAACTCTCAAAAATAGCAACTCACAAAAGCACAGCACTAACAACAACACACAAGAAAAGAGGAGGAAATGTCCAAATGCGACAATAACCTCCACCAACACCCCCCTCTAACGGTAGACGACAAAAAGTGAGAAGAGCCCTGATAAGTTTCCCTTATAAGCGGTCCTTCCATCTTGTCTTCTAAAAAAATCTAAAAATGTAGTATTTGTTAGGGTAATTTCACTAGCGTTCCATAAACAAAAGATAAGGTCTTGGCCCGTTAGATGCCTGTCGACCATTTAGAGGTGCGAAAACTTTTAACACTCCCTGTAATATGACCATTTTGTTTTGGTGTTACATCTCGCGCATTAACAATTTATTTAAAGGTTTCGTATACGATCAAGTACCTAAAGATGATTGTTGTTTGCCATTAAGTTGAAGACCCTAGTCAGGGTGTTTACACTTTTCGCAAAGTCAAAAGTTGTAGTTGGGCTCTGGGTTTGGGTTTGTAGATGTCTTCGTGTCCATACCATTTGGTAATGAAGGTGTATATTTTGTTGTGGAACCGCTGTATTTCTTCTTGGTAGTCCGGGAAAGTCACCTGGGTTTTGTATTTCCACCGGTGTTGGTGCTGCCGTTGACTGGGCTGTCCTGTTACTGATAGTTTGCACTTGTGCACTGTAAATTCTGAGGGCATCTTGGAAAGCACTTCTAGCTCTGAAGGACACGGGTTCTGATCTTCGCAGTTTGGTCTCTTGTTATCTGACATTTACCTGAAGAGTGGTGTTGTGCACATTTAACACATCGTGATGGTAAGGAACAATAATTAGTGGCAGGAAAAAATTGTCGGCATCGTGTCCATTAAATTGTTCCCAATAGGTTATTCACTGTGCAATATAAAACTGAGAACTGTAATGAAACAAGCTACATTTCTTTTTACAATCGGTTGTTCTCTATGCAATATAATAAATTCAATTGAACACATTATCATTTTAGTTGATTGTGTAATACGATATAATAATATACTGAATGAAGTGACAGATTCCTAGTTCACTACTATAGAGAAATACAATTACGATGTATAACAGGTTTAACTAAACAGTAAAGTGAACAACCAGTTTATTACTTCTGTGTAAGAGCAACCTGTTGGGAAAACTGTAACGAGTATATGGTTCAAATGGCTCTGAGCACTATGGGACTTAAAAGCTGAGGTCATCAATCCCCTAGAACTACTTAAACCTAACTAACCTAAGGACATCACACACATGCATGCCCGCGGCAGGATTCGAACCCGTGACCGTAACGGTCGCGCGGTTCCAGACTGAAGCGCTTAGAACCGCTCGGCCACTTTGGTTGGCGTAACAACTGTGGGTCTCAATAGTAGGGAACAACCTAATAACAGAACTACACCCTCAGTGGAAAGTGAACTACCTGTGGTGAAAGCTATAACGAGGTCAGCTGTGGGTATGTGCAGTGGGGAACATACTAATTGCGGTTGTTGGTTAATACTTGCGGAATAAGCTCATTATGGTTCTTACGTTATTGAATTGCGAAATAAACTCCCTAGATTTACGATTCCTTCTACTTCGTAGCGTAAACCCTAACACAATGTACGTGCCGCATTTCAATAGACTTTTCAATCCTACTGGAGGAGATATTGACAACAAAACATGATAAAAAATGCATACATGGTTGTTTAAAAGTCTTCAAATAACTTTTCCGCGTGCGAGAGAGAAAAAACTTGCTCTTCTTGTGGCGTGGCATCATTTGTTAAGCTGGTACTATGAAGCCACTAACTGAGTGCAAGATACTGATTTCGACGAATGACGATGAAAGGGTAGATCAGTGATCAACAGTTTCCTAAATAAAGTTACAACTATATTTTAATCTTGTAGTTGACGAAAGTGCTCACTGTAATGAAGAATGTTCTTTCAAGGAATATTAAGTACCTTCTGTTAGCTATTTTACAGTGGTTTTGCAGTTTATGTAGCTGTAGATATAAATGTAAGTGATCAATGATACCAACTCGTCTTGATTTAAGGTCAGACTCACTGTTACAGTAAGTGAACAATGTTTGCGCTCAAGCCGAATAGCTTCTCGTTAGTTGTCAATCAGGACGCTTTTGAGATATATTTTGAAAAGATTGATTGCTTCTTTTTAGCTAGCAACTTCACTCGGAATTAAACAACTGCATTAAATAAATACATTTAACTGAGAAGTATTACAACTTTTTATTGATATTTTTCTCTTGTTTTATTAATGTTATACACCGAATCCTCTCTATAATAGTGTCTTTCTTCTTACACATTTTACTGATGCATCGACAACTGCAGATACAGAAGTTAGCAGAACTGGTGTGATTACACAAACAACTGACCCTGAACTTAACATGTGAAGCCACACAGGCTAAATTTCTCACAATTTGTATCTTAAAGCAGTTATTGCTGAAAATATCCATTATCATTCAGTATTACGCCACAAGAGGAGCAAATGTTTACTCTCTCGTAGGCGAAAAAAGTATTAAATGGATTTTAAATAATTTAAATAATATAAGTGAACTTTATTATTACTGAGGGACTCGTCCTAGGGCGGTAACACTTTGAATAGGGATATAAAAGGTGCATATTGCGTTACACCTTAAGAAGTAATACATCTCTAGAGTAAAAGGACGGTATGCGTGTCCTCTATTGAAATAAGCGCAAACGTATGTCATAAAAAACATAAAATCTGCATCTACACCCATACTCTGTAAACCACTGCGAAGTACATGGAATGGGATACTTCCTGTTGCACCGCACCAGTTCACCGACCCCATTTCTCCGTTTCATTCACGTATGGAGCACGTGAAAATTGATTGCTTAAGTACCTCCCTGCGTGCTGTAATTAATCTAACCTCGTCCTCACGATCTCCATGGGAGCGATACGGACGGGGTTGATTAAAAGTCTGTTCTTGAAACTTTCTTAGTAGGCTTCCGTGAGATAAATTACGCCTGTATTCAGTATTCTGCCATTTCAATTTCTTCATCATCACTGTGACACTCACCCAAGGATCAAACAAACCTGTGTCCATTCGTGCTGCCCATCTCTGTGTTCGTTCAACATCCTCTGTAAGTCATATTTGGTACGGGTCCCACCCACTTGAGCAATGTGCTAAGACAGATCACACGAGTGATGCGTAAGCTATATCCTTTATTGACTTACTGCATTTCCTCGCTATTCTACGAATAAACCGAAGCCTGCCACTTGCGTTAAGCATATTTCTACAAAGTGTTACACCCACGTATTATATGAGCTGGCCGATTCCAACTGCGACTCGCTGATATTAAAATCGTCGGATACTACGTTTTTTTCGTTTTGTGAAGGGAACACCTTAACATTTCTGAACTTTTAAAGCAAGTTGGAGATCTTCGCATCACATTGTTGTCTTCCAAACAGTACTTCATTATAGATAACTGCATCTGCCAAAAGTCTGAGGTCATTATTAATATTGTCCGCAAGGTCATTAATATAAAACATGAATAGCAATAGTCCACCCGAACTCCCGAAGTTACTTCTACATCTGTCGATGACTCTCCCCCAAGATAACGTGCTGAATTCTCCTTGCAAAAAACAACCTCAATCCAGTCGCAAATCTCGGTAGATTGCGCCTTACATTCGTACCTGTGGCAGAGCGGTTCTAGGCGCTTCAGTCTGGAACCGCGCGACCAATACGGTCGCAGGTTCGAATCCTGCCTCGGCCATGGATGTGTGTGATGTCCTTAGGATAGTTAGGTTTAAGCAGTTCTAAGTTCTAGGGGACTGATGACCTAAGATGTTAAGTCCCATAGTGCTCAGAGCCATTTGAACCATTTTTGAATAAACGTATATGTGATATAGAGGCAAATGCTTTTCTTAGATTGAGAAATATTACATCTGTTTCCATTGATCCAAGGCATTAAGTATGACAGTCACAAAAAGTGTGAGTTGGGTTCAAGGTGATCGCTGTCGAGTCCAAGCTGGTTGGCACGAAAAGGCCATTCCGTTCGAGATACCTCATTATGTTTGAGTTCTGTGCACATGCCCACAAAAATACTTCAACTATCGATAACATTTAGCTACGTAATTAGAAAAATGATTTCTTATTCTATGTCACGATGTTAATCGTGGTATTCTGTTTGATGAGAATTACTCCACCCTGACTACAGTGAAACTGACGATCAGAGCCAAATACGAATTATTAGTGTGTTCAGAAGTCTTTCAGGCGGAAGTGTGGAGAGGTGTCCGATCTATACGAGGTGCGGCTAGAAAAAAACCGGACTGATGCTGGAAAAAACATTTATTTACAAATTCATGTTATCTCCTTCGATGTACTCTCCTCCTCGGTCTCTACACCGCTCCATACGAATTTTCCACTGTTCATAGCAATGCTGCAGATCATTTTCGGTAAGTCCATACATTACTTCCGTCGCTTTTTCTTTTACTGCTTCAACAGTCTCAAATCTAGTTCCTTTCAAAGCTGACTTGACTTTAGGGAAAAGAAAAAAGTGACAGGGGGCCAAATCAGGTGAGTAGGGTGGATGATCTAAGATGGGAATGTTGTGTTTTGCCAAAAACGTCTTCACTGACAACGCACTGTGAGCTGGGGCATTGTCTTGGTGAAGGATCCATGACTTTTTTCTCCACAAATCGTTCCGTTTTCTCCGTACTCGCTCACGTAGGGTAGCCAGGACGCTAATGTAGTAATGCTGATTCACTGTTTGTCCCTCTGGTACCCAATCAATGTGCAATCATCATTGCCTTGAATTCCGATTTTGACATTCGTGCTTTTTTTTGTCGTGCAGAACCAGGAGTTTTCCAATGCATCGATTGGCGTTTAGTTTCGGGATCGTAAGTAAAAAACCACGATTCATCGCAAGTAATAACATTTTGTAAGAAGGTGGGATCACTTTCAATGTTTTCCAGGATGTCAGAACAAATCATTCTTCGGCGTTCCTTCTGTTCAATTGTGAGACACTTTGGAACCATTTTTGAACACACTTTGTTCATGTTGAAACTTTCATGAAGAATCTGCCTAACACTTTCCTTGTCAACTCCTGTTAACTCAGACACTGCTCTGATTGTTAAACGGCGATCTTGTCGAACAAGTTTACCGATTTTTTCAATGTTTGCTTCAGTTTTTGCTGACAATGGTCTGCCAGTGCGAGTGTCATCACTAGTGTCTTCGCGGCCATCTTTAAATCGTTTAAACCACTCAAACACTTGTGTTCGCGATAAACAATCATCGCCGTATGCTTGTTGTAACATTACAAACGTTTCACTTGCAGATTTTCCTAGTTTGATACAAAATTTGATGTTAACATGCTGTTCTTTCTGTACACTCAACATTTTCCGACGCACAGACAAAACGTCAACTACTTAAAACAGACGCCACGGGCAGACTGAGTGCAGGAGGCAGATGAAACTCGAGCAGTAGGCGGAGCGAGAGTCACGTGACAGGCCACGCGACTTTCAGCCTTATTGCATTCGTTTTATTGTTTCACCTGTACTAGTCCTGTTTTTTTTCTAGCCACACCTCGTAGACTAATCAGAAGTCCACATGTCACTCGCATCAATTAGAATTAAAGAAGGGAGCGCGGAGGGGTTATAAACACCCCTCTTCTCCCTAGAGGTGAAATTAGTTAAAAGCAGACGGTCTTTTTTTTAATCTACGCCTAAGTTAAATACTCAAATTTATAGAGCCCTGATCCGTAGATTTAGTTGTACACTCCCGCATTCCCTGTATCATCTTACTTTGTGTGTCCGTTAGAATATAATACCTCTACCAGTGTCTTGTGCTCCTCATCCAGTTCGACCTGTGCGCGCCAAATATTAAAGGGGCTTCCAGATCCGCCACAGAAGCGCGCGTATCGCGTCACTTGTAGAGCACAATCAATCTGCTTTGCCCTCATTGTTATCATTGCTACAATTGTTAGACTGCTTGCCTATAATTCAGTAGCCTATCGAAATAGTTTGTCTTGACAATGTCGAGTCTTCCAGTTTTGTGCGACATGAAACGAGTTTCAAAAATAAGATCTTTGTTCTCTAAAACACAGAAGACTATGTGTGAGTGGCTCCTTGCGTTTTATGGGACAAGTGGTTTTTTTTTTTTTCATGTCTATCCTTTTAGCAGGAGATCTCTGGGACGACGGCCGTTTACTATCGTGACAAAAAATAAAAACACCTACAGCCGTCCTTATGATTTTATTTTATTTTGTCACTACCAGTTTCGACGCTTCATTGTGTCATCTTCAGTTCAGGTCATGTTCCTTCTTTTTACTTCTTTGTGAGGTATTGTTTCCTTCCATTCATCACCTTTTACAGTTGTTTTGTCTTAAAGTAAGTTATTTCAAGGTTGTGCAGTTAATGCACGTCCGACTGTCAAATAAAATTCGGGAATAGTATTTAAAGAAGTTTTAATAGATTATAATTGAATAATGTATTGAGTGGAAATTCGTGAAGGTACATTTAAGATATGTTACAATGGATGTATCTGTTCTTTCTGTCAAATGTTCGGTGTAAATTCATTTGCAGAGTCTTGCCTTTGTTCTCATTCTATTTTAATCTGTTCCTATGTAACTTGACCGATAAGTTGATAATGCGATCTTTAATGTTTTGTGCATACAGGTCTGAAGATGACACAATGAAGTGTCGAAAGTAGTAGCCACAAAATAAAATAAAATCATATGGACGGCTGTAGGTGTTTCTATTTTTTGTCACAACTATTTCGGATTATAGGATAGTAAAGTAACATTACTTAAGAATATGAGCCAAAATAGCATAATTTTCTTTCTTTGAATCTGTCCGAACGTCTATAAGACAGAGCATCGTTTAGTGTGATGTATGCTTTTTTAGTTACATACTCGTTACACGTATAGCTGCACATACTTAGGCAAAACAGATTTATCTTCCACGAATGTTTCCATACTTCTGGTAAGTTCCTTTTCTTCCATGTCAGATCTGGAAGTTTTGTGGGCCACTTGCGTCGGATTACCCGTACTTCCATGTGACATGTGTCAATGTACAACAGAGCACATACACTTTTACATTCATATTAGTGACCTGGAATCTTTACAGAATCGAGTTCCCATGTACAAAACAGCTTCAGACGTTAGATTACTTTTCAAATGAGTTAATTTGTTAAATATTTATGTTAAGCATGTAAGCGAGAAAAATCTTAGAAAACGTTTGAAACTGCGCTTAAAGTTTGTTGGAAGTCGCTAAGCGCTCTCATTATGAAACACTGGGTGACACTAGCGTGGGTAATTTGTGCCCAATTTTGAGCAGAGGTAGCTTTGTAACACGTCTAAATATCTATGACGTAATCTCTCCTGGAATATATGTTGCGCAATGGTATAATTTTGGAGGTACATTAAATGGTATATGTGGATACTGTCTGCAAACTGTGTTGCAAAGAGAGTCGGTACTGAAGGAGGAATGCATTAACACGTCATGTCTAATGCTGAAGTCTTACTGCATGAAGAGCGAACACGTAATAAGCGATAAACTTTTTTCCTTTCATCATTTTGTGGGGAATGTCGGTGAGGAAAAGTTTCATAAAAGTGTGAAACTATGCGTAACGTTTGTTGGAGTTCGCTAAGAATACTGTGCGAATTAAGTCCGTGTATTTGTGCACCGTCGGTAATGCCGCCAAGAAGAAAAACGTACACTTATGAGTCAAAATGTTATTACGGCCTGCACAATAAATTGTTTCCCGTCTGTGGAACGAAATACATCACTGGTCCTCAGTATCAGGGATGACGGTTTGTTGGTAGGTTTGTGAAGGTATGTGACATTAGATGTCTACGCACAGCTCATGTAATTCGCGTAACCAATGGGCTGCTGACTCGCGTACGCGGTGACGGCGCCCGATAGCGACCGAGATGGGTTCCATAGGATATACATCAGGCGAATTTGGTAGATACATCAATAAGAGTTCACTATAATGCTCCACAAACCACTGTATCAGGTTCTGGCTCCGACACACGGACAATTATACTGTTGAAAAATGACGTCCCGTCGGGGAAGGTATCAAGTATGTAGAAATGCAGGTGGTTCGGAGCTGTCTTCGATTACTACCACAAGTCCCATGCAAGCACAGGAGAATGTCTCCCATAGCATAATACTGCTCCCACCAGCCTGCGTTCGTGGCGCGCTGCTCATTTCGAGCCACTGTTCACCTCGATGACGGCGTTTGCGCTGACGACCGTCGACCTAGTATAGAAAATGTGATTCACCCGAAGAGCCGAGCACAACTGTACTCTTTCGTGCTAAAATGTAGACTTTCACGGCCGGAAATATCATGTCCATTATAGTTACCCGGGCTGTTATGCCGTGGTCGGTTGATGAATTCTGTGTAAATTCCCAACGTTTCGTCCCCGACTGCGGGAGACAGCTTCAAGGAGGTCCGTAGCTCGATGGAAGGTCCAACACACCCACTGGCTCGCTACTGACTGCCGCTATATTCCGTGTCCGCGCGCTCCCGCGCCGCGGCGTGACGTCACGTGTTTTGAAAACATCAGTGCCAACTGGGCGGTGTCCGTCGCCGTCGATCGCCGTTGCCATCACCCAGTAGTGGACGGGTGGTACACATCTTCTTTAACACTGGCATCCGTGTACCGTTTCATTTCACGCCCTCCTTCTTTCGATTGAAATTATTGGGATGTTTAGCGATTTCGATTGCCTCCCTGTAGAGCCTTTCGTAATATCCGCTTGTGGCCGCTAGTACTTGCGTCTCCTCGAAACGAATATTGTGGTTCCCTGGATGGAAAGCATGCTCCGCAACAGCTGATCGTTCTGTTTCTCCTCTTCTACAATTTCCCTTGTGCTCTACCAAACGTTTAGAAACAGTTCTTTTAGTGGTACCCACATAAACATCACCACAGCTGCATGGGATCCTATACACTCCAGCTTTTTCCAATGGTTTGCGAGCGTCCTTGGCAGGCTTAAGGTATTCCTGTATCTTCATGGTGGGCTTGTAAATTACGGTACTGACGTTTTCAAAACACGTGACGTCACGCCGCGGCGCGGGAGCGCGCGGATACGGAATATAGCGGCAGTCAGTAGCGAGCCTGTGGGTGTGTTGGACCTTCCATCGAGCTACGGACCCCCTTGACGATGTCTCCCGCAGTCGGAGACGAAACGTTGGGAACTGACACAGAATTCATCAACCGATCACGGCATAACAGCCAGGATAACTATAATGGACATGTACTCTGTCGGCAGAGATGCCACAGATAACCATCTATCAGGCTTTACAGAGCAGACAAGCTTCCGAACCCCATGTTCTGTGAAGAGTCATGGACGTCCAACCATTTAGGGCCTAGTGGTAGTTAACACTGTCGTACGTGTTTCCGTAGATGCTCACAACAGTAGCACGTGAGCGTTTCACCAGCTCCTTCGTTTTCAAGATACTCGTTCACAGGCTCTGCGTAATAATAATCTGCCATTTGTCAAAGTCGTTTATTTTAATGGATTTCCGCAGCACATATCTTCGCTAGGGTGGTCCCCCGTCTGTGTTTGCTCCGCTTACATACTTTTGGTACCGCACAGCGTGATCGATCGCCACCAGGCGGCACCAGACGTCGCGGTGGGCGGTGGTCATATTGTTTTGTCTCATCAGTGTACAGTTTCTACCTGTAACACTTGTACTATTGTGTTAAGCCAGCACTTTTGGTAGGAATAGCGTGTTTGATTAGTAATCAAAACGTCCTCTGTCCCTTGTTCGAATCCCACCAGTGCTTTTTTTATTAATAATGGCCATTGGCGGCCGAAGACGTCCGGTGTAAGAAGTCACCCCTGATCTGCGAACGACCTAGTCAATGGGGACGGCGGAGCGGACAGAGGTTCAGGGCCCTCTCTTGTCCTTGGGGTGGGAAACTGCTGCTCAAGGCGGAAGAATCAGCAGTGACCAACGGCATGATGATGCAGAAGGCAATGGAAACCTCTGCATTAAAAGCACGTAACGTGTATCCACAGGACATGTGGCCTTTAATTGAAAAGTGTCATGACAATCTCTCCATTGGCAAACGATTCCGGAATAGCCCCCCCATTCGGATCTATGGGGGAGGTGACCATGGAAACGGATTGAATTATCAACGAAAGGATAGCGTTCTACGAATCGAGACGTGGAATGTCAGAAGTGTGTACGTGGTGCCGGCCGAAGTGGCCGTGCGGTTAAAGGCGCTGCAGTCTGGAACCGCAAGACCGCTACAGTCGCAGGTTCGAATCCTGCCTCGGGCATGGATGTTTGTGATGTCCTTAGGTTAGTTTGGTTTAACTAGTTCTAAGTTCTAGGGGACTAATGACCTCAGCAGTTGAGTCCCATAGTGCTCAGAACAATTTGAATTTTTTTGTGTACGTGGTAGGGAAATTAGAAAATCTTAAATGGGAAATGCAAAGGTTCAAGCTAGATATAGTTGGGGTCAGCGAAGTGAAATGGAAATAAGACAAGAATTTCTGGTCAGATGAGTATAGGGTAAAATCAACAGCTGCAGAAAATGGTGTAACGGGAATAGGATTCGTTATGAATAGTAAGGCAGGGCAGAGAGAGTGTTACTGTGTACAGTTCAGTGATAGGGTTGTTCTTATCAGACTCGACAGCAAACCAACACCGACAACGATAGTTCAGATATATATGCCGACGTCGCAAGCTTAAGATGAAGAGATACGGAAAGTATATGAGGATACTGAAAGGGCAATACACTACATAAAAACTAAACGAAACTCCTCCCGAAGAGGCCATGAAGGCCTAACGGTATCGACCGGCCGCCGCGTCATCCTCAGACAACAGACATCACTGAATGCGGATATGAAAGGGCATGTGGTCAGCACACCGCTCTCCCAGCAGCATGTCAGCTGCTTCTCAGTCAAGTAGCTCCTCAGTTTGCCTCACAAGGACTGAGTGCACCCTGCTTGCCAACAGCACTCGGCAGACCGAATGGTCACCTATCCAAGTGCTAGCCCAGCCCGACAGCGCTTAACTTCGATGATCCGACGGGAATCAGTGGTACTACTCCGGCAAGGCCGTTGGCACACTACATAAAGGGAGACGAAAATCTAATAGTCATAGGAGACTGGAATGCAATTGTAGGGGAAGGAGTAGAAGAAAAACTTACAGGAAAAAACGGGCTTTGGACAAGATATGAGAGAGGAGAAAGGATAATTGAGTTCTGCAACAAGTTTCAGTTAGTAACAGCGAATGCTCCTTTCAAGAATCACAAGAGGAGGCTGTATACTTGGAAAAGGCCGGACGATACGGGAAGAATTAATTTAGATTACAACATGGTCAGAGAGATTCCGAAACCAGATACTGGCTTGTAAGACGTACCCAGGTGAATATATAGACTCAGATCACAATATAGTACTGATGAAGAGTAGGCAGAAATTTAAGACGTTAGCCAGGAAAAATCAATACGCAAAGAAGTGGGAAACAGAAATACTAAGGAATGACGACATACGCTTGAAGTTCTCTAAGGCTATAGATACAGCAATAAGGAATAGGTCAGTAGGCAGCACAGTTGAAGAGGAATGGACATTTCTAATAAGGGCCATCACAGAAGTGGGAATGGAAGACATATGAACAAAGAAGGTAACTGCGAAGAAACCATGGGTAACAGAAGAAACACTTCAGTTGATCGATAAAAGGAGGAAGTACAAAAATGCTCTGGGAAACTCAGGAATACAGAAATACAAGTCGCTGAGGAATGAAATAAATAGGAAGTGCAGGGAAGCTAGGACGAAATGGATGCATGAGAAATGTGAAGAAATCAAAAAGAAATGATTGTCGGAATTACAGACTCAGCATACACGAAAGTCAAAACAACCTCCGGTGACAATAAAAGCAAAGGTGGTAACATTAAGAGTGCAACGGGAATTCCACTGCTATATGCAGAGGAGAGAGCATGTATGTGGAAAGAGTATCTTGAAAGCATCTATGAGGGGGAAGATTTGTATGACATGATAAAAGAGGAAACAGGAGTCGATTTAGATGAGATAGGGGATCCAGTATTAGAATCGTTCATACGATTCCGAAGACTGCAAGAGCTGACACGTGCGAGAATTATCGCACAATCAACTTAAAAGCTCATGCATCCAAGTTGCTGACAGGAATAATCTACAGAAGAATGGAAAAGAAAATTGAGGATGTTCTAGATGACGATCAGATTAGCTTTAGAAAAGGTAAAGGCACGAGAAAGGCAATTCTGACGTTGCGGTTGATAATGGAAGCAAGACTAAAAATCAAGACACGTTCACAGGATTTGTCGACCTGAAAAAAGCCTTCGACAATGTAAAATGGAGCAAGATGTTCAAAATCCTGAGAAAAACAGCGATAAGCTACAGGGAGAGACTACTAATATACAATATGTACTAGAGCCAAGAGGGAATAACAATTGTGGACGACCACAAACGAAGTGCTCGGATTAAATAGCGTGTAAGACAGGGATGTGGTCTTTCCCTCTACTGTTCAATCTGTACATCGAAGAATCAATGATGGAAATATAAGAAAGGCTCAGGAGTGGAATTAAAATTCAAGGTGAAAGGATATCAATGATACGATTCGCTGATGACATTGCTATACTGAGTGAAAGTACGGAAGAATTACGTGATCTGCTGAACGCCATGAACAATTTAATGAGTACAGAATATGGGCTGAGATTAAATCGAAGAAAGACGAAGGTAATGAGAAGTTGCAGAAATGAGAACAGCGAGAAACTTATCAGCGTTGATGGACAGTAAAATAACCAATGATGGATGGAGCAGGGAGGACATCAAAAGCAGACTAGCAATGGCAAAAAGTGCATTACTGGCCAAGTGAAGTCTACTAGTATCAAACACACGCCTTAATTTGAGGAACAAATTTATGAGAACATAGTCTGGATTACAGTATCGTATGTAGTGAAACATGGACTGTGGGAATACCGGAACAGAAGAGTATCGAAGCATTTGAGGTGTGGTGCTAGAGACGAATGTTAGATGGACTGATAAGCTAGGGAATAATGTGGTTTTGTGCAGAATCTGAGAGGGAATGAATATGGGAAAACACTGATAAGGAGTAAGGACATGATTATAGGACATCTGTTAAGACGTGATGGAATGACTTCCATGGTACTAGAGGGAACTGTAGAGGGCAAAAACTGTCAAAGAAGGCAGAGTTGTATTGCGTATACGTTCACGTTGTGCTCATCAATTTTGCAGAATTAAAGTTCTTTTTAATACCCATACCTCCTTAAAGAAGCACTTGCTGACCCAGGTTCATATAACATTTTTTGTTCAGAATTACTTATACGATCACTGTGTGAAATATTGACCTTTGCTCTCCAAACACACTGTATAGACGTTACCGACCGCAGCGTGGTATTCCGCCTGTTTACATATCTCTGTATTTTAATTTGCATGTCTATACCAGTTTCTTTGGCGCTTCAGTGTATTTCCGTGGTGCAACGAATGCTTCATTAAATTTCGGGTGTGCAGCTGCAAAATGAAGCTTCTTCTAATATTTCGGCTGCATATTGTTCAGCTTGGATAACTCAAGGAATCCGGTGCTTTCTGCAGTAAACTTACAAACACGTCGCGACACTGCAGCTCGGAGGGTTATGTCGACATTCCAGCGTGGACAGACTGCGCAGCCACAATATAATTCGTTCAAATTGTTCTTCTATGGCGCCGATCAACGTCTTTGGTGCCTATGTATCTATGGCCGCATGCGCAGTAGTGGGTCCACGAGTTTAAAAGGATGGAGTGAGTGCTGGAGCGTCAGTCTTTTGGTTCACTCTAAAGACGGCTGAACTATGCAACCGAAATTTTAGAAGAAGAAGCTGAATTTACGCTTCTGCACACCCGAAATTTAAAGAAGTAGGGGAAGGAGTAGTTTTCTCGGCATCTTGCACACGTTATAAAAGCGGTATTTTGACAAATACATGGTTGTTTAAAGTTTCTACAGAAAGATAAACTTGGTTTACATTCATAAAACGGTCTCTGTCATCGTACAGTTTTGGCAACAAACCACAAGTAACGCATCATTTGCCAAATAATGACGAGGATAGCCGGTGATGTACAGTCGAATGTATTTCGATGCAGTCTTCTGGGGAATCTATTTGTTTTTCTCTCTCGGCGAGATAACAACAGTTTCGAAGCTTCTTGATCAAATTCCTTACCTGATGATAAAAATATACTTCGCAGTGTTGCATCAGCTGCCGAGGGCTGCTTGAAGATCAAAATGAAACTAACGGAATTCGAAGTTCTTAACGCTCTGATTACTTTACATTCTTGGAAAGTTTTTTTCATAGTCCTCGAGGACGTTGTAAGTACATTCCTTTCTTGGGAACTAACTTGCAACTCCAAATTTTCCTTAGTCTTTGCTTTTCATGCCTTCTATGAAAGTATTATCAAATACAGTGTATTGAGCATTATTTCGGTTAAGCAGAGACTGAAAATAAGTCAACAACCGTCGGAATACCGTTCTGTACACTTTACGCTGCGCCAAACGCAGCCTCGAAACTACACTAACACCAATGGCTCACGTGTCTCCCGGCTTCGCCAGGAATGCTATTTTTTCTGAACGCTTGGCCATCAGGAGCTCCAACTTCTACCAGTCTATTAAGGCGAGTATCACAGCGTTCATTTATACCAAAACCTATTTAACTGTACGAGAAGTGTTAAATAAGTAATGCGACGTTTTCGTTTTCTCGTCCAATTTCGGCTTAAAATATGCGGAATTTATTGTGAGACATCGCGAAATATTCTCGTTTGAGCATCTATAGTTACACGAAGTTTGGATAGGCGGCGAAGCTCTAAGTAGCTTCAAAACGGCGTCGGTAAGGGAGTGCATTCCGTGTAGGGAGCTGACATTGAGCTTCTTATGGCAAAAAACTAAAGCATCTTAGACATTCTTAGGTGCTTCTAGAATGTCTGCGGGCACCCAGCATTGGAACGTGCGGACACTCTCATTCTAGTTGGTCGGCGGATCACAATAAAACACCTTGCTGCTCAGATTGACGTCTCTGCTCGTAGTGCTGACACACTCGTCCACCAGCTGGGGTACTCAATGATGAGAGCTCCCTGGGTTCCTTACTGCCTAACATAAAATTATAAAGAGCAACGAACTACCATCTGTGCGGAATTGCATGCGCGTTACGAGGCTGACTATGACAATATTTTGTCGAACATCGTCGCAAGCTATGAAACATGGATCATCACTTCGAACCGGAAACAAAACGGCAATCAATGGATTGGTGCCACACCACCTCCCTTCCAAAGAAAAAGATCAAAGCCGCACCCTGAATCGGTAAACAACTCATGGCGACGGACTTAGGGCACTCTAAAGAGGTTAGTCTGTTTAATGTCCTTCCTCAGGCTGCAACCTGCAACGATCAATTCTGAAGAGCACTATGCATTTTGAAGAAACGACTTCAGCGTGTTTATCGCCATAAAAATGGAAACTGCTCGTTCTCCATGACAACGCAACGCCTCTGACAAGTTTGCAACGCTTAATGGAGATCACACAACACTGGCTATTCTACACCATCCGCTCTACAGCTCGGATCTCTGACCTTCCGACTTTCATCTGTCTGGCCCAAGGGCGAATGTGCTCCGTGTGAAACAGTACGTGGATGACGGTGAGATTACTGATGCAGCAACACTTTGTCTCCGACGTCGCCAAGTAGTGGTAAAAATGGAAATGCCGTGTGGCTTGGGCCTCCCGTCGGATAGACAGTTCGTCTGGTGCAAGTCTTTAGAGTTGACGCCACTTCGGTGACTTGCGTGGTGATGAAATAAAGATGATAAGGAGAACACAACACCCAGTCCCTGAGCGGAAAAAATCGCCGACTCAGCCGGGAATCGAACCCGGGCCATTAGATATGACATTCCGTCACGCTGACCACCCAGTTACCAGTGGCGGACAGTAGAGTGGTACCATGTGGGTATGCAGGCCTTCCCAGTAACGTGGCTTAAGACCGTAGTACTGGACGGAGATTACGTTGAAAAATAGAGTTTCGTAGCCAAAAGAGTGTGGAATAATACGGTGTACTGGAAACTTGAATAAAACAAATCTGCTGTTGGGAAGAAATTGTGTTACGTTACTTACTGAACGCTTCTCGTACATGAACGCCTATATGGTGAAAGCGTCAACACATGGCGCTAATGCTTTTATTACTGTGTATGCTTTTCAGGTTCCAGACCAGAGAACGTGTTGAAGTTTAAAACCCTTAAGTGAACGACACTTCGCATATCCAAGATGTTCAGATCAGCTGCTCTACACCTTCATTGCCTACAGGTTACACTTGAGGATGAAAAACGATATTTGGAAAAAGAGCACTTAGATAAATACAATTCATGGTTAGCTTTGCCATCATCAGAAAAAAGTATGTCCTTTTCTTGCGCCTGTCTTAAGGGTAGTCATCAAGAATGAATGAAGCTAGACACACTAGTGATCATAGCCTAACCTAATAACCTAATTCTCTAAGTTACTAGGAAAAAATGGTGATTTGGAATGCCACAGCAAATCGCTTTATCATCAGAGAGTCCAAGAACGTGCTAACGATCACATGTTTGACAGTCATAACCGGTTTCGGCCGTACAATGACCATCTTCAGATGCTAAAACAATACAAAAGGAAATTTATATTGAAAGCTAAAAAATAAGTGCAATATATATCCATGCTTATTAGTAATCTAACTGAATTTCTGCGAAATACATATAGTTCATACCTAAAGGCGGCATACACTGAACAAAGGTTCATGCGTTGTCAAACTAGCTATAAAATGTAAGACACCGGTCTTATATAAATATAAAAATTTGTTCAATTGTGTTCAATTAACGGGAGAATCAATCACGCACTCCATAGACAAAATGTTTTTTTTCCAAAAACGTGCTAACGACTTTCTGATTTCTTACGAAAACTTGGAAAAATCTATTGAAAATCAAGTGGACACATATAGGTTGAAAAGTGCAAAATGAAACCGAAATTTTTTTCATTTTCTTTGCAAAATGTTATATTTCTTGGGAGGCAGAAAACATCTTTTAGCGGCCATCGTGATGATGCCTGTTTTCTCAAAAGACCCTAGACCGTCAAATGAAGGTAACTTTAAATAACGTGAAATTTCATGTCGAAGAACATGGAGATGCTGAATTAGCGCCACAGTGGAGCTTTGGCAGCAAAAAGGTACATTTTCGAGTAAAACTGTATACAACAATTTTGTTTACTGCTATGGCGAAGAAATTATTTCCCAAATATATAATACAGAATCCAAGAACATGGATACTGAGATCGATGAGACCAAGGATATAGTCACAAGACCCAGACGAAAATTTTTCTTCGATACATTTACCAAGATGCGATCAGAAAAGATTTATTATGTTTTATCAGTCCGCGAGAGCCAGAGAGTCTGTGGAAATTCAAAGTTAACCTCAGACGTAAAATAAACGAAGATTTCTCTTCAACTACTGAAAGTGACACTGGTGTCTTTTGGGGATGACAAAGATGCCAATATTTATGACAAAGATAAGACAGACGAAAACAATAAAGATACCGGAATGACTGGAATAAAATTAGGTAAAACTGGGTTAAACTCTATGAGAAGGCCTAAGCTCGATGTTAGGAACTGTATTGGTATGCTCTGTTATGAGTTCCGAGTTTGTGGGAGCAGTCACTACAATATAGAAAGAATACAATAGCGTTGGTTGAGCCCCTTGTTTTAATCATTCTCTGAGCTGCCCTGAGCTGCTATTAGAGCGGAACTCAATTAGGATCATTAAAGAGGTGGTATCTGTTTTTTGGGCTTCGCCAGGAAGAAATGCAGTTATCATAAAGCATTCAGGGAATCAGCTAGTCGCCTTGAGTGAGTCGGTCGGCAGCGCTTTTTCTAAAAAAAGAAAACACTGAAAATATCGTGTCATGCCTAAAGGAAATTACGAAATGGTCAAATTTTTCAAGTGTCACTTCTATCGCAACAGTTTAGTACCCTTTTATATATAGTCAGTAATGGAGAATTCATAGTAAGTCTCGTGTGCCTTGCAGATGCCCTAAGCGAAACATCACCACTCAGTAGCTTTTTCCAAAAAAAGATTACTGAAATTGGTGAGCCATACGGAGTCGACAGGACGCTGTACGTCTTCCGCAAGCCATCTTTGCCTCTAGAGGGGGACGGGCCGTTCTGACGTAAGCAAGGGGCAGGTTGAGGATTGAGTCGGACGGCTACAAACGGTGGAGCGGGAAGGGCTCTTCAGGTACGACGTGTCGTGATTTGAGCCGTGCGATTTCTCTGTCGGACGACTGGACTACGGTATTCCGCTTGGAGCCGAGTGTCTCAGGAAGTTTTCATCCTGGCAGCTAGCGAGGACACGAGGCGGCCGAAGCTATTTCTGCTGCGGAAGTAGGTGGTTGCGGCGCTTTGGTTAAGAGGGAAGCGCGCCTTCTTAGAACTATGGTAAGGCACCTTACGACTGTTGAGTGCATTTGGGGACAGCGTGAGGCTCGCTTCCCCAGTGCGTCGCCGTTTGCTTATGCGCCGTACCCGCCTTCAAGGCTCAATCTTTTTGCTTGCTTACGCCCCAGTCGTAAGTACGTTGAGCATGGGTTCAAGAGACCTGCACATGTTCGTACCAACTGATTATTATAGCAGCGTAAATTGGTGATATTCTGTAATTAAGACATACTGTGTTTTACCTTCTTATTTACTGAGGCGCCAAACAATTTGGTGTAGGCATGCGTGTTCAAATATAGAGATATGTAAACAGGCAGAATACAGGCAGAAGACGTAGCAGTGAAGTGGAGACTTTCCCGTACAACCATTTCACGAGTGTACCGTGAATATCAGGAATCCAGTAAAACATCAAATCTCCAACATCGCTGCGGCCGGAAAACGACCCTGCAACAACGGGGCCAAAGACGAGTGAAGAGAATTGTTCAGTGTGACAGACGTGCAACCGATCCGCAAATTGCTGCACGTTTCAATAATGGGATAATAAGTGTCAGCGTCTGAACCATTCAACGTAACATCATCGATATGGGCTATCGGAGCCGAAGGTCCACTCATGTACCCTTGATGACTGCACGACGCAAAGCTTTAGCCTCGCCTTGGTCCGTCAACACCGACATTGGACTCTATGACTGAAAACTTGTTGCCTGGTCGGACTACTCTCATTCTAGATTGTATCGAGCGGATGGAAGTGCACAGGTATGGTGGCAACCTCATGAATCCATGGATGTGGTCGAGCGGTTCTAGGCGCTTCAGTCCGGAACCACACGGCTGCTATGATCGCAGGTTCGAATCCTCCCTCCGGCATGGATGTGTGTGATGTCCTTAGGTTTGTTAGGTTTAAGTAGTTCCAAGTCTAGGGAGCTGATGACCTCAGATGTTAAGTCCCATAGTGCTTGGAGCCATTTGAACAATTTTTATTTCATGAATCCATTGGCCCTGCATGTCAGCAGGGGACTGTTCAAGCTGACGGTGGCTCAGTAATGGTGTGGGGAGTGTGCAGTTGGAGTGATAGGGGACCTCTGATACGTCCAGATACGACTCTGACAGGTGACACGCACGTAAGCATCCTCTCCGATCACCGGCATCCAATCATGTTCATTGTCCATTTGACGGATTTGGGCAATTACAGCAGGTCAGTGCAACACCGCACACGTCCAGAATTGCTACAGAGTGGCTCCAGGAACACTCTTCTGAGTTTAAACACTTCCACTGACCACGACTCCCCAGATATGAACACTGAGCATATCTGGGATGCCTTGCAATGTGCTGTTCAGAAGAGATCTCCACCCCCTCGTAGTCTTACGGAATTATGGACAGCCCTGCAAGATTCATGGTGTCCATTCCCTCCAGCACTACTTCAGACATTAGTCGAGCCCATGCAACGTTGTGTTGCGGCACTTCTGCGTTGTTGCGGAGCCTTACAAGATATAAAGCAGTTGTACCAGTTGCTTTGGCTCTTCAGGGTATATAGTAGCTTTATGGACTTTAGATTTAAGTTACCCCATGTATTGCTGCGAGTGGCTTTGATGCTTGCTAGTTAACTTGTTGATTCTGGGGGAAAAGGATTCGTGCCAACTGATTTGTATTTAAGGTACTGTCTGCTAATTTAATTGAAGTTCGTTTCCCAACCTTGTGCATCCATGCAAATCTGGCTGATTTTCCGTCCAACTTGGCGGCCCCTTGCGCCGGGCGAATCTTCTTCTCTCGTTGCTGAGATATTGGTGTTTGTTCAGTAACATGAACGTGATTATTTTTTTGCTTTAAATATTGGTGGGTTTGGTTTACCCACCAGGGTAGCCGAGAGCGCTAACGCGCTGCTTCCTAGACTCGGGTAGGCGCACCGGCCCCGGATCGAATCCGCCCGGCGGATTACCGACAAGGGCCGATGTGCCGGCCAGCCTGGATGTGGTTTTTAGGCGGTTTTCCACATCCCGCTAGGTGAATACAAGGCTGGTCCCCGTGTTCCGCCTCAGTTACACGGCTTGCAGACGTCTGAACACATTCATACTATTCCATGGATTACACTCGGCGCAGACAGTTGGGGTACACTAATTCCGTACGGGGTGGCGGCGGAACGGGCATCCGGCCACCCATTAAACATTAACAAGCCAAATCCGATTAACGTAGGCTGACACTGCCTAACTGTGGGACAAGAATAGAATTGTTGGGTTTGGTTTCTGCCCCTTTATTGGTATGAAGTTGTGCTATTAACCTCATAGCTATATTGTGTTCAGTTATATGATCGAGGGGTTAAAGACCATTTATAATTTGATTATTTGCCGAACTTAAAGATCTGTTACGGCACAGAGTAGTATGTGTAAGTTGTAAAATTTTTAACGGAGTTCAACTACCTTGTCGTAAGATAGGCTCATTACGGCACGATTTGCGGCGGACCAGGAAGCATGACGATGCAAGACAGACGGGCAGCACAGTCTGCAACTCTGCGGTACCTGAGTGAGTGAGAGTACACAAAGCGGGAAAACAGAGGAGGACAGGACTAAGCAAAATAACACGCACGCTCGTTCGTAAGGCGGATTGCCGCAAGAAGCAACAGCCACAGTTAGGGAAAACACTCACAGACTAATTTAACTAGATGATAAGAGAGAATTAAAGTTAGGGAAGCAGAATAACGAGGCCACATGCGGGGTTCATTAGTAAACTGCACGCCACAGACCTACGGAGAGCTCTTTAAATACTGGAGCCCCAGCTCCAAGTAAGAGAGAACGGTTCGTGTCAATGGGAACGATGGAGTCCGTGTCGACGACTTTCCGTTCCATGACCATGTTGTTTTAGTAAGTCTTGTCTCAGTCAAACTCAGTATAGATCATTAGATCAACCAGCGCAGTTCCAGCCAGCCGTGGAGCGCCACAAGGCTGAACACATGCTGTGTCACACCAACCACTACTGCTGGGAGAGCTGAAGAACCACTAGCAGCAATCCATTACCAGGTGCTGCACTCTCCGAGTGTGGGACGGAAGACGTTGGCCATGTCGGTAGTACTGGGTTCAACGCCTGCCGCCTGCACCACAGCGTGGATGGTTTGGTCCAGGGAAGAAGCGGCACGTAGTGGGATCGAGGACACTCCCCCAGCCGCTAACAGCCATCCATGCTGTACCAGGCTGGGCTAAGCATCCGTGTCGACGCAAGAGAAATGGGAACTCGCTGGATCGCAGTCTGAAGGACTGGCGCAGCGTCCGACACCGAGTGTCTGTCCGTGACCATCCACAGAGACAACTGCACCCAACAGTGCACCAACCTTCGTAAAATTGTCACAATAAACGAATCACTGAATAATCATGTTTTCTTAGCGCCACTCGTGCTTCCAGACGATTCGTGACATCGTGCAGAGGCGACATCCGCTCGGCCCCTCTGTAGATGCTGTTTCTTGCCAGGTACTACCAGCAGTTACTAGCGCCTTGCACAGAGTTGTTTCACCGAGCGAGGTGGCGCAGTGGTTAGACACTGGACTCGCATTCGGGAGGACGACGGTTCAATCCCGCATCCGGCCATCCTGATTTAGGTTTTCCGTGATTTCCCTAAAATCACTCCAGGCAAATGCCGGGATGGTTCCTCTGAAAGGGCACGGCCGACTTCCTTCGCCATCCTTCCCTAATCCGATGAGACCGATGACCACGCTGTCTGGTCTCCTTCCCCAAACCAACCAACCAACCACAGAGTTGTTTCGATTATCCTGGAGGTGTCTGTATCTGATTGACGCTGAGTAACTGCCTGGGAGCAGTCGGTTGTATTCTGAGGTCGCGGGTTGCGCTGCTTCTTGATCAACAGTAGTCGCGTGTGTAAAAAAAATCGTTTGACTCAACATTGTAGGTGCCTTATCTTCTTTAAAATTATGTATTTTATTTAAATGACTGTGTGTGTCTTTTCGGGGAACTGAATTTAAATTTTAAGATCATAGTTTTAGCAAGTTTTCATTCCTTTGGTGAGTTGTGTTGTGCAGCATTCTGTGATACCAAGCAATCCTGAATCAATAAACCGGCTGTCAGAAATATACGATAAAGTGAATTGGCAAATTGTTTGACTCATTCTTCTTTTGTAGCTGTCATTTTGAAGTATAGATAGTGTATTAAAGTTTTTGAACATTTCTGTGTCACAAAAGCTTGTACTAAAACTTTTCCTGTGTCCTAATAATTACATGGTATGTCATTATAGGAATTGAAACATAGTGATAACTGATAAACATCTAGGAACTGCGACAAGTTTTTTTGCCTTTGTGATGTGAGTTGCAGAAAGTATTTGCTTCCAGAAAGTGTGATAGTTAACTACAAAGCTTATTTGTTGTCCTTGAACGTAGATGTTTTAGTAAATATATACAATATTTTGAGTTTCCTATGTTTTTAAACATAGTAGGTGAATATGGATTGGGGCTAAGAAACGAAAGAGGAAGCCGTCTGGTAGAATTTTGCACAGAGCATAACTTAATCATAGCTAACACTTGGTTCAAGAATCATAAAAGAAGGTTGTATACATGGAAGAATCCTGGAGATACTAAAAGATATCAGATATATTATATAATGGTAAGACAGAGATTTAGGAACCAGGTTTTATAGGACAATTCCAGGGGCAGATGTGGACTCTGACCACAATCTATTGGCTATGAACTTTGGATTAAAACTGAAAAAATTGCAAAAAGGTGGGAATTTAAGTAGATGGGACCTGGATAAACTGACTAAACCAGACATTGTACAGAATTTCAGGGAGAGCATACGGGAAAAGATGACAGGAATGGGGGGAAGAAATACAATAGAAGACGAATGGGTAGCTCTGAGGGATGAAGTAGTGAAGGCAGCAGAGGGTCAAGTAGGTAAAAAGACGAGGGCTAGTAGAAATCCTTGGGTAACAGAAGAAATATTGAATTTAATTGATGAAAGGAGAAAATATAAAAATGCAGTAAATGAAGCAGCAAAAAGGAATATAAACGTCTCAAAAATGTGATCGACAGCAAGTGCCAAATGGCTAAGCAGGCATGGCTAGAGGACGGATGTAAGGATGTAGAGGCTTATCTCACTAGGGGTAAGATAGATACTGCCTACAGGAAAATTAGAGAGATCTTTGGAGAAAAGAGAGCCACTTGTATGAATATCAAGAGCTCAGATGGAAACTCAGTTCTAAGCAAAGAGGGTAAAGCAGAAAGGTGGAAGAATTATATAGAGGGTCTATACAAGGGCGATGTACTTGAGGACAATGTTATGGAAATGAAAGAGGATTTAGATGAAGATGAAATGGGAGATACGATACTGCGTGAAGAGTTTGACAGAGCACTGAAAGAGCTGAGTAGAAAAAAGGCCGCGGGAGTAGGCAACATTCCATTAGAACTACTGACGGCCTTGGAAGAGCCAGTCCTGACAAAACTCTACCATCTTGTGAGCAAGATGTACGAGACAGGCGAAATACATTGAGACTTCAAGAAGAATATAATAATTCCAATCCCTAAGAAAGTGGGTGTTGACAGATGTGAAAATTACCGAACTATCAGTTTAATAAGTCACAGCTGCAAAATACTAACGTGAATTATTTACAGACGAATGGAAAAGCTGATAGATGCCGACCTCGGGGAAGATCAGTTTGGATTCCGTAGAAATGTTGGCACACTTGAGGCAATACTGACCTTACGACTTATCTTAGAAGAAAAATTAAGGAAAAGCAAACCTACGTTTCTAGCATTTGTAAACTTAGAGAAGGCTTTTGACAATGTTGACTGGAATACTCTCTTTCAGATTCTAAAGGTGGCAGGGGTAAAATACCGGGAGCGAAAGGCTATTTACAATTTGTACAGAAACCAGATGGCAGTTATAAGAGTCGAGGGACATGAAAGGGAAGCAGTGGTTGGGAAGGGAGTGAGACAGGGTTGTAGCCTCTCCCCGATGTTATTCAATCTGTATATTGAGCAAGCAGTGAAGGTATTAAAATCCACAGGGGGGAAGAAATAAAAACTTTAAGGTTCGCCGATGACATTGTAATTCTGTCAGAGACAGCAAAGGACTTGGAAGAGCAGTTGAACGGAATGGACAGTGTCTTGAAAGGAGGATATAAGATGAACATCAACAAAAGCAAAACGATGATAATGGAATGTAGTCGAATTAAGTCGGGTGATGCTGAGGGAATTAGATTAGGAAATGAGACACTTGAAGTAGTAAATGGGTTTGGTATTTGGGAATCAAAATAACTGATGATGGTCGACGTAGAGAGGATATAAAATGTAGACTGGAAATGGCAAGGAAAGTGTTTCTGAAGAAGAGAAAATTGTTAATATCGAGTATAGATTTAAGTGTCAGGAAGTCGTTTCTGAAAATATTTGTATGGAGTGTAGCGATGTATGGAAGTGAAACATGGACAATAAATAGTTTGGACAAGAAAAGAATAGAAGCTTTCGAAATGTGGTGCTACAGAAGAATGTTGAAGATTAGGTGGGTAGATCACGTAACTAATGAGGAGGTATTGAATAGGTTGGTAGGACATGACCTGAGGCATCAGGGCATCACAAATTTAGCATTGGAGGGTAAAAATCGTAGAAGGAGACCAAGAGATGAATACACTAAGCAGATTCAGAAGGATGTAGGTTGCAGTAGGTATTGGGAGATGGAGCTTGCACAGGATAGATTAGCATGGAGAGCTGCATCAAACCAGTCTCAGGACTGAAGACAACACCACCAACAACAACAACAATAACATGTTTTTAACAGTACAATGTGGGTGAGTGTGACGTATTAATGTCTTACTTCAATGCAAAGTAAATATTGCAGGACATGTTCGGGGTTGTCCACATTTATGAAATTTAATAACTTTTGGGACTTGTCGTTGTTATTCTTAAGGCGTTTTTAATTAATTTTTGAAATTCTACAACCTAATTTTTCTTAATAGCTTTGATTGATCTTTTGAGAATACTTTGTTCAATAAATATTTTAACCGCGCATGATGTTTAACACTTACTTGGGCCTAGTCCTCCCCCTCCTAGACAACCCCACGCAGTAGCTGCATACCGGCTACCAAAGCAACTGATATCTCAACGTATACTTTCTCAGATATAAAAACAAAGCGAGAAAATATGATTGCAGAATACAGCCTGCTATACGATCAAGCCAAAAACTGGCAGGTATTGTAAGAAGCGCCATCCACACACCAAGGATGACATCTCGACGAGTTAGTAGCTGTAACGCTGCTCCATCGAGTACGGAAAGTTATTTCAGGGTGAATGTGTTTATAAATACGAGGTTAACTGTGGGTGTGTAAAGACTTGAAAAAGTAATAGAGGAGAATCTCGGCTAGGAGCAGTTTGGCTTTAGACGGAATACGGGCACCAGAGATGCAATAGGGCTCCTACGAATCTCGGGAGAAAGGTTTATTGAAAAAGGAAGAGACCTATATATGCGCTTCATCGATTTAGAAAAGGCATTTGACAATGTGGTTTGGGACAAGCTGACGACTATTATGAGGGAAAAGAGAGTGGACTGGAAAACCAGAAGACTGATAAACTCGTTGTACCTCAATCAAAAAGTTTCAGTTAAAGTGAGAGGAGAAAGTACAAACTGGATCAGACTATGGAAAGGAGTAAGACAAGGATGCTGTTTATC
Organism: Schistocerca piceifrons; assembly: GCF_021461385.2. Taxonomy (NCBI): domain Eukaryota; kingdom Metazoa; phylum Arthropoda; class Insecta; order Orthoptera; family Acrididae; genus Schistocerca; species Schistocerca piceifrons. The sequence continues at coordinate 171,757,426 of NC_060140.1, forward strand.
GCCTACTCTTTTCAACCTGTACTTGGAAAATATGATTGACCAATGCTCATAAGATGGCAAAGGAGTAGAAATTGGAGGAAGAAGAGTAGGGTGCTTGAGATTTGCTGATGACATGGTCCTTCTAGCCACAGGGGAAAAAGAATTACAGGATTTGGTGGACACCATTGCAACTAACGGAAAAAAAATGGAACGAAAATTAACACAAATAAAACAAAAGTATTGGCAATAGGAGGAAATAAGGAAATAAAAATTGTGATGAATGGAGAAACACTATAACAGTTGCAAAATTTTAAGTATCTTGGAAGCAGGATAGACACCGACTGGAAGTGCACCACAGAAATTAAAACAAGGATAGCAATGGCAAAAGAGGCGTTTTATAAGAAAAGGAGAATCTTCTGCAGCGGTATGGACAGAGAACTCAGAGAAAGAGACTCATAAAATGTCTTGTATGGAGTGTTCTTCTATATGGCGCTGAAACATGGACTATGAGGAAAAAAGACAGAGAAAGGCTGGAGGCTTTTGAGATCTGGACATGGCGGAAGATGGAAAGAATAAAATGGATGGGCAGAGTAACAAATGAAGAGGTACTGAGAAGAGTGGGAGAGAAAAGGCAGTTACTAGATGTAATAAAGAGAAAAATATTAAGAAAGAATGACGGACTGATAAAAACAGTTTTAGAAGGTTATGTAGAAGGGAAAAGGAAGCGAGGAAGGAAGAGATTCCAGATACTGGATGACATGATGGACGGTACAACATACAGCAGCCTTAAGAAGGAAGCAATGGATCGCAGAAAATGGAGAGGCAAAGGACCTGCTACTATAGCAGATAACTGATGATGACAGTGGGGAACATGCTAATTGTAGTTCTTCGTTAATATTTGCGGAATAAGCTCATTACGGTTCTTAAGTCATTGTATTGCATAGTGAACTCCCTAGATTTACGGTTCCTTCTACTGCACGGTGAAATACCTAACACAATACACGTAACGAAATTTCTTTGACTTCACTCCGCTACTGGATAAGACATTGATAACAAAACATGGCATAAAATCCGAACATGGTTGTTTAAAAGTCTTCAAATACCTTTTCCGTGTGCGAGAGAGAAAAAACTTGCTCTTCTTGTGGCGTGGCATCATTTGTTAAGCTGGTACTCTGAGGCCACTAACTGAGTGCAAGATACTGATTTCGACAAATGACGATTAAAAGGTAGATCAGTGTTCAACAGTTTCCTAAATAAAGTTAAAACTATATTTTAATCTTGTAGTTGACGAAAGTGTTCACTGTAATGAAGAATGTTCTTTCAAGGAATATTAAATACCTTCTGTTAGCTATTTTTCAGTGGATATTCAGTTTATGTAGTTGTAGATATAAATGTAAGTGCTCAATGATACCAACTCGTCTTGATTTAAGGCCAGAATCACTGTTAAAGTAAGTGAACAATGTTTGCATTCAAACCGAGTAGCTTCTCGCTCGTTGTCAATCCGGACGCTTTTGAGATATATTTTGAAAAGATTGATTGCTTCTTTTTAGGTAGCAACTTAACTCAGATGTAAACAACTGCATTCAATATATACATTTAACTGAGAAGTATTGCAACTTTTTATTGATGTTTTTCTCTTGTTTTATTAATGCTATACACCGAAACGTCTCTAGAGTAATGTCGTTCTTCTGACACATTTTCTTGGTGCGTCGACAACTACAGATGTAGAAGTTAGCAAACTGGTTGATTACACAAACAACTGACCCTGAACTTAACATGTGAAGCCACACTGGCTGAATTCTCACAATTTGTATTTTAAAGCAGTTATTGCTGAAAATAACCAGTTTCATTTAGTATTTCGCCACAAGAGGAGCAAATTTTTACTCTCTCGTAGGCGAAAAAAGTATTTAATGGCTTTCAAATAATTGTGCCGAAACATTCTTGGTTGACATTTAGCTTACATATCATTATCAGTGACCATCATTAACAGTGAGGGAGTCGTTGTGATCAGTGAACATCATTATCAGTGAGTGACTGGTCCTGGGGCGGTAACACTTTGAACAGTGACAAAAGGTGCATGGTGCGTAACACCGTAAGTAGTAATACTTTTCTAGAGTAAAACGACGATATGCGGGTCCTGTATTGAAATAAGAGAAAACGTATCTCATAAAAAAGAAATTAAATCTGCATTTACCCCCATACTCCGCAAACCACTGCGAAGTACGAGGGGCGTTCAGAAAGTAAGCTCCGATCGGTCGCGAAATGGAAACGACTATGAAAATCCGATAAAGCTTTGCACGGATGTGTTGGGTAGTGTCTCTAGCATAGCCCCAGTTAGCATCACGTCGCTCTTCTCATTTCTGAGCTCGCAGTGAGTGCGTAAAGATGTCTAGAAAATAGTCTGCCGCCAAGTACGAGGGCCTGGTGAGAAATTTCGCCTGAAGCTATGCAGCTAACATTACATAACTGTCGTGCTGTTTCGTCTTCACGACAATTCTCAGCCGCATTCTGCAGGGGCAATGAAGATGCTCCTGCATCGTTTTCAAATGGAAATGTTAGATTACCCACTATACAGTCCCCAATTGTCTCCCCCTGAGTTTCATCTCTGGTCACATGAACCGCTGTCTTTGAAGACAACATTTTGACACAGACAACGAGGTGTAGGCCAGCGTGGAGAATTGGCGGAAAGCACTGGCGGCTGCCTTCTATGATGAGGCTATTGAAAAGTTGGTACAACGCTATGACAAAAGTCTAAGTCAGAACGGCGACTACGTAGAGAAGTAGCTGAAAGGTGTAGCTAATTGTTTCAAGTAAAACATTTCTGATGTTCACTATGGTTTCAATTTGGCAATCAATCGGAGCTTACTTTCTGAACAGGCCTCGTACATGGAATGGGATACGTCCCGTTGCACCGCACCAGTTCACCGACCCCCTTTCCCTGTTTCATTTACGTATGGAGCACGTGAAAATTGATTGCTTAAGTACCTCCCTGCGTGCTGTAATTAATCTAACCTCGTCCTCACGATCTCCTTGGGAGCGATACGGACAGGGTTGTTGTATATTGCTGTAGCCATAATTCAAAGTCGGTTCTTGAAACTTTCTAAGTAGGCTTCCATGAGATAAATTACGCCTGTCTTCAATATTCTGCCATTTCAATTTCTTCATCATCACTGTGACACTCACCCATGGATCAAACAAACCTGTCCATTCGTGCTGCCCTTCTCTGTGTTCGTTCAACATCCTCTGTGAGTCATATTTGGTACGGGTCCCACCCACTTTAGCAATGTGCTAAGATAGGTCATACGAGTGATGCGTAAGCTATATCCTTTATTAACTTACTGCATTTCCTCGCTATTCTACGAATAAACCGAAGCCTACCATTGGCGTTAAGGATATTCCTACAAAGTGTTACACCCAGGTATTATATGAGCTGGCCGATTCCAACTGAGACACACTGATATTAAAACCGTCGGATACTACGTCTTTTTCGTTTTGTGAAGCGAACACCTTTACATTTCTGAACTTTTAAAGAAAGTTGGAGATCTTTGCATCACATTGTTGCCTTCCAAACAGTACTTCATTATAGATAACTGCATCTGCCAAAAGTCTGAGGTCACTATTAATATTGTCCGTAAGGTCATTAATATAAAACATGAATAGCAATAATCCACCCGAACTCCCGAAGTTACTACTACATCTGTCGATTACTCTCCCCCAAGATAACGTGCTGCATTCTTCTTACAAAAAACTACCTCAATCCAGTCGCAAATCTCGCTAAATAGCCCCTTACATTCGTACCTGTGGCAGAGCGGTTGTAGGCGCTTCAGTCTGGAACCGCGCGACCAATACGGTCGTAGGTTCGAATCCTGTCTCGGCCATGGATGTGTGTGATGTCCTTAGGATAGTTAGGTTTAAGTAGTTCGAAATTCTAGGGGACTGATGACCTCAGATGTTAAGTCCCATAGTGCTCTGAGCCATGTGAACCATTTTTGAATAAACATAGATGTGATACAGAGGCAAATGCTTTTCTTAGATTGAGAATTATTACATCTGTTTCCATTGATCCAAGGCATTAAGTACAACAGTCACAAGAAGTGAGAATTGGGTTCAAAGTGATCGCTGTCGAGTCCAAGCTGGTTGGAACGAAGGAGGCCATTCCGTTCGGGATACCTCATTATGTTTGAGTTCTGTGCACATGCCCAAAAAAATAGTTCAACTATCGGTAACATTTACCTACGTAATCAGAAAAATCATTTCTTATTCTATGTCACGATGGTAATCGTGGTATTCTGTTTGATGAAAATTACTCCACCCTTACTGCAGTGAAACTGACGATCAGAGCCAAGTGCGAATTATTAGTGTGTTCAGAAGTCTTTCAGGCGGAAGTGTGGAGAGGTGTCCGATCTATAGACTAATCAGAAGTCCACATGTCACTCGCATCAGTTAGAATTAAAAGGGGGGTGGGGCGGAGGGGTTATAAACACCCCCCTTCTCCCTAGAGGTGAAATTAGTTAAAATCAGACGGTCTTTTTTGTAATCTTCGCCTAAGTTAACTACGCAAATTTTGAGAGCCCTGATCCGTAGATTTAGTCGTTTACTCCCGCATTCCCCATATCATCTTACTTTGTGTGTCTGGGAGAATATAATACCTCTACCAGTGTCTTGCGCTCCTGATCCTGTTCGACCAGTGCGCGCCAAATATTAAAGGGGCTTCCAGATCCGCCACAGAAGCGCGCAATGTGCTTTGCCCTCATTGTTATCATTGCTACAATTGTTAGACTGCTCGCCTAGAATTTAGTAGCCTATCGAAATAGTTTGTCGGCCAGTTTTGTGCGACATGAAACGAGTTTCAAAAACAAGATCTTTGTTCTCTAAAACACAGAAGACAATAAGTCAGTGGCTCCTTGAGTGTTATGGGACAAGTGTTCTTTGCATGTCTATCCTTTTAGCAGGATGTCTCTGGGACGACGGCCGTTTACTATCGTGACAAAAAATAAAAAACACCTACAGCCGTCCTTATGATTTTATTTTATTTTGTCACTACCAGTTTCGACGCTTCATTGTGTCATCTTCGGATCAGGTCATGTTCCTTCTTTTTACTTCTTTGTGAGGTACTGTTTCCTTCCATTAAAAAAAAATGGTTCTGAGCACTATGGGACTCAACTGCTGAGGTCATTAGACCCCTAGAACTTAGAACTAGTTAAACCTAACTAACCTAAGGACATCACAAACATACATGCCCGAGGCAGGATTCGAACCTGCGACCGTAAGAGTCGCGCGGTTCCGGACTGAAGCACCTACAACCGCTCGACCACCATGGCCGGCACACTACATTACGAGAGACGAAAATCTAATAGTCATAAGAGACTGGAATGCAATTGTAAGGGAAGGACTAGAAGAAAAGATTACAGGAAAATATGGGCTTGGGACAAGGAATGAGAAGGAGAAAGACTAATTGAGTTCTGTAACAAGTTTCAGTTAGTAATAGCGAATACTCCGTTCAAGAATCACAAGAGGATTAGGTATACTTGTAAAAGGCCGGGTGATACGGGAAGATTACAATTAGATTACATCATGGTCAGACAGAGATTCCGAAACCAGATACTGGATTGTAAGGCGTACCCAGGTGCAGATATAGACTCAGATCACAATATAGTAGTGATGAAGAGTAGACAGAAATTTAAGACGCAAAGAAATGGGAAACAAAAGTACTAAGGAATGATGAGATACGCTTGAAGTTCTCTAAGATTATAGATAGAGGAATAAGGAACACCTCAGTAGTCACTACAGTTGAAGACGAATGGATATCGCTAAAAAGGGCCATCACAGAAGTTGGAAAGAAAAACATAGGTACAAAGAAGGTAACTGCGAGGAAACCATGGGTAACAGAAGAAAGGCTTCAGTCGATCGATGAAAGGAGGAAGTACAAAATGTTCCGGGAAATTCATGAATACAGAACTACAATTCGCTGAGGAATTAGATAAATAGGAAATGCAGGGAAGCTAAGATGAAATGGATGCATGAAAAATGTGAAGAAGTCGAAAAAGAAATGATTGTCGGAAGGACAGCTTCACCATACAGGAAAGTCAAAACAACCTCCGGTGACATTAAAAGTAAGGGTGGTAATATTAAGAGTGCAACGGGAATTCCGCTGTTAAATGCAGACGAGAGAGCGGATGGGTGGAAAGAGTACACTGAAAGCCTCTATGAGGGGGAAGATTCGTATGATGTGATAAGAGGAAACAGGAATCGATTTAGAAGAGATAGGGGATTCAGTATCAGAATCAGAATAAATAACTTTGGAGGACTTCAGATCAAATATGGTAGAAGGGATAGATAACATTCCCTCAGAATTTCTAAATTCAATGGGCGAAGTGGCAACAAAACAAGTACTCATGTTGGTGTGTGGAATGTATGAGTCTGGTGACATACCACCTGGCTTTTGGAAAAATATCGTCCACACGATTCCGAAGACTGCAAGAGCTGACAAGTGCGAGAATTGTCACACAGCCAACTTAACAGCTCATGCATCCGAGTTGCTAACAAGAATAATCTACAGAAGAACTGAGTAGAAAATAGAGGATGTGCTAGTTGACGATCAGTTTGGCTTTAGAAAAGGTAAAGGCACGTGGAGGCAGTTCTGACGTTGCGGCTGATAATGGAACCAAGACTAAAGAAAAATCAAGACACGTTCATAGGATTTTTCGACCTGAAAAAAGCCTTCGAAAATGTAAAATGGTGCAAGTTGTTCGAAATTCTGAGTAAAGTAGGGGTAAGCTATAGGGAGAGTCAGGTCACATACAATATGCACAACAGTCAAGAGGGAATAATATAAGTGGAACCAACAAGAACGAAGTGCTCGTATTATAAAGGGAGTAAGACAAGGATGTAGCCCTTCTCCCCTAATGTTCAATCTCTACATCGAGAAAGCAATGATGGGAATAAAAGAAAGATTCGGGAGTGAAATTAAAATTCAAGGTGAAAGGATATCAATGATACGATTCGCTGATGGCATTGCTATCCCGAGTGAGAGTGAAGAAGAATTACATGATCTGCTGAACGGAATGAACAATCTAATGAGTACAAAATATGGATTGAGAGTAAATCGATGAAAGACGAATTATTGAGAAGTTGCAGAAATGAGAAGAACGAGAAACTTAACATCAGGGTTGATAGTCAGTAAAATAACTAATGACGGACGGAGCAAGGAGGACATCAAAAGCAGACTAGCAATGGCGAAAAGGGCATTGCCGGACAAGAGAAGTCTACTAGTATCAAACAAAGGCCTTAATTTGAGGAAGAATTTTCTGAGAACTTACGTCTAGAGTACTGTATTATATGTTAGTGAAACATGGACTGTGGGAAACCGGAACAGAAGAGAATCGAATCATTTGAGGTGGTGCTATAGGCGATTGTTAGATGGACGGATAAGCTAAGGAGTGAAGGAATATGGGAAAACACTGATAAGAAGGAAGCACAGGATGATAGAACATCTGTTAAGACGTGAGAGGGTGTCTTCCATGCTACTAGAAGGAACTGCAGAGGGCGAGAGCTGTAAGGAAGACAGAGATCGGAATACATTTACCAAATAAGTGAAGACGTTGGTTGCAAATATTGCTCTGAGACGAAGAGGCTGGTACAAAAGAGTAATTTGTGGCCGGCCGCATCAAACCAGTCAAAGACTGATGATCTAAAAAAATTGTGTAAGCTTTTAACATAAGATCGTACCCGTTAGTGTGTAGGTTATGAAGTTGGAGAGACATCCCGAAACTGGTATTAGGTCTCTGGACAGTGACTTGCAAGGGGATCGTGCCTACTCGTCATCATCAATTTCGTCCTGATTTATGGTCTATGCAGTATTTGCAAATAAATCAAAACACATATTGTATTTATTAATAATTTCATGAAATGCATGAAAAAGAAAAGCAAATAAAATTTGAAATTGCAAATATATTTTCAGGAAGAGATGGTGAGACCTACACATCGCACGTGAAATTAGATTTTTATATTATTTTACACGGTCTGGAGTGACGTTCAACATAAAAATATGGGAAGCAGTATGTATATCTACATACTCTGAAGAGCCAAAGACATTCGTACACCTGCCTAATATCGTGTAAGTCCCCCGTCAGCAAGCAGAAGTGCCGCATCACGACGTGGTATGAACTCGACTATTGTCTGAAGTAGTCCTGGAGCGAACTGACACCAGAAATCCTGCAGAGCAGTCATAAATCCGTAAGAGTGCGGGGGGGGTGGAGGTGGGGTGGGGTGGGGGGGGGGGGGGTGCGGGTGGACATCTTTTCTGAGTAGCACGTTGCAAGACATCCCAGATATGCTGAATAATGTTCGTGCCTGTGGAGTCTGGTGGCCAGCGAAAGTGTTTAAACTCAGAAGAGTGTTCCTGGAGCCACGTGTGGGGTATCGCACTGTCGTGGTGGAATCGCCTAAGTCTGTCAGAAGGACATGAATAGATGCAGGTGATCAAAGAGGATGCTTACGTACGTGTCACCTGTTAGTCGTATCTAGACGTCACATTTTACTCCAGTAGCATGCGCAGCACACTATTACAGAACCTCCACCAACTTGAACAGTCCCCTGCTGACATGCAGGTTCCATGGCTTCGTGAGATTGTCTCCATACACGTACTCGTCCATCCCCTTGATACATTTTGATACGAGACTATTCCGACCAGGCAACATGTTTGCAATCATCAACAGTCTAGTGTCGGTGTTGACGGGTCCAGGCGAGCGTAAAGCTTTGTGTAGTGCAGTCATCAAGGATACAGGACTGGACCTTCGACTCCGAAAGCCAATATCGACGATGTTTCGTTGAGTGGTTCGCACGCTGACACTTGTTGATGGCCCAGGGTTGAACTCTGCAGCAATTTGTGGAAGGGCTGCACTTCAGTGACTTTGAAAGATTCTCTTTAGATTTCGTTGGTCCCGTGCTTGCAGGATATTTTTCTGGCCACAACGATCTCGGAGATTTGATGTTTTGCCGGATTCCTGATATTCACGGTACACTCGTGAAATGGTCGTACAGGAAAATACCCACTTCATCGCTACCTCGGAGATGCTGTGTCCCATCACTCGTGCGCCGACTGTAACACTACGTTCGAACTCACTTAAATTTTGATATTCTGCCACTGTAGCAGAAGTAAGCGATGTAACAACTGCCCCAGACACTTATTGTCTTATATAGGCGTTGCCGACCGCAGCGCTGTAGTCTGCCTGTTTACATATCTCTATATTTGATTACGCATGCCTGTACTAGTTTCTTTGGCGCTTCAGTGTATTTTCGCGGTGCAATGACTGCTTCATTAAATTTCGGGTGTGCGGCCGCAAAATTCAGCTTCTTCTTCTAATATTTCAGCTGCATATTGTTCAGGTTGGCTAACTCATGGAATCGGACATTTTTTTGTAGTAAACCTACAAAGACGTGGCGACATGGTTACGTCGACTGCGCAGCCACAGGCATAATTCATCCACATTGTTCTTCTTTGCCACCGATCAACGTCTCTGGCGCCTATGTGTATGTGGCCGCACGCGCAATGGTGAGGTCCACGAGTTTGAAAGGATGGAGTGAGTGCTGGAGCGTCAGTCTTTTGGTTCACTCTGAAGTCGGCTGAACGATATGCGACCGAAGTTTTAGAAGAAGAAATTGAATTTATACGGCTGCGCACCCGAAATGTAATGAAAGTAGGGGCAGCAGTAGTTTCCTCGGCATCTTGCACACCTTATAAGAGCCGAATTTTGGCAATTATGTGGTTGTTTTAAAGTTTCTACAGAGAGACAAACTTGGTTTACATATATAAAACGCTATCTGTCATCGTACAGTTTGCCATCGAACCACATGTAACGCATCATATGCCAAATACTGGTGAGGACAGCCGGTGACGTACAGTGGAACGTACGAGTATTTCAATGCAATCTTCTCGGGATGCGATGTCTTTTTCTCTCTCGACGAGATAAGAACAGTTTCAAAGTTTCTTAATCAAATTCATTACATAATAATAAAAATTTACTTCGCAGTGTCGCTTCAGCTGCCGATGGCTGTTTGAAGATCAAAATAAAACTAACAGAATTCGAAGTTCTTAACACTTTAGTTAAGGTACATTTTTGGAAATTTATTTTCAGAGTACTTGAGGATGCTGTAAGTACAGTCCTTTCTTGGAAATTAACTTGCAACACCAAATTTTCCTTAGCCTTTGCCTATTCATGCCTTCTATGAAAATATTATTAAATACAGGATATTGAGCATTATTTCGCTTAAGTAGAGACCGAAAGAAAGTCTAAAACAGCCGGATTACCATTCTGTACTCTCCAAACGCAGCCTCGAAACTACGCTAATACCAGTGGCTCACGTCTCTCCCGGGCTCGTCAAAAATGCTATTTTTTTCTGAACGATTGGTCATCAGGAGCTCCAACTTCCGCCAATTTCACTCATGGACAATAACTGCTTATACAGGGTGACAAGTATTTAAACCGACAAACTCTGGGAGGTTGTAGGGGACATCAAAGCAAATATTTTTCCCTAATGTCATTTTTTCCTATGAGGATTATTTAAACCGGTGGAGGCAGTATTACGCTCTTCAGTTGTAGGAAACTGCTATCCACCAGTGTAGTAATGTATTGTCTCTGTTTACTAGTGGTCTGTACCATGGCCTGCTCGATCCCCAGATATGTCCCCTCTGGACTTTTCTCTGTGGGGAGAGAGGAGGATCTGGTTGCCTGGATAGCAGCAGCAGCAGCAGGAACAATTCAGGATACTCCTGGGGCTTTTGCCCGTGTCAGAGAGAACATGATCTGACGATGTAACCTTTGGCCGGCCTTAGTGGCCGAGAGGTTCTAGGCGCTGCAGTTCTGAACCGCGCGACCGCTACGGTCGCAGGTTCGAATCCTGCCTCGGGCATGGACGTGAGTGATGTCCTTAGGCTAGTCAGGTTTAAGTTCTAGGGGACTGATGACCTCAGATGTCAAGTCCCATAGTGCTCAGAGCCATTTGAACCATTTGGTGTAAACTTTGTTCACGTGTCAATAGAGGCGTTTTTGAAAATCTACTTTAGCTTAATTGAAATTGGGTTGCGTTAATGTGTTGTCTCTTGGTGACAAAAAATGGAAAAGTGCTTATTGGTTTAATTAATTTGCCGCCAGAGGAATCTTCCTCTACCGGTTTAAATACTTCTGGTAGGTAAAAATGACATTAAAGAAAAATATTTGTTTTGATGTCCCATACAACCTCCCAGAGTTTGTCGGTTTAAATACTTTTCACCCCGTATAATAAATTCGGATACAGTTTTTGACATGAACACTGATTAATTCTGTTGTCGTTTTATTGGATAAACATTACAATTTTTACTATTGGCCTTGAATAACCAGATTAGACACAATTTTAATTAGAATTCAAACTGAAAAGTACAATTACGCCGTGGCGTACCTTTTATGAATAGGAAATTTAAGCAGCGAGTTACTTCTTACAGAAAGTCCAATATTCTCAAAAGGCGCAAGTGTAGAAAGTAGTTCCTTTAAACTCCAACACAGTAAGAAATTCTAAGTGCCTCCTTGGCAATTCATGTACGCCAACAGGGCTACCATCTTAGCTTTCATTTATACCAAGAGCTATTTAGGCGTGCTAACTGTTGTTTACAAGGGAAGTTGAATAAGTAACGCAACACATTTTTTTCTCTGCCTGTTTCGGTTGAAAAAATACATAATTTATTGTAGGACTTTTGGAATGTTCCCGCTTCAGCCCCTACAGTTTCATGAAGTTTCTATAGGCGGCGAAGCTATACGGAGGCTTCTAAGTGGCGTCAGTAACGGAGGTGCGTTCCAAGCAGAGAGCTGTCACTGAGTTTCTTTTGGCGGAAATCCAGAGCATCGCAGATATTCATAGGCGTTTGCAGAATATCTACGGACACCCGAAAATGAACACAAGCAAGGTCAGTCGTTGAGCGAGGCATCAGTGATCACCGTAACAAGGTCACGCAAAAACTGGCAGACTTATCCGATGTCCCTTGTGCCGGCCGGCCGCACACCGCTGTTGACTCCTGCAATGTTGGACCGAGTGGTCACTCTCATTCGAGGTGATCGACGGATCACAATCAAACGGTTCGCTGCGCAACTCGACGTCTTTGCTTGTAGTGCTGATACGCTCGTCCACCAGCTGGGATACACAAGGGCATGTGGTCACTGGGTTCCTGACTGCCTAACAGAATACTATAAAGGCAACGAAGCCGGCCGCTGTGGCTGAGAGGTCCTAGGCGCTACAGTCTGGAACCGCGCGACCGCTACTGTAGCAGGTTCGAATCCTGCCTCGGGCGTGGCTGTGTGTGATGACCGTAGGTTAGTTAGGTTTAATTAGTTCTAAGTTCTAGGCGACTGGTGACCTCAGAAGTTGAGTCGCATAGTGCTCAGAGCCATTTGAACCATTTGTCCCGCAATTTGACTAGCAATAGGAAGTCGGCATCAAGGCAGGCAATCTCGATCACACGCCTCCCTCGTGAGCTCCTGACTAAGAAGTGCTCTTGAAAGTTCCATGCCGCCCGCACGGTTTTCTCGATCCCGACCAATCAGGGCAGAGGAAGCCCGGCCCGCTCTCTTGTTTTCTTGCTCTCCTGCAAGTCTGACACGCGCCCTGTAGCAGTGCAGATCTTCTCCCTTCTCCCGGTGCTGTAGCACTGTGATCTTAGTTTTCGCCATACTTTACCTTCTGGCTCGCCCTCACCTCCCTTGGCCCGACAATGTATTCCCTATAGCTTAGCTTTTGCCAATAAATGGCATTACAAAAGAAACTTTGTCTTTACCTTTACAAAACGCCCACCACTGTCCCATCCGCCCATCCTGTACAGCATGTTTAGCGACATAAAAATGTAAACGAACTGCTCCTTCATGAAAACGCAAGGCCTCTTGCGAGTCTGCACCCTTGAGAGGAGTTCACACAACTTCATTGGACTACTCTACCCCATCCACTGTACAGCTCTGATATCACACCTTCCAACTTCCATCTGTTTGGCCCAATGGAGAATACGCTCCGTGTGAAACAGTACATGGATGATGGTGGGATTACTGATGCAGCAATATGTTGGTTCCGACGTCAACCAATAGAGTGGCACCATGCAGGTATACAGGTCTTCCCAGTAAGGTGGCGCAAGGCTATCGCGTTGGACGGAGATTGTGTTGAAAAATAGGGTTTTGTAGCCAAAATAGTGGGGAATAATACTGTGTATTGGAAATGTGAATAAAACTAATGTGCTTTCAGGAAGGAATTGTTACATTAGTTACTGAACGCCTCTGTTACATGTATGGTGGAAACGTCAACACATAGCGTTTATGATTTTACTGCTATGTATGCTTTTCAGGTTGCAGACCAGAGAACATGTTGAGGATTGAAACCCTTAAATGAACGACACGTCGTATGTCCAAGGTGGTCAGACCAGCTGCTCTTCACTTTCATTACCTACAAGTTACGGTTCAGGTTGAAAAGCGATAATTGAAATAAGAGCACTTAGATGAATACAAATCATGGCCATCTTTGTCGTCATCAAAACAAGGCCTATTTTTTCGAAGTGTGTACTTTTATTGCACCGGTCTTAAGGGTAGTAATCAAGGAGGAATGAAGTTAGACACACTAGTGATCATATCCCTAACCAAATTCTCTAAGTTACTAGGAAGAAATGGTTATTTGGAATGCCACAGCAAAACGGTTTATCATCAGAGACTAAGAAGGTGCTAACGAGTATATGATTTGTTACGAAAACTCAGAGAAATCGATTGAAAATCAAGTGGACACATACAGAAGGAAAAGCTCAAAGCGAAACCGAAAAAAAATTTTCATTATATTTCCAAACGTTGGCAGGCAGAAAACATCTTTCAGAGGCTATCGTGATGATGGCTGTTTTCTCAAAAGACTGTAGGCTATCAAATGAAGGAAGCTTTAAAGAATTGGTGAAATTTGATGTCGAAGAATGTGGGGATACTGAATTAGCTGCACAATATAGCTCTGACAGCAAAAGAGATACGTTTCCTAGTAAAAGTCTATAAAACGATTTGATTAACTGCTATGGGGAAGAAATTAATTCGCAAGTATAACACGAAATCAAAGAAAACAGATTCTACAGTACTGGATTCAATGGGACGACGGATATTAAAGACTCAGATGAAAATTTTTCTTAGATACATTTACCAAGATGCGATCAGAGAAGATTTCTTTTGTTTTATTAATCCACGAGAGCCAGAAAAAGTCTGTGGAAATTAGCTATGAACGCTCACCATAGACGTCAAACAAACGAAGATTTCTCTTCAATTACTGTAAGTGACACCAAGGTCTTTTGAGGATGTCAAAGATGCCAATATTTGTGACAAAGATAAAACAGACGAAGAGAATGAAGATACCCGAATGACGAGTAAAATTAGGTAGGCAACGCCACAAGTTGCTCTAAAAAATCGTAACAACACACTAACAAATGTCATACTAACTAACGTAAATCCACACGATGATGGAGGTTTAAACCTTTGAAACGAGTCGTGGAAATAAATAAAACGGTGACTAATAACAGTAAACTTGTTGTTTCATTTAATGTCAATGACAATCACGGTAAAGCCTAACCTAAAATTTTCGCATTTAAAATTAGGTAAAAGTCTATTAAACTCTATGAGAAAGTTCGATGTTAGTAATTATATTGGTATTCAACAGACGGATGCTCTGTCATGAGTTCCGAGGTTGTGGGAGCGGTCACTACAATATATGAGGTTCATTCAAATGAAACCTTTGCCTTACACGTAAGGTGGCACCATGTTTCTGCGGGTATGGTGGTGCCATCTATTGACAGAGAGACTGACGCGTGCGCACCGTCTGATGTGGCATAGCGCCAGTGTGTTTTCACGCCGGAGAGAAGGTGGTCACACAAGTTATTGTCCACTACCGAACATGCAGGGGAGTACGCAGGAACAACGAGGAGTGATTAGATTTTTGGCGGCTTAGGGAGCTGGTCGCCGTGAAATGTATCGATGGATGAAGGCTGTGTACGGTGAGTACATTCTGAGTCGTTCAAGTGTTGTGCGCGAGTCACTGGAAGACGATGCTCGTCCTGGACAGGTTCATCGTGTCACCACATTGGAAATTGTTGCGGAAGTGAATGCTTTAGTCTTGGACAACCGCAGAATCACCGTGGACGAGATCCATCGGTTACCGGGTATTAGCGTGGGCATCGCCCACACCATAATGCATCAACACTTAAACTTCCGAAAGATCTGTGGGCAGTGGGTTTCCCACCAACTGGCCGCCGAACAGCGCAATACTCGAATGAAACCGTCTTTGAGTCATCTCCAACGTTATCATGAGAAGGAACACGGCTTTCTGTCGCGTATTGCCAGAAGTGACTAAACATGGTGTCACCATTTTGAACCGGAAAGCAAGCGTCAGAGCAAGCAGTGGAAACATGCGACATCACCACCTCCAAAGAAATCAAAGGCCCTGCATACCAGTTCTAGTAAGGTCATGGTGTCCTTCTTTTTTGACCGCAAGGGTCCACTACTTGTCGAGTTCCTGGAACAGGGAACGACCATCAATGCCCAGCGTTATTAAGCCACTTTACAGGACCTTAGACGAGCCATTAAGTCGAAACGCCGAGTAATGTTGTTCTATGGCGTTATCCTCCTGCATGATAATGCTCGCCCACACATGGCCAATGCGGTGAAGACGACATTGCAGCAGTTTCCCTGGCCAACGTTGGAACACCCACCGTTCAGTCCCGACCTAGCACCGTATGACTTTCATGTGTCTGGACCTCAGAATCAAGCTATTCGCGGACATCGATCAACAACGGCAGACGAAATGTGTGACTGAGTCCAGGCCTGGACTCGAAAGCAGCCTACCAGTTTCTTCAAGGATGGAATCGACCGGCTAGGGTCGCAATGGGATAAATGTGCCAACAGTTTTGGCGACTATTTTTCAGTATGTGTACTGTGTACAACTACATATTTTAAATTAATAAAATCGAACCCTTACTTTACATTAGTGACCGGGTATCATTTTAATGCCCCTCATCGAAAGAAATGCAACAGTTTACATAAACGATCTGGTAGATGGTATTTTCAACGGCATCAGACTGTTTGCTGATGATGCTGTAGTCTATAAGAAAGTAGTACCACATGAAAGTTGTGAACAAACTATCGAGGATTTGCAGAAAATAAATGCATGGTGTAAGGTCTGGCAGTTATCTCTCAATATTAGCAAGTGTAACCTACTGCGTATAACAAAGCGAAAATCCCCATTAATGTACGAGTACAAAATAGATGCCCAGCGTTTGGAAGCTGTTACACCCGTCAAGTATCAGAGTGTGACTATTCGAAATGATCTCAAATGGAATGATCAGATTATACAATTAACGGGTAAGGCGAACTCTAGATTTCGATTTATTGGTAGAATCCTGAAGCGATGCAGTCCTTCAACAAAGAAAATTACTTACCATACGTTAGTTCATCCAGTATTAAAGTATTGTTCGTCAGTAATGAACACTTACCATTTGGGTCTGATTCAAGAGATTGAGAAGGTCCAAAGAAGAGCGGCAAGATTCGTGACTGGTACATTTAGCCTTCGCGAGAGCGTTACGAATCTCATAGAAAGTTTGAGGTGGGACACACTTGCAGGTAGACGACGCGCTATACGGAAGGGGCTGCTCACTAAATTCCAAAATCCGATCTTCGCCAAGGATGTAGAGCATACATTATTACCACCAACTTTCAAATCGCGCAATGTTCACCATTCAAAGGAAAATTAGACTTCGTACTGAGGCGTTCAGACAGTAGTTTTACCCTCGCGCGATCCGCGAGTGGAACACAGGGGGGTGAAATATAACGTTGGCGCGACTAGTGCCCTCCGCCAAACACCGCTTGGTAGCTAGCGGAGTATATGTGTAGATATTTTGATGCAGAAAAAATGGACCGATTAAGAAATGTACCCAGACACATAGAATATGCTGGAATAGTCGAACCTCGACAATGGCACACAGCGAGATTTCCCAGAGCCATCATAAGAATTTAATAGACTAAATAAAAACTAGTAGCAAGCATCATACTAGGCTAAAAGGGCGACAAGAGCCCAAATGTTCTAATAAAGTGAAATGAAATGAAATTATGTTAAAAACTATAAATGTAGGAAGTCCAGCTGTCAAAGGCAGAAGCACTTCAAGGAAAAAAAATAGTCTGTTGAGGGGAGAAAAGGGTATTAACCTCATCGTTCATTAATGTCACGTGCACTAAAATGGTCATAACATAGTTTGATTAACGCTACTTCCATGATATGTGGATACAGCCACATTTTTCGGATGTCATGTTATTAATATACACAACACGCCCACCCCCAGAAGCAATGGCGGACCGCCCTACCACGGCCACCCACCCCAAGTCCAGTTCCCCCCCCCCCCAAGAACCCATCGCATATACGCCCTCGCCCCCTCCCCACTCCCTCACGCAATCGCCCAATACAGCATCAGTTGATGTAAGGTGATGCCTGTCAGCACCAATTTTGTTACCCAAGTCAATCATTCTGAAAGGCCATGTAGGTATGAAACGAGATCGATCATGGATATAATTACCATGTGTGTGACCACATGTATCTATAGTAAAACAATGAAGGAATTTCTGGTCTGACATATGTTAACAAATGATTAGGTATTCATTAAAACTCATATCTGTATCGATCTTGTGCTGTACTTATAGTAAGAAATCCACATATACCAAGGTTCCAACTTCCTGAACTATGTTTGTTTATTTAATTGAAATCCAAGTCTTTATCTACACGTCCCTCATTTACGTGTTTGAAGGTTTTGTTATCTTATCTAAATGCATTTATAAAGTTTGCGTTCTAACGCACATGTTGTTTCGAAACCATTTATAAGGAATGTCCAGATTCGCTGCTGTGTGATATTAATTTTTATTTATATTTATTTATTCATTCCCTTTCACTACAGACGTGGTTCGGCTAAAGTGTCATTATCGAGTGACCTGTGGTACAATGTGGATGACGTTATTTTCATTATACATTTCAATTTTTAACTAGAACAGTTAGCATGGATCGTTAGTTAAGTAGTGCATATTTTCTAGATGGACTGACATACATATAACATCGTTGGCATCTGTATTTTAACCGCCGTTATATATTTGCTGAATTAAGGTGGTAATTAATGTTATGACAGTAATGTAACGGTTCTGCAGCTACATTCACATGTTTACAAACTATAAGCATTGTTATACAGATGATATATACATTATTTGATGCTGTAATTTCGTAGTAGTCTGTGTTTCTAGCGATCGTAAATGCTAATAATTTACAGGTATCTACCGGCTAGGCGTTTATATTTGACATTCATACATCGGTTAATCTTTGTTATCGTTAATTTTTCGTAAATTATGACATTTTCGTGTATATTGTATTGACACTTTGACATAGGTTTGCATTGTATTTATACGAGCAATTGTTTTAAGGTTTTTTTAATGGTGTTCGTCGTCATTGGCTGCAGACAGCATTTTGAATTTATTCTTTTTCTTCTCCTAATATGTCAATAACTTTTTTGAAAATAAAGCTGATCTTTAAGATCCATCTATTTATTCAATATATCTTGTGGTTGTCTTCTTATTGTACAAAAATGTCAAGTTCCTCCAGAATGGCCATGGTAGGACCATTTGGAATTGTATGAAGTACCTGCAGTAGATGTTAAATTGTATGTGCCATGTGTTGACGGTCTTCTAGGTGGAGAACAATTTTGATTATTTGACATATAATATGCTGCAGGCCCTGTGACATTAACGGATCTAGAACCTTGGGTATGTCAGTGAGATGTAAAGTATGTTGTTGGGGTTTAGCAGTCACAGTAAAATTATATGTTACTATTTATCATGCATGATATCCCCAAAGAAGAATACTGAATGTTGTTTCGCTTTGTAAGGAAGTGACGACGACATGCTATCATTAAATGTTCTGTATTTCAGATCATCAATACCTGTTAAAATCTTCTGCAGGAGTTGATATTTTGGTTGAAAAATGTTTTCAATAAACCCAAACATGCTGAAAACCTCTCAACATGTATGAGCAATATCATTACGAGATCAGTTTTACTATAGTTTGACGGTCCCTCAAAAATGTTTTCTAAATATTTGACTCTAAGCATTTGTTTTAAATTTGCACACCAAAATTTGTCAAGTAAAACGTAAAACTATTGAAGGCACAATAATGAAAAGATTTCATATCTATTTATGACAGATAATTGTATACTATTTCCTTCAATGTCTACAGCTGAAGATGAAACTAATTTCTTCTTCATGAATGACCACAACGCAGATAGCACCTTGGGGTAGTGGTAATTTGGCGTTTCTACGGCATCACAACGAAGGCACTGCTAATGACTCCAAAAGCCCTTCCCAAGATCGTTGCTAATAGCACAATTGGGCTATATAATTATTTTGCAACAAATCAGTAGCATATGTAGGCTCCCTCTACACTTAAAAGGAGATAGGTTTGATCCCCACTGTGTTTAATTTGTTAACTTTTAATGATTACACTGCTAATAATCTAGCTGAGGTACCATAAAATTGCAGTAGCGCAATTCTGCAAGCAACAGCGCTAGTAAGGTATTTGTGATGTTGAACGGCTATGGATTCAATGCTTGTCATATTTAGAATGTTAAATTTTAACTGTCACACAAAAGCTTCAAGAAAAAACCACTCATCTGCATGTACACACACACACACACACACACACACACACACACACACACACACACACACACACACACATCCACACACACACACACACACGTGCAACACAGGCTACCATGCATTTACAGTTAGAAGGTTATGAGAAGCACGGAACTGTCAGTCATATAGCTCCATTTCCATTGTACAGTTGTTGAAGTCTTCAACACGTTTACCATCATCACCCTTTCAGGGATTAGGCTCTTTGACCTGTGCCAGCTTCAGTATGTTTATTTCAAGAATTACACTCATAATTGTGTTATGTACCAGAGCACACAATCTTCATCACAAACACCATCACCATCACAGATGAGCTTAAAGTCTTATTTTTCCACCTCTTCAGCAGATATGCATGGTTCGAACATGTCATTATAAAAAAGTTCAAGACGACAGATACATTGCTGTTGTTTGCTTCTGTGCACAAGCTGAATGTTAGTGATAAACATGTTGAGGAGTTGTACCTCAGAGTGTCACTTTTTAATCCATGGTTAAAAAAGAAAATATGAGGTAAAGCGATCAGAGATGTGATGATGAGTGAATCAATTAGTAATTTTATGTACACATACAATATGAGAATTTTAGGAAATCTTGTAAGGGGAGCTACACATGTGATATCACAACCGACAGGAACTTCCACAGAACGACATTTTGTTACATATCATGGCCCTTAACGCAGCATAAGAACTGTCTCGGGAAAATACAGAGGGTATCAAAATATGTATATGTCTCTAACGAACTGCATCACATTGAAAGTGAACTTCAAGAAAAATAGTGGTTTTAGTTACTGTCACCCAAACAATGATTTTTAAGTGTATATATGTTTTAAATTGTGATTGTTGTGACTTGGCAAGACAGCCAAGCCACTAGGAGGAAGCCGAAAGGCACGCGTTTAAGCTCACGCAGGCTGGCGTGAGGTCTGGAACAGGTAAAGTAATTTACTAGCAAAAAAGGTACGTAGCTTCTCGAATACTTAACTTTAATCCATAATTGGTGAACATCGATCTGACGGTACATGCATCACAAGATAAATAGCATGTGATAATGGCGCCTTGCTAGGTCGTAGCAAATGACGTAGCTGAAGGCTATGCTAACTATCGTCTCGGCAAATGAGAGCGTAATTTGTCAGTGAACCAACGCTAGCGAAGTCGGCTGTACAACTGGGGCGAGTGCTAGGACGTCTCTCTAGACCTGCCGTGTGGCGGCGCTCGGTCTGCAATCACTGATAGTGGCGACACGCGGGTCCGACGTATACTAGCGGACCGCGGCCGATTTAAAGGCTACCACCTAGCAAGTGTGGTGTCTGGCGGTGACACCACCGTGATAATGAAGTAAGTTAAACAACCAAACTGCAAACCATTCACTTTCATCAGTGTTGAAGCCCCTGGGAGCAATGCACTATGGCATAATATTACCTGATTCAGTACGTTGTACCATTGTGGTACAACAAATCTAGGAATGATATTCTTCACACATAACGAAAGGCTGTGGTTTTAAAATGCTTATGTGTTTTCGAAAGGCAAAATCTCATCATTTTCGACGATATCGCGTGAGATAAACAGGAACAAATATAAAACTACTTCTCTTTCGGCCGTCACAACACCATCCACGTAGCTTGTACCTCACAAACATACTAAAAGGTTTCCGAACAGCTTCTGTGAGCTAATGAATATCTTGTTAATGCCCTCACCATCCATGTACCTCTTAAACATACTTCAGGGTTCACAAACAGCTTCTGTGAGTTTAAAGAACTTCTAGAAATATCTTGACATACGCCAGATGAACAGTTTGTTCATTATGTCAATAAGGAGAAACTTACAACAGTTTCCTAATTATGAATCATGAATGATTAGCCCATCATATCATTTATTAATGTAAGTGTTAACAGCATACACAGTTATTTTATATTTTTGAAGTACTGTTTTCAGCTGTGAGATGGGAGACACTTGCTCTTCTCACGGCCTCATACTAAATACAAACGTAATACTTTCTGACAGTTAAAAGGAGGTAGCACACGTTTAATCTACATCTCAATGCACAAAGCTTTCATCGTTATGCCCACAAGCTTTAAATATGCTGATTCATAGTGAAAAATTATCTGTATGGCAAGGAACACTTGGATTCTGAAATCAGATGTCTAAGAAACATATTCTGGCAGAATATCGGTAGTGAGCGAGGTATTAAGTTAACCAACTCTAAGAAACAAAAACTCAGATACTCAGTCATCACAAGATGATCAGCCCATAGCATTCCTTCTTATGTTTGGAGTTAAAACAAATAAAGTAGGCAGTCTTTCTTACACGGGTTGTTCAGTCCATTTTCCAACCACCCAAGACACTTACAGAAATGCCGCATCCAGTTAAAGATAGTCTTTGGAACAGTGTACCCGAAATTTAGAGAATGCTGTGTGAAAATAGTAGCTAATACTAAGAACTTCAGAAAGCGTCTCAGAGCACTGATACCACATCACATATGGAAATTTCGACAGAGTTGCTGAGCAAAGCCCATGAATAAACCCGATAATGTATTATAATACAGGAATAGCATCCCATGCATATGCTTACTCCGGTTCTGTAGTCAAAGAAGGCATTGAGATCACAATGTGTAACAAAAACTGTAACTGAGGCTATGGTTACACCCTTAGTATTGCATGAAAGTGGAAGCTTGATGCTGAAAGGGAAGAGAAAAATCTAGTTGACCAGCTACTATATAGTGAAATCAGCATCACTAGCGTTATTCAGTCTTAGACATCGGCACAATTCCTGGTAGGATATGGAAGACTAGTGACATCTCCATATGTAATTCGGGCAAGTAAAGTACCTAACGGTCTTACTGAAATCTAATCTGATGATGGGGACGGAAGATACTGACAATAGCTCCAAAACGATAAATATGACGCAGCAAGTAGTCCATGAAGCATTTATTCAAGCACATAGTCAGCTGTCAACAATATTTACACATTTATTACGTCACTTCATCAAGCAAAATTATGTATAACGTGTTTAACTGAATTTATTATGTTACACAGTAAACAGCCGACTGTGAAAAATGTAACTTGTACAATTACAGTTCAACATTTTCTAAGTTAACCAGTGAAATACCTTTGTGAAAACTATAACGTGTGTAATTATAGTTCTGAATGGCAGTGCACAAACTAAGTACAGTTCTATGGCTCTGAGCACTATAGGACTTAACATCTGAGGTCATCAGTCCCCTGGAACTTAGAACTAGTTAAACCTAACTAGCCGAAGGACATCACACACATTCATGGCCGAGGCAGGATTCGCACCTGCGACCGTAGCGGTCGCGCGGTTTCAGACTGAAGCGCCTAGAACCGCTCAGCCACCAGTGGCCGGCTAAGTACAGTTTGTAACACTACGCTACTGCGCACGATACTTATTAAAGCCTGTACTATGGTAAGTTGACGGGCTTCACCTTATAAGAAAGGATTTTGGTATATATGTTGACCGCGTGTACCTGAATGGAGGCAAAATCAGACTTCCACCCACTCAGTAACAACAATGATACGTCAAGCAAGTCTGAAGTGCAACTACACGTTAGGACGGACAAGAAACGACACAACAGATGCTACCAAATTGTTAATAATACGGTCGCCAGCCTAATTAGGCATTAACTGAGTTTCTTCCCAGTACAAGTTGATGTACGTTCATACAAAACAACACGTAATAGCACTGCATAATATGGTAAATTTTAGAACCAGAAAATCTACTGAACTAATAATTTCACTTTCTGTACTAATATGGACAAGCCAAAAATACGCAACTATACACTATGATGTTTACTACGAACTTCGTACTGTCTATTGATCTGATTAAAATCGGGCATAGGTTACCCTAGAAATAGCACTTTCGAAACACACATACAGTGTCAATTTTGAAAAAGGTAAAACACTAATAAATTTTGGTTTTATATTGACTTAAACTTTGCTGGTCAAATCAGTTCAGTACACTTCAGAATTTAAATGAATAGAAAAGAAAAAAAGGGGGGGGGGGGGAGGGAACCCTGAAACTGTTATGATCACTGTACTGAAAATTTTGATTATGGAATCGTTAAGCACTCAAGATTTCCAATATACGAGTTACAACTCTTTTTTTCTTATTTCTTGCTCATTTAACTACCATTAATTTTGTCCCAAATTAATTAAACTTTATTACTAAACCAATTTCAACATTATCTTCCAACTTTGTCAGACCTATATTATTTACCTATATATTCATTAACAACAAAGTTCTTTAAACATCATTCTAACATAGATAGGTCTGCAGGTAATTATTATTAACATAAACTTTAAATCTTCATCGCGGGACACTCGGATTGCACAACATGTGGAAAGGATCCTGTCTAGGTTAGTGATGAGGATAATTAAATGATAGGACAGTTCTGGTAAAAGTTAAGTTGTTATTGAACAGTAAGGAACAAAAGTAACACTGGTCCACACGAATACAGTACTAAAAGATTCAACCTGTTGGTATCGATGCGGCGGTTGGCGGGCGGCGAGATGGTGAGGCGCACAGCACACATACAATCACAGCAATGGCTCTTGATGTATCGGCACTTTACTTCTTCATAGCGTCGCAATATTTTTCCATTTAGTGCCTATGTAATTTTGCCATGCTGTATAGTCGTCGGAAACGGCACATCTGAGGCTCAACGAAATCACGTTTTCCAGAAGAGCCTCCTCGATCCAGAACGTGTTGCTCAGATCAAAGCCCAACTCCGACTACTACTGCTGAGCCCGTTATGCCGTGCCGCGCCCGTGTGCGTTTTCCCGCGCTCGCCTGCCATCCACCTTTTACCGCTCCCCTACAGACAGGGTATTCACCAAAGGTTTTGCACTTCACATATCCTAATACATTGCCTACGTGTGGACCAGGCGCACAATCACAACTTTAACATCTTACAACAGTTTCAACATTTCTTACATTTCCATTTTGTTATAATATTGCTTGCAATTTGGCATAAACATTAATATTCACATCGAAAATTGTTTACAGTTCCTTTAACATAATGGCATGAAACAAAAAAGAAATGAAATCAGAACATCGATTATACTAATTTATCGAAAAACAGAAGCAAAAATTATATGTACAATAGTATAACGTTGTTGTTGTTACAAGTTCTCAGTTTATTATGTTACACAGTGATTTATATACTGTCAAAAATGTAACGTGCATATTTACAGTTCACAACAATAGTGACAAGTTTTTTTTGGTTGCTTAGAAGTGCTTGCACCTTTGGGAATTGGACTTCCTTCATTTATAGTTTTTAACATAACTATTTAAGTTCGCTTTATTAGGACATATGGCCTTTTGTCACCTTTTGAGCCGAATATGGTGATTGCTACTGGTTTTTCTTTGGTCTATTTAAATCCTTATTTTTAAATCCTTATTATGGCTCTGAGAACTCTCACTCTGTGCCATTCTCGAGGTTCGACTGTTCCAGAATACTCTGTCTATGGTTATATTTCTTAATCGGTCCATTTTTTCTAGATGTTTTCGAGTTTTTTAGTGTATTTGTTGTGTGAATGTTGGCATATTAAGTTCAGCATATAATGGTTTATTCTGGTCCACCGAAGAAAGCATTATTCTGAAATATCGGTCCTCCACTCTTCGCAGCACTTGTTGGTATGCGTTGCAAGTTGTCCCTCAAGTTGAACAACCGTATAATAGAGCTGGTAATATTGTTGTTTTATATTCATTTTGTTCGGATTCCCATGTCAGTGCTGACCAAAAGTGGGAATAGTGTATGCATTAGGTTCATCATTTTATCCTTTTTATGTACGAAATGTGTTTTAAAGATAAGCTTGTTGGCGAACGTACGATATTTAACGTGATTAGTCCAATGTAAGTGTGTTCCGTATATTACTAATCAGACGCGTAGTTCTGGCTACATCCTCGTAAATTTTATTCCTTGTTTTTTCCGCGTTTAATTTGACATGGTTTTACGTATCCATTCTTCTATAGTGTTTAGCTGTCTTTTCATCCTTGTTACGCTGTGGTCGTTCTACTTCTATTTGCAAATAAGTCGGCGTCGTCTGCAAAATGAGCCAATACTACGTTGGGTAAAAGAGGTATGTCGTTAATATAAATTATGAACGGTATCGGCGGCAATACTCGTTCGAAAAATTTGGATACGATTGGAAGGATGCTACTATACTAAAGGGCAGATTTAAAGGTTTACCAGGATTTGGTACTGGTATAATTCTAGATGTTTTCCATTTTGTCGCGAAACATTCGTGTCTGAGACATCCACTGAAAATTCGTGTTAGCAGTACTATTGGTTTTCTTGGTAGCTGTTTTAATTATTAATCTGTTACGCCATCTGGGCATGTTGCCACTTTATGCCCAAATTCCTTATTACTTTTCGGATAGCAGTCGGGGTCGTCACTAGCGGCGCTTGTTCGCTTGGTGTGTTTCTAATATTTCCGCTATTCGCCTTCTTCTATTGTCTTCGGCGTCAGGGTTATCGTTGTTGGGTATATCGATAGTATTTTGCACTTTCGTAAGTCTCTACAAATATTTCCACTTTAAATAACGAATCGATAGTGTTTTGAAATTTGTGCCACTTTTTTTGCACACTTTTTTTTAAGGTCTTCAGCTCTTGAAGGAGAGGGGGAAAGTTTTCATAGTGCATGTTTTCACTTGTCCATGTTATCGTGGCTCGTCTGCACATTGTTTGAATTTTATTTGTGTGTGTGGTTATCGCTTCTTCTATCTCTTGTCTATTGTTTAGTGCCAGTGTTGGTGGCACATTGTTATTATTGGGATAGTATCTATATTGGCATCAATTTGTGTGGTTTTTGGTGCTGGAATTGTGGTTCAAATGCTTCCGCCAGTACATCTTTAATTGGATCGTTGTCTGGCGTTAAATCGTTGATTCTAGTTAGTTTTGGGTTTATGCATAGGTTCTTTATCATAATTATTTCAGGGACATCTGGTATACGTTTGTGTGCTACCAGGAAGTGTGTCAGTTCTTCCGGGCCAAAGATAATGCATTAGAGTTGTTCTTGCAATTTATGTAATTTTTCTCTGGGTTTGGTTCTCCGCGAGTTCCTAGCATAACGTTTAGCAGTTACCCCCTCCCCTCCCCACCATACAATATCGTCATATGCATTAAAAATGTGAAATAGTCTTGAGATATGTAACCACAAATAATATATTTCCGTGCGCTGTTTTAATCCCTGTTGATGTTATTTCTAAGTCTGCTGTAGTATTTGTATGAGTGTTTTTCATAAAAACACAGCAGTTTTCTCGCCATCTGTTTGCCATACCTGTCGTAAGCTGTCATGTTCTTCAAGCTAAATCTTTAAGATGGCCTCAGATAGGTTTCCGTTACAAGCAGTATGTCGATCTTGTGTCGTATTATAAAATCTTCAAGTTCCGTTTTCTGATTGGTAATTCAGTTTGCGATCAATAAGCAAAATATAAGGTCTTGCCGCATTTCATGCCTATTGGCCATTTGGAGGCGTGAAAAATTTTAATATTCCCTCTAGTATGACCTTAATTTTTGATGCTACGCCTGGCGTATTAATAAATTTTTCAAAGGTTTTCAAGATAAGTTCCAGTATGTTTAGTTGTTAGTTATTTGCCATTAAATTAGAGACCCCAGTCAGGGTGTTTGGAATTTTTGCAAAGTCAAATGCTGCAGTTGATTGTTGGTTCTGGGTTGGGTCTGTAGATGTCTTCCTGTCCATACATTTCAGTGCTGGGGGCGAATGTTTTGTTGTTGTGGAAGTTTTGTATTT
The DNA here is from genome assembly GCF_021461385.2 of Schistocerca piceifrons. Classification (NCBI taxonomy): domain Eukaryota; kingdom Metazoa; phylum Arthropoda; class Insecta; order Orthoptera; family Acrididae; genus Schistocerca; species Schistocerca piceifrons. The sequence continues at coordinate 171,784,915 of NC_060140.1, forward strand.
CTTCTTGGTAGTCCGGGAAACTCACGTGGGTTTTGTGTGTTCACAGGTCTTGCTTGGGTTGTTCTGCTTCTGATAGTTTGTGCTCATGCATTATAAATTCTTAGGGCATTTTGGAAAGCACTGCAACTTCTGAAGGAGCCAGGGTGTTGTTCTTTGCAGTTTGTAGATGTTGGATTTTGGCCTCTTTTCATCTGACATTTATCTGAAGTGTGGTGTCCTGCACATTTAACGCAGCCTGCTGGTAATAAACAACAATTAGCGTCATGAAAAATTGTTGGCATTTTATCCACTGGGTAGGCGGGGGGGGGGGGGGGGGGGAGAGGGGGTCACACTCTGTGTTTCGGTATGTTTCTACTTTTATTCTCGTATCCATAATGTGGTTTACATCGTAGATGGTTTCGTTGCCTGGTGCTGTTGGCTGCGATACACTGTATACCGATTGTGGTATTAACTTGCTCGTGTTTTATGTCTCGTGTTTTAGACTGGTACACTGAAGCATTTTGAAATCCGAGTGTCTTGAGGGCGGCCGCGATGGCGAGCGGTTCTAGGCGCTTCAAACCGGAACCGCGTGACTGCTACGGTCGCAGGTTCGAATCTTGCCTCGGGCATGGATGTGTGTGATGTCCTTAGGTTGGTTAGGCTTAAGTCGTTCTAAGTTCTAGGGGGACTCATGACCTCGGATGTAAAGTCCCATAGTGCTTAGAGCCATTTGAACCAAGTGTCTCGAGTTCTTGTTCGATGTTTGTCTCGGTGTTTCAGCTGGCAGATATTGGAACACAACTTTTAAGGATCTGTCAGCTGGAGGCTGGTGGGTGTAAAACCGAATTTTATTTGTTAAAAAAAAAAACCTAAGAGCGGGTTTTTGATCTGCAACTGTTTCAAAATGACATTTTACATGACTTAATTAGACCTTTTTCGCTTTTTTAAATTTCTGTGTTAGTGGCTAGGTAGTGACCGGTGTACACAATCGTTATTGGTGGAACTCTTGTTATTAGTTCCTTTTGTTTATAGTTTGCTCTCGTCTCCTCTTGATGTATGTCATTTCTGTCTTGGATTTGGTTCTCGCCTGTTTCCATTTGCTCTAGTGCCACTACTACTGATTCTACTTTATTGACGTGTTCTGTAGCTATTTTTTTTTTTTTTTCATTTTGTCGTATTGGGCCTTTGTGTTTTTCCGTTTTGTTCAGGTTCTTTTCGGAGTGACTACTTGAAAGTCAGTGTCCTTGTTCTGGGGTACACCATGTTGTATACATGTCGCGCCGTAGTGTAGGTAGTGTAGTGTATGGCAGTGAATTCCATAAATTATCTGGGAGTAGGCATTAGGAGTGATTTAAAATAGAATGATCATATAAAGTTGATCGTCAGTAATGCGGATGCCAGACTGAGATTCATTGGTAACATCTTCGGAGAGAGTCCGTGTAATTTTTGTCTTCTTCTGAGTTGTTAATTTCTTTGCCCTTATGCTCTGACGATTTCGGTAATTTACGTTGTGCTGATGTATTGTGCACCACGGGTCTTGGAGGGGGGGGGGGGGGGGGTGGAGCTGGCTGATTGTCGCTGTCATGTGCACTGGAAGAATTGCGAGTTTAATTGATGATGTGTTGTCCAACGATTGTTGACGATCATTGACTATTGGCACTTGCAACTATATACGCTACTTTCGCTTTGTTGTTGTATTGTCGAACTATTACTGACGATCATTGACCTTTGCGACATGCAGCTACATACGCTATTCTCGCTTTGCTTCTCTCTGCAAGGTATGACTGAATGAACATGGATGCAGTTATCAAAAATATCTTTTCCGCCTGCAACAGAGGAAAAACTCGCTCTTCTTGTCGTGCGACGTTAAATGTTTCTAGTTTTACGACAAGATGATCTTTCCAGACTTTACCGTAAGCTTCTTCTACATCTAGCAAAGCTGCTGCCGCGTAATACCCCCTGTTCATGTTGTATGCAATGTTTTGGGGTGTGCGTAGTAGTTGCATCTCTGCCGATACTGTGGTCTGAAATGTAAACTGTTCTTGTCGAATGATCTCATTTTCAAGTAGTGGTTGTTTTCGCCTTTATAGTATTACTCGCTTAAAAAATTTGGATAAGATTGGAATGAGGCTAATAGGTCGATGGTTTTAGGGCAGTTTTTAAGTCTTTACTCGGCTTTGGTATTGGTACAATTATTCTAGATGTTTTCCACTGTATGTTGAAATATCCGTGTCTGAAATATAAACTGTAAATTCGTGTTAGCAGCACTATCGGTTTCCATGGCAGCTGTTTTAATTGTTCATTTCTTGCGCCGTCTGGGCTTGTTGCTCACTTTATGCCAAAATTCATAATTATTTTTCAGATCTCCGTCGGGGTCTTTAGTAATAGTCATAGACCGTATTTAACCTAGACCGAACATGTCCCTGTCTCTGCCGTATTTGGGTTTGAAATTAACATCTAAGTCACGTGACTCGCGGCAGTAGTTCTTTTTTTGTTCAGCACTGTGAGTTCTTGTAGTTAACAGGATTGGAAGACAAAATAACAATTTCCCATCCAGCTTTAGTTTTCCAATGATTCCTCAAGAATGTGTGTGAAATGTTTTAGTATGCTTTAGGAAGACAGGAAATTCGTTTATGTGCATAAAGTCGAGTATTTACACAAATTAAGCGCAGTACAGATACCCAAACGATATCAAGATAGGAAGCGCAATATATTTATTATACTTGTGTAATGAGCTAGATGTTAACAATTAGTCGTCTCAAAATCTTAGTCATCTATCAAGATTCACGTCCAAGGACCAACATTCAGCGTAACTTTTCGATGTATGGAAATACTTCTGCAAGGATTTTGAAACAGTTCCTTTTCACAATTGAGATTTTCATTTGTGAAGTGGGTAGGGTCAAAAGAAGACATCTCTGACCATATATGCAGGTCAGTAATTACGTTACCAATACAAAGCACAAACTTTAATCTGTAACAAAATTACGCTGCAGATGGAGAACTCTCAGGGATGCAGAATGAGTCAAGATCTACAGTAACAAAAAGCAAATTGCTGATAATCTGCATTAACATTTATGTACCTGTCTCTATACAGCATAGTTGTGCTCATACATACAGCAGCTAATTACTCAAAGTAACAAGAAAGTTGCTACTTCGAAAAAGCTACTGCATCCACAGTTACTAAATACTTGTTGTTTGCCTCCCACTGGTAACTTAATACTAACTTGGTTAAACTTGTATTTTTCAAACAAAATAATAATCGTATCTGCAAAGTCTTGCTTGCAGTGCATTACTATTTAACATATAGCTTTATAACACACATCCATACCTACCAAGTAGACAACAAAACTTTTTAATTATTTACTCCAGATCTTCAAGTAACGAAAAGAGTGGCGAATTTAAGTATAATTTCCATTTGAATTAGAAGAAATTCCCAATTTCCGACTTTATGTTAGATGGGAGCTTGCTGAATACCATATCTTTGCAGCAGAATCCATTACTTCTCTTATACCACTGGGCAAGAATGCAAAGTGCACATGAAAATGATTTTGATTGCCTTGTATTGTTTTAAGTACATCATAGTTCAGCTGAAACTACCTCTTTTTTGGCAGCAAGAAAACCGTTAAGGAGTGCAGGTATTGTGAAGCAAGAATTCCAAGAGCCGAGAGCCTCAGAAGAGTTCTGCAAAATGTGTGATTATCTGCTTTACACAATAATCTTGCTGCTCACTTCTGATGAATAGAGACAATTTACTACTCATGACAAAACACTTTATTTACTTAAAGTGCCCTGCCCCAGAGACTCCATATGCAGTTGAGTAGAAATGTGCCAACACGAATGCCCAATACCTTCCATCCCCTCGCCTCCAAAAAAAAAAAAAAAAAATGTCCTATGGATGAACTGCTCTCTCTGAAGAATAAGGTAAAAAGCCCTTTTTTAATAGGGTCATTATCAGTTTCATAACTTCTTTAGGATCTCTAATATGCTAGTAGTGTGTGTTAAGGGTGCAGCTTTTTCTGGTAAACTGTCTGGGGGAGTACATTTCTGATGACAACATTTTCACTTCCTGGCCTTGTGTCAAAAAGCTGAACTGAATTCTAAAGTTAGCAGTTAATACAAAAGAATAATGAAACTGATGATTGTAATAATACAAGTTGTTAAATTGTGACTGAAAAACAGCACATATACGTGATTTGTATCCTTGTACTGTGAGAATTTATTACTGTATCACTTAAGACAGATCTTCTAGGACCAACTTTATGTAAAACAATTTTTGCTGCAGTGGAAACTGTGCTTGAGGGGGAAGAAAGAAAGAAATAGTTCAGTCACCTTAAAAATTAAGACGATAACAGTTTTAAGGCACATAAATTTTGAAAATGATATTCTGAATTACACACTGAGACAAATAAAAGGCATTAATTTCTCAGTTGTCAGAAATAGTTTACGAAAAGCACTGAGCAGTTGATGAATACGATTATGAAGGGTAGGATCGTTTGTAACAGGCTGAAGGAAAACATCATCCCTTATGTTCTGGTAAGCCAAGATAACTGATCTCTTAAAATAGGGGTTTTCACATTAAAAATAGACATTTTTCTGACATTTCTGGCCTCATTTGCACAAATAAAAATAAAATATAATAGATAAGCCACTTCTGTTTTTCCTGGTACTAGAAATTTTAGAACATGGTGAAATTTGCCAGGTGTGGTACTCCCGTCTTTTGCTCAGTTTAGCAGCCAAATGAAAAACGTAAGAAACTGGATGAGATGTGTAAACATAGTCGTTGTTTATTAAAATGTCAGAGGAATCAGCGCTAGTAAGTGTACCAATCTGAATGTGTACCAAGAATACCTTGGAATCAGCTTCAGACTGGTGAGTTGATATTCTGCTCCTCTACGGCTTATCCCAGCATTAGTAAACACTTTCATAGGGTATTGAGTGAGTTTATAAGCCAGTACGAAAGTCCTTCATGGTGCAGATCTGCTTCTGACAGCGTCATACGCAACTAAAGATGAATGTAGACCGTTAATTATATGTACAACATCTGTTTTTGTTGACTGAACCAGTTAAGTTCCCTCAGGAGATTCTTTTAATATAAACTGGCACCTTCCTCTTGCTTGACATACCAGAATCACTAAGTGGCAAAAGTCATAAAATATAAACGCTTTAAAAACTGGACGTTTTGGTTATAAAAGGATTTCTTTCTTATAAAAACGTACGAAGGTCACACCAAAAGAAATACACACTATTTTTTTTAAATCCATCTTTTATTCTACATGTCTGAAAGTTTTACAGTGTGTAGATACATCCTTTAGGAACAATATTTTCATTTCTCCACATAATTTCCATCCCTCTCAACTGCCTTACGCCCTCTTGGAACCAGAGCCTGTATACCCGCACTGTAAAATCCTGGACCAACCTGTTGGAGCCACTGTTTGGCAGCGTGCACAAGCGGGTCATCGTCTTCAAACCTTGTTCCACGAAGACAGTCTTTCAAAGAGACGATAATCATATGGAGCCAGGTCAGGGCTGTAAGGCGGGTGTTTCAGTGTTGTGCATCCGAGTTTTGTGATCGCTTCCATGGTTTTTTGACTGACATGTGGCCGTGCATTGTCGTGCAACAACAAAATATCCTGCTTTTCCCGATGTGGTCCAACACGACTCAGTCGAGCTTGAGGTTTCTTCAGTGTCTTCACATATGCATCGGAATTCATGGTGGTTCCACTTGGCACGATGTCCATAAGCAAGAGTCCTTCGGAATCGAAAAACACCGTAGCCATAACTTTTCCAGCAGAAGTTGTGGTTTTGATTTTTTTTTCCTTGGGTGAATTTGCATGATGCCACTCCATTGATTGCCTCTTCGTCTCTGGTGAAAAATAATGGAGCCATGTTTCATCACTTGTCACAATTCTTCCAAGAAATTCATCTCCACCATTCTTGTACTGTACCAAAAGTTCGCTGCATACCGTTTTTCTTGTTTCTTTGTGAGCCACTGTCAACGTCCTGGGAACCCACCTAGCACAAACATTTTTTAACGCCAACACTTTCAGTATTTTGCAAACACTTCCTTCCCCTATCCCAACGTAGCGTTACAATTCGTTCATTATGATGCATCTGACAGCAGTCAGCAATTCGTGAACTCTCCGCACATTGTCTGGAGGACAGCCCTAAATATTGCCGTGCGCGCTTTCATCACGTAACCTGCTTGCCCAGCGACTAACTGTACTGCGATCGACAGCAGCATCTCCGTACACCTTTTTCAACCTCCTGTTGTTTCCCACTATTTCGTTTTCACGGCACAGGAATCTTGAAGAGATGCTGTGACGCCACCATTCAGGGGAACAGGTTGAACTAAGTTTTAAAACAAGCGGGAAGGATGTATCTAGACACTGTAAAACTTTCACAGATGCAGAATGAAAACTGTATATTTGTCTTGGAGTGACCATCGTAACTAAACATTTCACACTTTTGTTGAGGAACAGACAGAAAATATTTTGTGCTCCACTCCTGTGGAAACGGTGTACTACAAGACTCACAGTGCAACAAAAACAGTATTCACTGAAGAACTGTATTTTTGTTGCTTGTAAACAGAACTGTCAGTAAGTTTCACCTGGCGACATGTAAAAACGATAATCATCGTATTAATATTAGGAATTGCACTACTGCATGTGTAATAACAGTAAGTCAAACGGTTTTCTTGTTAAAATCAGTGCTAGATTTCAGCTTTAAATGCGAAAAGCTATAACTGTCACCTCCACTCCACACTTTGCATACCAACAGAAACTCGGCGTACTCAGTCCTGCGCCGTGGTTCAGATGTTGGTTTCAGTGTAATGACGTCGTGCACAGTCTACGTTAGCTATGGCCTAAGGTAGTGGCGCTTGTTCGCTCGGTATGTTTATGAAGATTTCTGCTCTTTGCCTTATTCTATTGTCTTTGGCAACTGGGATATCGTTATTCAGTATAACAACAGTATTATGCGCTTCGTAACTCTCTGCAAATATTTCCAATTTAAATAAAAGGTGAAACACTAAGCCAGCAAGTCCCTGGATAACAGTCTTCACGAAAACATCTTCCAATGTTCTTTTTGCTTTGTGGGAAGAACTAGTTCATTCAGTCTTCCAAACTTTTCGATTCTCCATTCGATGCGCGCGTTGTGTATTTATCGAGATAATCGTCGTCCATTCGAACTTCCCACTTTTCGATTCTTCGCTCGATGGCTCGTTGTGGTAGGTCCCGAAAAGCAGTAACAAATGTTATTCTTACAAGTACTGTTTCAATCAGTACTGCTGTTACATCTAAGTTAGTTAATTGTGACAGAGTTTCTCGGTTGTGTGGAAGTGTGCTTCGTAAGAACACTGCAGTTTCCTCTCCCCGTCTGTTTGACCAATCAGTCCTACAAGCTGTCATGTTCCTTAATCTAAATCTCTGCGTCGGCCTCCAATGGGTTTCCGATACAAGAAATGTGTCGATCGTGTGTCTTGTAATAAAATCCCTACATTCCCTTTTTTGATTGGTAATTCCGTGTGCGACCCATATGCAAAATATAAGGTGTCCCACGTTACACGCCTATGGGCCATTTCTAGTTGAGATAAATTTTAATATTCCCTCTAGTATGGCCATTATTTTTAGTTTTAAGTCTGGTGCACTAATAACTTTTTTGAAAGTTTGCGTGATGAGCGTTCTGATATTGGTTGTTTTCCACGAAGTTGGTTACCCCAGTCATGGTGTTCAGAATATTCGCTAAGTCAAATTTTGGCGTTGATTCTGAGTTTGGGTCTGTAGGTGTCTTCGTGTCGATACAATTTGATGCTGGAGACATGTTTTGTTGATGTGGAAGCACTGTATTTCCCATTGGCAGACCGGCAAACTCTAATGGGTATTTTATGTTCACATATCTTGATGATACCGTTGGTTGGGTTGTTCTGTTACAGACAGTTGGCACTTGTGCATTGTAAATTCTGAGGACATTTACAAAACAGTGCAGTCTCTGTAGGAGGCAGGGTGTTGTTCTTTGGAGTTTTCATATTCAGATTTTTGCCTCATGTCATCTGCATTTATCTGTAGTGTGGTGTCCAGCACATTGAATGAAGCGTGCTGGTAATAATTTGCGGTATGAAAACATTGTTGGCATCTTTTGAATTTTGGAGAATCCTCTGTCTTTCGTTATGTTTTTACTGTTATTCTATTATTACGTTATTATGATTTGAAATGTGATTATATAAACGTCAAATTTCTCGTTTTATAGATAGCATTATTCGTTTCGGAAGGCTCTGCAAAATTTTCCAATTTAAATAACAGATCAAAGACTACGCCAGAAGGCCCCTGGATAACAGTTTTTGGTGGTTTTTGTTCACGAAAACATCTTGCAATGTTCCAATTGTCTTTGCTTTGTAGGAAGAATTATTCGATTCTCCACTAGATGCGCGAGTTGTGTAGTTATCGAGATAATCGTCGTCCATCCGGTTTTCGCCCTTTTCGATTCTTCACTTGATCGTGCATTGGTGTAGTTCTCGATAAGCCTCCTTCGATGATTTTTAGTCTGGTTCTGAGATAGGCAGCTACAATTTTTCCATATTCTGTTTGAATCCTGAGGGCTGTTGCTGAAGCTGCTAAGTTCGTTAATTGCGACAGGGTTACTCGTGTGTGTGTGTGTGTGTGTGTGTTTGTTTGTTTCGTAAGAACACTCCAGTTTCCCCGCCACGCGTGTTTGCACCATCAGTCCTATAAGCTGTCACGTTCCTTAATCTATATCTTTGCATTGACTTCAGATGGGTTTCCGATACAAACTGTATGTCGCTCTTGTGTCTTATAATAAAATCGTCATGTTCCATTTTTTGATTGGTAACTCCGTTTGCGATCCACTGCAAAATATACGGTCTAGGCGCGTGACGTGGCTATTGGCCATTTCGACGTGCGAAAAATTTTAATATTCCCCCTAGTATGGCCTTAATTTTTGGTGTTATGACTGACCCATAGGAAATTTTTTAAAAGTTTCGGATATGTTCCAGTTCGTTCAAATGTTGTTGTTTACCACTGAGTAGAAGACTCCAGTCAGGTTGTTTAGAAATTTTGCGAAGTGGAATACTGGAGCTGATTGTAGGCTCTGGGTTTGGGTTTGTACGTAACTTCATGTCCATACAATCTGGTGCTGTGGGTGTGTGTTTTGGTGTCGTGGAAGCGCAGTTTTCTTCTTGACAGTCCGAGAAACGCACATGGGCTTTTTATGTTCACAGATCTTGTTGCAGCCATTACTTGGGCTGTTCTGTCACTGATAGTTAGCGCTTTTGCGTTGAGAATGCTGATAGCATTTTGGAAAACAGTACAGTCTCTGAAGGAGGCAGGGTGTTGTTCTTTGCAGTTTGCATATGTTGGATTTTGACCTCATATCATGTGATATTTATTTGAAGTTTGGTGTCCTCTAAATTTACCACAGCGTACTGGTAAGAGACAATAATTAGCGATATGAAAAAATTGTTGGTATTCTTTGCTTTGTTCTGTTACGTTGCAACTGTTTTTCTATTATTAAACTATTATATATATGTTTATATATACATATACGTTAAATTTTTGGCAATTGGTTGTTCGCTGTCCAAATAATATATGGGGTACTGTAATTATGCAAGTCATATTTTTCTCAATTGTTTGTTCGTTGTGTAGTGTTATAAATTCAGTTAAACACGTTACCTATCATTTTGCTTGATTGTGTAACATGTTAAGATACTGAATTTATTATACTGCATAGTGAAGTATCTACTGTGAAAACTGTAACAGCTATAATTGCGAATCTCAATGGTAGAACGTACAAAGTTATTTAAAACTCTTCAAATACATGTTTCGCTTGCTAGGGAGAAAAAATTACCTTCTTGTGGCGTGACATCAAATGTCTGTAGTTTTACGTTAATGTTATCTTTCCAGATTTTATTGTTAAGTTTTCTCTAGATGTAGGAAAGCTGCTGTCGTGTGATGGCCTCTAGCGACACTGTCCCAGTACTCGGAAGTCTGTGCCAAGATCCTGGTACAGTCGTACTCCATCACATGATTCTCCAACAAACAGTGCTCTGCGACTGATGACTTGTTGGGGTACGTCGGTCGAGTGTTCCTCTGGTGTACTCGGCAACGACCTTCAACGGTGCGCACTGTCAGCCCAATATATATTACCACACTATTACGGAATCTGTAATACGCCGGCCTTCCGCAAACCGAGATCATCGTTGACCCTTCCTAGTAATGCTCATCTTTTATTGGGCAAGCGAAGGAAGGTTTTTACTCGATGCTTCTTCAATATGCGTAAATCGAGATTGCTGCTATAATCTTAACGAGTCTTGGAAACCAGTAAAGAGTTAATTAAGAAGACTATCAGCACACAATAAAGGATCTGGCGAGAACAGTAGGCAGGGAGCTTACATCAACGCTATCACAGAGGCTGTCGCTAGCGTCTCCGACTTGTGAGAGCAAAATACTATCAGTATACCCAACATTGATAAGCCGGACGCCGAAGACTGCAGAGAAAGGTAAGAGCGGAAAAATCAGAAACACATCGAGCAAATATTTCTAATACCGTCGACCGCGGTTTAGTCCCGAAAAATAAATAGGAGCTTGGATATAAACTGAGCCACAGGCCCAGGCGGGAAGCAAGGAAATAACTGAAACAGCTGCCAAGAAAACGACAGTGCTGCTAACACGAATTTACAATGGTTGTCTCAGGCACGAATATTTACCGATGCAATGGAAAACATTTAGGTCATTCTTCAGTTTCTCCCGGAGTATTTGGTGATGGAACAGTCCGCGGGTGTACTGCCGTTTCATAGTGTCCGAAGATAACAATATTTCGGCGATCAGACATTTCGCCATCGTCAGGTGCGGTGACGAACTGAGCCCCTGAGGGCGCGCGATTGACTAATATCCTCTGCAACAGGAGACGCTAGCGCCGGCGTGTATGAATAAGTCGAAAGAAGTATTCTGTCCGCCCTGATAGCCAGGTCGTTTTGTTTCCTGAGGGCCTTCTTAACTGAACTCAGTGCTGGTTTTCAAGCTTCGCTAAGATTATAACCGCTATCTCGGTTGATGAGATCGTCTCTGGTAAGAATTTCTGTGGCCTCTCTAACGCTGTGGCAGTATTTTGAAATCTGTGCCATGATCCTGGAACGGTAGCACTCCATCACGTGATTCTCGGACAAACAGTGCTCTGCGACGTCTTGTTGTTGCGATACATCAGTCGTGTGTTCCTTTGGTGTTCCCGGTGACGTCGACACTCCGCACATTGGTTTATGCTGTCCGTACGTGAACCGAGATCATCCTTGACACTTCCCAATAATGCGCGTATTTTGTTGCGCGGGCAAGGGAGGGTTTTTACTACTTTCTTGTTCAATATGCGCCCGATTTTTCCCGATAGTGCTCCAGTGTACGGCACAAAAGGGAGCGGCTGCATCTTTCTCCATTTCTTCTTCCGTTTCCATAGGTGGGTGGGCCGGAGACCGCACCAGATCTGCGATTCTGGGTACCAGTTTTTTGGGATACAGTTCTGAGGTTTTCTAGCTCCTGGGGCAGACTCTCTACGTCTGACATAGTGCGAGCCATGTGGACTAGCGTTTTTAGTACACCATTCCTCTGCGAAGTGTGGTGGCAGCTCTCTGGACGCAAATGCACGTCAGTGCGCGTTTTCTCCTGTACACACCGTGGCCCAGGGAACCATCAGCTCTTCCCTTCACCATGACGTCCAGGAATGGTAATCTTCCTCCTGCTTCGGTCTCAGTAATGAATTTGATGTTGGGGTGTATGGAGTTCAAATGTGTAGGGAACTCAAGGAGTTTGTCTATTCCGTGTGGCCACATGACGAACGTGCGGAAAAAAGTCGTGGGTGTCTACTTGGACGCCAAACATTCTACTCTTACAAATTGGCTACCACAGCCGAAAGTCGGCCTGCCACTGCGACTCCTTCAGGGTTGTTCGTAGTATACTCCATTAAACAGAAAGTACGTGGAGGTCAGGATATGGCTGAAAAGGTCGGTGGTGCTCTCGTCAAATTTCTGACCAATAAGCTCTAGTGACTCTCGTAGACGTACCCTGGCGAATAACGAAACGACGTCAAAACTCGACAAGGTATCTTTGTCTTTCGCTCTGAAATTGCAGAAGCGTTTTACAAAATCCACATAATTACACAATGATGAGTGCTTTTATCCACCAAACTGCTTAGTTTCTCGGTCAGGTATTTCTCCAGCAAATGTGTAGGTGCGCTAAAGTTGCTGAAAATGGAGCGCAACAGCACCCTATCTTTTTGAACTTTAGGGACTCCATGAAGTCTTCGCGATACAGGCCCTGGAGGTAACAGTTTCAAGGTGTCCTTGAGCTCTAACATTGTTCTTCACCTTCTTTGTGGGGTCGGCATTGATCTCTCCGCAGGATCGTCATCTATTAGGCTCTACATCTCCTCAATGTAGTCCTTGTGGGAAAGAACAACACTAGCGTTGCCTCTGTCGGCAGGTAATCTCATGGCACTCTCTCAGGTCCTGAATAGCCGCCCGTTCTCTGCGGGTGGGCATAGCTCTCTCAGAGCACGCCACGTTTCACGCCATACTTCTTCCTCTGCTTCAGGCAGTAGTCGCGCCGCAACTTGTTCAACTGTGCTGAAGATGTCCACAACCGATGTGCACTTAGGGGAGGGTGAAAAGTTATGTCCCTATTCAGAACTGAAGGCGCAGCGTCATTCACCTCCGTGTCAGTCAGATTGATGACAATCTGGCACGGGGCCTACAGTGACGGTTTGTCAGACAGACGTGAGAATTTTGATATTTGACGTCCTGCGGCCTTTCTGTTGGTGGGAACGTCTGCCACTCATTTAACACCATCAACCCAATCCCAGATCCAGGAGCTAAAGCGTTTGGCCAGTTGTAAATGTAGGCTAAACAATTGTTGGGAATTGTACTCAAGGCACTCTGTCAAGTACCAAAGCAAGGCTTCTCTGCTTCTTAATTCTCGTGGCTGCTGCAGAATCGGTGTGATGTGTGAGATAAGTTCAGTACAACATGCTGGGCACGACCTCTCTTCAGAAAAGCAAGAGCACTCGGCAAATGGCATCTTCGTTGGCGCAGCTTGTCGAATTTCTTCATACCGCAATGCATCTTCTCGCCGTAAAGGTATACGATGTGATTCTTCGATTTCTGATGGCGTATTTATTGATCGAACAGTAAAAAAAAAAAAAAATGGTTCAAATGGCTCTGAGCACTATGGGACTTAACATCTGAGGTGATCAGTCCCCTAGAACTTGGACCTACTTAAACCTTACCTAAGGACATCCCACACATCCACGCCCGAGGCAGGATTCGGACCTGCGACCGTAGTGGTAGTGCGGTTCCAGACTGAAGCGCCTAGAACCGCTCGGCCACAACAGCCGGCGATCGAACAGTCCATGTGGACTGCCGATTCATGTAGTCCAAAGAAAATATTTCGGCGATCAAATATGTCACCATCGACCAATGTCCTTTCTAACTGAGCTCCTAAGGGCTCGCGGACGATTAATATCCTCTACCCTCTCTAGCGGCTCCGTTCGCATTCCGCGCCCATCGTCACACGTTCGCCTTCGCGAAAACCCTAGCGTCAGAGTCTGTGATTACGGTGATGGAAACTCTCTATGCGCTCTGCTCGCCAGATCGTTTTGTTTGCTGAGAGTCTTCTTAAATAAGTCAGTACTGGTTTCTAAGGCTTGCTAAGAGTAAGGCCGCAATCTCGGTTTATGAGTTCGTCATTGGTACGCATATTAAAGCAGCATCGAGTAAAAACCTTCTTTCGCTTGCCCAATAAAAGATGAGCAGTATTAGGAAGTGTCAACGATGATCTCGGCTTGCGGAAGGCCAGCATATACCAGATTCCATGTCTGTGTGGTAACACCTGTATTGGACACACAGTGCGCACCGTTGAAGATCGTTGCCGTGAACACCAGAGGAACACTCGACTGATATATCTCAACAAGTCAGTGGATGCAGAGTACTGTTTGCCCGAGAATCATGCGATGGTGGACGACCGAACCTGAATCTTGGCATAGACTTCCAAATACTGAAACAGCGCCGCTAGGGAGGCCATTACAGGGCATAAACTTTCCTAGATGTAGAGAAAGCTTATAGTAAAATTTGGAAAGATCGCGTTATCGTAAAACTACAAACATTTAATGTCACGGCACAAGAAGAGCAAGTTTTTCCTCCTTACCAGGTGATAAATGTATTTGAAGGGTTTTAAATAACTTTGTCCGAATAGCAGACTGTGAAAAATTTATATTTTCTGTAATTATGTTCTCAATTTATTGTATTACACAGCGAACAACCTACTGCGATAAATTTAACGTACATATAATTGTAATAGTAGAATAACGGTAGAGATATAATGGAACAATGCAAATGGTGACTATAGGTTTTTCATATCGCTAATTACTTTTCCTTACCAGCACGCTGCATTGAATGTGCAGGACACCACGCTTCAGATAAATGTCAGATGCCAAGAGGACCAAATTCAAGACTTAAACCAACGACCTCTTGTTCCGCAGCTGCTCACGCTAACCACGAGACCACGGCGCTCCTGAGCTCACCCTATCCTTGATGTTGCCTATCTTGCGTATGGACTACTCAGTTTGTATATTTTGCTTATTTTTTTCATAGTTCCACACAACTTCTTCCTGTTTTCTCGATTGATCTGTGTTCAGTTTTCCAAGGCCTATCCACTGTGCCAACTTATAACTAAATCTGAGGGGGGTGCGATGGGGAGGTTCCCTTGTAAGAACAACACCCTACCCTCTTCAGAGGTTGCAGCGCTTTCCAAAATGACCTCACAGTTCACAACGCACAAGTGCAAGTGCAAACAACATGATTGAGTAATACTACAATCTGTTGAATGTATTATAACTCACAGCAAATTTCCTGTTCTGAAAAATGTAGCTAGTGTATTCGTAGATCTCAATAGCAGCGAACAACAAGTGTTTATTATATCGCACAAAGAACTACCTATTGTTAAAAGTGTAACGTCTATAATCGTTGTTCTCAATAGTAGCGAACAACCATACATCATCTCTCTCAGTGTAAATTTTTCTTTCTCTTCTCGCCTTTGGCGGCTGGAATTCGTTCATTTATTGTTTTTGACATAATTATATTTAATTTCGCTTAGTTAGGACATTTGTGCTTTTGTCGCCCTTTGAACCTAATACGGTGATTGCTACAAGTTTTTTTAGTCTATTCCTTATTAAGCCTCTGTGAACTCTCACTCTGTGCCATTCTCGTGGTTCTACTTTTCCAGCATAGTCTAGGTGTCTTGTATTTCTTAACCCATCCGTTTCTTCTAACATTTTACGAGTTTTTTCCTGTATTTTTGTGTGACTGTTGGCACACTGATTTCACCATGTAAGCCGTTATTCTAGTCCACCGAGGGGCTTCGATCATTATTCTGAAACATCGGTGCTGTTCTCCTTGCAGCACTTGTCGGATTGCCTTGCAAGTTGTTCCCCCAGAAGTTGAACAACCGTGTAATAGAACTTGTAATATTGTTGTTTTACAGAGTATTAATCTTGTTCGGACTCCCATCTCAGTGCTGGCCATAAGTGGGAATGGTGTATGCAATAGTTTTTTTATCATTTTTCCCTCTTTTATGTACGATATGTGTTTTAAAGATCAGCTTGTTGTCCAACGTGACTCCAAGATATTTAACCTGATTCGTCTAATTTATGTGTTCGTATAATAATAAAGAAATTATTCAGGTAGTGAAGGGAGACGAAAATTTAATAGTCATGGGTGACTGGAATTCGACAGTAGGAAAAGGGAGACAAGGAAACATAGTAGGTGAATATGGATTGGGGTTAAGAAATGAAAGAGGAAGCCGTCTGTTAGAATTTTGCACAGAGCATAACTTAACCATAGCTAACACTTGGTTCAAGAATCATAAAAGAAGGTTGTATACATGGCAGAATCCTAGAGATAGATTATATAATGGTGAGACAGAGATTTAGGAACCAGGATTTAAATTGTAGGACATTTCCAGGGGCAGATGTGGACTCTGACCACAATCTATTGGTTATGAACTGTAGATTAAAACTGAAGAAATTGCAAAAAGGTGGGAATTTAAAGAGATGGGACCTGGATAAACTGAAAGAACCAGAGATTGTACAGAGTTTCAGGGAGAGCATAAGGGAACAATTGACAGGAATGGGAGAAAGAAATACAGTAGAAGACGAATGGGTAGCTCTGAGGGATGAAGTAGTGAAGGCAGCAGAGGATCAAGTAGGTAAAAAGACGTGGGCTAGTAGAAATCCTTGGGTAACAGAAGAAATATTGAATTTAATTGATGAAAGGAGAAAATATAAAAATGCAGTAAATGAAGCAGGCAAGAGGAATACAAACGTCTCAAAAATGATATCGACAGGAAGTGCAAAAAGGCTAAGCAGGGATGGCTAGAGGAGAAATGTAAGGATGTGGGTGCTTATCTCACTAGGGGTAAGATAGACACAGCCTACAGGAAAATTAAAGAGACCTTTGGAGAAAAGAGAGCCACTTCTATGAATATCAAGAGCTCAGATGGAAACCCGGTTCTAAGCAAAGGGGGGAAAGCAGAAAGGTGGAAGGAGTATATAGATGGTCTGTACAAGGGCGATGTACTTGAGGACAATATTATGGAAATGGAAGAGGATGTAGATGAAGATGAATTGGGAGATATGATACTGCGTGAAGAGTTTGACAGAGCACTGAAAGATCTGAGTCGAAACAAGGCCCCGGGAGTAGACAACATTCAATTAGAACTACTGACGGCCTTGGGAGAGCCAGTCCTGACAAAACTCGTCCATCTGGTGAGCAAGATGTACGAGACAGGCGAAATACCCTCAGACTTCAAGAAGAATATAATAATTCCAATCCCAAAGAAAGCAGGTGTTGATGTGAAAATTATCGAACTATCAGTTTAATAAGTCACAGCTGCAAAATACTAACACGAATTATTTACAGACGAATGGAAAAACTGATAGAAGCCGACCTCGGAGAAGATCAGTTTGGATTCCGTAGAAATGTTGGAATACGTGAGGCAATACTGACCTTACGACTTATCTTAGAAGAAGGATTAAGGAGAGGCCAACCTACGTTTTTAGCATTTTCAGACTTAGAGAAAGCTTTTGACAATGTTGAGTGGAATACTCTCTTTCAAATTCTAAAGGTGGCAGGGGTAAAATACAGGAAGCGAAAGGCTATTTACAATTTGTACAGAAACCAGATGGCAGTTATAAGAGTCGAGGGGCATGAAAGGGAAGCAGTGGTTGGGAAGGGAGTGAGACAGGGTTGTAGCCTCTCCCCGATGTTATTCAATCTGTGTATTGAGCAAGCAGTAAAGGAAACAAAAGAAAAATTCGGAGTAGGTATTAAAATCCAGGGAGAAGAAATAAAAACTTTGAGGTTAGCCGATGACACTGTAATTCTGTCGGAGACAGCAAAGGACTTGGAAGAGCAGTTGAATGGAATGGACAGTGTCTTGAAAGGAGGATATAAGATGAACATCAACAAAAGCTAAACAAGGATAATGGAATGTAGTCGAATTAAGTCGGGTGTTGCTGAGGGAATTAGATTAGGAAATGAGACACTTAAAGTAGTAAAGGCATTTTGCTATTTGGGGAGCAAAATAACTGATGATGGTCGAAGTAGAGAGGATATAAAATGTAGACTGGCAATGGCAAGGAAAGCGTTTCTGAAGAAGAGAAATTTGTTAACATCGAGTATAGATTTAAGTGTCAGAAAGTCGTGTCTGAAAGTATTTGTATGGAGTGGAGCCATGTATGGAAGTGAAACATGGACGATAAATAGTTTGGACAAGAAGAGAATAGAAGCTTTCGAAATGTGGTGCTACAGAAGAATGTTGAAGCTTAGGTGGGTAGATTACGCAACTAATGAGGAGGTACTGAATAGGATTGGGGAGAAGAGAAGTTTGTGGCACAACTTGACTAGAAGAAGTGATCGGCTGGTAGGACATGTCCTGAGGCATCAAGGGATCACAAATTTAGCATTTTTAGGGCAGCGTGGAGGGTAAAAATCGTAGAGGGAGACCAAGAAATGGATACACTAAGCAGATTCAGAAGGATGTAGGTTGCAGTAGGTACTGGGAGATGAAGGAACTTGCACAGGATAGATTAGCATGGAGAGCTGCATCAAACCAGTCTCAGGACTGAAGACCACAACAACAACAACATATTACTAATATGTGGCATAGTTCTGGTCTCTTCCTCGTAAATGTTATTCCTTGCGTTTTTTTCGAGTTTAATTTGACATGGTTTTCACGTGCCCATTCTTATATAGTGTTTAGCTGTCTTTGCATGCTTGCCATCGCAGCTGCTATTGCAAGTACATCTGTGTTGTATGCAAATTCAGACAATACTGCGTTGGGTATCAGAGATATGTCGTTTACATAAATTATGAAAAGTGTCTGCGATAATACCGAACCTTGAGGGATTCCTTGTTCCAATGATTTTATGCTTGAATGTTGTTTGTCAATTTTTACAAAGAATTTCCTGTTTGAGAGAAAGTCATCTATGATTCGTCTTTAGGAGTCTGGGATGCAATTTGGATCTTGTAACTTTACGGTAAGGCGATATCATAAGCTTTTTCTACGTCTAGGAAAGCTGCTACCAGGTAGTACTTCCTGTTCGTGTTGGATGCGATGTTTTGGGATATGCGTAGTAGTTACGTCTCTACCGATATTGTGGTCTGAAATGCAAACTGTTCTGGTCGAATAATCTCATTTTCATGTTGTGGAAGTTGTAGCCTTTGTAGGATTACTCACTCGAAAACTTTGGGAAAGGCTGCAAGGAGATAAATAGGTCAATGATTCCGGGACAGTTTTGAGTCTTTACTCGACTTTGATACTAATACAGTTACAGATTTTTCCATTGCGTCGAGAGATATTTATGTTTGAGACATCTATCGGTTTTCTTGCTAGCCGTTTTAACTGTTTCTTTGTTACAGCTTCTGGGCCTGTGGCTCATTTTATGTTCAAGTTCCTAATTTTTTTCGGATCTCAGTCGGGGGTCGCCAGTAGAGGCGATTGTTCGCTCGGTGCTTCGTAAGCGTCTGCAAATATTTCCACTTTAATAACAGGTCAAAGACTCAGCTGGCTGGGCCCTGGATAGCAGGCTTTGATGCTTTTTGTCAGTAAAAACGTCTTCAATGGTCCACTCCTCTTTTGTTTTGTGGGAGAAACTGGTCCATTTGTCTTCCCACTTTTCGATTCTCCACTCGACGGCGCGACGGTTTAATTCTCGAGATAATTGTCGTAATTCGATAACTCCTCTTCGATTGTTGATTTATTAATTGAAGACATAAAGTCTGTAAATGAGTCTGCACTTTATTTTTACAAGTCCGTCTTGATCACAAATATTTCTTACACTTTAATACCGAGTTCGTCATGCTGCCATCATCAGACCTGTTACAAAGATAAATATTGTGTAAGCGACTGGTTGAATGAGTTAACGCTAAATGTAACAAGCCTTAGTGACACATAAAACATAACATTATAAAATGTTTATAGCTACGTATAGCAGCCATACATACAATTAAAATATTCTGATGTAACTCATCGTCATGTGAGTACATGGTACGTGCTGGTAATACTCAGATTGCACCTGGTATTTAGAATAATGCCAGCCGAGACACTTTAGCTAGAGCGCATATTAAACGAGTGTCGCCAATCTTATTATTAAATTGCGGCATTCACAGTCATCAGTTAATTATTTTTTTTTAAAATTACCTCCCATGGCAAAACGAGTGTCTGCAATAAACCGTAACAGATGTGAAATTGGATTCATATTTAAAATACCATAAGAAATACAAATACTAATATAATACAGCCAGTAGCCTGACTGTAAAACATTCAACTTGTATAAGCTAGTATAAAACGTGTAAAAATAAAATATCTAAAAAATATTCCAGCCTGATAGTCGATCGATAGTCGATATTATACCAAGCGCGTGGTCACAATGGCGACATGTCGTCGTATCCTTGTTTTCCTGTGGCGGAGCTTACGGAGGAAGGCCCAGTCTTCTCGTCGTGGGCGGCCGACGCACGTCAGTCCGCTGGAGTGCGCTGCGCTACTCAAACTAGTACGTCTCTGAATGTATCAAAATCAGCATTTAGACTGAACTCATTCTGTTCATTCAGCAGTAATTGCGGTTGTCGCTTTCAGTGCACTTAAATCTCTATTTCTTCGAGTAGGTTCAGTAATCGCCTCTTTGGCGCGCTACGGTACACTTTCATATTGTGTATGCTTCCTACTAAATATCTTTCTCTGTCTAAATGTGTACCGAAAGCACTCGTTCTGATTACACGTATGTTCCTTCCTGTCTGACCGGTATGAAAATTGTCGCAGTCTTGGCAGCTGATCTTATAAACAACAGAGCCCAATATATTTATTGCTGTCGTCGACTTTGTGTCGTAGCTTACAACCAATTGTTCGTTTCGTTTGAATCCAATTTTTATTTTCGTTTTTCTGAAGGTCTGCGCAATTCTGTCGGAAAACGCACCATTGTACGTCATAGCAACTAACTTTTTGTCCTCTGGTTCTACTGACTCCTTCCTGTCACATATTTTTTATTTTAGTTTGTAACAAAGTTTCATTACAACACGATCTTTATATCCGTTTGCCTTAGCTACTTATCTAATCACGCTTAATTCTTCCACCTCGTCATTAGGGGTAAGTGGTAGTTTTAGCATCCTGTTGATCAAACTTCTGAAGTATGCCCATTTATGCTTCTTTGGGTGACAGGATTTCGCATTTGTAATAGTGTCTGTGGCCGTTGCCTTCCTAAATATGCTAACCTTATGTCTTCCATCTCTTTTAATTAATCTTAGATCAAAAATCTTCTACTTCCTTCTTAAAATTCCACTGCGTTTTAAATTATCGTACATCTCACCCATCTTTCCGCCATCTCGCGTATTTCACTTTCGCCACCTTCGTACAGTAGTATATCGTCTACATATCGCCTATAATAGACAATTTTCTCTCAGACGTCAGGATTTTCTTCAAAAACTTATTTTCTAGCTCATTTACAAATATTTCAGCTAAAACATTCATAAAACCGAAAAGATTCATGCAGATAATAACATAGTTGAGGTCAAGAGAAATACTGTGAACAAATTTGTCAGACATAAGGAAAGTGAGAGAAGTATGTACATGTTTAGTCAGGGTGAAATAGTAGAACTTGTGGAAGTTTTAGAACTTGTGTTGTCATTTAACTATTACAATGAAATGAACACCCTTAGCTGCTTACAGGCGTTGACATACAACGTGGACAGATGAAAATGTGTGCCCCGAACGGGACTCGGAAACGGGATCTCCTGCTTATATGGCAGACGCTCTATCCCTGCCAGAGATGCATGTTCCCTCCCTCACGTTGTTGAATGTGCCGTCCCTCTCCATGCTGTTACCTCCCTATTGCGTTTTCGTGTTATGCGTTAATGGGAAGAGGAGTGGCTGGCAGTCAGTGAAAATAAGCTGCGTCTGGTCAATTCCACCACGCGGCCATGGCTTACGTCCTACCAGTCATGCAGGGGGGATGAAGTTCTCCTCACTCGCCTCCGCATCGGGCACAGTCCCTTAACGCACGATTTTTTACTCCGGCGGGAGGACCCCCCAATCTGCAGTGCTTGTGGCGTCCAGATTCCTGTCCGCCACTTTTACTTGACTGTCCTTTATTCTCTGACCAGAGGGCGGTGGTTTCCTTGCCACCGGATTTGCCCTCTATTTTGCAAGACGACGCAACGACTCTGGTTAAGGTCTTTCGGTTTTGTGTCCTGTCCAATTTGTTGCCTCGGATTTTAGGGAGAGGATTTTAATGTGCTGCTGGGTGACTGGCTCACCCAGGCTTTAAGTAAGAGGTCCGCCAGTCACGATTACCTACTTGTTTCACTTCGATTTCTGTTCTCTTTTCCTTGTGTTTCCTCTCCTTTTTAGTGCGTTTCTTCTCCTCTTGTTTTGCCTCTGTATGTGAGGATTTGTAACTGCGTCAGTTCTGTGTCTTTTAGCCGCTCTCCTTGTTCGCTGTCCGTCTTCGTCTCTTCACTGCATGTGTTCCTGTTTCAATGCGTTTGGGCCCTGATGACCAAGGTGTTTAGCGCCCGAAAACCTCAAACCACACACACCTCTATCCATCTGAGCCACCGAGAACACAGAGGATAGCGCGACTGCAAGGATTTATCTCTCGCACGCCTCCCGCGAAACCCACATTCTCAAAGTATTGTCACGCACTACTTTCGTAGTACCCGGTCGGGGCACACATTTTCATCTGTCCCCGTTGACCTATGTCAACGCCTGTAAGAAGCTAAGGGTGTTCATTTCATTGTAATTTCATTCTAACGAGCTGCATGGTCACCGATGGTATCTGTTCTTTCGGACATGTCCGAAAGGAGAGATACCATCTTAGTGTGTATATATATATATTGTCATTTAACTATTTTAAATTTAACAAGATTTTTTGTCAGAAAGACTGACTCGCAGTGAGCAACAGTTGGTCTAGTACTTTAGCTGAAATATGTGTAAATGGTAGGACCGCAGTATACAGAAACCGGTAATAAAGTGTAAAAAATCTGTGTGATCAAGACGGACCTGTAAAAATAATTGTTGATTGGTGCTGAAATATGCTGCAACGAACGTTGTTCGTCTATGTGCTGTTTCAGTCAATGCCACTGTTGCTTCTAAGTTCGTTCATTCTGGTACGGTTTTTCGGTGATTTGTAAGCGTGATTCAACAAGAACACTGCAGTTCCAACTCATTGTATGTTTGGCCTATCTGTCCTATAATACATTCCTTAATCTAAATTTTTGCGTTGACCTCTGAGAAGTTTCCGTTATAAGCGGTGCGTCCATCTTGTGTCTTCTAAAAAAAATCTAAAAATTTCGTATTTTTTAGGGTAATTTCATTAGCATTCCATAAACAAACGATAAGGTCTCGCGCATTAAAAATTTCTTTAAGCGTTTCGTATAAGATCAAGTACCTTCAGATGATTGTTGTTTGCCATTAAGTTGATGACCCTAGTCTGGGTGTTTACACTTTCGGTTCAAATGGCTCTGAGCACTATGGGACTTAACTGCTGATGTCATCAGTCCCCTAGAACTACTTAAACCTAACTAACCTAAGGACATCACACACATCCATGCCCGAGGCAGGATTCGGACCTGCGACCGTAAAGGTCGCGCGGTTACAGACTGAAGCGCCTAGAACAGCACGGCCACTTTGGTTGACGTAACAACTGTGGGTCTCAATAGTAGGGAACAACCTAATTACAGAACTACACCCTCAGTGTAAAGTGAACTACCTGTGGTGAAAGCTATAACGAGGTCAGCTGTGGGTGTGTACAGTGAGGAACATGCTAATTGCGGTTCTTAGTTAATATTTGCGGAATAAGCTCATTATGGTTCTTAAGTCATTGTATTGCATAGTGAACTCCCTAGATCTACGGTTCCGTCTACTGTACAGTGTAATACCTAATACAATGTACGTAACACAATTATTTCGACTTCACTCTGTTAAAGAATGAGATAGTGATAACAAAACATGGCACAAAATGCGAACATGGTTGTTTAAAAGTCTTCAAATACCTTTTCCGCGTGCGAGAGAGAAAAAACTTGCTCTTTTTGTGGCGTGGCATCATTTGTTAAGCTGGCACTATGAGGCCACTAACTGAGTGCAAGATACTGATTTCGACAAATGACGATGAAAGGGTAGATCAGTGTTAAACAGTTTCCTAAATAAAGTTACAACTCTATTTTAATCTTGTAGTTGACGAAAGCGATCACTGTAATGAAGAATGTTCTTTCAAGGAATATTAAGTACCTTCTATTAGCTATTTTACACTGGTTTTGCAGTTTATGTAGTTGTAGATATAAATGTAAGTGATCAATGATACCAACTCGTCTTGATTTAAGGTCAGACTCACTGTTACAGTACGTGAACAATGTTTGCACTCAAGCCGAATAGCTTCTCGTTGGTTGTCAATCCGGACGCTGTTGAGACATATTTTGAAAAGATTGACTGCTTCTTTTTAGCTAGCAACTTCACTCTGAATTAAACAACTGCATTCAATATATACATTTAACTGAGCAGCACTGCAATTTTTATTGATGTTGTTCTATTGTTTTATTAATGTCATACACCGAAACGTCTCTAGAGTAATGTCTTTCTTCCTACACATTTTACTGGTGCATCCACAACTGCAGATACAGAAGTTAGCAGAACTGGTGTGATTACACAATAAACTGACCCTGAACTTAACATGTGAAGCCACACTGGCTAAATTTCTCAAAATTTGTGTTTTAAAGCAGTTATTGCTGAAAATATCCATTATCATTCTGTATTACGCCACAAGAGGAGCAGATTTTTACTCTGTCGTAGGCGAAAAAAGTATTTAATGGGTTTTAAACAATTGTGCCGAAGTACTCCTGGTTGCACTTTAGCTTACAAATTATTATTAGTGAACTTCATTATCAGTGAGGCACTCATCCTGGGGCGGTAGCAATTTGACTAGTGATAGAAAAGGTGCATGTTGTATTAGACCATGAGAAGCAATGCATTACCAGAGTAAAAGAACGGTATGCGTGTCCTCTATTGCAATAAGCGCAGACGTATCTCATGAAAAACAAATTGAATCTGCATCTACACCCATACTCTGCAAACCACTGCGAAGTACATGGAATGGGATACGTCCCGTTGCACCGCACCAGTTCTTCGACTCCCTTTCTCCGTTTCATTCACGTATGGAGCACGTGAAAATTGATTGCTTAAGTACCTCCCTGCGTGCTGTAATTAATCTAACCTCGTCCTCACGATCTCCATGGGAGCGATACGGACGGGGTTGTTGTATATTGCTGGAGTCATGATTAAAAGTCAGTTTTTGAAACTTTCTTAGTAGGCTTCCGTGAGATAAATTACGCCTGTCTTCAATATTCTGCCATTTCAATTTCTTCATCATCACTGTGACACTCACCCATGGATCAAACAAACCTGTGCCCATTCGTGCTGCCCTTCTTTGTGTTCGTTCAACATCCTCTGTAAGTCATATTTGGTACGGGTCCCACCCACTTGAGCAATGTGCTAAGATAGGTCATACGAGTGATGCGTAAGCTATATCCTTTATAGACTTACTGCATTTCCTCGCTATTCTACGAATAAACCGAAGCCTGCCACCAGCGTTAAGCATATTCCTACAAAGTGTTACACCCAGGTATTATATGAGCTAGCCGATTCCAACTGCGACTCACTGATTTTAAAATCGTCGAATACTAAGTTTTTTTCGTTTTGTGAAGCGAACAATTTTACATTTCTGAACTTTTAAAGCAAGTTGGAGATCTTCGCATCACATTGTTGTCTTCCAAACAGTACTTAATTATATATAACTGTCAAAAGTCTGAGGTCACTATTAATATTGTCCGCAAGGTCATTAATATACAACATGAATAGCAATAGTCCACCCGAACTCCCGTAGTTACTTCATCTGTCGATGACTTTCCCCCAAGATAACGTGCTGCATTCTCCTTACAAAAAACAACCTCAATCCAGTCGCAAATCTCGGTAGATAGCCCATTACATTCGTACCTGTGGCAGGGCGGTTGTAGGCGCTTCAGTCTGGAACCGCGCGACCAATACGGTCGCAGGTTCGAATCCTGCCTCGGCCATGGATGTGTGTGATGTCCTTAGGATAGTTAGGTTTAAGTAGTTCTAAGTTCTAGGGGACTGATGACCTCAGCAGTTAAGTCCCATAGTGCTCAGAGCAATTTGAACCATTTTTGAATAAACATACACTCCTGGAAATTGAAATAAGAACACCGTGAATTCATTGTCCCAGGAAGGGGAAACTTTATTGACACATTCCTGGGGTCAGATACATCACATGATCACACTGACAGAACCACAGGCACATAGACACAGGCAACAGAGCATGCACAATGTCGGCACTAGTACAGTGTATATCCACCTTTCGCAGCAATGCAGGCTGCTATTCTCCCACGGAGACGATCGTAGAGATGCTGGATGTAGTCCTGTGGAACGGCTTGCCATGCCATTTCCACCTGGCGCCTCAGTTGGACCAGCGTTCGTGCTGGACGTGCAGACCGCGTGAGACGACGCTTCATCCAGTCCCAAACATGCTCAATGGGGGACAGATCCGGAGATCTTGCTGGCCAGGGTAGTTGATGTACACCTTCTACAGCACGTTGGGTGGCACGGGATACGTGCGGACGTGCATTGTCCTGTTGGAACAGCAAGTTCCCTTACCGGTCTAGGAATGGTAGAACAATGGGTTCGATGACGGTTTGGATGTACCGTGCACTATTCAGTGTCCCCTCGACGATCACCAGTGGTGTACGGCCAGTGTAGGAGATCGCTCCCCACACCATGATGCTGGGTGTTGGCCCTGTGCGCCTCGGTCGTATGCAGTCCTGATTGTGGCGCTCACCTGCACGGCGCCAAACACGCATACGACCATCATTGGCACCAAGGCAGAAGCGACTCTCATCGCTGAAGACGACACGTCTCCATTCGTCCCTCCATTCACGCCTGTCGCGACACCACTGGAGGCGGGCTGCACGATGTTCGGGCGTGAGCGGAAGACGGCCTAACGGTGTGCGGGACCGTAGC
This sequence comes from Schistocerca piceifrons, assembly GCF_021461385.2. Lineage (NCBI taxonomy): Eukaryota > Metazoa > Arthropoda > Insecta > Orthoptera > Acrididae > Schistocerca > Schistocerca piceifrons. The sequence continues at coordinate 171,811,524 of NC_060140.1, forward strand.
ACAGCTTCATGGAGACGGTTGCGAATGGTCCTCGCCGATACCCCAGGAGCAACAGTGTCCCTAATTTGCTGGGAAGTGGCGGTGCGGTCCCCTACGGCACTGCGTAGGATCCTACGGTCTTGGCGTGCATCCGTGCGTCGCTGCGGTCCGGTCCCAGGTCGACGGGCACGTGCACCTTCCGCCGACCACTGGCGACAACATCGATGTACTGTGGAGACCTCACGCCCCACGTGTTGAGCAATTCGGCGGTACGTCGACCCGGCCTCCCGCATGCCCACTATTCGCCCTCCCTCAAAGTCCGTCAACTGCACATACGGTTCACGTCCACGCTGTCGCGGCATGCTACCAGTGTTAAAGACTGCGATGGAGCTCCGTATGCCATGGCAAACTGGCTGACACTGACGGCGGCGGTGCACAAATGCTGCGCAGCTAGCGCCATTCGACGGCCAACACCGCGGTTCCTGGTGTGTCCGCTGTGCCGTGCGTGTGATCATTGCTTGTACAGCCCTCTCGCAGTGTCCGGAGCAAGTATGGTGGGTCTGACACACCGGTGTCAATGTGTTCTTTTTTCCATTTCCAGGAGTGTAGATGTGATACAGAGGCAAATGATTTTCTTAGATTGAGAAATATTACATCTGTTTCCATTGATCCATGTCATTAAGTATGACAGTCACAAAAAGTGTGAGTTGGGTTCAAAGTGATCGCTGTCGAGTCCAAGCTGGTTGGCACGAAAAGGCCATTCCGTTCGAGATATCTCATTATGTTTGAGTTCTGTGCACATGCTCACAAAAATACTTCAACTGTCGATACCATTTAGCTACGTAATTAGAAAAATCATTTCTTATTCTATGTCACGATGTTAATCGTGGTATTCTGTTTGATGAGAATTACTCCACCCTGACTGCAGTGAAACTGACGATCAGAGCCAAATACGAATTATTAGTGTGTTCAGAAGTCTTTCAGGCGGAAGTGTGGAGAGGTGTCCGATCTATAGACTAGTCAGAAGTCCACGTGTCACTCGCATCAGTTCGAATTAAAGGGGGGGGGGGCGGGCGAGGGGTTATAGACACCCCCCTTCTCCCTAGAGGTGAAATTAGTAAAAATCAGACGGACTTTTTTGTAATCTTCGCCTAAGTTAACTACGCAAATTTTTAGAGCCTCATCCGAGGATTTAGTCGTTTACTTCCGCATTCCCCATATCATCTTAGTTTGTGTGCCCGGGAGAATATACTACCTCTACCAGTGTCTTGTGCTCCTGATCCTGTTCGACCTGTGCCCGCCAAATATTAAAGCGGCTTCCAGATCCGCCACAGAAGCGCGCGTATCGCGTCGCTTGTAGAGCACAATCAATCTGCTTTGCCCTCATTGTTATCATTGCTACAATTGTTAGACTGCTCGCCTAGAATTCAGTAGCCTATCGAAATAGTTTGTCGGCCAGTTTTGTGCGACATGAAACGAGTTTCAAAAATAAGATCTTTGTTCTCTAAAACACAGAAGACAATAAGTCAGTGGCTCCTTGAGTGTTATGGGACAAATGTTTTTTGCATGTCTATCCTTTTAGCAGGAGGTCTCTGGGACGACGGCCGTTTACTATCGTGACAAAAAATAAAAATACCTACAGCCGTCCTTATGATTTTATTTTATTTTGTCACTATCGGTTTCGACGCTTCAGTGTGTCATCTTCAGTTCAGGTCATGTTCCTTCTTTTTACTTGTTTGTGAGGTATTGTTTCCTTCCATTCATCACCTTCTACAGTTGTTTTGTCTTAAAGTAAGTTATTTCAAGGTTGTGCAGTTAATGCATGTCCGACTGTTAAATAAAAATCGGGAATAGTTTTAAAGAAGTTTTAATAGATAGTATAATTGTATAATGTATTGAGTGGAAATTCGTGATGGTACATTTTAGATATGTTACAATGGATGTATCTGTTCTTTCTGTCAAATCTTCGGTGTAAATTCATTTGCAGAGTCTTGCCTTTGATCTCATACTATTTTAATCTGTTCCAGTGTAACTTTACCGATAAGTTGATAATGCTATCTTTAATGTTTTATGCATACACGCCTGAAGACGACGCAATAAGGGTCGAAACTGGTAGCGACAAAATAAAATAAAATCAAATCATAAGAACGGCTGTAGGTGTTTTTATTTTTTGTCGCAAGTGTTTCTTTGTTCCCGTCTTACTTAATCTCGGATTATAGGATATTAAAGTAACATTACTTAAGAATATGATCCAAAATAGCATAATTATCCTTCTTTGACTTTTTCCGAACGTCTGTATGACAGAGCATCGTTTAGCGTGACGTGTGTACGCTTTATTTGTTACAGAACCGTCACACGTATAGCTGCACATACTTAGGCAAAACAGATTTATCTTCCATGAACGTTTCCATTCTTCTGATAATTTCCTTTTCTTCCGTGTCAGATCTGGAAGTTTTGTGGGCCACTTGCGTCTAATTACCCATATTTCCATGTGACATCTGGGAATGTAATGGCCATGGCCCGGTACAACAAAGCACGTAATCTTTTACATTCACTTTAGTGGCCTCAAATCTTTACAGAATCGAACTCCCATGTATAAAACAGCTTCAGACGTTAGATTACTTTACAAATGAGTTAATTTGTTAAATATTTGACGTTAAGGATGTAAGTGTGAAGTTATGTGCAACTTTTGTTGGAATTCGCTAAGAAAACAGTGCGAATAAAGTCCGGGTATATGCGCACCGTCGGTAATGCCACCACAAGAAAGCCGTACCCTTGTGAGTCAAAATGTTATTACCGCCTGCTTAATAGATTGTTTGCCGTCTTTGGAACGAAATACATCAGTGACCTTCATTATCAGGGATGACAGTTTGTTGGTAGGTTTGTGAAGGTATGTGACGTTATATGTCTACGCACAGGTCATGAAATTCGCGTAACTAATGGGCTGCTGACTCGCGTACGCGGTGACGGCGCCCGATAGCGACCGAGATGGGTTCCATAGGATATACATCAGGCGAATTTGGTAGATGAGGCATCAATATGAGTTCACTATAATGCTCCGCAAACCACTGTATCAGGTTATGGCTCCGACACACGGACAATTATACTGTTGAAATATGACGTCGCCGTCGGGGAAGGTATTAAGTATGTAGAAATGCAGGTGGTTCGCAGCTGTCTTCGATTACTACCACAGGTCCCTTGCAAGCACAGGAGAATATCTCCCATATCATAATACTGCTCCCACTAGCCTGCGTTCGTGGCGCGCTGCTCATTTCGAGCCACTGTTCACCTCGATGACGGCGTTTGTGCTGACGACCGTCGACCTAGTATAGAAAATGAGGTTCACCCGAAGAGCCGAGCACAACTGTACTCTTTCGTGCTAAAATGTAGACTTCCACGGCCGAAAATATCATGTCCATTATAGTTACCCGGGCTGTTATGCCGTGGTCGGTTGATGAATTCTGTGTCAATTCCCAACGTTTCGTCTCCGACTGCGGGAGACAGCTTCAAGGGGGTCCGTAGCTCGATGGAAGGTCCAACACACCCACTGGCTCTCTACTATCTGCCGCTATATTCCAGGATCTATGTATCCAAATTCCGTGAAAATGTAATCACATGCCAGTTCTAGTATAATATATTTGTCCAATGAATACCCGTTTATCGTCTGCATTTCTTCATGGTGTAGCAATTTTAATGACCAGTAGTGTAGATATTGTTGGGGTCAGGGAAGTGAAATGAAAAGAAGACAAGGACTTTTGGTCAGGTGAGTATAGGGTAACATCAACAGCAGCAGAAAATAGTGTAACGGGAGTAGGATTCGTTGTGAATAGTAAGGTAGGGCAGAGAGTGTGTTACTGAAAACAGTTCAGTGATAGGGTTGTTCTTATCAGAATTGACAGCAAACCGACACCGACAACGATAGTTCAGATATATATGCCGACGTCGCAAGCTGAAGATGAAGAGATAATGGAAGTGTATGAGGATATTGAAAGGGTAATGCACTACATAAAGATGTCTCCGATCACTATGGGACTTAACATCTGAGATCATCAGTCCCCTAGAACATAGAACTACTTAAACCTAACTCACCTAAGGACATCACACACATCCATGCCCGAGGCAGAATCCGAACCTGTGACCGTAGCAGTCGCGCGGTTTCGGACTGAAGTGCCTACAACCGCTCGGCCACGTCGGCCAGCACACTACGTAAAGATAGACGTAAATCTATTAGTCATAGGAGACTGTAATGCAATTGTAGGGCAATGAGTAGAAGAAAAGCTTACACGAGAATATGGGCTTGGGACAAGGAATGAGACGGGAGAAAGACTAATTGAGTTCTGCAACAACTTTCACTTAGTAATAGCGAATACTCCATTCGAGAATTGCAAGAGGAGGAGATATACTTGGAAAAGGCCGGGTGATACAGGAAGATTTCAGTTAGATTACATCGTGGTCAGACAGATACTGGATTGTAAGGCGTGCCTTTGGGCAGACTCAGATCATAATACAGTAGTGATGAAGAGTAGGCAGAAATTTTAAGACGTTAGTCAGGAAGAATCAATTGAAAGGTGGCTACACTGTGCCACTGCGCCAGAGAGTGCGCCAAAGAGTACTATTAAGCCGCCTCCACAGTGCCTGTTTAGAGTTCGTGGCAGTCAGTGGTTGTTGAGGGTTCCTAGAGGACAGTGTGTGTTAAGAACTCATAGAGACAGTGTGTGCGTGGGCAGAGCTCGTGGTTGTTGTGAAGTTGGAGCAAGATGTTGTAGTAAAGAGTGTAGTTCCATGTCCTATGCAGTTATTTGATGGGAGAGATAGCAGATGTTATTGTAATGAGTGCATTTCGTCAATATATGAAGGTAAAATTTATAATGTTCCTTTATTAGTTGTGTATCTGAAATAATGTGTCACTACAGGTTCAGTCAACAAAGCATCTGGCTTGTGTTCTTGTATTAGAGTGAATTCTGGTTTTCTTGCGTAATCATAGTTTTTCTAAATTTCTTTGTCACGTCAGTATAATTGGTATCAAAATTCTTGTCTTGTTGGAAAAGAACCGTGCCAGATGTGGACGTTGAGTCACACTCCCACATACAGAACAGCTACACTAGTGCTTATTGGTTTTGTAGATTTTTATAGTTGCTGGGGTCTTAATTAATTAACTGTGTTTACTGAAATTTTCTTACATTGTTCTCTGCAGTCAGATAGCGTAACAATTCTAGTCAGGGCCAACCGATTACGAGACACAGCGTAATCGGACATACAGCTACATAAATCATTTTCAATCAAATTTATTTAATTAAGCCCCCATGCACGTGGCGACCGCTGCTTCGGATCGTCCCTTGGATTCTTCTGATTGTGAAAATTGTAGACTGTAGTATTGTTGTAGTAATTTTGAGTTTAGTGATTGTAGTCTGTATTGAGTGTGTAGATTTGGTAATTGGCATTCTTCTAATGGTATTTTTCAAAATTTAATTTTTATTGCCTTGTATACGCGTTTGACAAATTAGCGCAATTATTTCAATTGTCCGATCAATTGTGTTTGAGGGAAACATCTCGTGTGAATAGTACTGTTGGAGATAAGGAGTCATTGTGTGTGATTTTCGAACAGTGACGAATTTTTTGTGTATTTTGTAAATGATTACGCGATCTATGAAAAAGGCAAAAATGATGAATAGTCAGAATAACGAAATTGTTCACATGGCGAACTCGCCAACAGAGGAAGACAGTGTCATGAATAATGTAGTGGAAAACAATTTAATAAGCAAGGAAAATAGTCCGGTAACAGTTCAAAATGTTTCTCAATCAGAAAATTCACAGATTACGAGATTAACGACAGAAGAGATAGAGCAGTTGATGGGTGCTATATTAAATTTGGGATCACGAATGGAAACACAGTTTGAATCACTACTAGGAACAATTAAAACAGTGGGATCTGAAATTAAAACTGAGATGAAATCAATGACAACACGGTTATGCTCAAAAATAAGAACAATTGAAACAGAAATAGGAACAACTAAAACCGAGATGAAAGCAGTGGGATCACAGTTACGATCTGAATTAGAAACTGATAGGGGAACAATGGAAACTCAGTTAGGCTCACGAACGGGAACATATTTCAAAAACATGAAAGACGAATTAAAGAGGGAAGTTAGAGAGGAGGCGCAACCGATTTTGAATTCTCACAATAATAGCTTAATTTCAACAGAAATCAGACAAGAGGAACAGGGCAGGGAACAGGAAGAAGGAGATCGCGTGATAGTACAGAAATTTTCAGAGTTAAATTTACAACGTGCACAAGACAAGGAAGAAATAATTGAAAGAATTGAGGAATCCGTACCAAATGACAGAATAAATAACTTAACGCAACAGTGTGAACACTTAACTACTAAAAGTGACAACACCGACACCCGAGTCGCGACATTTACAGAAGACGTAAATAAAGTGAAAGAACAATTAAGTGACTCATCGGAAAGAGTTGAGGAGATCTCAGATAAATTGACAAGTGTTAGTTTAGCAGAAGGATGTGAAGAAAGTAATTTATTTCATTTACGGGATGCAACAAGAGAGCGCCAGGCGCGCGAACTTTACAATAATCGACATTCGGACCGGGACAGACGCGGTAGGTCTTTGTCGCCACGAGGAGAAAACTTTGACTATAAACACTTTTTGACTGTCCGGAAATTTAAGATCTTCCGCAATTCTAAGAATGACATACATCCATGTTCATGGCTAGATCAATTTACGTACGTACTTCCGCCAGATGTGCCACTAAGTCACAAACTTGAAATTATGTGCGGCTATTAAGGTCCTCAGGGGATTCACTACACTAAGTGAATATGTGCCGTAGCGAGCATAGGGCCCCGAGCTGTAGTGGTGCTATTTCTCTTTTAGTTTTCTGTACCGCTGCCTACTCTTTTACTATTCTTTGCATCTGTCAAACCAACTCTTCGACTATCAATCTATCTAGTGAGTAAGAACAATAACCGGATATGACTGTTTTACCCAAAAGTGACTTTGGAAATTACCGATTGGACTTACTGTACCTATTGCAGCATTCATTCGCAGTTTAAACTAAATGTTACCTGTTTATCTTCGTGACAACATTACTTCTTATGTTGACGACATTCTTATCGCTAAACGTTCTTGGAGTGAGCACAACAAAATTTTGGATTCATTATTACGTATTTTTGCAAGAGTTAGCATTACTGTGAACTTGGAAAAATCTGAATTTGGTCGTTCTCAGGTGAAATTTCTCGGTCACATTATTTCTACAGAAGGTATTCTCCCTGATCCAGAAAAATTAGACGCTATTCGTAATTATGCTGTTCCTACCACAAAACGTGAGGTTCGTAGTTTTCAAAATTTTTGTGGAATGATATACTTTTGAAAATTTTTTTTGTGGAATGACATACTTTTGAGAAACTAACAGCTAGATGTAAACATGCGGAGAATACAAGGATACCGCGCTGTGTTTTGGCGGCGGCATATACTCAAAGCAACAGTCAAGTCTGCGCGCCGCACAAGGCAGTCGTTGACCGCGAACAATAGCTTCCTACGTCACGCGCCCACAGCTGATCGAGCGCTCAGTGCGAATGCACTGACAGCCGTAAACAAATACACAGTCTAATTTCTCCGACTAAATTCTGTATAAAGCTATAAGGATTTGTTGAATTGTGTTATTAACATTCAGTATTTTGCAGGATACGGTGTATAAAGTATTTAAGACCTTCAGGTAAATTCTGTGCGTGTCCGACGTTAAGATGACCTGCTATCGAGAAATTTTCAGGAAGAATGTAATTTCGAAGAAGAAAGTAATAAACTAAAAAAAAGGGGAACTATTAATTGAGTTTATTTTCAGGTAACTAATTTCCACTTAGGTACGTACTTTAGACGTAATTTGCTGCTCGCGATTACGTGATTCATACTTTGCGCTAATTTCATGTTCTATGAATTTACGTGTGAAGCGACGCGCTTGCGTACGTTAACTGAATTTGACAATGATTATTAATGAACTGGGTTGTGACTTGTATATATTATGCATCGCTTGGCTGCACTGCTTTTTCACTGATGTCATATTTTTTTTTAATTATGTGCCTGCTGTGCTTATTTATTTGAATTATAATTGTCATCTGATTTATTGTGGTGATGTGTTTAGGTATGTAAGTTATACTTTGTGATTTATCTGCTTGCGCCTCCATGTTTACTTGCTAAGATGACATATGAACATTTATTTGCTCAGGCTGATATGATGCTAATGACCTGTTTATTACGTAAGATATATGTTTACTGCTATGCGTATGGATTACATATTTACACATTTCTGTTTTGTTGCCATAACTACTCTTTAATTTGGTGTATAGCAATGCTGATGTACTGTGTATAAACATAGAGTTTAGGTCACACTATGGTATTAATTATAGATTGTTCGCTTGGCAGAGCCTCGTTGTAAGGATTGTGCTGCATACACTTGTTGACATTCTGTTCTCTACTGGTATATTTACTCGCTATTGCTTGTTTTGCTTACGCTCAGTGCCTTACATTTTTAAGATAAGAAAATTAACTGCTATAATTCGACGAACGACATTAGTACAAGAAAGTCATTGAAGTCACATGAGCTAAAGTTTTATGGAAGCTGTATAAATTTATGCTAATAGGAAGGAAGCTAACGACATGACAGACCAAAACTAGGTTTAGACCATTAACAATTATTACACTGCATTTTTCGTGAGCAATTGAAATAGGAAGTGACACTTGACACAAAAAATACTCCACATGTTTGCTTCTGCTATAATTCTTGAAGTGGTGTACATACTGTGAAATATTATGATCATTCACACTCCGTAATCGTACTTAATTACTGAGAGTTATTCGAACTAAGTCTGTTAGAGGTCAGGTATGCATTTCTTTTATTTAATGATGGACAAGGAACCAAAATGTATCTTATAATTTATAATGAGTAGAAGATTGGGCTCAGATGGATTACACAGAGGTTGTGTGTGGACACTGTGTCTTCGGATTGTATGGGATGCTGAATTGAAGTTGCATTAGGATTTTATCTGTACTTGTTCAAGGAGACTGACTAGAGGAAAGAGTTGTGTTGGAAGTGAGATGATATTGGTAATGAGGTTTATATTTATCGACGTATTATTATAGGTATTGAGAGTATATGAAGTTGTTTGTGGACAAGAGGTAAGGTAAATGATATTGATGATAAGAGTTATATGTATCGACGTATTGTAGAAGTATTAGTGACGTATTGAGATTAAGTTGATGATTATTGAAGTTTTGGTGTATAAGAGGTAAAGTAAGTGAGGAGCATATTCTTTTTTTGTTGGTCTTATGGAACAAGGAGGATGAAGATAGCAGACTAGAACACTAAAGTAGAAGGAAGATAGTCTATACACACACTTTGTTATATCACTAAGCAGTATATACTTTTTTTTGGAGAGAGGAAGTAATTGCATATCTTGGCTCACTGACAGTTGTTCAACAACAGTACATTTTGATCTGGCTTGGCAAACATTCGTCTTGACATGATGACTATGACGTTGACCTAACTATTATTGACTGTTATACATTGCTGCCACTACTACTTGATACACATGATGAACATCAGATTTTGACAGAATTACATTTACACAATTAACACTATTCAATTACACAGTAGTACTTAATGTGGATGAAGGATGAGTGAGTGTGTTCTGTGTGTTTTCCTTTACTAATCTTACCCACCTATCTCCTAAGTATTATTTTATTTGTTGGTAGTGGCTTGCACTGACACCCATAAATATTATAGGTTTACTGGTATTTGTGTATTGTAATAGTTAATATGAAAATTATCTGACATCATTTGTGTGTTTGTTATGATTTGTATGTTACTGTAAAAGCATTTGTATGTGCATTCAAACTATTGTTCATGCCTGAACTGTCTGATTAGTGAAGATAAATATTCTGAACTGTTACCTGCACTTTTTCAACATGATGTGTGACATTTAGTCATGTTTAATTTCTGCTGATGAACTGTGTGATCAGTGCTAGTGAATTTTATCGAACTGCTTCTGCTGAGAGATGTGACCTTTTGCTGTCTGCACCTACTCAACATTGCTGGGTGCCTCTGATGGATTGCTTCTACTGAACTAATGTGACTTGTTGCTGTGTGTACCTCTGCAACTTTACTGGGTGCCACAGATGGAACTGTTTCTACTGAAATAATGTCACTTGTTGCTGTCTGCACCTGCTCAACATTGCTGGGTGCAACTGATGGACTACTCCTACTGAAATGAAGTCACTTGTTGGTGTCTGCACCTACTCAGCATTGCTGGGTGCAACTGATGGACTGCTTCTACTGAAATGAAGTCACTTGTTGGTGTCTGCACCTGCTCTCAACATTGCTGGGTGCAACTGATGAACTGTTTTTACTGAAATGAAGTCACTTGTTGCTGTCTGCACCTACTCAACATTGCTGGGTGCCTCTGATGGACTGCTTCTACTGAAATAATGTCACTTGTTGCTGTCTGCACCAACTCAACATTACTGGGTGAAACTGATGGACTGCTTCTACTGAAATGATGTCACTTGTTGGTGTCTGCACCTGCTCTCAACTTTACTGGGTGCCACTGATGAACTGCTTCTACTGAACTAATGTGACTTGTTGCTGTGTGTACCTCTTGAACTTTACTGGTGCCACAGATGGAACTGCTTCTACTGAATAATGTCACTTGTTGCTGTCTGCACCTACTCAACATTGCTGGGTGCAACTGATGGACTGCTTCTACTGAAATGAAGTCACTTGTTGGTGTCTGCACCTGCTCTCAACTAATAAAGGAACATTATAAATTTTACCTTCATATATTGACGAAATGCACTCATTACAATAACATCTGCTATCTCTCCCATCAAATAACTGCATAGGACATGGAACTACACTCTTTACTACAACATCTTGCTCCAACTTCACAACAACCACGAGCTCTGCCCACGCACACACTGTCTCTATGAGTTCTTAACACACACTGTCCTCTAGGAACCCTCAACAACCACTGACTGCCACGAACTCTAAACAGGCACTGTGGAGGCGGCTTAATAGTACTCTTTGGCGCACTCTCTGGCGCAGTGGCACAGTGTAGCCACCTTTCACAATACGCAAAGAAGTGGGAAACAGAAGTGCTAAGGAATAAAGAGATACGCTTGAAGTTCTCTAAAGCTACAGTTACACGAATAAGGAATACCACAGTAGCTAATACAGTTTAAGAGTAACGGACATCGCTAAAAACGGCCATCACAGAAGTTGGAAAGAAAAACATAGGTACAAAGAAGGTAACTGCGAAGATAGCATGGGTAACAGAAGAAACACTTTAGTCGATCAATGAAAGGAGGAAGTACAAAAATGTTCCGGGAAACTCAGGAATACACAACTACAAGTCGCTGAGGAATGAGATAAGTAGGAAGTGCAGGGAAGCTAAGTCGAAATGGATGCATGAAAAATGTGAAGAAATCGAAAAAGAAATGATTGGCGGAAGGACAGACTCAGCATACAGGAAAGTCAAAAGAGCCTCCGGTGACATTAAAAGCAACGGTGGTAACATTAAGAGTGCAACGGGAATTTCACTGCTACATGCAGAGGAGAGAGCATGTAGGTCGAAAGAGTACATTGAAAGCCTCTATGAGGGGCAAGATTTGTATGATACGATAAAAGAGGAAACAGGAGTCGATTTAGAAGAGGTAAGAGATCCAGTATTAGAACCAGAATTTAAAAAAAAAGATTAGGAGGATTTAAGATGAAATAATGTAGAAGGGATAGATAACATTCCCTCAGAATTTCAAAATAATTGGGGGAAGTGGCAACAAAACGACTGTTCACGTCGGTGTGTAGAACGTATGAGTCTTGAGAGATACCATCTGACTTTCGGAAAAATACAGTCCACATGATTCCGAAGACTGCAAGTGTTGACAAGTGCGAGAATTATCGCAGAATTAACTTATCAGCTCATGCATCGAAGTTGCTGACAAGAATAATCTACAGAAAAATGGAAAAGAAAATTGAGGATTAGATATATGATGATCAGATTAGCTTTAGAAAAGGTAAACGCACGAGAGAGACAATTCTGACGTTGCGGTTGATAATGGAAGCAAGACTAAAGAAAAATAAAGACACGTTCATAGGATTTGTGGACCTGAAAAAGACCTTCGACAATGTAAAATGGTGCAAGATGTTCGAAATTCTGTGAAAAATAAGGATTAGCAACAGGGAGAGACAAGTAATATACTATATGTACAAGAGCGAAGAGGGATTAATAATAGGAAGAGACGGGTAATATACAATATGTACTAGAGCCAAGAGGGAATAATAAGAGTGGACGACCACAAACGAAGTGCTCGGATTAAATAGGTTGTAAGACAGGGATATGGTCTTTTCCCCTACTGTTCAATTTGTACATCGAAGAACCAATTATGGAAATACAAGAAAGGTTCAGGAGTGGAATTGAAATTCAAGGTGAAAAGATATCAATGATACGATTCGGTGATGACATTGCTATCCTGAGTGAAAGTGAAGAAAAATTACGTGATCTGCGGAACGGAGTACAGAATATGAATTGAGAGTAAATCGAAGAAAGACGAAGGTAATGAGAAAGTGCAGAAATGAGAACAGCGAGAAACTTATCAACGTTGATGGTCAGTAAAATAACCAATGACGGACGGAGCAAGGAGGACATTAAAAGCAGACTGGCAATGGCGAAAAGGGCATTCCTGGCCATGACAAGTCTGCTAGTATCAAAAACAGACCTTGATTTGAGGAACAAATTTCTGAGAACGTATGTTACAGTATGGTATGGTAGTACAGTATTGTATGGTAGTGGAAGCCGGAACAGAAAAGCATCGGAACATTTGAGATGTGGTGCTACAGACTAATGTTAGATGGGCTGATAAGCTAAGGAATGAGGAGGTTTTGTGCAGAATCGGAGAGGGAAGTAATATGGAAAAACACTGATAAGGAGAAAGGACAGGATGATAGAACATCTGCTAAAACTTGAGGGAATGACTTCCATGGTACTAGAGGGAATAGTGGAGGGCAAAAACTGTAAAGGAAGACAGAGTTGTATTGCGTATACGTTCACGTTGTGCACATCAATTTTGCGGAATTAAAGATCCTTTCAATACGCATACCTCCTTAACGAAGCATTTGAGGACCTATGTTCATATAACACTTTTTGTTCACAAGTACTTATACGTTCACTGTGTAAAATATTGACCTTTCCTCTCCAAAGACCCTGAATAGGCGTTGCCGACCGCAGCCTAGCATTCCGTCTGTTTACATATCTCCGTATTTTAATATGAATGCCTATACCAGTTTCTTTGGCGCTTTAGTGTATTTCCGTGGTACAACGGCTGCTTCATTAAATTTCGGGTGTGCAACCGCAAAATGCAGCTTCTTCTAATAACATGGAATGTGAGGACACTTCTGCAAGTAGGAAAGCTACAGAATGCAAAACAGGAGATGAAAAGGAACAGATCAGATGCCCTCTGTTTGTGTGAAATGAGATTATAAACTCTTTTACTAAGGGAAATCAAGAGTGGTGCAAACGGAGTAGGAATATTGATAGTGCAAAAGCTGAAAAATAAGGTAATGAAGGTACAACATATTGACGGAAGATTGATGATGATACGACTGAAGGGTAGTTCAAGAGATTTGCTATTAATACAGGTAAATATGCCAACCAGCCAGCACAGAGATGAGGAAGTGGAAGAATATTATGAGAAAATACAAGAACTCATCGAGAAAGAAAATAGAAATGCCTGCATTATCATCATGGGGGACTGGAATGCAGTGGTGAGTGAAGGAAGAGATGAAGATGCAGTAGGAAAATTTGGATTAGGAATAAGAAATGAGAGAGGTGAACGACTAATTAGTTTCTGTAAAGAAAATTCGTTAGCAGTGGGTAACACATTATTTGAACACCACAAAAGGAGACGTTACACATGGATATCAAATTTTCATAGGGAAAGATGTTAGCTGGACTACATCCTGATACAAAATAGGTTTAGGAACTGTTTGAAGAATGCTAATGCTTATCCAGGAGCGGATATAAATTCGGACCACAACCTAGTGATGGGAGAAATAAAAGTGAAGTTGAAAAAAGTCTGGAGAGGTAAAGGAAAGGAAAGACTAACCACAGAAAGACTCAGAGGTAGGAAAGGCATCAGATTTGGAGAACAGATCAATGGAAAAATTGCAAAGAGGTAGTGTTGATGAAAGTGTTAATGACAAGTGGATAAAAATGAGGGAAGGAATCATGGACTCTGCCAAAGAAGTACTAGGAATTAGAGTATCCCAAAGCACCAGGAAAGAATGGATAACAGAAAACATGTTGAAAAAGATGAAAGAGCGCAGAAGGTGGAAAAGTGTAGAAACTAAAGAAGGCAAAAAGAGGTACAGGAAACTGAATAATGAATTAAGAAGAGAAACTGAAGAAGCAGAAATGCGACGAAATAGAGAAAATGGAGAGAGAGGGAAAGTATGAAATGATGTATAGACTGTCTAGTGAGATAGTTTTTGAACATAAAAGAAAGGGGAATAACATGGAAATAGAAAGAGCGGGTGGTACTCTAGCAGAAGAACCACAGGAGGTTTTGAACAGATGGCAAGAATATATTGAATGTCTGTATAAGGGGGATGAAATGCAAAACGGAGTTAAGGTTGAAGCGGAGCAATATGTGCTGGGAGATGGAAAGGGATTTACCATCTTGGAAGCAGAAGTAGAAAAGGCGCTGAAGGAGATGAAGAATAGGAAAGCATGTGGAATAGATGATTTGTCAGCAGAACTGTTGAAGAGTGTGGGAAACAAGGCAAGAAAGGAAATAGTCTACCTCTGTAACGAGATGTATGACAAAGAGGAGTGGCCTGAGGATTTCGCTGCAGCAGTTATGATACCAATAGAGAAAAAGAGAAATACTAAAAAATGTGAAGAGCACCGGGCCAGCAGTCTAATTTCTCATGCAGCTAAAGTCTTGCTGAGAGTGTTGAATAAAAGGTTATATGGCAAGCTGGATAGAGGTATTGCAGAGGAGCAGTTCGGATTTAGAAGAGGAAAATGAACAAGAGATGTTATTGGCCTGCTAAGAACTATAGGGGAAAGATATATGGAAAAGGGTAGAGAAATCTTTGCTGTTTTTATAGATTTAGAAAAGGCGTTTGACAGAGTTCAGTGGAACAAGCTGATGGATATCTTGAAGAGGAAAGGAGTAGATTGGAAAGAAAGACGAGTGATACAGAATCTATATTTGCACCAGAAAGTAAGGATAAGGATTGGAAATGAAATGTCCGAAGGAAGCAGAATTGGACGAGGTGTTAGACAAGATTGTTGCCTTGCCCTACTGTTGTTTAACTCATACCTGGAAGAGATTATTGCGAAAAGCTTAGATGGGAAAAGAGGAATATGTATTGGTGGAAAGAGAATAGAATGTATAAGATTTGCTGATGACATGGTATTAGTGGCAGAAAGTGAGCGGACAGTGAATAACATGCTCAAAGATCTGAATGAAACTTGTGTGGAATATGGGATGCAAATAAACACAGCAAAAACAAAGAGTATGGTCATCTGTACAAGACGCAGACTGTCCAATATTAAAATAGGACAATCTACCATTAGCTAAGTAAGTGAATTTAAATATCTCGGAAGCACAACAACTGAAGACTTGAGATGTCACCAGGAGGTGAAAACTCGAACTGCCATAGCGAAGGAGGCATTCAACAGAAATTAGATAAAGGACTAAGGAACAGGCTTGGCAAATATTTTGTCTGGAGTGTGGCACTATATGGGGCAGAAACATAGACACTGAGACGAGAGGATGAAAGAAGGTTAGAATCATTTGAGATGTGGATGTGGAGGAGAATGGAGAGAATAAGCTGGTTGGAAAGAGTGAGTAATGAAAGAGTATTGGAAAGGGTTGGTGAGAGAAGATGTCTGCTGAAGGTTGTAAGAGAAAGGAAAAAGAACTGGTTGGGACATTCACTGAGACGGGAGTGCTTGCTAGTAGATGCTTTGGAAGGATTGTTTTGTGGGAAAAGACTGAGAGGAAGAAGGATATACAAGATGATAGACGACATAAAGGGAAGAGGAAATTATGCAGACCTGAAGAGGATGGCAGAAGACCGGACAGCCTGGGGAACTACCACGTGAAAACCTGCCTTTGGGCAGAACACATGATGATGATGATGATGATGATGATGATGATGATGATGATGATGATGATGATGATGATGATGATGATGAGCCGCAAAATGCAGCTTCTCCTAATATTTTGGCTACATATTGTTCAGTTTGGATAACTCATGGAATCCGGCGCTCTCTTACAAACACGTGGTGACACTGCAGTTCGGAGAGTTATGTCGACATTCCAGCGTGGACAGACTGCGCAGCTACAGATATAATTCATTCAAATTGTTCTTCTTTGCCACCGATCAACGTCTTTGGTAACTGTGTTTCTATGGCCGCATGCGCAGTGGTGAGGTCCACGAGTTTAAAAGGTTGGAGTGGGTGCCAGAGCGTCAGTCTTTTGGTTCAATCTAAAGACGGCTGAACGATATGCAACCGAAATTTTACAAGAAGAAGCTGAATTAATGTGTCTGCACACCCGAAATGTAATGAAGTAGGGAAAGCAGTAGTTTTCTCGTCATCTTGCACACGTTGTAAAAGGCGCATTTTGACAATTACATGGTTGTTTAAAGTTTCTGCAGAAAGAGAAAGTTGGTTTCCATTCATGAAACGGTCTCTGTCATCGTACAATTTGGCAGGAAACCAAAAGTAGCGCATCATTTGCGAAATACTGGAGAGGGTAGCCGGTGATGTGCAATGGAACGTACTTCGATGCATTCTTCTCGGGATGCAATTTCTTTTTCTCTCTCGACGAGATAACAACAGTTTTGAAGCTTCTTGATCAAATTCCTTACCTAATGATAAAAATATACGTCGCAGTGTTGCATAAGCTGTCGAGGGCTGCTTGAAAATCAAAATGAAACTAACGGAATTCGAAGTTCTTAACGCTTTGATTACCGTACATTCTTGGAAAGTTATTTTCAGAGTCCTCGAGGATGTTGTAAGTACAGTTCTTTCTTGGAAACTAACTCCAAATTTTACTTAGCCTTTGCTTTTCATGTCTTCTATGAAAGTATTATTAAATACAGTATATTGAGCATTATTTCGGTTAAGCAGATACTGAAAATAAGTCAACGACCGTCGGATTACCGTTGTGTACACTTTACGCTGCGCCAAATGCAGCCTCGAAGCTGCGCTAATACCAGTGGCTCGCGTCTCTCCCGGCCTCGTCAGAAATACAATTTTTTCTGAACGACTGGCCATCAGGAGCTCCAACTTCTGCCAATCTATCAAGGCGAGTATCTCAGCGTTCATTTATACCAATACCTATTTAAGCGTACTAACAGTGATGCACGAGGATCGTTAAATAAGTAATGCTACGTTTTCGTTTTCTCGTCGAATTTCGGCTTAAAATATGCGGAATTTATTGTGGGACATCGCGAAATATTCTCGTTTGAGCATCTATAGTTACATGAAGCTCGGATAGGCGGCGAAGCTCTAAGTAACTTCAAAACGGCGTCGGTAAGGGAGGTGCAATCCGTGTAGGGAGTTGACATTGAGTTTCTTTTGGCGAAAAAATAAAGCATCATAGAGATTCTTAGGTGCTTGTGGAATATCTGCTGGCACCCAGCAGTGAACAAAAGCATGGTGAGCCGTTGTGCGAGTCGTCTGTCATCACCGCTGCTGTGACTCCTGCACTGTTGGAAAGTGTGGACACTCTCATTCGAGTTGATCGATGGATCTCAATAAAACACCTCGCTGCTCAACTGGACGTCTCTGCTCGTAGTGCTGACACACTCGTCCACCAGGTGGGTTACTCAACGATGAGTGCCCCCAGGGTTCCTTACTGCCTAACGTAAGATTATAAAGAGCAACGAACTACCATCTGTTCGGAATTACATGCGCGTTACGAGGCTCACCATGACAATATTTTGTCGAACATCGTCGCAAACTTCATCACTTCATACCGAAAACAAAACGGCAATCAATGGATTGGCGCCACACCTCCTCCCTTCCGAAGAAAAAGTTCAATGCCACACCCTGAGTCGGCAAACAACTCATGGCAACAGACTTCGGGCACTCTGAAGGCGCTAGTCTGTTTAATGTCCTTCGTCAGGGTGCAACGATTAATTCTGAAGTGTATTGTGGACCCCCCCCCCCTATCCCCTCCCAGGAAATTTAAGAAACGACGTCGTCTTGTTTAACGCCATAAAAATGGAAACTAACTGCTCTTTCTCCATGACAACGCAACGTCTTAATGGAGCTCACACAGCATTGGACTGTTTACCCCATCCACTCTACATCTCGGATCTCGGACATTCCGAATTTCATCTGTCTGGCCCAATGGTGAATGCGCTCCGTGTGGAACAGTACGTGGGTGACGGTGAGATTACTGATGCAGCAAGACGTTGGCTCCGACGTAGCCAAGTAGAGTAGTACCATGTGGGTATACAGGCCTCCACAGTAAGGTGGCGTACTTGACGGAGATCACGTTGAAAAATAGGGTTTTGTAGCCAAAAAAGTGGGGAATAATACGGTGTATTGGAAACTTGATTATAACTAATCCGCTTTTAGGAAGAAATTGTGTTACATTACTTACTTAGCGCTTCTAGTACATGTATGCCTGTATAGCGAGAGCGTCAACACATAATACAAATGATTCTGTTGCTACGTATGCTTTAGAGGTTCCAGACCAGAAAACATGTTGGGGTTTAAAACCCTAAAGTGAACGACGATTCGCATATCGGTCAGATCAGCAGCTCTACACCTTCATTGCCTACAGGCTACACTTCAGTATGAAAAACGATATTTGAAAAAAGAGCAGTTAGATAAATACAATTCATTGTTAGCTTTGCCACCATCAAAAACAAAGTATGTCCTTTTCCTGCGCCTGCCTTAAACGTAGTAATCATGAGGGAATGAAGTTACACACAGTAGTGATCATACCCTAACCAAATTATCTAAGTTATTAGGAAAAATGGTTATTTGGAATACCACAGCAAATCGCTTTATCAGAGAGTCCAAGAACGTGCTAACGGCTTTCTTATTTCTTACGAAAACTCCGCAAAATCTTTTGAAATCAAGTGGACACATACAGGTTGAAAAGTGCAAAACGAAACCGAATTTTTTTTTTTTTCATTTTCTATGCAAAATGTTATATTACTTGGGAGGCAGAAAACATCTTTTAGAGGCCATCGTGATGATGGCTGTTTTCTCAAAAGACTCTAAACTTTCAAATGAAGGTAACTTTTAAAGAACTGGTGATATTTCATGTCGAAGAATGTGGAGATGCTGAATTAGCGTCACAGTATAGCTCTGGCAGCAAAATAGGTACATTTCCTAGTAAAATTGTATACAATGATTTTGTTTACTGCTATGGCGAAGATATTATTTCCCAGATATAACACAGAATCAAAGAAAATGGATTCTAAAATACTGAGATCGATGAGACCACGGATATTAGTCACAAGACTCAGACGAAAATTTTTCTTAGACACATTTACCAAAATGCAATCAGAAAAGTCCGCGAGAGCCAGAGAAAGTCTGTGGAAATCAACTCTCAAAGTTAACCTCAGACGTAAAATAAACGAAGATTTCTCTTCAACTACTGAAAGTGACAGTGGAGTCTTTTGTGGATGACAAAGATGCCAATATTTATAAGACAGACGAAGATAATAAAGATATCCCAATGACTGGAGTAAAATTAGGTGAAAATGGGTTAAACTCTATGAGAAGGCCTAAGCTCGATGTTAGGAACTGTATTGGCATTCAACATATGGATGCTCTGTTATGAGTTCAGAGTTTGTGGGAGCAGTCACTACAATATAGAAAGAATGCAACAGCGTTGGTCGAGCCCCTTGTTTTAATCATTCTCTGAGCTGTCCTGAGGTGCAATTAGAGCGGAACTTAATTAGGATCATTAAAGAGTTGGTAACGTTTTTTTGGTCTTGGCCAGGAAGAAATTCTGTAGTCATAAAGCATTCAGGGAATTAGCTAGTCGCCTTGAGTGAGTCCGTCTCCAGCGCTACTATTGCCGGAAGCAGAGGAAGAAGTACGGCGTGAAACGTGGCGTGCTCTGAGAGAACTAAGCCGACAAAATCAAACATTACCAGCAGAGAGCGGGCGGCTATTCGGGACCTGAGAGAGTGCCCTGAGATTACCTGCTGACAGAGGCAACGCTAATGTTGTTCTTTCCCACAAGGACTGCATTGGGAAGTTGCAGAGCCTGCTAGATGTCGACTTCTGCGGGGAGATCAACGCCGACCCTCAAAGAAGGTGAAGAACAAGGTTAGAGCTCTTCTCAAGGACGCCAAGAAACTGTTACCTGCAGGGCCTGTACCGCCATGACTTCATGGAGTCCCTAACGTTCACAAAGATGGGATGTCGTTGTGCTCCATTTTCAGCCACCTTAGGGCACCTACATATTTGCTGGAAAAATACCTGACGGAAAAACTAAGAAATTATGTGGATAAAAGCACTCATCAGTATGTAATTCTGTGGATTTTGTAAAACGCCTCGACAACTTCAGGGTGAAAGACAAAGATACTTTGGCGAGTTTTGACGTCGTTTCGTCATTCGCTAGAGTACCTTTACAAGAGTTACTAGAGCTTATTGATCAGACATTTGACGCCAAGATCACCGATCTTTTCAGGCATATTATGAGCTCCACGTACTTTTTGTTTAATGGAGAATAGTACGAAGAACCGGAAAGAGTCGCAATGGGCAGCCTACTCTCACCTATGGTCGCGAATTTGTGTATGAGTACTTCGAGGAGGAAAACCCTGGTTTTTTTTTCGTTACGTAAATGACACGTTTTTGTTCAGACCAATAAAAAATGGACAAACGCCTTGGAACTCATTACATCCAAACTATTGAGACCAAAGGAGAAGGAAGATTACCATTCCTGGTCGTCATGGTCAAGAGAAGATCTGATGACACCCTGGGCCACGGTGTGTATCGGACGAAAACGCGCAGTGACCTGTATTTGCACGCAGAGAACTGCCACCACACTTCGCAGAGGAATCGTGTACTAAAAACGGGCCGGCCGGGGTTCCGAGCGGTTCTAGGCGCTGGAATCGCACGACCGCTACGGTCGCAGGTTCGAATCCTGCCTCGGGCATGGATGTGTGTGATGTCCTTAGGTTAGTTAGGTTTAAGTAGTTCTAAGTTCTAGGGGACTAATGACCTCAGCAGTTAAGTCCCATAGTGCTCAGAGCCATTTGAACCATTTGTACTAAAAACGCTTGTACACAGGGCGCGTACAGTTTCAGTCGCAGGGAGTCTGACAAGGACCTGGAACACGTCAGGACTATTTTCCGACAAAAATTGGTACCCAGAATGACAAGTTATGCACACTCTCCATCCCACCACAACAGTACCATCTATGGAAACGGAAGAAGAGAAGGAAAAAGATGCAGCCACTGTCTTGTGTCGTACACTGGACCACTATCGGGAAAAATCGGGCTCATATTTAAATAGAACCGAGTAAAAACCCCTTCTTGCCCGTCCAACAAAACACGAGCAATATTGGAAAGTGTCGAAGACGATCTCGGTTTGCAGAAGTCCGGCGTAAGCCAGATTCCCACTATCGACGTTGCCGCGAACTCCGGAGGAACACTCGACTAATGTATCCCAAGTCAGGGAAGCAGAACACTCGTTATTTGGGAACGACGCGATGGAATACTACCGTAACAGGATTATGCTACAGGCTTCCAGACACAGGGACAGCGTCGTTAGAGAGACCATAGCAATTTGTACCAGCACCGATCTCATCAACCGAGGTGTAGGTTATAATCCTAGTGAGGCTTGGGAACCAGCGCTGAGGTTAATTAAGAAGGCTCTCAGGAAACAAAACTATTTGGCGAGCAGGGCGGATTGGACGCTAACATCGACGACTACATAGACGCTGACGCGCGGCAGCCGGGACATTAGTCGACCGCGCGCTTACAGGAGCTCGGTTCGTCACCACACCTGACGATGGCAACATGTCTGATCGCCGAAATATTGTGCTCTTTGGACACTATGAACCGGCAGTACACCCGTGGACTGTTCCATCACCAAATACTCCAGGAGAAACTGAAGAATCATCTAAATGTTTTCCATTGTATCGGGGAATATTCGTGCCTGAGACATCCATTGTAAATTCGTGTTAGCAGCACTGTCGGTTTTCTTGGCAGCTGTTTTAATTGTTCCCTTGTTTCCCGCGGGCTGGGCCTGTGGCTCACTTTACATCCAAGCTCCTAATTATTTTTCGGATCTCAGTCGGGGTCGTCAGTGGTGGAATTTTTCTCTCGGTGTTTTTCTGACTTTTCCGCTCTTTGCCTTATTCCATTGTCTTCGGCGTTCGGCTTATCAATGTTAGGTATACTGATAGTATTTGCTCTCCCTAAGTCTTTGCAGATACACACTTAAAATAACAGATCAAAGAATAAGCCGGCTGCTTTGTGGGTAGCAGTCTATGATGACTTTTGTTCGCGAAAACATCTTACAATTTCCAGCCCTCTTTGATTTGCGTAGGAAGTGGTGCATTCTGTCTTACCACTTTTCATTTTCCACTCGATCGCACGTCGGTGTACTTCTCGATTACGCCTCTTCGATTAACTGTTGATTGTGGCTGTGATATGCAGCAACAAATGTTATTCTTCCATGTGCTGTTTCAATCAATACTGCTGTTGCTTCTAAGTTCGTTAATTGTGGTAGGGTTTCTCTATGTGAGAGTGTTTTGTAAGACCCTCAGGGTCTGTTTGCCCCATCAGTCCTTTAAGCTGTCATGTTACTTAATCTAAATCTTTGCGTTGGCCCCTGATGGGGATTGTATTACAAGTTGTATGTCGATCTTGTGTATTGTTACAGAATTTCCCAGTTCCATATTTTGATTGGTAATTCCGTTTCCATTCCATATTCCAAATACAAGATCTTGGCGGGTGACATGCCTATTGGCCATTACGAGGTGCGAGAAATTTTGCTATTCCTTTTGGTATGGCCATTAGTTAACACCAAAACTAATGAATTTCTCAACAGTAGTGATTTGCATGGCAAACAAAAAATATCTGTACGTAATGGAGCTTATCACGCAAACTTCTAAAAACATTATTAGTGCACCACATATAACACCAAACATAATGGCCATACCAGAGGTAATATTAAAATTATTCGCGTCTCGAAATGTCCAATAGGCATGTCACGCGGCAAGATCTTATATTTTGAATATGGGATGAAAACGGAATTTGCAATCAAAATATGGAGCTTGGGGATTTTATAAGAAGACACAAGATCCACATACAGCTTGTAATGCTATCCCCATCTGAGGACAACGCAGAGATTTAGATTAAATAACAAGGCAGCTTGTAGGAATGATTAGGGAAACAGACCCTGAGGGTCTTACGAAACGCGCTCACACAGCATAGAGAAACCCTACCGCAATTAAATAACTTAGAAGCAACAGCAGTATTGACTGAACAGCAAACGGAAGAATAACGTTTGTTGGTGCATATCACAGCACCAAACAACAGTATTCGAAGAGGAGTTACCGAGAATTACACCGTCGCGCGATCAAGTGGAAAATGAAAAAGTGGTAAGACAGACTGCAACACTTCCACTTACAAATCAAAGAATGCTGGAACATTGTAAGATGTTTGCACGAACAAAATTCATCAAAGTTGCTATCCAGTGAGCAGCCGGCTTATTCTTTGATCTGTTATTTTAAGTGGAAGTATTTGCAAAGACTTATGGAGAGCAAAATACTATCAGTATACCCAACATTGATAAGCTGGACGCCGAAGACAGCAGAGTAAGGTAAGAGCGGAAAAATCAGAAACACAGCGAGCAAATAGAGCCACTACTGCGAGCTCGACTGAGATCCGAAAAATAATTAGGAGCTTGGATATAAAGTGAGCCACAGACCCAGGCGGGAAGCAAGTAAATAACTGAAACAGCTGCCAAGAAAACGACAATGCTGCTATCACGAATTTACAATGGATCTCTCAGGCACGAATATATCCCGATCCAATGGAAAACATTTAGGTGATTCTTCAGTTTCTCCCTGACTATTTGGTGATGGAACAGTCCACGGGTGTACTGCCGTTTCATAGTGTCCAAAGGGCACAAAATTTCGGCAATCAGACATGTCGCCATCGTCAGGTGCGGTGGCGAACTGAGCTCCTGAGGGCGCGCGATTGACTAATATCCTCTGCAACAGGAGACGCTAGCGTCGGCATCTATGAATAAGTCGAAAGAAGTATTCTGGCCGCCCTGATAGCCAGGTCGTTTTGTTTGCTGAGGGCCTTCTTAACTGAACTCAGTGCTGGTTCCCAAGCTTCGCTAAGATTATAACCGCTACCTCGGTTGATTGTCTCTGGTACGAATTTCTACGGCCTCTCTAACGCTGTGGCAGTATTTTAAAATCTGTGCCATGATCCTGGAACGGCAGCACTCCGTCACGTGATTCACGGACAAACAGTGCTCTGCGACGTCTTCTTGTTGCGATACATCAGTCGAGTGTTTCTTTGGCGTTCCCGGTGACGTCGACACTCGGCACATTGACGTGAAACCTGGATTATGCTGTCCTTACGCAAACCGAGATCATCCTTGACACTTCCCAATAATGCTCGTATTTTTCAGCGCGGGCAAGGGAGCGTTTTTACTAGGTTCTTGTTCATTCTGCGCCCGATTTTTCCCGATAGTGCTCCAGTGTACGGCACAAAAGGCAGTGGCTGCACCTTTCTCCATCTCTTCTTCCGTTTCCATAGGTGGGTGGGTCGGAGAGCACGCCTAATCTGCGATTATGGATACCATTTTATTTCGGGATACAGTTCTGAGGTGTTCCAGCTCCTGGGGCAGACTCTCTACGTCTGACATAGTGCGTGCCATGTGGACTAGCGTTTTTAGTACACCATTCCTTTGAGAAGTGTGGTGGCAGCTATCTGGAGCAAATAAACGTCAGTGTGTGTTTTCTACTGTACACACCGTGGCCCAGGATGCCATCAGCTCTTCCCTTCACCATGACGTCCAGGAATAGTAATCTTCCTCCTGCTTCGGTCTCAGTAATGAATTGGATGGTGGGGTGTATGGAGTTCAAATGTGTAAGGAACTGAAGGAGTTTGTCTATTCCGTGTGGCCATATGACGAACGTGCGGAAAAAACACGTGGGTTTCCCCTTGGACACCAAACATTCTACTCTATAGTACTCATATACAAATTGGCTACCACAGGCGAAAGCCGGATGGCCACTGCAACTCCTTCCGTTTGTTCATAGTATTCTCCATTAAACAGAAAGTACGTGGAGGTCAGGATATGCTTGAAAAGGTCGGTGGTCTTCTCGTCAAATTCCTGACCAATAAGCTCTAGTGACTCTCGTAGTGATACCCTGGCGAATAACGAAACGACGTCTTTCTTTTTCACCCTGAAATAGTCGACGCGTTTTACAAAATCCACAGAATTACAAATTGATGAGTGCTTTTACCCATATACGAGGGCGGTTTAGAAAGTAACCTCCGATTGGTCACAGTGCGGGTTGTGGGGGGAGTAGCGACGCCATCTGTGCGTTCACGCACTCAACAGGTCATTCGGCATCAAGCCGTGGTCGAGTGAACGTCGTACCTGCGCTAGTTTAGTTTTTGTGGCAGTTTGAAATGTGTGCTGCAATAGAAAACCCCGCCAAATGTGAAGTGCGTGCTGTCATAATGTTTTTTACAGCCAAAGGATATTCTGCAGCAGCTAT
Source organism: Schistocerca piceifrons (assembly GCF_021461385.2). Classification (NCBI taxonomy): domain Eukaryota; kingdom Metazoa; phylum Arthropoda; class Insecta; order Orthoptera; family Acrididae; genus Schistocerca; species Schistocerca piceifrons. The sequence continues at coordinate 171,837,312 of NC_060140.1, forward strand.
TCATCGTGAGCTTTGTGCCGTGTATGGACAAAGAGTTATGAGTGAAGGAGTTGTCCGTGAACGGGTACGTTTATTTAAAAGTGGACGAGAAAACGTTCATGATGAAGAGAGGAGTGGTAGACCATCATTGGTGACTGACGAACTCGTTCAGACAGTTGATGCAAAAGTTCGTGAAAATCGACGTTTCTCAATGTCGGAGTTGTCTGCTGGTTTTCCACAGATTTCTAAGACTCTCTTGTACGAGATAGTGACAGCAAGATTGGGTTACCGTAAGTTCTGTGCACGATGGGTGCCCAAAATTCTTACCGACCACCACAAAACTCAAAGAATGGCCTCTGCATTAGACTTTCTGTCACGTTATGAGGACGAAGGAGAACCATTGTTAAACAGAATCGTGACCGGTGACGAAACCTGGATTAAGTACGTGAACCCTGAGACAAAAGAACAATCAAAGATGTGGGCACATTCAAATTCGCCTACCAAACCAAGAAAAGCCTCGCAAGATTTTTCTGCCAGAAAACTGATGGCAACGGTGTTTTGGGATGCCAAAGGGGTGTTGTTGGTTGAATTCATGGAACGTGGTACGACCATTAATCAAGACGTGTACTGTGAAACAATAAAAAAGTTACGACGGGCTATACAGAACAAACGCCGTGGTATGCTGACTTCCGGTATTGTTTTTTTTCCCCACGATAACACCCGTCCTCACTCTGCTCGCAGAACAACGGCCCTTCTTGAGTCCTTCAAGTGGGACGTTATCAACCATCCACCTTACAGCCCAGACCTGGCGCCAAATGATTATCACCTCTTCATGCATTTGAAGAAATGGCTCGGGTCACAGCGGTTTGATGACGACGAAGAGCTCAAAGATGCGGTCACAGGCTGGCTCCAGGCACAAGCGGGTGATTTTTATGCAGAAGGAATTTCAAAGCTTGTGAAGAGATACGATAAGTGCCTCAATCGCTATGGAGACTATGTAGAAAAATAGTGCAAAGATGTAGTTGTAAGATGTATATATTAAAATATTTTTATTTAACTTGTTGTATTTTTTTAAATCAACCGGAGGTTACTTTCTGAACGGCCCTCGTAATTGCTTGGTTTTTCGGTCAGGTATTTTTCCAGCTAATATGTAGGTGCTCTAAAGATGCTGAAAATGGCGCCCAAGGACACAGCATCTTTTTGAGTTTTAGGGAGTCCATGAAGTCTTAGTGGTACAGGTCCTCGAGAAAACAGTTTCTTGGCGACACGCCCTGGTAAATCTGCGTCTTTCAAAATGTTTGAAATGGCTCTGAGCGCTATGGGACATAACAGCGGAGGTCATCAGTCCCATAGAACTTAGAACTACTTAAACCTAACTAACCTAAGGACATCACACACATCCATGCCCGAGGCAGGATTCGAACCAGCGACCGTAGCAGTCGCGCGGTACCAGGCTGAAGCGCCTAGAACCGCTCGGCCACTCCGGCTGGCTCGGCGTCTTTGAGAAGAGGCCTAATCTTGTTCTCCACCTTCTTTGAGGGGTCGGCGTTGATCTCCCCGTAGGAGTCGTCATCTTACAGGCTCGACATGTTCTCAGTGTAGTCCTTGTGGGAATTAACAACATTAGCGTTGCCTCTGTCGTCAGGTGAGACATCAATCACAGGGCGCTCTCTCAGGTCCCGAGTAGCCGCCCGCTCTTTGCTGGTAACGTTTGACTTTGTAGGCTTCTTTCTCGTCAGAGCACGTCAGGTTCCACGACTTACTTCTTCCTCTGCTTCAGGCAGTAGTCGCGCCGCAAATTGTTCAACTGTACTGGACCGATGTGCACTTAGAGATGGGAGAAAAGTTATGTCCCTTTTCCAGAACTGAAAGCGCAGCGTCACTCAGCTTTGTGTCAGTCAGATTGACGACAATCTGGCACGGGGCCTACAGGCCGCCCCTCCTCCCTGCTACCACCGGGAGTCCGCTTCCGTCAACTGCTCCATTCTCTTTCCTTCCGCTTTCCTAAAACCTTCTTGACAACTTGGGGTACAGCACCGCCTTGGCTCCGTCCCCGGATCTGCCTGCTCCGTGACATTTGTCGATTTCCCAAGGATGGTACCCCTTCACTTGTTTATCGTCGGGCATTTGCTGCTCTATGTGCACAAATGACGGACGCCACATTTATTTACACCGACGGCTCGAAAACATCGTTAGGTGTAGGAAGTGCCTATATTGTTGGCGACACCCCAAATCACTTTCGGCTTCCCGACCAGTGTTCGGTTTATACTGCGGAGCTTTACGCTGTTCTCCAGGCTCTCCACTACATCCACCGCCATCAGCGGATGCAGTACGTTATCTGCTCAGATTCTCTCAGCTCTCTCCTGAGTCTCCAAGCTCTTTATCCTGTGCACCCTCTGGTCCACCGGATTCAGGACTGTCTGCGCTTGCTCCCCCTGGGGGGCGTCTCCGTGGCGTTCCTCTGGCTCCCGGGACACGTTAGTATCTGTGGAAATGAGGCGGCCGATATTGCAGCCAAGGCTGCAGTCTCTCTTCCTAGGCCAGCTATTCAATCGATTCCTTTCACCGATCTACGGAGCGTTTTATGGCGACGTGTTGTTCATTTATGGCACACGCATTGGTCGACACTTACCCATAATAAATTGCGGGACGTGAAAGCTCTTCCTTGTGCTTGGACCTCTTCCTCCCGAACGTGTCGTCGGGAGGAGGTAATTTTAACTAGACTCCGGATAGGGCACTGTCTTTTTAGCCATCGACATCAGACGTCAGGATTTTGTTCAAAAACTTATTTTCTAGCTCATTTACAAATATTTCAGCTAAAACATTCATAAAACCGAAAAGATTCTTGCAGATAATAACATAGTTGAGGTCAAGAGAAATACTGTGAACAAATTTGTCAGATATAAGGAAAGTGAAAGAAATATGTATATGTTTAGTCAGGGTGAAATGGTACAACTTGTGGAAGTTTTAGAACTTGTCTTGTCATTTAACTATTACAATGAAATGAACACCCTTAGCTGCTTACAAGCGTTGACATGCAACGGGGGCAGATGAAAATGTGCGCCCCGACCGGGACTCGAAACCGGGATCTCCTGCTTACGTGGCAGACGCTCTATCCATCTGAGCCACCGAGGACACAGAGCATAGCGCGACTGCAGGGATTTATCTCTGGCACGCCTCCCGCGAAACCCACATTCTGAACGTATTGTCCCGCACTACATTCGTAGTGCCCCCGCCCCGGTCGGGGCACACATTTTCATCTGTCCCTGTTGACCTATGTCAACGCCTGTAAGAAGCTAAGGGTATTCATTTCATTGTAATTTCATTCTAACGAGCTGCATGGTCACCGGTGGTATCTGTTCTTTCGGACATGTCCGAAAGAACAGATACCATCTTGGTATATGTATTGTCATTTAACTATTTTAAATTTAACAATATTTTTTGTCAGAAGAATGGCCTCGCAATGGGCAACAGTTGGTGTAGTACTTTAGCTGAAATATGTGTAAATGGTAGGACGGCAGTATACCGAAAACGGTAATAAAGTGTAAGAAATCTGTGTGATCAAGACGGACTTGTAAAAGTAATTGTTGATTGGCGCTGAAATATGCTGCAACGTACGTTATTCGTCTATGTGCTGTTTCAGTCAATGCCACTGTTGCTTCTAAGTTCGTTAATTCTAGTAGGGTTTCTCGGTGATTTGTAAGCGTGATTCAACAAGAATACTGCAGTTCCATCTCATTGTATGTTTGGCCTATCTGTTCTATAATACATACCTTAATCTAAATTTTTGCAGATGCACTGAACAGTACACATACGACCTGTGCAAACTACCAAGGGGGGAGGGAAAAGAAAAGTGCGCTAATTGCAAAGGAGCGCACCCAGCCAGTTACTTAGGATGTCCAGAGTACAGAGCTCTAAGGGATAGGCAGAGGGGTAAAAACATCAGCAAAACCCCGAATCACAACAAAAACATACCAGCACCCAGGCCACCCCCCCCCCCCCCCACCACCCCAGAGAAGACAAAATGGCACTGCGAAAACGCAGGATTTCGCCTCCACCGCTTATTCCCGTGCACATGCCGGCGGTGACCCACCAGACCCGCCGAACCACCTACCACCACCACAACCCAGCAGTAACCAGGTTTCCCAAGCTGATGAAAGTCCGAGGGAAGTCTGTCCTCCATGCCCCCCACAAACCAGTCCGCGAGGAGCAGACGAGTCTGTTCCAATCCAACAACTCGCGTCGTCCATCCGACTGCTACAGGCACAGATGACCCAGCTAGCAGGCATTCTAGCCACACTGACGCAGCTCCCTGCCGACCTCAGATCGGCAGCACAGCAGTCGCCTGTGGCAGCGACAGCCTCAGGAAAAACTGTCCCCCACCATGGATAGGAGACTTAATATACAACGTCTCAAAATATGCGCGTTTAACGCAGACAACCTTACTCGCCAACCCATGGAGTTTAGAGAATTCATACAGGAAGAAAACGTTGACATATGCCTAGTGGGAGAAACATTCCTCAAACCAGGACTAAGAGTTTCTGTACCAAACTATAATTGTTACAGAAACTACCGACCCACTCACGGAAGCGGGGTCGCGGTATATGTCAAAAAAGGAATCAGACATCACAAGATATACCCCACCCCCCCCAATACAGCAGAAATAGAAACGGCGGCAATCGAAGTGGCCACAGTAACTGGCTCCCTCACAGTCGTTGCAGTGTATCGCCCCCCTTCCCAAAGGCTAGAAGAGGACGACATAGCTGCACTAAGCCGTATTAGAGGCAAACTACTAATAGCAGGGGACCTAAACGCCAAGCACGTGGACTGGAACTCGAGACACCGAAATCAAGCTGGTCAACAACTGCAACGACTCGCGCGCACACACCAGTTACAAATATGGGGCCCAGAGGAACCGACACACTTCCCAAAGAACGGAGGAAGACCGGAGGTCCTCGACATAGCCATCACAAAGAATCTGGTGGGCTTTGTATACGCGACATCGGTAAACAGAATGTCATCGGACCACAATCCCGTGATTTTTGAGGTCGATATGGGAGAATGGCTCTCTATCCCACAACGGCATGCGATGTCCAAGCGCATCAATAAGGAGCAATTCAGCAACGCTGTAGCAGCTGAACTTGCCCAGACCCCGCCTCCAACTGCAGAGACAGCAGAACAGGCACTAGACGACCTCACAAGAGTGATCCTACAAGCTGCTGAGGGAGCCACACCGCCTCCCGCGGGGCCCCCCCGCTCCAGTCAACTCCCTCCGCACTTGCTTGCGCAAATACGGCACAAAAACAGGATCGCCAAAGAGTGGAAGCTCACCAGAAACAGGGATACACGGAGGCTACTCAATAGGCTACAGAGAGAGCTGAAAGCAGATCTCAATGAGTATCGCAATCAACAATGGTCGGCAAGGCTCTCAGCTCTCAAACTAGAAGACAATAGTTTATGGCAAGCCACCAAACAGTATACGAAAAGACGCGCGAAAATGCCACCACTGCATGGCGAACGCGGACTGCAGTTCAGCCCCATTGACAAAGCTAACGCACTAGCCGACGTGTTCGAAAAACAGTTCAGACCAGCAGAAGTACCGGACAGAGAACACGTCGCAACAGTCCGCCGGGAACCGGCCGTGTTCCTGGAAGCACACGACGAAGATGACTACACGCCACTCTTCAGTACTGAAGACGTGGCGCGCTGCATCAAGTCCCTGCCCGCCATGAAAATCCCGGGTCACGACCAGGTCACAAACGAATTGCTGAAACTCCTCCCGCCTCTGGCAATCACCCACCTGACCGATATAGTCAACGAACTGACGCGATCACAAAAATTCCCGGCGTAGTGGAAGCACGCAGAAGTCATTGCGATCGCGAAACCAGGAAAAGACCCGGTGTTCCCACAACATTATAGATCAATTAGTCTACAGCCTACCCTAAGTAAACTTTACGAGCGCCTCCTACTAACACCCATACAGGACTATATCACAAGAGAGCAGATTCTGCCGAAATTCCAATTCGGATTTAGGCAAAGACACTCTGTGTGGTGTCACCGCCAGACACCACACTTGCTAGGTGGTAGCCTTTAAATCGGCCGCGGTCCGGTAGTATACCTCGGACCCGCGCGTCGCCACTGTCAGTGATAGCAGACCGAGCGCCACCACACGGCAGGTCTAGAGAGACGTACTGGCACTCGCCCCAGTTGTACAGCCGACGTTCATAGCAATGGTTCACTGACAAATACGCTCTCATTTGCCGAGACGATGGTTAGCATAGCCTTCAGCTACATTTGCTACGACCTAGCAAGGCGCCGTATTCAATTGATAATTAATATTATGAAGCATGTACCGTAACGACAGATGGTCTACAATTGTGGATTAAAGTTAAGTATTACAGCAACTGCGTCCATTTTCTAAGTTCTCATTTCCTTTTAACTGTTCCAGACCTCACGCCAATCTGCGTGAGCTTAACGCGTGCCTTTCGGCTTCCTCTCGTTGTGACTTGGCTGTCTTGCTAAGTCACAACACTCCGCCTCCCAGCAAATCATGAGCGTGGTTGAAGCAGCCACGGACAGCTTCAACCGAAAGGGCTACTGCTGGCTTGTCTTGTTAGACGTAGCAAAAGCCTTCGACTCAGTTTGGCACACCGGGATACTACACAAGATGTACACCCTAGGCTTCCCCGGAAAGATCGTCAAAATCGTTAAAAACTATCTCTCCAGTAGGACTTTCTCAGTTAAGATCGATGGATCGCTGTCGAGCAGGAGAAGAATCAGTGCAGGCCAAGGCTCGGTCCTGGGACCCGTCCTCTACGACTCAGCATGTACACACTGCAGAATACGCAGATGACACTGCATTCTTCTCCTGCTCGACAAACAGGAACCTGGTTACAAGGCGTCTGCAAACCGCCCTAAACAGGACGGGAAACTGGACCAAGCAATGGCACATCACAATAAACTCACACAAGACACAAGCCATGCTGCTCACCAGACGCTATGGGAAACGCCGACCCCCAAGGAGGCCATACCAACTGCTGCGATTGCATGGGGAGAACTTGACATGGAGAAATTCTGCGAAGTACCTCGGTGTCACACTTGACAGACGCCTGACATGGAAGTGTCACATAGAGGAACTTCGCAGAAAGGCTCACGCCAGGATGCAGATTCTGTACCCTGTATTGAACAGCACCAGTTCCCTCGACCCCGCAACAGGAGTAGCGATCTATCGAAGTCTAATTCGACCCATACTGGAATATGCGTGCCCTGTATGGGGCTGCGTAGCCAGATCGACGATAGATCGCTTACAGAAGGTTCAAAATAGAGCGTTAAGACGGGCCTTACACGTCCCCACGCGCTTCCCCGCGGCAGACCTGCATGAAGCTGCAGACATAGAGCCACTAGCAACACGATTCCGTGCCCTGGCAGAAGCTTTCTACGCCACGGCGCGCAATTCACAAAACGAGCTAATAAACACCCTTGGGCAATATGAACAGCATAGGGACAGATACAAAAGACCGAAGTCGCTACTCCTGCAGTAGCACAAACAGATAAATTAACAACTCTCAAAAATAGCAACTCACAAATGCACAGCACTAACAACAACACACAAGAAAAGAGGAGGAAATGTCCAAATGCGACAATAACCGCCACCAACACCCCCGTCTAACCGTAGAGGACAAAAAGAGAGAAGAGCCCTGATAAGTTTCCCTTATAAGCGGTCCGTCCAGCTTGTCTTCTAAAAAAATCTAAAAATGGTAGTATTTGTTAGGGTAATTTCATTAGCGTTCCATAAACAAAAGATAAGGTCTTGGCCCGTTAGATGCCTGTCGACCATTTAGAGGTGCGAAAACTTTTAACACTCCCTGTAATATGACCATTTTGTTTTGGTGTTACATCTCGTGCATTAATAATTTGTTTAAAGGTTTCGTATACGATCAAGTACCTTCAGGTGATTGTTGTTTGCCATGAAGTTGAAGACCCTAGTCAGGGTGTTTACACTTTTCGCAAAGTCAAAAGTTGTAGTTGGGCTCTGGGTTTGGGTTTGTAGATGTCTTCGTGTCCATACCATTTGGTAATGGAGGTGTATATTTTGTTGTGGAACCGCTGTATTTCTTCTTAGGCTTTTTGCGAAGACGAAAGTAGTAGTTGGGCTCTGGGTTTGGGTTTGTAGATGTCTTCGTGTCCATACCATTTGGTAATGGAGGTGTATATTTTGGTGTTGTGGAACCGCTGTATTTCTTCTTGGTAGTCCGGGAAAGTCACCTGGGTTTTGTATGTTGACCGGTCTTGGTGCTGCCGTTGACTGTGTTGTCCTGTTACTGATAGTTTGCACTTGTGCACTGCAAATTCTGAGGGCATTTTGGAAAGCACTTCTAAACTCTGAAGGGGACAGGGTTCTGATCTTCGCAGTTTGGTCTCTTGTTATCTGACATTTACCTGAAGAGTGGTGTTCTGCACATTTAACGCAGCGTGATGGTAAGGAACACTAATTAGTGGCATGAAAAAATTGTTGGCATCGTGTCCATTAAATTGTTCCCAATAGGTTATTCACTGTGTAATATAAAACTGAGAACTGTAATGAAACAAGCTACATTTTTTTACAATCGGTTGTTCTCTATGCAATATAATAAATTCAATTGAACACATTATCATTTTAGTTGATTGTGTAATATGATACAATAATATACTGAATGAAGTGACAGATTCCTTGTTCACTGCTATAGAGAAATACAATTACGATGTATAACAGGTTTAACTAAACAGTAAAGTGAACAACGAGTTTATTACTTCTGTGTAAGAGCAACCTGTTGTGAAAACTGTAACGAGTATATGGTTCAAATGGCTCTGAGCACTATGGGACTTAACAGCTGAGGTCATCAATCCCCTAGACTACTTAAACCTAACTAACCTAAGGACATCACACACATCCATGCCCGAGGCAGGATTCGAACCCGTGACCGTAACGGTCGCGCGCTTCCATACTGAAGCGCCTAGAACCGCTCGGCCACTTTGGTTGGCGTAACAACTGTGGGTCTCAATAGTAGGGTACAACCTAATAACAGAACTACACCCTCAGTGGAAAGTGAACTACCTGTGGTGAAAGCTATAACGAGGTCAGCTGTGGGTGTGTACAGTGGGGAACATGCTAATTGCGGTTCTTAGTTAATATTTGCGGAATAAGCTCACTATTAGACTTGGCCACTGTTTCTATGTTTCGATACAGTGTATCGATACGTGGAACTGTTTCAGTGTTTCGGAACGGCTGTGGTTCACTGTTTCAATACGGTGGTGTTTCATTCCGCCCCTGTCTCGAATAACCGGACCAGATTCGATCTCGAGCCAGACACAGAAACTGTATCGTTGTTTCAAAATAAGGTTGTTGCAGTCCACCTGTGCTTGGAACGGACTAATTGTATCGAAACAGTGATGTTCCATTCCGCTCTGTGTCGGACGAGATTCGGGCTCGGCACAGGTACTGAAACACAATATACCACTTCGTGAAACACTTTCAAGAGTGTCGAAATCTTTTTGACAAGCAATAGCATGAAGCTTAAGATATCCGAAAATAAAGCTTCGTTTCTAGCTGACTGTCCTATCCCGAAATGGCGTAACATCTGCTTTATAAACACTAACCAAACAATAAAACAATGCACACTTTTCACATTCAAAATAATAAATATGTGAAAATCATTCAGTTAAATTACACTTTTTTTATAACATACGCTTCTCTGTTCATGTACAGTAATCATATTAAGAAACGCAAGTAAGCCTACAACATTGTGAATAAAGAAAAGGCGCAGAGTGACAGTTATTAGACATATATACAAATTTGATGTAGGTATAATTGCAAGCAATCTGTTTGACATATCACTGATAGTGTAATGGTGAACGGGAAGGGCTGGGAAGCATGGTGAATTTATAGTAACGGTTCGAAACATCTTGAAAGACAAAATTTTTTTCTGTTATATTTTGTTATTTATTCGAATTATTTGGCATGATTTGTAAGGCTATAGTCACTGTGCCTATTATCCACAATGATTCCCTTTGTGTGCATGGAAATTAGCAGGATGGGTATATTACCCATACTAACGGAATGTGGGAATCCCAGTAGCATATCCGTTGTTTCTGCAGTTTGCTCCCACCTCCAGTTCCGTTCGTAGTGGTTCTTCTGTCTTCAGCTATGGCTGTCCTCAGCCAATTGAAAACTATGAAAGTCACACGACACGAAAGCAGCGCATTTGCTGCATGAAATACGAAACTGCCAAGACGCGTAAGTGATAGTTTCACACTTCCTGCGATATGATTAGCGCTCTCGCATCTCATTCGTGTTTATACGGACATACTTATACAGTAGACATTCAAGATGATAAAATGTGTAGGTCTATTAAATTACAAAACACAAACTGTTTCGATACAGCGTATCGAAACATTACATTGTACTGCTTCATTTGTTTCGAAACGGTTACGTGTTTCAGTTTGCCCATCTCTACTCATTATGGTTCTTACGTTATTGAATTGCAAAGTGAACTCCCTAGATTTACGATTCCTTCTACTGCGTAGCGTAATACCTAACATAATGTACGTAACGCATTTCAATAGACTTCTCCATAGTAAAGAACGAGATATTAATAACAAAACATGGTATAAAATGCGAACATGGTTGTTTAAATGTCTTCAAATACCTTTTCCGCGTGCGAGAGAGAAAAAACTTGCTCTTCTTGTGGCGTGGCATCATTTGTTAAGCTGGTACTATAAGGCCACTAACTGAGTGCAAGATACTGATTTCGACAAATGACGATGAATGGGTAGATCAGTGTTCAACAGTTTCCTAAATAAAGTTACAACTATATTTTAATCTTGTAGTTGACGAAAGTGTTCACTGTAATGAGGAATGTTCTTTCAAGGAATATTAAGTACCTTCTGTTAGCTATTTTACAGTGGTTTTGCTGTTTATGTAGCTGTAGATATAAATGTAAGTGATCAATGATACCAACTCGTCTTGATTTAAGGTCAGACTCACTGTTACAGTAAGTGAACAATGTTTGCGCTCAAGCCGAATAGCTTCTCGTTAGTTGTCAATCCGGACGCTTTTGAGACATATTTTGAAAAGATTGATTGCTTCTTTTTAGCTAGCAACTTCACTCGGAATTAAACAACTGCATTCAATATATACATTTAACTGAGAAGTATTACAACTTTTATTGATATTTTTCTCTTGTTTTATTAATGTTATACACCGAAACCTATCTAGAGTAATGTCTTTCTTCTTACACATTTTACTGATGCATCGACAACTGCAGATACAGAAGTTAGGAGCATGGTGCATTACACCGTAAGAAGTATTACTTTTCTAGAGTAAAACGACGATATGCGTGCCCTGTATTGAAATAAGCGCAAACGTATCTCATAAAAAACAACTTAAATCTGCATCTACGCCCATACTCTGCCAACCACTGCGAAGTACATGGAATGGGATACGTCCCGTTGCACCGCCCCAGTTCACCGACCCCCTTTCCCCGCTTCATTTACGTATGGAGCACGTGAAAATTGATTGCTTAAGTACCTCCCTGCGTGCTGTAATTAATCTAACCTCGTCCCCACGATCTCTATGCGAGTGATACGGACGGGGTTGTTGTATATTGCTGGAGTCATGATTAAAAGTCGGTTCTTGAAACTTTCTAAGTAGGCTTTCGTGAGATAAATTACGCCTGTCTTCAATATTCTGCAATTTCAATTTCTTCATCATCACTGTGACACTCGCCCAAGGATCAAACAAACCTGTGTCCATTCGTGCTGCCCTTCTCTGTGTACGTTCAACATCCTCTGTAAGTCATTTTTGATACGGGTCCCACCCACTTTAGCAATGGGCTAAGATAGGTCATACGAGTGATGCGTAAGCTATATCCTTTATAGACTTACTGCATTTCCTCGCTATTCTACGAATAAACCGAAGCCTGCCACTTGCGTTAAGGATATTCCTACAAAGTGTTACACCCACGTATTATATGAGCTGGCCGATTCCAACTGAGACTCACTGATATTAAAATCGTAGGATACTACGTTTTTTTCGTTTTGTGAAGCGAACAATTTTACATTTCTGAACTTTTAAAGCAAGTTGGAGATCTTCGCATCACATCGTTGTCTTCCAAACAGTACTTCATTTTAGATAACTGCCAAAAGTCTGAGGTCACTATTAATATTGTCCGCAAGGTCATTAATATACAACATGAAAACAATAGTCCACCCGAACTCCCGAAGTTACTTCTACATCTGTCGATGACTCTCCCCCAAGATAACATGCTACCTTCTCCTTACAATAAACATCCTCAATCCAGTCGCAAATCTCGGTAGATAGCCCCTTACATTCGTACCTGTGGCAGAGCGGTTGTAGGCGCTTCATTCTGGAACCGCGCGACCAGTACGGTCGCAGGTTCGAATCCTGCCTCGGCCATGGATGTGTGTGACGTCATTAGGATAGTTAGGTTTAAGTAGTTCTAAGGTCTAGGGGACTGATGACCTCAGATGTTTAGTCCCATAGTGCTCAGAGCCATTTGAACCATTTTTGAATAAACATAGATGTGATGCAGAGGCAAATGCTTTTCTTAGATTGAGAAATATTACATCTGTTTTCATTGATCCAAGGCATTAAGTATGACAGTCACAAAAAGTGTGAGTTGGGTTCAAGGTGATCGCTGTCGAGTCCAAGCTGGTTGGCACGAAAAGGCCATTCCGTTCGAGATACCTCATTATGTTTGAGTTCTGTGCACATGCCCACAAAAATACTTCAACTATCGGTAACATTTAGCTACGTAATTAGAAAAATCATTTCTTATTCTATGTCACGATGGTAATCGTGGTATTCAGTTTGATGAGAATTACTCCACCCTGACTGCAGTGAAACTGGCGGTCAGAGCCAAATACGATATTATTAGTGTCTTCAGAAGTCTTTCAGGTGGAAGTGTGGAGAGGTGTCCGATCTATAGACTAGTCAGAAGTCCACATGTCACTCGCATCAGTTCGAATTAAAGGGGGGGGGGGGTGAGGGGTTATAGATACCCCCCTTCTCCCTAGAGGTGAAATTAGTTAAAATCAGACGGTCTTTTTTGTAATCTACGCCTAAGTTAACTACGCAAATTTTTAGAGCCCTGATCCGAGGATTTAGTCGTTTACTCCCGCATTCCCCATATCATCTTACTTTGTGTGCCCGGGAGAATATACTACCTCTACCAGTGTCTTGTGCTCCTGATCCTGTTCGACCTGTGCCCGCCAAATATTAAAGGGGCTTCCACATCCGCCACAGAAGCGCACAATCTGCTTTGCCCTCATTGTTATCGTTGCTACAATTGATAGACTGCTCGCCTAGAATTCAGTAGCCTATCGAAATAGTTTGTCGGCCAGTTTTGTGCGACATGAAACGAGTTTCAAAAATGAGATCATAGTTCTCTAAAACACAGAAGACAATGTGTGAGTGGCTCCTTGAGTGTTACGGGACATGTGTTTTTTGCATGTCTATCCTTTTACCAGGAGGTCTCTGGGACGACGGCCGTTTACTATCGTGACAAAAAATAAAAACACCTACAGCCGTCCTTATGATTTTATTTTATTTTGTCACTATTAGTTTCGATGCTTCATTGTGTCATCTTCAGTTCAGGTCATGTTCCTTCGTTTTACTTCATTGTGTGGTATTGTTTCCTTCCATTCATCACCTTTTACAGTTGTTTTGTCTTAAAGTAAGTTATTTCAAGGTTTTTCATTTAATGCATGTCCGACTGTCAAATAAAATTCGGGAATAGTATTTAAAGAAGTTTTAATAGATAGTATAATTGTAGAATGTATTGAGTGGAAATTCGTGATGGTACAGTTTAGATATGTTGCAATGGATGTATCTGTTCTTTCTGTCAAAGCTTCGGTGTAAATTCATTTGCAAAGTCTTGCCTTTGTTCTCTTAATTTTAATCTGTTCCTATGTAACTTTACCGATAAGTTGATAATGCTATCTTTAATGTTTTATGCATACAGGCCTGAAGACGACGCAATGAAGGGTCGAAACTGGTAGCGACAAAATAAAATCAAATCAAATCATAAGGACGGCTGTAGGTGTTTTTATTTTTTGTCACAGGTGTTTCTTTGTTCCCTTCTTACTTAATTTCGGAGTAAAGGATATTAAAGTAACATTACTTAAGAATATATGCCAAAATAGCATAATTATCTTTCTTTGAATTTTTCCGAACGTCTAAATGACAGTGCATCGTTTAGTGTGACGTGTGTATGCTTTCTTTCTTTGATTTTGTCCGAACTTCTATATGACAGAGAATCGTTTGTGTGACGTGTGTATGCTTTTTTTGTTACATAACCGTCACACGTAGAGCTGCACATAATTAGGTAAAACAGATTTATCTTCCATGAACGTTTCCATTCTTCTGATAATTTCCTTTTCTTCCATGTCAGATCTGGAAGTTTTGTGGGCCACTTGCGTCTAATTACCCATATTTGCATATGACATCTGGGAATGTTATGGCCATGTCACAGTACAACAAAGCACGTCAACTTTTACATTCACTTTCGTGACCTCGAATCTTTACAGAATCAAACTGCCATGTATAAAACAGCTTCAGACGTTAGATTACTTTACAAATGAGTTAATTTGTTAAATATTTGACATTAAGCATGTAAGCGAAAAAACTTAGAAAATGTTTGAAACTGCGCTTGAAGTTTGATGGAAGTCGGTAAGCGCTCTCATTATGAAACAGTGGGTGACATTAGTGTGAGTAATTTGCGCCTTATTGTAAGCAGAAGCAGAAGCAGATTTGCAACACATCTAAATATTTATGAAGTTATCTCTCCTGAACTATATATTGCCCAATGGTACAATTTTTCAGTTACATTGAATTGTATATGTGGATAGTTTCTACAAACTGTGTTGCGCAGGGTGTCGGTACTGAAGGAGGACTACATTAACACGTGATTTCTAGTGCTGAAGTCTTACTGCATGAAGACCGAAACGTACTAAGCGATAAACTTTCCTTTCATCATTTTGTGGGGACTGTCGGTGAGGAAAAGTTTCATAAAAGTTTGAATTTAAGTGCAATGTTTGTTGGAATTCGTTGAGGAAACTGTGCGAATAAAGTCCGGGTATATGCGTACCGTCGGTAATGCCGCCACAAGACAACCGTACACTTATGAGTCAAAATGTTATTACCGCCTGCTTAATAGATTGTTTGCCGTCTTTGGAACGAAATACATCACTGATCCTCAGTATCAGGGATGACAGTTCGTTGGTAGGTTTGTGAAGGTATGTGACGTTATATGTCTACCCACAGGTCATGAAATTCGCGTAACTAATGGGCTGCTGACTCGCGTACGCGGTGACGGCGCCCGATAGCGACCGAGGTGGGTTCCATAGGGCATACATCAGGCGAATTTGGTAGGTGAGACATCAATATGAGTTCAACATAATGCTCCTCAAACCACTGTATCAGGTTCTGGCTCAGAGAAACGGACAATTATATCGTTGAAAAATGACGTCGCCGTCGGGGAAGGTATCAAATATGTAGAAATGCAGGTGGTTCGCAGCTGTCTTCGATTACCAGCACAGGTCCCTTGCAAGCACAGGAGAATGTCTCCCATATCATAATACTGTTCCCACCAGCCTGCGCTCGTGGCGCGCTGCTCATTTCGAGCCACTGTTCACTTCGATGACGGCGTTTGCGCTGACGACCGTCGACCTAGTATAGAAAATGTGATTCACCCGAAGAGCCGAGCACAACTGTACTCTTTCGTGCTAAAATGTAGACTTTCACGGCTGGAAATATCATGACCATTATAGTTATCCGGGCTGTTATGTCGTAGTCGGTTGATGAATTCTGTGTAAATTTCCAACGTTTCGTCCCCGACTGCGGGAGACAGCTTCAAGGGGTCCGTAGCTCGGTGGAAGGTCCAACACACCCACTGGATCGCTACTGACTGCCGCTATATTCCGTGTCCGCGCGCTCCCGCGCCGCGGCGTGACGTCACGTGTTTTGAAAACGTCAGTGCCAACTGGCCGGTGTCCGTCGCCGTCGATCGCCGTTGCCATCACCCAGTAGTGGACGGGTGGAACACATCTTCTTTAACACCGGCATCCGTGTACTGTTTGATTTCACGCCCTCCTTCTTTCGATTGAAATTATTGGGATGTTTAGCGATTTCGATTGCCTCCCTGTAGAGCCTTTCGTAATATCCGCTTGTGGCCGCTAGTACTTGCGTCTCCTCGAAACGAATATTGTGGTTCCCTGGATGGAAAGCATGCTCCGCAACAACTGATCGTTGCGTTTCTCCTCTTATTTCCCTTGTGCTCTTCCAAACGTCTCGAAACAGTTCTTTTAGTGGTACCCACATAAACATCACCACAGCTGCATGGGATCCTATACACTCCAGCTTTTTCCAATGGTTTGCGAGCGTCCTTGGCAGGCTTAAGGTATTCCTGTATCTTCATGGTGGGCTTGTAAATTACGGTACTGACGTTTTCAAAACACGTGACGTCACGCCGCGGCGCGGGAGCGCGCGGACACGGAATATAGCGGCAGTCAGTAGCGAGCCTGTGGGTGTGTTGGACCTTCCATCGAGCTACGGACCCCCTTCAAGATGTCTCCCGCAGTCGGAGACGAAACGTTGGGAATTGACACAGAATTCATCAACCGATCACGGCTTAACAGCCCGGATAACTATAATGGACATGTACTCTTTCGGCAGAGATGCCACAGATAACCATCTATCCTGCTTTACAGAGCAGACAAGCCTCCGAACCCCATGTTCTGTGAAGTCATGGACGTCCAACCATTTAGGGCCTAGTGGTAGTTAACACTGTCCTATGTGTTCCCGTCGATGATCACGACAGTAGCACGTGAAAGTTTCACCAGCTTCTTCGTTTTCAAGATACTCGTTCACGGGCTTTGCGTAATAACAATCTGCCATTTGTCAAAGTCGTTTATCTTAATGCATTTCCGCAGCACATATCTTCGCTAGGGTGGTCCCCCGTCTGTGTTTGCTGCGTTTACATACTTTTGGTACTGCACAGAGTGCCCGATCGCCACCAGACGGCACCAGACGTCGCGGTGGGCAGTGGTCATAAAGTTTTGTCTCATCAGTGTACAGTATCTACCTGGAACACTTGTACTACTCTGTTAAGCCAGCGATTGTGGTAGGGGCAGTGCCTTTGATTAGTAATCAAAACGTCCTCGGTCCCGCGTTCGAATCCCACCAGTGCTTAAATTTTTATTAATAATAAGCACTGGCGGCCGAAGACTTCCGGTATAAGAACTCACCCTCGTTTTGCCAACGATCTTGTCAAAGATCGCGGAGGAGCGGACTCATGACCCTCTCTTGTCCTTGGGGTGGCAAACTGCCCCTCAAGGCGGAAGAATCAGCAGTGATCCAACGGCATGAGGATGCAGAAGGCAATGGAAACCACAGCATTAAAGACACGTAATATGTATCCACAGGACATGTGGCCTTTAATTGAAAAGTGTCACGATCTCTCCATTGGCAAAAGATTCCGGAATAGTCCTCCATTCGGATCTGCTTTATGGGACTGCCAAGGGGGAGGTGACCAAGGGGAAAGGATTCAATTATCAAGGAAAGGATAGTGTTCTACGAATCGGGGCGTGGAATGTCAGAAGCTTGAAAGTGGTAGGGAAACTAGAAAATCCGAGTTGGGAAATGCAAAGGCTCAATCTAGATATATTTGGGGTCATTGAAGTGAAATGGAAAGAAGACAAGGATTTCTGATTAGATAAGTATAGGGTAAAATCAACGGCAGCAGAAAATGATGTAATGGAGTAGGATTCGTTATGAATAGTAAGGTAGGGCAGAGAGTGTGTTACTGAAAACAATTCAGTAATAGGGTTGTTCTTATCAGAATTGACAGCAAACCGACACTGACAACGATAGTTCAGATATATATGCCGCCGTCGCAAGCTGAAGATAAAGAGACAAAGTATATGAGAATATTGAAAAGGCAATACACTACAAAAAGGGAGACGAAAATCTAATAGTCATAGGAGACCGGAATGCAATTATAGGGAAAGGAGTAGAAGAAAAGCTTGCAAGGAAATATGGGCTTGGGACAAGGAATGTGAGAGGAGAAAGCTAGTAATAGCGAATACTCAGTTCAAGAATCACAACAGAACGAGGTATACTTGGAAAAGGCCGGGAGATACGGGAAGATTTCAGTTAGATTACATCATGGTCAGACAGAGATTCCGAAACCAGATACCGGATTGTAAGGCGTACCCTGGTGCAGATATCGAGACTCAGATAGTACTGATGAATTGTAGGTAGGAATTTAAGACGTTAGTCAGAAAAGAATCAATACGCGAAGATGTGGGAAACAGAAGTAATAAGGAATGACGAGATACGCTTGAAGTTCTCTAACGCTATAGATACAGCAAAAAGGAATAGCTCAGTAGCCAGTACAGTCGAAGAGGAATGGGCATTTCTAAAAATGGCCATCACAGAAGTCGGAAGGTAAAGCATAGGTACAAAGAAGGTAACTGCGAAGAAACAATGGGTAACAGAAGAAATACTTCAATTGATCGATGAGAGGAGGAAGTACAAAAATGTTCATGGAAACTCAGGAATACAGAAATACAAGTCGCTGAGGAATGAAGAATGAAATAAATAGGAAGGGCAGGAAGCTAAGACGAAATGGATGCATGAAAAATGTGAAGAAATCGAAAAAGAAATGATTGGCAGAAGGACAGACTCAGCATACATGAAAGTCAAAACAATCTCCGGGGACATTAAAAGCAAAGGTGGTAAAAATTAAGAGTGCTATATGCAGGGGAGAGAGCATATATGTGGAAAGAGTACATTGAAAGCGTCTATGAGGGAGAAGATTTGTATGATGTGATAAAAGAGGAAATAGGAGTCGATGTAGGAGATCCAGTACTATAAGCAAAATTTAAAAGAGCTTTGGAGGACTTAACATGAAATAAGGTAGAAGGGATAGATAACATTCCCTCAGAATTTCTAAAATCTTTTGAGGAAGTGGCAACAAAACGACTATTCACGTCGGTGTGTAGAATGAATGACTCTGGAGACATACGATCTGACTTTCGGAAAAATATCGTCCAGACGATTCTGAAGACTGCAAGAGCTGACAAGTGCGAGAATTATCGCACAATCAATTTAACAGCTCATACATCCAAGTTGCCGACAAGAATAATATACAGAAGAATGGAGAAGAAAGTTGAGGATGTGCTAGGTGACGATCAGCTTGGCTTCAGAAAAGGTAAAGGCACGAGAGAGGTAATTCTGACGTTGCGGTTGATAATGGAAGCAAGACTAAAGAAAAATCAAGACACTTCCATAGGATCTGTCGACCTGAAAAAATCCTTCGACAATGTAAAATGGTGCAAGATGTTCGAAATTCTGAGAAAAATAGGGATAAGGTACAGGGAGAGACGAGTAATATAAAATATGTACATGAGCCAACAGGTAATAATAAGAGGGAGAGACGGGTAATATACAACATGTACAAGAGCCAGGAGGGAATAATAACAGTGGACGACCACGAACAATGTGCTCAGATTAGAAAGGGTGTAAGACAGGGATGTGGTCTTTCCCGCTACTATTCAGTCTGTACATCGAAGAAGCAATGATGGAAATGAAATAGAAGTTTAGGAGTGGAGTTCAAATTCAAGGTGAAAGGATATGAATGATACGATTCGCTGATGACATTGCTGTCCTGAGTGAAAGTGAAGAAGAATTACGTGATCTGCTGAACGAAATGAACAGTCTAATGACGACAGAATATTGATTGAGAGTAAATCGAAGAAAGACGAAGATAATGAGAAGTTGCAGTAACGAAAACAGCGAGAAACTTAACATCAGCGTTGATGGTCAGTAAAATAAGCAATCACGGACAGAGCAAGGAGGACAACAAAACCAGACTAGCAATGGCAAAAAGTGCATTCCTGGCCAAGTGAAGTCTACTAGAATCAAACACAGGCCTTAATTTGAGGAACAAATTTCTGAGAACGTATGTCTGGAGTGCAGTATAGTATGGTAGTGAAACATGGACTGTGGGAAAACCGAAACAGAGGAGTATCGAAGCATTTGAGATGTGGTGCTACAGACGAATGTTAGATTGATTGATAAGCTAAGGAATGAGGAGGTTTTGCGCAGAATCAGAAGGAAAGGAATATGGGAAAACACTGATAAGGAGAAGGGACAGGATGATAGGATATCTTTTAAGGCGTGATGGAATGACTTCCATGGTACTAGAGGGAACTGCAGAGGGCAAAAACTGTAAAGGAAGACTGAGTTTTATTGCGTATACGTCCACGTTGTGCACATCAGTTTTGCGGAATTGAAGTTCCTTTCAATACCCATTCCTCCCTAACGAAGCATTTGCGGATCTATGTTCATATAACATTTTTTGTTCAGAATTACTTATACGATCACGGTGTAAAATATTGACCTTTCCTTTCCAAACACCCTGTATAGGCGTTACCGACCGCAGCGTGGTATCCTGCCTGTTTACATGTCTGTATTTTAATATGCATGCCTATACCAGTTTCTTTGGCGCTTCAGTGTATTCCCGTGGTGCAACGACTGTTTCATTAAATTTCGGGCGTGCGGACGCAAAATGAAGCTTCTTCTAATATTTTGGCTGCATATTGTTCGGTTTGGATAACTCATGGAATCCGGCGCTTTCTGTAGAAAACTTGCAAAACACGTCACGTCACTGCAGCTTGGAGGGTTATGTCGACAGTCCAGCGTCGACAGACTGCGCAGCCGCAGACATAATTCGTTCAAATCGTTCTTCTAAGCCGCAGATCAACGTCTTTGGTGCCTATGTATCTATGGCCTCATGCTCAGTGGTGAGGTCTACGAGTTTAAATGGATGGAGTGAGTGCTGGATCGTCAGCCTTTTGGTTCACTATAAAGACGGCTGAACTACATGAACCGAAATTTTAGAAGAAGAAGCTGAATTTATGTTTCTGCACACCCGAAATTTAAAGAAGTAGAGGAAGGAGTAGTTATCTCGGCATCTTGCACACGTTATAAAAGCGGCATTTTGACAATTACATGGTTGTTTAAAGTTTCTACAAAAAGACAAACTTTGTTTACATTGATAAAACGGTCTGTGTCACAAGTAACGCATCATTTGCCAAATACTGACGAGGGTAGCCGGTAATGCACAGTGGAACGTATTTCGATGCAGTCTTCTCGGGATGCAATGTCTTTCTCTCTCGCGACGAGATAGCAACAGTTTTGAAGCTTCTTGATCAAATTCCTTACTTAATGATTAAAATGTACTTCACAGTGTTCCATCAGTTGCCGAGGGCTGCTTGAAGATAAAACTGAAACTAACGGAATTCGAAGTTCTTAACGCTTTGATTTCTGTACATTCTTGGAAAGTTGTTTTCAGGTTCATCGAGGTCGTTGTAAGTAGAGGAAAGGTGCCTATTATGCGATAGTTCCCTAATATGAGACACCCCAACTGTGCTCATGTTATGGGCTGCACTCTAGTGGAGAGTTTCTTAAACACGTCTGTTGCGTGCTAGACGACGTCACAGCGAGTAGGACGCCATAGTTGAGCCGGACACAGTATGTAGAGGTTGCAAAGACCTTGTAAAAAATAACTAGACTCACCGATGGCGCTGCAGTCGCGGGACAATTTGAACCTTCGGCTGGACGCCATTATAGTGGTTGTAGTGTGATGTGTTGTGTAGTATTGTTGTTTATGAAGATCCTGATTCAACGTTGTATATTTGTTGGGGCGTACATACAGTATTTGTTACTCGTAATTCTACTGTCTGTACATTCCAATCAAAAGAAGTACAATGGTGAAGAGTTACGCAGCGATTAATTGTACAAATAAATTCGAGAAAGGAACGAATAATACATTTCACAGGTATGTGAATATTTTAAGTTGTTTCGTATGTCAGTGCACTTGCTTAATAAATGTTTTTGTAACACGGTATTAGCATAATGTCTGTGCATCTATTTGCAGGTTTCCTTTCTCAAAACCACAGCTGTTACAAAAATGGTTACACGCTGTCAGGAGGCAAGATTTACGACCGACAGAATACCACTTTATATGTTCTGATCATTTTGAAGAAAGTTGGCTGATCGGTAGTGTTTTCATGGTCTAGGTTAGGTTGAAAATTGATAATTTCGTCGTGTGTTACCAAAGCACTATGCCATATGTAACGCACTTCTCGTCATAAAATCTAAAGCAAGGTAGCATCAGAAAATATCTATTAATATAGTGGGCAAATCTTTGAGTATTTTGATGCATTTTGCGTACATCTATCGTAAATGAACTACGAAAAATGCTAGGGGTCCAGCACATAAGTTTTAGCTACGGCTGATTCCATGTAGTACGTAAGATAAATTCATTAACAGTGACTAGTTGCTGTTTGTTCATAAATTAAAAAGTATATTGTAGTAAAGCATTAAAATGAGGCATTATGTTTGCGACCTAACTCAAGGGAAGGCATTTTATAACCAAAAGCGATGTATAAACATTCGAACTCCGCGCGTCAGTTTACCACTCTAATGGCCGCCGGCCAGCTATTCAATTTGTCCGCTCTTCACAGTTGACCACTCGTGCGGTTGTGGGGGCCTGAGAGGTTGATACAAAATTTCTTGTTTGGAATTTTTGCGATACCGGCGTTAAGACAATATTTCAGCTTAAAGGTGAGCAGATATTACTGTACGCTTTTATTGTTGTTATTTGTGACGATATTGCCTATAATTTTTGACAATGAAGTTCACTTTCCAACGAACGTTGTTGGCAAGTGCGTGATTCTTTGTGTAAGGTGGCGACATTCCTAACAAGCGATAGTGTGGGGATCCAAATACGCGACAGTGTCGCATATTACGATACTTTTCGAATATTGGGGGAACTCGTTCTCTCACGATTTGTTATATGTAATTTACGCAATAGTATCATGAGATGACAATATTTTATCATTTATTGTAGTAAAATTTTGGCAACTGCGTTTATTTTAATTCGATTAAATTATCATAAACAGGGATTGCTTTGACTAATCTTATGATCAGAAATTTGAATGTTTTCTGGAACTTTCTTTCAAGGCAGTATTTTGCTCAGAAGTTGATCACTATTACTCCGTTCATTGTACTTATAAAAAATAATCTAACAAATAAAATCATGGAAGTTGAAGTCCTTTAAGAAGTATATCTGATTATTTTACTTATTCTTTGTAGATGGCATTGGCACTTAAAAGGAAAACGTGGGATAAAGACGCCATGGTTCGTGCCATTACATGTGTGAGAAATGGCGAGATGGAGTACTTAAAAGCCTCAAAAGTTTTTTCTGTACGAAAACGTAGTTTGGAAAGGTATGTGATGGATAAAACTCGTACACCCGAGAAGCTGGTTGGTGTTAATCTTGGCAGAAGGCCAGTTCTCTCATCTCAACTGGAAGATGAACTAGTGAAATACTGCCTTGCAATGGAAGAGCGATTTTACGCTCTTAAATGCAAGGACATACGAAGCATGGCCTTACAGTTAGCTGCCAGGAATAGCCTCAAGAATCCCTTCAATTCAGAAAAGGCTTCAGCAGGAAAGAAATGGCTCCGAGATTTCCTTAAGAGACATCCCATTTTATCAATGAGAACTCCTCAGGGTCTTGCAGCAGCAAGAGTGAAAGCTTTCACTCCAGAAAATGTGGGGAGATTTTTTTATATTTACGAATCTGTACTGTCTAAAGTGAACCATAACCCGCATCGAGTCTTCAATGTTGACGAAACTGGGGTGACGTCTGTGCAGCACAAACACAACAAGGTTATTGCTATGAAAGGGGAGAAAGTTGCTGCCTTGACTTCAGCAGAAAGCGGCAAATCTCATCACAGTTGTAACGTGTATGAACTCAGCTGGCACTTATGTCCCACCACTAATCGTCTTCTCAAGGAAGAATATGAAGCAGGAATTGATGGACGGTGCACCTGCAGGATCAATATCAGCTTGTCATCCAAGTGGCTGGATACAAACTCACATTTTTACTCAGTGGTTCGATCATTTTGTGAGTTGTGTAAAGCCATCTTCAAATGACCCTGTCATTTTGATTCTTGACGTCGGATTTATGGGGCCTTTGAAAACCTGCTATGCCCAAGAGATAGAAACGTGGTTGGCAAGTAACCCAGGTCGTGTTATAACCGCATTATTAATAGCCAGGTTATTTGGGACACCTTACAACCGAGCAGCAACAATGGAAGCATCTGTGAATGTCTTCAGAAAAACATGTCTCATCCCATGCAACAGAAACATCTTTAGGGAACATGAATTTTCAGTTCATCGCCATGCTGACGCCCTTCAAGAAAGAGATGCCAAAAACGGAAATGAAAATACTGATGGTGGTGGTCAAGCTGTCAGTTCGGCAGACATCAGACCTCTCCCACACATCGCAAAACCACCTGGAGATAGTCAAGTAGGTCAAACATCGCGTTCGTGCTCTGCTGCGTTACTAACTTCAACTCCTTATGCGAAGCAATTGCAAGAATCTAAACTAAAGAAATCAGAGGCTGAAGCTAAGAAAGCAGCCAGAAAGTTATTTGGGGAGAAGAGTGGAAAATCTTCAAATCGTAGACCTAAAGCAGAAGAATCGTCTAGTGACTCGGCATCCGATGTCCATCTTGAGGACCTTGGGGATTCAGACAGCAGTGATGACGATGACGCAGCGTGACTGTTCTGTACTGGGCGCTTTTCTGAAGACAAACACGAGGAGAAATGGGCACAGTGCACGAAATGTTATCGCTGGGCTCATGAAGATTGCGGTGTCACAGAAGACAATTTTGTTTGTCCCGGATGTCGTAAATATAAACCTAAGTAGTGTGAAATGAGTGAAGGATAACAGAAATGAATGAACATGTAAAAATTATGTATTCATATGTCATTATTCTGTAATAAAATAATTACAGCAAAATATTATTACTGTCTTGTATTAGGAAACGTTGATCTCATTTCTACGAAATGCCTTGTTTGTGAAGATTTATTTACTACTCTGAAAGTTTGTATCTTATTGCAAATACGATATTGTATGATAAAATTAAATAAAGCAAGATATTATTACCATCATAAAAAATACAATTGCACTTACTTTTAGGTCTTTTAAATGGAGTTACAAAAGTGTGTCTCATATTAGGCACCTTTCCTCTACAGTACTTGCTTGAAACTAACTTGCAACTCCAGATTTTTCTTAGGCTTTGCTTTTCATGCTTTATGTGAAAGTATTATTAAATACAGTATATTGAGCATTATTTCGGTTAAGTAGAGACTGAAAATAAGCCTACAACAGCCGGATTACCATTCTGTACACTTTCCTCTGCGCCAAATGCAGGTTCGAAACTACGCTAATACCAATGGATCACGTCTCTCCCGGCCTCACCAGACATGCTATTTTCTCTGAATGCTTGTCCATCAAGAGCTCCAACTACTGCCAATCTATCAAGGCGAGTATCTCGGCGTTCATTTATACCAGGACCTACTTAAGCGTACTAACAGTGATGTACGAGGAGCGTTAAATAAGTAAGCTATGTTTTCGTTTTCTCGTCCAATTTCGGATTAAAAAATGCGGAATTTACTGTGAGACATCGCGAAATATTTTCGTTTCAGCATCTATAGTTACACTAAGTTCGGATAGGCGGTGAAGCTCTAAGTAGCCTTGAAAACGATAAGGGAGGTGCTTTCCGTGTAGAGAGCTGACATGGAGCTTCTCTTGACGAAAAACTAAAGCATCGTAGACATTCTTAGGCGCTTGTAGAACGTCTGCGGGCACCCAGCAGTTAACAAAAGTATGGTGAGCCGTTGGGCGAGGCGTCTGTCATCATCGCTGCTGTGACTCCTGCACTATTGGAGCGGGTGGACACTCTCATTCGAGTTGATCGACAGATCACAATGAAACACCTTGCTGCTCAACTGGACGTCTCTGCTCGTAGTGCTGACACACTCGTCCACCAGCTACGGTACCGAGTGATGAGTGCCCCCTGGGTTCCTTACTGCCTAACATAAGATTATAAAGAGCAACGATGTGTGCGGAATTGCATGCTCGTTACGAGGCTGACTATGAGCATCGTCGCAAGCTATTAATCATGGAGGATGTTTCCAGAGTGAGATTTTCACTCTGCAGCGGAGTGTGCGCTGATATGAAACTTCCTGGCAGATTAAAACTGTGTGCCCGACCGAGACTCGAACTCGGGACCTTTGCCTTTCGCGGGCAAGTGCTCTAGCATCTGAGCTACCGAAGTACGACTCACGCCCGGTACTCACAGCTTTACTTCTGCCAGTATCTCGTCTCCTTCTGTAAGTACCGGGCGTGAGTCGTGCTTCGGTAGCTCAGATGGCAGAGCACTTGCCCGCGAAAGGCAAAGGTCCCGAGTTCGAGTTTCGGTCGGGCACACAGTTTTAATCTGCCAGGAAGTTTCTTATTACACATAGGCTCATCACTTAGAACCGGAAACTAAACAGCAAGCAATGGATTGGCGCCACATCACCTCCCTTCCGAAGAAAAAGCTCAAAGCCGCACCATGAGTCGGTAAACAACTCACGGCAACAGACTTCGGGCACTCTGAAGGCGCTAGTCTGTTTAATGTCCTTCGTCAGGGTGCAACGATTAATTCTGAAGTGTATTGTGGACCCCTCCCCCCCCCCCCCAACCCCTCACAGGAAATTTGAGATACGACTTCGTCTTGTTTAACGCCATAAAAATGGAAACTAACTGCTCTTTCTCCATGACACCGCAACGTCTTAATGGAGCTCACACAGCATTGGACTGTTCAACCGCATCCACTCTACACCTCGGATCTCGGACCTTCCGAATTTCATCTGTCTGGCCCAATGGTGAATGCGCTCCGTGTGGAACAGTACGTGGGTGACGGTGAGATTACTGATGCAGCAAGACGTTGGATCCGACGTCGCCAAGTAGAGTAGTACCATGTGGGTATACAGGCCTCCACAGTAAGGTGGCGTACTTGCCGGAGATCACGTTGAAAAATAGGGTTTTGTAGCCAAAAAAGTGGGGAATAATACGGTGTATTGGAAACTTGATTATAACTAATCCGCTTTTAGGAAGAAATTGTGTTACATTACTTACTTAGCACTTCTAGTACATGTATGCCTGTATAGCGAAAGCGTCAACACATAATACAAATGATTGTGTTGCTACGTATGCTTTAGAGGTTCCAGACCAGAAAACATGTTGTGGTTTAAAACCCTAAAGTGAACGACGATTCGCATATCGGTCAGATCAGCAGCTCTACACCTTCATTCCCTACAGGCTACACTTCAGTATGAAAAACGATATTTGAAAAAAGAGCAGTTAGATAAATACAATTCATGGTTAGCTTTGCCACCATCAAAAACAAAGTATGTCCTTTTCCTGCGCCTGCCTTAAAGGTAGTCATCATGAGGGAATGAAGTTACACACAGTAGTGATCATACCCTAACCAAATTATCTAAGTTATTAGGAAAAATGGTTATTTGGAATACCACAGCAAATCTCTTTATCACAGAGTCCAAGAACGTGCTAACGACTTTCTTATTTCTTACGAAAACTCCGCAAAATCTTTTGAAATCAAGTGGACACATACAGGTTGAAAAGTGCTAAACGAAACCGAATTTTTTTTTCATTTTCTATGCAAAGTGTTATATTATTTGGGAGGCAGAAAACATCTTTTAGAGGCCATCGTGATGATGGCTGTTTTCTCAAAAGACTCTAAACTGTCAAATGAAGGTAACTTTTAAAGAACTGGTGATATTTCATGTCGAAGAATGTGGAGATGCTGAATTGGCGTCACAGTATAGCTCTGGCAGCAAAATAGGTAAATTTCCTAGTAAAATTGTATACAATGATTTTGTTTACTGCTATGGCGAAGATATTATTTCCCAGATATAACACAGAATCAAAGAAAATGGATTCTAAAATACTGAGATCGATGAGACCACGGATATTAGTCACAAGACTCAGACGAAAATTTTTCTTAGACACATTTACCAAAATGCAATCAGAAAAGTCCGCGAGAGCCAGAGAAAGTCTGTGGAAATTAACTCTCAAAGTTAACCTCAAACGTAAAATAAACGAAGGTTTCTCTTCAACTACTGAAAGTGACACTGGAGTCTTTTGAGGATGACAAAGATGCCAATATTTATAAGACAGACGAAGAGAATAAAGATATCTGAATGACTGGAGTAAAATTAGGTAAAAATGGGTTAAACTCTATGAGAAGGCCTAAGCTCGATGTTAGGAACTGTATTGGCATTCAACATATGGATGCTCTGTTATGAGTTCAGAGTTTGTGGGAGCAGTCACTACAATATAGAAAGAATGCAACAGCGTTGGTCGAGCCCCTTGTTTTAATCATTCTCTGAGCTGTCCTGAGGTGCAATTAGAGCGGAACTTAATTAGGATCATTAAAGAGTTGGTAACGTTTTTTTGGGCTTCGCCAGGAAGAAATTCTGTAGTCATAAAGCATTCAGGGAATTAGCTAGTCGCCTTGAGTGAGTCCGTCTACAGCGCTACTATTGCCGGAAGCAGAGGAAGAAGTACGGCGTGAAACGTGACGTGCTCTGAGAGAACTAAGCCGACAAAATCAAACACTACCAGCAGAGAGCGGGCGGCTATTCGGGACCTGAGAGAGTGCCCTGAGATTACCTGCTGACCGAGGCAACGCTAATGTTGTTCTTTCCCACAAGGACTGCATTGAGAAGTTGCAGAGCCTGCTAGATGTCGACTTCTGCGGGGAGATCAACGCCGACCCTCAAAGAAGGTGAAGAACAAGGTTAGAGCTCTTCTCAAGGACGCCAAGAAACTGTTACCTGCAGGGCCTGTACCGCCATGACTTCATGGAGTCCCTAACGTTCACAAAGATGGGATGTCGTTGCGCTCCATTTTCAACCACCTTAGGGCACCTACATATTTGCTGGAAAAATACCTGACGGAAAAACTAAGAAATTATGTGGATAAAAGCACTCATCAATATGTAATTCTGTGGATTTTGTAAAACGCCTCGACAACTTCAGGGTGAAAGACAAAGGTACCTTGGCGAGTTTTGACGTCGTTTCGTCATTCGCTAGAGTACTTTTACGAGAGTTACTAGAGCTTATTGATCAGACATTTGACGCCAAGATCACCGACCTTTTCAGGCATATTATGAGCTCCACGTACTTTCTGTTTAATGGAGAATAGTACGAAGAACCGGAAAGAGTCGCAATGGGCAGCCTACTCTCACCTATGGTCGCGAATTTGTATATGAGTATTTCGAGGAGGAAAACCCTGGTGTCATCCAAACCCAGGTTTCTTTTCGTTACGTAAATGACACGTTTTTGTTCAGACCAATAAAAAAGGACAAACGCCTTGGAACTCATTACATCCAAACTGTTGAGACCAAAGGAGAAGGAAGATTACCATTCCTGGACGTCATGGTCAAGAGAAGATCTGATGACACCCTGGGCCACGGTGTGTATCTGAAGAAAACGCGCAGTGACCTGTATTTGCACGCAGAGAACTGCCACCACACATCGCAGAGGAATTGTGTACTAAAAACGGGCCGGCCGGGGTTCCGAGCGGTTCTAGGCGCTGGAACCGCGCGACCGCTACGGTCGCAGGTTCGAATCCTGCCTCGGGCATGGATGTGTGTGATGTCCTTAGGTTAGTTAGGTTTAAGTAGTTCTAAGTTCTAGGGGACTGATGACCTCAGCAGTTAAGTCCCATAGTGCTCAGAGCCATTTGAACCATTTCTACTAAAAACGATTGTACACAGGGCGCGCACAGTTTCAGTCGCAGGGAGTCTGGCAAGGACCTGGAACACCTCAGGACTATTTTCCGAAAAAAATTGGTACCCAGAATGACAGGTTATGCACACTCTCCATCCCACCACAACAGTACCATCTATGGAAACGGAAGAAGAGAAGGAAAAAGATGGAGCCACTGTCTTGTGTCGTACACTGGACCACTATCGGGAAAAATCGGGCTCATATTTCAATAGAACCAAGTAAAAACCCCCTCTTGCCCGTCCAACAAAACACGAGCAATATTGGAAAGTGTCGAACACGATCTCGGTTTGCGGAAATCCGGCGTAAACCAGATTCCCACTATTGACGTTGCCGCGAACTCCGGAGGAACACTCGACTAATGTATCCCAAGTCAGGGTAGCAGAACACTCGTTATCCGGGAACGACGCGATGGAATACTACCGTAACAGGATTATGCTGCAGGCTTCCAAACACAGGGACAGCGTCGTTAGAGAGACCACAGCAATTTGTACCAGCACCAATCTCATCAGCCGAGGTGTAGGTTATAATCTTAGTGAGGCTTGGGAACCAGCGCTGAGGTTAATTAAGAAGGCTCTCAGCAAACAAAACTATTTGGCGAGCAGGGCGGATTGAATGCTAACATCGACGACTACATAGACGCTGACGTGCGGCAGCCGGGACATTAGTCGACCGCGCGCCTACAGGAGCTCGGTTCCTCACCACACCTGACGATGGCAACATGTCTGATCGCCGAAATATTGTGCTCTTTGGACACTATGAACCGGCAGTACACCCGTGGACTGTTCCATCACCAAATACTCCAGGAGAAACTGAAGAATCATCTAAATGTTTTCCATTGCATCGTGCCTGAGACATCCATTGTAAATTCGTGTTAGCAGCACTGTCGGTTTTCTTGGCAGCTGTTTTAATTGTTCCCTTGTTTCCCGCGGGCTGGGCCTGTGGCTCACTTTACATCCAAGCTCCTAATTATTTTTCAGATCTCAGTCGGGGTCGTCAGTGGTGGAATTTTTTTCTCGGTGTATTTCTGACTTTTCCGCTCTTTGCCTTATTCCATTGTCTTCGGCGTTCGGCTTATCAGTGTTGGGTATACTGATAGTATTTGCTCTCCCTAAGTCTTTGCAGATACACACTTAAAATAACAGATCAAAGAATAAGCCGGCTGCTTTGTGGGTAGCAGTCTATGATGACTTTTGTTCGCGAAAACATCTTACAATTTCCAGCCCTCTTTGATTTGCGTAGGAAGTGGTGCATTCTGTCTTACCACTTTTCATTTTCCACTCGATCGCACGTCGGTGTACTTCTCGATTACGCCTCTTCGATTAACTGTTCATTGTGGCTGTCATATGCAGCAACAAATGTTATTCTTCCATGTGCTGTTTCAATCAATACTGCTGTTGCTTCTAAGTTCGTTAATTGTGGTAGGGTTTCTCTATGTGAGAGTGTTTTGTAAGACCCTCAGGGTCTGTTTGCCCCATCAGTCCTTTAAGCTGTCATGTTATTTAATCTAAATCTTTGCGTTGGCCCCTGATGGGGATTGTATTACAAGTTGTATGTCGATCTTGTGTATTGTTACAGAATTTCCCAGTTCCATATTTTGATTGGTAATTCCGTTTCCATTCCATATTCCAAATACAAGATCTTGGCGGGTGACATGCCTATTGGCCATTACGAGGTGCGAGAAATTTTGCTAATCCTTTCGGTATGGCCATTAGTTAACACCAAAACTAATGAATTTCTCAACAGTAGTGATTTGCATGGCAAACAAAAAATATCTGCACGTAATGGAGCTTACCACGCAAACTTCTAAAAACATTATTAGTGCACCACATATAACTCCAAACATAATAGCCATACCAGAGGAAATATTAAAATTATTCGCGTCTCGAAATGGCCAATAGGCATGTCACGCGGCAAGATCTTATATTTTGAATATGGGATGAAAACGGAATTTGCAATCAAAATATGGAGCTTGGGGATTTTATAACAAGACACAAGATCCACATACAGCTTGTAATGCTATCCCCATCTGAGGACAACGCAGAGATTTAGATTAAATAACATGGCAGCTTGTAGGACTGATTAGGGAAACAGACCCTGAGGGTCTTACGAAACGCACTCACACAGCATAGAGAAACCCTACCGCAATTAAATAACTTAGAAGCAACAGCAGTATTGACTGAACAGCAAACGGAAGAATAACGTTTGTTGGTGCATATCACAGCACCAAACAACAGTAATCGAAGAGGAGTTACCGAGAATTACACCGTCGCGCGATCAAGTGGAAAATGAAAAAGTGGTAAGACAGACTGCAACACTTCCACTTACAAATCAAAGAATGCTGGAACATTGTAAGATGTTTGCACGAACAAAATTCATCAAAGTTGCTATCCAGTGAGCAGCCGGCTTATGCTTTGATCTGTTATTTTAAGTGGAAGTATTTGCAAAGACTTATGGAGAGCAAAATAGTATCAGTATACCCAACATTGATAAGCCTGACGCCGAAGACAGCAGAGTAAGGTAAGAGTGGAAATTTCAGAAACACAGCGAGCGAATAGAGCCACTACTGCGACCCCGACTGAGATCCGAAAAATAATTAGGAGCTTGGATATAAAGTGAGCCACAGACGCAGGCGGGAAGCAAGGAAATAACTGAAACAGCTGCCAAGAAAACGACAGTGCTGCTATCACGAATTTACAATGGATCTCTCAGGCACGAATATGTCCCGATCCAATGGAAAACATTTAGGTGATTCTTCAGTTTCTCCCAGAGTATTTGGTGATGGAACAGTCCACGGGTGTACTGCCGTTTCATAGTGTCCAAAGAGCACAAAATTTCGGCAATCAGACATGTCGCCATCGTCAGGTGCGGTGACGAACTCAGCTCCTGAGGGCGCGCGATTGACTAATATCCTCTGCAACAGGAGACGCTAGCATCGGCGTCTATGAATAAGTCGAAAGAAGTATTCTGGCCGCCCTCATAGCCAGGTCGTTTTGTTTGCTGAGGGCCTTCTTAACTGCTGGTTCCCAAGCTTCGCTAAGATTATAACCGCTACCTCGGTTGATGAGATTGTCTCTGGTACGAATTTCTACGGCCTCTCTAACGCTGTGGCAGTATTTTGAAAGCTGTGCCATGATCCTGGAACGGCAGCACTCCATCACGTGATTCTCGGACAAACAGTGCTCTGCGACGTCTTCTTGTTGCGATACATCAGTCGAGTGTTCCTTTGGTGTTCCCGGTGACGTCGACACTCGGCACATTGACGTGAAATCTGGTTTATGCTGTCCTTACGCAAACAGAGATCATCCTTGACACTTCCCAATAATGCTTGTATTTTTCAGCGCGGGCAAGGGAGGGTTTTTACTAGGTTCTTGTTCATTATGTGCCCGATTTTTCCCGATAGTGATCCAGTGTACGGCACAAAAGGCAGTGGCTGCACCTTTCTCCATCTCTTCTTCCGTTTCCATAGGTGGGTAGGTCGGAGAGCACGCCTAATCGGCGATTCTGGGTACCAGTTTATTCCGGGATACAGTTCTGAGGTGTTCCAGCTCCTGGGGCAGACTCTCTACGTCTGACATAGTGCGTGCGATGTGGACTAGCGTTTTTAGTACACCATTCCTTTGAGAAGTGTGGTGGCAGCTATCTGGAGCAAATACACGTCAGTGTGTGTTTTCTACTGTACTCACCGTGGCCCAGGGTGCCATCAGCTCTTCCCTTCACCATGACGTCCAGGAATGGTAATCTTCCTCCTGCTTCGGTCTCAGTAATGAATTTGATGTTGGGGTGTATGGACTTCAAATGTGTAAGGAACTCAAGGAGTTTGTCTATTCCGTGTGGCCATATGACGAACGTGCGGAAAAAACACGTGGGTTTCCACTTGGACACCAAACATTCTACTCTATAGTACTCATATACAAATTGGCTACCACAGGCGAAAGCCGGATGGCCACTGCGACTCCTTCCGTTTGTTCGTAGTATTCTCCATTAAACAGAAAGTACGTGGAGGTCAGGATATGCTTGAAAAGGTCGGTGGTCTTCTCGTCAAATTCCTGACCATTAGCTCTAGTGACTCTCGTAGTGATACCCTGGCGAATAACGAAACGACGTCTTTCTTTTTCACCATGAAGTAGTCGACGCGTTTTACAAAATCCACAGAATTACAAATTGATGAGTGCTTTTACCCATATAATTGCTTGGTTTTTCGGTCAGGTATTTTTCCAGCTAATATGTAGGTGCGCTAAAGTTGCTGAAAATGGCGCCCAAGGACACAGCATCTTTTTGAGTTTTAGGGAGTCCATGAAGTCTTGGTGGTACAGGTCCTCGAGAAAACAGTTTCTTGGCGACATGCCCTGGTAAATCTGCGTCTTTCAAAATGTTTGAAATGGCTCTGAGCGCTTGGGACATAACAGCGGAGGTCATCAGTCCCATAGAACTTAAGACTACTTAAACCTAACTCACCTAAGGACATCACACACATCCATGCCCGAGGCAGGATTCGAACCAGCGACCGTAGCGGTCGCGCGGTACCAGGCTGAAGCGCCTAGAACCGCTCGGCCACTCCGGCTGGCTCGGCGTCTTTGAGAAGAGGCCTAATCTTGTTCTCCACCTTCTTTGAGGGGTCGGCGTTGATCTCCCCGTAGGAGTCGTCATCTAACAGGCTCGACATGTTCTCAGTGTAGCCCTTGTGGGCATTAACAACATTAGCGTTGCCTCTGTCGGCAGGTAAGACATCAATCACAGGGCGCTCTCTCAGGTCCCGAGTAGCCACCCGCTCTTTGCTGGTAACGTTTGACTTTGTAGGCTTAGTTCTCGTCAGAGCACGTCAGGTTTCACGACGTACTTCTTCCTTTGCTTCAGGCAGTAGTCGCACCGCAACTTGTTCAACTGTACTGTATATATCCGCAACCGACATGCACTTAGAGATGGGAGTAAAGTTATGCCACTATTCCAGAACTGAAGGCGCAGCGTCACTCAGCTCCGTGTCAGTCAGATTGATGACAATCTGGCACGGAGCCTACAGTGACGGTTTGTCAGACACGCGTGAGAATTTTGATATTTGACGTC
Organism: Schistocerca piceifrons; assembly: GCF_021461385.2. Lineage (NCBI taxonomy): Eukaryota > Metazoa > Arthropoda > Insecta > Orthoptera > Acrididae > Schistocerca > Schistocerca piceifrons. The sequence goes on from NC_060140.1 coordinate 171,872,134, forward strand.
CTGTGGCCGTTCTGTTGGTGGAAACGGCTGCCAAACATTTAACACCATCAACCCAATCCCAGGTCCAGGAGTTAAAGCGATTGGCCAGTTGTAAATGCAGGCTAAACAATTGTTGGGAATGGTACTCAAGGCACTCTGTCATGTACCAAAGCAAGGCTGCTCTGCTTCTTAATTCTCCTGGCTCTGCTGAATCGATGTTATGTGTGGCATTAGCAAAGTTCGGCACAACATGATGGGCACGTCACCTCTTCAGAAGTGCAAGAGCACTCTGCAAACGGCATCTTCGTTGGCGCAGCTTGTCGAATTTCTTCATACTGCGATGCATCTTTTCGCCGTAAAGGTACACGATGTGATTCTTCGATTTCTGATGGCGTATTTATTGATCGAAAAGTCCACAGGTGTACTGCCGATTCATATAGTCCAAAGGCCACAATATTTCGGCGATCAAACATGTCACCATCGACAAATGTTCTGTCGAACTGAGCTCCTAAGGGCGCGCGGACGATTAATATTCCCTGCCCCCTCAAGCGGCTCCGTTTGCGTTCCGCACCCATGGTCGCAGGTGCACGTTCGTAGAGACCCTAGCGTCAGAGTCTGTGATTGCATTGATGTAAGCTCTCTATGCACTCTGCTCGCCAGATCGTGTTGTTTGCTGAGAGTCCTCTTAATTAAGTCAGTACTGGTTTCCAAGGCTTGCTAAGAGTAAGGCAGCAGTCTCGGTTTGTGAGTTCGTCCCCGGTACGCATATTGAAGAAGCATCGAGTAAAAACCTTCTTTCGCTTGCCCAATAAAAGATCAGCATTATTAGGAAGTGTCAACGATGATCTCGGCTTGCGGAAGGCCAGCATATACCAGATTCCATGTCTGTGTGGTACACCTGTATTGGACACACAGTGTCCACCGTTGAAGATCGTTGCCGTGAACACCAGAGGAACACTCGACTGATGTATCTCAACAAGTCAGCGGATGCAGAGCACTGTTTGTCCGAGAATCATGCGATGGTGGACGACCGAACCTGAATTTTGGCATGGACTTCCAAATATTGGAACAGCGCTGTTAGGGAGGACATTACAGGGCAGAAATTTTCCTAGATGTAAAGAAAGCTTATAGTAAAATTTGGAAAGATCGCGTTATCGTAAAACTACAAACATTTAATGTCACGGCACAAGAAGAGCAAGTTTTTCCTCCTTACCCGGCGATAAATGTATTTGAAGGGTTTTAAATAACTTGGTCCGCATAGCGGATTGTGAAAAATTTATATTTTCTGTAATTATGTTCTCAATTTATTGTATTACACAGCGAGCAACCTACTGCGAAAAATTTAACGTACATATAATTGTAATAATAGAATAACGGTAGAGATATAATGGAACAATGCAAATGGTGACTATAGGTTTTTCATATCGCTAATTACTTTTCCTTACCAGCACGCTGCATTGAATGTGCAGGACACCACGCTTCAGACAAATGTCAATGCCAAGAGGACAAATTCCAACACGTGCAAACTGCTAAGAACAACACCCTACCCTCTTCAGAGGTTGCAGCGCCTTCCAAAATGACCTCACAGTTCACAACGCACAAGTGCAAGTGCAAGCAACATGATTGAGTAATACTATAATCTGTTGAATGTATTATAATTCCCAGCAAAGTTCCTATTGTGAAAAATGTAGCTTGTGTATTCGTAGATCTCAATAGCAGCGAACAACAAGTGTTTATTATATCACACAATGAACTACCTATTGTTAAAAGTGTAACGTCTATAATCGCAGTTCTCAATAGTAGCGAACAACCATACATCATCTCTCTCAGTGTAAATTTTTCTTTCTTTTCTCGCCTTTGGCGGCTGGAATTCCTTCATTTATTGTTTTTAGCATAATTCTATTTAATTTCGCTTAGTTAGGACATTTGTGCTTTTGTCGCCCTTTGAACCTAATACGGTGATTGCTACAAGTTTTTTTTTAGTCTATTCCTTATCATGCCTCTGGGAACTCTCACTCTGTGCCATTCTCGTGGTTCTACTTTTCCAGCATAGTCTAGGTGTCTTGTATTTCTTAACCCATCCGTTTCTTCTAACAACTTACGAGTTTTTTCCTGTATTTTTTGTGTGACTGTTGGCACACTGATTTCACCATGTAAGCCGTTATTCTAGTCCACCGAGGGGCTTCGAGCATTATTCTGAAACATCGGTGCTGTTCTCCTTGCAGCACTTGTCGGTTTGCCTTGCAAGTTGTTCCCCCAGAAGTTGAACAACCGTGTAATAGAACTGGTAAGATTGTTGTTTTACAGAGGATAATCTTGATCGGAATCCCATATCAGTGCTGGCCAAAAGTGGGAATAGTGTATGCAATAGTCTTTTATCATTTTTCCTTTTTTATGTGCGATATGTGTTTTAAAGATCAGCTTGTTGTCCAACATGACTCCAAAATATTTAACCTGATTTGTTTAATTTATATGTGTTCCGTATCTTACTAATCCGTCGCGTAGTTCTGGCCTCTTCCTCGTAAATGTAATTCCGTGTGTTTTTCCGCGTTTTGTTTGACATTCTTATTTAGTGTTTAGCTGTCTTTGCATCCTTGTTATCTTAGCTGCCGTTCTCCTACTACTTGCAAGTACGGCGATATGGTCTGAAAATTGAGACAATACTACGTTTGGTATCAGAGGTATGTCGCTAACATAGATTATGAACAGTGTCGGCGATAATACCGAACCTTGAGGGATTTCTTGTTCGAATGATTTTATGCTTGAATGTTGTTTGTCAATTTTTACAAAGAATTTCCTGTTTGAGAGAAAGTCATCTATGATTCGTCTGTAGGAGTCTGGGATGCAATATAGATCTAGTAGCTTTTCGATAAGGCGATATTTTCAGACTTCATTATAAGCTTTTTCTACATCTGGGAGAGCTGCTGCCGTGGTGTTCATGTTACATGCGATGTTTTGGGATATGCGTATTTGTTACATATCTGCCGATACTGTGGTCTGAAATGCAAACTGTTTTGATCGAATGATCTCATTTTCAAGTTCTGGAAGTTGTTGCCTTTGTAGGATTACTCACTCGTAAGCTTTGGAAAAGGGCTGCAAGGAGACAAATATGTCAATGATTCCGCGGCAGTTTTGAGTGTTTACTCGACTTTGGTACTAATACAATTCCAGATTTTTTTCCATTGCCTCAAGAGATATTTATGTTTGAGACATCTATCGGTTTTGTTGGTAACCGTTTTAACTGTTTGTCACGCCTTCTGGGCCTGTGGCTCATTTTATGTCCATGTTCCTAATTATTTTCCGATCTCAGTCGGGATTACTTATTGTGTCTCTGATATTTTCCACTCTTTGCGTTATTCTACTGTCTTCGTCATCTGGGTATATCGATAGTATATTGCACTTCGTAAGCGTCTACAAATATTTCCACTTTAATAACGGGTGAAAGTCTCAGCTGGCTCGGCCCTGGATAGCAGGCTTTGGTGCTTTTTGTCAGTAAAAAGTCTTCAATGTTCCAGTCCTCTCTTTCTTTGTGGGAGAAACTGGTCCATTTGTCTTCCCACTTTTCGATTCTCCACTCGACGGGGCGACGGTGTAGTTCTCGAGATAATTGTCGTAATTCGATAACTCCTCTTCGACTAATTGCTGATTTATTAACTGAAGACATAAAGTCTGTAAATGAGTCCGCAATCATTTTTGGCACTTTATTTTTACAAGTCCGACTTGATCACAAATATTTCTTACACTTTATTAGCGGTTTCGACATGCTGCCATCATAAGACCTGTTACAGAGATAAATATTGCGTAAGCGACAGGTTCAATGAGTTAACGCTACAACTAACAAGTCCTAGTGACACATAAAACATAACATTATAAAATGTTTGTAGTTACGTATAGCAGCCATACATACAATTAAAGTATTCTGATGTTAATCATCATCATGTGAGTACATGGTACGTGCTGGTAATACTCAGATTGCACCTGGTATTTAGAATAATGCCAGCCGAGGGCACTTTAGCTAGAGCGCATATTAAACGAGTGTCGCCAATCTTATTATTAAATTGCGGCATTCACAGTCATCAGTTAAATTTTTTTAAAAATTACCTCCCATGGCAAAACGAGTGTCTGCAATAAACCGTAACTGATGTGAAATTGGATTCATACTTAAAATATCATAAAAAATACAAATACTAATATAATACAGCCAGTAGCCTGACTGTAAAACATTCAACTTGTATAAGCTAGTATAAAACGTGTAAAAATAAAATATCTAAAAAAGATTCGAGCCTGATAGTCGATATTATACCAAGCGTGTGGTCACAATGCCGACATGTCGTCGTACCCTTGTTTTCCTGTGGCGGAGCTTACGGAGGAAGGCCCAGTCTTCTCGTCGTGGGCGGCCGACGCACGTCAATCCGCTGGAGTGCGCTGCGCTACGCAAACTAGTACGTCTCTGAATGTATCAAAATCAGCATTTAGACTGAACTCATTCTGTTCATTCAGACGTAATTCCGGTTGTCGTTTTCTGTGCACTTAAATCTCTATTTCTTCGAGTAGGTTCAGTAATCGTCCCTATGGCGCGCTACACTACACTTTCATATTGTCTATGCTTCCGACTAAATATCTTTCTCTGTCTAAATGCGTACCGAAAGCACTCTTTCTGATAATACTTATATTCTCTATAACGAGTCTGGAAATTCCTTCCTGTCTGACCGGTATGAAAAGTGTCGCAGTCTTGGCAGCTGATCTTATAAACAACAGAGCCCCATATATTTATTGCTGACGTCAACTTTGTGTCGTAGCTTACAACCAATTGTACCTTTATTTTGAATCCAATTTTTATTTTCGTTTTTCTGAAGGTCTGCGCAGTTCTGTCGGAAAACGCACCACTGTACGTCATAGCAACACACGTTTTGTCCCCTGGTTATACTGACTCCTTCCTGTCACATATTTTTGATTTTAGTTTGTAATAAAGTTTCATTACAACACGATCTTTATATCCGTTTGCCTTAGTTACTTATCTAATCACACTTAATTCTTCCACCTCGTCATTAGTTTTAGCATCCTGTTGATCAAACTTATGAAGATGCCCATTTATGCTTCTTTGGGTAACAGGATTTCGCATTTGTAATAGTGTCTGTGGCCGTTGCCTTCCTAAATATGCTAATCTTATGTCTTCCATCTCTTTTAGTTAATCTTAGATCCAAAAAACTTCTACTTCCTTCTTAAAATTCCACTACGTATTAAATTATCGTACATCTCATCCATTCTTTCCGCCATCTCGCGTATTTCACTTTCGCCACCTTCGTACAGTAGTATATCGTCTACACATCGCCTATAATAGACAATTTTCTCTCAGACGTCAGGGTTTTGTTCAAAAACTTATTTTCTAGCTCATTTACAAATATTTCAGCTGAAACATTCATAAAACCGAAAAGATTCTTGCAGATAATAACATAGTTGAGGTCAAGAGAAATACTGTGAACAAATTTGTCAGATATAAGGAAAGTGAGAGAAGTATGTATATGTTTAGTCAGGGTGAAATGGTACAACTTGTGAAAGTTTTAGAACTTGTGTTGTCATTTAACTATTACAATGAAATGAACACCCGTAGCTGCTTACAGGCGTTGACATGCAACGGGGACAGATGATAATGTGTGCCCCGACCGGGACTCGAAACCGGGATCTCCTCCTTACGTGGCACACGCTCTGTCCACCTGAGCCACCGAGGACACAGAGCAGAGCGCGACTGCAGGGATTTATCTCTGGCACGCCTCCCGCGAAACCCACATTCTCAACGTATTGTCCCGCACTACATTCGTAGTGCCCCCGCCCCGGTCGGGGCACACATTTTCATCTGTCCCCGTTGACCTATGTCAACGCCTGTAAGCAGCTAAGGGTGTTCATTTCATTGTAATTTCATTCTAACGAGCTACATGGTCACCGTGGTATCTGTTCTTTCGGACATGTCCGAAAGGAGAGATACCACCTTAGTATATATATAGTCATTTAACTATTTTAAAATTAACAAGATTTTTTGTCAGAAGGATGGCCTCGCAATGGGCAACAGTTGGTGTAGTACTTTAGCTGAAATGTGTGTAAATGGTAGGACGGCAGTGTACCGAAAACGGTAATAAAGTGTAAGAAATCTGTGTGATCAAGACGGACTTGTAAAAATAATTGTTGATTGGCGCTGAAATATGCGGCAACGTACGTTATTCGTCTATGCGCTGTTTCAGTCAATGCCACTGTTGCTTCTAAGTTCGTTAATTCTGGTAGGGTTTCTCGGTGATTTGTAAGCGTGATTCAACAAGAATACTGCAATTCCATCCCAGTGTATGTTTGGCCTATCTGTTCTATAATACATTCTTTAATCTAAATTTTTGCAGATGCACTGAACAGCACACATACGACCAGTGCAAACTACCAAGGGGGGAGGGAAAAGAAAAGTGCGCTAATTGCAAAGGAGCGCACCCAGCCAGTTACTTAGGATGTCCAGACTACAGAGCTCTAAGGGATAGGCAGAGGGGTAAAAACATCAGCAAAACCCCGAATCACAACAAAAACATACCAGCACCCAGCCCCCCCCCCCCCCCCCCCACCTGCCCAGAGAAGACAAAATGACACCGTGAAAACGCAGGTTTTCGCCTCCACCGCTTATTCCCGTGCACTTGCCGGTGACCCACCAGACCCGCCGAACCACCGACCACCACCACAACCCAGCAGTAACCAGGTTTCCCAAGCTGATGAAAGTCCGAGGGAAGTCTGTCCTCCATGCCCCCCACAAACCAGTCCGCGAGAAGCAGACGAGTCTGTTCCAATCCAACAACTCGCGTCGTCCATCCGACTGCTACAGGTACAGATGACCCAGCTAGTAGGTATTCTAGCAACACTGACGCAGCTCCCTGCCGACCTCAGATCGGCAGCACAGCAGTCGCTTGTGGCAGCGACAGCCTCAGGAAAAACTGTCCCCCACCATGGATAGGAGACTTACTATAGAAGGTCTCAAAATGTGCGCGTTTTACGCAGACAACCTTACTCGCCAACCCATGGAGTTTAGAGAATTCATACAGGAAGAAAACGTTGACATGTGCCTAGTGGGAGAAACATTCCTCAAACCAGGACTAAGAGTGGTACAACAACAAAGTTAGGAAACTACTGCGAAAGCAAAGAGAGCTTCACTCCAAGTTTAAACGCAGCCAAAGCCTCTCAGACAAACAGAAGCTAAACGATGTCAAAGTTAGCGTAAGGAGGGCTATGCGTGAAGCGTTCAGTGAATTCGAAAGTAAAATTCTATGTACCGACTTGACAGAAAATCCTAGGAAGTTCTGGTCTTACGTTAAATCAGTAAGTGGCTCGAAACAGCATATCCAGACACTCCGTGATGATGATGGCATTGAAACAGAGGATGACACGCGTAAAGCTGAAATACTAAACACCTTTTTCCAAAGCTGTTTCACAGAGGAAGACCGCACTGCAGTTCCTTCTCTAAATCCTCGCACAAACGAAAAAATGGCTGACATCGAAATAAGTGTCCAAGGAATAGAAAAGCAACTGGAATCACTCAATAGAGGAAAGTCCACTGGACCTGACGGGATACCAATTCGATTCTACACAGAGTACGCGAAAGAACTTGCCCCCCTTCTAACAGCCGTGTACCGCAAGTCTCTAGAGGAACGGAGGGTTCCAAATGATTGGAAAAGAGCACAGGTAGTCCCAGTCTTCAAGAAGGGTCGTCGAGCAGATGCGCAAAACTATAGACCTATATCTCTGACGTCGATCTGTTGTAGAATTTTAGAACAAGTTTTTTATTTTGCTCGAGTATCATGTCGTTTTTGGAAACCCAGAATCTACTATGTAGGAATCAACATGGATTCCGGAAACAGCGATCGTGTGAGACCCAACTCGCTTTATTCATGAGACCCAGAAAATATCAGATACAGGCTCCCAGGTAGATGCTATTTTTCTTGACTTCCGGAAGGCATTCGATACAGTTCCGCACTGTCGCCTGATAAACAAAATAAGAGCCTACGGAATATCAGACCAGCTGTGTGGCTGGATTGAAGAGTTTTTAGCAAACAGAACACAGCATGTTGTTATCAATGGAGAGACGTCTACAGACGTTAAAGTAACCTCTGGCGTGCCACAGGGGAGTGTTATGGGACCATTGCTTTTCACAATATATATTAATGACCTAGTAGGTAGTGTCGGAAGTTCCATGCGGCTTTTCGCGGTTGATGCTGTAGTATACAGAGAAATTGCAGCATTAGAAAATTGTAGCGAAATGCAGGAATATCTGCAGCGGATAGGCACTTGGTGCAGGGAGTGGCAACTGACCCTTAACATAGACAAATGTAATGTATTGCGAATACATAGAAAGAAGTATCCTTTATTGTATGATTATATGATAGCGAAACAAACACTGGTAGCAGTTACTTCTGTAAAATATCTGGGAGTATGCGTGCGGAACGATTTGAAGTGGAATGATCATATAAAATTAATTGTTGGTAAGGCGGGTACCAGGTTGAGATTCATTGGGAGAGTGCTTAAAAAATGTAGTCCATCAACAAAGGAGGTGGCTTACAAAACACTCGTTCGACCTATACTTGAGTACTGCTCATCAGTGTGGGATCCGTACCAGATCGGTCTGACGGAGGAGATAGAGAGGATCCAAAGAAGAGCGGCGCGTTTCGTCACAGGGTTATTTGGTAACCGTGATAGCGTTACGGAGATGTTTAATAAACTCAACTGGCAGACTCTGCAAGAGAGGCGCTCTGCATCGCGGTGTAGCTTGCTCGCCAGGTTTCGAGAGGGTGCGTTTCTGGATGAGGTATCGAATATATTGCTTCCCCCTACTTATACCTCCCGAGGAGATCACGAATGTAAAATTAGAGAGATTAGAGCGCGCACGGAGGCTTTCAGACAGTCGTTCTTCCCGCGAACCATACGCGACTGGAACAGGAAAAGGAGGTAATGACAGTGGCACGTAAAGTGCCCTCCGCCACACACCGTTGGGTGGCTTGCGGAATATAAATGTAGATGTAGATGAAGAGTTTCTGTACCAAACTACAGTTGTTACAGAAACTACCGACCCACTCACGGAAGCGGGGTCGCGGTATATGTCAAAAAAGGAATCAGACATCACAAAATGAGCCCCCCCCCCCAATACAGCAGAAATAGAAACGGCGGCAATCGAAGTGGCCAGAGTAACTGGCTCCCTCACAGTCGTTGCAGTGTATCGCCCCCCTTCCCAAAGGCTAGAAGAGTACGACATAGCTGCACTAAGCCGTATTAGAGGCAAACTACTAATAGCAGGGGACCTAAACGCCAAGCACGCGGACTGGAACTCGAGACACCGAAATCAAGCTGGTCAACAACTGCAACGACTCGCGCGCACACACCAGTTTCAAATATGGGGCCCAGAGGAACCGACACACTTCCCAAAGAACGGAGGAAGACCGAAGGTCCTCGACATAGCCATCACAAAGCATCTGGTGGGCTTTGTATCCGCGACATCGGTAAACAGAATGTCATCGGACCACAATCCCGTGATTTTTGAGGTCGATATGGGAGAATGGCTCTCTATCCCACAACGGCATGCGACGTACAAGCGCATCAATAAGGAGCAATTCAGCAACGCTGTAGCAGCTGAACTTGCCCAGAACCCGCCTCCAATTGAAGAGACAGCAGGACAGGCACTAGACAACCTCACAAGAGTGATCCTACAACCCGTACTTGCTTGCGCAAATACGGCACAAAAACAGGATCGCCAAAGAGTGGAAGCTCACCAGAAACAGGGATAGACGGAGGCTACTCAATAGGCTACAGAGAGAGCTGAAAGCAGATCTCAATGAGTATCGCAATCAACAATGGTCGGCAAGGCTCTCAACTCTCAAACTAGAAGACAATAGTTCATGGCAAGCCACCAAACAGTATACGAAAAGACGCGCGAAAATGCCACCGCTGCATGGCGAACGCGGACTGCAGTTCAGCCCCATTGACAAAGCTAACGCACTAGCCGACGTGTTCGAAAAACAGTTCAGACCAGCAGAAGTACAGGACAGAGAACACGTCGCAACAGTCCGCCGAGAACTGGCCGTGTTCCTGGAAGCAGACGACGAAGATGACTACACGCCACCCTTCAGTACTGAAGACGTGGCGCGCTGCATCAAGTCCCTGCCCACCATGAAAATCCCGGGTCACGACCAGGTCACAAACGAATTGCTGAAACTCCTCCCGCCTCTGGCAATCACCCACCTGACCGATATAGTCAACGAACTGACGCGATCACAAAAATTCCCGGCGCAGTGGAAGCACGCAGAAGTCATTGCGATCGCGAAACCAGGAAAAGACCCGGTGTTCCCGCAACATTATAGACCAATTAGTCTACAGCCTACCCTAAGTAAACTTTACGAGCGCCTCCTACTAACACCCATACAGAACTATATCACAAGAGAGCAGATTCTGCCGAAATTCCAATTCGGATTTAGGCAAAGACACTCCGCCCCCCAGCAAATCATGAGGGTGGTTGAAGCAGCCACGGACAGCTTCAACCGAAAGGGCTACTGCGGGCTTGTCTTGTTAGACGTAGCAAAAGCCTTCGACTCAGTCTGGCACACCGGGATACTACACAAGATGTACACCCTAGGCTTCCCCGGAAAGATCGTCAAAATCGTTAAAAACTATCTCTCCAGTAGGACTTTCTCAGTTAAGATCGATGGATCCCTGTCGAGCAGGAGAAGAATCAGTGCAGGCGTGCCCCAAGGCTCGGTCCTGGGACCCGTCCTCTACAATGTCTACGTTGCTGACATCCCTACGACTCAGCATGTACACACTGCAGAATACGCAGATGACATCGCATTCTTCTCCTGCTCGACAAACAGGAACCTGGTTACAAGGCGTCTGCAAACCGCCCTAAACAGGACGGAAAACTGGACCAAGCAATGGCGCATCACAATAAACTCAGACAAGACACAAGCCACGCTGCCCACCAGACGCTATGGGAAACGCCGACCCCCAAGAAGGCCATAACAACTGCTGCGGTTGCAGTGGCAGAACTTGACATAAAGAAATTCTGCGAAGTACCTCGGTGTCACACTTGACAGACGCCTGACATGGAAGTGTCACATAGAGGAACTTCGCAGAAAGGCTCACGCCAGAGTGCAGATTCTGTACCCTGTATTGAACAGCACCAGTTCCCTCGACCCCGCAACAGGAGTAGCGATCTATCGAAGTCTAATTCGACCCATACTGGAATATGCGTGCCCTGTATGGGGCAGCGTAGCCAGATCGACGATAGATCGCTTTCAGAAGGTTCAAAATAGAGCGTTAAGACGGGCCTTACACGTCCCCACGCGCTTCCCCGCGGCAGACCTGCATGAAGCTGCAGACATAGAGCCACTAGCAACACGATTCCGTGCCCTGGCAGAAGCTTTCTACGCCACGGCGCGCAATTCACAAAACGAGCTAATAAACACCCTTGGGCAATATGAACAGCATAGGGACAGATACAAAAGACCGAAGTCGCTACTCCTGCAGTAGCACAAACAGATAAATTAACAACTCTCAAAAATAGCAACTCACAAAAGCACAGCACTAACAACAACACACAAGAAAAGAGGAGGAAATGTCCAAATGCGACAATAACCTCCACCAACACCCCCCTCTAACGGTAGAGGACAAAAAGTGAGAAGAGCCCTGATAAGTTTCCCTTATAAGCGGTCCTTCCATCTTGTCTTCTAAAAAAATCTAAAAATGTAGTATTTGTTAGGGTAATGTCACTAGCGTTCCATAAACAAAAGATAAGGTCTTGGCCCGTTAGATGCCTGTCGACCATTTAGAGGTGCGAAAACTTTTAACACTCCCTGTAATATGACCATTTTGTTTTGGTGTTACATCTCGCGCATTAATAATTTATTTAAAGGTTTCGTATACGATCAAGTACCTAAAGATGATTGTTGTTTGCCATTAAGTTGAAGACCCTAGTCAGGGTGTTAACACTTTTCGCAAAGTCAAAAGTTGTAGTTGGGCTCTGGGTTTGGGTTTGTAGATGTCTTCGTGTCCATACCATTTGGTAATGAAGGTGTATATTTTGTTGTGGAACCGCTGTATTTCTTCTTGGTAGTCCGGGAAAGTCACCTGGGTTATGTATTTCCACCGGTGTTGGTGCTGCCGTTGACTGGGCTGTCCTGTTACTGATAGTTTGCACTTGTGCACTGTAAATTCTGAGGGCATCTTGGAAAGCACTTCTAGCTCTGAAGGAGACGGGTTCTGATCTTCGCAGTTTGGTCTCTTGTTATCTGACATTTACCTGAAGAGTGGTGTTGTGCACATTTAACACAGCGTGATGGTAAGGAACAATAATTAGTGGCAGGAAAAAATTGTCGGCATCGTGTCCATTAAATTGTTCCCAATAGGTTATTCACTGTGCAATATAAAACTGAGAACTGTGATGAAACAAGCTACATTTTTTTTTACAATCGGTTGTTCTCTATGCAATATAATAAATTCAATTGAACACATTATCATTTTAGTTGATTGTGTAATACGATATAATAATATACTGAATGAAGTGACAGATTCCTTGTTCACTACTATAGAGAAATACAATTACGATGTATAACAGGTTTAACTAAACAGTAAAGTGAACAACCAGTTTATTACTTCTGTGTAAGAGCAACCTGTTGGGAAAACTGTAACGAGTATATGGTTCAAATGGCTCTCAGCACTATGGGACTTAAAAGCTGAGTTCATCAATCCCCTAGAACTACTTAAACCTAACTAACCTAAGGCCATCACACACATGCATGCCCGCGGCAGGATTCGAACCCGTGACCGTAACGGTCGCGCGGTTCCAGACTGAAGCGCTTAGAACCGCTCGGCCACTTTGGTTGGCGTAACAACTGTGGGTCTCAATAGTAGGGAACAACCTAATAACAGAACTACACCCTCAGTGGAAAGTGAACTACCTGTGGTGAAAGCTATAACGAGGTCAGCTGTGGGTATGTGCAGTGGGGAACATGCTAATTGCGGTTGTTGGTTAATACTTGCGGAATAAGCTCATTATGGTTCTTACGTTATTGAATTGCGAAGTAAACGCCCTAGATTTACAGTTCCTTCTACTTCGTAGCGTAATACCTAACACAATGTACGTGCCGCATTTCAATAGACTTTTCAATCCTACTGGAGGAGATATTGATAACAAATCATGATAAAAAATGCATACATGGTTGTTTAAAAGTCTTCAAATAACTTTTCCGCGTGCGAGAGAGAAAAAACTTGCTCTTCTTGTGGCGTGGCATCATTTGTTAAGCTGGCACTATGAGGTCACTAACTGAGTGCAAGATACTGATTTCGACGAATGACGATGAAAGGGTAGATCAGTGATCAACAGTTTCCTAAATAAAGTTACAACTATATTTTAATCTTGTAGTTGACGAAAGTGCTCACTGTAATGAAGAATGTTCTTTCAAGGAATATTAAGTACCTTCTGTTAGCTATTTTACAGTGGTTTTGCAGTTTATGTAGCTGTAGATATAAATGTAAGTGATCAATGATACCAACTCGTCTTGATTTAAGGTCAGACTCACTGTTACAGTAAGTGAACAATGTTTGCGCTCAAGACGAATAGCTTCTCGTTAGTTGTCAATCAGGACGCTTTTGAGATATATTTTGAAAAGATTGATTGCTTCTTTTTAGCTAGCAACTTCACTCGGAATTAAACAACTGCATTAAATATATACATTTAACTGAGAAGTATTACAACTTTTTATTGATATTTTTCTCTTGTTTTATTAATGTTATACACCGAATCCTCTCTACAATAGTGTCTTTCTTCTTACACATTTTACTGATGCATCGACAACTGCAGATACAGAAGTTAGCAGAACTGGTGTGATTACACAAACAACTGACCCTGAACTTAACATGTGAAGCCACACAGGCTAAATTTCTCACAATTTGTATTTTAAAGCAGTTATTGCTGAAAATATCCATTATCATTTAGTATTACGCCACAAGAGGCGCAAATGTTTACTCTCTCGTAGGCGAAAAAAGTATTTAATGGATTTTAAATAATTTAAATAATATAAGTGAATTTCATTATCAGTGAGGGACTCGTCCTAGGGCGGTAACACTTTGAATAGGGAGATAAAAGGTGCATATTGCGTTACACCTTAAGAAGTAATACATCTCTAGAGTAAAAGGACGGTATGCGTGTCCTCTATTGAAATAAGCGCAAACGTATGTCATAAAAAACATAAAATCTGCATCTACACCCATACTCTGTAAACCACTGCGAAGTACATGGAATGGGATACTTCCTGTTGCACCGCACCAGTTCACCGACCCCATTTCTCCGTTTCATTCACGTATGGAGCACGTGAAAATTGATTGCGTAAGTACCTCCCTGCGTGCTGTAATTAATCTAACCTCGTCCTCACGATCTCCATGGGAGCGATACGGACGGGGTTGATTAAAAGTCTGTTCTTGAAACTTTCTTAGTAGGCTTCCGTGAGATAAATTACTCCTGTATTCAGTATTCTGCCATTTCAATTTCTTCATCATCACTGTGACACTCACCCAAGGATCAAACAAACCTGTGTCCATTCGTGCTGCCCTTCTCTGTGTTCGTTCAACATCCTCTGTAAGTCATATTTGGTACGGGTCCCACCAACTTGAGCAATGTGCTAAGACAGGTCACACGAGTGATGCGTAAGCTATATCCTTTATTGACTTACTGCATTTCCTCGCTATTCTACGAATAAACCGAAGCCTGCCACTTGCGTTAAGCATATTCCTACAAAGTGTTACACCCACGTATTATATGAGCTGGCCGATCCCAACTGCGACTCGCTGATATTAAAATCGTCGGATACTACGTTTTTTTCGTTTTGTGAAGGGAACACCTTAACATTTCTGAACTTTTAAAGCAAGTTGGAGATCTTCGCATCACATTGTTGTCTTCCAAACAGTACTTCATTATAGATAACTGCATCTGCCAAAAGTCTGAGGTCATTATTAATATTGTCCGCAAGGTCATTAATATAAAACATGAATAGCAATAGTCCACCCGAACTCCCGAAGTTACTTCTACATCTGTCGATGACTCTCCCCCAAGATAACGTGCTGAATTCTCCTTGCAAAAAACAACTTCAATCCTGTCGCAAATCTCGCTAGATAGCGCCTTACATTCGTACCTGTGGCAGAGCGGTTCTAGGCGCTTCAGTCTGGAACCGCGCGACCAATACGGTCGCAGGTTCGAATCCTGCCTCGGCCATGGATGTGTGTGATGTCCTTAGGATAGTTAGGTTTAAGCAGTTCTAAGTTCTAGGGGACTGATGACCTAAGATGTTAAGTCCCATAGTGCTCAGAGCCATTTGAACCATTTTTGAATAAACGTATATGTGATATAGAGGCAAATGCTTTTCTTAGATTGAGAAATATTACATCTGTTTACATTGATCCAAGGCATTAAGTATGACAGTCACAAAAAGTGTGAGTTGGGTTCAAGGTGATCGCTGTCGAGTCCAAGCTGGTTGCCACGAAAAGGCCATTCCGTTCGAGATACCTCATTATGTTTGAGTTCTGTGCACATGCCCACAAAAATACTTCAACTATCGATAACATTTAGCTACGTAATTAGAAAAATGATTTCTTATTCTATGTCACGATGTTAATCGTGGTATTCTGTTTGATGAGAATTACTCCACCCTGACTACAGTGAAACTGACGATCAGAGCCAAATACGAATTATTACTGTGTTCAGAAGTCTTTCAGGCGGAAGTGTGGAGAGGTGTCCGATCTATACGAGGTGCGGCTAGAAAAAACCGGACTGATGCTGGAAAAAACATTTATTTACAATTATTTACAATTTCATGTTATCTCCTTCAATGTACTCTCCTCCTCGGTCTCTACACCGCTCCATACGAATTTTCCACTCTTCATAGCAATGCTGCAGATCATTTTCGGTAAGTCCATACATTACTTCCGTCGCTTTTTCTTTTACTGCTTCAACAGTCTTAAATCTAGTTCCTTTCAAAGCTGACTTGACTTTAGGGAAAAGAAAAAAGTGACAGGGGGCCAAATCAGGTGAGTTGGGTGGATGATCTAAGATGGGAATGTTGTGTTTTGCCAAAAACGTCTTCACTGACAACGCACTGTGAGCTGGGGCATTGTCTTGGTGAAGGATCCATGACTTTTTTCTCCACAAATCGTTCCGTTTTCTCCGTACTCGCTCACGTAGGGTAGCCAGGACGCTAATGTAGTAATGCTGATTCACTGTTTGTCCCTCTGGTACCCAATCAATGTGCACAATCCCTTTGATGTCAGAAAGAAACAATCATCATTGCCTTGAATTTCGATTTTGACATTCGTGCTTTTTTTTTGTCGTGGAGAACCAGGAGTTTTCCAATGCATCGATTGGCGTTTAGTTTCGGGATCGTAAGTAAAAAACCACGATTCATCGCAAGTAATAACATTTTGTAAGAAGGTGGGATCACTTTCAATGTTTTCCAGGATGTCAGAACAAATCATTCTTCGGCGTTTCTTCTGTTCAATTGTGAGACACTTTGGAACCATTTTTGAACACACTTTGTTCATGTTGAAACTTTCATGAAGAATCTGCCTAACACTTTCCTTGTCAACTCCTGTTAACTCAGACACTGCTCTGATTGTTAAACGGCGATCTTGTCGAACAAGTTTACCGATTTTTTCAATGTTTGCATCAGTTTTTGCTGACAATGGTCTGCCAGGGCGAGTGTCATCACTGGTGTCTTCGCGGCCATCTTTAAATCGTTTAAACCACTCAAACACTTGTGTTCGCGATAAACAATCATCGCCGTACGCTTGTTGTAACATTACAAACGTTTCACTTGCAGATTTTCCTAGTTTGATACAAAATCTGATGTTAACATGCTGTTCTTTCTGTACACTCAACATTTTCCGACGCACAGACAAAACGTCGACTACTTAAAACAGACGCCACGGGCAGACTGAGTGCAGGAGGCAGATGAAACTCGAGCAGTAGGCGGAGCGAGAGTCACGTAACAGGCCACGCGACTTTCAGCCTTATTGCATTCGTTTTATTGTTTCACCTGTACTAGTCCGGTTTTTTTTCTAGCCACACCTCGTAGACTAATCAGAAGTCCACATGTCACTCGCATCAATTAGAATTAAAGAAGGGAGCGCGGAGGGGTTATAAACACCCCCCTTCTCCCTAGAGGTGAAATTAGTTAAAAGCAGACGGTCTTTTTTTTAATCTACGCCTAAGTTAAATACTCAAATTTATAGAGCCCTGATCCGTAGATTTAGTTGTATACTCCCGCATTCCCCATATCATCTTACTTTGTGTGTCCGTTAGAATATAATACCTCTACCAGTGTCTTGTGCTCCTCATCCAGTTCGACCTGCGCGTGCCAAATATTAAAGGGGCTTCCAGATCCGCCACAGAAGCGCGCGTATCGCGTCGCTTGTAGAGCACAATCAATCTGCTTTGCCCTCATTGTTATCATTGCTACAATTGTTAGACTGCTCGCCTAGAATTCAGTAGCCTATCGAAATAGTTTGTCTTGACAATGTCGAGTCTTCCAGTTTTGTGCGACATGAAACGAGTTTCAAAAATAAGATCTTTGTTCTCTAAAACACAGAAGACTATGTGTGAGTGGCTCCTTGCGTTTTATGGGACAAGTGTTTTTTTTTTTTTTTCATGTCTATCCTTTTAGCAGGAGATCTCTGGGACGACGGCCGTTTACTATCGTGACAAAAAATAAAAACACCTACAGCCGTCCTTATGATTTTATTTTATTTTGTCACTACCAGTTTCGACGCTTCATTGTGTCATCTTCAGTTCAGGTCATGTTCCTTCTTTTTACTTCTTTGTGAGGTATTGTTTCCTTCCATTCATCACCTTTTACAGTTGTTTTGTCTTAAAGTAAGTTATTTCAAGGTTGTGCAGTTAATGCACGTCCGACTGTCAAATAAAATTCGGGAATAGTATTTAAAGAAGTTTTAATAGATTATAATTGAATAATGTATTGAGTGGAAATTCGTGAAGGTACATTTAAGATATGTGACAATGGATGTATCTGTTCTTTCTGTCAAATGTTCGGTGTAAATTCATTTGCAGAGTCTTGCCTTTGTTCTCATTCTATTTTAATCTGTTCCTATGTAACTTGACCGATAAGTTGATAATGCGATCTTTAATGTTTTGTGCATACAGGTCTGAAGATGACACAATGAAGCGTCGAAAGTAGTAGCCACAAAATAAAATAAAATCATATGGACGGCTGTAGGTGTTTCTATTTTTTGTCACAACTATTTCGGATTATAGGATAGTAAAGTAACATTACTTAAGAATATGAGCCAAAATAGCATAATTTTCTTTCTTTGAATCTGTCCGAACGTCTATAAGACAGAGCATCGTTTAGTGTGATGTATGCTTTTTTAGTTACATACTCGTTACACGTATAGCTGCACATGCTTAGGCAAAACAGATTTATCTTCCACGAATGTTTCCATACTTCGGGTAAGTTCCTTTTCTTCCATGTCAGATCTGGAAGTTTTGTGGGCCACTTGCGTCGGATTACCCGTACTTCCATGTGACATGTGTCAATGTACAACAGAGCACATACACTTTTACATTCATATTAGTGACCTGGAATCTTTACAGAATCGAGTTCCCATGTAGAAAACAGCTTCAGACGTTAGATTACTTTTCAAATGAGTTAATTAGTTAAATATTTATGTTAAGCATGTAAGCGAGAAAAATCTTAGAAAACGTTTTAAACTGCGCTTAAAGTTTGTTGGAAGTCGCTAAGCGCTCTCATTATGAAACACTGGGTGACACTAGCGTGGGTAATTTGTGCCCAATTTTGAGCAGAGGTAGCTTTGTAACACGTCTAAATATCTATGACGTTATCTCTCCTGTAATATATGTTGCGCAATGGTATAATTTTGGAGGTACATTAAATGGTATATGTGGATACTGTCTGCAAACTGTGTTGCAAAGAGAGTCGGTACTGAAGGAGGAATGCATTAACACGTCATGTCTAATGCTGAAGTCTTACTGCATGAAGAGCGAACACGTAATAAGCGAGAAACTTTTTTTCCTTTCATCATTTTGTGGGGAATGTCGGTGAGGAAAAGTTTCATAAAAGTGTGAAACTATGCGTAACGTTTGTTGGAGTTCGCTAAGAATACTGTGCGAATTAAGTCCGTGTATTTGTGCACCGTCGGTAATGCCGCCAAGAAGAAAAACGTACACTTATGAGTCAAAATGTTATTACGGCCTGCTCAATAAATTGTTTGCCGTCTGTGGAACGAAATACATCACTGGTCCTCAGTATCAGGGATGACGGTTTGTTGGTAGGTTTGTGAAGGTATGTGACATTAGATGTCTACGCACAGCTCGTGTAATTCGCGTAACTAATGGGCTGCTGACTCGCGTACGCGGTGACGGCGCCCGATAGCGACCGAGATGGGTTCCATAGGATATACATCAGGCGAATTTGGTAGATGAGACATCAATAAGAGTTCACTATAATGCTCCAAAAACCACTGTATCAGGTTCTGGCTCCGACACACGGACAATTATACTGTTGAAAAATGACGTCCCGTCGGGGAAGGTATCAAGTATGTAGAAATGCAGGTGGTTCGCAGCTGTCTTCGATTACTACCACAAGTCCCATGCAAGCACAGGAGAATGTCTCTCATAGCATAATACTGCTCCCACCAGCCTGCGTTCGTGGCACGCTGCTCATTTCGAGCCACTGTTCACCTCGATGACGGCGTTTGCGCTGACGACCGTCGACCTAGTATAGAAAATGTGATTCACCCGAAGAGCCGAGCACAACTGTACTCTTTCGTGCTAAAATGTAGACTTTCACGGCCGGAAATATCATGTCCATTATAGTTATCCGGGCTGTTATGCCGTGGTCGGTTGATGAATTCTGTGTAAATTCCCAACGTTTCGTCCCCGACTGCGGGAGACAGCTTCAAGGGGGTCCGTAGCTCGATGGAAGGTCCAACACACCCACTGGCTCGCTACTGACTGCCGCTATATTCCGTGTCCGCGCGCTCCCGCGCCGCGGCGTGACGTCACGTGTTTTGAAAACATCAGTGCCAACTGGGCGGTGTCCGTCGCCGTCGATCGCCGTTGCCATCACCCAGTAGTGGGCGGGTGGTACACATCTTCTTTAACACCGGCATCCGTGTACCGTTTCATTTCACGCCCTCCTTCTTTCGATTGAAATTATTGGGATGTTTAGCGATTTCGATTGCCTCCCTGTAGAGCCTTTCGTAAGCTTGTGGCCGCTAGTACTTGCGTCTCCTCGAAACGAATATTGTGGTTCCCTGGATGGAAAGCATGCTCCGCAACAGCTGATCGTTCTGTTTCTCCTCTTCTACAATTTCCCTTGTGCTCTACCAAACGTTTAGAAACAGTTCTTTTAGTGGTACCCACATAAACATCACCACAGCTGCATGGGATCCTATACACTCCAGCTTTTTCCAATGGTTTGCGAGCGTCCTTGGCAGGCTTAAGGTATTCCTGTATCTTCATGGTGGGCTTGTAAATTACGGTACTGACGTTTTCAAAACACGTGACGTCACGCCGCGGCGCGGGAGCGCGCGGACACGGAATATAGCGGCAGTCAGTAGCGAGTCTGTGGGTGTGTTGGACCTTCCATCGAGCTACGGACCCCCTTGACGATGTCTCCCGCAGTCGGAGACGAAACGTTGGGAACTGACACAGAATTCATCAACCGATCACGGCATAACAGCCCGGATAACTATATTGGACATGTACTCTGTTGGCAGAGATGCCACAGATAACCATCTATCCGGCTTTACAGAGCAGACAAGCTTCCGAACCCCATGTTCTGTGAAGAGTCATGGACGTCCAACCATTTAGGGCCTAGTGGTAGTTAACACCGTCGTACGTGTTTCCGTAGATGCTCACAACAGTAGCACGTGAGCGTTTCACCAGCTCCTTCGTTTTCAAGATACTCGTTCACAGGCTCTGCGTAATAATAATCTGCCATTTGTCAAAGTCGTTTATTTTAATGGATTTCCGCAGCACATATCTTCGCTAGGGTGGTCCCCTGTCTGTGTTTGCTCCGCTTACATACTTTTGGTACCGCACAGCGTGATCGATCGCCACCAGGCGGCACCAGACGTCGCGGTGGGCAGTGGTCATAATGTTTTGTCTCATCAGTGTACAGTTTCTACCTGTAACACTTGTACTATTGTGTTAAGCCAGCACTTTTGGTAGGAATAGCGTGTTTGATTAGTAATCAAAACGTCCTCTGTCCCTTGTTCGAATCCCACCAGTGCTTTTTTTTATTAATAATGGCCATTGGCGGCCGAAGACGTCCGGTGTAAGAAGTCACCCCTGATCTGCGAACGACCTAGTCAATGGGGACGGCGAGGCGGGCAGAGGTTCAGGGCCCTCTCTTGTCCTTGGGGAAGTGGCAACAAAACGACTGTTCACGTCGGTGTGTAGAACGTATGAGTCTTGAGACATACCACCTGACTTTCGGAAAAATATCGTTCATACGATTCCGAAGACTGCAAGAGCTGACACGTGCGAGAATTATCGCACAATCAACTTAAAAGCTCATGCATCCAAGTTGCTGACAGGAATAATCTACAGAAGAATGGAAAAGAAAATTGAGGATGTTCTAGATGACGATCAGATTAGCTTTAGAAAAGGTAAAGGCACGAGAAAGGCAATTCTGACGTTGCGGTTGATAATGGAAGCAAGACTAAAAATCAAGACACGTTCACAGGATTTGTCGACCTGAAAAAAGCCTTCGACAATGTAAAATAGAGCAAGATGTTCAAAATTCCGAGAAAAACAGCGATAAGCTACAGGGAGAGACTACTAATATACAATATGTACTAGAGCCAAGAGGGAATAACAATAGTGGACGACCACAAACGAAGTGCTCGGATTAAATAGCGTGTAAGACAGGGATGTGGTCTTTCCCTCTACTGTTCAATCTGTACATCGAAGAATCAATGATGGAAATAAAAGAAAGGCTCAGGAGTGGAATTAAAATTCAAGGTGAAAGGATGTCAATGATACGATTCGCTGATGACGTTGCTATCCTGAGTAAAAGTGCGGAAGAAATACGTGATCTGCTGAGCGCCATGAACAATTTAATGAGTACAGAATATGGATTGAGATTAAATCGAAGAAAGACAAAGGTAATGAGAAGTTGCAGAAATGAGAACAGCGAGAAACTTATCAGCGTTGATGGACAGTAAAATAACCAATGATGGATGGAGCAGGAAGGGCATCAAAAGCAGACTAGCAATGGCAAAAAGTGCATTACTGGCCAAGTGAACTCTACTAGTATCAAACATAGGCCTTAATTTGAGGAACAAATTTCTGAGAACTGATGTCTGGAGTACAGTATCGTATGTAGTGAAACATGGACTGTGGGAAAACCGGAACAGAAGAGTATCGAAACATTTGAGGTGTGGTGCTAGAGACGAATGTTAGATGGACTGATAAGCTAAGGAATAAGGTGGTTTTGTGCAGAATCTGAGAGGGAATGAATATGGGAAAACACTGATAAGGAGGAAGGACATGATTATAGGACATCTGTTAAGACGTGAGG
This sequence comes from Schistocerca piceifrons, assembly GCF_021461385.2. NCBI lineage: Eukaryota > Metazoa > Arthropoda > Insecta > Orthoptera > Acrididae > Schistocerca > Schistocerca piceifrons. The sequence continues at coordinate 171,894,732 of NC_060140.1, forward strand.
GAATGACTTCCGTGGAACGGTAGAGGGCAAACACAGTGAAGGAAGGCACAGTTGTATTGCGTATATGTTCACGTTGGGTTCATCAATTTTGCAGAATTGAAGTTCTTTTCAATACCCATACCTCCTTAAAGATGCACTAGCTGACCCAGGTTCATATAACATTTTTTGTTCAGAATTACTTATACGATCACTGTGTAAAATATTGACCTTTCCTCTCCAAACACACTGTATAGACGTTACCGACCGCAGCGTGGTATTCCGCCTGTTTACATATCTCTGTATTTTAATTTGCATGTCTATACCAGTTTCTTTGGCGCTTCAGTGTATTTCCGTGGTGCAACGAATGCTTCATTAAATTTCGGGTGTGCAGCTGCAAAATGCAGCTTCTTCTAATATTTCTGCAGCATATTGTTCAGCTTGCATAACTCAAGGAATCCGGTGCTTCCTGGAGTAAACTTACAAACACGTCGCGACACTGCAGCTCGGAGTGTTATGTCGACATTCCAGCGTGGACAGACTGCGCAGCCGCAATATAATTCGTTCAAATTGTTCTTCTATGGCGCCGATCAACGTCTTTTGTGCCTATGTATCTATGGCCGCATGCGCAGTGGTGGGTCCTGGAGTTTAAAAGGATGGAGTGAGTGCTGGAGCGTCAGTCTTTTGGTTCACTCTAAAGACGGCTGAACTATGCAACCGAAATTTTAGAAGAAGCTGAATTTATGCTTCTGCACACCCGAAATTTAAAGAAGTAGGGGAAGGAGTAGTTTTCTAGGCATCTTGCACACGTTATAAAAGCGGTATTTTGACAAATACATGGTTGTTTAAACTTTCTACAGAAAGACAAACTTGGTTTACATTCATAAAACGGTCTCTGTCATCGTACAGTTTTGGCAGCAAACCACAAGTAACGCATCATTTGCCAAATACTGACGAGGATAGCCGGTGATGTACAGTGGAATGTATTTCGATGCAGTCTTCTCGGGATGCTATTTGTTTTTCTCTCTCGGCGAGATAACAGCAGTTTCGAAGCTTCTTGATCAAATTCCTTACCTAATGATAAAAATATACTTCGCAGTGTTGCATCAGCTGCCGAGGGCTGCTTGAAGATCAAAATGAAACTAACGGAATTCGAAGTTCTTAACGCTCTGATTACTTTACATTCTTGGAAAGTTATTTTCAGAGTCCTCGAGGACGTTGTACGTACATTCCTTTCTTGGGAACTGACTTGCAACTCCAAATTTTCCTTAGTCTTTGCTTTTCATGCCTTCTATGAAAGATTATCAAATACAGTGTATTGAGTATTATTTCGGTTAAGCAGAGACTGAAAATAAGTCAACAACCGTCGGAATACCGTTCTGTACACTTTACGCTGCGCCAAACGCAGGCTCGAAACAACGCTAACACCAATGGCTCACGTCTCTCCCGGCCTCTCCAGGAATGCTATTTTTTCTGAACGCTTGGTCATCAGGAGCTCCAACTTCTACCAGTCTATTAAGGCGAGTATCACAGCGTTCATTTATACCAAAACCTATTTAACTGTACTAACTGTGATGTACGAGAAGCGTTAAATAAGTAATGCTACGTTTTCGTTTTCTCGTCCAATTTCGGCTTAAAATATGCGGAATTTATTGTGAGACATCGCGAAATATTCTCGTTTGAGCATCTATACTCACACGAAGTTCGGATAGGCGGCGAAGCTCTAAGTAGCTTCAAAACGGCGTCAATAAGGGAGTGCATTCCGTGTAGGGAGCTGACATTGAGCTTCTTATGGCAAAAAACTAATGCATCTTAGACATTCTTAGGTGCTTCTAGAATGTCTGCGGGCACGCAGCATTGAACAAAGGCATGGTGAGCCGTTGGGCGAGGCATCTGTCATCTTCGCTGCTGTGACTCCTGCACTGTTGGAACGTGCGGACACTCTCATTCTAGTTCGTCGGCGGATCACAATAAAACACCTTGCTGCTCAGATTGACGTCTCTGCTCGTAGTGCTGACACACTCGTCCACCAGCTGGGGTACTCAATGATGAGTGCTCCCTGGGTTCCTTACTGCCTAACATAAAATTATAAAGAACAACAAACTACCATCTGTGCGGAATTGCATGAGCGTTACGAGGCTGACTATGACAATATTTTGTCGAACATCGTCGCAAGCTATGAAACATGGATCATCACTTCGAACCGGAAACAAAACGGCAATCAATGGATTAGTGCCACACCACCTCCCTTCCAAAGAAAAAGCTCAAAGCCGCACCCTGAATCGGTAAACAACTCATGGCGACGGACTTAGGGCACTCTAAAGAGGTTAGTCTGTTTAATGTCCTTCCTCAGGCTGCAACCTGCAACGATCGATTCTGAAGAGCACTATGCATTTTGAAGAAACGACCGCCGAAGTGGCCGTGCGGTTAAAGGCGCTGCAGTCTGGAACCGCAAGACCGCTACGGTCGCAGGTTCGAATCCTGCCTCGGGCATGGATGTTTGTGATGTCCTTAGGTTAGTTAGGTTTAACTAGTTCTAAGTTCTAGGGGACTAATGACCTCAGCAGTTGAGTCCCATAGTGCTCAGAGCCATTTGAACCAAGAAACGACTTCAGCGTGTTTATCGCCATAAAAATGGAAACTGCTCGTTCTCCATGACAACGAAACGCCTCTGACAAGTTTGCACAGCTTAATGGAGATCACACAACACTGGCTATTCTACCCCATCCGCTCTACAGCTCGGATCTCTGACCTTCCGACTTTCATCTGTCTGGCCCAAGGGCGAATGTGCTCCGTGTGAAACAGTACGTGGATGACGGTGAGATTACTGATGCAGCAACACTTTGTCTCCGACGTCGCCAAGTAGTGGTAAAAATGGAAATGCCGTGTTGCTTGGGCCTCCCGTCGGATAGACAGTTCGTCTGGTGCAAGTCTTTAGAGTTGACGCCACTTCGGCGACTTGCGTGTCGATGGTGATGAAATAATGATGATAAGGAGAACACAACACCCAGTCCCTGAGCGGAAAAAATCGCCGACTCAGCCGGGAATCGAACCCGGGCCATTAGATATGACATTCCGTCACGCTGACCACCCAGCTACCAGTGGCGAACAGTAGAGTGGTACCATGTGGGTATGGCTTAAGACAGTAGGACTGGACGGAGATTACGTTGAAAAATAGTTTCGTAGCCAAAAGAGCGGGGAATAATACGGTGTACTGGAAACTTGAATAAAACAAATCTGCTGTTGGGAAGAAATTGTGTTACGTTACTTACTGAACGCTTCTCGTACATGAACGCCTATATGGTGAAAGCGTCAACACATGGCGCTAATGCTTTTATTACTGTGTATGCTTTTCAGGTTCCAGACCAGAGAACGTGTTGAAGTTTAAAACCCTTAAGTGAACGACACTTCGCATATCCAAGATGGTCAGATCAGCTGCTCTACACCTTCATTGCCTACAGGTTACACTTGAGGATGAAAAACGATATTTGAAAAAAGAGCACTTAGATAAATACAATTCATGGTTAGCTTTGCCATCATCAGAAAAAAGTATGTCCTTTTCTTGCGCCTGTCTTAAGGGTAGTCATCAAGAATGAATGAAGCTAGACACACTAGTGATCATAGCCTAACCTAATAACCTAATTCTCTAAGTTACTAGGAAAAAATGGTGATTTGGAATGCCACAGCAAATCGCTTTATCATCAGAGAGTCCAAGAACGTGCTAACGATCACATGTTTGACAGTCATAACCGGTTTCGGCCGTACAATGACCATCTTCAGATGCTAAAACAATACAATAGGAAATTTATATTGAAAGCTAAAAAATAAGTGCAATATATATCCATGCTTATTAGTAATCTAACTGAATTTCTGCGAAATACATATAGTTCATACCTAAAGGCGGCATACACTGAACAAAGGTTCATGCGCTGTCAAACTAGCTATAAAATGTAAGACACCGGTCTTATATAAATATAAAAATTTGTTCAGTTGTGTTCAATTTACGGGAGAATCAATCACGCACTCCATAGACAAAATGTTTTTTTTCCAAAAACGTGCTAACGACTTTCTGATTTCTTATGAAAACTCGGCAAAATCTATTGAAAATCAAGTGGACACATATAGGTTGAAAAGTGCAAAATGAAACCGAAATTTTTTTCATTTTCTTTGCAAAATGTTATATTTCTTGGGAGGCAGAAAACATCTTTTAGCGGCCATCGTGATGATGCCTGTTTTCTCAAAAGACCCTAGACCGTCAAATGAAGGTAACTTTAAATAACGTGAAATTTCATGTCGAAGAACGTGGAGATGCTGAATTAGCGCCACAGTGGAGCTTTGGCAGCGAAAAGGTACATTTTAGAGTAAAACTCTATACAAAAATTTTGTTTACTGCTATGGCGAAGAAATTATTTACCAAATATAACACAGAATCCAAGAAAATGGATTCTACAATACTGAGATCGATGAGACCAAGGATATTAGTCACAAGACCCAGACGAAAATTTTTCTTCGATACATTTACGAAGATGCGATCAGAAAAGATTTATTATGTTTTATCAGTCCGCGAGAGCCAGAGAGTCTGTGGAAATTCAAAGTTAACCTCAGACGTAAAATCAACGAAGGTTTCTCTTCAACTACTGAAAGTAACACTGGTGTCTTTTGGGGATGACAAAGATGCCAATATTTATGACAAAGATAAGACAGACGAAAACAATAAAGATACCGGAATGACTGGAATAAAATTAGGTAAAACTGGGTTAAACTCTATGAGAAGGCCTAAGCTCGATGTTAGGAACTGTATTGGTATGCTCTGTTATGAGTTCCGAGTTTGTGGGAGCAGTCACTACAATATAGAAAGAATACAATAGCGTTGGTTGAGCCCCTTGTTTTAAACATTGTCTGAGCTGCCCTGAGCTGCTATTAGAGCGGAACTCAATTAGGATCATTAAAGAGGTGGTATCTGTTTTTTGGGCTTCGCCAGGAAGAAATGCAGTTATCATAAAGCATTCAGGGAATCAGCTAGTCGCCTTGAGTGAGTCCGTCGGCAGCGCATTTTCTAAAAAAAAAAAACAAAAAAAAACAAAAAAAAACACTTACAAATCGTGTCATGCCTCAAGGAAATTTCTAAATGGTCAAATTTTTCAAGTGTCACTTTGTCACTTCTATCGCAACAGCTAGTACCCTTTTATATACACTCCTGGAAATGGAAAAAAGAACACATTGACACCGGTGTGTCAGACCCACCATACTTGCTCCGGACACTGCGAGAGGGCTGTACAAGCAATGATCACACGCACGGCACAGCGGACACACCAGGAACCGCGGTGTTGGCCGTCGAATGGCGCTAGCTGCGCAGCATTTGTGCACCGCCGCCACCAGTGCCAGCCAGTTTGCCGTGGCATACGGAGCTCCATCGCAGTCTTTAACACTGGTAGCATGCCGCGACAGCGTGGACGTGAACCGTATGTGCAGTTGACGGACTTAGAGCGAGGGCGTATAGTGGGCATGCGGGAGGCCGGGTGGACGTACCGCCGAATCGCTCAACACGTGGGGCGTGAGGTCTCCACAGTACATCGATGTTGTCGCCAGTGGTCGGCGGAAGGTGCACGTGCCCGTCGACCTGGGACCGGACCGCAGCGATGCACGGATGCACGCCAAGACCGTAGGATCCTACGCAGTGCCGTAGGGGACCGCACGGCCACTTCCCAGCAAATTAGGGACACTGTTGCTCCTGGGGTATCGGCGAGGACCATTCGCAACCGTCTCCATGAAGCTGGGCTACGGTCCCGCACACCGTTAGGCCGTCTTCCGCTCACGCCCCAACATCGTGCAGCCCGCCTCCAGTGGTGTCGCGACAGGCGTGAATGGAGGGACGAATGGAGACGTGTCGTCTTCAGCGATGAGAGTCGCTTCTGCCTTGGTGCCAATGATGGTCGTATGCGTGTTTGGCGCCGTGCAGGTGAGCGCCACAATCAGGACTGCATACGACCGAGGCACACAGGGCCAACACCCGGCATCATGGTGTGGGGAGCGATCTCCTACACTGGCCGTACACCACTGGTGATCGTCGACGGGACACTGAATAGTGCACGGTACATCCAAACCGTCATCGAACCCATCGTTCTACCATTCCTAGACCGGCAAGGGAACTTGCTGTTCCAACAGGACAATGCACGTCCGCATGTATCCCGTGCCACCCAATGTGCTCTAGAAGGTGTAAGTCAACTACCCTGGCCAGCAAGATCTCCGGATCTGTCCCCCATTGAGCATGTTTGGGACTGGATGAAGCGTCGTCTCACGCGGTCTGCACGTCCAGCACGAACGCTGGTCCAACTGAGGCGCCAGGTGGAAATGGCATGGCAAGCCGTTCCACAGGACTACATCCAGCATCTCTACGATCGTCTCTATGGGAGAATAGCAGCCTGCATTGCTGCGAAAGGTGGATATACACTGTACTATTGCCGACATTGTGCATGCTCTGTTGCCTGTGTCTATGTGCCTGTGGTTCTGTCAGTGTGATTATGTGATGTATCTGACCCCAGGAATGTGTCAATAAAGTTTCCCCTTCCTGGGACAATGAATTCACGGTGTTCTTATTTCAATTTCCAGGAGTGTATAGTCGGTAATGGAGAATTCATAGTAAGTCTCGTGTGCCTTGCAGATGCGCTAAGCGAAACATCACCACTCAGTAGCTTTTTCCAAAAAAAGATTATTGATATTGGTGAGCCATACGGAGTCGACAGGACGGTGTACGTCTTCCGCAAGCCATCTTTGCCTCTAGAGGGGGACGGGCCGTTCTGACGTAAGCAAGGGGCAGGTTGAGTATTGAGTCGGACGGCTACAAACGGTGGAGCGGGAAGGGCTCTTCAGGTACGACGTGTCGTGATTTGAGCCGTGCGATTTCTCTATCGGACGACTGGACTACGGCATTCCGCTTGGAGCCGAGTGTCTCAGAAAGTTTTCATCCTGGCAGCTAGCGAGGACACGAGGCGGCCGAAACTATTTCTGCTGCGGAAGTAGGTGGTTGCGGCGCTTTGGTTAAGAGGGAAGCGCGCCTTCTTAGAACTATGGTAAGGCACCTTACGACTGTTGAGTGAATTTGGGGACAGCGTGGGGCTCGCTTCCCCAGTGCGTCGCCGTTTGCTTATGCGCCGTACCCGCCTTCAAGGCTCAATCTTTTTGCTTGCTTACGCCCCAGTCGTAAGTACGTTGAGCATGGGTTCAAGAGACCTGCACATGTTCGTACCAACTGATTATTATTGCAGCGTAAATTAGGGATTTTCTGTAATTAAGACATACTGTGTTTTACCTTCTTATTTACTGAGGCGCCAAACAATTTGGTGTAGGCATGCGTATTCAAATATAGGGATATGTAAACAGGCAGAATACAGGCAGAAGACGTAGCAGTGAAGTGGAGACTTTCCCGTACAACCATTTCACGAGTGTATCGTGAATATCAGGAATCCAGTAAAACATCAAATCTCCAACATCTCTCGGCCGGAAAACGACCCTACAACAACGGGGCCAAAGACGAGTGAAGGGAATTGTGCAGTGTGACAGATGTGCAACCGCTCCGCAAATTGCTGCACGTTTCAATAATGGGATAATAACTGTCAGCGTGTGAACCATTCAACGTAACATCATCGATATGGGCTTTCGGAGCCGAAGGTCCACTCATGTACCCTTGATGACTGCACGACGCAAAGCTTTACGCGTCGCCTTGGTCCGTCAACACCGACATTGGACTCTATGACTGAAAACTTGTTGCCCGGTCGGACTACTCTCATTCTAGATTTTATCGAGCGGATGGAAGTGCACAGGTATGGTGGCAACCTCATGAATCCATGGATGTGGTCGAGCGGTTCTAGGCGCTTCAGTCCGGAACCACACGGCTGCTATGATCGCAGGTTCGAATCCTCCCTCCGGCATGGATGTGTGTGATGTCCTTACGTTTGTTAGGTTTAAGTAGTTCCAATTCTAGGGAACTGATGACCTCAGATGTTAAGTCCCATAGTGCTTGGAGCCATTTGAACCATTTTTATTTCATGAATCCATTGGCCCTGCATGTCAGCAGGGGACTGTTCAAGCTGACGGTGGCTCAGTAATGGTGTGGGGAGTGTGCAGTTGGAGTGACAGGGGACCTCTGATACGTCCAGATACGACTCTGACAGGTGACACGCACGTAAGCATCGTGTCCGATCACCTGCATCCAATCATGTTCATTGTGCATTTTGACGGATTTGGGCAATTACAGCAGGTCAGTGCAACACCCCACACGTCCAGAATTGCTACAGAGTGGCTCCAGGAACACTCTTCTTTGTTTAAACACTTCCACTGACCACGACTCCCCAGATATGAACATTGAGCATATCTGGGATGCCTTGCAATGTGCTGTTCAGAAGAGATCTCCACCCCCTCGGTCTTGCTGCTATGGACAGCCCTGCAAGATTCATGGTGTCCATTCCCTCCAGCACTACTTCAGACATTAGTCGAGCCCATGCAACGTTGTGTTGCGGCACTTCTGCGTTGTTGCGGAGCCTTACATGGCATAAAGCAGTTGTACCAGTTGCTTTGGCTCTTCAGGGTATATAGTAGCTTCATGGACTTAAATAGTAGCTTTATGGACTTTCGATTTAAGTTACCCCATGTATTGCTGCGAGTGGCTTTGATGCTTGCTAGTTAACTTGTTGATTCTGGGAGAAAAGGATTCGTGCCAACTGATTTGTATTTAAGGTACTGTCTGCTAATTTAATTGAAGTTCGTTTGCCAACCTTGTGCATCCATGCAAATCTGGCTGATTTTCCGTCCAACTTGGCGGCCCCTTGCGGCGGGCGAATCTTCTTCTCTCGTTGTTGAGATATTGGTGTTTGTTCAGTAACAGGAACGTTATTATTTTTTTGCTTTAAATATTGGTGGGTTTGGTTTACCCACCAGGGTAGCCGAGAGCGCTAACGCGCTGCTTCCTAGACTCGGGTAGGCGCACCGGCCCCGGATCGAATCCGCCCGGCGGATTACCGACGAGGGCCGATGTGCCGGCCAGCCTGGATGTGGTTTTTAGGCGGTTTTCCACATCCCGCTAGGTGAATACAAGGATGGTCCCCGTGTTCCGCCTCAGTTACACGTCTCACAGACGTCTGAACACATTCATACTATTCCATGGATTACACTCGACGCAGACAGTTGGGGTACATTAATTTCGTACGGGGTGGCGGCAGAAAGGGCATCCGGCCACCCATTAAACATTAACATGCCAAATCCGATTAACGTAGGCTGACCCTGCCTAACTGTGGAACAAGGCTCAAGCGATAGAATAGAATTGTTGGGTTTGGTTTCTGCCCCTTTATTGGTATGAAGGTGTGTTATTAACCTCATAGCCATATTGTGTTCAGTTATATGATCGAGGGGTTAAAGACCATTTATAATTTTATTATTTGCCGAACTTAAAGATCTGTTACGGCACAGAGTAGTATGGGTACTAAGTTGTAAAATTTTTAACGGAGTTCAACTACCTTGTCGTAAGATAGGCTCATTATGGCACGATTTGCGGCGGACCAGGAAGCATGACGATGCAAGACAGACGGGCAACACAGTCTGCAACTCTGCGGTACCTGAGTGAGTGAGAGTACACAAAGCGGGAAAACAGAGGAGGACAGGACTAAGCAAAATAACACGCACGCTCGTTCGTGCGGCGGATTGCCGCAAGAAGCAACAGCCACAGTTAGGGAAAACACTCACAGACTAATTTAACTAGATGATAAGAAAGAATTAAAGTTAGGGAAGCAGAATAACGCGGCCACATGCGGGGTTCATTAGTAAAATGCACGCCACAGACCTACGGAGAGCTCTTTAAATACTGGAGCCCCAGCTCCAAGTAAGAGAGAACGGTTCATGCCAATGGGAACGATGGAGTCCGTGTCGACGACTTTCCGTTCCATGACCATGTTGTTTTAGTAATTCTAGTCTCAGTCAAACTCAGTATAGATCATTAGATCAACCAGCGCAGTTCCAGCCAGCCGTGGAGTTCCACAAGCCTGAACACATGCTGTGTCACACCAACCACTACTGCTGGGAGAGCTGAAGAACCACCAGCAGCAATCCATTACCAGGTGCTGCACTCTCCGAGTGTGGGACGGAAGACGTTGGCCATGTCGGTAGTACTGGGTTCAACGCCTGACGCCTACACCACCCAGCGGATGGGTTGGTCCAGGGAAGAAGCGGCACGTAGTGGGATCGAGGACACTCCCCCAGCCACTAACAGCCATCCATGCTGTACCAGGCTGGGCTAAGCATCCGTATCGACGCAAGAGAAATGGGAACTCGCTGGGTCGCAGACGGAAGGACTGGCGCAACGTCCGACACCGAGTGTCTGTCCGTGACCATCCACAGAGACAACTGCGCCCAACAGTGCACCACCATTCGTAAAATTGTCACAATAAACGAATCACTGAATAATCATGTTTTCTTAGCGCCACCTGCGCTTCCAGACGATTCGTGACATCATGCAGAGGCGACATCCGCTCGGCCCCTCTGTAGATGCTGTTTCTTGCCAGGTACTACTAGCAGTTACTAGCGCCTTGCACAGAGTTGTTTCGATTATCCTGGAGGTGTCTGTATCTTCCTTACGCTGAGTAACTGCCTGGGAGCAGACGGTTGTATTCCGAGGTCACGGGTTGCGCTGCTTCTTGATCAATAGTAGTCGCGTGTGTAAGAAAAATCGGTCGACTCAACATTGTAGGTGCCTTAGCTTCTTTAAAATTATGTATTTTATTTAAATGACAGTGTGTGTGTCTTTTCGGGGAACTGAATTTAAATTTTAAGATCATAGTTTTAGCTAGTTTTCATTCCTTTGGTAAGTAGTGTTGTGCAGCATTCTGTGATACCAAGCAATCCTGAATCAATAAACCGGCTGTCAGAAATATACGATAAAGTGAATTGGCAAATTGTTTGACTCTTTCTTCTTTTGTAGTTGTCATTTTGAAGTATAGATAGTGTATTAAAGTTTATGAACATTTCTGTGTCACGAAAGCTTGTACTAAAACTTTTCCTGTGTCCTAATAATTACATGGTATATCATTATAGGAACTGAAACATAGTGATAACTGATAAACATCTAGGAACTGCGACAAGTTTTTTTGCCTCTGTGATGTGAGTTGCAGAAAGTATTTGCTTCCAGAAAGTGTGATAGTTAAGTACAAAGCTTATTTGTTGTCCTTGAACGTAGATATTTTCGTAAATATATACAACATTTTGAGTTTCCTATGTTTTTTAAACATAGTAGGTGAATATGGATTGGGGCTAAGAAACGAAAGAGGAAGCCGTCTGGTAGAATTTTGCACAGAGCATAACTTAATCATAGTTAACACTTGGTTCAAGAATCATAGAAGAAGGTTGTATACACGGAAGCATCCTGGAGATACTAAAAGGTATCAGCTAGATTATATAATGGTAAGACAGAGATTTAGGAACCAGGTTTTAAATTGTAGGACATTTCCAGGGGCAGATGTGGACTCTGACCACAATCTATTGGCTATGAACTTTGGATTAAAACTGAAGAAATTGCAAAAAGGTGGAAATTTAAGTAGATGGGACGTGGATAAACTGACTAAACCAGAGATTGTACAGAATTTAAGGAGAGCATACGGGAAAAATTGACAGGAATGGGGGAAAGAAATACAATAGAAGACTAATGGGTAGCTCTGAGGGATGAAGTAGTGAAGGCAGCAGAGGATCAAGTAGGTAAAAAGACGAGGGCTGGTAGAAATCCTTGGGTGACAGAAGAAATATTGAATTTAACTGATGAAAGGAGAAAATATAAAAATGCAGTAAATGAAGCAGCAAAAAGGAACACAAACGTCTCAAAAATGAGATCGACAGGAAGTGCAAAATGGCTAAGCAGGCATGGGTAGAGGACAAATGTAAGGATGTAGGGGCCTATCTCACTAGGGGTAAGATAGATACAGCCTACAGGAAAGTTAGAGATACCTATGGAGAAAAGAGAGCCACTTGTATGAATATCAAGAGCTCAGATGGAAACTCAGTTCTAAGCAAAGAGGGGAAAGCAGAAAGGTGCAAGGAGTATATAGAGGGTCTATACAAGGGCGATGTACTTGAGGAAAATATTATGGAAATGAAAGAGGATGTAGATGAAGATGAAATGAGAGATACGATACTGCGTGAAGAGTTTGACAGAGCACTGAAGGAGCTGAGTAGAAACAAGGCCCCGGGAGTAGACAACATTCCATTAGAACAACTGACAGCCTTGGGAGGGTGAGCAAGATGTACGAGACAGGCGAAATACCCTCAGACTTCAAAAAGAATATAATAATTCCAATCCCTAAGAAAGCAGGTGTTGACAGATGTGAAAATTACCGAACCATCAGTTTAATAAGTCACAGCTGCAAAATACTAACGCGAATTCTTTACAGACGATTGGAAAAACTAGTAGAAGCCGACCTTGAGGAAGATCAGTTTGGATTCCGTAGAAATGTTGGAACACGTGAGGCAATACTGACCTTACGACTTATCTTAGAAGAAAGATTAAGGAAAGGCAAACCTACGTTTCTAGCATTTGCAGACTTCGAGAAAAATTTTGACAATGTTGACTGGAATACTCTCTTTCAAATTCTAAAGGTGGCAGGAGTAAAATACCGGGAATGAAAGAATATTTACAATTTGTGCAGAAACCAGATGGCAGTTATAAGAGTCGAGGGACATGAAAGGGAAGCAGTGATTGGGAAGCGAGTGAGACAGGGTTGTAGCCTCTCCGCGATCTTATTCAATCTGTATATTGAGCAAGCAGTGAAGGAAACAAAAGAAAAATTTGGAATAGGTATTAAAATCCATGGAGAAGAAATAAAAACTTTGAGGTTCGCCGATGACATTGTAATTCTGTCAGAGAAAGCAAAGGACTTGGAAGAGCAGTTGAACGGAATGGACAGTGTCTTGAAAGGGGGATATAAGGTGAACATCAACAAAAGCAAAACGATAATGGAATGTAGTCGAATTAAGTCGGGTGATGCTGAGGGAATTAGGTTAGGAAATGAGACACTTGAAGTAGTAAATGAGTTTTGGTATTTGGGGATCAAAATAACTGATGATGGTCGAAGTAGAGAAATTTGTTAACATCGAGTATAAATTTAAGTGTCAGGAAGTCGTTTCTGAAAGTATTTTTATGGAGTGTAGCGATGTATGGAAGTGAAACATGGACAATAAATAGTTTGGACAAGAGAATAGAAACTTTCGAAATGTGCTGCTACAGAAGAATGCTGAAGATTAGATGGGTAGATCACATAACTAATGAGGAAGTATTGAATAGGATTGAGGAGAAGAGAAATTTGTGGCACAACTTGGCCAGAAGAGGGGATCGGTTGGTAGGACATGTTCTGAGGCATTAAGGGACCACCAATTTAGTATTGGAGGGCAGCGTGGAGGGTAAAAATCGTAGAGGGAGACCAAGAGATGAATACACTAAGCAGATTCAGAAGGATGTAGGTTGCAGTAGGTACTGGGAGATGAAGGAGCTTGCACAGGATAGATTAGCATGGAGAGCTGCATCAAACCAGTCTCAGGACTGAAGACCACAACAACAACAACATATTACTAATCTGTGGCATAGTTCTGGTCTCTTCCTCGTAAATGTTATTCCTTGCGTTTTTTTCGAGTTTAATTTGACATGGTTTTCACGTGCCCATTCTTATATAGTGTTTAGCTGTCTTTGCATGCTTGCTGTCGCAGCTGCTATTGCAAGTACATCGGTATTGTATGCAAATTCAGACAATACTGCGTTGGGTATCAGAGATATGTCGTTTACATAAATTATGAAAAGTGTCTGCGATAATACCGAACCTTGAGGGATTCCTTGTTCGAATGATTTTATGCTTGAATGTTGTTTGTCAATTTTTACAAAGAATTTCCTGTTTGAGAGAAAGTCATCTATGATTCGTCTTTAGGAGTCTGGGATGCAATTTAGATCTTGTAGCTTTACGGTAAGGCGATATCATAAACTTTTTCTACGTCTAGGAAAGCTGCTACCGGGTAGTACTTCCTGTTCGTGTTGGATGCGATGTTTTGGGATATGCGTAGTAGTTACGTCTCTACCGATATTGTGGTCTGAAATGCAAACTGTTCTGGTCGAATGATCTCATTTTCAAGTTCTGGAAGTTGTAGCCTTTGTAGGATTACTCACTCGAAAACTTTGGAAAAGGCTGCAAGGAGATAAATAGGTCAATGATTCCGGGGCAGTTTTGAGTCTTTACTCGACTTTGATGCTAATACAGTTCCAGATTTTTCCATTGCGTCGAGAGATATTTATGTTTGAGACATCTATCGGTTTTCTTGCTAGCCGTTTTAACTGTTTCTTTGTTACAGCTTCTGGGCCTGTGGCTCATTTTATGTCCAAGTTCCTAATTTTTTTTCGGATCTCAGTCGGGGTCGTCAGTAGAGGCGATTGTTCGCTCGGTGCTTCGTAAGCGTCTGCAAATAGTTCCACTTTAATAACAGGTCAAAGACTCAGCTGGCTGGGCCTTAGATAGCAGGCTTTGATGCTTTTTGTCAGTAAAAACGTCTTCAATGTTCCAGTCCTCTTTTGTTTTGTGGGAGAAACTGGTCCATTTGTCTTCCCACTTTTCGATTCTCCACTCGACGGCGCGACGGTTTAGTTCTCGAGATAATTGTCGTAATTCGATAACTCCTCTTCGATTGTTGATTTATTAATTGAAGACATAAAGTCTGTAAATGAGTCTGCAAGCATTTTTGGCACTTTATTTTTACAAATCCGTCTTGATCACAAATATTTCTTACACTTTAATACCGAGTTCGTCATGCTGCCATCATCAGACCTGTTACAAAGATAAATATTGTGTAAGCAACTGGTTGAATGAGTTAACGCTAAATCTAACAAGTCTTACTGACACATAGAACATAACATTATAAAATGTTTATAGTTACGTATAGCAGCCATACATACAATTAAAATATTCTAATGTAACTCATCGTCATGTGAGTACATGGTACGTGCTGGTAATACTCAGATTGCACCTGGTATTTAGAATAATGCCAGCCGAGACACTTTAGCTAGAGCGCATATTAAACGAGTGTCGCCAATCTTATTATTAAATTTCGGCATTCACAGTCATCAGTTAAATTTTTTTTTTAATTACCTCCCATAGCAAAACGAGTGTGTGCAATAAACCGTAACTGATGTGAAATTGGATTCATACTTAAAATACCATAAAAAATACAAATACTAATACAGCCAGTAGCCTGACTGTAAAACATTCAACTTGTATAAGCTAGTATAAAACGTGTAAAAATAAAATATCTAAAAAATATTCCAGCCTGATTGTCGATCGATAGTCGATATTATACCAAGCGTGTGGTCTCAATGGCGACATGTCGTCGTATCCTTGTTTTCCTGTGGCGGAGCTTACGAGGGAGGCCCAGTCTTCTCGTCGTGGGCGGCCGACGCACGTCAATCCGCTGGAGTGCGCTGCGCTACTCAAACTAGTACGTCTCTGAATGTATCAGAATCAGCATTTAGACTGAACTCATTCTGTTCATTCGGCAGTAATTCCGGTTGTCGTTTTCTGTGCACTTAAATCTCTATTTCTTCGAGTAGGTTCAGTAATCGCCTCTTTGGCGCGCTACGCTACACTTTCATATTGTCTATGCTTCCTACTAAATATCTTTCTCTGTCTAAATGCGTACCGAAAGCACTCGTTCTGATTATACGTATATTCTCTAAAACGAGTCTGGAAATTCCTTCCTGTCTGACCGGTATGAAAATTGTCGCAGTCTTGGCAGCTGATCTTATAAACAACAGAGCCCCATATATTTATTGCTGTCGTCGAGTTTGTGTCGTAGCTTACAACCAATTGTACCTTTCGTTTGAATCCAATTTTTATTTTCGGTTTTCTGAAGGTCTGCGCAATTCTGTCGGAAAACGCACCATTTTACGTCATAGCAACAAACTACACTCCTGGAAATGGAAAAAAGAACACATTGACACCGGTGTGTCAGACCCACCATACTTGCTCCGGACACTGCGAGAGGGCTGTACAAGCAATGATCACACGCACGGCACAGCGGACACACCAGGAACCGCGGTGTTGGCCGTCGAATGGCGCTAGCTGCGTAGCATTTGTGCACCGCCGCCGTCAGTGTCAGCCAGTTTGCCGTGGCATACGGAGCTCCATCGCAGTCTTTAACACTGGTAGCATGCCGTGACTGCGTGGACGTGAACCGTATGTGCAGTTGACGGACTTTGAGCGAGGGCGTATAGTGGGCATGCGGGAGGCCGGGTGGACGTACCGCCGAATTGCTCAACACGTGGGGCGTGAGGTCTCCACAGTACATCGATGTTGTCGCCAGTGGTCGGCGGAAGGTGCACGTGCCCGTCGACCTGGAACCGGACCGCAGCGACGCACGGATACACGCCAAGACCGTAGGATCCTACGCAGTGCCGTAGGGGACCGCACCGCCACTTCCCAGCAAATTAGGGACACTGTTGTTCCTGGGGTATCGGCGAGGACCATTCGCAACCGTCTCCATGAAGCTGGGCTACAGTTCCGCACACCGTTAGGCCGTCTTCCGCTCACGCCCCAACATCGTGCAGCCCGCCTCCAGTGGTGTCGCGACAGGCGTGAATGGAGGGACGAATGGAGACGTGTCGTCTTCAGCGATGAGAGTCGCTTCTGCCTTGGTGCCAATGATGGTCGTATGCGTGTTTGGCGCCGTGCAGGTGAGCGCCACAATCAGGACTGCATACGACCGAGGCACACAGGGCCAACACCCGGCATCATGGTGTGGGGAGCGATCTCCTACACTGGCCGTACACCACTGGTGATCGTCGAGGGGACACTGAATAGTGCACGGTACATCCAAACCGTCATCGAACCCATCGTTCTACCATTCCTAGACCGGCAAGGGAACTTGCTGTTCCAACAGGACAATGCACGTCCGCATGTATCCCGTGCCACCCAACGTGCTCTAGAAGGTGTAAGTCAACTACCCTGGCCAGCAAGATCTCCGGATCTGTCCCCCATTGAGCATGTTTGGGACTGGATGAAGCGTCGTCTCACGCGGTCTGCACGTCCAGCACGAACGCTGGTCCAACTGGAAATGGCATGGCAAGCCGTTCCACAGGACTACATCCAGCATCTCTACGATCGTCTCCATGGGAGAATAGCAGCCTGCATTGCTGCGAAAGGTGGATATACACTGTACTAGTGCCGACATTGTGCATGCTCTGTTGCCTGTGTCTATGTGCCTGTGGTTCTGTCAGTGTGATCATGTGATGTATCTGACCCCAGGAATGTGTCAATAAAGTTTCCCCTTCCTGGGACAATGAATTCACGGTGTTCTTATTTCAATTTCCAGGGGTGTATTTGTCCTCTGGTTCTACCGACTCCTTCCTGTCACATATTTTTTATTTTAGTTTGTAGTAAAGTTTCATTACAACACGATCTTTATATCCATTTGCCTTAGCTACTTATCTAATCACGCTTAATTCTTCCACCTCGTCATTAGGGGTTAGTGGTAGTTTTAGCATCCTGTTGATCAAACTTCTGAAGTATGCCCATTTATGCTTCTTTGGGTGACAGGATTTCGCATTAGTAACAGTGTCTGTGGCCGTTGCCTTCCTAAACATGCTAATCTTATGTCTTCCATCTCTTTTAGTTAATTTTAGATCCAAAAATCTTCTACTTCCTTACTAAAATTCCACTGCGTATTTATTTTTCGTGCATCTCACCCATTCCTTCCGCCATCTCGCGTATTTCACTTTCGCCACCTTCGTACAGTAGTATATCGTCTACATATCGTCTATAATAGACAGTTTTCTCTCAGACGTCATGATTATGTTCAAAAACTTATTTTCTAGCTCATTTATAAATGTTTAAGCTAAAACATTCATAAAACCGAAAAGATTCATGCAGATAATAACATAGTTGAGGTCAAGAGAAATACTGTGAACATATTTGTCAGATATAAGGAAAGTGAGAGAAGTATGTTTATGTTTAGTCAGGGTGAAATAGTAGAACTTGTGGAAGTTGTAGAACTTGTGTTGTCATTTAACTATTACAATGAAATGAACACCCTTAGCTGCTTACAGGCGTTGACATACAACGGGGACAGATGAAAATGTGTGCCCCGACCGGGACTCGGAACCGGGATCTCCTGCTTATATGGCAGACGCTCTATCCCTGCCAAAGATGCATGTTCCCTCCCTCACGTTGTTGAATGTGCCGTCCCCCTCCATGCTGTTACCTCCCTTTTGCGTTTTCGTGTTATGCGTTAATGGGAAGTGGAGTGGCTGGCAGTCGGTGAAAATAAGCTGCGTCTGGTCAAGGCCACCACGCGTCCATGGCGTACGTCCTACCAGTCATGCAGGCGGGATGAAGTTCTCCTCACTCGCCACCGTACCGGGCACAGTCCCTTAACGCACGGTTTTTTACTCCGGCGGGAGGACCCCCCAATCTGCAGTGCTTGTGGCGTCCAGATTACTGTCCGCCACATTTTACTTGACTGTCCTTTATTCTCTGACCAGAGGGCGGTGGTTTCCTTGCCACCGGATTTTCCCTCTATTTTGCAAGACGACGCAACGACTGTGGTTAAGGTCTTACGGTTTTGTGTCCTGTCCAATTTGTTGCCTCGGATTTTAGGGAGAGGATTTTAATGTGCTGCTGGGTGACTGGCTCACCCAGGCTTTAGGTAAGAGGTCCGTCAGTCACAATTACCTACTTGTTTCACTTCGATTTCTGTTCTCTTTTCCTTGTGTTTCCTCTCATTTTTTAGTGCGTTTCTTCTCCTCTTGTTTTGCCTCTGTATGTGAGGATTTGTAACTGCGTCAGTTCTGTGTCTTTTAGCCGCTCTCCTTGTTCGCTGTCCGTCTTCGTCCCTTCACCGCATGTGTTCCTGTTTCTATGCGTTTGGGCGCTGATGACCACGCTGTTTAGCGCCCGAAAACCTCAAACCACACACACCTCTACCCATATGAGCCACCGAGAACACAGAGGATAGCGCGACTGCAAGGATTTATCTCTCGCACGCCTCCCGCGAAACCCACATTCTCAAGGTATTGTCACGCACTACATTCGTAGTACCCGGTCGGGGCACACGTTTTCATCTGTCCCCGTTGACGTATGTCAACGCCTGTAAGCAGCTAAGGGTGTTCATTTCATTGTAATTTCATTCTAACGAGCTGCATGGTCACCGATGGTATCTGTTCTTTCGGACATGTCCGAAAGAACAGATACCATCTTAGTATATATATATATATATATATATATATATATATATATATATATATATATATATATATATATATTGTCATTTAACTATTTTAAATTTAACAAGATTTTTTGTCAGAAGGACGGACTCGCAATGAGCAACAGTTGGTCTAGTACTTTAGCTGAAATATGTGTAAATGGTAGGACCGCAGTATACAGAAACCGGTAATAAAGTGTAAAAAATCTGTGTGATCAAGACGGACTTGTAAAAATTATTGTTGATTGGTGCTGAAATATGCTGCAACGAACGTTATTCGTCTATGTGCTGTTTCAGTCAATGCCACTGTTGCTTCTAAGTTCGTTCATTCTGGTACGGTTTCTCGGTGATTTGTAAGCGTGATTCAACAAGAACACTGCAGTTGTAACTCATTGTATGTTTGGCCTATCTGTTCTATAATACATTCCTTAATCTAAATTTTTGCGTTGACCTCTGATAAGTTTCAGTTATAAGCGGTCCGTCCATCTTGTGTCTTCTAAAAAAATCTAAAAATTTCGTATTTTTTGGGTAATTTCATTAGCACTCCATAAACAAACGATAAGGTCTTGGCGCGTTAGATGCCTGTCGGACATTTAGAGGTACGAAAACTTTTAACACTCCCTCTAATATGACCATTTTGTTTTGGTGTTACATCTCGCGCATTAATAATTTCTTTAAACGTTTCGTATAAGATCAAGTACCTTCAGATGATTGTTGTTTGCCATTAAGTTGAAGACCCTAGTCTGGGTGTTTACACTTTTGGCTCAAATGGCTCTGAGCACTATGGGACTTAACTGCTGAGGTCATCAGTCCCCTAGAACTTAGAACTACTTACAGCTAACTAACCTAAGGACATTACACACATCCATGCCCGAGGCAGATTCAAACCTGCGACAGTAACGGTCGCGCGGTTCCAGACTGAAGCGCCTAGAACCGCTCGGCCACTTCGGTCGGCGTAACAGGCATAACTGTGGGTCTCAATAGTATGGAACAACCTAATTACAGAACTACACCCTCAGTGTAAAGTGAACTACCTGTGCTGAAAGCTATTACTAGGTCAGCTGTGGCTGTGTGCAGTGGGGAACATGCTAATTGCGGTTCTTAGTTAATATTTGCAGAATAAACTCATAATGGTTCTTACGTCATTGTATTGCATAGTGAACACCCTAGATTTACGGCTCCGTCTACCACACAGTGTAATACCTAACACAATGTACGTAACGCAATTACTTCGACTTAATCCTGCTACTGAATGAGATAGTGATGGCAAAACATGGCACAACATGTGAACATGGTTGTTTAAAACTCTTCAAATCCGTTTTCCGCGTGCGAGAGAGAAAAAACTTGCTCTTTTTGTGGCGTGGCATCATTTGTTAAGCTGGCACTATGAGGCCACTAACTGAGTGCAAGATACTGATTTCGACAAATGACGATGAAAGGGTAGATTAGTGTTCAACAGTTTCCTAAATAAAGTTACAACTCTATTTTAATCTTGTAGTTGACGAAAGCGATCACTGTAATGAAGAATGTTCTTTCAAGGAATATTAAGTACCTTCTGTTAGCTATTTTACAGTGGTTTTGCAGTTTATGTAGTTGTAGATATAAATGTAAGTGATCAATGATACCAAATCGTCTTGATTTAGGGTTAGACTCACTGTTACAGTAAGTGAACAATGTTTGCACTCAAGCCGAATAGCTTCTCGTTGGTTGTCAATCCGGACACTGTTGAGACATATTTTGAAAAGATTGACTGCTTCTTTTTAGCTAGCAACTTCACTCTGAATTAAACAACTGCATTCAATATATACATTTAACTGAGCAGTATTGCAACTTTTTATTGATGTTGTTCTATTGTTTTATTAATGTCATACACCGAAACGTCTCTAGAGTAATGTCTTTCTTCCTACACATTTTACTGATGCATCCACAACTGCAGATACAGAAGTTAGCAGAACTGGTGTGATTACACAAAAAACTGACCCTGAACTTAACATGTGAAGCCACACTGGCTAAATTTCTCAAAATTTGTATTTTAAAGCAGTTATTTCTGAAAATATCCATTATCATTCTGTATTACGCCACAAGAGGCGCAAATTTTTACTCTCTCGTAGGCGAAAAAAGTATTTAATGGATTTTAAATAATCGTGCCGAAGTACTCCTGGTTGCACTTTAGCTTACAAATTATTATTAGCGAACCTCATTATCAGTGAAGGACTCATCCTGAGGCGGTACTATTTGACTAGTGATACAAAAGGTGCATGTTGTATTAGACCATAAGAAGTAATGCATTACTAGAGTAAAAGAACGGTATGCGTGTCCTCTATTGCAATAAGCGCAAACGTATCTCATGAAAAACAAGTTAAATCTGCATCTACACCCATACTCTGTAAACCACTGCGAAGTACATGGAATGGGATACGTCCTGTTGCACCGCACCAGTTCTTCGACTCCCTTTCTCCGTTTCATTCACGTATGGAGCACGTGAAAATTGATTGCTTAAGTACCTCCCTGCGTGCTGTAATTAATCTAACATCGTCCTCACGATCTCCATGGGAGCGATACGGACGGGGTTGTTGTATATTGCTGGAGTCATGATTAAAAGTCGGTTCCTGAAACTTTCTAAGTAGGCTTTTGTGAGATAAATTACGCCTGTCTTCAATATTCTGCCATTTCAGTTTCTTCATCATCATTGTGACACTCACCCAAGGATCAAACAAACCTGTGTCCATTCGTGCTGCCCTTCTCTGTGTTCGTTCAACATCCTCTGTAAGTCATTTTTAGTACGGGTCCCACCCACTTGAGCAATGTGCTAAGACAGGTCACACGAGTGATGCGTAAGTTATATCCTGTATAGACTTACTGCATTTCCACGCTATTCTACGAATAAACCGAAGCCTGCCACTAGCGTTAAGTATATTCCTACAAAGTGTTACACCCAGGTATTATATGAGCTGGCCGATTCCAACTGCGACTCACTGATTTTAAAATCGTCGGATACTAAGTTTTTTTCGTTTTGTGAAGCGAACAATTTTACATTTCTTAACTTTTAAAGCAAGTTGGAGATCTTCGCATCACATTGTTGTCTTCCAAACAGTACTTCATTATAGATAACTGCATCTGCCAAAAGTCTGAGGTCACTATTAGTATTGTCCGCAAGGTCATTAATATACAACTTGAATAGCAATAGTCCACCCGAACTCCCGAAGTTACTTCTACATCTGTCGATGACTCTCCCCCAAGATGACGTGCTGCATTCTCCTTACAAGAAACAACCTCAATCCAGTCGCAAATCTCGCTAGATAGCCCCTTACATTCGTACCTGTGGCAGAGCGCTTGTAGGCGCTTCAATCTGGAACCGCGCGACCAATACGATCGCAGGTTCGAATCCTGTCTCGGGCATGGATGTGTGTGACGTCCTTAGAATAGTTAGGTTTAAGCAGTTCTAAGTTCTAGGGGACTGATGACCTCAGATGTTAAGTCCCATAGTGCTCAGAGCCATGTGAACCATTTTTGAATAAACATAGGTGTGATACAGAGGCAAATGCTTTTCTTAGACTGAGAAATATTACATCTGTTTCCATTGATCCAAGGCATTAAGTATGACAGTCACAAGAAGTGTGAATTGGGTTCAAGGTGATCGCTGTCGAGTCCAAGCTGGTTGGAACGAAGGGGGCCATTCCGTTCGAGATACCTCATTATGTTTGAGTTCTGTGCACATGCCTAAAAAAATAGTTCAACTATCGGTAACATTTAGCTACGTAATTAGAAAAATCATTTCTTATTCTATGTCACGAAGGTAATCGTGGTATTCTGTTTGATGAAAATTACTCCACCCTTACTGCAGTGAAACTGACGATCAGAGCCAAATACGAATTATTAGTGTGTTCAGAAGTCTTTCAGGCGGAAGTGTGGAGAGGTGTCCGATCTATAGACTAATCAGAAGTCCACATGTCACTCGCATCAGTTAGAATTAAAGGGGGGGGGGGGCGGAGGGGTTATAAACACCCCCCTTCTCCCCAGAGGTGAAATTAGTTAAAATCAGATGGTCTTTTTTGTAATCTTCGCCTAAGTTAACTACGCAAATTTTGAGGGCCCTGATGCATAGATTTAGTCGTTTACCCCAGCATTCCCCATATCATCTTAGTTTGTGTGCCTGGGAGAATATACTACCTCCACCAGTGTCTTGTGCTCCTGATACTGTTCGACCTGTGCACGCCAAATATTAAAGGGGCTTCCAGATCCGTCACAGAAGCGCACAATGTGCTTTGCTCTCATTGTTATCATTGCTACAATTGTTAGACTGCTCGCCTAGAATTTGGTAGCCTATCGAAATAGTTTGTCGGCCTGTTTTGTGCGACATGAAACGAGTTTCAAAAATAAGATCTTTGTTCTCTAAAACACAGAAGACAATAAGTCAGTGGCTCCTTGAGTGTTATGGGACAAGTGTTTTCTGCATGTCTATCCTTTTAGCAGGAGGTCTCTGGGACGACGGCCGTTTACTACCGTGACAAAAAATAAAAACACCTACAGCCGTCCTTATGATTTTATTTTATTTTGTCACTACCAGCTTCGGCGCTTCATTGTGTCATCTTCAGTTCAGGTCATGTTCCTTCTTTTTACTTCTTTCTGAGGTATTGTTTCCTTCCATTCATCACCTTTTACAGTTGTTTTGTCTTAAAGTAAGTTATTTCAAGGTTGTGCAGTTAATGCATGTCCGACTGTCAAATGAAAATCGGGAATAGTATTTAAAGAAGTTTTAATAGATAGAATAATTGTATAATGTATTGAGTGGAAATTCGTGAAGGTACATTTTAGATATGTGACAATGGATGTATCTGTTCTTTCTGTCAAATCTTCGGTGTAAATTCATTTGCAGAGTCTTGTCTTTGTTCTCATTCTATTTAATCTGTTCCTATGTAACTTGACCGATAAGTTGATAATGCTATCTTTAATGTTTTATGCATACAGGCCTGAAGGCGACGCAATGAAGGGTCGAAACTGGTAGCGACAAAATAAAATAAAATAAAATCATAAGGACGGCTGTAGGTGTTCTTATTTTTTTCACAAGTGTTTCTTTGTTCCCGTCTTACTTAATTTCGGATTAAAGGATATTAAAGTAACATTACTTAAGAATGTAAGCCAAAGTAGCAAAATTATCTTACTTTGAATTTTTCCTAACGTCTAAATAACAGTGCATCGTTTAGCGTGACGTGTGTATGCTTTATCTTTCTTTGAATTTGTCCGAACTTCTATATGGCAGAGAATCGTTTGTGTGACGTGTGTATGCTTTTTTTGTTACAGAACCGTCACACGTATAGTTGCACATACTTAGGCAAAACAGATTTATCTTCCATGAACGTTTCCATTCTTCTGATAATTTCCTTTTCTTCCATGTCAGATCTGGAAGTTTTGTGGGCCACTTGCGTCTAATTACCCATATTTCCATGTGACATCTAGGAATGTTATGGCCATGTCACGATACTACGAAGCACGTAATCTTTTACATTCACTTTCGTGACCTCGAATCTTTACAGAATCAAACTCCCACGTATAAAACAGCTTCAGACGTTAGATTACTTTACAAATGGGTTAATTTGTTAAATATTTGACATTAAGCATGTAAGCGAAAAAAACTTAGAAAATGTTCGAAACTGCGCTTGAAGTTTGATGGAAGTCGGTAAGCGCTCTCATTATGAAACAGTGGGTGACATTAGTGTGAGTAATTTGCGCCTTATTTTAAGCAGAAGCAGATTTGCAACACATCTAAATATCTATGAAGTTATCTCTCCTGAACTATATGTTGCCCAATGGTACAATTTTTCAGTTACATTGAGTGGTATATGTGGATAGTTTCTACAAACTGTGTTGCGCAGGGTGTCGGTACTGAAGGAGGACTACATTAACACGTGATTTCTAGTGCTGAAGTCTTACTGCATGAAGAGCGAAACGTACTAAGCGATAAACTTTCCTTTCATCATTTTGTGGGGACTGTCGGTGAGGAAAAGTTTCATAAAAGTTTGAATTTAAGTGCAATGTTTGTTGGAATTCGTTGAGGAAACTGTGCGAATAAAGTCCGGGTATATGCGTACCGTCGGTAATGCCGCCACAAGACAACCTTACATTTATGAGTCAAAATGTTATTACCGCCTGCTTAATAGATTGTTTGCCGTCTTTGGAACGAAATACATCACTGATCCTCAGTATCAGGGATGACGGTTTGTTGGTAGGTTTGTGAAGGTATGTGACATATTTCTACACACAGGTCATGAAATTCGCGTAACTAATGGGCTGCTGACTCGCGTACGCGGTGACGGCGCCCGATAGCGACCGAGATGGGTTCCATAGGGCATACATCAGGCGAATTTGGTAGGTGAGACATCAATAACAGTTCACTATAATGCTCCACAAACCACTGTATCAGGTTCTGGCTACGAGACACGGACAATTATACTGTTGAAAGACGACGTCGCCGTCGGGGAAGGTATCAAGTATGTAGAAATGCAGGTGGTTCGCAGCTGTCTTCGATTACTACCACAGGTCGCTTGCAAGCACAGGAGAATGTCTCCCATATCATAATACTGCTCCCACCAGCCTGCGTTCGTGGCACGCTGCTCATTTCGAGCCACTCTTCACCTCGATGACGGCGTTTGCGCTGACGACCGTCGACCTAGTATAGAAAAAGTGATTCACCCGAAGAGCCGAGCACAACTGTACTCTTTCGTGCTAAAATATAGACTTTCACGGCCGGAAATATCATGTTCATAATAGTTATCCGGGCTGTTATGCCGTGGTCGGTTGATGAATTCTGTGTAAATTCCCAACGTTTCGTCCCCGACTGCGGGAGACAGCTTCGAGGGGGTCCGTAGCTCGATGGAAGGTCCAACACACGCTCCCGCGCCGCGGCGTGACGTCACGTGTTTTGAAAACGGCAGTGCAATTGGCCGCTGTCCGTCGCCGTCGATCGCCGTTGCCATCACCCAGTAGTGGACGGGTGGTACATATCTTCTTTAACACCAGCATCCGTGTACCGTTTAATTTCACGCCCTCCTCCTTTCGATTGAAATTATTGGGGTGTTTAGCGATTTGGATTGCCTCCATGTAGAGCCTTTCGTAATATCCGCTTGTGGCCGCTAGTACTTGCGTCACCTCGAAACGAATATTGTGGTTCCCTGGATGGAAAGCATGCTCCGCAACAGCTGATCGTTCCGTTTCTCCTAAAATTTCCCTTGTGCTCTTGCAAACGTTTAGAAACAGTTCTTTTAGTGGTACCCACATAAACATGACCACAGCTACATGGGATCCTATACACTCCAGCTTTTTCCAATGGTTTGCGATCGTCCTTGGCAGGCTTAAGGTATTCCTGTATCTTCCTGGTGGGCTTGTAAATTACGGTACTGACGTTTTCAAAACAAGTGACGTCACGCCGCGGCGTGGGAGCGCGCGGACACGGAATGTAGCGGCAGTCAGTAGCGAGCCTGTGGGTGTGTTGGACCTTCCATCGAGCTACGGAACCCCTTGAAGATGTCTCCCGCAGTCGGAGACGAAAGTTGGGAATTGACACAGAATTCATCAACCGATCACGCCATAACAGCCCGGATAACTATAATGGACATGTACTCTGTCGGCAGAGATGCCACAGATAACCATCTATCCTGCTTTACAGAGCAGACAAGCTTCCGAACCCCATGTTCTGTGAAGAGTCATGGACGTCCAACCATTTAGGGCCTAGTAGAAGTTAACACTGTCGTACGTGTTTCCGTAGATGCTCACAACAGTAGCACGTGAACGTTTCACCAGCTCCATCGTTGTCAAGATTTTCGTTCACAGGCTTTGCGTAATAATAATCTGCCATTTGTCAAAGTAGTTTATCTTAATGGATTTCCGCAGCACATATCTTCGCTAGGGTGGTCCCCCGTCTGTGTTTGCTCCGCTTACATACTTTCGGTACCGCACAGTCTGCCCGATCGCCACCAGACAGCCCCAAACGTCGCGGTGGGAAGTGGTTATAATGTTTTGTTTCATCAGTGTACGGTATCTACCTGGAACACTTGTACTACTCCGTTATGCCAGCAATTGTGGTAGGGGCAGTGCCTTTGATTAATAATCAAAACGTCCTCGGTCCCGGGTTCGTATCCCACCAGTGCTTAAATTTTTATTAATAATAAGCACTGGCGGCCGAAGACTACCGGTATAAGAAGTCACCCTCGTTCTGCCAACTACCTTGTCAGAGAGGGCGGAGAAGCGGACTCAGGACCCTCTCTTGTCCTTGGGGTGGCAAACTGCCCCTCAAGGCGGAAGAATCAGCAGTGATCCAACGGCATGAGGATGCAGAAGGCAATGGAAACCACAGCATTAAAGACACGTAATATCTATCCACAGGACATGTGGCCTTCAATTGAAAGGTGTCACGATCTCTCCATTGGCAAAAGATTCCGGAATAGTCCTCCATTGGGATCTGCCTTATGGGACTGCCAAGGGGGAGGTGACCAAGAGGAAAGGATTCAATAATCAAGGAAAGGATAGTGTTCTACGAATCGGGACGTGGAATATCAGAAGCTTGAACGTGGTAGGGAAACTAGAAAATCTGAGATGGGAAATGCAAAGTCTCAATCTAGATATATTTGGGGTCAGTGAAGTGAAGTGGAAGGAAGACAAGAATTTCTGGTCAGATAAGTATAGGGTAAAATCATCGGCAGCAGAAAATGGTGTAACTGGAGTAGGACTCGTTATGAATAGTAAGGTAGGGCAGAGAGTGTGTTACTGAAAACAATTCAGTGATAGGGTTGTTCTTATCAGAATTGACAGCAAACCGACACTGACAACGATAGTTCAGATATATTTGCCGCCGTCGCAAGCTGAAGATAAAGAGACAAAGTATATGAGAATATTGAAAAGGCAATACACTACAAAAAGGGAGACGAAAATCTAATAGTCATAGGAGACAGGAATGCAATTATAGGGGAAGGAGTAGAAGAAAAACTTACAAGGAAATATGGGCTTGGGACAAGAAATGTGAGAGGAGAAAGCTAGTAATAGCGAATACTCAGTTCAAGAATCACAACAGAACGAGGTATACTTGGAAAAGGCCGGGAGATACGGGAAGATTTCAGTTAGATTACATCATGGTCAGACAGAGATTCCGAAACCAGATACCGGATTGTAAGGCGTACCCTGGTGCAGATATAGAGACTCAGATAGTACTGATGAATTGTAGGTAGGAATTTAAGACGTTAGTCAGGAAGAATCAATACGCGGAGATGTGGGAAACAGAAGTAATAAGGAATGACGAGATACGCTTGAAGTTCTCTAACGCTATAGATACAGCAAAAAGGAATAGCTCAATAGCCAGTACAGTCGAAGAGGAATGGGCATTTTTAAAAATGGCCATCTCAGAAGTCGGAAGGTAAAGCATAGTTACAAAGAAGGTAACTGCGAAGAAACAATGGGTAACAGAAGAAATACTCCAATTGATCGATGAAAGGAGGAAGTACAAAAATGTTCATGGAAACTCAGGAATACAGAAATACAAGTCGCTGAGGAATGAAGAATGAAATAAATAGGAAGGGCAGGAAGCTAAGACGAAATGGATGCATGAAAATGTGAACAAATCGAAAAAGAAACGATTGGCAGAAGGACAGACTCTGCATACATGAAAGTCAAAACAATCTCCGGCGACATTAAAAGCAAAGGTGGTAAAAATTAAGAGTGCTATATGCAGGTGAGAGAGCATATATGTGGAAAGAGTACATTGAAAGCGTCTATGAGGGAGAAGATTTGTATGATGTGATAAAAGAGGAAATAGGAGTCGATTTAGGAGATCCAGTATTATAAGCAGAATTGAAAAGAGCTTTGGAGGACTTAACATGAAATAAGGTACAAGGGATAGATAACATTCCCTCAGAATTTCTAAAATCTTTTGAGGAAGTGGCAACAAAACGACTATTCACATCGGTGTGTAGAATGAATGAGTCTGGAGACATACCATCTGACTTTCGGAAAAATATCGTCCAGACGATTCTGAAGACTGCTAGACCTGACAAGTGCGAGAATTATCGCACAATCAATTTAACAGCTCATACATCCAAGTTGCTAACAAGAATAATATACAGAAGAATGGAGAAGAAAGTTGAGGATGTGCTAGGTGACGATCAGCTTGGCTTCAGAAAAGGTAAAGGCACGAGAGAGGTAACTCTGACGTTGCGGTTGATAATGGAAGCAAGGCTAAAGAAAATTCAAGACACTTCCATAGGATCTGTCGACCTGAAAAAATCCTTCGACAATGTAAAATGGTGCAAGATGTTCGAAATTCTGAGAAAAATAGGGATAAGGTACAGGGAGAGACGCGTAATATAAAATATGTACATGAGCCAAGAGGGAATAATAAGAGGGAGAGACGGGTAATATACAACATGTACAAGAGCCAGGAGGGAATAATAACAGTGGACGACCACGAACAATGTGCTCAGATTAGAAAGGGTGTAAGACAGGGATGTGGTCTTTCCCGCTACTATTCAGTCTGTACATCGAAGAAGCAATGATGGAAATAAAATAGAGGTTCAGGAGTGGAGTTAAAATTCAGGGTGAAAGGATATGAATGATACGATTCGCTGATGACATTGCTGTCCTGAGTGAAAGTGAAGAAGAATTACGTGATCTGCTGAACGAAATGAACAGTCTAATGACGACAGAATATGGATTGAGAGTAAATCGAAGAAAGACGAAGATAATGAGAAGTTGCAGTAACGAAAACAGCAAGAAACTTAACATCAGCGTTGATGGTCAGTAAAATAAGCAATCACGGACAGAGCAAGGAGGACAACAAAACCAGACTAGCAATGGAAAAAAGTGCATTCCTGGCCAAGTGAAGTCTACTAGAATCAAACACAGGCCTTAATTTGAGGAACAAAATTCTGAGAACGTATGTCTGGAGTGCAGTATAGTATGGTAGTGAAACATGGACTGTGGGAAAACCGAAACAGAGGAGTATCGAAGCATTTGAGATGTGGTGCTACAGACGAATGTTAGATTGATTGATAAGCTAAGGAATGAGGAGGTTTTGCGCAGAATCAGAAGGATAGGAATACGGGAAAACACTGATAAGGAGAAGGGACAGGATGATAGGATATCTTTTAAGACGTGATGGAATGACTTCCATGGTACTAGAGGGAACTGCAGAGGGCAAAAACTGTAAAGGAAGACTGAGTTTTATTGCGTATACGTCCACGTTGTGCACATCAGTTTTGCGGAATTGAAGTTCCTTTCAATACCCATTCCTCCCTAACGAAGCATTTGCGGACCTATGTTCATATATAATATTTTTTGTTCAGAATTACTTATACGATCACTGTGTAAAATATTGACCTTTCCTTTCCAAACACCCTGTATAGGAGTTACCTACCGCAGCGTGGTATCCTGCCTGTTTACATGTCTGTATATTGATATGCATGCCTATACCAGTTTCTTTGGCGCTTCATTGTATTTCCGTGGTGCAACGACTGTTTCATTAAATTTCGGGCGTGCGGACGCAAAATGAAGCTTCTTCTCATATTTTGGCTGCATATTGTTCGGTTTGGATAACTCATGGAATCCGGCGCTTTCTGTAGAAAACTTGCAAAACACGTCACGTCACTGCAGCTCGAAGGGTTATGGCGACATTCCAGCGTGGACAGACTGCGCCGCTGCAGACATAATTCGTTCAAATTGTTCTTCTAAGCCGCAGATCAACGTCTTTGGTGCCTATGTATCTATGGCTTCAGGCGCAGTGGTGAGGTCTACGAGTTTAAATGGATGGAGTGAGTGCTGGATCGTTAGCCTTTCGGTTCACTCTAAAGACGGCTGAACTACATGAACCGAAATTTTAGAAGAAGAAGCTGAATTTATGTTTCTGCACACCCGAAATTTAAAGAAGTAGAGGAAGGAGTAGTTATCTCGGCGTCTTGCACACGTTATAAAAGCGGCATTTTGACAATTACATGGTTGTTTAAAGTTTCTACAAAAAGACAAACTTTGTTTACATTGATAAAACGGTCTGTGTCATCGTACAGTTTTGGCAGCAAACCACAAGTAACGCATCATTTGCCAAATACTGACGAGGATAGCCGGTAATGTACATTGGAACGTATTTCGATGCAGTCTTCTCGGGATGCTATTTGTTTTTCTCTCTCGACGAGATAACAACAGTTTCGAAGCTTCTTGATCAAATTCCTTACCTAATGATTAAAATTTACTTCACAGTGTTCCATCAGTTACCGAGGGCTGCTTGAAGATAAAACTGAAACGCTTTGATTTCTGTACATTCTTGGAAAGTTGTTTTCAGGGTCATCGAGGACGTTGTAAGTAGAGGAAAGGTGCCTATTACGCGATAGTTCCCTAACTGTGCTCATGTTAGGGGCTGCACTCTGGTGGAGAGTTTCTTAAACACGTCTATTGCATGCCAGACGACGACACAGCGAGTAGGACGCCATAGTTGAGCCGGACACAGTATGTAGAGGTTGATACAAAATTTCTTGTTTGGAATTTTTGCGATACCGGTGTTAAGACAATATTTCAGCTTAAAGGTGAGCAGATATTACTGTACTCTTTTATTGTTGTTATTTGTGACGATATTGCCTATAATTTTTGACAATTAAGGTAATTTTCCAACGAACGTTGTTGGCAAGTGCGTGATTCTTTGTGTAAGATGGCGACGTTCCTAATAAGCGATAGTGTGGGGATCCAAATACGCGACAGTGTCGCATATTACGATACCTTTCGAATATTGGGGGAACTCATTCTCTCACGATTTGCTATATGTAATTTACGCAATGGTATCATGAGGTAACAATATTTTATCATTTATTGTAGTAAAATTTTGGCAACTACGTTTATTTTAATTCGATTAAATTATCATAAACAGGGATTGCTTTGACTAATCTTATGATCAGAAATTTGAATGTTTTCTGGAACTTTCTTTCAAGGCAGTATTTTGCTCAGAAGTTGATCACTATTACTCCGTTCACTGTACTTATAAAAAATAATCTAACAAATAAAATCATGGAAGTTGAAGTCCTTTAAGAAGTATATCTGATTATTTTACTTATTCTTTGTAGATGGCATTGGCACCTAAAAGGAAAACGTGGGATAAAGACGCCATGGTTCGTGCCATTACATGTGTGAGAAATGGCGAGATGGAGTACTTCAAAGCCTCAAAAGTTTTTTCTGTACGAAAACGTAGTTCGGAAAGGTATGTGAAGGATAAAACTCGTACACCCGAGAAGCTCGTTGGTGTTATTCTTGGCAGAAGGCCAGTTCTCTCATCTCAACTGGAAGATGAACTAGTGAAATACTGCCTTGCAATGGAAGAGCGATTTTGCGCTCTTAAATGTAAGGACATACGAAGCATGGCCTTACAGTTAGCTGCCAGGAATAGCCTCAAGAATCCCTTCAATTCAGAAAAGGCTTCAGCAGGAAAGAAATGGCTCCGAGATTTCCTTAAGAGACATCCCATTTTATCAATGAGAACTCCTCAGGGTCTTGCAGCAGCAAGAGTGAAAGCTTTCACTCCAGAAAATGTGGGGAGATTTTTTTATATTTACGAATCTGTACTGTCTAAAGTGAACCATAACCCGCATCGAGTCTTCAATGTTGACGAAACGGAGGTGACGTCTGTGCAGCACAAACACAACAAGGTTATTGCTATGAAAGGGGAGAAAGTTGCTGCCTTGACTTCAGCAGAAAGGGGCAAATCTTATCACAGTTGTAACGTGTATGAACGCAGCTGGCACTTATGTTCCACCACTAATCGTCTTCTCAAGGAAGAATATGAAGCAGGAATTGATGGACGGTGCACCTGCAGGATCAATATCAGCTTGCCATCCAAGTGGCTGGATACAAACTCTCATTTTTACTCTGTGGTTCGATCATTTTGTGAGTCATGTAAAGCCATCTTCAAATGACCCTGTCACTTCGATTCTTGACGTCGGATTTATGGGGCCTTTGAAAACCTGCTATGCCCAAGAGATAGAAACGTGGTTGGCAAGTAGCCCAGGTCGTGTTATAACCGCATTATTAATAGCCAGGTTATTTGGGACACCTTACAACCGAGCAGCAACAATGGAAGCATCTGTGAATGTCTTCAGAAAAACATGTCTCATCCCATGCAACAGAAACATCTTTAGGGAACATGAATTTTCAATTCATCGCCATGCTGACGCCCTTCAAGAAAGAGATGCCAAAAACGAAAATGAAAATACTGATGGTGATGGTCAAGCTGTCAGTCCGGCAGACATCAGACCTCACCCACACATCGCAAAACCACTTGGAGATAGTCAAGTAGGTCAAATATCGCGTTCGTGCTCTGCTGCGTTACTAACTTCAACTCCTTATGCGAAGCAATTTCAGGAATCTAAACTGAAGAAATCAGAGGCTGAAGCTAAGAAAGCAGCCAGAAAGTTATTTGGGGGAAGAGTGGAAAATCTTCAAATCGTAGACCTAAAGCAGAAGAATCGTCTAGTGACTCGGCATCCGATGTCCATCTTGATGACAGTGGGGATTCAGACAGCAGCGATGACGATGACGCAGCGTGTCTGTTCTGTACTGGGCGCTTTTCTGAAGACAAACACGAGGAGAAATGGGCACAGTGCACGAAATGTTATCGCTGGGCTCATGAAGATTGCGGTGTCACAGAAGATTTATTTGTTTGTCCCGGATGTCGTAAATATAAACCTAAGTAGTGTGAAATGAGTGAAGGATAACAGAAATGAATGAACATGTAAAAATTATATATTCATATGTCATTATTCTGTAATAAAATAATTACAGCAAAATATTATTACTGTCTCGTATTAGGAAACGTTGATCTCATTTCTACGAAATGCCTTGTTTGTGAAGATTTAATTACTACTCTGAAAGTTTGTATCTTGCTGCAAATACGATACTGTATGATAAAATTAAATAAAGCAAGATATTATTACCATCATAAAAATACAATTGCACTTACTTTTAGGTCTTTTAAATGGAGTTACAAAAGTGTGTCTTATATTAGGCACCTTTCCTCTATAGTACTTGCTTGAAACTAACTTGCAATTCCAAATTTTCCTTAGGCTTTGCTTTTCATGCATTATATGAAAGTGTTATTAAATACAGTATATTGAGCATTATTTCGGTTAAGCAGAGACTGAAAATAAGTCTACAACAGCCGGATTACCATTCTGTACACTTTCCGCTGCGCCAAATGCAGGTTCGAAACTATGCTAATACCAGTGGTCACGTCTCTCCCGGCCTCGCCAGAAATGCTATTTTCTCTGAATGCTTGGCCATCAGGAGCTCCAACTACTGCCAATTTATCAAGGCGAGTATCTCAGCGTTCATTTATACCAGGACCTGCTTAAGCGTACTAACAGTGACGTACGAGGAGCGTTAAATAAGTAATGCTATGTTTTCGTTCTCTTGTCCAACTTCGGATTAAAAAATGCGGAATTTACTGTGAGACATCGCGAAATATTTTCGTTTCAGCATCTATAGTTACTCGAAGTTCGGATACGCAGTGAAGCTCTAAGTAGCCTTCAAAACGATGAGGGAGGTGCTTTCCGTGTAGAGAGCTGACATTGAGCTTCTCTTGACGAAAACTAAAGCATCGTAGACATTCTTAGGCGCTTGTAGAACGTCTGCAGGCACCCAGCAGTTAACAAAAGTACGGTGAGCCGTTGGGCGAGGCGTCTGTCATCATCTCTGCTGTGACTCCTGCACTGTTGGAACGTGTGGACACTCTCATTCGTGTTGATCGACAGATCACAATGAAACACCTCTTTGCTCAACTGGACGTCTCTGCCCGTACTGCTGACACACTCGTCCACCAGCTGGGGTACTCAGTGATGAGTGCCCCCTGGGTTCCTTACTGCCTAACATAAGATTATAAAGAGCAACGATGTGTGCGGAATTGCATGTTCGTTACGAGGCTGACTATGAGCATCGTCGCAAGCTATTAAACATGGGTTCATCACTTCGAACCGGAAACTAAACAGCAAGCAATGGATTGGCGCCACATCACCTCCCTTCCGAAGAAAAAGCTCAAAGCCGCACCATGAGTCGGTAAACAACTCATGGCGACGGACTTCGGGCACTCTGAAGGGGTTTGTCTGTTCCATGTCCTTCCTCAGGGTGCAACGATCAATTCTGAAGTGTATTGTGCTCCCCCCCTCCCCCCCCCCCCACTCCCAGAGGAAATTGAAGAAACGACTTCAGCTTGTTTAACGCCATAAAAATGGAAACGAATTGCTCCTTCTCCATGTCAACGCAACGTCCTAAAGGAGCTCACACAGCATTGGGCTGTTCAACCGCATCCACTCTACACCTCGTATCTCGGACCTTCGGAATTTCATCTGTCTGGCGCAATGGCGAATGAGCTCCGTGTGAGACAGTACGTGGGTGACGGTGAGATTACTGATGCAGCAAGACGTTGGCTCCGACGTCAAGTAGAGTGGTACCATGTGGGCATAGAAGTCCTCTAAGTAAGATGACATAAGACCGTAGTACTGGAGGGAGATTACGTCGAAAGATAGGGTTTCGTAGCCAAAACAGTGGGGAATAATACGGTGTATTGGAAACATGAATAAAACTAATCGGCTTTTAGGAAGAAATGTTACATTACTCACTGAACGCTTCTCGTACGTGTATGCCTGTATGTTGAAAGCGTCAACGCATAGCACTAATGATTTTATTGCTACGTATGCTTTTTAGGTTCCAGACCAGAGAACGTGTTGAGGTTTAAAATCCTTAAGTGAAGATCGTCAGATCAGCTGCTCTACACTTTCATTGCCTACAGGTTACATTTCAGGATGAAAAACGATGTTTGAAAAAATAGCTCTTAGATAAATACTCGTACAATTCATGGTTAGTTTTGCCACCATCAAAAACAAAGTATGTCCTTTTCTTGCGCCTGTCTTAAAGGTAGTCGTCATGAAGGAATGAAGCTAGACACACCAGTGATTATATCCTAACCAAATTATCTAAGTAGTTAGGAAAAAATGGTGATTTGGAATACCACAGCAAATCACTTTATTATCAGAGAGTTCAAGAATGTGCTAACGACTTTCTGATTTCTTACGAAAACTCCGCAAAATTTATTGAAAATCAAGTGGACACACACAAGTTAAAAAGCGCCAAACGAAACCGAAAGATTTTTTAATTTTCTTTGCAAAATGTTATATTCCTTGGGAGGCAGAAAACATCTTTTAGAGGCCATTTTTAGAGGATTTTTCTCAAAAGACCCTAGACTGTCAAATGAAAGTAACTTTTAAATAACTGGTGACAGTTCATGTCGAAGAATGTGGAGATGCTGAATTAGCGTCACAGTATAGCTCTGGCAGCAAAAAACGTACATTTCCTAGTAAAACTGTGCACAACGATTTTGTTCACTGCTATGGCGAACAAATTATTGGTCAAATATAACACATAATCCAAGAAAATGGATTCTAAAATACTGAGATGGATGCGACCACGGATATTAGTCACAAAACTCAGACGAAAATTTTTCTTAGATACATTTACCAAGAGGCAATCAGGAAATATTCCTCGTGTTTTATCAGTCCGCGAGAGCCAGAGGAAGTCTGTGGACATTATCTGTCAATGTTAACCTCAGGCGTAAAATAAACGAAGATTTCTCTTCAACTACTGAAAGAGACACTGCAGTGTTTTTGAGGATGACAAAGATGCCAATGTTTATGACAAAGATAAGACAGACGAAGAGAGTAAAGATACCGGAATGACTGGAGTAAAATTAGGTAAAACTGGGTTAAACTCTATGAGAAGACCTAAGCTCGATGTTAGGAACTGTATTGGTATGCTCTGTTTTGAGTTCCGAGTTTGTGGGAGCAGTCACTACAATATAGAAAGAATACAATAGCGTTGGTTGAGCCCCGTTTTTTAATCATTCTGAGTTGCCCTGAGGCGCAATTAGAGCGGAACTCAATTAGGATCATTAAAGAGGTGGTATCGTTTTTTTGAGCTTCGCCAGGAAGAAATGTTGTCATAAAGCATTCAGGGAATCAGCCAGTCGCATTGAGTGAGTCCGTCTGCAGCACTTTCCCAAAAAAAAAAAAAAAAAAAAAAAAAAAAAACGATAAAAACACTGAAAAAATCGTGTCATGCCTCAAGGAAATTTCGAAGTGGTCAAATTTTTCGAGTGACACTTCTATCGCAACAGCTAGTACCCTTTTATATGTAGTCAGTAATGGAGAATTTATAGTAACTCTCGTGCGCCTTGCAGATACGCTAAGCGAAACATCACCACTCAGTAGTTTTTCCAAAATGAGACTATTGATATTGGTGAGCCATATGGTGTCGATAGGTCGCTGTACGTCTTCCGCAAGCCATCTTTGCCTCTAGAGGGGGACGCGTCGTTCTGACGTAAGCAAGAGGCAGGTTGAGGAGTGAGTCGGACGGCGACAGACGGTGGAGCAGGAGGGCTGCTCATGTACGACGTGTCGTGATTTGAGCCGTGCGATTTCTCTATTGGACGACTGGACTTCGGTATTCCGTTAGGGGCTGCGTGTCTGAGAACCAGTTTTCATCCTGGCAGCTAGCGAGGACACGAGGCGGCCGAAGCTATTTCTCTTGCGGAAGTCCGTGGTTGCAGCGCCTTGGTTAATAGAGAAGCGTGCCGTCTTAGAACTATGGATAGGTAGCTTACTTCTGTTGAATGAATTTGGGGACGGCGTGAGGCTCGCAGACCGTTCCTATTTATTGTCTTCCCCAGTGCGTCACCATTTGCTTTTGCGCCTTACCCGCCTTCAAGGCTGTTAGAACTCTAAAAAATATCGGCTCAGTCTTCTTGCTCTTCATGCTTGCCGTTTGCTTAGTCGCCTTACCCGCCTTCAAGGCTATTAGGACACTAAAAATACCAGCTCGAACTTCTTCCTTGTGTTCGCTTATGCGCATTACCTGCCGTAAGGCTATGAGAAGACTAAAAATACCAAATTCTCGCTTTAGCCCCAGTCGTAAGTACGATGAGCGTGGGTTCAAGAGACCTGCACGTGTTTGTACCAACTGATCATTACAGCAGCGTAAATTTGTGATTTTCTGAAATTAAGACGTACTATATTTTACCTTCTTATACAAATAAATGGTTGAAATGGCTCTGAGCTCTATGGGACTTAATTTCTGAGGTCATCAGTCCCCTAGAACTTAGAACTACTTAAGCCTAACTAACCTAAGGACATCACACACATCCATGCCCGAGGCAGGATTCGAACCTGCGACCGTAGCAGTAGTACGGTTCCAGACTGTAGCGCCTAGAACTGCTCGGCCACCCAGGCCGGCCCTTCTTATACACTGAGGCGCCAAAGAAACTAGTATAGACAAGCGAATTCAAATACGGAGATATATAAACAGGCAGAATACGGCGCTACGGTCGGCAACGCGTATCTAAGACAAGAAGTGTCTGGCGCAGTTGTTAAATTGGTTACTGTTGCTACAAAGGTAGGGTATCAAGATTTAAGTGAGTTTGAACATGTTATATTCGGCGCACGAGCGATGCGACACAGCATCTCTGAAGTAACGATGAAGTGGGGATTTTCCCTTACGTCCATTTCACGAGTGTACCGTGAATATCGGGAATCCCGTAAAACATCAAATCTCTAACATCACTGCCGCCGGAAAAAGATCCTACAAGAACGGGGCCAACGACCACTAAAGAGAATCGTTCAACGAGACAGAAGTGCAACCCTTCCGCAAATTGCTGCAGATTTCAATGCTGGGTCATCTTCCGGCGTCAGCGTGTGAACCATTACACGAAACATCATCGATATGGGCTTTTGGAGCCGAAGGTCCACTCATGTGCCCTTGATGACTGCACTGCACAAAGCTTAACGCCTCGCCTGGGTCCGTCAACACCGACATTGGGCTCTAGCTGACTGAAAACTTGTTACCTGGTCGCACTAGTCTCGTTTCAAATTGTATCCAGCGGATGGAAGTCTACAGGTATGGTGACAACCTCATGAATGCATGGACCCCGCATGTCGTCAGGGGACTGTTCAAGCTGATGGAGGCTCTGTAATGGTGTGGAGCGTGTGCAGTTGGAGTGATAGGGGACCCCCTGATACGTCCAGATACGACAGTGACGTGACAAGTGACAGGTACGTAAGCATCCTGTCTGATCACCTGCATCCATTCATGATCATTGTGTATTTTGACCGACTTGCGCAACTCCTGCAGGTCAATGCAACACCCCACACGTCCAGAATTGCTACAGAGTGTGCATGGGGGCTTAAATAAATAAATTTGAAAATACTTTTAATTTTTGTATATCCGTTTGTCCGATTACGCAAGTCTCGTAAACGGTTGGCCCTTACTAGTATTATTACGCAATCTGACTGCAAAGAACAATGTAAGAAAATTTTCGTAAACACAGTTAATTAATTAAGACCCCAGCAACTATAAAAATCTACAAAACCAATAAGCACTAGTGTAGCTGTTCTGTATGTGGGAGTGTGACTCAACGTCCGCATCTGGCACGGTTCTTTTCCAACAAGATAAGAATTTTTAAATACCAACTATGCTGACGTGACAAAAGAAATTTAGAAAAACTACAATTACGCAAAAAAATCACAATTACACTCTAATCCAAGAACACAAGCCAGATGCTTTGTTGACTGAACCTGTAGTGACACATTATTTCAGATACACAACTAATAAAGGAACATTATAAATTTTACCTTCATATATATTGACGAAATGCACTCATTACAATAACATCTGCTATCTCTCCCATCAAATAACTGCATAAGACATGAAACAACGCTCTTTACTACAACATCTCGCTCCAACTTCACGACAACCCCGAGCTCTGCCCACGCACACACTGTCTCTATGAGTTCTTAACACGCACTGTCCTCTCCGATCTCTTAACAACCACTGACTGCCATGAACTCTCGACAACCACTGTCCAGTCCGATCTCATAACAAGCACTCTGACTGCTACGAACTCTAAACAGGCACTGTGGAGGCGGCTTAATAGTACTCTTTGGCGCACTCTCTGGCGCAGTGGCACAGTGTAGCCACCTTTCATATGCCCCTCCTCCACAGGCCAGAATTTGATGGTATTTTTGCCAGCATTGGTGGTGAAAATACCACCAAATTCGTCCAGAAAAATACAGACAAAAATAAAAGATAATATTAATACCTAAGTATCATATAATTAGTTAAAAATTTTGGCTTTGCACTGACCTTTTACTAACCTAATATATAAAGTACAGTAGGCAATACAAATTCTTTTCATACACGTGGCTTTACATAATAGTTTACACAATATACAAAAAATTAGTTTATACAAATGTTCACATAAAATGCTTTCAATGATTAGTTTATACAAAAAAAAGGACACCAACAGGTAACATCTTTTCAGTAAAAATAGTCCATCAGTGGCACCAGTAAAGTTTAGCAGGTACACCCAGCAACAAGTCACATTAATTCAGTAAAAGCAGATCATCAGTGGCACCCAGCAATGTTGAGTTGGTGCAGACAGCAACAAGTGACTTCATTTCAGTAAAAGCAGTTCACCAGTTGCACCCAGCAATGTTGAGTGCAGGTGCAGACACCAACAAGTGACACCATATCAGTAGGAGTAGTCCATCAGAGGCGCCCAGCAATGTTGAGTAGGTGCAGACAGCAACAAGTGACTTCATTTCAGTAAAAACAGTTCATCAGTTGCACCCAGCAATGTTGAGTGCAGGTGCAGACACCAACAAGTGACATTATTTCAGTAGAAGCAGTTCCAT
The DNA here is from genome assembly GCF_021461385.2 of Schistocerca piceifrons. Classification (NCBI taxonomy): domain Eukaryota; kingdom Metazoa; phylum Arthropoda; class Insecta; order Orthoptera; family Acrididae; genus Schistocerca; species Schistocerca piceifrons. The sequence continues at coordinate 171,935,723 of NC_060140.1, forward strand.
CTGTGGCACCCAGTAAAGTTCAAGAGGTACACACAGCAACAAGTCACATTAGTTCAGTAGAAGCAGTCCATCAGAGGCACCCAGCAATGTTGAGAGCAGGTGCAGACAGCAACAAGTGACATTATTTCAGTAGAAGCAGTCCATCAGAGGCACCCAGCAATATTGAGTAGGTGCAGACAGCAAAAAGTCACATCTCTCAGCAGAAGCAGTTCGATAAAATTCACTAGCACTAATCATACTGTTCATCAGAGTTTATGAGCAGAAATTAAACATGTCCTAATGTCACACATCATGTTGAAAAGTGCAGGTAACAGTTCAGAATATTTATCTTCACTAATCAGACAGTTCAGGCATGAACAATAGTTTGAATGCACATACAAAAGCTTTTACAGTAACATATAAATCATAACAAACTCACAAATGATGTCAGATAATTGTCCTATTAACTATTACAATACACAAATACCAGTAAACCTATAATATTCATGGGTGTCAGTGCAAGCCACTACAAACAATAAAATCATATTCAGGAGATATGTGGGTAGGATTAGGAAAGGAAAACACACAGAACACACTCACTCATCTCTCATCCACATTAAGTACTACTGTGTAACTGAATAGTGTTAATTGTGTAAATGAAATTCTGTCTAAATCTGATGTTCATCATGTGTATCAAGTAGTATTGGCAGCAATGTATATTAGTCAATAATAGTTAGTCAACGTCATAGTCATCATGTCAAGACCAATGTTTGCCAAGCCAGATCAAAATGTACTGTTGTTGAACAACTGTCAGTGAGCCAAGATATGCAATTACTTCCTCTCTCCAAAAAAAAAGTATATACTGCTTAGTTATTTAACAAAGTGTGTGTATAGACTATCTTCCTTCTACTTTAGTGTTCTAGTCCGCTCTCTTCATCCTCCTTGTTCCATAAGACCAACAAAAAAAAAAATATGCTCCTCACTTACTTTACCTCTTATACACCAAAACTCCAATAATCATCTGCATCACATGATCTCAATGATACCTCAATAATACCTCTTCAATACGTCTTATCATCAATATCATTTACCTTACCTCTTGTCCACAAACAACTTCATATACTCTCAATACCTATAATAATACATCGATAAATATAAACCTCAGCACCAATATCATTTCACTTCAATAACAACTCTTTCCTCTAGTCAGTCTCCTCGAACAAGAACAGATAAAATCCTAATGCAACTTCAATTCAGCATCCCATACAATCCGAAGACACAGTGTCCACACACAACCTCTGTGTAATCCATCTGAGCCCAATCTTCTACTCATTATAAATTATAAGATACATTTTGGTTTCTTGTCCATCATTAAATAAAAGAAATGCATACCTGACCTCTAACAGACTTAGTTCGAATAACTCTCAGTAATTAAGTAAGATTACGGAGTGTGAATGATCATAATATTTCACAGTGTGTACACCACTTCAAGAATTATGGCAAACAGAAGCAAACATGTGGAGTATTTCTTGTGTCAAGTGTCACTTCCTATTTCAATTGCTCACGAAAAATGCAGTGTAATAATTGTTAATGGTCTAAACCTAGTTTTGGTCTGTCATGTCGTTAGCCTCCTTCCTATTAGCATAAATTTATACAGCTTCCATAAAACCTCAGCTCATGTGACTTCTATGACTTTCTTGTACTAATGTCGTTCGTCGAATTATAGCAGTTAATTTTCTTATCTTAAAAATATAAGGCACTGAGCGTAAGCAAAACAAGCAATAGCGAGTAAATATACCAGTAGAGAACAGAATGTCAACAAGTGGATGCAGCACAATCCTTACAACGAGGCTCTGCCAAGCGAACAATCTATAATTAATCCAATAGTGTGACCTAAATTCTATGTTTATACACTGTACATCAGCATTGCTATACACCAAATTAAAGAGCAGTTATGGCAACAAAACAGAAATGTGTAAATATGTAATCCATGCAAAAAGCAGCAAACATATATCTTACGTAATAAACAGGTCATTAGTATCATATCAGCATAAGCAATTAAATGTTCATATGTAATCTTAATAAGTAAACATGGATGCGCAAGCAGATAAATCCAAAAAGTATAACTTACATACATAATCACAGTCAGCACAATTAATCAGGTTACAATTATAATCCATACGTAAAGCAGTAAACATGTCATTAGCATCATATCAGCAAAAGCAAATAAATGTTCATATGTCATCTTAATAAGTAAACATGAAGGCGCAAGCAGATAAATCACATAGTATAACTTACATACCTAACCACATCAGCACAATTAATCAGGTGACAATTATAATTTAAATAAATAAGCACAGCAGGCACATAATTAAAAAAATGACATCAGTGAAAAAGCAGTGCAGCCAAGCGATGCATAATATATACAAGTCACAACCCAGTTCATTAATAATCATTGTCAAAATCAGTTAACGTACGCAAGCACGTCGCTTCACAAGTAAATTCATAGAACATGAAATTAGCACAAAGTATGAATAATCAATAATTGTCAAAATCAGTAAATGTATACAAGCACGTCGCTTCACAAGTAAATCCATAGAACATGAAATTAGCACAAAGTATGAATCACGTAATCGCGAGCAGCAAATTACGTCTAAAGTACGTACCTATGTGGAAATATGTTACCTGAAAAATAAACTCAATTAATAGTTACCCTTTTTTAGTTTATTAGTTTCTTCTTCGAAATTACATTCTTCCTGAAAATTTCTCGATAGCAAGTCGTCTTAACGTCGGACACGCACAGAATTTACCTGAAGGTCTTAAATACTTTATAGAACCGTATCCTGAAAAATACTGAATGTTAATAACACAATTCAACAAGTCCTTATAGCTTTATACAGAATTTAATCGGAGAAATTAGACTGTGTATTTGTTTACGGCTGTCAGTGCATTCGCACTGAGCGCTCGATCAGCTGTAGGCGCGTGACGTAGGAAGCAATTGTTTGCGGTCAACGACGTGCGGCGCGCAGACTTGACTGTTGCTTTGAGTATGTGCCGCCGCCAAAACACAGCGCGGTATCCTTGTACTCTCCGCATGTTTACATGTAGCTGTTGGTTCCTCAAAAGTATGTCATTCCACAAAAATTTTAACGTTTGATATATGATGTATTCCTTTAGAGCGTCGAGATTTAAGAGTTTCTACTTCGACAGTGTTATCATGAATAATTTTGCGAATTCTATATGGACCGTTATAAAGCAGAAAAAATTTGCGACACAAGCCTTATCCTTTGTGAGACAAACGGCGAGATTTAATTAATACCTTCTGACCAACTGACAAGATTTTTGAACGACCAGGACGTCTAGCTGATTTCTCTCTTCTTGCAGCCGCAGACGCAATATTTCGTAGAGCCAGGTTGACAACTTCAGAATGCCGCAGTTTCCGTGAAGGCGGAAAAGGAACGATTTCAGATATGCGATTTGTCGGTGCTTTATTTTTTAATATCAATAGAGGCGGTAAAGATGTTGAGTCATTAGGAAGTTCATTCAGAATGTTTTGAAAAATATGAAGATACTGATCCCAAGTTCTGTGATTCTGATGACAATAAAGACGACACAATTTATTGATTTCCTTCATCCATCTCTCTGAAGCGTTCGATTGAGGGTGAAAAAGTGAAATGAAAATTGGTTTAATTTTACGACGCTGTAGAGTACGAAGCCAAATTTTAGAACGAAACTGTGATCCATTATCTGATATAACCTTATCAACGTGACCAACTTCTTTAAGAAAATGTTTGATGAAAGCGTTAGATACTGAACGAGCTGTTGCTTTGCGTAAAGGTGTAAAACACACATATTTTGACGTCAACTCCACTGCTACGAAAATGTACGCAAAACCATTAGTAGATCGAACCACTGGACCAAACAAATCGACTGCAGCCATCTCCTTTAATTTCGCTGGAATGATGGGAAACAACGGTGCTCTGTGAGAAATCGTTGGAGGCTTAGCCATTTGACATAATTTGCATTTGGCAAGAACAGATCGAATACGTTTTTCCATATTACTGAAGTAACAATTTTCTCGTAATTTATGAAAGCATTTTCGGGGACCAAAGTGTGCATAACTGAGATGCGTATACCAAATCAATTTATTGACCCACTCATCAGGAATACAAACTAACCAAACGGAGTTGTCGACCGATTTTCGTTTAAAAAGAATGTCATTGCGAACTAAATAATGCTGTCTAATCGCCACGCTTTCCTTTCTCCTCCACTTCTCCTTAATGTCCTTCCAGATTGGATCCGTATTTTGCTCCTTAGCGATGTCCTGGAGCGAAGACGAAATAAAGTTCTCAAAAGCAACACCTTGAATATACATCAAACAAAAATTGTTTTCCTTGCAGTCCTCTTCAGCACTTTGTTTCAAACCCATAGGTGCACGTGATAAAGCATCGGCAACAATATTTGAAGAACCCTGTATGTAAACAATACTAAAGTCAAATTCCTGTAGGTACAGCGCCCATCGTGACAATCTGCCATGAGTTAATTTCGTTGACATAAGAAATTCCAGAGCTCGATGATCGGTGTAAACCTTAGTATGTCTGCCAAACAAAAATGTGCGAAATTTTGTGAAAGCCCAAACAACCGCCAAAGCTTCAAGTTCAGTAATCGAATAATTCTTTTCTGATTTAGAAAGAACACGACTTCCAAATGCAATCGTCTTCTGTACTACAACGCCGTTTTCTTCTATCTCTTGAAATAAATGTGCACCTAGGCCCTTGTATGATGAGTCCGTTGCTAAACAAAATTCTTTAGATAAATCCGGATGTGAAAGAAGTGGAGCAGCAACTAAAGCATCACGAAGCTGTTCAAATTCTGACTGAGCTTCCTCATCCCAACACCAATTAGATTTCTTTCCAGATAGTTCACATAAACGAGGTGTGGCCAAATCGTCCAATTTAACAAAGCGTCTAAGAAAATTACAGACACCAAGGAAACTACGAACATCACGTTTTGTGGTAGGAACAGCATAATTACGAATAGCGTCTAGTTTCTCTGGATCAGGAAGAATACCTTCTGTAGAAATAATGTGACCGAGAAATTTCACCTGAGAACGACCAAATTCAGATTTTTCCAAGTTCACTGTCATGCCAACTTTTGCAAAGATACGTAATAATGAGTCCAAAATTTTGTTGTGCTCACTCCAAGAACGTTTAGCAATAAGAATGTCGTCAACATAGGAAGTAATGTTGTCACGAAGATAAACAGGTAAAATTGCATTTAAACTACGAATGAATGCTGCTGAAGATACAGTAAGTCCAAACGGTAATTTCCGAAGTCACTTTTGGGTAAAATCGTCATATCAGGTTATTGTTTACTTACTGTCTAGATAGATTGATAGTCGAAGAGTTGGTTTGGCAGATGCAAAGAATAGTAAAAGAGTAGGTAGCGGTGCAGAAAACTAAAAGAGAAATAGCACCACTACAGCTCGGGGCCCTATGCTCGCTACGGCACATATCCACTTAGAGTAGTGAATCCCCTGAGGACTTTAATAGCTGCACATAATTTCTAGATTGTGACTTAGTGGCCAATTTGGTGGAAGTGCGTACATAAATTGATCTAGCCATGCACATGGATGTATGTCATTCTTAGAATTGCGGAAGATCTTAAATTTCCGGACAGTCAAAAAGTGTTTATAATCAAAGTTTTCGCCTCGTGGCGACAAAGACCTACCGCGTCTGTCCCAGTCCGAATGCCGATTATTGTAAAGTTCGCGCGCCTGGCGCTCTCTTGTTGCATCCCGTAAATGAAACAAATTATTTTCTTCAAACCCTTCTGCTACCTGTGATTCCAAATTTCTTCTGCTATCTTTTCCTACAATTTCCCCTTCGATCTGCTTGACTTGCTTTCGTAATGCCTCAAATTCCCTTTTCACGCGTTCATTAAATTTTCCCTGATTTTCAACATGCTTATTTATGTTCTGGTATTCTTCGGTTTCTGCAAATGGTAATGGAGCTGTATCATCCGAATCTCTGTCCCCATGTAAACTAAGATTTGTCAGTTTATCTGAAATTTCCTCAACTCTTTCCGATAAGTCACCTAATTGTTCTTTCTGTTTATTTACGTCTTCCGTAAGTGTCGCGACTCGGGTTTCAGTATTGTCACATTTGGTAGTTAAGTGTTCACACTGTTGCGTTAAGTTATTTATTCTGTCATTTGGTACGGATTCCTCGATTCTTTCAAATATTTCTTTCTTATCGTTTGTACGTTGTAAATTTAACTCTGAAAATTTTTGTACTATCACGCGATCTCTTTCTTCCTGTTCTCTATCCTGTTCCCTTTGTCTGATTTCTACTGCAATTAATCTATTATTATGAGCATTCAAAATCGGTTGCACTTCTTCTCTGATTTCTTTCTTTAATTCATCTTTCATATTTTTGAAACATGTTCCTATTCGTGAATCTATCCGAGTTTCCATTGTTCCCATCCGTGTTTCCATTGTTCCTATCTCTGTTTTAATTGTTCCCATCTGTGATCCCAGTGAGTCTAACTTTGTTCCCATATCAGTTTTAATAGTTCCTATTTGTTTTTCCATATCTGTTTTTAATTCAGATCGTAACTGTGATCCCACATTTAATATAGCACTCATCAACTGCTCCATAGTAACTGTTTCAAAATTCTTTTCACCCCTCACATTTCCCACAAAACCAGCTTCCTTCTGCATGGCTGTAAAGCTATCTGTGTTCGATACTATTCCAGAATCTTCTATCGTTAATCTCGGATTCTGTGGATTATCTGATTGCGAAAAATTTTGAAATGGTTCCGGACTATTTTCCCGACTTATTACATTGTTTTCCACTTCATTATCCACCATACTGTTTTCCTCTGTTGGCGAGTTCGCCATGTCAACAATTTCGTTATTCTCACTATTCATCATTTTTGCCTTTTTCATAGATCGCGTAATCATTTACAAAATACACAAAAAATTCGTCACTGTTCGAAAATTACACACAATGCCTCCTTATCTCCAACAATACTATTCACATGAAATGTCTCCCTCAGACACGATCAATCGAACAATTGAAATAATTGCACTAATTTGTCAAACGCGTGTACAAGGGAATAAAAATTAAATTTTGAAAAATACCATTAGAAGAATGCCAATTACCAAATCTACACATGCAAAATAGACTACAATTAATAAACTACAAATCACTACAACAATACTACAGTCTACAATTTTCACAATCAGAAGAATCCAAGGGACGATCCTGGCAGGGTCGCCACGTGCATGGGGGCTTAAATAAATAAATTTGAAAATACTTTTAATTTTTGTATATCCGTTTGTCCGATTACGCAAGTCTCGTAAACGGTTGGCCCTTACTAGTATTATTACGCAATCTGACTGCAAAGAACAATGTAAGAAAATTTTCGTAAACACAGTTAATTAATTAAGACCCCAGCAACTATAAAAATCTACAAAACCAATAAGCACTAGTGTAGCTGTTCTGTATGTGGGAGTGTGACTCAACGTCCGCATCTGGCACGGTTCTTTTCCAACAAGATAAGAATTTTGAAATACCAACTATGCTGACGTGACAAAAGAAATTTAGAAAAACTACAATTACGCAAAAAAATCACAATTACACTCTAATCCAAGAACACAAGCCAGATGCTTTGTTGACTGAACCTGTAGTGACACATTATTTCAGATACACAACTAATAAAGGAACATTATAAATTTTACCTTCATATATATTGACGAAATGCACTCATTACAATAACATCTGCTATCTCTCCCATCAAATAACTGCATAAGACATGAAACAACGCTCTTTACTACAACATCTCGCTCCAACTTCACGACAACCCCGAGCTCTGCCCACGCACACACTGTCTCTATGAGTTCTTAACACGCACTGTCCTCTCCGATCTCTTAACAACCACTGACTGCCATGAACTCTCGACAACCACTGTCCAGTCCGATCTCATAACAAGAACTCTGACTGCTACGAACTCTAAACAGGCACTGTGGAGGCGGCTTAATAGTACTCTTTGGCGCACTCTCTGGCGCAGTGGCACAGTGTAGCCACCTTTCAAGTGGCTCCAGGAACACTCTTCTGAGTTTAAAGACTTCCGCTAACCACGACTCTCCAGATATGAACATTATTGAGCATATCTGGGATGCCTTGCAACATGCTGTTCAGAAGAGATCTCCCTCCCCTAGTGCTCTTACGGATTTAAGGACAGCCCTGCAGGATTCATAGTGCCCATTCCCTGCAGCACTACTTCAGACATTAGTCGAGCCCATGCAACATCGAGTTACGGAACTTCTGCGTTCATGCGGAGCCCTACACGATGTAAGGCAGTTGTACCAGTTGCTTTGGCTCTTCAGTGTATGTGGTAGCTTTGTGGATTTTCGTTTTAAGTTACCTCATGCTGTGAGTGGCTTTGATGCTTGCTAGTAAACTTGTTAATTCTAGGAGAAAAGGATTCGTGCCAACTGATTGGTATTTAAGGTACTGTCTGCTAATGTAATTGCAGTTCGTTTGCCACCCTTGTGCATCCATGCAATTCCCCTTGCGACGGGCGAATCTTCTTACCACCATGTTGAGATATCGGCGAGGGTCCAGTAACAGGACCTCGATTATTTCTTTGCTATAAATATGGGAGGGTTTGTTTTCTGCCCCTTTATTGGAATGAAAGTGTGTTATTACCCTCATAGCCATATAGTGTGTTCAGTTTCATGATTTAGGAGTTAAAGACCATTTACAATTTGATTATTTGACGAACTTAAAGATTTGTTACGACACAGAGTAGTGTGGGTGCCAAGTTATAAAATTTTTAACAGAGTTCAACTACCTTGTCGTAAGATAGGCTCATTACGGCACGATTTGCGGCGGACCAGGAAGCATGACGATGCAAGACAGAAAGGCAGCACAGTCTGCAACTCTGCGGTACCTGAGTGAGTGAGAGTACACAAAGCGGGAAAACAGAGGAGGACAGGACTAAGCAAAATAACACGCACGCTCGTTCGTGCGGCGGAATGCCGCAAGAAGCAATAGCCACAGCTAGGGAAAACACTCACAGACTAATTTAACGAGATGCTAAGAGAGAATTAAAATTAGAGAAGCAGAATAACGAGACCACATGGGGGGTTCATTAGTAAACTGCACGCCACAGACCTACGGAGAGCTCTTTAAATACTGGAGCTCCAGCTCCAAGTAAGAGAGAACGGTTCGTGTCAATGGGAACGGTGGAGTCCGTGTCGACGACTTTCCGTTCCATGACCATGTTGTTTTAGTAAGTCTTGTTACAGTAAAACTCTGTATAGACACAGACAGAGGTTTCATTAGATCAAACAGCGCAGTTCCAGCCGTGGAGTGCCACAAGGCTGAACTCATGCTGTGTCACACCAACCACTACTGCTGGGAGAGCTGAAGAACCACCAGCAGCAATCCATTACCAGGATCTGCACTCTCCGAGTGTGGAACGGATGACGTTGGCCATGCCGGTAGTACTGGGTTCAACGCCTGACGCCTACACCACCCAGCGGATGGGTTGGTCCAGGGAAGAAGCGGCACGTAGTGGGATCGAGGACACTCCCCCAGCCGCTAACAGCCATCCATGCTGTACCAGGCTGGGCTAAGCATCCGTATCGACGCAAGAGAAATGGGAACTCGCTGGGTCGCAGACGGAAGGACTGGCGCAGCGTCCGACACAGAGAGCAGTCCGTGACCATCCACAGAGACAACTACGGCCAACAGTGCACCACCCTTCGTAAAGTTGTCACAATAAACGAATCACTGGATAATCATGTTTTCTTAGCGCCACTCGCGCTTCCAGACGATTGGTGACATCGTAGATGCTGTATCTTGCCAGGTACTACCAGCAGTTACTAGCGCCTTGCGCAGAGTTGTTTCGATTATCCTGGAGGTGTCTGTATCCGATTGACGCTGAGTAACTGCCTGGGAGCAGTCGGTTGTATTCTGAGGTCGCGGGTTGCGCTGTTTCTTGATCAACAGTAGTCGCGTGTGTAAAAAAAATCGTTTGACTCAACATTGTAGGTGCCTTAGCTTCTTCAAAATTATGTATTTTATTTAAATGACTGTATGTGTCTTTTCGGGGAACTGAATTTAAATTTTAAGATCATAGTTTTAGCAAGTTTTCATTCCTTTGGTGGGTAGTGTTGTGCAGCATTCTGTGATACCAAGCAATCCTGAATCAATAAACCGGCTGTCAGAAATATACGATAAAGTGAATTGGCAAATTGTTTGACTCATTCTTCTTTTGTAGCTGTCATTTTGAAGTATAGATAGTGTATTAAAGTTTTTGAACATTTCTGTGTCACAAAAGCTTGTACTAAAACTTTTCCTGTGTCCTAATAATTACATGGTATGTCATTATAGGAATTGAAACATAGTGATAGCTGATAAACATCTAGGAACTGCGACAAGTTTTTTTGCCTCTGTGATGTGAGTTGCAGAAAGTATTTGCTTCCAGAAAGTGTGATAGTTAACTACAAAGCTTATTTGTTGTCCTTGAACGTAGATGTTTCAGTAAATATATACAATATTTTGAGTTTCCTATGTTTTTAAACATAGTAGGTGAATATGGATTGGGGATAAGAAACGAAAGAGGAAGCCGTCTGGTAGAATTTTGCACAGAGCATAACTTAATCATAGTTAACACTTGGTTCAAGAATCATAAAAGAAGGTTGTATACATGGAAGAATCCTGGAGATACTAAAAGGTATCAGATAGATTATATAATGGTAAGACAGAGATTTAGGAACCAGGTTTTATAGGACAATTCCAGGGGCAGATGTGGACTCTGACCACAATCTATTGGCTATGAATTTTGGATTAAAACTGAAAAAATTGCAAAAAGGTGGGAATTTAAGTAGATGGGACCTGGATAAACTGACTAAACCAGACATTGTACAGAATTTCAGGGAGAGCATACGGGAAAAATTGACAGGAATGGGGGAAAGAAATACAATAGAAGACGAATGGGTAGCTCTGAGGGATGAAGTAGTGATGGCAGCAGAGGATCAAGTAGGTAAAAAGACGAGGTCTAGTAGAAATCCTTGGGTAACAGAAGAAATATTGAATTTAACTGATGAAAGGAGAAAATATAAAAAATGCAGTAAATGAAGCAGCAAAAAGGAATATAAACGTCTCAAAAATGAGATCGACAGCAAGTGGAAAATGGCTAAGCAGGCATGGCTAGAGGACGGATGTAAGGATGTAGAGGCTTATCTCACTAGGGGTAAGATAGATACAGCCTGCAGGAAAATTAGAGAGACCTTTGGAGAAAAGAGAGCCACTTGTATGAATATCAAGAGCTCAGATGGAAACTCAGTTCTAAGCAAAGAGGGTAAAGCAGAAAGGTGGAAGAATTATATAGAGGGTCTATACAAGGGCGATGTACTTGAGGACAATGTTATGGAAATGAAAGAGGATGTAGATGAAGATGAAATGGGAGATACGATACTGCGTGAAGAGTTTGACAGAGCACTGAAAGTGCCGAGTAGAAACAAGGCCCCGGGAGTAGACAACATTCCATTAGAACTACTGACCGCCGTGGAAGAGTCAGTCCTGACAAAACTCTACCATCTTGTGAGCAAGATGTACGAGACAGGCGAAATACCCTCAGACTTCAAGAAGAATATAATAATTCCAATCCCAAAGAAAGCAGGTGTTGACAGATATGAAAATTACCGAACCATCAGTTTAATAAGTCACAGCTGCAAAATACTAACGTGAATTATTTACAGACGAATGGAAAAACTGGTAGAAGCCGACCTCGGGGAAGATCAGTTTGGATTCCGTAGAAATGTTGGAACACTTCAGGCAATACTGACCTTACGACTTATCTTAGAAGAAAAATTAAGGAAAAGCAAACCTACGTTTCTAGCATTTATAGACTTAGAGAAAGCTTTGACAATGTTGACTGGAATACTCTCTTTCAGATTCTAAAGGTGGCAGGGGTAAAATACCGGAAGCGAAAGGCTATTTACAATTTGTACAGATACCAGATGGCAGTTATAAGAGTCGAGGGGCATGAAAGGGAAGCAGTGGTTGGGAAGGGAGTGAGACAGGGTTGTAGCCTCTCCCCGATGTTATTCAATCTGTATATTGAGCAAGCAGTGAAGGAAACAAAAGAAAAATTTGGAATAGGTATTAAAATCCATGGAGAAGAAATAAAAACTTTGAGGTTCGCCGATGACATTGTAATTCTGTCAGAGAAAGCAAAGGACTTGGAAGAGCAGTTGAACGGAATGGACAGTGTTTTGAAAGGGGGATATAAGGTGAACATCAACAAAAGCAAAACGATGATAATGGAATGTAGTCGAATTAAGTCGTGTGATGCTGAGGGAATTAGATTAGGAAATGAGACACTTGAAGTAGTAAATGGGTTTGGTATTTGGGGATCAAAATAACTGATGATGGTCGACGTAGAGAGGATATAAAATGTAGACTGGAAATGGCAAGGAAAGTGTTTCTGAAGAAGAGAAATTTGTTAATATCGAGTATAGATTTAAGTGTCAGGAAGTCGTTTCTGAAAATATTTGTATGGAGTGTAGCGATGTATGGAAGTGAAACATGGACAATAAATAATTTGGACAAGAAGAGAATAGAAGCTTTCGAAATGTGGTGCTACAGAAGAATGTTGAAGATTAGGTGGGTAGATCACGTAAGTAATGAGGAGGTATTGAATAGGATTGGGGAGAAGAGAAGTTTGTGGCACAACTTGACTAGAAGAAGGGATTGGTTGGTAGGACATGTCCTGAGGCATCAAGGCATCACAAATTTAGCATTGGAGGGCAGCGTGGAGGGTAAAAATCGTAGAGGGGGACCAAGAGATGAATACACTAAGCAGATTGAGAGGGATGTAGGTTGCAGTAGGTACTGGGAGATGGAGCTTGCACAGGATAGAGTAGCATGGAGAGCTGCATCAAACCAGTCTCAGGACTGAAGACAACAACAACAACAACAACATGTTTTTAACAGTACAATGTGGGTGAGTGTGACGTATTAAAGTCTTACTTCAATGCAAAGTAAATATTGCAGGACATGTTCGGGGTTGTCCACATTTATGAAATTTAATAACTTTTGGGACTTGTTGTTATTCTTAAGGCGTTTTTAATTAATTTTTGAAATTCTACAACCTGATTTTTCTTAATATCTTTGATTGATCTTTTGAGAATACGTTGTTTAATAAATATTTTAACCGCGCATGATGTTTAACACTTACTTGGGCCTAGTCCTCCCCCTCCTAGACAACCCCACGCAGTAGCTGCATACCGGCTACCAAAGCAACTGATATCTCAACGTATACTTTCTCAGATATAAAAACAAAGCGAGAAAATATGATGCAGAATACAGCCTGCTATAAGATCAAGCCAAAAACTGGCAGGTATTGTAAGAAGCGCCATCCACACACCAAGGATGACATCTCGACGAGTTAGTAGCTGTAACGCTGCTCCATCGAGTACGGAAAGTTATTTCAGGGTGAATGTGTTTATAAATACGAGGTTAACTGTGGGTGTGTAAAGACTTGAAAAAGTAATAGAGGAGAATCTCGGCGAGGAGCAGTTTGGCTTTAGACGGAATACGGGCACCAGAGATGCAATAGGGCTCCTACGAATCTTGGGAGAAAGGTTTATTAAAAAAGGAAGAGACCTATATATGTACTTCATCGATTTAGAAAAGGCATTTGACAATGTGGTTTGGGACAAGCTGACAACTATTATGAGGGAAAAGAGAGTGGACTGGAAAACCAGAAGACTTATAAACTCATTGTACATTACTCAAAAAGTTTCAGTTAAAGTGAGAGGAGAAAGTACAAACTGGATCAGACCAGGGAAAGGAGTAAGACAAGGATGCTGTTTATCACCTACTCTTTTCAACCTGTACTTGGAAAATATGATTGACCAATGCTCATTAGATGACAAAGGAGTAGAAATTGGAGGAAGAAGAGTAGGGTGCTTGAGATTTGCTGATGACATGGTCCTTCTAGCCACAGGGGAAAAAGAATTACAGGATTTGGTGGACACCATTGCAACTAACGGGAAAAAAATATGGAATGAAAATTAACACAAATAAAACAAAAGTATTGGCAATAGGAGGAAATAAGGAAATAAAAATTGTGATGAATGGAGAAACACTAGAACAGGTGCAAAATTTTAAGTATCTTGGAAGCAGGATAGACACCGACTGGAAGTGCACCACAGAAATTGAAACAAGGATAGCTATGGCAAAAGAGGCGTTTTATAAGAAATGGAGAATCTTCTGCAGCGGTATGGACAGAGAACTCAGAGAAAGAGACTCATAAAATGTCTTGTATGGAGTGTTCTTCTATATGGCGCTGAAACATGGGCTATGAGGAAAAAAGACAGAGAAAGGCTGGAGGCTTTTGAGATCTGGACATGGTGGAAGATGGAAAGAATAAGATGGATGGACAGAGTAAAAAATGAAGAGGTACTGAGAAGAGTGGGAGAGAAAAGGCAGTTACTAGATGTAATAAAGAGAAGAAAAAGAAATTGGATGGGGCATATATTAAGAAAGAATGACGGACTGATAAAAACAGTTTTAGAATGTTATGTAGAAGGGAAAAGGAAGCGAGGAGGGAAGAGATTCCAGATACTGGATGACATGATGGACGGTACAACATACAGCAGCATTAAGAAGGAAGCAATGGATCGCAGAAAATGAAGAGGCAAAGGACCTGCTAATATAGCAGATAACTGATTATGACAGTGGGGAACATGCTAATTGCGGTTCTTAGTTAATATTTGCGGAATAAGCTCATTATGGTTCTTAGGTTACTGTATTGCATAGTAAACTCGCTTTCTCGATTTATGGTTCCTTCTACTGCGCAGTGTAATATCTAACATGACGTACGTAAAGCATTTAACGTAACTTTTCCCTGCGTCTCAATAAGACATTGATAACAACACATGACATTAAACGCGAACATAATTATTTAAAAATCTTCAAATACCTTTTCCGCGTGCGAGAGAGAAAAAACTTGCTCTTCTTGTGGCGTGGCATCATTTGTTAAGCTGGTACTATGTGGCCACTAACTGAGTGCAAGATACTGATTTCGACAAATGACGATTAAAAGGTAGATCAGTGTTCAACAGTTTCCTAAATAATGTTACAACTATATTTTAATCTTGTAGTTGACGAAAGTGTTCACTGTAATGAAGACTGTTCTTTCAAGGAATATTAAATACCTTCTGTTAGCTATTTTACAGTGGATATTCAGTTTATGTAGTTGTAGATATAAATGTAAGTGATCAATGATACCAACTCGTCTTGATTTAAGGCCAGAATCACTGTTAAAGTAAGTGAACAATGTTTGCATTCAAACCGAGTAGCTTCTCGCTCGTTGTCAATCCGGACGCTTTTGAGACATATTTTGAACAGATTGATTGCTTCTTTTTAGGTAGCAACTTCACTCAGATGTAAACAACTGCATTCAATATATACATTTAACTGAGAAGTATTGCAACTTTTTATTGATGTTTTTCTCTTGTTTTATTAATGCTATACACCGAAACGTCTCTAGAGTAATGTCGTTCTTCTGACACATTTTCTTGGTGCGTCGACAACTACAGATGTAGAAGTTAGGTTGATTACACAAACAACTGACCCTGAACTTAACATGTGAAGCCACACAGGCTAAATTTCTCACAATTTGTATTTTAAAGCAGTTATTGCTGAAAATATCCAGTATCATTTAGTATTTCGCCACAAGAGGCGCAAATTTTTACTCTCTCGTAGGCGAAAAAAGTATTTAATGGATTTCAAATAATTGTGCCGAAACATTCTTGGTTGACATTTAGCTTACATATCATTATCAGTGAACATCATTAACAGTGAGGGAGTCGTTGTGATCAGTGAACATCATTATCAGTGAGTGACTGGTCCTGGGGCGGTAACACTATGAACAGTGACAAAAGGTGCATGGTGCATAACACCGTAAGAAGTAATACTTTTCTAGAGTAAAACGACGATATGCGTGTCCTGTATTGAAATAAGCGCAAACGTATCCCATAAAAACAAATTAAATCTGCATTTACCCCCATACTCCGCAAACCACTGCGAAGTACATGGAATGGGATACGTCCCGTTGCATCGCACCAGTTCACCGACCCCCTTTCCCCGTTTCATTTACGTATGGAGCACGTGAAAATTGATTGCTTAAGTGCCTCCAAGCGCAAACTTATCCCATAAAAAAACAAATTAAATCTGCATCTACACCCATACTCCTCCAACCACTGCGAAGTACATGGAATGGGATACGTCCCGTTGCACCGCACCAGTTCACCGACCCCTTTTCCCCGTTTCATTTACGTATGGAGCACGTGAAAATGGATTGCTTAAGTACCTCCCTCCGTGCTGTAATTAATCTAACCTCGTCCTCACGATCACCATGGGAGTGATACGGACGGGGTTGTTGTATATTGCTGGAGTCATGATTAAAAGTCGGTTCTTAAAACTTTCTAAGTAGGCTTTCGTGAGATAAATTACGCCTGTCTTCAATATTCTGCCATTTCAATTTCTTCATCATCACTGTGTTACTCACCCATGGATCAAACAAACCTGTGTCCATTCGTGCTGCCCTTCTCTGTGTTCGTTCAACATCCTCTGTGAGTCATATTTGGTACGGGTCCCACCCACTTGAGCAATGTGCTAAGATAGGTCATACGAGTGATGCGTAAGCTATATCCTTTATTAACTTACTGCATTTCCTCGCTATTCTACGAATAAACTGAAGCCTGCCACTTGCGTTAAGGATATTCCTACAAAGTGTTACACCCACGTATTATACGAGCTGGCCGATTCCAACTGAGACACACTGATATTAAAATCGTCGGATACTACGTTTTTTTCGTTTTGTGAAGCGAACATCTTTACATTACTGAACTTTTAAAGAAAGTTGGAGATCTTCGCATCACATTATTTTCTTCCAAACAGTACTTCATTATAGATAACTGCATCTGCCAAAAGTCTGAGGTCACTATTAATATTGTCCGCAAGGTCATTAATATAAAACATGAATAGCAATAGTCCACCCGAACTCCCGAAGTTACATCTACATCTGTCGATTACTCTCTCCCAAGATAACATGCTGCTTTCTTCTTACAAAAAACAACCTCAATCCAGTCGCAAATCTCGCTAAATAGCCCCTTACATTCGTACCTGTGGCAGAGCGCTTGTAGGCGCTTCAGTCTGGAACCGTGCGACCAATACGGTCGCAGGTTCGAATCCTGTCTCGGCCATGGATGTGTGTGATGTCCTTAGGATAGTTAGGTTTAAGCAGTTCTAAGTTCTAGGGGACTGGTGACCTCAGATGTTAAGTCCCATAGTGCTCTGAGCCATGTGAACCATTTTTGAATAAACATAGATGTGATACAGAGGCAAATGCTTTTCTTAGATTGAGAATTATTACATCTGTTTCCATTGATCCAAGGCATTAAGTATGACAGTCACAAGAAGTGTGAATTGGGTTAAAGGTGATCGCTGTCGAGTCCAAGCTGGTTGGAACGAAGGAGGCCATTCCGTTCGAGATACCTCATTATGTTTCAGTTCTGTGCACATGCCAAAAAAAATAGTTCAACTATCGGTAACATTTAGCTACGTAATTAGAAAAATCATTTCTTATTCTATGTCACGATGGTAATCGTGGTATTCTGTTTGATGAAAATTTCTCCACCCTTACTGCAGTGAAACTGACGATCAGAGCCAAATACGAATTATTAGTGTGTTCAGAAGTCTTTCAGGCGGAAGTGTGGAGAGGTGTCCGATCTATAGACTAATCAGAAGTCCACATGTCACTCGCATCAGTTAGAATTAAAGGGGGCGGGGGGGCGGAGGGGTTATAAACACCCCCCTTCTCCCTAGAGGTAAAATTAGTTAAAATCAGATGGTCTTTTTTGTAATCTTCGGCTAAGTTAACTACGCAAATTTTGAGAGCCCTGATGCATAGATTTAGTCGTTTACCCCCGCATTCCCCATATCATCTTAGTTTGTGTGCCTGGGAGAATATACTACCTCCACCAGTGTCTTGTGCTCCTGATACTGTTCGACCTGTGCGCGCCAAATATTAAAGGGGCTTCCAGATCCGTCACAGAAGCGCACAATGTGCTTTGCTCTCATTGTTATCATTGCTACAATTGTTAGACTGCTCGCCTAGAATTTAGTAGCCTATCGAAATAGTTTGTCGGCCTGTTTTGTGCGACATGAAACGAGTTTCAAAAATAAGATCTTTGTTCTCTAAAACACAAAAGACAATAAGTCCGTGGCTCCTTGAGTGTTATGGGACAAGTGTTTTCTGCATGTCTATCCTTTTAGCAGGATGTCTCTGGGACGACGGCCGTTTACTATCGTGACAAAAAATAAAAACACCTACAGCCGTCCTTATGATTTTATTTTATTTTGTCACTACCAGTTTCGACGCTTCATTGTGTCATCTTCAGTTCAGGTCATGTTCCTTCTTTTTACTTCTTTGGGAGGTATTGTTTCCTTCCGTTCATCACCTTTTACAGTTGTTTTGTCTTAAAGTAAGTTATTTCAAGGTTGTGCAGTTAATGCATGTCCGACTGTCAAATGAAAATCGGGAATAGTATTTAAAGAAGTTTTAATAGATAGTATAATTGTATAATGTATTGAGTGGAAATTCGTGATGGTACATTTTAGATATGTGACAATGGATGTACCTGTTCTTTCTGTCAAATCTTCGGTGTAAATTCATTTGCAGAGTCTTGTCTTTGTTCTCATTCTATTTAATCTGTTCCTATGTAACTTGACCGATAAGTTGATAATGCTATCTTTAATGTTTTATGCATACAGGCCTGAAGGCGACGCAATGAAGGGTCGAAACTGGTAGCGACAAAATAAAATAAAATAAAATCATAAGGACGGCTGTAGGTGTTTTTATTTTTTTCACAAGTGTTTCTTTGTTCCCGTCTTACTTAATTTCGGATTAAAGGATATTAAAGTAACATTACTTAAGAATATAAGCCAAAGTAGCAAAATTATCTTACTTTGAATTTTTCCTAACGTCTAAATAACAGTGCATCGTTTAGCGTGACGTGTGTATGCTTTATCTTTCTTTGAATTTGTCCGAACTTCAATATGGCAGAGAATCGTTTGTGTGACGTGTGTATGCTTTTTTTGTTACAGAACCGTCACACGTATAGTTGCACATACTTAGGCAAAACAGATTTATCTTCCATGAACGTTTCCATTCTTCTGATAATTTCCTTTTCTTCCATGTCAGATCTGGAAGTGTTGTGGGCCACTTGCGTCTAATTACCCATATTTCCATGTGACATCTAGGAATGTTATGGCCATGTCACGATACTACAAAGCACGTAATCTTTTACATTCTCTTTCGTGACCTCGAATCTTTACAGAATCAAACTCCCATGTATAAAACAGCTTCAGACGCTAGATTACTTTACAAATGGGTTAATTTGTTAAATATTTGACATTAAGCATGTAAGCGAAAAAAACTTAGAAGATGTTCGAAACTGCGCTTGAAGTGTGATGGAAGTCGGTAAGCGCTCTCATTATGAAACAGTGGGTGACATTAGTGTGAGTAATTTGCGCCTTATTTTAAGCAGATTTGCAACACATCTAAATATCTATGAAGTTATCTCTCCTGAACTATATGTTGCCCAATGGTACAATTTTGCAGTTACATTGAATGGTATATGTTTTCTACAAACTGTGTTGCGCAGGGTGTCGGTACTGAAGGAGGACTACATTAACACGTGATTTCTAGTGCTGAAGTCTTACTGCATGAAGAGCGAAACTTACTAAGCGATAAACTTTCCTTTCATCATTTTGTGGGGACTGTCGGTGAGGAAAAGTTTCATAAAAGTTTCATAAAAGTTTGAATTTAAGTGCAATGTTTGTTGGAATTCGTTGAGGAAACTGTGCGAATAAAGTCCGGGTATATGCGTACCGTCGGTAATGCCGCCACAAGACAACCTTACATTTATGAGTCAAAATGTTATTACCGCCTGCTTAATAGATTGTTTGCCGTCTTTGGAACGAAATACATCACTGATCCTCAGTATCAGGGATGACAGTTTGTTGGTAGGTTTGTGAAGGTATGTGACACATGTCTACACACAGGTCATGAAATTCGCGTAACTAATGGGCTGCTGACTCGCGTACGCGGTGACGGCGCCCGATAGCGACCGAGATGGGTTCCATAGGGCATACATCAGGCGAATTTGGTAGGTGATACATCAATAACAGTTCACTATAATGCTCCACAAACCACTGTATCAGGTTCTGGCTCCGAGACACGGACAATTATAATGTTGAAAAATGACGTCGCCGTCGGGGAAGGTATCAAGTATGTAGAAATGCAGGAGGTTCGCAGCTGTCTTCGATTACTACCACAGGTCCCTTGCAAGCACAGGAGAATGTCTCCCGTATCATAATACTGCTCCCACCAGCCTGCGTTCGTGGCACGCTGCTCATTTCGAGCCACTCTTCACCTCGATGACGGCGTTTGCGCTGACGACCGTCGACCTAGTATAGAAAAAGTGATTCACCCGAAGAGCCGAGCACAACTGTACTCTTTCGTGCTAAAATGTAGACTTTCATGGCCGGAAATATCATGTTCATAATAGTTATCCGGGCTGTTATGCCGTGGTCGGATGATGAATTCTGTGTAAATTCCCAACGTTTCGTCCCCGACTGCAGGAGACAGCTTCGAGGGGGTCCGTAGCTCGATGGAAGGTCCAACACACGCTCCCGCGCCGCGGCGTGACGTCACGTGTATTGAAAACGGCAGTGCAATTGGCCGCTGTCCGTCGCCGTCGATCGCCGTTGCCATCACCCAGTAGTGGACGGGTGGTGTACATCTTCTTTAACACCGGCATCCGTGTACCGTTTAATTTCACGCCCTCCTCCTTTCGATTGAAATTATTGGGGTGTTTAGCGATTTGGATTGCCTCCCTGTAGAGCCTTTCGTAATATCCGCTTGTGACCGCTAGTACTTGCGTCACCTCGAAACGAATATTGAGGTTCCCTGGATGGAAAGCATGCTCCGCAACAACTGATCGTTCCGTTTCTCCTAAAATTTCCCTTGTGCTCTTGCAAACGTTTAGAAACAGTTCTTTTAGTGGTACCCACATAAACATGACCACAGCTACATGGGATCCTATACACTCCAGCTTTTTCCAATGGTTTGCGATCGTCCTTGGCAGGCTTAAGGTATTCCTGTATCTTCCTGGTGGGCTTGTAAATTACGGTACTGACGTTTTCAAAACACGTGACGTCACGCCGCGGCGTGGGAGCGCGCGGACACGGAATGTAGCGGCAGTCAGTAGCGAGCCTGTGGGTGTGTTGGACCTTCCATCGAGCTACGGAACCCCTTGAAGATGTCTCCCGCAGTCGGAGACGAAAGTTCGGAATTGACACAGAATTCATCATCCGATCACGCCATAACAGCCCGGATAACTATAATGGACATGTACTCTGTCGGCAGAGATGCCACAGATAACCATCTATCCTGCTTTACAGAGCAGACAAGCCTCCGAACCCCATGTTCTGTGAAGAGTCATGGACGTCCAACCATTTAGGGCCTAGTAGAAGTTAACACTGTCGTACGTGTTTCCGTAGATGCTCACAACAGTAGCACGTGAACGTTTCACCAGCTTCATCGTTTTCAAGATTTTCGTTCACAGGCTTTGCGTAATAATAATCTGCCATTTGTAAAAGTAGTTTATCTTTATGGATTTCCGCAGCACATATCTTCGCTAGGGTGGTCCCCCGTCTGTGTTTGCTCCGCTTACATCCTTTCGGTATCGCACAGTCTGCCCGATCGCCACCAGACAGCCCCAAACGTCGCGGCCGAAGACTACCGGTATAAGAAGTCACCCTCGTTCTGCCAACTACCTTGTCAGAGAGGGCGGAGGAGCGGACTCAGGACCCTCTCTTGTCCTTGGGGTGGCAAACTGCCCCTCAAGGCGGAAGAATCAGCAGTGATCCAACGGCATGAGGATGCAGAAGGCAATGGAAACCACAGCATTAAAGACACGTAATATCTATCCACAGGACATGTGGCCTTCAATTGAAAAGTGTCACGATCTCTCCATTGGCAAAAGATTCCGGAATAGTCCTCCATTGGGATCTGCTTTATGGGACTGCCAAGGGGGAGGTGACCAAGAGGAAAGGATTCAATAATCAAGGAAAGGATAGTGTTCTACGAATCGGGTCGTGGAATATCAGAAGCTTGAACGTGGTAGGGAAACTAGAAAATCTGAGATGGGAAATGCAAAGTCTCAATCTAGATATATTTGGGGTCAGTGAAGTGAAGTGGAAGGAAGACAAGAATTTCTGGTCAGATAAGTATAGGGTAAAATCAACGGCAGCAGAAAATGGTGTAACTGGAGTAGGACTCGTTATGAATAGTAACGTAGGGCAGAGAGTGTGTTACTGAAAACAATTCAGTGATAGGGTTGTTCTTGTCAGAATTGACAGCAAACCGACACTGACAACGATAGTTCAGATATATATGCCGCCGTCGCAAGCTGAAGATAAGGAGACAGATAAAGTATATGAGAATATTGAAAAGGCAATACACTACAAAAAGGGAGACGAAAATCTAATAGTCATAGGAGACAGGAATGCAATTATAGGGGAAGGAGTAGAAGAAAATCTTGCAAGGAAAGATGCGCTTGGGACAAGGAATGTGAGAGGAGAAAGCTAGTAATAGCGAATACTCCGTTCAATAATCACAAGAGAACGAGGTATACTTGGAAAAGGCCAGGTGATACGGGAAGATTTCAGTTAGATTACATCATGGTCAGACAGAGATTCCTAAACCAGATACCGGATTGTAAGGCGTACTCTGGTGCAGATATAGAGACTCAGATAGTACTGATGAATTGTAGGTAGGAATTTAAGACGTTAGTTAAGAAGAATCAATACGCGAAGATGTGGGAAGCAGAAGTAATAAGGAATGACGAGATACGTTTGAAGTTCTCTAACGCTATAGATACAGCAAAAAGGAATAGCGCAGTAGGCAGTACAGTTGAAGAGGAATGGGCATTTCTAAAAATGGCCATCACAGAAGTCGGAAGGAAAAACATAGGTACAAAGAAGGTAACTGCGGAGAAACAATGGGTAAGAGAAGAAATACCTCAATTGATCGATGAAAGGAGGAAGTAAAAAAATGTTTAGGGAAGCTCAGGAATACAGAAATAAAAGTCGCTGAGGAATGAAGAATGAAATAAATAGGAAGGGCAGGGAAGCTAAGACGAAATGGATGCATGAAAAATGTGAAGAAATCCAAAAAGAAATGATTGGCAGAATCAGCATACATGAAAGTCAAAACAATCTCCGGCGACATTAAAAGCAAAGGTGGTAAAAATTAAGAGTGCTATATGCAGGGGAGAGAGCATATAGGTGGAAAGAGTACATTGAAAGCGTCTATGAGGGAGAAGATTTGTATGATGTGATAAAAGAGGAAACAGGAGTCGATTTAGGAGATCCAGTATTATGAGCAGAATTTAAAAGAGTTTTGGAGGACTTAACATGAAATAAGTTAGAAGGGATAGATAACATTCCCTCAGAATTTCTAAAATCTTTTGGGGAAGTGGCAACAAAACGACTGTTCACGTCGGTGTGCAGAATGAATGAGTCTGGAGACATACCATCTGAGTTTCGGAAAAATATCGTCCAGACGATTCTGAAGACTGCAAGACCTGACAAGTGCGAGAATTATCGCACAATCAATTTAACAGCTCATACATCCAAGTTGCTGACAAGAATAATATACAGAAGAATGGAAAAGAAAGTTGAGGATGTGCTAGATGACGATCAGCTTGGCTTCAGAAAAGGTAAAGGCACGAGAGAGGTAATTCTGACGTTGCGGTTGGTAATGGAAGCAAGAAGCAAGACTAAAGAAAAATCAAGACACTTTCGTAGGATCTGTCGACCTGAAAAAAGCCTTCGACAATATAAAATGGTGCAAGACGTTCGAAATTCTGAGAAAAATAGGGATAAGGTACAGGGAGAGACGAGTAATATTAAATATGTACGTGAGCCAAGAGGGAATAATAAGAGGGAGAGACGGGTAATGTACAACATGTACAAGAGCCATGAGGGAATAATAACAGTGGACGACGACGAACAATGTGCTCAGATTAGAAAGGGTGTAAGACAGGGATGTGGTCTTTCCCGCTACTGTTCAGTCTGTTCATCGAAGAAGAAATGATGGAAATAAAATAGATGTTCAGGAGTGGAATTAAAATTCAAGGTGAAAGGATGTCAATGACACGATTCGCTGACGACATTGCTATCCTGAGTGAAAGTGAAGAAGAATTACGTGATCTGCTGAACGGAATGAACAGTCTAATGACGACAGAATATGGATTGAGAGTAAATCGAAGAAAGACGAAGATAATGAGAAGTCGCAGTAACGAAAACAGCAAGAAACTTAACATCAGCGTTGATGGTCAGTAAAATAAGCAATGGCGGACAGAGCAAGGAGGACAACAAAACCAGTCTAGCAATGGCAAAAAGTGCATTCCTGGCCAAGTGAAGTCTACTAGTATCAAACAGAGGTTTTAATTTGAGGAACAAATTTCTGAGAACGTATGTCTGGAGTGCAGTATAGTATGGTAGTGAAACGTGGACTGTGGGAAAACCGAAACAGAGGAGTATCGAAGCATTTGAGATGTGGTGCTACAGACGAATGTTAGATTGATTGATAAGCTAAGGAATGAGGAGGTTTTGCGCAGAATCAGAAGGAAAGGAATATGGGAAAACACTGATAAGGAGAAGGGACAGGATGATAGGATATCTTTTAAGGCGTGATGGAATGACTTCCATGGTACTAGAGGGAACTGCAGAGGGCAAAAACTGTAAAGGAAGACTGAGTTTTATTGCGTATACGTCTCCGTTGTGCACATCAGTTTTGCGGAATTGAAGTTCCTTTCAATACCCATTCCTCCCTAACGAAGCATTTGCAGACCTATGTTCATATAACATTTTTTGTTCAGAATTACTTATACGATCACTGTGTAAAATATTGACCTTTCCTTTCCAAACACCCTGTATAGGAGTTACCTACCGCAGCGTGGTATCCTGCCTGTTTACATGTCTGTATATTAATATGCATGCCTATACCAGTTTCTTTGGCGCTTCAGTGTATTCCCGTGGTGCAACGACTGTTTCATTAAATTTCGGGCGTGCGGACGCAAAATGAAGCTTCTTCTCATATTTTGGCTGCATATTGTTCGGTTTGGATAACTCATGGAATCCGGCGCTTTCTGTAGAAAACTTGCAAAACACGTCACGTCACTGCAGCTCGGAGGGTTATGTCGACAGTCCAGCGTGGACAGACTGCGCCGCCGCAGACATAATTCGTTCAAATCGTTCTTCTAAGCCGCAGATCAACGTCTTTGGTGCCTATGTATCTATGGCCTCAGGCGCAGTGGTGAGGTCTACGAGTTTAAATGGATGGAGTGTGTGGTAGTTTTAAATCGGCCGCGGTCCATTAGTTCATGTCGGACCCGCGTGTCGCCACTGTTAGTGATCGCAGACCGAGCGCCACTACACGGCAGGTATCGAGAGACGGACTAGCACTCGCCCCAGTTGTACGGACGACTTTGCTAGCGAGTCTACGAGTTTAAATGGATGGAGTGTGTGGTAGTTTTAAATCGGCCGCGGTCCATTAGTTCATGTCGGACCCGCGTGTCGCCACTGTTAGTGATCGCAGACCGAGCGCCACTACACGGCAGGTATCGAGAGACGGACTAGCACTCGCCCCAGTTGTACGGACGACTTTGCTAGCGAGTCTACGAGTTTAAATGGATGGAGTGTGTGGTAGTTTTAAATCGGCCGCGGTCCATTAGTTCATGTCGGACCCGCGTGTCGCCACTGTTAGTGATCGCAGACCGAGCGCCACTACACGGCAGGTATCGAGAGACGGACTAGCACTCGCCCCAGTTGTACGGACGACTTTGCTAGCGACTACACTGACGAAGCCTCGCTCCTTTGCCGAGCAGATAGTTAGAATAGCCTTCAGCTAAGTCCATGGCTACGACCTAGCAAGGCGCCATTAGCCTTACATAGCAATTGATACTTATCGTATAAAGCATGTCTCATCAAGAACGATGTATACAACAAGGATGGATTAAAGTTAAGTATTCCAAAAGCTACGTACTTTTCTTTATAGCATTCATTACGCATCCTGTTTCAGACCTCACGCCATCCTTCGTGTGTTTATAGCGTGCATTGCGGTCCCCTCAAATCACACTGTGTCGGCACTTCTGTCGACACATCAGAGTGAGTGCTGGATCGTCAGCCTTTTGGTTCACTCTGAAGACGGCTGAACTACATGAACCGAAATTTTAGAAGAAGAAGAAGCTGAATTTATGTTTCTGCACACCCGAAATTTAAAGAAGTAGAGGAAGGAGTAGTTATCTCGGCATCTTGCACACGTTATAAAAGCGGCATTTTGACAATTACATGGTTGTGTAAAGTTTCTACAAAAAGACAAACTTTGTTTACATTGATAAAACTGTCTGTGTCACAAGTAACGCATCATTTGCCAAATACTGACGAGGGTAGCCGGTAATGTACAGTGGAACCTATTTGGATGCAGTCTTCTCGGGATGCAATGTCTTTCTCTCTCTCGACGAGATAGCAACAGTTTTGAAGCTTCTAGATCAAATTCCTTACTTAATGATTAAAATATACTTCACAGTGTTCCATCAGTTGCCGAGGGCTGCTTGAAGATAAAACTGAAACTAACGGAATTCGAAGTTCTTAACGCTTTGATTTCTGTACATTCTTGGAAAGTTGTTTTCAGGTTCATCGAGGTCGTTGTAAGTAGAGGAAAGGTGCCTATTATGCGATAGTTCCCTAATATGAGACACCCCAACTGTGCTCATGTTATGGGCTGCACTCTAGTGGAGAGTTTCTTAAACACGTCTGTTGCGTGCTAGACGACGTCACAGCGAGTAGGACGCCATAGTTGAGCCGGACACAGTATGTAGAGGTTGCAAAGACCTTGTAAAAAATAACTAGACTCACCGATGGCGCTGCAGTCGCGGGACAATTTGAACCTTCGGCTGGACGCCATTATAGTGGTTGTAGTCTGATGTGTTGTGTAGTATTGTTGTTTATGAAGATCCTGATTCAACGTTGTATATTTGTTGGGGCGTACATACAGTATTTGTTACTCGTAATTCTACTGTCTGTACATTCCAATCAAAAGAAGTACAATGGTGAAGAGTTACGCAGCGATTAATTGTACAAATAAATTCGAGAAAGGAACGAATAATACATTTCACAGGTATGTGAATATTTTAAGTTGTTTCGTATGTCAGTGCACTTGCTTAATAAATGTTTTTGTAACACGGTATTAGCATAATGTCTGTGCATCTATTTGCAGGTTTCCTTTCTCAAAACCACAGCTGTTACAAAAATGGTTACACGCTGTCAGGAGGCAAGATTTACGACCGACAGAATACCACTTTATATGTTCTGATCATTTTGAAGAAAGTTGGCTGATCGGTAGTGTTTTCATGGTCTAGGTTAGGTTGAAAATTGATAATTTCGTCGTGTGTTACCAAAGCACTATGCCATATGTAACGCACTTCTCGTCATAAAATCTAAAGCAAGGTAGCATCAGAAAATATCTATTAATATAGTGGGCAAATCTTTGAGTATTTTGATGCATTTTGCGTACATCTATCGTAAATGAACTACGAAAAATGCTAGGGGTCCAGCACATAAGTTTTAGCTACGGCTGATTCCATGTAGTACGTAAGATAAATTCATTAACAGTGACTAGTTGCTGTTTGTTCATAAATTAAAAAGTATATTGTAGTAAAGCATTAAAATGAGGCATTATGTTTGCGACCTAACTCAAGGGAAGGCATTTTATAACCAAAAGCGATGTATAAACATTCGAACTCCGCGCGTCAGTTTACCACTCTAATGGCCGCCGGCCAGCTATTCAATTTGTCCGCTCTTCACAGTTGACCACTCGTGCGGTTGTGGGGGCCTGAGAGGTTGATACAAAATTTCTTGTTTGGAATTTTTGCGATACCGGCGTTAAGACAATATTTCAGCTTAAAGGTGAGCAGATATTACTGTACGCTTTTATTGTTGTTATTTGTGACGATATTGCCTATAATTTTTGACAATGAAGTTCACTTTCCAACGAACGTTGTTGGCAAGTGCGTGATTCTTTGTGTAAGGTGGCGACATTCCTAACAAGCGATAGTGTGGGGATCCAAATACGCGACAGTGTCGCATATTACGATACTTTTCGAATATTGGGGGAACTCGTTCTCTCACGATTTGTTATATGTAATTTACGCAATAGTATCATGAGATGACAATATTTTATCATTTATTGTAGTAAAATTTTGGCAACTGCGTTTATTTTAATTCGATTAAATTATCATAAACAGGGATTGCTTTGACTAATCTTATGATCAGAAATTTGAATGTTTTCTGGAACTTTCTTTCAAGGCAGTATTTTGCTCAGAAGTTGATCACTATTACTCCGTTCATTGTACTTATAAAAAATAATCTAACAAATAAAATCATGGAAGTTGAAGTCCTTTAAGAAGTATATCTGATTATTTTACTTATTCTTTGTAGATGGCATTGGCACTTAAAAGGAAAACGTGGGATAAAGACGCCATGGTTCGTGCCATTACATGTGTGAGAAATGGCGAGATGGAGTACTTAAAAGCCTCAAAAGTTTTTTCTGTACGAAAACGTAGTTTGGAAAGGTATGTGATGGATAAAACTCGTACACCCGAGAAGCTCGTTGGTGTTATTCTTGGCAGAAGGCCAGTTCTCTCATCTCAACTGGAAGATGAACTAGTGAAATACTGCCTTGCAATGGAAGAGCGATTTTACGCTCTTAAATGTAAGGACATACGAAGCATGGCCTTACAGCTTAGCTGTCAGGAATAGCCTCAAGAATCCCTTCAATTCAGGAAAGGCTTCAGCAGGAAAGAAATGGCTCCGAGATTTCCTTAAGAGACATCCCATTTTATCAATGAGAACTCCTCAGGGTCTTGCAGCAGCAAGAGTGAAAGCTTTCACTCCAGAAAATGTGGGGAGATTTTTTTTATATTTACGAATCTGTACTGTCTAAAGTGAACCATAACCTGCATCGAGTCTTCAATGTTGACGAAACTGGGGTGACGTCTGTGCAGCACAAACACAGCAAGGTTATTGATGTGTTGGCAAATGTGCCAACACCTTGTAGATAGAGGAGGCCGAAATGCACGCTATCTAACGCAGACGGGCGTGAATTCTGGAACAGGATAAGTAGTGAATGGTAGCAAGAAAAGTACGTTGCTTTGGGAATACTTAACTTTTATATAGTCCTTTGGTTTACAACGTTCTTGATGAGACATTTCATACGATAACTATCAAACTATGTAAGGCTAATGGCGCCTTCCTAGATCGTAGCCATGGACTTAGCTGAAGGCTATTCTAACTGTCTCTCGGCAAATGAGAGAAAGGCTTCGTCAGTGTAGTCGCTAGCAAAGTCGTCGTACAACTGGGGCGAGTGCTCGTCCGTATCTCGAGACCTGCCTTGTGGTGGCGCTCGGTCTGCGATCACACAGTGGCGACACGCGGGTCCGACATGTACTAAATGGACCGCGGCCGATTTAAGCTACCACCTAGCAAGTGTGGTGTCTGGCGGTGACATCACAGTTATTGCTATGAAAGGGAAGAGACAAGTTGCTGCCTTGACTTCAGCAGAAAGGGGAAATCTCATCACAGTTGTAACGTGTAAGAACGCAGCTGGCACTTATGTTCCACCACTAATCGTCTTCTCAAGGAAGAAAATGAAGCAGGAATCGATGGACGGTGCACCTGCAGGATCAATATCAGCTTGTCATCCAAGTGGCTAGATACAAACTCAAATTTTTACTCAGTGGTTCGATCATTTTGTGAGTCATGTAAAGCCATCTTCAAATGACCCTGTCATTTTGATTCTTGATGGGCATTATTCCCACACAAAGAATCTCGATGTTTTAGATAAAGCACGTGAAAATAATGTTTATATTGTATGTTTGCCACCTCACTCAACGCATAAAATGCAGCCACTTGACGTCGGATTTATGGGGCCTTTGAAAACCTGCTATGCCCAAGAGATAGAAACGTGCTTGGCAAGTAACCCAGGTCGTACTATAACCCCATTATTAGTAGCCAGGTTATTTGGGACACCTTACAACCGAGCAGCAACAATGGAAGCATCTGTGAATGTCTTCAGGAAAACATGTCTCATCCTATGCAACAGAAACATCTTTAGGGAACATGAATTTTCAGTTCATCGCCATGCTGACGCCCTTCAAGAAAGAGATGCCAAAAACGGAAATGAAAATACTGATGGTGGTGGTCAAGCTGTCAGTTCGGCAGACATCAGACCTCTCCCACACATCGCAAAACCACCTGGAGATAGTCAAGTAGGTCAAACATCGCGTTCGTGCTCTGCTGCGTTATTAACTTCAGCTCCTGATGCGAAGCAATTGCAAGAATCTAAACTGAAGAAATCAGAGGCTGAAGCTAAGAAAGCAGCCAGAAAGTTATTGGGGGAGAAGAGTGGAAAATCTTCAAATCGTAGACCTAAAGCAGAAGAATCGTCTAGTGACTCGGCATCCGATGTCCATCTTGAGGACCTTGGGGATTCAGACAGCAGTGATGACGATGACGCGGAGTGTCTGTTCTGTACTGGGCGCGCCGGCCGGAGTGGCCGTGCGGTTCTAGGCGCTACAGTCTGGAGCCGGGCGACCGCTACGGTCGCAGGTTCGAATCCTGCCTCGGGCATGGATGTTTGTGATGTCCTTATGTTAGTTAGGTTTAATTAGTTCTAAGTTCTAGGCGACTGATGACCACAGAAGTTAAGTCGCATAGTGCTCAGAGCCATTTGAACCATTTTTGTACTGGGCGGTTTTCTGGAGACAAACACGGGAAGAAATGGGCACAGTGCACGGAATGTTATCGCTGGGCTCATGAAGATTGCGGTGTCACAGAAGACAATTTTGTTTGTCCCGGATGTCGTAAATATAAACCTAAGTAGTGTGAAATTACTGAAGGATAACAGAAATGAATGAACATGTAAAAATTATATATTGATATGTCATTAATCTGTAATAAAATAATTACAGCAAAATATTATTACTGTCTCGTATTAGGAAAACTTGATCTCATTTCTACGAAATGCCTTGTTTGTGAAGATTTAATTACTACTCTGAAAGTTTGTATCTTATTGCAAATACGATATTGTATGATAAAATTAAATAAAGCAAGATATTATTACCATCATAAAAAATACAATTGCACTTACTTTTAGGTCTTTTAAATGGAGTTACAAAAGTGTGTCTCCTATTAGGCACCTTTCCTCTACAGTACTTGCTTGAAACTAACTTGCAACTCCAAATTTTTCTTAGGCTTTGCTTTTCATGCATTATATGAAAGTATTATTAAATACAGTATACTGAGCATTATTTCGGTTAAGTAGAGACTGAAAATAAGTCTACAACAGCCGGATTACCATTCTGTACACTTTCCGCTGCGCCAAATGCAGGTTCGAAACTATGCTAATACCAATGGTCACGTCTCTCCCGGCCTCGCCAGAAATGCTATTTTCTCTGAATGCTTGGCCATCAGGAGCTCCAACTACTGCCAATCTATCAAGGCGAGTATCTCGGCGTTCAGTTATACCAGGACCTACTTAAGCGTACTAACAGTGATGTACGAGGAGCGTTAAATAAGTAATGCTATGTTTTCGTTTTCTCGTCCAATTTCGGATTAAAAAATGCGGAATTTACTGTGAGACATCGCGAAATATTTTCGTTTCAGCGTCTATAGTTACACTAAGTTCGGATAGGCGGTGAAGCTCTAAGTAGCCTCCAAAACGATGAGGGAGGTGCTTTCCGTGTAGAGAGCTGACATGGAGCTTCTCTTGACGAAAAACTAAAGCATCGTAGACATTCTTAGGCGCTTGTAGAACGTCTGCGGGCACCCAGCAGTTAACAAAAGTATGGTGAGCCGTTGGGCGAGGCGTCTGTCATCATCGCTGCTGTGACTCCTGCACTGTTGGAACGGGTGGACACTCTCATTCGAGTTGATCGACAGATCACAATGAAACACCTCGTTGGTCAACTTGACGTCTCTGCTCGTAGTGCTGACACACTCGTCCACCAGCTAGGGTACTGAGTGATAAGTGCCCCCTGGGTTCCTTACTGCCTAACGTAAGATTATAAAGAGCAACGATGTGTGCGGAATTGCATGCTCGTTACGAGGCTGACTATGAGCATCGTCGCAAGCTATTAATCATGGAGGATGCTTCCAGAGTGAGATTTTCACTCTGCAGCGGAGTGTGCGCTGATATGAAACTTCCTGGCAGATTAAAACTGTGTGCCCGACCGAGACTCGAACTCGGGACCTTTGCCTTTCGCGGGCAAGTGCTCTACCATCTGAGCTACCGAAGTACGACTCACGCCCGGTACTCACAGCTTTACTTCTGCCAGTATCTCGTCTCCTTCTGTGAGTACCGGGCGTGAGTCGTGCTTCGGTAGCTCAGATGGTAGAGCACTTGCCCGCGAAAGGCAAAGGTCCCGAGTTCGAGTCTCGGTCGGGCACACAGTTTTAATCTGCCAGGAAGTTTCATATCAGCGCACACTCCGCTGCAGAGTGAAAATCTCATTCTGGAAACATCCCCCAGGCTGTGGCTAAGCCATGTCTCCGCAGTATCCTATCTTTCAGGAGTGCTAGTTCTGCAAGGTTCGCAGGAGAGCTTCTGCAAAGTTTGGAAGGTAGGAGACGAGATACTGGCAGAAATAAAGCTGTGAGTACCGGGCGTGAGTGGTGCTTCGGTAGCTCAGATGGTAGCGCACTTGCCCGTGAAAGGCAAAGGTCCCGAGTTCGAGTCTCGGTCGGGAACACAGTTTTAATCTGCCAGGAAGTTTCTTATTAAACATGGGCTCACCACTTCGAACCGGAAACTAAACAGCAAGCAATGGATTGGCGCCACATCACCTCCCTTCCGGAGAAAAAGCTCAAAGCCGCACCATGAGTCGGTAAACAACTCATGGCGTCGGACTTCGGGCACTCTGTAGTGGTTTGTCTGTTGAATGTCCTTCCTCAGGGTGCAACGACCAATTCTGAAGTGTATTGTGCTCCCCCCCCCCCCCCCCCCCCGCTCCCAGAGGAAATTGAAGAAACGACTTCAGCTTGTTTAACGCCATAAAAATGGAAACGAATTGCTCCTTCTCCATGTCAACGCGACGTCCTAAAGGAGCTCACACAGCATTGGACTGTTCAACCGCATCCACTCTACACCTCGGATCTCGGACCTTCCGAATTTCATCTGTCTGGCGAAATGGCCAATGCGCTCCGTGTGGAACAGTACGTGGGTGACGGTGAGATTACTGATGCAGCAAGACGTTGAATCCGACGTCCAAGTAGAGTAGTACCATGTGGGTATACAGGCCTCCACAGTAACGTGGCGTACTTGACGGAGATCACGTTGAAAAATAGGGTTTTGAAGCCAAAAAAGTGGGGAATAATACGGTGTATTGGAAACTTGATTATAACTAATCCGCTTTTAGGAAGAAATTGTGTTACATTACTTACTTAGCGCTTCTAGTACATGTATGCCTGTATAGCGAAAGCGTCAACACATAATACAAATGATTCTGTTGCTACGTATGCTTTAGAGGTTCCAGACCAGAAAACATGTTGGGGTTTAAAACCCTAAAGTGAACGACGATTCGCATATCGGTCAGATCAGCAGCTCTACACCTTCATTGCCTACAGGCTACACTTCAGTATGAAAAACGATATTTGAAAAAAGAGCAGTTAGATAAATACAATTCATGGTTAGCTTTGCCACCAACAAAAACAAAGTATGTCCTTTTCCTGCTCCTGCCTTAAAGGTACTCATGAGGGAATGAAGTTACACACAGTAGTGATCATACCCTAACCAAATTATCTAAGTTATTAGGAAAAATGGTTATTTGGAATACCACAGCAAATCGCTTTATCAGAGAGTCCAAGAACGTGCTAACGACTTTCTTATTTCTTACGAAAACTCCGCAAAATCTTTTGAAATCAAGTGGACACATACAGGTTGAAAAGTGCAAAACAAAACCGAATTTTTTTTTTCATTTTCTATGCAAAATGTTATATTACTTGGGAGGCAGAAAACATCTTTTAGAGGCCATCGTGATGATGGCTGTTTTCTCAAAAGACTCTAAACTGTCAAATGAAGGTAACTTTTAGAGAACTGGTGATATTTCATGTCGAAGAATGTGGAGATGCTGAATTGGCGTCACAGTATAGCTCTGGCAGCAAAATAGGTACATTTCCTAGTAAAATTGTATACAATGATTTTGTTTAGTGCTATGGCGAAGATATTATTTCCCAGATATAACACAGAATCAAAGAAAATGGATTCTAAAATACTGAGATCGATGAGACCACGGATATTAGTCACAAGACCCAGACGAAAATTTTTCTTAGACACATTTACCAAAATGCAATCAGAAAAGTCCGCGAGAGCCAGAGAAAGTCTGTGGAAATTAACTCTCAAAGTTAACCTCAGACGTAAAATTAACGAAGGTTTATCTTCAACTACTGAAAGTGACACTGGAGTCTTTTGAGGATGACAAAGGTGCCAATATTTATAAGACAGACGAAGAGAATAAAGATATCCGAATGACTGGAGTAAACTTAGGTAAAAATGGGTTAAACTCTATGAGAAGGCCTAAGCTCGATGTTAGGAACTGTATTGGCATTCAACATGTGGATGCTCTGTTATGAGTTCAGAGTTTGTGGGAGCAGTCACTACAATATACACTCCTGGAAATGGAAAAAAGAACACATTGACACCGGTGTGTCAGACCCACCATACTTGCTCCGGACACCGCGAGAGGGCTGTACAAGCAATGATCACACGCACGGCACAGCGGACACACCAGGAACCGCGGTGTTGGCCGTCGAATGGCCCTAGCTGCGCAGCATTTGTGCACCGCCGCCGTCAGTGTCAGCCAGTTTGCCGTGGCATACGGAGCTCCATCGCAGTCTTTAACAATGGTAGCATGCCGCGACAGCGTGGACGTGAACCGTATGTGCAGTTGACGGACTTTGAGCGAGGGCGTATAGTGGGCATGCGGGAGGCCGGGTGGACGTACCGCCGAATTGCTCAACAGGTGGGGCGTGAGGTCTCCACAGTACATCGATGTTGTCGCCAGTGGTCGGCGGAAGGTGCACGTGCCCGTCGACCTGGGACCGGAACGCAGCGACGCACGGATGCACGCCAAGACCGTAGGATCCTACGCAGTGCCGTAGGGGACCGCACCGCCACTTCCCAGCAAATTAGGGACACTGTTGCTCCTGGGGTATCGGCGAGGACCATTCGCAACCGTCTCCATGAAGCTGGGCTACGGCCCCGCACATCGTTAGGCCGTCTTCTGCTCACGCCCCAACATCGTGCAGCCCGCCTTCAGTGGTGTCGCGACAGGCGTGAATGGAGGGACGAATGGAGACGTGTCGTCTTCAGCGATGAGAGTCGCTTCTACCTTGGTGCCAATGATGGTCGTATGCGTGTTTGGCGCCGTGCAGGTGAGCGCCACAATCAGGACTGCATACGACCGAGGCACACAGGGCCAACACCCGGCATCATGGTGTGGGGAGCGATCTCCTACGCTGGCCGTACACCACTGGTGATCGTCGAGGGGACACTGAATAGTGCACGGTACATCCAAACCGTCATCGAACCCATCGTTCTACCATTCCTAGACCGGCAAGGGAACTTGCTGTTCCAACAGGACAATGCACGTCCGCACGTATCCCGTGCCACCCAACGTGCTCTAGAAGGTGTAAGTCAACTACCCTGGCCAGCAAGATCTCCGGATCTGTCCCCCTTTGAGCATGTTTGGGACTGGATGAAGCGTCGTCTCACGCGGTCTGCACGTCCAGCACGAACGCTGGTCCAACTGAGGCGCCAGGTGGAAATGGCATGGCAAGCCGTTCCACAGGACTACATCCAGCATCTCTACGATCGTCTGCATGGGAGAATAGCAGCCTGCATTGCTGCGAAAGGTGGATATACACTGTACTAGTGCCGACATTGTGCATGCTCTGTTGCCTGTGTCTATGTGCCTGTGGTTCTGTCAGAGTGATCATGTGATGTATCTGACCCCAGGAATGTGTCAATAAAGTTTCCCCTTCCTGGGACAATGAATTCACGGTGTTCTTATTTCAATTTCCAGGAGTGTAGAAAGAATGCAACAGCGTTGGTCGAGCCCCTTGTTTTAATCATTCTCTGAGCTGTCCTGAGGTGCAATTAGAGCGGAACTTAATTAGGATCATTAAAGAGGTGGTAACGTTTTTTTGGGCTTCGCCAGGAAGAAATTCTGTAGTCATAAAGCATTCAGGGAATTAGCTAGTCGCCTTGAGTGAGTCCGTCTACAGCGCTACTATTGCCGGAAGCAGAGGAAGAAGTACGGCGTGAAACGTGGCGTGCTCTGAGAGAACTAAGCCGACAAAATCAAACACTACCAGCAGAGAGCGGGCGGCTATTCGGGACCTGCTGACAGAGGCCACGCTAATGTTGTTCTTTCCCACAAGGACTGCATTGAGAAGTTGCAGAGCCCGCTAGATGTCGACTTCAGCGGGGAGATCAACGCCCACCCTCAAAGAAGTTGAAGAACAAGGCTAGAGCTCTTCTCAAGGACGCCAAGAAACTGTTACCTGCAGGGCCTGTACCGCCAGTACTTCATGGAGTCCCTAACGTTCACAAAGATGGGATGTCGTTGTGCTCCATTTTCAGCCACCTTAGGGCACCTACATATTTGCTGGAAAAATACCTGACGGAAAAACTAAGCAATTATGTGGATAAAAGCAGTCATCAATATGTAATTCTGTGGATTTTGTAAAACGCCTCGACAACTTCAGGGCGAAAGACAAAGATACCTTGGCGAGTTTTGACGTCGTTTCGTCATTCGCTAGAGTACCTTTACGAGAGTTACTAGAGCTTATTGATCAGACATTTGACGCCAAGATCACCGACCTTTTCAGGCATATTATGAGCTCCACGTACTTTTTGTTTAATGGAGAATAGTACGAAGAACCGGAAAGAGTCGCAATGGGCAGCCTACTATCACCTATGGTCGCGAATTTGTATATGAGTACTTCGAGGAGGAAAACCCTGCTGTCATCCAAACCCAGGTTTTTTTTCGTTACGTAAATGACACGTTTTTGTTCAGACCAATAAAAAATGGACAAACGCCTTGGAACTCATTACATCCAAACTATTGAGACCAAAGGAGAAGGAAGATTAGCATTCCTGGGCGTCATGGTCAAGAGAAGATCTGATGACACCCTGGGCCACGGTGTGTATCTGAAGAAAACGCGCAGTGACCTGTATTTGCACGCAGGGAACTGCCACCACACTTCGCAGAGGAGTTGTGTACTAAAAATGGGCCGGCCGGGGTTCCGAGCGGTTCTCGGCGCTGGAACCGCGCGACCGCTACGGTCGCAGGTTCGAATCCTGCCTCGGGCATGGATGTGTGTGATGTCCTTAGGTTAGTTAGGTTTAAGTAGTTCTAAGTTCTAGGGGACTGATGACCTCAGCAGTTAAGTCCCATAGTGCTCAGAGCCATTTGAACCATTTGTACTAAAAATGCTTGTACACAGGGCGCGCACAGTTTCAGTCGCAGGGAGTCTGACAAGGACCTGGAACACCTCAGGACTATTTTCCGAAAAAAATTGGTACCCAGAATGACAGGTTATGCACACTCTCCATTCCACCACAACAGTACCATCTATGGAAACGGAAGAAGAGAAGGAAAAAGATGCAGCCACTGTCTTGTGTCGTACACTGGACCACTATCGGGAAAAATCGGGCTCATATTTCAATAGAACCGAGTAAAAACCCCCTCTTGCCCGTCCAACAAAACACGAGCAATATTGGAAAGTGTCGAAGACGATCTCGGTTTGCGGAAGTCCGGCGTAAACCAGATTCCCACTATCGACGTTGCCGCGAACTCCGGAGGAACACTCGACTAATGTATCCCAAGTCAGGGTAGCAGAACACTCGTTATCCGGGAACGACGCGATGGAATACTACCCTAACAGGATTATGCTGCAGGCTTCCAAACACAGGGACAGCGTCGTTAGAGAGACCATAGCAATTTGTACCAGCACCGATCTCATCAACCGAGGTGTAGGTTATAATCTTAGTGAGGCTTGGGAACCAGCGCTGAGGTTAATTAAGAAGGCTCTCAGCAAACAAAACTATTTGGCGAGCAGGGCGGATTGAATGCTAACATCGACGACTACATAGACGCTGACGTGCGGCAGCCGGGACATTAGTCGACCGCACGCCTACAGGAGCTCGGTTCGTCACCACACCTGACGATGGCAACATGTCTGATCGCCGAAATATTGTGCTCTTTGGACACTATGAACCGGCAGTACACCCGTGGACTGTTCCGTCACCAAATACTCCAGGAGAAACTGAAGAGTCATCTAAATGTTTTCCATTGCATCGGGGAATATTCGTGCCTGAGACATCCATTGTAAATTCGTGTTAGCAGCACTGTCGGTTTTCTTGGCAGCTGTTTTAATTGTTGCCTTGTTTCCCGCGGGCTGGGCCTGTGGCTCACTTTACATCCAAGCTCCTAATTATTTTTCGGATCTCAATCGGGGTCGTCAGTGGTGGAATTTTTTTCTCGGTGTTTTTCTGATTTTTCCGCTCTTTGCCTTATTGCATTGTCTTCGGCGTTCGGCTTATCAATGTTGGGTATACTGATAGTATTTGCTCTCCCTAAGTCTTTGCAGATACACACTTAAAACAACAGATCGAAGAATAAGCCGGCTGCTTTGTGGGTAGCAGTCTATGATGACTTTTGTTCGCGAAAACATCTTACAATTTCCAGCGCTCTTTGATTTGCGTAGGAAGTGGTGCATTCTGTCTTACCACTTTTCATTTTCCACTCGATCACACGTCGGTGTACTTCTCGATTACGCCTCTTCGATTAACTGTTGATTGTGGCTGTGATATGCAGCAACAAATGTTATTCTTCCATGTGCTGTTTCAATCAATACTGCTGTTGCTTCTAAGTTCGTTAATTGTGGTAGGGTTTCTCTATGTGAGAGTGTTTTGTAAGACCCTCAGGGTCTGTTTGCCCCATCAGTCCTTTAAGCTGTCATGTTATTTAATCTAAATCTTTGCGTTGGCCCCTGATGGGGATTGTATTACAAGTTGTATGTCGGTCTTGTGTATTGTTACAGAATTTCCCAGTTCCATATTTTGATTGGTAATTCCGTTTCCATTCCATATTCCAAATACAAGATCTTGGCCGGTGACATGCCTATTGGCCATTACGAGGTGCGAGAAATTTTGCTATTCCTTTCGGTATGGCCATTAGTTAACACCAAAACTAATGAATTTCTCAACAGTAGTGATTTGCATGGCAAACAAAAAATATCTGTACGTAATGGAGCTTATCACGCAAACTTCTAAAAACATTATTAGTGCACCACATATAACACCAAACATAATGGCCATACCAGAGGAAATATTAAAATTATTCGCGTCTCGAAATGGCCAATAGGCATGTCACGCGGCAAGATCTTATATTTTGAATATGGGATGAAAACGGAATTTGCAATCAAAATATGGAGCTTGGGGATTTTATAACAAGACACAAGATCCACATACAGCTTGTAATGCTATCCCCATCTGAGGACAACGCAGAGATTTAGATTAAATAACAAGGCAGCTTGTAGGACTGATTAGGGAAACAGACCCTGAGGGTCTTACGAAACGCACTCACACAGCACGGAGAAACCCTACCGCAATTAAATAACTTAGAAGCAACAGCAGTATTGACTGAACAGCAAAAGGGAAGAATAACGTTTGTTGGTGCATATCACAGCACCAAACAACAGTATTCGAAGAGGGGTTACCGAGAAATACACCGTCGCGCGATCAAGTGGAAAATGAAAAAGTGGTAAGACAGACTGCAACACTTCCACTTACAAATCAAAGAATGCTGGAACATTGTAAGATGTTTGCACGAACAAAATTCATCAAAGTTGCTATCCAGTGAGCAGCCGGCTTATTCTTTGATCTGTTATTTTAAGTGGAAGTATTTGCAAAGACTTATGGAGAGCAAAATAATATCAGTATACCCAACATTGATAAGCCGGACGCCGAAGACAGCAGAGTAACGTAAGAGCAGAAAAATCAGAAACACAACGAGCAAATAGAGCCACTACTGCGACCCCGACTGAGATCCGAAAAATAATTAGGAGCTTGGATATAAAGAGAGCCACAGACCCAGGCGGGAAGCAAGGAAATAACTGAAACAGCTGCCAAGAGAACGACAGTGCTGCTATCACGAATTTACAATGGATCTCTCAGGCACGAATATATCC
The DNA here is from genome assembly GCF_021461385.2 of Schistocerca piceifrons. Taxonomy (NCBI): domain Eukaryota; kingdom Metazoa; phylum Arthropoda; class Insecta; order Orthoptera; family Acrididae; genus Schistocerca; species Schistocerca piceifrons. The sequence continues at coordinate 171,976,177 of NC_060140.1, forward strand.
CGATCCAATGGAAAACATTAAGGTGAAACTTCAGTTTCTCCCAGAGTATTTGGTGATGGAACAGTCCACGGGTGTACTGCCGTTTCATAGTGTCCAAAGAGCACAATATTTCGGCAATCAGACATGTCGCCATCGTCAGGTGCGGTGACGAACTCAGCCCCTGAGGGCGCGCGATTGACTAATATCCTCTGCAACAGGAGACGCTAGCGCCGGCGTCTATGAATAAGTCGAAAGAAGTATTCTGGCCGCCCTCATAGCCAGGTCGTTTTGTTTGCTGAGGGCCTTCTTAACTGAACTCAGTGCTGGTTCCCAAGCTTCGCTAAGATTATAACCGCTACCTCGGTTGATGAGATTGTCTCTGGTACGAATTTCTACGGCCTCGCTAACGCTGTGGCAGTATTTTGAAATCTGTGCCATGATCCTGGAACGGCAGCACTCCATCACGTGATTCTCGGACAAACAGTTCTCTGCGACGTCTTCTTGTTGCGATACATCCAGTCGAGTGTTTATTTGGTGTTCCCGCTGACGTCGACACTCGGCACATTGACGTGAAATCTGGTTTATGCTGTCCTTACGCAAACCGAGATCATCCTTGACACTTCCCAATAATGCTCGTATTTTTCAGCGCGGGCAAGGGAGGGTTTTTACTAGGTTCTTGTTCATTCTGCGCCCGATTTTTCCCGATAGTGCTCCAGTGTACGGCACAAAAGGCAGTGGCTGCACCTTTCTCCATCTCTTCTTCCGTTTCCATAGGTGGGTGGGTCGGAGAGCACGCCTAATCTGCGATTCTGGGTACCAGTTTATTTCGGGATACAGTTCTGAGGTGTTCCAGCTCCTGGGGCAGACTCTCTACGTCTGACATAGTGCGTGCCATGTGGACTAGCGTTTTTAGTACACCATTCCTTTGAGAAGTGTGGTGGCAGCTATCTGGAGCAAATACACGTCAGTGTGCGTTTTATCCTGTACACACCGTGGCCCAGGGTGCCATCAGCTCTTCCCTTCACCATGACGTCCAGGAATAGTAATCTTCCTCCTGCTTCGGTCTCAGTAATGAATTTGATGTTGGGGTGTATGGAGTTCAAATGTGTAAGGAACTCAAGGAGTTTGTCTATTCCGTGTGGCCATATGACGAACGTGCGGAAAAAACACGTGGGTTTCCCCTTGGACACCAAACATTCTACTCTATAGTACTCATATACAAATTGGCTACCACAGGCGAAAGCCGGATGGCCACTGCAACTCCTTTCGTTTGTTCGTAGTATTCTCCATTAAACAGAAAGTACGTGGAGGTCAGGATATGCTTGAAAAGGTCGGTGGTCTTCTCGTCAAATTCCTGACCAATAAGCTCTAGTGACTCTCGTAGTGATACCCTGGCGAATAACGAAACGACGTCTTTCTTTTTCACCCTGAAGTAGTCGACGCGTTTTACAAAATCCACAGAATTACAAATTGATGAGTGCTTTTACCCATATAATTGCTTGGTTTTTAGGTCAGGTATTTTTCCAGCTAATATGTAGGTGCGCTAAAGTTGCTGAAAATGGCGCCCAAGGACACAGCATCTTTTTGAGTTTTAGGGAGTCCATGAAGTTTTGGTGGTACAGGTCCTCGAGAAAACAGTTTCTTGGCGACACGCCCTGGTAAATCTGCGTCTTTCAAAATGTTTGAAATGGCTCTGAGCGCTATGGGACATAACAGCGGAGGTCATCAGTCCCATAGAACTTAGGACTACTTAAACCTAACTCACCTAAGGACATCACACACATCCATGCCCGAGGCAGGATTCGAATCAGCGACCGTAGCGGTCGCGCGGTACCAGTCTGAAGCGCCTAGAACCGCTCGGCCACTCCGGCTGGCTCGGCGTCTTTGAGAAGAGGCCTAATCTTGTTCTCCACCTTCTTTGAGGAGTCGGCGTTGATCTCCCCGTAGGAGTCGTCATCTAACAGGCTCGACATGTTCTCAGTGTAGTCCTTGTGGGAATTAACAACATTAGCGTTGCCTCTGTCGGCAGGTGAGGCAACAATCACAGGGCGCTCTCTCAGGTCCCGAGTAGCCGCCCGCTCTTTGCTGGTAACGTTTGACTTTGTAGGCTTAGTTCTCGTCAGAGCACGTCACGTTTCACGACGTACTTCTTCCTTTGCTTCAGGCAGTAGTCGCGCCGCAACTTGTTCAACTGTACTGTATATATCCGCAACCGACATGCACTTAGAGATGGGAGTAAAGTTATGTCACTTTTCCAGAACTGAAGGCGCAGCGTCTCTCAGCTCCGTGTCAGTCAGATTGATGACAATCTGGCACGGGGCCTACAGTGACGGTTTGTCAGACAGACGTGAGAATTATGATATTTGACGTCCTGTGGTCTTTCTGTTGGTGGAAACGGCTGCCAATCATATAACACCATCAACCCAATCCCAGGTCCAGGAGTTAAAGCGATTGGCCAGTTGTAAATGTAGGCTAAACATTTGTTTGGAATGGTACTCAAGGCACTCTGTCACGTACCAAAGCAAGGCATCTCTGCTTCTTAATTCTCCTGGCTCTGCTGAATCGATGTTATGTGTGGCATTAGGAAAGTTCGGCACAACATGCTGGGCACGTCACCTCTTCAGAAGTGCAAGAGCACTCTGCAAACGGCATCTTCGTTGGCGCAGCTTGTCGAATTTCCTCATACTGCGATGCATCTTTTCGCCGTAAAGGTATACGATGTGATTCTTCGATTTCTGATGGCGTATTTGTTGATCGAACAGTCCACAGGTGTACTGCCGATTCATATAGTCCAAAGGCCACAATATTTCGGCGATCAAACATGTCACCATCGACAAATGTTCTGTCGAACTGAGCTCCTAAGGGCGCGCGGACGATTAATATTCCCTGCCCCCTCAAGCGGCTCCGTTTGCGTTCCGCTCCCATGGTCGCACGTGCACGTTCGTAGAGACCCCAGCGTCAGAGTCTGTGATTGCATTGACGTAAGCTCTCTATGCACTCTGCTCGCCAGATTGTGTTCTTTGCTGAGAGTCCTCTTAATTAAGTCAGTACTGGTTTCCAAGGCTTGCTAAGAGTAAGGCAGCAGTCTCGGTTTGTGAGTTCATCCCCGGTACGCATATTGAAGAAGCATCTTTCGCTTGCCCAATAAAAGATGAGCATTATTAGGAAGTGTCAACGATGATCTCGGCTTGCGGAAGGCCAAAATATACCAGATTCCATGTCTGTGTGGTAACACCTATATTGGTCACACAGTGTCCACCGTTGAAGATCGTTGCCGTGAACACCAGAGGAACACTCGACTGATGTATCTCAACAAGTCAGCGGATGCAGAGCACTGTTTGTCCGAGAATCATGCGATGGTGGACGACCGAACCTGAATCTTGGCATAGACTTCCGAATACTGGAACAGCACCGCTAGGGAGGCCATTACAGGGCAGAAACTTTCCTAGATGTAAAGAAAGCTTATAGTAAAATTTGGAAAGATCGCGTTATCGTAAAACTACAAACTTTTAATGTCACGGCACAAGAAGAGCAAGTTTTCCCTCCCTACCAGGCGAAAAATGTATTTGAAGGGTTTTAAATAACTTTGTCCGCATAGAGGACTGTGTAAAATATAATTTCTGTAATTATGTTCTCAATTTATTGTATTACACAGCGAACAACCTACTGCGAAAAATTTAACGTACATATAATTGTAATAGTAGAATAACGGTAGAGATATAATGGAACAATGCAAATGGTGACTATAGGTTTTTCATATCGCTAATTACTTTTCCTTACCAGCACGCTGCATTGAATGTGCAGGACACCACGCTTCAGATAAATGTCAGATGATAAGAGGACCAAATTCAACACGTGCAAACTGCTAAGAACAACACCCTACCCTCTTCAGAGCTTGCAGCGCTTTCCCAAATGACCTCACAGTTCACAACGCACAAGTGCAAGTGCAAACAACATGATTGAGTAATACTATAATCTGTTGAATGTATTATAACTCACAGCAAATATCCTATTGTGAAAAATGTAGCTTGTGTATTTGTAGATCTCAATAGCAGCGTACAACAAGTGTTCATTATATCACACAAAGAACTACCTATTGTTAAAAGTGTAACGTCTATAATCGTAGTTCTCAATAGTAGCGGACAACCATACATCATCTGTCAGAGTGTAAATTTTTCTTTCTTTTCTCGCCTTTGGCGGCTGGAATTCGTTCATTTATTGTTTTTAACATAATTCTATTTAATTTCGCTTAGTTAGGACATTTGTGCTTTTGTCGCCCTTTGAACCTAATACGGTGATTGCTACAAGTTTTTTTTAGTCTATTCCATATTAAGCCTCTGGGAACTCTCACTCTGTGCCATTCTCGTGGTCCTACTTTTCCAGCATAGACTAGGTGTATTTCTTAACCCATCCGTTTCTTCTAACATTTTACAAGTGTTTTCCTGTATTTTTGTGTGACTGTTGGGACACTGATTTCACCATGTAAGCCGTTATTCTAGTCCACCGAGGGGCTTCGAGCATTATTCTGAAACATCGGTGCTGTTCTCCTTGCAGCACTTGTCGGTTTGCCTTGCAAGTTGTTCCCCCAGAAGTTGAACAACCTTGTAATAGAACTGGTAATATTGTTGTTTTACAGAGGATAATTTTGTTCGGATTCCCATATTAGTGCTGGCTAAAAGTGGGAATAGTGTATGAAATAGTCTTTTATCATTTTTCCCTTTTTTATGTGCGATATGTGTTTTAAAGATCAGCTTGTTGTCCAACATGACTCCAAAATATTTAACCTGATTTCTCTAATTTATATGTGTTCCGTATGTTACTAATCCGTCGCGTAGTTCTGGCCTCTTCCTCGTAAATGTAATTCCTTGTGTTTTTCCGCGTTTAGTTTGACATTCTTATTTAGTGTTTAGCTGTCTTTGCATCCTTGTTATCGCATTGCCGTTCTACTGCTACTTGCAAGTACGGCGGTATCGTCTGGAAATTGAGACAATACTACGTTTGGTATCAGAGGTATGTCGCTAACATAGATTATGAACACTGTCGGCGATAATACCGAACCTTGAAGGATTTCTTGTTCGAATGATTTTATGCTTGAATGTTGTTTGTCAATTTTTACAAAGAATTTCCTGTTTGAGAGAAAGTCATCTATGATTCGTCTGTAGGAGCCTGGGATGCAATATTGATCTTGTAGCTTTACGATAAGGCGATATTTACAGACTTTATCATAAGCTTTTGCTACGTCTAGGAAAGCTGCTTCCGGGTAGTACTTCCTGTTCATGTTACATGCGATGTTTTCGGATATGCGTAGTAGTTACATCTCTTCCGATATTGTGGTCTGAAATGCAAACTATTCTGGTCGATTGATCTCATTTTCAAGTTCTGGAAGTTGTGGCCTTTGTAGGATTACTCACTCGTAAACTTTGGAAAAGGCTGCAAGGAGACAAATATGTCAATGATTCCGGGGCAGTTTTGAATGTTTGCTCGACTTTGGTACTAATACAATTCCAGATTTTTTACCATTGCGTCAAGAGATATTTATGTTTGAGACATCTATCGGTTTTGTTGGCAACCGTTTTAACTGTTTGTTACGCCTTCTGGGCCTGTGGCTCATTTTATGTCCAAGTTCCTAATTACTTTCCGATCTCAGTCGGGATTACTTATTCTGATATTTTCCACTCTTTGCCTTATTCTATTGTCTTCGGCATCTGGTTGTATCGATAGTATATTGCACTTCGTAAGCGTCTACAAATATTTCCACTTTAATAACAGGTCAAAGTCTCAGCTGGCTCGGCCCTGGATAGCAGGCTTTGGTGCTTTTTGTCAGTAAAAAGTCTTCAATGTTCCAGTCCTCTTTTTCTTTGTGGGAGGAACTGGTCCATTTGTCTTCCCACTTTTCGATTCTCCACTCGACGGGGCGCCGGTGAAGTTCTCGAGATAATTGTCGTAATTCGATAACTCCTCTTCGACTAATTGCTGATTTATTAACTGAAGACATAAAGTCTGTAAATGAGTCCGCAATCATTTTTGGCACTTTATTTTTACAAGTCCGTCTTGATCACAAATATTTCTTATACTTTATTACCGGTTTCGACATGCTGCCATCATAAGACCTGTTACAAAGATAAATACTGTGTAAGCAACAGGTTCAAAGAGTTAACGCTAAATCTAACAAGTCCTAGTGATACATAAAACATAACATTATAAAATGTTTGTAGTTACGTATAGCAGCAATACATACAATTAAAATATTCTGATGTTAATCATCATCATGTGTCTGCAATAAACCGTAACTGATGTGAAATTGGGATCATACTTAAAATACCATAAAAATACAAATACTAATATAATACAGCCACTAGCCTGACTAGGTAAAACATTCAACTTGTATAAGCTAGTACAAAACGTGTAAAAATAAAATATCTAAAAAATATTCCAGTCTAATAGTCGATCGATAGTCGATATTATACCAAGCGTGTGGTCTCAATGGCGACATGTCGTCGTATCCCTGTTTTCCTGTGGCGGAGCTTACGGAGGAAGGCCCAGTCTTCTCGTCGTGGGCGGCCGACGCACGTCAATCTGCTGGAGTGCGCTGCGCTACTCAAACTAGTACGTCTCTGAATGTATCAAAATCAGCATTTAGACTGAACTCATTCTGTTCATTCAGCAGTAATTGCGGTTGTCGCTTTCTGTGCACTTAAATCTCTATTTCTTCGAGTAGGTTCAGTAATCGCCTTTTTGGCGCGCTACGCTACACTTTCATATTGTGTATGCTTCCTACTAAATATCTTTCTCTGTCTAAATGCGTACCGAAAGCACTCGTTCTGATTACACGTATATTGTCTAAAACGAGTCTGAAAATTCCTTCCTGTCTGACCGGTATGAAAATTGTCGCAGTCTTGGCAGCTGATCTTATAAACAACAGAGCCCCATATATTTATTGCTGTCGTCGACTTTGTGTCGTAGCTTACAACCAATTGTACGTTTCGTTTGAATCCAATTTTTATTTTCGTTTTTCTGAAGGTCTGCGCAATTCTGTCGGAAAACGCACCATTGTACGTCATAGCAACTAACTTTTTGTCCTCTGGTTCTACTGACTCCTTCCTGTCACATATTTTTTATTTTAGTTTGTAACAAAGTATCATTACAACACGATCATTATATCCGTTTGCCTTAGCTACTTATCTAATCACGCTTAATTCTTCCACCTCGTCATTAGGGGTAAGTGGTAGTTTTAGCATCCTGTTGATTAAACTTCTGAAGTATGCCCATTTATGCTTCTTTGGGTGACAGGATTTCGCATTTGTAATAGTGTCTGTGGCCGTTGCCTTCCTAAACATGCTAACCTTATGTCTTCTATCTCTTTTAATTAATCTTAGATCCAAAAATCTTCTACTTCCTTCTTAAAATTCCACTGCGTTTTAAATTATCGTACATCTCACCCATTCTTTCCGCCATCTCGCGTATTTCACTTTCGCCACCTTCGTACAGTAGTATATCTTCTACATATCGCCTATAATAGACAATTTTCTCTCAGACGTCAGGATTTTCTTCAAAAACTTATTTTCTAGCTCATTTACAAATATTTCAGCTAAAACATTCATAAAACCGAAAAGATTCATGCAGATAATAACATAGTTGAGGTCAAGAGAAATACTGTGAACAAATTTGTCAGACATAAGGAAAGTGAGAGAAGTATGTACATGTTTAGTCAGGGTGAAATAGTAGAACTTGTGGAAGTTTTAGAACTTGTGTTGTCATTTAACTATTACAATGAAATGAACACCCTTAGCTGCTTACAGGCGTTGAGATACAACGGGGACAGCTGAAAATGTGTGCCCCGAACGGGACTCGGAAACGGGATCTCCTGCTTATATGGCAGACGCTCTATCCCTGCCAAACATGCATGCTCCCTCCCTCACTTTGTTGACTGTGCCGTCCCCCTCCATGCTGTTACCTCCCTATTGCGTTTTCGTGTTATGCGTTAATGGGAAGAGGAGTGGCTGGCAGTCAGTGAAAATAAGCTGCGTCTGGTCAATTCCACCACGCGCCATGGCTTACATCCTACCAGTCATGCAGGCGGGATGAAGTTCTCCTCACTCGCCTCCGCATCGGGCACAGTCCCTTAACGCACGGTTTTTTACTCCGGCGGGAGGACCCCCCAATCTGCAGTGCTTGTGGCGTCCAGATTCCTGTCCGCCACATTTTACTTGACTGTCCTTTATTCTCTGACCAGAGGGCGGTGGTTTCCTTGCCACCGGATTTGCCCTCTATTTTGCAAGACGACGCAACGACTCTGGTTAAGGTCTTACGGTTTTGTGTCCTGTCCAATTTGTTGCCTCGGATTTTAGGGAGAGGATTTTAATGTGCTGCTGGGTGACTGGCTCACCCAGGCTTTAGGTAAGAGGTCCGTCAGTCACAATTACCTACTTGTTTCACTTCGATTTCTGTTCTCTTTTCCTTGTGTTTCCTCTCCTTTTTTAGTGCGTTTCTTCTCCTCTTGTTTTGCCTCTGTATGTGAGGATTTGTAACTGCGTCAGTTCTGTGTCTTTTAGCCGCTCTCCTTGTTCGCTGTCCGTCTTCGTCTCTTCACTGCATGTGTTCCTGTTTCAATGCGTTTGGGCGCTGATGACCAAGGTGTTTAGCGCCCGAAAACCTCAAACCACACACACCTCTATCCATCTGAGCCACCGAGAACACAGAGGATAGCGAGACTGCAGGGATTTATCTCTCGCACGCCTCACGCGAAACCCACATTCTCAAAGTATTGTCACGCACTACTTTCGTAGTACCCGGTCGGGGCACACATTTTCATCTGTCCCCGTTGACCTATGTCAACGCCTGTAAGAAGCTAAGGGTGTTCATTTCATTGTAATTTCATTCTAACGAGCTGCATGGTCACCGATGGTATCTGTTCTTTCGGACATGTCCGAAAGGAGAGATACCATCTTAGTGTGTATATATATATATTGTCATTTAACTATTTTAAATTTAACAAGATTTTATGTCAGAAAGACTGACTCGCAGTGAGCAACAGTTGGTCTAGTACTTTAGCTGAAATATGTGTAAATGGTAGGACCGCAGTATACAGAAACCGGTAATAAAGTGTAAAAAATCTGTGTGATCAAGACGGACCTGTAAAATTAATTGTTGATTGGTGCTGAAATATGCTGCAACGAACGTTGTTCGTCTATGTGCTGTTTCAGTCAATGCCACTGTTGCTTCTAAGTTCGTTCATTCTGGTACGGTTTTTCGGTGATTTGTAAGCGTGATTCAACAAGAACACTGCAGTTCCAACTCATTGTATGTTTGGCCTATCTGTCCTATAATACATTCCTTAATCTAAATTTTTGCGTTGACCTCTGAGAAGTTTCCGTTGTAAGCGGTGCGTCCATCTTGTGTCTTCTAAAAAAAATCTAAAAATTTCGTATTTTTTAGGGTAATTTCATTAGCATTCCATAAACAAACGATAAGGTCTTGGCGCGTTAGATGCCTGTCGGCCATTTAGAGGTGCGAAAACTTTTAACACTCCCTCTAATATGACTATTTTGTTTTGGTGTTAGATCTCGCGCATTAAAAATTTCTTTAAGCGTTTCGTATAAGATCAAGTACCTTCAGATGATTGTTGTTTGCCATTAAGTTGATGACCCTAGTCTGGGTGTTTACACTTTCGGTTCAAATGGCTCTGAGCACTATGGGACTTAACTGCTGAGGTCATCAGTCCCCTAGAACTACTTAAACCTAACTAACCTAAGGACATCACACACATCCATGCCCGAGGCAGGATTCGGACCTGCGACCGTAAAGGTCGCGCGGTTACAGACTGAAGCGCCTAGAACAGCACGGCCACTTTGGTTGGCGTAACAACTGTGGGTCTCAATAGTAGGGAACAACCTAATTACAGAACTACACCCTCAGTGTAAAGTGAACTACCTGTGGTGAAAGCTATAACGAGGTCAGCTGTGGGTGTGTACAGTGAGGAACATGCTAATTGCGGTTCTTAGTTAATATTTGCGGAATAAGCTCATTATGGTTCTTAAGTCATTGTATTGCATAGTGAACTCCCTAGATTTACGGTTCCGTCTACTGCACAGTGTAATACCTAACACAATGTACGTAACACAATTATTTCGACTTCACTCTGTTAAAGGATGAGATAGTGATAACAAAACATGGCACAAAATGCGAACATGGTTGTTTAAAAGTCTTCAAATACCTTTTCCGCGTGCGAGAGAGAAAAAACTTGCTCTTTTTGTGGCGTGGCATCATTTGTTAAGCTGGCACTATGAGGCCACTAACTGAGTGCAAGATACTGATTTCGACAAATGACGATGAAAGGGTAGATCAGTGTTAAACAGTTTCCTAAATAAAGTTACAACTCTATTTTAATTTTGTAGTTGACGAAAGCGATCACTGTAATGAAGAATGTTGTTACAAGGAATATTAAGTACCTTCTGTTAGCTATTTTACAGTGCTTTTGCAGTTTATGTAGTTGTAGATATAAATGTAAGTGATCAATGATACCAACTCGTCTTGATTTAAGGTCAGACTCACTGTTACAGTAAGTGAACAATGTTTGCACTCAAGCCGAATAGCTTCTCGTTGGTTGTCAATCCGGACGCTTTTGAGACATATTTTGAAAAGATTGACTGCTTCTTTTTAGCTAGCAACTTCACTCTGAATTAAACAACTGCATTCAATATATACATTTAACTGAGCAGCACTGCAACTTTTATTGATGTTGTTCTATTGTTTTATTAATGTCATACACCGAAACGTCTCTAGAGTAATGTCTTTCTTCTTACACATTTTACTGGTGCATCCACAACTGCAGATACAGAAGTTAGCAGAACTGGTGTGATTACACAATAAACTGACCCTGAACTTAACATGTGAAGCCACACTGGCTAAATTTCTCAAAATTTGTGTTTTAAAGCAGTTATTGCTGAAAATATCCATTATCATTCTGTATTACGCCACAAGAGGAGCAGATTTTTACTCTGTCGTAGGCGAAAAAAGTATTTAATGGGTTTTAAATAATTGTGCCGAAGTACTCCTGGTTGCACTTTAGCTTACAAATTATTATTAGTGAACTTCATTATCAGTGAGGCACTCATCCTGGGGCGGTAGCAATTTGACTAGTGATAGAAAAGGTGCATGTTGTATTAGACCATGAGAAGCAATGCATTACCAGAGTAAAAGAACGGTATGCGTGTCCTCTATTGCAATAAGCGCAGACGTATCTCATGAAAAACAAATTGAATCTGCATCTACACCCATACTCTGCAAACCACTGCGAAGTACATGGAATGGGATACGTCCCGTTGCACCGCACCAGTTCTTCGACTCCCTTTCTCCGTTTCATTCACGTATGGAGCACGTGAAAATTGATTGCTTAAGTACCTCCCTGCGTGCTGTAATTAATCTAACCTCGTCCTCACGATCTCCATGGGAGCGATACGGACGGGGTTGTTGTATATTGCTGGAGTCATGATTAAAAGTCTGTTTTTGAAACTTTCTTAGTAGGCTTCCGTGAGATAAATTACGCCGTTCTTCAATATTCTGCCATTTCAATTTCTTCATCATCACTGTGACACTCACCCATGGATCAAACAAACCTGTGCCCATTCGTGCTGCCCTTCTTTGTGTTCGTTCAACATCCTCTGTAAGTCATATTTGGTACGGGTCCCACCCACTTGAGCAATGTGCTAAGATAGGTCATACGAGTGATGCGTAAGCTATATCCTTTATAGACTTACTGCATTTCCTCGCTATTCTACGAATAAACCGATGCCTGCCACCAGCGTTAAGCATATTCCTACAAAGTGTTACACCCAGGTATTATATGAGCTGGCCGATTCCAACTGCGACTCACTGATTTTAAAATCGTCGAATACTAAGTTTTTTTCGTTTTGTGAAGCGAACAATTTTACATTTCTGAACTTTTAAAGCAAGTTGGAGATCTTCGCATCACATTGTTGTCTTCCAAACAGTACTTAATTATATATAACTGTCAAAAGTCTGAGGTCACTATTAATATTGTCTGCAAGGTCATTAATATACAACATGAATAGCAATAGTCCACCCGAACTCCCGTAGTTACTTCATCTGTCGATGACTTTCCCCCAAGATAACGTGCTGCATTCTCCTTACAAAAAACAACCTCAATCCAGTCGCAAATCTCGGTAGATAGCCCATTACATTCGTACCTGTGGCAGAGCGGTTGTAGGCGCTTCAGTCTGGAACCGCGCGACCAATACGGTCGCAGGTTCGAATCCTGCCTAGGCCATGGATGTGTGTGATGTCCTTAGGATAGTTAGGTTTAAGTAGTTCTAAGTTCTAGGGGACTGATGACCTCAGCAGTTAAGTCCCATAGTGCTCAGAGCAATTTGAACCATTTTTGAAAAAACATACACTCCTGGAAATTGAAATAAGAACACCGTGAATTCATTGTCCCAGGAAGGGGAAACTTTATTGACACATTCCTGGGGTCAGATACATCATATGATCACACTGACAGAACCACAGGCACATAGACACAGGCAACAGAGCATGCACAATGCCGGCACTAGTACAGTGTATATCCACCTTTCGCAGCAATGCAGGCTGCTATTCTCCCATGGAGACGATCGTAGAGATGCTGGATGTAGTCATGTGGAACGGTTTGCCATGCCATTTCCACCTGGCGCCTCAGTTGGACCAGCGTTCGTGCTGGACGTGCAGACCGCGTGAGACGACGCTTCATCCAGTCCCAAACATGCTCAATGGGGGACAGATCCGGAGATCTTGCTGGCCAGGGTAGTTGATGTACACCTTCTACAGCACGTTGGGTGGCACGGGATACATGCGGACGTGCAGTGTCCTGTTGGAACAGCAAGTTCCCTTGCCGGTCTAGGAATGGTAGAACAATGGGTTCGATGACGGTTTGGATGTACCGTGCACTATTCAGTGTCCCCTCGACGATCACCAGTGGCGTACGGCCAGTGTAGGAGATCGCTCCCCACACCATGATGACGGGTGTTGGCCCTGTGCGCCTCGGTCGTATGCAGTCCTGATTGTGGCGCTCACCTGCACGGCACCAAACACGCATACGACCATCATTGGCACCAAGGCAGAAGCGACTCTCATCGCTGAAGACGACACGTCTCCATTCGTCCCTCCATTCACGCCTGTCGCGACACCACTGGAGGCGGGCTGCACGATGTTGGGGCGTGAGCAGAAGACGGCCTAACGGTGTGCGGGACCGTAGCACAGCTTCATGGAGAGGGTTGCGAATGGTCCTCGCCGATACCCCAGGAGCAACAGTGTCCCTAATTTGCTGGGAAGTGGCGGTGCGGTCCCCTACGGTACTGCGTAGGATCCTACGGTCTTGGCGTGCATCCGTGCGTCGCTGCGGTCCGGTCCCAGGTCGACGGGCACGTGCACCTTCCGCCGACCACTGGCGACAACATCGATGTACTGTGGAGACCTCACGCCCCACGTGTCGAGCAATTCGGCGGTACGTCGACCCGGCCTCCCGCATGCCCACTATTCGCCCTCCCTCAAAGTCCGTCAACTGCACATACGGTTCACGTCCACGCTGTCGCGGCATGCTACCATTGTTAAAGACTGCGATGGAGCTCCGTATGCCACGGCAAACTGGCTGACACTGACGGCGGCGGTGCACAAATGCTGCGCAGCTAGCGCCATTCGACGGCCAACACCGCGGTTCCTGGTGTGTCCGCTGTGCCGTGCGTGTGATCATTGCTTGTACAGCCCTCTCGCAGTGTCCGGAGCAAGTATGGTGGGTCTGACACACCGGTGTCAATGTGTTCTTTTTTCCATTTCCAGGAGTGTAGATGTGATACAGAGGCAAATGCTTTTCTTAGATTGAGAAATATTACATCTGTTTCCATTGATCCATGTCATTAAGTATGACAGTCACAAAAAGTGTGAGTTGGGTTCAAAGTGATCGCTGTCGAGTCCAAGCGGGTTGGCACGAAAAGGCCATTCCGTTCGAGATACTTCATTATGTTTGAGTTCTGTGCACATGCTCACAAAAATACTTCAACTATCGATACCATTTAGCTGCGTAATTAGAAAAATCATTTCTTATTCTATGTCACGATGTTAATCGTGGTATTCTGGTTGATGAGAATTATTCCACCCTGACTGCAGTGAAACTGACGATCAGAGCCAAGTACGAATTATTAGTGTGTTCAGAAGTCTTTCAGGCGGAAGTGTGGAGAGGTGTCCGATCTATAGACTAGTCAGAAGTCCACGTGTCACTCGCATCAGTTCGAATTAAAGGGGGGGGGGGGGGGGCGGGCGAGGGGTTATAGACACCCCCCTTCTCCCTAGAGGTGAAATTAGTAAAAATCAGACAGACTTTTTTGTAATCTTCGCCTAAGTTAACTACGCAAATTTTTAGAGCCTCATCCGAGGATTTAGTCGTTTACTTCCGCATTCCCCATATCATCTTAGTTTGTGTGCCCGGGAGAATATACTACCTCTACCAGTGTCTTGTGCTCCTCATCCAGTTCGACCTGTGCCCGCCAAATATTAAAGGGGCTTCCAGATCCGCCACAGAAGCGCGCGTATCGCGTCGCTTGTAGAGCACAATCAATCTGCTTTGCCCTCATTGTTATCATTGCTACAATTGTTAGACTGCTCGCCTAGAATTCAGTAGCCTATCGAAACAGTTTGTCGACCAGTTTTGTGCGACATGAAACGAGTATCAAAAATAAGATCTTTGTTCTCTAAAACACAGAAGACAATAAGTCAGTGGCTCCTTGAGTGTTATGGGACAAGTGTTTTTTGCATGTCTATCCTTTTAGCAGGAGGTCTCTGGGACGACGGCCGTTTACTATCGTGACAGAAAATAAAAACACCTACAGCCGTCCTTATGATTTTATTTTATTTTGTCACTATCAGTTTCGACGCTTCATTGTGTCATCTTCAGTTCAGGTCATGTTCCTTCTTTTTATTTGTTTGTGAGGTATTGTTTCCTTCCATTCATCACCTTCTACAGTTGTTTTGTCTTAAAGTAAGTTATTTCAAGGTTGTGCAGTTAATGCATGTCCGACTGTTAAATAAAAATCGGGAATAGTTTTAAAGAAGTTTTAATAGATAGTATAATTGTATAACGTATTGAGTGGAAATTCGTGATGGTACATTTTAGATATGTTACAATGGATGTATCTGTTCTTTCTGTCAAATCTTCGGTGTAAATTCATTTGCAGAGTCTTGCCTTTGATCTCATACTATTTTAATCTGTTCCAGTGTAACTTTACCGATAGGTTGATAATGCTATCTTTAATGTTTTATGCATACAGGCCTGAAGACGACGCAATAAGGGTCGAAACTGGTGGCGACAAAATAAAATAAAATCAAATCATAAGAACGGCTGTAGGTGTTTTTATTTTTTGTCACAAGTGTTTCTTTGTTCCCCTCTTACTTAATCTCGGATTATAGGATATTAAAGTAACATTACTTAAGAATATGATCCAAAATAGCATAATTATCCTTCTTTGACTTTTTCCGAACGTCTGTATGACAGAGCATCGTTTAGCGTTACGTGTGTACGCTTTATTTGTTACAGAACCGTCACACGTATAGCTGCACATACTTAGGCAAAACAGATTTATCTTCCATGAACGTTTCCATTCTTCTGATAATTTCCTTTTCTTCCGTGTCAGATCTGGAAGTTTTGTGGGCCACTTGCGTCTAATTACCCATATTTCCATCTGACATCTGGGAATGTAATGGCCATGGCCCGGTACAACAAAGCACGTAATCTTTTACATTCACTTTAGTGGCCTCAAATCTTTACAGAATCGAACTCCCATGTATAAAACAGCTTCAGACGTTAGATTACTTTACAAATGAGTTAATTTGTTAAATATTTGACGTTAAGGATGTAAGTGTGAAGTTATGTGAACTTTTGTTGGAATTCGCTAAGAAAACAGTGCGAATAAAGTCCGGGTATATGCGCACCGTCGGTAATGCCGCCACAAGAAAACCGTACACTTGTGAGTCAAAATGTTATTACCGCCTGCTTAATAGATTGCTTGCCGTCTTTGGAACGAAATACATCACTGACCCTCAGTATCAGGGATGACAGTTTGTTGGTAGGTTTGTGAAGGTATGTGACGTTATATGTCTACGCACAGGTCATGAAATTCGCGTAACTAATGGGCTGATGACTCGCGTACGCGGTGACGGCGCCCGATAGCGACCGAGATGGGTTCCATAGGGCATACATCAGGCGAATTTGGTAGGTGAGACATCAATATGAGTTCACTATAATGCTCCGCAAACCACTGTATCAGGTTCTGGCTCCGACACACGGACAATTATACTGTTGAAACATGACGTCGCCGTCGGGGAAGGTATTAAGTATGTAGAAATGCAGGTGGTTCGCAGCTGTCTTCGATTACTACCACAGGTCCCTTGCAAGCACAGGAGAATATCTCCCATATCATAATACTGCTCCCACTAGCCTGCGTTCGTGGCGCGCTGCTCATTTCGAGCCACTGTTCACCTCGATGACGGCGTTTGTGCTGACGACCGTCGACCTAGTATAGAAAATGAGGTTCACCCGAAGAGCCGAGCACAACTGTACTCTTTCGTGCTAAAATGTAGACTTCCACGGCCGAAAATATCATGTCCATTATAGTTACCCGGGCTGTTATGCCGTGGTCGGTTGATGAATTCTGTGTCAATTCCCAACGTTTCGTCTCCGACTGCGGGAGACAGCTTCAAGGGGGTCCGTAGCTCGATGGAAGGTCCAACACACCCACTGGCTCTCTACTATCTGCCGCTATATTCCAGGATCTATGTATCCAAATTCCGTGAAAATGTAATCACATGCCAGTTCTAGTATAATATATTTGTCCAATGAATACCCGTTTATCGTCTGCATTTCTTCATGGTGTAGCAATTTTAATGACCAGTAGTGTAGATATTGTTGGGGTCAGGGAAGTGAAATGAAAAGAAGACAAGGACTTTTGGTCAGGTGAGTATAGGGTAACATCAACAGCAGCAGAAAATAGTGTAACGGGAGTAGGATTCGTTGTAAATAGTAAGGTAGGGCAGAGAGTGTGTTACTGAAAACAGTTCAGTGATAGGGTTGTTCTTATCAGAATTGACAGCAAACCGACACCGACAACGATAGTTCAGATATATATGCCGACGTCGCAAGCTGAAGATGAAGAGATAATGGAAGTGTATGAGGATATTGAAAGGGTAATGCACTACATAAAGATGTCTCCGATCACTATGGGACTTAACATCTGAGATCATCAGTCCCCTAGAACATAGAACTACTTAAACCTAACTCACCTAAGGACATCACACACATCCATGCCCGAGGCAGGATCCGAACCTGTGACCGTAGCAGTCGCGCGGTTTCGGACTGAAGTGCCTACAACCGCTCGGCCACGTCGGCTAGCACACTACGTAAAGATAGACGTAAATCTATTAGTCATAGGAGACTGTAATGCAATTGTAGGGCAATGAGTAGAAGAAAAGCTTACACGAGAATATGGGCTTGGGACAAGGAATGAGACGGGAGAAAGACTAATTGAGTTCTGCAACAACTTTCACTTAGTAATAGCGAATACTCCATTCGAGAATTGCAAGAGGAGGAGATATACTTGGAAAAGGCCGGGTGATACAGGAAGATTTCAGTTAGATTACATCGTGATCAGACAGATACTGGATTGTAAGGCGTGCCTTTGGGCAGACTCAGATCATAATATAGTAGTGATGAAGAGTAGGCAGAAATTTTAAGACGTTAGTCAGGAAGAATCAATACGCAAAGAAGTGGGAAACAGAAGTGCTAAGGAATAAAGAGATACGCTTGAAGTTCTCTAAAGCTACAGTTACACGAATAAGGAATACCACAGTAGCTAATACAGTTTAAGAGTAACGGACATCGCTAAAAACGGCCATCACAGAAGTTGGAAAGAAAAACATAGGTACAAAGAAGGTAACTGCGAAGATAGCATGGGTAACAGAAGAAACACTTTAGTCGATCAATGAAAGGAGGAAGTACAAAAATGTTCCGGGAAACTCAGGAATACACAACTACAAGTCGCTGAGGAATGAGATAAGTAGGAAGTGCAGGGAAGCTAAGTCGAAATGGATGCATGAAAAATGTGAAGAAATCGAAAAAGAAATGATTGGCGGAAGGACAGACTCAGCATACAGGAAAGTCAAAAGAGCCTCCGGTGACATTAAAAGCAACGGTGGTAACATTAAGAGTGCAACGGAAATTTCACTGCTACATGCAGAGGAGAGAGCATGTAGGTCGAAAGAGTACATTGAAAGCCTCTATGAGGGGCAAGATTTGTATGATACGATAAAAGAGGAAACAGGAGTCGATTTAGAAGAGGTAAGAGATCCAGTATTAGAACCAGAATTTTAAAAAAAAGATTAGGAGGATTTAAGATGAAATAATGTAGAAGGGATAGATAACATTCCCTCAGAATTTCAAAATAATTGGGGGAAGTGGCAACAAAACGACTGTTCACGTCGGTGTGTAGAACGTATGAGTCTTGAGGGATACCATCTGACTTTCGGAAAAATACAGTCCACATGATTCCGAAGACTACAAGTGTTGACAAGTGCGAGAATTATCGCAGAATTAACTTATCAGCTCATGCATCGAAGTTGCTGACAAGAATAATCTACAGAAAAATGGAAAAGAAAATTGAGGATTAGATATATGATGATCAGATTAGCTTTAGAAAAGGTAAACGCACGAGAGAGACAATTCTGACGTTGCGGTTGATAATGGAAGCAAGACTAAAGAAAAATAAAGACACGTTCATAGGATTTGTGGACCTGAAAAAGTCCTTCGACAATGTAAAATGGTGCAAGATGTTCGAAATTCTGTGAAAAATAAGGATTAGCAACAGGGAGAGACAAGTAATATACTATATGTACAAGAGCGAAGAGGGATTAATAATAGGAAGAGACGGGTAATATACAATATGTACTAGAGCCAAGAGGGAATAATAAGAGTGGACGACCACAAACGAAGTGCTCGGATTAAATAGGTTGTAAGACAGGGATATGGTCTTTTCCCCTACTGTTCAATTTGTACATCGAAGAACCAATTATGGAAATACAAGAAAGGTTCAGGAGTGGAATTGAAATTCAAGGTGAAAAGATATCAATGATACGATTCGGTGATGACATTGCTATCCTGAGTGAAAGTGAAGAAAAATTACGTGATCTGCGGAACGGAGTACAGAATATGAATTGAGAGTAAATCGAAGAAAGACGAAGGTAATGAGAAAGTGCAGAAATGAGAACAGCGAGAAACTTATCAACGTTGATGGTCAGTAAAATAACCAATGACGGACGGAGCAAGGAGGACATTAAAAGCAGACTGGCAATGGCGAAAAGGGCATTCCTGGCCATGACAAATCTGCTAGTATCAAAAACAGACCTTGATTTGAGGAACAAATTTCTGAGAACGTATGTTACAGTATTGTATGGTAGTACAGTATTGTATGGTAGTGGAAGCCGGAACAGAAAAGCATCGGAACATTTGAGATGTGGTGCTACAGACTAATGTTAGATGGGCTGATAAGCTAAGGAATGAGGAGGTTTTGTGCAGAATAGGAGAGGGAAGTAATATGGAAAAACACTGATAAGGAGAAAGGACAGGATGATAGAACATCTGCTAAGACTTGAGGGAATGACTTCCATGGTGCTAGAGGGAACAGTGGAGGGCAAAAACTGTAAAGGAAGACAGAGTTGTATTGCGTATACGTTCACGTTGTGCACATCAATTTTGCGGAATTAAAGATCCTTTCAATGCCCATACCTCCTTAACGAAGCATTTGAGGACCTATGTTCATATAACACTTTTTGTTCACAAGTACTTATACGTTCACTGTGTAAAATATTGACCTTTCCTCTCCAAAGACCCTGAATAGGCGTTGCCGACCGCAGCCCAGCATTCCGTCTGTTTACATATCTCCGTATTTTAATATGAATGCCTATACCAGTTTCTTTGGCGCTTTAGTGTATTTCCGTGGTACAACGGCTGCTTCATTAAATTTCGGGTGTGCAACCGCAAAATGCAGCTTCTTCTAATAACATGGAATGTGAGGACACTTCTGCAAGCAGGAAAGCTACAGAATGCAAAACAGGAGATGAAAAGGAACAGATCAGATGCCCTCTGTTTGTGTGAAATGAGATTATAAACTCTTTTACTAAGGGAAATCAAGAGTGGTGCAAACGGAGTAGGAATATTGATAGTGCAAAAGCTGAAAAATAAGGTAATGAAGGTACAACATATTGACGGAAGATTGATGATGATACGACTGAAGGGTAGTTCAAGAGATTTGCTATTAATACAGGTAAATATGCCAACCAGCCAGCACAGAGATGAGGAAGTGGAAGAATATTATGAGAAAATACAAGAACTCATCGAGAAAGAAAATAGAAATGCCTGCATTATCATCATGGGGGACTGGAATGCAGTGGTGGGTGAAGGAAGAGATGAAGATGCAGTAGGAAAATTTGGATTAGGAATAAGAAATGAGAGAGGTGAACGACTAATTAGTTTCTGTAAAGAAAATTCGTTAGCAGTGGGTAACACATTATTTGAACACCACAAAAGGAGACGTTACACATGGATATCAAATTTTCATAGGGAAAGATGTTAGCTGGACTACATCCTGATACAAAATAGGTTTAGGAACTGTTTGAAGAATGCTAAAGCTTATCCAGGAGCAGATATAAATTCGGACCACAACCTAGTGATGGGAGAAATAAAAGTGAAGTTGAAAAAAGTCTGGAGAGGTAAAGCAAAGGAACGACTAACCACAGAAAGACTCAAAGAGGTAGGAAGGGCATCAGATTTGGAGAACAGATCAATGGAAAAATTGCAAAGAGGTAGTGTTGATATAAGTGTTAATGACAAGTGGATAAAAATGAGGGAAGGAATCATGGACTCTGCCAAAGAAGTACTAGGAATTAGAGTATCCCAAAGCACCAGGAAAGAATGGATAACAGAAAACATGTTGAAAAAGATGACAGAGCGCAGAAGGTGGAAAAGTGTAGAAACTAAAGAGGTACAGGAAACTGAATAATGAATTAAGAAGAGAAACTGAAGAAGCAAGAGAAAAATGGATGAAACAGAAATGCGACGAAATAGAGAAAATGGAGAGAGAGAGAAAGTATGAAATGATGTATAGACTGTCTAGTGAGATAGTTTTTGAACATAAAAGAAAGAGGAATAACATGGAAATAGAAAGAGCGGGTGGTACTCTAGCAGAAGAACCACAGGAGGTTTTGAACAGATGGCAAGAATATATTGAATGTCTGTATAAGGGGGATGAAATGCAAAACGGAGTTAAGGTTGAAGCGGAGCAATATGTGCTGGGAGATGGAAAGGGATTTACCATCTTGGAAGCAGAAGTAGAAAATGCGCTGAAGGAGATGAAGAATAGGAAAGCATGTGGAATAGATGATTTGTCAGCAGAACTGTTGAAGAGTCTGGGAAACAAGGCAAGAAAGGAAATAGTCTACCTCTGTAACGAGATATATGACAAAGAGGAGTGGCCTGAGGATT
This sequence comes from Schistocerca piceifrons, assembly GCF_021461385.2. NCBI lineage: Eukaryota > Metazoa > Arthropoda > Insecta > Orthoptera > Acrididae > Schistocerca > Schistocerca piceifrons. Next base: position 171,997,727 of record NC_060140.1, read on the forward strand.
TCGCTGCAACAGTTATGATACCAATAAAGAAAAAGACAAATACTAAAAAATGTGAAGAGCACCGGGCCAGCAGTCTAATTTCTCATGCAGCTAAAGTCTTGGTGAGAGTGTTGAATAAAAGGTTATATGGCATGCTGGATAGAGGTATTGCAGAGGAGCAGTTCGGATTTAGAAGAGGAAAAGGAACAAGAGAAGTTATTGGCCTGCTAAGAACTATAGGGGAAAGATATATGGAAAAGGGTAGAGAAATCTTTGCTGTTTTTATAGATTTAGATAAGGCGTTTGACAGAGTTCAGTGGAACAAGCTGATGGATATCTTGAAGAGGAAAAGAGTAGATTGGAAAGAAAGACGAGTGATACAGAATCTATATTTGCACCAGAAAGTAAGGATAAGGATTGGAAATGAAATGTCCGAAGGAAGCAGAACTGGACGAGGTGTTAGACAAGATTGTTGCCTTTCCCTACTCTTGTTTAACTCATACCTGGAAGAGATTATTGCGAAAAGCTTAGATGGGAAAAGAGGAATATGTATTGGTGGAAAGAGAATAGAATGTATAAGATTTGCTGATGACATGGTATTAGTGGCAGAAGGTGAGCGGACAGTGAATAACATGCTCAAAGATCTGAATGAAACTTGTGTGGAATATGGGATGCAAATAAACACAGCAAAAACGAAGAGTATGGTCATCTGTACAAGACGCAGACTGTCCAATATTAAAATAGGACAATCTACCATTAGCTAAGTAAGTGAATTTAAATATCTCGGAAGCACAACAACTGAAGACTTGAGATGTCACCAGGAGGTGAAAACTCGAACTGCCATAGCGAAGGAGGCATTCAACAGAAATTAGATAAAGGACTAAGGAAAAGGCTTGGCAAATATTTTGTCTGGAGTGTGGCACAATAAGGGGCAGAAACATGGACACTGAGACGAGAGGATGAAAAAAGGTTAGAATCATTTGAGATGTGGATGTGGAGGAGAATGGAGAGAATAAGCTGGTTGGAAAGAGTGAGTAATGAAAGAGTATTGGAAAGGGTTGGTGAGAGAAGATGTCTGCTGAAGGTTGTAAAAGAAAGGAAAAAGAACTGGTTGGGACATTCACTGAGACGGGAGTGCTTTCTAGTAGATGCTTTGGAAGGATTGTTTTGTGGGAGATGACTGAGAGGAAGAAGGAGATGCAAGGTGATAGACGACATAAAGGGAAGAGGAAATTATGCAGACCTGAAGAGGATGGCAGAAGACCGGACAGCCTGGAGAACTACCACGTGAAAACCTGCCTTTGGGCAGAACACATGATGATGATGATGATGATGAGCCGCAAAATGCAGCTTCTCCTATTTTGGCTACATATTGTTCAGTTTGGATAACTCATGGAATCCGGCGCTCTCTGTAGTAAACTTACAAACACGTGGTGACACTGCAGTTCGGAGAGTTATGTCGACATTCCAGCGTGGACAGACTGCGCAGCTACAGATATAATTCATTCAAATTGTTCTTCTTTGCCACCGATCAACGTCTTTGGTAACTGTGTTTCTATGGCCGCATGCGCAGTGGTGAGGTCCACGAGTTTAAAAGGTTGGAGTGGGTGCCAGAGCGTCAGTCTTTTGGTTCAATCTAAAGACGGCTGAACGATATGCAACCGAAATTTTACAAGAAGAAGCTGAATTAATGTGTCTGCACACCCGAAATGTAATGAAGTAGGGAAAGCAGTAGTTTTCTCGTCATCTTGCACACGTTGTAAAAGCCGCATTTTGACAATTACATGGTTGTTTAAAGTTTCTGCAGAAAGAGAATGTTGGTTTCCATTCATGAAACGGTCTCTGTCATCGTACAATTTGGCAGGAAACCAAAAGTAGCGCATCATTTGCGAAATACTGGAGAGGGTAGCCGGTGATGTGCAATGGAACGTACTTCGATGCATTCTTCTCGGGATGCAATTTCTTTTTCTCTCTCGACGAGATAACAACAGTTTTGAAGCTTCTTGATCAAATTCCTTACCTAATGATAAAAATATACTTCGCAGTGTTGCATAAGCTGTCGAGGGCTGCTTGAAAATCAAAATGACACTAACGGAATTCGAAGTTCTTAACGCTTTGATTACTGTACATTCTTGGAAAGTTATTTTCAGAGTCCTCGAGGATGTTGTAAGTACAGTCCTTTCTTGGAAACTAACTCCAAATTTTACTTAGCCTTTGCTTTTCATGTCTTCCATGAAAGTATTATTAAATACAGTATATTGAGCATTATTTCGGTTAAGCAGATACTGAAAATAAGTCAACGACCGTCGGATTACCGTTCTGTACACTTTACGCTGCGCCAAATGCAGCCTCGAAGCTGCGCTAATACCAGTGGCTCGCGTCTCTCCCGGCCTCGTCAGAAATGCTATTTTTTTCTGAACGATTGGCCATCAGGAGCTCCAACTTCTGCCAATCTATCAAGGCGAGTATCTCAGCGTTCATTTATACCAATACCTATTTAAGCGTACTAACAGTGATGCACGAGGAGCGTTAAATAAGTAATGCTACGTTTTCGTTTTCTCGTCGAATTTTGGCTTAAAATATGCGGAATTTATTGTGGGACATCGCGAAATATTCTCGTTTAAGCATCTATAGCTACATGAAGCTCGGATAGGCGGCGAAGCTCTAAGTAACTTCAAAACGGCGTCGGTAAGGGAGGCGCAATCCGTGTAGGGAGTTGACATTGAGTTTCTTTTGGCGAAAAAATAAAGCATCATAGAGATTCTTAGGTGCTTGTGGAATATCTGCTGGCACCCAGCAGTGAACAAAAGCATGGTGAGCCGTTGGGCGAGGCGTCTGTCATCACCGCTGCTGTGACTCCTGCACTGTTGGAAAGTGTGGACACTCTCATTCGAGTTGATCGATGGATCTCAATAAAACACCTCGCTGCTCAACTGGACGTCTCTGCTCGTAGTGCTGACACACTCGTCCACCAGGTGGGTTACTCAACGATGAGTGCCGCCAGGGTTCCTTACTGCCTAACGTAAGATTATAAAGAGCAACGAACTACCATCTGTTCGGAATTACATGCGCGTTACGAGGCTCACCATGACAATATTTTGTCGAACATCGTCGCAAACTTCATCACTTCATACCGGAAACAAAACGGCAATCAATGGATTGGCGCAACACCTCCTCCCTTCCGAAGAAAAAGTTCAATGCCACACCCTGAGTCGGCAAACAACTCATGGCAACAGGCGCTAGTCTGTTTAATGTCCTTCGTCAGGGTGCAACGATTAATTCTGAAGTGTATTGTGGAACCCCCCCCCCCCCCCCAACCACTCCCAGGAAATTTAAGAAACGACTTCGTCTTGTTTAACGCCATAAAATAGGAAACTAACTGCTCTTTCTCCATGACAACGCAACGTCTTAATGGAGCTCACACAGCATTGGACTGTTTAACCCCATGCACTCTACAGCTCGGATGTCGAACATTCCGAATTTCATCTGTCTGGCCCAATGGTGAATGCGCTCCGTGTGGAACAGTACGTGGGTGACGGTGAGATCACTGATGCAGCAAGACGTTGGATCCGACGTCGCCAAGTAGAGTAGTACCATGTGGGTATACAGGCCTCCACAGTAAGGTGGCGTACTTAACGGAGATCACGTTGAAAAATAGGGTTTTGTAGCCAAAAAAGTGGGGAATAATACGGTGTATTGGAAACTTGATTATAACTAATCCGCTTTTAGGAAGAAATTGTGTTACATTACTTACTTAGCGCTTCTAGTACATGTATGCCTGTATAGCGAAAGCGTCAACACATAATACAAATGATTCTGTTGCTACGTATGCTTGAGAGGTTCCAGACCAGAAACCATGTTGGGGTTTAAAACCCTAAAGTGAACGACGATTCGCATAACGGTCAGATCAGCAGCTCTACACCTTCATTGCCTACAGGCTACACTTCAGTATGAAAAACGATATTTGAAAAAAGAGCAGTTAGATAAATACAATTCATGGTTAGCTTTGCCACCATCAAAAACAAAATATGTCCTTTTCCTGCGCCTGCCTTAAAGGTAGTCATCATGAGGGAATGAAGTTACACACAGTAGTGATCATACCCTAACCAAATTATCTAAGTTATTAGGAAAAATGGTTATTTGGAATACCACAGCAAAACGCTTTATCAGAGAGTCCAAGAACGTGCCAACGACTTTCTTATTTCTTACGAAAACTCCGCAAAATCTTTTGAAATCAAGTGGACACATACAGGTTGAAAAGTGCAAAACGAAACCGAATTTTTTTTTCATTTTCTATGCAAAATGTTATATTACTTGGGAGGCAGAAAACATCTTTTAGAGGCCATCGTGATGATGGCTGTTTTCTCAAAAGACTCTAAACTGTCAAATGAAGGTAACTTTTAAAGAACTGGTGATATTTCATGTCGAAGAATGTGGAGATGCTGAATTGGCGTCACAGTATAGCTCTGGCAGCAAAATAAGTACATTTCCTAGTAAAATTGTATACAATGATTTTGTTTACTGCTATGGCGAAGATATTATTTCCCAAATATAACACAGACTCAAAGAAAATGGATTCTAAAATACTGAGATCAATGAGACCACGGATATTAGTCACAAGACTCAGACGAAAATTTTTCTTAGACACATTTACCAAAATGCAATCAGAAAAGATTATGTTTATGTCTGAACAGCCCGCGAGAGCCAGAGAGTCTGTGGAAATTAACTCTCAAAGTTAACCTCAGACGTAAAATAAACGAAGGTTTCTCTTCAACTACTGAAAGTGACACTGGAGTCTTTTGAGGATGACAAAGATGCCAATATTTATAAGACAGACGAAGAGAATAAAGATATGCGAATGACTGGGGTAAAATTAGGTAAAAATGGGTTAAACTCTATGAGAAGGCCTAAGCTCGATGTTAGGAACTGTATTGGCATTCAACATATGGATGCTCTGTTATGAGTTCAGAGTTTGTGGGAGCAGTCACTACAATATAGAAAGAATGCAACAGCGTTGGTCGAGCCCCTTGTTTTAATCATTCTCTGAGCTGTCCTGAGGTGCAATTAGAGCGGAACTTAATTAGGATAATTAAAGAGGTGGTAACGTTTTTTTGGGCTTCGCCAGGAAGAAATTCTGTAGTCATAAAGCATTCAGGGAATTAGCTAGTCGCCTTGAGTGAGTCCGTCTACAGCGCTACTATTGCCGGAAGCAGAGGAAGAAGTACGGCGTGAAACGTGGCGTGCTCTGAGAGAACTAAGCCGACAAAATCAAACACTACCAGCAGAGAGCGGGCGGCTATTCGGGACCTGCTGACAGAGGCCACGCTAATGTTGTTCTTTCCCACAAGGACTGCATTGAGAAGTTGCAGAGCCTGCTAGATGACGACTTCTGCGGGGAGATCAACGCCGACCCTCAAAGAAGGTGAAGAACAAGGTTAGAGCTCTTCTCAAGGACGCCAAGAAACTGTTACCTGAAGGGCCTGTACCGCCATGATTTCATGGAGTCCCTAACGTTCACAAAGATGGGATGTCGTTGTGCTCCATTTTCAGCCACCTTAGGGCACCTACATATTTGCTGGAAAAATACCTGACGGAAAAACTAAGAAATTATGTGGATAAAAGCACTCATCAATATGTAATTCTGTGGATTTTGTAAAACGCCTCTACAACTTCAGGGTGAAAGACAAAGATACCTTGGCGAGTTTTGACGTCGTTTCGTCATTCGCTAGAGTACCTTTACGAGAGTTACTAGAGCTTATTGATCAGACATTTGACGCCAAGGTCACCGACCTTTTCAGGCATATTATGAGCTCCACGTACTTTCTGTTTAATGGAGAATAGTACGAAGAACCGGAAAGAGTCGCAATGGGCAGCCTACTCTCACCTATGGTCGCGAATTTGTACATGAGTACTTCGAGGAGGAAAACCCTGGTGTCATCCAAACCCAGGTTTTTTTTCGTTACGTAAATGACACGTTTTTGTTCAGACCAATAAAAAAGGACAAACGCCTTGGAACTCATTATATCCAAACTATTGAGACCAAAGGAGAAGGAAGATTACCATTCCTGGACGTCATGGTCAAGAGAAGATCTGATGACACCCTGGGCCACGGTGTGTATCTGAAGAAAACGCGCAGTGACCTGTATTTGCACGCAGAGAACTGCCACCACACTTCGCAGAGGAATTGTGTACTAAAAACGGGCCAGCCGGGGTTCCGAGCGGTTCTAGGCGCTGGAACCGCGCGACCGCTACGGTCGCAGGTTCGAATCCTGCCTCGGGCATGGATGTGTGTGATGTCCTTAGGTTAGTTAGGTTTAAGTAGTTCTAAGTTCTAGGGGACTGATGACCTTAGCAGTTAAGTCCCATAGTGCTCAGAGCCATTTGAACCATTTGTACTAAAAACGCTTGTACACAGGGCGCGCACAGTTTCAGTCGCAGGGAGTCTGGCAAGGACCTGGAACACCTCAGGACTATTTTCCGAAAAAAATTCGTACCCAGAATGACAGGTTATGCACACTCTCCATCCCACCACAACAGTACCATCTATGGACACGGAAGAAGAGAAGGAAAAAGATGCAGCCACTGTCTTGTGTCGTACACTGGACCTCCATCGGGAAAAATCGGGCTCATATTTAAATAGAACCGAATAAAAACCCCCTCTTGCCCGTCCAACAAAACACGAGCAATATTGGAAAGTGTCGAAGACGATCTCGGTTTGCGGAAGTTCGGCGTAAACCAGATTCCCACTATCGACGTTGCCGCGAACTCCGGAGGAACACTCGACTAATGTATCCCAAGCCAGGGTAGCAGAACACTCGTTATCCGGGAACGACGCGATGGAATACTACCGTAACAGGATTATGCTGCAGGCTTCCAAACACAGGGACAGCGTCGTTTGAGAGACCATAGCAATTTGTACCAGCACCGATCTTATCATCCGAGGTGTAGGTTATAATCTTAGTGAGGCTTGGGAACCAGCGCTGAGGTTAATTAAGAAGGCTCTCAGCAAACAGAACTATTTGGCGAGCAGGGCGGATTGAATGCTAACATCGACGACTACATAGACGCTGACGTGCGGCAGCCGGGACATTAGTCGACCGCGCGCCTACAGGAGCTCGGTTCGTCACCACACCTGACGATGGCAACATGTCTGATCGCCGAAATATTGTGCTCTTTGGACACTATGAACCGGCAGTACACCCGTGGACTGTTCCATCACCAAATACTCCAGGAGAAACTGAAGAATCATCTAAATGTTTTCCATTGCATCGGGGAATATTCGTGCCTGAGACATCCATTGTAAATTCGTGTTAGCAGCACTGTCGGTTTTCTTGGCAGCTGTTTTAATTGTTCCCTTGTTTCCCGCGGGCTGGGCCTGTGGCTCCCTTACATCCAAGCTCCTAATTATTTTTCGGATCTCAGTCGGGGTCGTCAGTAGTGGAATTTTTTTCTCCGTGTTTTTCTGACTTTTCCGCTCTTTGCGTTATTCCATTGTCTTCGGCGTTCGGCTTATCAATGTTGGGTATACTGATAGTATTTGCTCTCCCTAAGTCTTTGCAGATACACACTTAAAATAACAGATCGAAGAGTAAGCCGGCTGCTTTGTGGGTAGCAGTCTATGATGACTTTTGTTCGCGAAAACATTTTACAATTTCCAGCGCTCTTTGATTTGCGTAGGAAGTGGTGCATTCTGTCTTACCACTTTTCATTTTCCACTCGATCGCACGTCGGTGTACTTCTCGATTACGCCTCTTCGATTAACTGTTGATTGTGGCTGTGATATGCAGCAACAAATGTTATTCTTCCATGTGCTGTTTCAATCAATACTGCTGTTGCTTCTAAGTCCGTTAATTGTGGTAGGGTTTCTCTATGTGAGAGTGTTTTGTAAGACCCTCAGGGTCTGTTTGCCCCATCAGTCCTTTAAGCTGTCATGTTATTTAATCTAAATCTTTGCGTTGGCCCCTGATGGGGATTGTATTACAAGTTGTATGTCGATCTTGTGTATTGTTACAGAATTTCCCAGTTCCATATTTGGATTGGTAATTCCGTTTCCATTCCATATTCCAAATACAAGATCTTGGCGGGTGACATGCCTAATGGCCATTACGAGGTGCGAGAAATTTTGCTATTCCTTTCGGTATGGCCATTAGTTAACACCAAAACTAATGAATTTCTCAACAGTAGTGATTTGCATGGCAAAAAAAAATATCTGTACGTAATGGAGCTTATCACGCAAACTTCTAAAAACATTATTAGTGCACCACATATAACACCAAACATAATGGCCATACCAGAGGAAATATTAAAATTATTCGCGTCTCGAAATGGCCAACAGGCATGTCACTCGGCAAGATCTTATATTTTGAATATGGGATGAAAACGGAATTTGCAATCAAATTATGGGGCTTGGGGATTTTATAACATGACACAAGATCCACATACAGCTTGTAATGCTATCCCCATCTGAGGACAACGCAGAGATTTAGATTAAATAACAAGGCAGCTTGTAGGACTGATTAGGGAAACAGACCCTGAGGGTCTTACGAAACGCACTCACACAGCATAGAGAAACCCTACCGCAATTAAATAACTTAGAAGCAACAGCAGTATTGACTGAACAGCAAACGGAAGAATAACGTTTGTAGGTGCATGTCACAGCACCAAACAACAGTATTCGAAGAGGAGTTACCGAGAATTACACCGTCGCGCGATCAAGTGGAAAATGAAGAAGTGGTAAGACAGACTGCAACACTTCCACTTACAAATCAAAGAATGCTGGAACATTGTAAGATGTTTGCACGAACAAAATTCATCAAAGTTGCTATCCAGTGAGCAGCCGGCTTATGCTTTGATCTGTTATTTTAAGTGGAAGTATTTGCAAAGACTTATGGAGAGCAAAATACTATCAGTATACCCAACATTGATAAGCCGGACGCCGAAGACAGCAGAGTAAGGTAAGAGTGGAAAAATCAGAAACACAGCGAGCAAATAGAGCCACTACTGCGACCCCGACTGAGTTCCGAAAAATAATTACGAGCTTGGATATAAAGTGAGCCACAGACCCAGGCGGGAAGCAAGGAAATAACTGAAACAGCTGCCAAGAAAACGACAGTGCTGCTATCACGAATTTACAATGGATCTCTCAGGCACGAATATATCCCGATATAAGGAAAACATTTAGGTGATTCTTCAATTTCTCCCAGAGTATTTGGTGGTGGAACAGTCCACGGGTGTACTGCCGTTTCATAGTGTCCAAAGAGCACAAAATTTCGGCAATCAGACATGTCGCCATCGTCAGGTGCGGTGACGAACTGAGCTCCTGAGGGCGCGCGATTGACTAATATCCTCTGCAACAGGAGACGCTAGCATCGGCGTCTATGAATAAGTCGAAAGAAGTATTCTGGCCGCCCTCATAGCCAGGTCGTTTTGTTTGCTGAGGGCCTTCTTAACTGCTGGTTCCCAAGCTTCGCTAAGATTATAACCGCTACCTCGGTTGATTGTCTCTGGTACGAATTTCTACGGCCTCTCTAACGCTGTGGCAGTATTTTGAAATCTGTGCCATGATCCTGGAACGGCAGCACTCCATCACGTGATTCTCGGACAAACAGTGCACTGCGACGTCTTCTTGTTGCGATACATCAGTCGAGTGTTCCTTTGGTGTTCCCGGTGACGTCGACACTCGGCACATTGACGTGAAATCTGGTTTATGCTGTCCTTACGCAAACCGAGATCATCCTTGACACTTTCCAATAATGCTTGTATTTTTCAGCGCGGGCAAGGGAGGGTTTTTACTAGGTTCTTGTTCATTATGCGCCCGATTTTTCCCGATAGTGCTCCAGTGTACGGCACAAAAGGCAGCGGCTGCATCTTTCTCCATCTCTTCTTCCGTTTCCATAGGTGGGTGGGTCGGAGAGCACGCCTAATCTGCGATTCTGGGTACCATTTTATTTCGGGATACAGTTCTGAGGTGTTCCAGCTCCTGGGGCAGACTCTCTACGTCTGACATAGTGCGTGCCATGTGGACTAGCGTTTTCAGTACACCATTCCTCTGCGAAGTGCTGTGGCAGCTCTATGGACGCAAATGCACGTCAGTGTGCGTTTTCTCCTGTACACACCGTGGCCCAGGGTGCCATCAGCTCTTCCCTTCACCATGACGTCCAGGAATAGTCATCTTCCTCCTGTTTCGGTCTCAGTAATGAATATGATGTTGGGGTGTATGGAGTTCAAATGTGTAAGGAACACAAGGAGTTTGTCTATTCCGTGTGGCCATATGACGAACGTGCGGAGAAAACACGTGGGTTTCCACTTGGACGCCAAACATTCTACTCTATAGTACTCATATACAAAATGGCTACCACAGGCGAAAATCGGATGGCCACTGCGACTCCTTGCGTTTGCTCGTAGTATTCTCAATTAAACAGAAAGTACGTGGAGGTCAGGATATGCTTGCAAAGGTCGGTGGTCTTCTCGTGAAATTCCTGACAAATAAGCTCTAGTGACTCTCGTAGTGATACCCTGGCGAATAACGAAACGACGTCTTTCTTTTTCACCCTGAAGTAGTCGACGCGTTTTACAAAATCCACAGAATTACATATTGATGAGTGCTTTTACCCATATAATTGGTTGGTTTTTCGGTCAGGTATTTTTCCAGCTAATATGTAGGTGCGCTAAAGTTGCTGAAAATGGCGCCCAAGGACACAGCATCTTTTTGAGTTTTAGGGAGTCCATGAAGTCTTGGTGGTACAGGTCCTCGAGAAAACAGTTTCTTGGCGACACGCCCTGGTAAATCTGCGTCTTTCAAAATGTTTGAAATGGCTCTGAGCGCTATGAGACATAACAGCGGAGATCATCAGTCCCATAGAACTTAGAACTACTTAAACCTAACTAACCTAAGGACATCACACACATCCATGCCCGAGGCAGGATTCGAACCAGCGACCGTAGCGATCGCGCGGTACCAGGCTGAAGCGCCTAGAACCGCTCGGCCACTCCGGCTGGCTCGGCGTCTTTGAGAAGAGGCCTAATCTTGTTCTCCACCTTCTTTGAGGGGTCGGCGTTGATCTCCCCGTAGGAGTCGTCATCTAACAGGCTCGACATGTTCTCAGTGTAGTCCTTGTGGACATTAACAACATTAGCGTTGCTTCTGTCGGCAGGTAAGACATCAATCACAGGGCGCTCTCTCAGGTCCCGAGTAGCCGCCCTCTCTTTGCTGGTAACGTTTGACTTTGTAGGCTTAGTTCTCGTCAGAGCACGTCACGTTTCACGACGTACTTCTTCCTTTGCTTCAGGCAGTAGTCGCGCTGCAACTTGTTGAACTGTACTGTATATATCCGCAACCGACGTGCACTTAGAGATGGGAGTAAAGTTATGTCACTTTTCCAGAACTGAAGGCGCAGCGTCACTCAGCTCCGTGCCAGTCAGATTGATGACAATCTGGCACGGGGCCTACAGTGACGGTTTGTCAGACAGACGTGGGAATTTTGATATTTGACGTCCTGTGGCCTTTCTGTTGGTGGAAACGGCTGCCAATCATTTAACACCATCAACCCAATCCCAGGTCCAGGAGTTAAAGCGATTGGCCAGTTGTAAATGTAGGCTAAACATTTGTTGGGAATGGTACACAAGGCACTCTGTCATGTACCAAAGCAAGGCTGCTCTGCTTCTTAATTCTCATGGCTCTGCTGAATCGATGTTATATGTGGCATTAGCAAAGTTCGGCGCAACATGCTGGGCACGTCACCTCTGCAGAAGTGCAAGAGCACTCTGCAAACGGCATCTTCGTTGGCGCAGCTTGTCGAATTTCTTCATACTGCGATGCATCTTTTCGCCGTAAAGGTACACGATGTGATTCTTCGATTTCTGATGGCGTATTTATTGATCGAAAAGTCCACAGGTGTACTGCCGATTCATATAGTCCAAAGGCCACAATATTTCGGCGATCAAACATGTCACCATCGACAAATGTTCTGTCGAACTGAGCTCCTAAGGGCGCGCGGACGATTAATATTCCCTGCCCCCTCAAGCGGCTCCGTTTGCGTTCCGCTCCCATGGTCGCAGGTGCACGTTCGTAGAGACCCTAGCGTCAGAGTCTGTGATTGCATTGACGTAAGCTCTCTATGCACTCTGCTCGCCAGATCGTTTTCTTTGCTGAGAGTCCTCTTAATTAAGTCAGTACTGGTTTCCAAGGCTTGCTAAGAGTAAGGCAGCAGTCTCGGTTTATGAGTTCGTCCCCGGTACGCATATTGAAGAAGCATCGAGTAAAAACCTTCTTTCGCTTGCCCAATAAAAGATGAGCATTATTAGGAAGTGTCAACGATGATCTCGGCTTGCGGAAGGCCAGCATATACCAGATTCCATGTCTGTGTGGTACACCTGTATTGGACACACAGTGTCCACCGTTGAAGATCGTTGCCGTGAACACCAGAGGAACACTCGACTGATGTATCTCAACAAGTCAGCGGATGCAGAGCACTGTTTGTCCGAGAATCATGCGATGGTGGACGACCGAACCTGAATCTTGGCATAGACTTCCAAATACTGGAACAGCACCGCTAGGGAGGCCATTACAGAGCAGAAACTTTCCTAGATGTAAAGAAAGCTTATAGTAAAATTTGGAAAGATCGCGTTATCGTAAAACTACAAACATTTAATGTCACGGCACAAGAAGAGCAAGTTTTCCCTCCCTACCAGGCGAAAAATGTATTTGAAGGGTTTTAAATAACTTTGTCAGCATAGAGGACTGTGTAAAATATAATTTCTGTAATTATGTTCTCAATTTATTGTATTACACAGCGAACAACCTACTGCGAAAAATTTAACGTACATATAATTGTAATAGTAGAATAACGTTAGAGATATAATGGAACAATGCAAATGGTGACTATAGGTTTTTCATATCGCTAATTACTTTTCCTTACCAGCACGCTGCATTGAATGTGCAGGACACCACGCTTCAGATAAATGTCAGATGATAAGAGGACCAAATTCAACACGTGCAAACTGCTAAGAACAACACCCTACCCTCTTCAGAGCTTGCAGCGCTTTCCCAAATGACCTCACAGTTCACAACGCACAAGTGCAAGTGCAAACAACATGATTGAGTAATACTATAATCTGTTGAATGTATTATAACTCACAGCAAATATCCTATTGTGAAAAATGTAGCTTGTGTATTTGTAGATCTCAATAGCAGCGAACAACAAGTGTTCATTATATCACACAAAGAACTACCTATTGTTAAAAGTGTAACGTCTATAATCGTAGTTCTCAATAGTAGCGGACAACCATGCATCATCTGTCTGAGTGTAAATTTTTCTTTCTTTTCTCGCCTTTGGCGGCTGTAATTCGTTCATTTATTGTTTTTAACATAATTCTATTTAATTTCGCTTAGTTAGGACATTTGTGCTTTTGTCGCCCTTTGAACCTAATACGGTGATTGCTACAAGTTTTTTTTAGTCTGTTCCATGTTAAGCCTCTGGGAACTCTCACTCTGTGCCATTCTCGTGGTCCTACTTTTCCAGCATAGACTAGGTGTCTTGTATTTCTTAACCCATCCGTTTCTTCTAACATTTTACAAGTGTTTTCCTGTATTTTTGTGTGACTGTTGGGACACTGATTTCACCATGTAAGCAGTTATTCTAGTCCACCGAGGGGCTTCGAGCATTATTCTGAAACATCGGTGCTGTCCTCCTTGCAGCACTTGTCGGTTTGCCTTGCAAGTTGTTCCCCCAGAAGTTGAACAACCTTGTAATAGAACTGGTAATATTGTTGTTTTACAGAGGATAATTTTGTTCGGATTCCCATATTAGTGCTGGCTAAAAGTGGGAATAGTGTATGAAATAGTCTTTTATCATTTTTCCCTTTTTTATGTGCGATATGTGTTTTAAAGATCAGCTTGTTGTCCAACATGACTCCAAAATATTTAACCTGATTTCTCTAATTTATATGTGTTCCGTATCTTACTAATCCGTCGCGTAGTTCTGGCCTCTCCCTCGTAAATGTAATTCCTTGTGTTTTTCCGCGTTTAGTTTGATATTCTTATTTAGTGTTTAGCTGTCTTTGCATCCTTGTTATCGCATTGCCGTTCTACTGCTACTTGCAAGTACGGCGGTATCGTCTGGAAATTGAGACAATACTACGTTTGGTATCAGAGGTATGTCGCTAACATAGATTATGAACAGTGTCGGCGATAATACCGAACCTTGAAAGATTTCTTGTTCGAATGATTTTATGCTTGAATGTTGTTTGTCAATTTTTTCAAAGAATTTCCTGTTTGAGAGAAAGTCATCTATGATTCGTCTGTAGGAGCCTGGGATGCAATTTTGATCTTGTAGCTTTACGATAAGGCGATATTTACAGACTTTATCATAAGCTTTTGCTACGTCTAGGAAAGCTGCTTCCGGGTAGTACTTCCTTTTCATGTTATATGCGATGTTTTCGGATATGCGTAGTAGTTACATCTCTTCCGATATTGTGGTCTGAAATGCAAACTATTCTGGTCGATTTATCTCATTTTCAAGTTCTGGAAGTTGTGGTGGCCTTTGTAGGATTACTCACTCGTAAACTTTGGAAAAGGCTGCAAGGAGACAAATATGTCAATGATTCCGGGGCAGTTTTGAGTGTTTGCTCGACTTTGGTACTAATACAATTCCAGATTTTTTACCATTGCGTCAAGAGATATTTATGTTTTAGACATCTATCGGTTTTGTTGGCAACCGTTTTAACTGTTTGTTACGCCTTCTGGGCCTGTGGCTCATTTTATGTCCAAGTTCCTAATTACTTTCCGATCTCAGTCGGGATTACTTATTCTGATATTTTCCACTCTTTGCCTTATTCTATTGTCTTCGGCATCTGGTTGTATCGATAGTATATTGCACTTCGTAAGCGTCTACAAATATTTCCACTTTAATAACAGGTCAAAGTCTCAGCTGGCTCGGCCCTGGATAGCAGGCTTTGGTGCTTTTTGTCAGTAAAAAGTCATCAATGTTCCAGTCCTCTTTTTCTTTGTTGGAGAAACTGGTCCATTTGTCTTCCCACTTTTCGATTCTCCACTCGACGGGGCGACGGTGTAGTTCTCGAGATAATTGTCGTAATTCGATAACTCCTCTTCGACTAATTGCTGATTTATTAACTGAAGACATAAAGTCTGTAAATGAGTCCGCAATCATTTTTGGCACTTTATTTTTACAAGTCCGTCTTGATCACAAATATTTCTTACACTTTATTACCGGTTTCGACATGCTGCCATCATAAGACCTGTTACAAAGATAAATATTTTGTAAGCGACAGGTTCAAAGAGTTAACGCTAAAACTAACAAGTCCTAGTGATACATAAAACATAACATTATAAAATGTTTGTAGTTACGTATAGCAGCCATAAATACAATTAAAATATTCTGATGTTAATCATCATCGTGTGAGTACATGGTACGTGCTGGTAATACTCAGATTGCGCCTGGTATTTAGAATAATGCCAGCCGAGACGATTTAGCTAGAGCGCATATTAAACGATTGTCGCCAATCTTATTATTAAACTGCGGCATGCACAGTCATCAGTTAAATTTTTTTTTAAAGTACCTCCCATGGCAAAACGAGTGTCTGCTATAAACCGTAACTGATGTGAAATTGGATTCATACTTAAAATACCATAAAAATACAAATACTAATATAATACAGCCAGTAGCCTGACTGTAAAACATTCAACTTGTATAAGCTAGTATAAAACGTGTAAAAATAAAATATCTAAAAAAGATTCGAGCCTGATAGTCGATATTATACCAAGCGTGTGGTCTCAATGGCGACATGTCGTCGCATCCTTGTTTTCCTGTGGCGGAGCTTACGAGGAAGGCCCAGTCTTCTCGTCGTGGGCGGCCGACGCACGTCAATCCGCTGGAGTGCGCTGCGCTACTCAAACTAGTACGTCTCTGAATGTATCAAAATCAGCATTTAGACTGAACTCATTCTGTTCATTCAGCAGTAATTCCGGTTGTCGTTTTCTGTGCACTTAAATCTCTATTTCTTCGAGTAGGTTCAGTAATAGTCCCTTTGGCGCGCTTCGCTACACTTTCATATCGTCTATGGTTCCGACTAAATATCTTTCTCTGTCTAAATGCGTACCGAATGCACTCTTTTTGATTATACTTATATTCTCTAAAACGAGTCTGGAAATTCCTTCCTGTCTGACCGGTATGAAAATTGTCGCAGTCTTGGCAGCTGATCTTATAAACAACAGAGCCCCATATATTTATTGCAGTCGTCAACTTTGTATCGTAGCTTACAACCAATTGTACCTTTATTTTGAATCCAATTTTTATTTTCGTTTTTCTGAAGGTCTGCGCAATTCTGTCGGAAAACGCACCATTGTACGTCATAGCAACACACTTTTTGTCCTCTGGTTCTACTGACTCCTTCCTGTCACATATTTTTGATTTTAGTTTGTAATAAAGTTTCATTACAACACGATCTTTATATCCGTTATATCCGTTTGCCTTAGCTACTTATCTAATCACACTTAATTCTTCCACCTCGTCATTAGTTTTAGCATCCTGTTGATCAAACTTTTGAAGTATGCCCATTTATGCTTCTTTGGGTAAAAGGATTTCGCATTTGTTGCAGTGTCTGTGGGCGTTGCCTTCCTAAATATGCTAATCTTATGTCTTCCATCTCTTTTAGTTAATCTTAGACCCAAAAAACTTCTACTTCCTTCTTAAAATTCCACTGCGTATTAAATTTTCGTGCATCACACATTCTTTCCGCCATCTCGCGTATTTCATTTTCGCCACCTTCGTACAGTAGTATATCGTCTACATATCGTCTATAATAGACAATTTTCTCTCAGGCGTCAGGATTTTGTTCAAAACCTTATTTTCTAGCTCACTTACAAATGTTTCAGCTAAAACATTCATAAAACCGAAAAGATTCTTGTAGATAATTACATAGTTCAGGTCAAGAGAAATACTGTGAACAAATTTGTCAGACATAAGGAAAGTGAGAGAAGTATGTACATGTTTAGTCAGGGTGAAATAGTAGAACTTGTGGAAGTTTTAGAACTTGTGTTGTCATTTAACTATTACAATGAAATGAACACCCTTAGCTGCTTACAGGCGTCGACATGCAACGGGGACAGATGAAAATGTATGCCCCGACCGGGTCTCGAAACCGGGATCTCCTGCTTACATGGCAGATGCTCTATCCATCTGAGCCACCGAGGACACAGAGCATAGCGCGACTGCAGGGATTTATATCTGGCACGCCTCCCGCGAAACCCACATTCTGAACGTATTGTCCCGCACTACATTGGTAGTGCCCCCGCCCCGGTCGGGGCACACATTTTCATCTGTACCCGTTGACCCATGTCAACGCCTGTAAGAAGCTAAGGGTGTTCATTTCATTGTAATTTCATTCTAACGAGCTGCATGGTCACCGATGTCCGAAAGAACAGATACCATCTTAGTATATATATTGTCATTTAACTATTTTAAAATTAACAAGTTTTTTTGTCAGAAGGACGGACTCGCAATGGGCAACAGTTGGTCTAGTAGTTTAGCTGAAATATGTGTAAATGGTAGGACGGCAGTATACTGAAACAGGCAATAAAGTGTAAGAAATCTGTGTGATCAAGACGGACTTGTAAAAATAATTGTTGATTGGCGCTGAATTATGCTGCAACGAACGTTTTTCGTCTATGTGCTGTTTCAGTCAATGCCACTGTTGCTTCTAAGTTCGTTAATTCTGGTAGGGTTTCTCGGTGATTCGTAAGCGTAATTCAACAAGAACACTGCAGTTCCATCTCATTGTATGTTTGGCCTATCTGTTCTATAATATATTCCTTAATCTAAATTTTTGCGTTGACCTCTGAGTTTCCGTTATAAGCGGTCCGTCCATCTTGTCTTCTAAAAAAATCTAAAAATTTCGGATTTTTTAGGGTAATTTCATTAGCATTCCATAAACGAAAGATAAGGTCTTTGCGCGTTAGATGCCTGTCGGCCATTTAGAGGTGCGAAAACATTTAACACTCCCTCTGATATGACCATTCATAATTTCTTTAAACGTTTCGTATAAGATCAAGTACCTTCAAATGATTGTTGTTTGCCATTAAGTTGAAGACCCTAGTCAGGGTGTTTACACTTTTCGTAAAGTCAAAAGGTGTAGTTGGGTCTGGGTTTGGGTTTGTAGATGCCTTCGTGTCCATACCATTTGGTAATGAAGGTGTATATTTTGTTGTGGAACCGCTGTATTTCTTCTTAGACTTTTTGTGAGGACGAAAGTTGTAGTTGGGCCCTGGGTTTGGGTTTGTAGACGTCTTCGTGTCCATACCATTTGGTAATGGAGGTGTATATTTTGGTGTTGTGGAAGCGCTGTATTTCTTCTTGGTAGTCCGGGAAAGTCACCTGGGTTTTGTATATCCACCGGTGTTGGTACTGCCGTTGACTAGGTTGTCCTGTTACTGATAGTTTGCGCTCGTGCACTGTAAATTCTGAGGGCATTTTGGAAAGCACTTCTAAACTCTGAAGGAGACGGAGTTCTGATCTTCGCAGTTTGGTCTCTTGTTATCTGACATTTACCTGAAGAGTGGTGTTGTGCACATTTAACGCAGCGTGATGGTAAGGAACAATAATTAGTGGCATGAAAAAAATTGTCGGCATCGTGTCCGTTAAATTGTTCCCAATAGGTTATTCAGTGTGTAATATAAAACGGACAACTGTTATGAAACAAGCTACATTTTTTTACAATCGGTTGTTCTCTATGCGATATAATAAATTCAATTGAACACTCTATCATTTTAGTTGATTGTGTAATACAATGATATAATAATATATTGAATGAAGTGACAGATTTCTTGTTCACTACTATAGAGAAATACAGTTAAGATGTATAACGGGTTTAACTAAACAGTAAAGTGAACAACCAGTTAATTACTTCTGTGTAAGAGCAATCTGTTGTGTAAACTGTAAAGAGTATATGGAAGAAATGGCTCTGAACACTATGGGACTTAACAGCTGAGGTCATCAATCCCCTAGAACTACTTAAACCTAACTAACCTAAGGACATCACACACATCTATGCCCGAGGCAGGATTCGAAACTGCGACCGTAACGGTCGGACGGTTCCAGACTGAAGCGCCTAGAACCGCTCGGCCACTAGGGTCGGCGTAACAACTATGGGTCTCAATAGTAGGGAACAACCTAATAACAGAACTACACCCTCAGTGGAAAGTGAACTACCTGTGGTGAAAGCTATAACGAGGTCAGCTGTGGGTGTGTACCGTGGGGAACATGCTAATTGCGGTTGTTAGTTAATATTTGCGGAATAAGCTCATTATAGTTCTTACGTTATTGAATTGCAAAGTGAACTCCCTAGATTAACGGTTCCTTCTGCGCAGTGTAATACCTAACATAATGTACGTAACGCATTTCAATAGACTTTTCCATACTACTGGATGAGATATTGATAACAAAACATGGTACAAAATGCGAACATGGTTATTTAAGTGCAAGATACTGATTTCGACAAATGACGATGAAAGGGTAGACCAGTGTTCAACAGTTTCGTAAATAAAGTTACAACTATATTTTAATCTTGTAGTTAACGAAAGTGTTCACTGTAACGAAGAATGTTCTTTCAAGGAATATTAAGTACCTTCTGTTAGCTATTTTACAGTGCTTTTGCAGTTTATGTAGCTGTAGATATAAATGTAAGTGATCAATGATACCAACTCGTCTTCATTTAAGGTCAGACTCACTGTTACAGTAAGTGAACAATGTTTGCGCTCAAGCCGAATAGCTTCTCGTTAGTTGTCAATCCGGACGCTTTTGAGATATATTTTGAAAAGATTGATTGCTTCTTTTTAGCTACCAACTTCACTCGGAATTAAACAACTGCATTCAATATATACATTTAATTGAGAAGTATTACAACTTTTTATTGATATTTTTCTCTTGTTTTATTAATGTTATACACCAAAACCTCTCTAGAGTAATGTCTTTCTTCTTACACATTTTACTGATGCATCGACAACTGCAGATACAGAAGTTAGCAGAACTGGTGTGATTACACAAACAACTGACTCTGAACTTAACATGTGAAGCCACACAGGCTAAATTTCTCACAATTTGTATTTTAAAGCAGTTATTGCTGAAAATATCCATTATCATTTGGTATTACGCCACAAGAGGAGCAAATTTTTATTCTCTCGTAGGCGAAAAAAGTATTTAATGGATTTTAAATAATAGTGCCGAGTAAGACAACGGTATGCGTGTCCTCTACTGCAATTAGAGCTAACGTATCTCATAAAAATCAAACAAAATCTACATCCACACCCATATTTCGCCAACCTCACCATTCTTCGACCCGCCTTCCCCGCCCCATTCACGCATGGAGCACGCGAAAATTGCATATTGCTGGAGTCATGATTGAAAGTCGGTTCCTGAAACTTTTTAAGTAGGCTTTCGTGAGATAAATTACGCCTGTCTTCAATATTCTGCCATATCAATTTCTTCATCATCACTGTGACTCACCCATGGATAAAACAAACCTGTGTCCATTCGTGCTGCCCTTCTCTGTGTTCGTTCAACATCCTCTGTAAGTCATTTTAGATACGGGTCCCACCCACTTTAGCAATGGGCTAAGATAGGTCATACGAGTGATGCGTAAGCTATATCCTTTATTGACTTACTGCATTTCCTCGCTATTCTACGAATAAACCGAAGCCTGCCACTTGCGTTAAGCATATTCCTACGAAGTGTTCCACCCAGGTATTATATGAGCTGGCCGATTCCAACTGCGACTCACTGATATTAAAATCGTAGGATACTACGTTTTTTTCGTTTTGTGACGCGAACAAAAGCAAGTTGGTGATCTTCGCATCACATTGTTGTCTTCCAAACAGTACTTCATTTTAGATAACTGCCAAAAGTCTGAGGTCACTATTAATATTGTCCGCAAGGTAATTAATATACAACATGAAAACAATAGTCCACCCGAACTCCCGAAGTTACTTCTACATCTGTCGATGACTCTCCCCCAAGATAACGTGCTGCATTCTCCTTACAATAAACATCCTCAATCCAGTCGCAAATCTCGCTAGATAGCCCCTTACATTCGTACCTGTATAATAAACGTAGCCGCCCACTGTGGAAGAGCTGTTCTAGGCGCTTCATTCTGGAACCGCACGACCAATACGCCGCAGGTTCGAATCCTGCCTCGGGCATGGATTTGTGTGATGTCCTTAGGATAGTTAGGTTTAAGTAGTTCTAAGTTCTAGGGGACTGATGACCTCAGAAGTTGAGTCCCAGAGTGCTCAGAGCCATTTCGACTAATAATAGATGCAACAGGAGACGCTAGCGTCGGCGTCTATCAAGAAGTCGATAAAAGTATTCTGTCAGCCCTGATAGTCAGGTCGTTTTGCTTGCTGAGGGCCTGATTAACTGAACTCAGTGCTGGTTCTCAAGCCCCGCTAAGATTATAACCGCTATCTTGGTTGATGAGATCGTCTCTGACACGAATTTCTATGGCCTCTCTAACGACACTGGCAGTGTTTTGAAGTCTGTGCCATAACCCTGGACCGGTAGCACTCCATCACGTGATTATTGGACAAACTCTTGTTGCGATACATCGATACATCAGTCGAGTGTTCCTCTGGCGTTCCCTGCGACGTCGACACTCCGCACATTGACGTGAAATCTGGTTTGCGCGGTCCTTATGCAAGCCGAGGTCATCCTTAAGACTTCCCAATAATGCTCGTATTTTGCTGCGCGGGGAAGGGAGGGTTTTTGCCACATTCTTGTCCAATATGCGCCTTTCTCCGTCTCTTCTTAAGTTTCCATAGATGGTACTGTTGTGCTGGGTCGGAGACCGCACCAGATCTGCGATTCTGGGTACCAGTTTATTTCGGGATACAGTTCTGAGGTGTTCCAGCTCCTGAGGTAGACTCTTTGAGTCTGGCATAGTGCGTGCCACGTGGACCAGCGTTTTTAGTACACCATTAAATGCGAAGTGTGGTGTCAGCTCTCTGGACGCAAATGCACGTCAGTGTGCGTTTTATCTTGTACACACCGTGGCCCAGGCTGCCATCAGCTCTTCCTTTCACCACGACGTCCAGGAATGGTAATCTTCCTCCTGCTTCGGTCTCAGTAATGAATTTGATGTTGGGGTGTATGGACTTCAAATGTGTAAGGAACTCAAGGAGTTTGTCTATTCCGTGTGGCCATATGACGAACGTGCGGAGAAAACACGTGGGTTTCCACTTGGACGCCAAACATTCTACTCTATAGTACTCATATACAAATTGGCTACCAGAGGCGAAAATCTGATGGCCACTGCGACTCCTTCCGTTTGTTCGTAGTATTCTCAATTAAACAGAAAGTACGTGGAGGTCAGGATATGCTTGAAAAGGTCGGTGGTCTTCTCGTCAAATTTCTGACCAATAAGCTCTAGTGACTCTCGTAGTGATGCCCTGGCGAATAACGAAACGACGTCAAAACTCGCCAAAGTATCCTTGTTTTTCACCCTGAAATAGTCGAGGCGTTTTACAAAATCCTCAGAATTACATATTGATGAGTGCTTTTATCCATATAATTGCTTAGTTTTTCGGTCAGGTATTTTTCCAGCAAATATGTAGGTGCGCTAAAGTTGCTGATAATGGAGCGCAACAGCACCCCATCTTTGTGAGCTTTAGGGAGTGCATGAAGTCTTGGCGGTACAAGACCTAGAGATAAGTGGTCCTAGAGATAACAGTTTCTTGGAGACACGCCGTGGTAAATCGGCGTCTTTGAGAAGAGCCTTAATATTGTTCTCCACCTTCTTTGAGGGGTCGGCGTTGATCTCCTCGCAGGAGTCGTCATCTAACAGGCTCTACATCTTCTCAATGTAGTCCTTGTGGGAAAGAACATCAGCATTGCCTCTGTCGGCAGGTAAGACATCAATCACAGGGCGCTCTCTCAGGTCCCGAGTAGCCGCCCGCTCTTTGCTGGTAGTTCTCGTCAGAGAACGCCAGGTTTCACGACTTACTTCTTCCTCTGCTTCAGGCAGTAGTCGCGCCGCAAATTGTTCAACTGTACTGGACCGATGTGCACTTAGAGATGGGAGAAAAGTTATGTCCCTTTTCCAGAACTGAAAGCGCAGCGTCACTCAGCTCCGTGTCAGTCAGATTGACGACAATCTGGCACGGGGCCTACAGTGACGCTTTGTCGGACAGAAATGCGAATTTTGAAATTTGACGCCCTGTGGCCTTTCTGTTGGCGGAAACGGCTGCTACTCATTTAACACCCTCAACCCAAACCCAGGTCCAGGAGTTAAAGCGATTGGCCAGTTGTAAATGTAGGCTAAACAATTGTTCGGAATGGTACTTAAGGCACTCTGTCATGTACCAAAGCAAGGCTGCTCTGCTTCTTAATTCTTTTGGCTGCTGCAGAATCGATGTCATATGTGACATTATCAAAGTTCGGTACAATATTGCTGGGCACGGCATCTCTTCAGGAGTGCAAGAGCATTCGGCAAACGGCATCTTCGTTGTCGCAGCTTGTCGAATTTCTTCATACCGCGATACATCTTCTCGCCGTAAAGGTGTATAATATTATTCTTCGATTTCTAATGGCGTATTTACTGATCGAACAGTCCACGGGTGTACTGTCGATTCATATAGTAAAAAATCCACAATGTTTCGGCGAATGTTCTGTCGAACTGAGCTCCTAAGGGCGCGCGGACGATTAATATCCCTTACCCCCTCAAGCTTGGAGCATCGAAACCGGCTTCCGTTTTTCTCCCAGTAAGACCGTTTGTGTTAATTTTTGGCGACGTAAGGAGTTTCTTCCACCCTCCTTACATCTAGGTCCTGTCAACCTTCCGCTTCAAACGTCGCTAAATTCTTGGGTCTTATGTTTGACTGAAAACTGTGTTGGTCCTCCCACGTTTCCTATCTTTAGGCTCGCTGTTTGCAATCCCTTAACACCCTCCGTGTCCTTAATGGTACCTTCTGGGGAGCGGACCGAGTGGTCCTTCTCCGCCTCTATCGCGCCTTAGTGCGCTCGAAATTGGACTATGGAAGCATAGTCTACTCCTCTGCTCGGCCGTCTATTCTTCGGCGTCTCGACTCTATCCACCACCGTGGATTACGTTTAGTGTCTGAAGCTTTTTACACCAGCCCTGTGGAGAGCCTTTATGCTGAGACTGCTGAACCTCCGCTGTCCAATCGGCGAGCAGTCCTTCTGAGTCGTTATGCTAGCCATCTGTCTGCCATGCCTGCTAATCCAGCCCATGACCTTTTTTTCGACGCCTCCTTTGATGTAGGGTATGCAGGCTGCTCCTCCTCCCTACTACCACCGGGAGTCCGCTTCCGTCAACTGCTCCATTATCTTTCCTTCCGCTTCCCTAAAACCTTCTTGACAACTTGGGGTACAGCACCGCCTTGGCTCCGTCCCCGGATCTGCCTGCTCCGTGAGCGTTGTCGATTTCCCAAGGATGGTACCCCTTCACTTGTTTATCGTTGGGCATTTGCTGCTCTATGTGCACAAATGACGGATGCCACATTTATTTACACCGACGGCTCGAAAACATCGTTAGGTGTAGGTAGTGCCTATATTGTTGGCGACACCCCAAATCACTTTCGGCTTCCCGACCAGTGTTCGGTTTATACTGCGGAGCTTTACGCTGTTCTCCAGGCTGTCCACTACATCCGCCGCCATCAGCGGATACAGTACGTTATCTGCTCAGATTCTCTCAGCTCTCTCCTGAGTCTCCAAGCTCTTTATCCTGTGCACCCTCTGGTCCACCGGATTCAGGACTGTCTGCGCTTGTTCCCCCTGGGGGGCGTCTCAGTGGCGTTCCTCTGGCTCCCGGGACACGTTGGTATCTGTGGAAATGAGGCGGCCGATATTGCAGCCAAGGCTGCAGTCTCTCTTCCTCGGCCAGCTATTCAATCGACTCCTTTCGCCGATCTACGGAGCGTTTTATGGCGACGTGTTGTTCATTTATGGCACACGCATTGGTCGACACTTAACCATAATAAATTGCGGGACGTGAAAGCTCTTCCTTGTGGTTGGACCTCTTCCTCCCGAACGCGTCGTCGGGAGGAGGTAATTTTAACTAGACTCCGGATAGGGCACTGTCTTTTTAGCCATCGACATCTTTTAAGCGGCGATCCTCCACCACTCTGTCCCCACTGCTCTCAGTTGTGGACGGTAAGACACCTTTTAATTGAGTGCCCCTATTTTAATCCGTTACGCTCCCGTCTACAGCTATCGCCTGATATATCGTCGATTTTAGCAGATGACACTCGCTCAGCCGACAGCGTTCTCAAGTTTATTGGTGCCAGTGAAATTTTGGGGACAACCAACCCCTTTCTGTAGTGGATTTTTAAGCCTTCCTTCTGCTTTTAATTCCTCCAATTTTATGACTTTCGTTCCCATTGCTACTGGTTTTCAATTTCGGTTTTTTACTGTTTCCTAAGTCACAGACCGGGCGCTAATGACCATAGCAGTTTTGCGCCCTAAAAACCAAAACAGAAAAAAAACCCTCAAGCTGCTCCGTTCGCATTCCGCTCCCGAGGTCGCACGTGCTCGTTCGCGGAGATCGCCAGATCGTTTTCTTTGCTGAGAGTCCTCTTAATTAAGTCAGTACTGGTTTCCAAGGCTTGCTAAGAGTAAGGCAGCAGTCTCGGTTTATGAGCTCGTCCCTGGTACGCATATTGGAGATGCATCAAGTAAAAACCTTCTTTCGCTTGCCCAATAAAAGATGAGCATTATTAGGAAGTGCCAATGATGATCTCGGCTTGCGGAAGGCCGGCATATACCAGTTCCATGTCAGTATGGTAACACCTGTATTGGACACACAGTGCGCACCGTTGAAGATCGTTGCCGTGAACACCAGAGGAACACTCGACTGATGTATCTCAACAAGTCAGAGGATGAGAGCACTGTTTGTCCGAGAATCATGCGATGGTGGACGACCGAACCTGAATCTTGGCATAGACTTCCAAATACTGAAATAGCGCCGCTAGGGAGGCCATTACAGGGCAGAAACTTTCCTAGATGTAAAGAAAGCTTATAGCAAAATTTGGAAAGATCGCGTTATCGTAAAACTACAAACATTTAATGTCACGGCACAAGAAGAGCAAGTTTTTCCTCCTTACCAGGCGATAAATGTATTTGAGGGGTCTTAAATAACTTTGTCCGAATAGCGGATTGCGAAAAACTTATATTTTCTGTAATTATGTTCTCAATTTATTGTATTACACAGCGAACAACTCATTCTGAAAAATTTAACGTATATATAATTGTAACAGTAGAATAACAGTAGAGACATAATGGAAGAACGCAAATGATGACTATAGATTTTTCATATCGCTAATTACTTTTTCTTACCAGCACGCTGCATTGAATGTCCAGGACACCATGCTTCAGACAAATGTCAATGCCAAGAGGACAAATTCCAGCACGTGCAAACTGCTAAGAACAACACCCTACCCTCTTCAGAGGTTGCAGCGCTTTCCAAAATGCTCTCACAGTTCACAATGCAAAAAAATGGTTCAAGTGGTTGTGAGCACTATGGGACTCAACATATTAGGTCATAAGTCCCCTAGAACTTAGAACTCCTTAAACCTAACTAACATAAGGACATCACACACACCCATGCCCGAGGCAGGATTCGAACCTGCGACCGTAGCAGCCTCGCGGTTCCGGACTGCAGCGCCAGAACCGCACGGCCACCGTGGCCGGCTCACAATGTGCAAGTGCAAACAACATGATTGAGTAATACTAAAATCTATTGAATGTATTATAACTCACAGCAAATTTCCTATTGTGAAAAATGTGGCTTGTGTATTCGTAGATCTCAATAGCAGCGAACAACAAGTGTTTATTATATCACACAAAGAGCTACCTATTTTTAAAAGTGTAACGTCTATAAACGTAGTTCTCAATAGTAACGAACAACCATACATCATCTGTCTGAGTGTAATTTTTTCTTTCTTTTCTCGCCTTTGGCGGCTGGAATTCGTTCATTTATTGTTTTTAACATAATTCTATTTAATTTCGCTTAGTTAGGACATTTGTGCTTTTGTCGCCCTTTGAACTAATACGGTGATTACTACTAGTTTTTCTTTAGTCTATTCCTTATTATGGCTCTGGGAGCTCTCACACTGTGCCATTCTCGTGGTTCTACTGTTCCAGCATAGTCTAGGTGTCTTGTATTTCTTAACCCGTCCGTTTCTTCTAACATTTTACAAGTTTTTTCCTGTATTTTTGTGTGACTGTTGGCACACTGATTTCACCATGTAAGCCGTTATTCTAGTCCACCTAGGGGCTTCGATCATTATTCTGAAACATCGGTGCTGTTCTCCTTGCAGCACTTGTCGGTTTGCCTTGCAAGTTGTTCCCCCTGAAGTTGAACAACCGTATAATAGAACTGGTAATATTGTTGTTTTACAGAGGATAATCATGTTCGGATTCCCATATCAGTGCTGGCCAAAAGTGGGAATAGTGTATGCAATAGTCTTTTATCATTTTTCCCTTTTTTATGTGCGATATGTGTTTTAAAGATCAGCTTGTTGTCCAACATGACTCCAAAATAATTAACCTGATTTGTCTAATTTATATGTGTTCCGTATGTTACTAATCTGTCGCGTAGTTCTGGCCTCTTCCTCGTAAATGTAATTCCTTGTGTTTTTCCGCGTTTAGTTTGACATTCTTAGTTATTGTTTAGCTGTCTTTGCATCCTTGTTATCGCAGCTGCCGTTCTCCTGCTACTTGCAAGTACGGCGATATCGTCTGAAAATTGAGACAATACTGCGTTTGGTATCAGAGGTATGACGCTAACATAGATTATGAACAGTGTCGGCGATAGTACTGAACCTTGAGGGATTTCTTGTTCGAATGATTTTATGCTTGAATGTTGTTTGTCAATTTTTTCAAAGAATTTCCTGTTTGAGAGAAAGTCATCTATGATTCGTCTGTAGGAGTCTGGGATGCAATATAGATCTAGTAGCTTTTCGATAAGGCGATATTTTCAGACTTTATCATAAGCTTTTTCTACATCTGGGAGAGCTGCTGCCGTGGTGTTCATGTTATATGCGATGTTTTGGGATCTGCGTATTTGTTACATATCTGCCCATACTGTGGTATGAAATGAAAACTGTTTTGATCGAATGAACTCATTTTCAATTTCTGGAAGTTGTTGCCTTTGTAGCCGGACGGTGTGGCCGAGCGGTTCTAGACGCCTCAGTCTGGAACCGCGCGATCGCCACGGTCGCAGGTTCGAATCCTGCCTCGGGCATGGATGTGTGAGATGTCCTTAGGTTAGTTAGGTTTAAGTAGTTCTCAGTTCTAGGGGACTGATAACCTCAGATGTTTAGTCCCGTAGTGCTCAGAGCCATTTTGTAGTCTTTGTAGGATTACTCACTCGAAAACTTTGGAGAAGGATGGAAGGAGACTAATAGGTCAATGATTCCGGGGCAGTTTTGAGTTTTTACTCGACATTGGTACTAATACATTTCCAGATTTTTCCATTGCGTCGAGAGATGTTTGGGATGTCTATCGGTTTTCTTGGTAGCCGTTTTAACTGTTTATTTATTTCGCCTTCTGGTCCTAAGGCTCATTTTATATCCAAGTTCCTAATTATTTTTCGGATCAGTCAGGGACGTCAGTAGAGGCGCTTGTTCACTCGGTGTGTTTCTGATGTTTTCCGTTCTTTGCCTTATTCTATTGTCTTCGTCATCTGGGTACATCGATAATATATTGAGCTTCGTAAGCGTCTACAAATATTTCCACTTTAATAACAGGTGCCGGCCGAAGTGGTCGTGCGGTTAAAGGCGCTGCAGTCTGGAACCGCAAGACCGCTACGGTCGCAGGTTCGAATCCTGCCTCGGGCATGGATGTTTGTGTGATGTCCTTAGGTTATTTAGGTTTAACTAGTTCTAAGTTCTAGGGGACTTATGACCTAAGATGTTGAGTCCCATAGTACTCAGAGCCATTTGAACCATTTTTTTTTTTTTTTTTTTTTTTTGCTTTGTTGGAGAAACTTGTCCATTTGTCTTCCCACTTTTCGATTCTCCACTCGACGGCGCGACGGTGTAGTTCTCGAGATAATTGTCGTAATTCGATAACTCCTCTTCGATTATTGGTGATTTATTAACTAAGACATAAAGTCTGTAAATGAGTCCGAAATCATTTTTGGCACTTTATTTTTACAAGTCTGTCTTGATCACAAATATTTCTTACACTTTATTACCGACTTGCTGCCATCATCAGACCTGTTACAATGATAAATATTGTGTAAGCGACAGGTTCAATGAGTTAACGCTAAATCTAACAAGTCTTAGTGATACATAAAACATAACATTATAAAATGTTTATAGTTACGTATAGCAGCCATATAAACTAAAATATTCTGATGTAAATCATCATCATGTGGGTACATGGTACGTGCTGGTAATACTCAGATTGCATCTGGTATTTAGAATAATGCCAGCCGAGGGCACTTTATCTAGAGCGCATATTAAACAAGTGTCACCAATCTTATTATTAAATTGCGGCATGTACAGTCATTAGTTAATTTTTTTTTTAAAATTACCTCCCATGGCAAAAGGAGTGACTGCAAGAAAACGTTACTGATGTGAAATTGGATTCATACTTAAAATACCATAAAAAATATAAATACAAATATAATACAGCCACTAGCCTCACTAGGTAATACATACAACTTGCATAAGCTAGTATAAAAAGTGTAACAGTAAAATATAATATCTAAAAAAATCTTCCAGCCTGATGGTAGATCGATAGTCGATATATTATACCCAGCGTGTGGTCAAAATGGCGACATGTCGTGGTATCCTTGTATTCCTGTGGTGGCGCTTACCGAGGAAGGCCCACTCTCCTCTTCCCCGACGCACGTCAATCCGCTGGAGTGCGCTGCGCTTCTCAAACTAGTAGGTCTCTGAATATATCAAAATAAGCATTTAGACTGAACTCATTCTGTTCATTCAGCAGTAATTCTGGTTGTCGTTTTCTGTGCACTTAAATCTCTATTTCTTCGAGTAGGTTCAGTAATCGTCCCTTTGGCGCGCTACGCTACACTTTCATATTGTCTATGCTTCCGACTAAATATCTTTCTCTGTCTAAATGCGTACCGAAAGCACTCTTTCTGATTATACTTATATTCTCTAAAACGAGTCTGGAAATTCCTTCCTGTCTGACCGGTATGAAAATTGTCGCAGTCTTGGCAGCTGATCTTATAAACACCAGAGCCCCATATATTTATTGCAGTCGTCAACTTTGTGTCGTAGCTTACAACCAATTGTACCTTTATTTTGAATCCAATTTTTATTTTCGTTTTCCTGAAGGTCTGCGCAATTCTGTCGGAAAACGCACCATTGTACGTCATAGCAACACACTTTTTGTCCTCTGGTTCTACTGACTCCTTCCTGTCACATATTTTTGATTTTAGTTTGTAATAAAGTTTCATTACAACACGATCTTTATATCCGTTTGCCTTAGCTACTTATCTAATCACGCTTAATTCTGCCGCCTCGTCATTAGGGGTAAGTGGTAGTTTTAGCATCCTGTTGATCAAACTTCTGAAGCATGCCCATTTATGCTTCTTTGCGTGACAGGATTTCGCATTTGTAATAGTGTCTGTGGCCGTTGCCTTCCTAAATATGCTAATCTTATGTCTTCCATCTCTTTTAGTTAATATTAGATCCAAAAAACTTCTACTTCTTTCTTAAAATTCCACTGCGTATTAAATTATCATACATCTCACCCATTCTTTCCGCCATCTCGCGTATTTCACTTTCGCCACCTTCGTACAGTAGTATATCGTCTACGTATCGTCTATAATAGACAATTTTCTCTCAGACGTCAGGATTTTGTTCAAAAACTTATTTTCTAGCTCATTTACAAATATTTCAGCTAAAACATTCATAAAACCGAAAAGATTCTTGCAGATAATAACATAGTTGAGGTCAAGAGAAATACTGTGAACAAATTTGTCAGATATATGGAAAGTGAAAGAAATATGTATATGTTTAGTCAGGGTGAAATGGTACAACTTGTGGAAGTTTTAGAACTTGTGTTGTCATTTAACTATTACAATGAAATGAACACCCTTAGCTGCTTACAGGCGTTGACATGCAACGGGGACAGATGAAAATGTGTGCCCCGACCGGGACTCGAAACCGGGATCTCCTGCTTACGTGACAGACGCTCTATCCATCTGAGCCACCGAGGACACAGAGCAGAGCGCGACTGCAGGGATTTATCTCTGGCACGCCTCCCGCGAAACCCACATTCTCAACGTATTGTCCCGCACTACATTCGTAGTGCCCCCGCCCCGGTCGGGGCACACATTTTCATCTGTCCCCGTTGACCTATGTCAACGCCTGTAAGAAGCTAAGGGTGTTCATCTCATTGTAATTTCATTCTAACGAGCTGCATGGTCACCGATGGTATCTGTTGTTTCGGACATGTCCGAAAGAACAGATACCATCTTAGTATATATATTGTCATTTAACTATTTTAAATTTAACAATTTTTTTTGTCAGAAAGATGGCCTCGCAATGGGCAACAGTTGGTGTAGTACTTTAGCTGAAATATGTGTAAATGGTAGGACGGCAGTATACCGAAAACGGTAATAAAGTGTAAGAAATCTGTGTGATCAAGACGGACTTGTAAAAATAATTGTTGATTGGCGCTGAAATATGCTGCAACGTACGTTATTCGTCTATGTGCTGTTTCAGTCAATGCCACTATTGCTTCTAAGTTCGTTAATTCTGGTAGGGTTTCTCGGTGATTTGTAAGCGTGATTCGACAAGAATACTGCAGTTCCATCTCATTGTATGTTTGGCCTATCTGTTCTATAATAAATTCCTTAATCTAAATTTTTGCAGATGCACTGAACAGTACACATACGACCTGTGCAAACTACCAAGGGGGGAAGGAAAAGAAAAGTGCGCTAATTGCAAAGGAGCGCACCCAGCCAGTTACTTAGGATGTCCAGAGTACAGAGCTCTAAGGGATAGGCAGAGGGGTAAAAACATCAGTAAAACCCCGAATCACAACAAAAACATACCAGCACCCAGGCCCCCCCCCCCCCTCCCCAGAGAAGACAAAATGGCACTGTGAAAACGCAGGTTTTCGCCTCCACCGCTTATTCCCGTGCACTTGCCGGTGACCCACCAGACCCACCGAACCACCTACCACCACCACAACCCAGCAGTAACCAGGTTTCCCAAGCTGATGAAAGTCCGAGGGAAGTCTGTCCTCCATGCCCCCCACAAACCAGTCCGCGAGAAGCAGACGAGTCTGTTCCAATCCAACAACTCGCGTCGTCCATCCGACTGCTACAGGCACAGATGACCCAGCTAGTAGGTATTCTAGCAACTCTGACGCAGCTCCCTGCCGACCTCAGATCGGCAGCACAGCAGTCGCCTGTGGCAGCGACAGCCTCAGGAAAAACTGTCCCCCACCATGGATAGGAGACTTAATATACAACGTCTCAAAATATGCGCGTTTAACGCAGACAACGTTACTCGCCAACCCATGGAGTTTAGAGAATTCATA
This sequence comes from Schistocerca piceifrons, assembly GCF_021461385.2. Classification (NCBI taxonomy): domain Eukaryota; kingdom Metazoa; phylum Arthropoda; class Insecta; order Orthoptera; family Acrididae; genus Schistocerca; species Schistocerca piceifrons. The sequence continues at coordinate 172,030,255 of NC_060140.1, forward strand.
CAGGAAGGAAACGTTGACATATGCCTAGTGGGAGGAACATTCCTCAAACCAGGACTAAGAGTTTCTGTACCAAACTACAATTGTTACAGAAACTACCGACCCACTCACTGAAGCGGGGTCGCGGTATATGTCAAAAAAGGAATCAGACATCACAAAATATACCCCACCCCCCCAATACAGCAGAAATAGAAACGGCGGCAATCGAAGTGGCCACAGTAACTGGCTCCCTCACAGTCGTTGCAGTGTATCGCCCCCCTTCCCAAAGGCTAGAAGAGGACGACATAGCTGCACTAAGCCGTATTAGAGGCAAACTACTAATAGCAGGGGACCTAAACGCCAAGCACGCGGACTGGAACTCGAGACACCGAAATCAAGCTGGTCAACAACTGCAACGACTCGCGCGCACACACCAGTTACAAATATGGGGCCCAGAGGAATCGACACACTTCCCAAAGAACGGAGGAAGACCGGAGGTCCTCGACATAGCCATCACAAAGAATCTGGTGGGCTTTGTATCCGCGACATCGGTAAACAGAATGTCATCGGACCACAATCCCGTGATTTTTGAGGTCGGTATGGGAGAATGGCTCTCTATCCCACAACGGCATGCGACGTACAAGCGCATCAATAAGGAGCAATTCAGCAACGCTGTAGCAGCTGAACTTGCCCAGACCCCGCCTCCAATTGCAGACAGCAGAACAGGCACTAGACGACCTCACAAGAGTGATCCTACAAGCTGCTGAGGGAGCCACACCGCCTCCTGCGGGGCCCCCCCGCTCCAGGCAACTCCCTCCGCACTTGCTTGCGCAAATACGGCACAAAAACAGGATCGCCAAAGAGTGGAAGCTCACCAGAAACAGGGACACACGGAGGCTACTCAATAGGGTACAGAGAGAGCTGAAAGCAGATCTCAATGAGTATCGCAATCAACAATGGTCGGCAAGGCTCTCAACTCTCAAACTGGAAGACAATAGTTCATGGCAAGCCACCAAACAGTATACGAAAAGACGCGCGAAAATGCCACCACTGCATGGCGAACGCGGACTGCAGTTCAGCCCCATTGACAAAGCTAACGCACTAGCCGACGTGTTCGAAAAACAGTTCAGACCAGCAGAAGTACAGGACAGAGAACACGTCGCAACAGTCCGCCGAGAACTGGCCGTGTTCCTGGAAGCACACGACGAAGATGACTACACGCCACTCTTCAGTACTGAAGACGTGGCGCGCTGCATCAAGTCCCTGCCCACCAGGAAAACCCCGGGTCACGACCAGGTCACAAGCGAATTGCTGAAACTCCTCCCGCCTCTGGCAATCACCCACCTGACCGATATAGTCAACGAACTGACGCGATCACAAAAATTCCCGGCGCAGTGGAATCACGCAGAAGTCAATGCGATCGCGAAACCAGGAAAAGACCCGGTGTTCCCGCAACATTATAGACCAATTAGTCTACAGCCTACCCTAAGTAAACTTTACGAGCGCCTCCTACTAACACCCATACAGGACTATATCACAAGAGAGCAGATTCTGCCGAAATTCCAATTCGGATTTAGGCAAAGACACTCCGTGTGGTGTCACCGCCAGACACCACACTTGCTAGGTGGTAGCCTTTAAATCGGCCGCGGTCCGGTAGTCTACGTCGGACCCGCGTGTCGCCACTGTCAGTGATAGCAGACCGAGCGCCACCACACGGCAGGTCTAGAGAGACGTACTGGCACTCGCCCCAGTTGTACAGCCGACGTTCATAGCAATGGTTCACTGACAAATACGCTCTCATTTGCCGAGACGATAGTTAGCATAGCCTTCAGCTACATTTGCTACGACCTAGCAAGGCGCCGTATTCAATTGATAATTAATATTATGAAGCATGTACCGTAACGAGAGATGGTCTACAATTGTGGATTAAAGTTAAGTATTACAGCAACTGCGTCCATTTTCTAAATTCTCATTTCCTTTCAACTGTTCCAGACCTCACGCCAATCTGCGTGAGCTTAACGCGTGCCTTTCGGCTTCCTCTCGTTGTGACTTGGCTGTCTTGCTAAGTCACAACACTCCGCCTCCCAGCAAATCATGAGGGTGGTTGAAGCAGCCACGGACAGCTTCAACCGAAAGGGCTACTGCGGGCTTGTCTTGTTAGACGTAGCAAAAGCCTTCGACTCAGTCTGGCACACCGGGATACTACACAAGATGTACACCCTAGGCTTCCCCGGAAAGATCGTCAAAATCGTTAAAAACTATCTCTCCGGTGGGACTTTCTCAGATAAGATCGATGGATCCCTGTCGAGCAGGAGAAGAATCAGTGCAGGCGTGCCCCAAGGCTCGGTCCTGGGACCCGTCCTCTACAATGTCTACATTGCTGACATCCCTACGACTCAGCATGTACACACTGCAGAATACGCAGATGACACCGCATTCTTCTCCTGCTCGACAAACAGGAACCTGGTTACAAGGTGTCTGCAAACCGCCCTAAACAGGACGGAAAACTGGACCAAGCAATGGCACATCACAATAAACTCAGACAAGACACAAGCCACGCTGCTCACCAGACGCTATGGGAAATGCCGACCCCCAAGGAGGCCATACCAACTGCTGCGATTGCATGGGCAGAACTTGACATGGAGAAATTCTGCGAAGTACCTCGGTGTCACGCTTGACAGACGCCTGACATGGAAGTGTCACATAGAGGAACTTCGCAGAAAGGCTCACGCCAGGATGCAGATTCTGTACCCTGTATTGAACAGCACCAATTCCCTCGACCCCGCAACAGGAGTAGCGATCTATCGAAGTCTAATTCGACCCATGCTGGAATATGCGTGCCCTGTATGGGGCTGCGTAGCCAGATCGACGATAGATCGCTTACAGAAGGTTCAAAATAGAGCGTTAAGACGGGCCTTACACGTCCCCACGCGCTTCCCCGCGGCAGACCTGCATGAAGCTGCAGACATAGAGCCACTAGCAACACGATTCCGTGCCCTGGCAGAAGCTTTCTACGCCACGGCGCGCAATTCACAAAACGAGCTAATAAACACCCTTGGGCAATATGAACAGCATAGGGACAGATACAAAAGACCGAAGTCGCTACTCCTGCAGTAGCACAAACAGATAAATTAACAACTCTCAAAAATAGCAACTCACAAAAGCACAGCACTAACAACAACACACAAGAAAAGAGGAGGAAATGTCCAAATGCGACAATAACCGCCACCAACAACCCCCTCTAACCGTAGAGGACAAAAAGAGAGAAGAGCCCTGATAAGTTTCCCTTATAAGCGGTCCGTCCAGCTTGTCTTCTAAAAAAATTTAAAAATGTAGCATTTTAGGGTAATTTCATTAGCGTTCCATAAACAAAAGATACAGTCTTGGGCCGTTAGATGCCTGTCGACCATTTAGAGGTGCGAAAACTTTTAACACTCCCTGTAATATGACCATTTTGTTTTGGTGTTACATCTCACGCATTAATAATTTATTTAAAGCTTTCGTATACGATCAAGTACCTTCAGGTGATTGTTGTTTGCCATGAAGTTGAAGACCCTAGTCAGGGTGTTTACACTTTTCGCAAAGTCAAAAGTTGTAGTTGGGCTCTGGGTTTGGGTTTGTAGATGTCTTCGTGTCCATACCTTTTGGTAATGGAGGTGTATATTTTGTTGTGGAACCGCTGTATTTCTTCTTAGGCTTTTTGCGAAGACGAAAGTAGTAGTTGGGCTCTGGGTTTGGGTTTGTAGATGTCTTCGTGTCCATACCATTTGGTAATGGAGGTGTATATTTTGGTGTTGTGGAACCGCTGTATTTCTTCTTGGTAGTCCGGGAAAGTCACCTGGGTTTTGTATGTTGACCGGTCTTGGTGCTGCCGTTGACTGGGTTGTCCTGTTACTGATAGTTTGCGTTTGTGCACTGTAAATTCTGAGGGCATTTTGGAAAGCACTTCTAAACTCTGAAGGAGACGAGGTTCTGATCTTCGCAGTTTGGTCTCTTGTTATCTGACATTTACCTGAAGAGTGGTGTTGTGCACATTTAACGCAGCGTGATGGTAAGGAACAATAATTAGTGGCATGAAAAAATTGTCGGCATCGTGTCCATTAAATTGTTCCCAATATGTTATTCACTGTGTAATATAAAACTGAGAACTGTAATGAAACAAGCTACATTTTTTACAATCGGTTGTTCTCTATGCAATATAATAAATTCAATTGAACACATTATCATTTTAGTTGATTGTGTAATATGATATAATAATATACTGAATGAAGTGACAGATTCCTTGTTCACTGCTATAGACAAATACAATTACGATGTATAACAGGTTTAACTAAACAGTAAAGTGAACAACCAGTTTATTACTTCTGTGTAAGAGCAACCTGTTGTGAAAACTGTAACGAGTATATGGTTCAAATGGCTCTGAGCACTATGGGACTTAACAGCTGAGGTCATCAATCCCCTAGAACTACTTAAACCTAACTAACCTAAGGACATCACACACATCCATGCCCGAGGCAGGATTCGAACCCGTGACCGTAACGGTCGCGTGGTTCCAGACTGAAGCGCCTAGAACCGCTCGGCCACTTTGGTTGGCGTAACAACTGTGGGTCTCAATAGTAGGGTACAACCTAATAACAGAACTACACCCTCAGTGGAAAGTGAACTACCTGTGGTGAAAGCTATAACGAGGTCAGCTGTGGGTGTGTACAGTGGGGAACATGCTAATTGCGGTTCTTAGTTAATATTTGCGGAATAAGCTCATTATTAGACTTGGCCACTGTTTCTATGTTTCGATACAGTGTATCGATACGTGCAACTGTTTCAGTGTTTCGGAACGGCTGTGGTTCACTGTTTCGATACGGTGGTGTTTCATTCCGCCCCTGTCTCGAATAACCGGACCAGATTCGATCTCGAGCCAGACACAGAAACTGTATCGTTGTTTCAAAACAAGATTGTTGCAGTCCACCTGTGCTTGGAATGGACTAATTGTATCGAAACAGTGATGTTCCATTCCGCTCTGTGTCGGACGAGATTCGGGCTCGGCACAGGTACTGAAACACAATATACCACTTCGTGAAACACTTTCAAGAGTGTCGAAATCTTTTTGACAAGCAATAGCATGAAGCTTAAGATATCCGAAAATAAAGCTTCGTTTCTAGCTGACCGTCCTATCCCGAAATGGCGTAACATCTGCTTTATAAACACTAACCAAACAATAAAACAATGCATACTTCTCACATTCAAAATAATAAATACGTGAAAATCATTCAGTTAAATTACACTTTTTTTATAACATACGCTTCTCTGTTCATGTACAGTAATCATATTAAGAAACGCAAGTAAGCCTAAAACATTGTGAATAAAGAAAAGGCGTAGAGTGACAGTTATTAGACATATATACAAATTTGATGTAGGTATAATTGCAAGCAATCTGTTTGACATATCACTGATAGTGTAATGGTGAACGGGAAGGGCTGGGAAGCATGGTGAATTTATAGTAACGGTTCGAAACACCTTGAAAGACAAAATTTTTTTCTGTTATATTTTGTTATTTATTCGAATTATTTGGCATGATTTGTAAGGCTATAGTCACTGTGCCTATTATCCACAATGATTCCCTTTGTGTGAATGGAAATTAGCAGGATGGATATATTACCCATACTAACCGAATGTGGGAATCCCAGTAGCATATCCGTTGTTTCTGCAGTTTGCTCCCACCTCCAGTTCCGTTCGTAGTGGTTCTTCTGTCTTCAGCTATGGCTGTCCTCAGCCAATTGAAAAGTATGAAAGTCACACGACACGAAAGCAGCGCATTTGCTGCAGGAAATACGAAACTGCCAAGACGCCTAAGTGATAAGTTTCACACTTCCTGCGATATGATTAGCGCTCTCGCATCTCATTCGTGTTTATATGGACATACTTATACAGTAGACATTCAAGATGATAAAATGTGTGGGTCTATTAAATTACAGAACACAAACTGTTTCACTGTTTCGATACAACGTATCGAAACATTACATTGTACTGCTTCATTTGTTTCGAAACGGTTACGTGTTTCAGTTTGCCCATCTCTACTCATTATGGTTCTTACGTTATTGAATTGCAAAGTGAACTCCCTAGATTTACGATTCCTTCTACTGCGTAGCGTAATACCTAACATAATGTACGTAACGCATTTTAACAGACTTCTCCATTCTAAAGGACGAGATATTAATAACAAAACATGGTATAAAATGCGAACATGGTTGTTTAAAAGTCTTCAAATACCTTTTCCGCGTGCGAGAGAGAAAAAACTTGCTCTTCTTGTGGCGTGGCATCATTTGTTAAGCTGGTACTCTGAGGCCACTAACTGAGTGCAAAATACTGATTTCGACAAATGACGATGAATGGGTAGATCAGTGTTCAACAGTTTCCTAAATAAAGTTACAACTATATTTTAATCTTGTAGTTGACGAAAGTGTTCACTGTAATGAAGAATGTTCTTTCAAGGAATATTAAGTACCTTCTGTTAGCTATTTTACAGTGGTTTTGCAGTTTATGTAGCAGTAGATATAAATGTAAGTGATCAATGATACCAACTCATCTTGATTTAAGGTCAGACTCACTGTTACAGTAAGTGAACAATGTTTGCGCTCAAGCCGAATAGCTTCTCGTTAGTTGTCAATCCGGACGCTTTTGAGACATATTTTGAAAAGATTGATTGCTTCTTTTTAGCTAGCAACTTCACTCGGAATTAAACAACTGCATTCAATATATACATTTAACTGAGAAGTATTACAACTTTTTATTGATATTTTTCTCTTGTTTTGTTAATGTTATACACCGAAACCTATCTAGAGTAATGTCTTTTTTCTTACACATTTTACTGATGCATCGACAACTGCAGATTCAGAAGATAGGAGAACTGGTGTGATTACACAAACAACTGACCCTGAACTTAACATGTGAAGCCACACAGGCTAAATTTCTCACAATTTGTATTTTAAAGCAGTTATTACTGAAAATATCCATTATCATTTAGTATTACGCCACAAGAGGAGGCGAAAAAAGTATTTAATGGATTTTAAATAATTTAAATAATAAAACGTGCATGGTGTATTACACCGTAACAAGTATTACTTTTCTAGAGTAAAACGACGATATGCGTGCCCTGCATTGAAATAAGCGCAGACGTATCTCTTATAAAACAAACTAAATCTGCATCTACGCCCATACTCTGCCAACCACTGCGAAGTACATGGAATGGGATACGTCCCGTTGCACCGCCCCAGCTCACCGACCCCCCTTCCCCTCCCCATTTACGTATGGAGCACGTGAAAATTGATTGCTTAAGTACCCCCCTGCGTGCTGTAATTAATCTAACCTCGTCCTCACGATCTCCATGCGAGTGATACGGACGGGGTTGTTGTATATTGCTGGAGTCATCATTAAAAGTCGGTTCTTGAAACTTTCTAAGTAGGCTTTCGTGAGATAAATTACGCCTGTCTTCAATATTCTGCCATTTCAATTTCTTCATCATCACTGTGACACTCGCCCAAGGATCAAACAAACCTGTGTCCATTCGTGCTGCCCTTCTCTGTGTACGTTCAACATCCTCTGTAAGTCATTTTTGATACGGGTCCCACCCACTTGAGCAATGTGCTAAGATAGGTCATACGAGTGATGCGTAAGCTATATCCTTTATAGACTTACTGCATTTCCTCGCTATTCTACGAATAAACCGAAGCCTGCCACTTGCGTTAAGGATATTCCTACAAAGTGTTACACCCACGTATTATATGAGCTGGCCGATTCCAACTGAGACTCACTGATATTAAAATCGTAGGATACTACGTTTTTTTCGTTTTGTGAAGCGAACAATTTTACATTTCTGAACTTTTAAAGCAAGTTGGAGATCTTCGCATCACATCGTTGTCTTCCAAACAGTACTTCATTTTAGATAACTGCCAAAAGTCTGAGGTCACTATTAATATTGTCCGCAAGGTCATTAATATACAACATGAAAACAATAGTCCACCCGAACTCCCGAAGTTACTTCTACATCTGTCGATGACTCTCCCCCAAGATAACATGCTGCCTTCTCCTTACAATAAACATCCTCAATCCAGTCGCAAATCTCGCTAGATAGCCCATTACATTCGTACCTGTGGCAGAGCGGTTGTAGGCGCTTGATTCTGGAACCGCGCGACCAGTACGGTCGCAGGTTCGAATCCTGCCTCGGCCATGGATGTGTGTGACGTCATTAGGATAGTTAGGTTTAAGTAGTTCTAAGGTCGGGGGGACTGATGACCTCAGATGTTTAGTCCCATAGTGCTCAGAGCCATTTGAACCATTTTTGAATAAACAAAGATGTGATGCTGAGGCAAATGCTTTTCTTAGATTGAGAAATATTACATCTGTTTTCATTGATCCAAGGCATTAAGTATGACAGTCACAAAAAGTGTGAATTGGGTTCATGGTGATCGCTGTCGAGTCCAAGCTGGTTGGCACGAAAAGGCCATTCCGTTCGAGATACCTCATTATGTTTGAGTTCTGTGCACAAGCCCACAAAAATACTTCAACTATCGGTAACATTTAGCTACGTTATTAGAAAAATCATTTCTTATTCTATGTCACGATGGTAATCGTGGTATTCAGTTTGATGAGAATTACTCCACCCTGACTGCAGTGAAACTGGCGGTCAGAGCCAAATACGATATTATTAGTGTCTTCAGAAGTCTTTCAGGTGGAAGTGTGGAGAGGTGTCCGATCTATAGACTAGTCAGAAGTCCACGTGTCACTCGCATCAGTTCGAATTAAAGGGGGGGGGGGTGAGGGGTTATAGATACCCCCCTTCTCCCTAGAGGTGAAATTAGTTAAAATCAGACGGTCTTTTTTGTAATCTACGCCTAAGTTAACTACGCAAATTTTTAGAGCCCTGATCCTAGGATTTAGTCGTTTACTCCCGCATTCCCCATATCATCTTACTTTGCGTGCCCGGGAGAATATACTACCTCTATCAGTGTCTTGTGCTCCTGATCCTGTTCGACCTGTGCCCGCCAAATATTAAAGGGGCTTCCACATCCGCCACAGAAGCGCACAATCTGCTTTGCCCTCATTGTTATCATTGCTACAATTGATAGACTGCTCGCCTAGAATTCAGTAGCGTATCGAAATAGTTTGTCGGCCAGTTTTGTGCGACATGAAGCGAGTTTCAAAAACAAGATCTTTGTTCTCTAAAACACAGCAGACAATAAGTCAGTGGCTCCTTGAGTGTTATGGGACAAGTGTTTTCTGCATGTCTATCCTTTTAGCAGGATGTCTCTGGGACGACGGCCGTTTACTATCGTGACAAAAAATAAAAACACCTACAGCCGTCCTTATGATTTTATTTTATTTTGTCACTACCAGTTTCGACGCTTCATTGTGTCATCTTCAGTTCAGGTCATGTTCCTTCTTTTTACTTCATTGTGTGGTATTGTTTCCTTCCATTCATCACCTTTTACAGTTGTTTTGTCTTAAAGTAAGTTATTTCAAGGTTTTGCATTTAATGCATGTCCAACTGTCAAATAAAATTCGGGAATAGTATTTAAAGAAGTTTTAATAGATAGTATAATTGTAGAATGTATTGAGTGGAAATTCGTGATGGTACAGTTTAGATATGTTGCAATGGATGTACCTGTTCTTTCTGTCAAATCTTCGGTGTAAATTCATTTGCAGAGTCTTGCCTTTGTTCTCATAATTTTAATCTGTTCCTATGTAACTTGACCGATAAGTTGATAATGCTATCTTTAATGTTTTATGCATACAGGCCTGAAGACGACGCAATGAAGGGTCGAAACTGGTAGCGACAAAATAAAATCAAATCAAATCATAAGGACGGCTGTAGGTGTTTTTATTTTTTGTCACAAGTGTTTCTTTGTTCCCTTCTTACTTAATTTCGGATTAAAGGATATTAAAGTAACATTACTTAAGAATATATGCCAAAATAGCATAATTATCTTTCTTTGAATTTTTCCGAACGTCTAAATGACAGTGCATCGTTTAGCGTGACGTGTGTATGCTTTATCTTTCTTTGAATTTGTCCGAACTTCTAAATGACAGAGAATCGTTTGTGTGACGTGTGTATGCTTTTTTTGTTACATAACCGTCACACGTAGAGCTGCACATACTTAGGTAAAACAGATTTATCTTTCATGAACGTTTCCATTCTTCTGATAATTTCCTTTTCTTCCATGTCAGATCTGGAAGTTTTGTGGGCCACTTGCGTCTATTTACCCATATTTCCATATGACATCTGGGAATGTTATGGCCATGTCACAGTACAACAAAGCACGTCAACTTTTACATTCACTTTCGTGACCTCGAATCTTTACAGAATCAAACTGCCATGTATAAAACAGCTTCAGACGTTAGATTACTTTACAAATGAGTTAATTTGTTAAATATTTGACATTAAGCATGTAAGCGAAAAAAACTTAGAAAATGTTTGAAACTGCGCTTGAAGTTTGATGGAAGTCGGTAAGCGCTCTCATTATGAAACAGTGGGTGACATTAGTGTGAGTAATTTGCGCCTTATTGTAAGCAGTAGCAGATTTGCAACACATCTAAATATTTATGAAGTTATCTCTCCTGAACTATATATTGCCCAATGGTACAATTTTTCAGTTACATTGAATTGTATATGTGGATAGTTTCTACAAACTGTGTTGCGCAGGGTGTCGGTACTGAAGGAGGACTACATTAACACGAGATTTCTAGTGCTGAAGTCTTACTGCATGAAGACCGAAACGTACTAAGCGATAAACTTTCCTTTCATCATTTTGTGGGGACTGGCGGTGAGGAAAACTTTCATAAAAATTTGAATTTAAGTGCAATGTTTGTTAGAATTCGTTGAGGAAACTGTGCGAATAAAGTCCGGGTATATGCGTACCGTCGGTAATGCCGCCACAAGACAACCGTACACTTAAGAGTCAAAATGTTATTACCGCCTGCTTAATAGATTGTTTGCCGTCTTTGGAACGAAATACATCACTGATCCTCAGTATCAGGGATGACAGTTCGTTGGTAGGTTTGTGAAGGTATGTGACGTTATATGTCTACCCACAGGTCATGAAATTCGGGTAACTAATGGGCTGCTGACTCGCGTACGCGGTGACGGCGCCCGATAGCGACCGAGATGGGTTCCATAGGGCATACATCAGGCGAATTTGGTAGGTGAGGCATCAATATGAGTTCAACATAATGCTCCACAAACCACTGTATCAGGTTCTGGCTCAGAGACACGGACAATTATATCGTTGAAAAATGACGTCGCCGTAGAAATGCAGGTGGTTCGCAGCTGTCTTCGATTACCAGCACAGGTCCCTTGCAAGCACAGGAGAATGTCTCCCATATCATAATACTGTTCCCACCAGCCTGCGCTCGTGGCGCGCTGCTCATTTCGAGCCACTGTTCACCTCGATGACGGTGTTTGCGCTGACGACCGTCGACCTAGTATAGAAAATGTGATTCACCCGAAGAGCCGAGCACAACTGTACTCTTTCGTGCTAAAATGTAGACTTTCACGGCTGGAAATATCATGACCATTATAGTTATCCGGGCTGTTATGTCGTAGTCGGTTGATGAATTCTGTGTAAATTTCCAACGTTTCGTCCCCGACTGCGGGAGACAGCTTCAAGGGGTCCGTAGCTCGGAGGAAGGTCCAACACACCCACTGGCTCGCTACTGACTGCCGCTATATTCCGTGTCCGCGCGCTCCCGCGCCGCGGCGTGACGTCACGTGTTTTGAAAACGTCAGTGCCAACTGGCCGGTGTCCGTCGCCGTCGATCGCCGTTGCCATCACCCAGTAGTGGACGGGTGATACACATCTTCTTTAACACCGGCATCCGTGTACTGTTTGATTTCACGCCCTCCTTCTTTCGATTGAAATTATTGGGGTGTTTAGCGATTTCGATTGCCTCCCTGTAGAGCCTTTCGTAATATCCGCTTGTGGCCGCTAGTACTTGCGTCTCCTCGAAACGAATATTGTGGTTCCCTGGATGGAAAGCATGCTCCGCAACAACTGATCGTTCCGTTTCTCCTCTTCTACAATTTCCCTTGTGCTCTTCCAAACGTCTCGAAACAGTTCTTTTAGTGGTACCCACATAAACATCACCACAGCTGCATGGGATCCTATACACTCCAGCTTTTTCCAATGGTTTGCGAGCGTCCTTGGCAGGCTTAAGGTATTCCTGTATCTTCATGGTGGGCTTGTAAATTACGGTACTGACGTTTTCAAAACACGTGACGTCACGCCGCGGCGCGGGAGCGCGCGGACACGGCATTCAGTAGCGAGCCTGTGGGTGTGTTGGACCTTCCATCGGGCTACGGACCCCCTTGAAGATGTCTCCCGCAGTCGGAGACGAAACGTTGGGAATTGACACAGAATTCATCAACCGATCACGGCATAACAGCCCGGATAACTATAATGGACATGTACTCTTTCGGCAGAGATGCCACAGATAACCATCTATCCTGCTTTACAGAGCAGACAAGCCTCCGAACCCCATGTTCTGTGAAGTCATGGACGTCCAACCATTTAAGGCCTAGTGGTAGTTAACACTGTCCTACGTGTTTCCGTAGATGCTCACAACAGTAGCACGTGAACGTTTCACCAGCTTCTTCGTTTTCAAGATACTCGTTCACAGGCTCTGCGTAATAATAATCTGCCATTTGTCAAAGTCGTTTATCTTAATGGATTTCCGCAGCACTTATCTTCGCTAGGGTGGTCCCCTGTCTGTGTTTGCTCCGTTTACATTCTTTTGGTACCGCACCGGGTGCCCGATCGCCACCAGACGGCACCAGACGTCGCGGTGGGCAGTGGTCATAAAGTTTTGTCTCATCAGTGTACAGTATCTACCTGGAACACTTGTACTACTCTGTTAAGCCAGCGATTGTGGTAGGGGCAGTGCCTTTGATTAGTAATCAAAATGTCCTCGGTCACGCATTCGAATCCCACCAGTGCTTAAATTTTTATTAATAATAAGCACTGGCGGCCGAAGACTTCCAGTATAAGAACTCACCCTCGTTTTGCCAACAATCTTGTCAAAGATCGCGGAGGAGCGGACTCATGACCCTCTCTTGTCCTTGGGGTGGCAAACTGCCCCTCAAGGCGGAAGAATCAGGAGTGATCCAACGGCATGAGGATGCAGAAGGCAATGGAAACCACAGCATTAAAGACACTTAATATGTATCCACAGGACATGTGGCCTTTAATTGAAAAGTGTCACGATCTCTCCATTGGCAAAAGATTCCGGAATAGTCCTCCATTCGGATCTGCTTTATGGGACTGCCAAGGGGGAGGTGAGCAAGAGGAAAGGATTCAATTATCAAGGAAAGGATAGTGTTCTACGAATCGGGACGTGGAATGTCAGAAGCTTGAACGTGGTAGGGAAACTAGAAAATCTGAGATGGGAAATGCAAAGGCTCAATCTAGATATATTTGGGGTCAGTGAAGTGAAGTGGAAGGAAGACAAGAATTTCTGGTCAGATAAGTATAGGGTAAAATCAACGGCAGCAGAAAATGGTGTAACTGGAGTAGGACTCGTTATGAATAGTAAGGTAGGGCAGAGAGTGTGTTACTGACAACAATTCAGTGATAGGGTTGTTCTTATCAGAATTGACAGCAAACCGACACTGACAACGATAGTTCAGCTATATATGCCGCCGTCGCAAGCTGAAGATAAAGAGACTAAGTATATGAGAATATTGAAAAGGCAATACACTACAAAAAGGGAGACGAAAATCTAATAGTCATAGGAGACCGGAATGCAATTATAGGGGAAGGAGTAGAAGAAAAACTTACAAGGAAATATGGGCTTGGGACAAGGAATGTGAGAGGAGAAAGCTAGTAATAGCGAATACTCAGTTCAAGAATCACAACAGAACGAGGTATACTTGGAAAAGTCCAGGTGGTACGGGAAGATTTCAGTTAGATTACATCATGGTCAGATAGAGATTGTAAGGCGTACCCTGGTGCAGATATAGAGACTCAGATAGTACTGATGAATTGTAGGTAGGAATTTAAGACTTTAGTCAGGAAGAATCAATACGCCAAGATGTGGGAAACAGAAGTAATAAGGAATGACGAGATACGCTTGAAGTTCTCTAACGCTATAGATACAGCAAAAAGGAATAGCTCAGTAGCCAGTACAGTCGAAGAGGAATGGGCATTTCAAAAAATGGCCATCACAGAAGTCGGAAGGTAAAGCATAGGTACAAAGAAGGTAACTGCGAAGAAACAATGGGTAACAGAAGAAATACTTCAATTGATCGATGAAAGGAGGAAGTACAAAAATGTTCATGGAAACTCAGGAATACAGAAATACAAGTCGCTGAGGAATGAAGAATGAAATAAATAGGAAGGGCAGGAAGCTAAGACGAAATGGATGCATGAAAAATGTGAAGAAATCGAAAAAGAAATGATTGGCAGAAGGACAGACTCAGCATACATGAAAGTCAAAACAATCTCCGGCGACATTAAAAGCAAAGGTGGTAAAAATTAAGAGTGCTATATGCAGGGGAGAGAGCATATATGTGGAAAGAGTACATTGAAAGCGTCTATGAGGGAGAAGATTTGTATGATGTGATAAAAGAGGAAATAGGAGTCGATTTAGGAGATCCAGTACTATAAGCAGAATTTAAAAGAGCTCTGGAGGACTTAACATGAAATAAGGTAGAAGGGATATATAACATTCCCTCAGAATTTCTAAAATCTTTTGAGGAAGTGGCAACAAAACGACTATTCACGTCGGTGTGTAGAATGAATGAGTCTGGAGACATACCATCTGACTTTCGGAAAAATATCGTCCAGACGATTCTGAAGACTGCAAGAGCTGACAAGTGCGAGAATTATCGCACAATCAATTTAACAGCTCATACATCCAAGTTGCTGACAAGAATAATATACAGAAGAATGGAGAAGAAAGTTGAGGATGTGCTAGGTGACGATCAGCTTGGCTTCAGAAAAGGTAAAGGCACGAGAGAGGTAATTCTGACGTTGCGGTTGATAATGGAAGCAAGACTAAAGAAAAATCAAGACACTTCCATAGGATCTGTCGACCTGAAAAAATCCTTCGACGATGTAAAATGGTGCAAGATGTTCGAAATTCTGAGAAAAATAGGGATAAGGTACAGGGAGAGACGAGTAATATTAAATATGTACATGAGCCAAGAGGGAATAAGAAGAGAGAGAGACGGGTAATATACAACATGTACAAGAGCCAGGAGGGAATAATAGCAGTGGACGACCACGAACAATGTGGTCTTTCCCGCTACTGTTCAGTCTGTTCATCGAAGAAGAAATGATGGAAATAAAATAGATGTTCAGGAGTGGAATTAAAATTCAAGGTGAAAGGATGTCAATGACACGATTCGCTGATGACATTGCTATCCTGAGTGAAAGTGAAGAAGAATTACGTGATCTGCTGAACGGAATGAACAGTCTAATGACGACAGAATATGGATTGAGAGTAAATCGAAGAAAGACGAAGATAATGAGAAGTTGCAGTAACGAAAACAGGGAGAAACTTAACATCAGCGTTGATGGTCAGTAAAATAAGCAATCACGGACATAGCAAGGAGGACAACAAAACCAGACTAGCAATGGCAAAAAGTGCATTCCTGGCCAAGTGAAGTCTACTAGAATCAAACACAGGCCTTAATTTGAGGAACAAATTTCTGAGAACGTATGTCTGGAGTGCAGTATAGTATGGTAGTGAAACATGGACTGTGGGAAAACCGAAACAGAGGAGTATCGAAGCATTTGAGATGTGGTGCTACAGACGAATGTTAGATTGATTGATAAGCTAAGGAATGAGGAGGTTTTGCGCAGAATCAGAAGGAAAGGAATATGGGAAAACACTGATAAGGAGAAGGGACAGGATGATAGGATATCTTTTAAGGCGTGATGGAGTGACTTCCATGGTACTAGAGGGAACTGCAGAGGGCAAAAACTGTAAAGGAAGACTGAGTTTTATTGCGTATACGTCCACGTTGTGCACATCAGTTTTACGGAATTGAAGTTCCTTTCAATACCCATTCCTCCCTAACGAAGCATTTGCGGACCTATGTTCATATAACATTTTTTGTTCAGAATTACTTATACGATCACGGTGTAAAATATTGACCTTTCCTTTCCAAACACCCTGTATAGGGGTTACCGACCGCAGCGTGGTATCCTGCCTGTTTACGTGTCTGTATTTTAATATGCATGCCTATACCAGTTTCTTTGGCGCTTCAGTGTATTCCCGTGGTGCAACGACTGTTTCATTAAATTTCGGGCGTGCGGACGCAAAATGAAGCTTCTTCTCATATTTTGGCTGCATATTGTTCGGTTTGGATAACTCATGGAATCCGGCGCTTTCTGTAGAAAACTTGCAAAACACGTCACGTCACTGCAGCTCGGAGGGTTATGTCGACAGTCCAGCGTGGACAGACTGCGCCGCCGCAGACATAATTCGTTCAAATCGTTCTTCTAAGGCGCAGATCAACGTCTTTGGTGCCTATGTATCTATGGCCTCAGGCGCAGTGGTGAGGTCTACGAGTTTAAATGGATGGAGTGTGTGGTAGCTTTAAATCGGCCGCGGTCCATTAGTTCATGTCGGACCCGCGTGTCGCCACTGTTAGTGATCGCAGACCGAGCGCCACTACACGGCAGGTATCGAGAGACGGACTAGCACTCGCCCCAGTTGTACGGACGACTTTGCTAGCGACTACACTGACGAAGCCTCGCTCCTTTGCCGAGCAGATAGTTAGAATAGCCTTCAGCTAAGTCCATGGCTACGACCTAGCAAGGCGCCATTAGCCTTACATAGCAATTGATACTTATCGTATAAAGCATGTCTCATCAAGAACGATGTATACAACAAGGATGGATTAAAGTTAAGTATTCCAAAAGCTACGTACTTTTCTTTATAGCATTCATTACGTATCCTGTTTCAGACCTGACGCCATCCTACGTGTGTTTATAGCGTGCATTGCGGTCCCCTCAAATCACACTGTGTCGGCACTTCTGTCGGCACATCAGAGTGAGTGCTGGATCGTCAGCCTTTTGGTTCACTCTGAAGACGGCTGAACTACATGAACCGAAATTTTAGAAGAAGAAGAAGCTGAATTTATGTTTCTGCACACCCGAAATTTAAAGAAGTAGAGGAAGGAGTAGTTATCTCGGCATCTTGCACACGTTATAAAAGCGGCATTTTTACAATTACATGGTTGTTTAAAGTTTCTACAAAAAGACAAACTTTGTTTACATTGATAAAACGGTCTGTGTCACAAGTAACGCATCATTTGCCAAATACTGACGAGGGTAGCCGGTAATGTACAGTGGAACGTATTTCGATGCAGTCTTCTCGGGATGCAATGTCTTTCTCTCTCTCGACGAGATAGCAACAGTTTTGAAGCTTCTTGATCAAATTCCTTACTTAATCATTAAAATATACTTCACAGTGTTCCATCAGTTGCCGAGGGCTGCTTGAAGATAAAACTGAAACTAACGGAATTCGAAGTTCTTAACGCTTTGATTTCTGTACATTCTTGGAAAGTTGTTTTCAGGGTCATCGAGGTCGTTGTAAGTAGAGGAAAGGTGCCTATTATGCGATAGTTCCCTAATATGAGACACCCCAACTGTGCTCATGTTATGGGCTGCACTCTAGTGGAGAGTTTCTTAAACACGTCTGTTGCGTGCCAGACGACGTCACAGCGAGTAGGACGCCATAGTTGAGCCGGACACAGTATGTAGAGGTTGCAAAGACCTTGTAAAAAATAACTAGACTCACTGATGGCGCTGCAGTCACGGGACAATTTGAACCTTCGGCTGGACGCCATTATAGTGGTTGTAGTCTGATGTGTTGTGTAGTATTGTTGTTTATGAAGATCCTGATTCAACGTTGTATATTTGTTGGGGCGTACATACAGTATTTGTTACTCGTAATTCTACTGTCTGTACATTCCAATCAAAAGAAGTACAATGGTGAAGAGTTACGCAGCGATTAATTGTACAAATAAATTCGAGAAAGGAACGAATAATACATTTCACAGGTATGTGAATATTTTAAGTTGTTTCGTATGTCAGTGCACTTGCTTAATAAATGTTTTTGTAACACGGTATTAGCATAATGTCTGTGCATCTATTTGCAGGTTTCCTTTCTCAAAACCACAGCTGTTACAAAAATGGTTACACGCTGTCAGGAGGCAAGATTTCCGACCGACAGAATACCATTTTATATGTTCTGATCATTTTGAAGAAAGTTGGCTGATCGGTAGTGTTTTCATGGTCTAGGTTAGGTTGAAACTTGATAATTTGGTCGTGTGTTACCAAAGCACTATGCCATATGTAACGCACTTCCTGTCATAAAATCTAAAGCAAGGTAGCATCAGAAAATATCTATTAATATAGTGGGCAAATCTTTGAGTATTTTGATGCATTTTGCGTACATCTATCGTAAATGAACTACGAAAAATGCTAGGGGTCCAGTACATAAGTTTTAGCTACGGCTGTTTCCATGTAGTACGTAAGATAAATTCATTAACAGTGACTAGTTGCTGTTTGTTCATAAATTAAAAAGTATATTGTAGTAAAGCATTTAAATGAGGCATTATGTTTGCGACCTAACTCAAGGGAAGGCATTTTATAACCAAAAGCGATGTATAAACATTCGAACTCCGCGCCTCAGTTCACCACTCTAATGGCCGCCGCCCAGCTATGCAATTTGTCCGCTCTTCACAGTCGACCACTCGTGCGGTTGTGGGGGCCTGAGAGGTTGATACAAAATTTCTTATTTGGAATTTTTGCGATACCGGCGTTAAGACAATATTTCAGCTTAAAGGTGAGCAGATATTACTGTACGCTTTTATTGTTGTTATTTGTGACGATATTGCCTATAATTTTTGACAATGAAGTTCACTTTCCAACGAACGTTGTTGGCAAGTGCGTGATTCTTTGTGTAAGGTGGCGACATTCCTAACAAGCGATAGTGTGGGGATCCAAATACGCGACAGTGTCGCATATTACGATACTTTTCGAATATTGGGGGAACTCGTTCTCTCACGATTTGTTGTATGTAATTTACGCAATAGTATCATGAGATAACAATATTTTATCATTTATTGTAGTAAAATTTTGGCAACTGCGTTTATTTTAATTCGATTAAATTATCATAAACAGGGATTGCTTTGACTAATCTTATGATCAGAAATTTGAATGTTTTCTGGAACTTTCTTTCAAGGCAGTATTTTGCTCAGAAGTTGATCACTATTACTCCGTTCATTGTACTTATAAAAAATAATCTAACAAATAAAGTCATGGAAGTTGAAGTCCTTTAAGAAGTATATCTGATAATTTTACTTATTCTTTGTAGATGGCATTGGCACTTAAAAGGAAAACGTGGGATAAAGACGCCATGGTTCGTGCCATTACATGTGTGAGAAATGGCGAGATGGAGTACTTAAAAGCCTCAAAAGTTTTTTCTGTACGAAAACGTAGTTTGGAAAGGTATGTGAAGGATAAAACTCGTACACCCGAGAAGCTCGTTGGTGTTATTCTTGGCAGAAGGCCAGTTCTCTCATCTCAACTGGAAGATGAACTAGTGAAATACTGCCTTGCAATGGAAGAGCGATTTTACGCTCTTAAATGTAAGGACATACGAAGCATGGCCTTACAGCTTAGCTGTCAGGAATAGCCTCAAGAATCCCTTCAATTCAGAAAAGGCTTCAGCAGGAAAGAAATGGCTCCGAAATTTCCTTAAGAGACATCCCATTTTATCAATGAGAACTCCTCAGGGTCTTGCAGCAGCAAGAGTGAAAGCTTTCACTCCAGAAAATGTGGAGAGATTTTTTTATATTTACGAATCTGTACTGTCTAAAGTGAACCATAACCCGCATCGAGTCTTCAATGTTGACGAAACTGGGGTGACGTCTGTGCAGCACAAACACAGCAAGGTTATTGATGTGTTGGCAAATGTGCCAACACCTTGTAGATAGAGGAGGCCGAAATGCACGCTATCTAACGCAGACGGGCGTGAATTCTGGAACAGGATAAGTAGTGAATGGTAGCAAGAAAAGTACGTTGCTATGGGAATACTTAACTTTTATATAGTCCTTTGGTTTACAACGTTCTTGATGAGACATTTCATACGATAACTATCAAACTATGTAAGGCTAATGGCGCCTTGCTAGATCGTAGCCATGGACTTAACTGAAGGCTATTCTAACTGTCTCTCGGCAAATGAGAGAAAGGCTTCGTCACTGTAGTCGCTAGCAAAGTCGTCGTACAACTGGGGCGAGTGCTCGTCCGTATCTCGAGACCTGCCTTGTGGTGGCGCTCGGTCTGCGATCACACAGTGGCGACACGCGGGTCCGACATGTACTAAATGGACCGCGGCCGATTTAAGCTACCACCTAGCAAGTGTGGTGTCTGGCGGGGACACCACAGTTATTGCTATGAAAGGGAAGAGACAAGTTGCTGCCTTGACTTCAGCAGAAAGGGGAAATCTCATCACAGTTGTAACGTGTAAGAACGCAGCTGGCACTTATGTTCCACCACTAATCGTCTTCTCAAGGAAGAAAATGAAGCAGGAATCGATGGACGGTGCACCTGCAGGATCAATATCAGCTTGTCATCCAAGTGGCTAGATACAAACTCAAATTTTTACTCAGTGGTTCGATCATTTTGTGAGTCATGTAAAGCCATCTTCAAATGACCCTGTCATTTTGTTTCTTGATGGGCATTATTCCCACACAAAGAATCTCGATGTTTTAGATAAAGCACGTGAAAATAATGTTTATATTGTATGTTTGCCACCTCACTCAACGCATAAAATGCAGCCACTTGACGTCGGATTTATGGGGCCTTTGAAAACCTGCTATGCCCAAGAGATAGAAACGTGCTTGGCAAGTAACCCAGGTCGTATTATAACCCCATTATTAGTAGCCAGGTTATTTGGGACACCTTACAACCGAGCAGCAACAATGGAAGCATCTGTGAATGTCTTCAGAAAAACATGTCTCATCCCATGCAACAGAAACATCTTTAGGGAACATGAATTTTCAATTCATCGCCATGCTGACGCCCTTCAAGAAAGAGATGCCAAAAACGGAAATGAAAATACTGATGGTGGTGGTCAAGCTGTCAGTTCGGCAGACATCAGACCTCTCCCACACATCGCAAAACCACCTGGAGATAGTCAAGTAGGTCAAACATCGCGTTCGTGCTCTGCTGCGTTACTAACTTCAACTCCTTATGCGAAGCAATTGCAAGAATCTAAACTAAAGAAATCAGAGGCTGAAGCTAAGAAAGCAGCCAGAAAGTTATTTGGGGAGAAGAGTGGAAAATCTTCAAATCGTAGACCTAAAGCAGAAGAATCGTCTAGTGACTCGGCATCCGATGTCCATCTTGAGGACCTTGGGGATTCAGACAGCAGTGATGACGATGACGCAGCGTGTCTGTTCTGTACTGGGCGCTTTTCTGAAGACAAACACGAGGAGAAATGGGCACAGTGCACGAAATGTTATCGCTGGGCTCATGAAGATTGCGGTGTCACAGAAGACAATTTTGTTTGTCCCGGATGTCGTAAATATAAACCTAAGTAGTGTGAAATGAGTGAAGGATAACAGAAATGAATGAACATGTAAAAATTATGTATTCATATGTCATTATTCTGTAATAAAATAATTACAGCAAAATATTATTACTGTCTTGTATTAGGAAACGTTGATCTCATTTCTACGAAATGCCTTGTTTGTGAAGATTTATTTACTACTCTGAAAGTTTGTATCTTATTGCAAATACGATATTGTATGATAAAATTAAATAAAGCAAGATATTATTACCATCATAAAAAATACAATTGCACTTACTTTTAGGTCTTTTAAATGGAGTTACAAAAGTGTGTCTCATATTAGGCACCTTTCCTCTACAGTACTTGCTTGAAACTAACTTGCAACTCCAGATTTTTCTTAGGCTTTGCTTTTCATACTTTATGTGAAAGTATTATTAAATACAGTATATTGAGCATTATTTCGGTTAAGTAGAGACTGAAAATAAGCCTACAACAGCCGGATTACCATTCTGTACACTTTCCTCTGCGCCAAATGCAGGTTCGAAACTACGCTAATACCAATGGATCACGTCTCTCCCGGCCTCACCAGACATGCTATTTTCTCTGAATGCTTGTCCATCAAGAGCTCCAACTACTGCCAATCTATCAAGGCGAGTATCTCGGCGTTCATTTATACCAGGACCTACTTAAGCGTACTAACAGTGATGTACGAGGAGCGTTAAATAAGTAAGCTATGTTTTCGTTTTCTCGTCCAATTTCGGATTAAAAAATGCGGAATTTACTGTGAGACATCGCGAAATATTTTCGTTTCAGCATCTATAGTTACACTAAGTTCGGATAGGCGGTGAAGCTCTAAGTAGCCTTGAAAACGATAAGGGAGGTGCTTTCCGTGTAGAGAGCTGACATGGAGCTTCTCTTGACGAAAAACTAAAGCATCGTAGACATTCTTAGGCGCTTGTAGAACGTCTGCGGGCACCCAGCAGTTAACAAAAGTATGGTGAGCCGTTGGGCGAGGCGTCTGTCATCATCGCTGCTGTGACTCCTGCACTGTTGGAGCGGGTGGACACTCTCATTCGAGTTGATCGACAGATCACAATGAAACACCTTGCTGCTCAACTGGACGTCTCTGCTCGTAGTGCTGACACACTCGTCCACCAGCTACGGTACCGAGTGATGAGTGCCCCCTGGGTTCCTTACTGCCTAACATAAGATTATAAAGAGCAACGATGTGTGCGGAATTGCATGCTCGTTACGAGGCTGACTATGAGCATCGTCGCAAGCTATTAATCATGGAGGATGTTTCCAGAGTGAGATTTTCACTCTGCAGCGGAGTGTGCGCTGATATGAAACTTCCTGGCAGATTAAAACTGTGTGCCCGACCGAGACTCGAACTCGGGACCTTTGCCTTTCGCGGGCAAGTGCTCTAGCATCTGAGCTACCGAAGTACGACTCACGCCCGGTACTCACAGCTTTACTTCTGCCAGTATCTCGTCTCCTTCTGTGAGTACCGGGCGTGAGTCGTGCTTCGGTAGCTCAGATGGCAGAGCACTTGCCCGCGAAAGGCAAAGGTCCCGAGTTCGAGTTTCGGTCGGGCACACAGTTTTAATCTGCCAGGAAGTTTCTTATTACACATAGGCTCATCACTTAGAACCGGAAACTAAACAGCAAGCAATGGATTGGCGCCACATCACCTCCCTTCCGAAGAAAAAGCTCAAAGCCGCACCATGAGTCGGTAAACAACTCACGGCAACAGACTTCGGGCACTCTGAAGGCGCTAGTCTGTTTAATGTCCTTCGTCAGGGTGCAACGATTAATTCTGAAGTGTATTGTGGACCCCTCCCCCCCCCCCCAACCCCTCACAGGAAATTTGAGAAACGACTTCGTCTTGTTTAACGCCATAAAAATGGAAACTAACTGCTCTTTCTCCATGACACCGCAACGTCTTAATGGAGCTCACACAGCATTGGACTGTTTAACCCCATCCACTCTACAGCTCGGATCTCGGACATTCCGAATTTCATCTGTCTGGCCCAATGGTGAATGCGCTCCGTGTGGAACAGTACGTGGGTGACGGTGAGATTACTGATGCAGCAAGACGTTGGATCCGACGTCGCCAAGTAGAGTAGTACCATGTGGGTATACAGGCCTCCACAGTAAGGTGGCGTACTTGACGGAGATCACGTTGAAAAATAGGGTTTTGTAGCCAAAAAAGTGGGAATAATACGGTGTATTGGAAACTTGATTATAACTAATCCGCTTTTAGGAAGAAATTGTGTTAATTACTTACTTAGCGCTTCTAGTACGTGTATGCCTGTATAGCGAAAGCGTCAACACATAATACAAATGATTCTGTTGCTACGTATGCTTTAGAGGTTCCAGACCAGAAAACATGTTGGGGTTTAAAACCCTAAAGTGAACGACGATTCGCATATCGGTCAGATCAGCAGCTCTACACCTTCATTCCCTACAGGCTACACTTCAGTATGAAAAACGATATTTGAAAAAAGAGCAGTTAGATAAATACAATTCATGGTTAGCTTTGCCACCATCAAAAACAAAGTATGTCCTTTTCCTGCGCCTGCCTTAAAGGTAGTCATCATGAGGGAATGAAGTTACACACAGTAGTGATCATACCCTAACCAAATTATCTAAGTTATTAGGAAAAATGGTTATTTGGAATACCACAGCAAATCTCTTTATCACAGAGTCCAAGAACGTGCTAACGACTTTCTTATTTCTTACGAAAACTCCGCAAAATCTTTTGAAATCAAGTGGACACATACAGGTTGAAAAGTGCTAAACGAAACCGAATTTTTTTTTCATTTTCTATTTAAAGTGTTATATTATTTGGGAGGCAGAAAACATCTTTTAGAGGCCATCGTGATGATGGCTGTTTTCTCAAAAGACTCTAAACTGTCAAATGAAGGTAACTTTTAAAGAACTGGTGATATTTCATGTCGAAGAATGTGGAGATGCTGAATTGGCGTCACAGTATAGCTCTGGCAGCAAAATAGGTAAATTTCCTAGTAAAATTGTATACAATGATTTTGTTTACTGCTATGGCGAAGATATTATTTCCCAGACATAACACAGAATCAAAAAAAATGGATTCTAAAATACTGAGATCGATGAGACCACGGATATGTCACAAGACTCAGACGAAAATTTTTCTTAGACACATTTACCAAAATGCAATCAGAAAAGTCCGCGAGAGCCAGAGAAAGTCTGTGGAAATTAACTCTCAAAGTTAACCTCAAACGTAAAATAAACGAAGGTTTCTCTTCAACTACTGAAAGTGACACTGGAGTCTTTTGAGGATGACAAAGATGCCAATATTTATAAGACAGACGAAGAGAATAAAGATATCTGAATGACTGGAGTAAAATTAGGTAAAAATGGGTTAAACTCTATGAGAAGGCCTAAGCTCGATGTTAGGAACTGTATTGGCATTCAACATATGGATGCTCTGTTATGAGTTCAGAGTTTGTGGGAGCAGTCACTACAATATAGAAAGAATGCAACAGCGTTGGTCGAGCCCCTTGTTTTAATCATTCTCTGAGCTGTCCTGAGGTGCAATTAGAGCGGAACTTAATTAGGATCATTAAAGAGTTGGTAACGTTTTTTTGGGCTTCGCCAGGAAGAAATTCTGTAGTCATAAAGCATTCAGGGAATTAGCTAGTCGCCTTGAGTGAGTCCGTCTACAGCGCTACTATTGCCGGAAGCAGAGGAAGAAGTACGGCGTGAAACGTGACGTGCTCTGAGAGAACTAAGCCGACAAAATCAAACACTACCAGCAGAGAGCGGGCGGCTATTCGGGACCTGAGAGAGTGCCCTGAGATTACCTGCTGACCGAGGCAACGCTAATGTTGTTCTTTCCCACAAGGACTGCATTGAGAAGTTGCAGAGCCTGCTAGATGTCGACTTCTGCGGGGAGATCAACGCCGACCCTCAAAGAAGGTGAAGAACAAGGTTAGAGCTCTTCTCAAGGACGCCAAGAAACTGTTACCTGCAGGGCCTGTACCGCCATGACTTCATGGAGTCCCTAACGTTCACAAAGATGGGATGTCGTTGCGCTCCATTTTCAACCACCTTAGGGCACCTACATATTTGCTGGAAAAATACCTGACGGAAAAACTAAGAAATTATGTGGATAAAAGCACTCATCAATATGTAATTCTGTGGATTTTGTAAAACGCCTCGACAACTTCAGGGTGAAAGACAAAGGTACCTTGGCGAGTTTTGACGTCGTTTCGTCATTCGCTAGAGTACTTTTACGAGAGTTACTAGAGCTTATTGATCAGACATTTGACGCCAAGATCACCGACCTTTTCAGGCATATTATGAGCTCCACGTACTTTCTGTTTAATGGAGAATAGTACGAAGAACCGGAAAGAGTCGCAATGGGCAGCCTACTCTCACCTATGGTCGCGAATTTGTATATGAGTATTTCGAGGAGGAAAACCCTGGTGTCATCCAAACCCAGGTTTCTTTTCGTTACGTAAATGACACGTTTTTGTTCAGACCAATAAAAAAGGACAAACGCCTTGGAACTCATTACATCCAAACTGTTGAGACCAAAGGAGAAGGAAGATTACCATTCCTGGACGTCATGGTCAAGAGAAGATCTGATGACACCCTGGGCCACGGTGTGTATCTGAAGAAAACGCGCAGTGACCTGTATTTGCACGCAGAGAACTGCCACCACACATCGCAGAGGAATTGTGTACTAAAAACGGGCCGGCCGGGGTTCCGAGCGGTTCTAGGCGCTGGAACCGCGCGACCGCTACGGTCGCAGGTTCGAATCCTGCCTCGGGCATGGATGTGTGTGATGTCCTTAGGTTAGTTAGGTTTAAGTAGTTCTAAGTTCTAGGGGACTGATGACCTCAGCAGTTAAGTCCCATAGTGCTCAGAGCCATTTGAACCATTTCTACTAAAAACGATTGTACACAGGGCGCGCACAGTTTCAGTCGCAGGGAGTCTGGCAAGGACCTGGAACACCTCAGGACTATTTTCCGAAAAAAATTGGTACCCAGAATGACAGGTTATGCACACTCTCCATCCCACCACAACAGTACCATCTATGGAAACGGAAGAAGAGAAGGAAAAAGATGGAGCCACTGTCTTGTGTCGTACACTGGACCACTATCGGGAAAAATCGGGCTCATATTTCAATAGAACCAAGTAAAAACCCCCTCTTGCCCGTCCAACAAAACACGAGCAATATTGGAAAGTGTCGAACACGATCTCGGTTTGCGGAAGTTCGGCGTAAACCAGATTCCCACTATCAACGTTGCCGCGAACTCCGGAGGAACACTCGACTAATGTATCCCAAGCCAGGGTAGCAGAACACTCGTTATCCGGGAACGACGCGATGGAATACTACCGTAACAGGATTATGCTGCAGGCTTCCAAACACAGGGACAGCGTCGTTTGAGAGACCATAGCAATTTGTACCAGCACCGATCTTATCATCCGAGGTGTAGGTTATAATCTTAGTGAGGCTTGGGAACCAGCGCTGAGGTTAATTAAGAAGGCTCTCAGCAAACAAAACTATTTGGCGAGCAGGGCGGATTGAATGCTAACATCGTCGACTACATAGACGCTGACGTGCGGCAGCCGGGACATTAGTCGACCGCGCGCCTACAGGAGCTCGGTTCGTCACCACACCTGACGATGGCAACATGTCTGATCGCCGAAATATTGTGCTCTTT
This sequence comes from Schistocerca piceifrons, assembly GCF_021461385.2. NCBI lineage: Eukaryota > Metazoa > Arthropoda > Insecta > Orthoptera > Acrididae > Schistocerca > Schistocerca piceifrons. The sequence goes on from NC_060140.1 coordinate 172,057,521, forward strand.
GGACACTATGAACCGGCAGTACACCCGTGGACTGTTCCATCACCAAATACTCCAGGAGAAACTGAAGAATCATCTAAATGTTTTCCATTGCATCGGGGAATATTCGTGCCTGAGACATCCATTGTAAATTCGTGTTAGCAGCACTGTCGGTTTTCTTGGCAGCTGTTTTAATTGTTCCCTTGTTTCCCGCGGGCTGGGCCTGTGGCTCCCTTACATCCAAGCTCCTAATTATTTTTCGGATCTCAGTCGGGGTCGTCAGTAGTGGAATTTTTTTCTCGGTGTTTTTCTGACTTTTCCGCTCTTTGCGTTATTCCATTGTCTTCGGCGTTCGGCTTATCAATGTTGGGTATACTGATAGTATTTGCTCTCCCTAAGTCTTTGCAGATACACACTTAAAATAACAGATCGAAGAATAAGCCGGCTGCTTTGTGGGTAGCAGTCTATGATGACTTTTGTTCGCGAAAACATCTTACAATTTCCAGCGCTCTTTGATTTGCGTAGGAAGTGGTGCATTCTGTCTTACCACTTTTCATTTTCCACTCGATCGCACGTCGGTGTACTTCTCGATTACGCCTCTTCGATTAACTGTTGATTGTGGCTGTGATATGCAGCAACAAATGTTATTCTTCCATGTGCTGTTTCAATCAATACTGCTGTTGCTTCTAAGTTCGTTAATTGTGGTAGGGTTTCTCTATGTGAGAGTGTTTTGTAAGACCCTCAGGGTCTGTTTGCCCCATCAGTCCTTTAAGCTGTCATGTTATTTAATCTAAATCTTTGCGTTGGCCCCTGATGGGGATTGTATTACAAGTTGTATGTCGATCTTGTGTATTGTTACAGAATTTCCCAGTTCCATATTTTGATTGGTAATTCCGTTTCCATTCCATATTCCAAATACAAGATCTTGGCGGGTGACATGCCTAATGGCCATTACGAGGTGCGAGAAATTTTGCTATTCCTTTCGGTATGGCCAATAGTTAACACCAAAACTAATGAATTTCTCAACAGTAGTGATTTGCATGGCAAACAAAAAATATCTGTACGTAATGGAGCTTATCACGCAAACTTCTAAAAACATTATTAGTGCACCACATATAACACCAAACATAATGGCCATACCAGAGGAAATATTAAAATTATTCGCGTCTTGAAATGGCCAATAGGCATGTCACGCGGCGAGATCTTATCTTTTGAATATGGGATGAAAACGGAATTTGCAATCAAAATATGGAGCTTGGGGATTTTATAACAAGACACAAGATCCACATACAGCTTGTAATGCTATCCCCATCTGAGGACAACGCAGAGATTTAGATTAAATAACAAGGCAGCTTGTAGGACTGATTAGGGAAACAGACCCTGAGGGTCTTACGAAACGCACTCACACAGCATAGAGAAACCCTACCGCAATTAAATAACTTAGAAGCAACAGCAGTATTGACTGAACAGCAAACGGAAGAATAACGTTTGTAGGTGCATGTCACAGCACCAAACAACAGTATTCGAAGAGGAGTTACCGAGAATTACACCGTCGCGCGATCAAGTGGAAAATGAAGAAGTGGTAAGACAGACTGCAACACTTCCACTTACAAATCAAAGAATGCTGGAACATTGTAAGATGTTTGCACGAACAAAATTCATCAAAGTTGCTATCCAGTGAGCAGCCGGCTTATTCTTTGATCTGTTATTTTAAGTGGAAGTATTTGCAAAGACTTATGGAGAGCAAAATAATATCAGTATACCCAACACTGATAAGCCGGACGCCGAGGACAGCAGATTAAGGTAAGAGCGGAAAAATCAGAAACACAGCGAGCAAATAGAGCCACTACTGCGACCCCGACTGAGATCCGAAAAATAATTAGGAGCTTGGATATAAAGTGAGCCACAGACCTAGGCGGGAAGCAAGGAAATAACTGAAACAGCTGCCAAGAAAACGACAGTGCTGCTATCACGAATTTACAATGGATCTCTCAGGCACGAATATATCCCGATCCAATAGAAAACATTTAGGTGATTCTTCAGTTTCTCCCAGAGTATTTGGTGATGGAACAGTCCACGGGTGTACTGCCGTTTCATAGTGTCCAAAGAGCACAAAATTTCGGCAATCAGACATGTCGCCATCGTCAGGTGCGGTGACGAACTCAGCCCCTGAGGGCGCGCGATTGACTAATATCCTCTGCAACAGGAGACGCTAGCGTCGGCGTCTATGAATAAGTCGAAAGAAGTATTCTAGCCGCCCTGATAGCCAGGTCGCTTTGTTTGCTGAGGGCCTTCTTAACTGAACTCAGTGCTGGTTCCCAAGCTTCGATAAGATTATAACCGCTACCTCGGTTGATGAGATTGTCTCTGGTACGAATTTCTACGGCCTCTCTAACGCTGTGGCAGTATTTTGAAATCTGTGCCATGATCCTGGAACGGCAGCACTCCATCACGTGATTCTCGGACAAACAGTTCTCTGCGACGTCTTCTTCTTGCGATACATCCAGTCGAGTGTTCCTTTGGTGTTCCCGGTGACGTCGACACTCGGCACATTGACGTGAAATCTGGTTTATGCTGTCCTTACGCAAACCGAGATCATCCTTGACACTTCCCAATAATGCTCGTATTTTTCAGCGCGGGCAAGGGAGGGTTTTTACTAGGTTCTTGTTCATTCTGCGCCCGATTTTTCCCGATAGTGCTCCAGTGTACGGCACAAAAGGCAGTGGCTGCACCTTTCTCCATCTCTTCTTCCGTTTCCATAGGTGGGTGGGTCGGAGAGCACGCCTAATCTGCGATTCTGGGTACCAGTTTATTTCGGGATACAGTTCTGAGGTGTTCCAGCTCCTGGGGCAGACTCTCTACGTCTGACATAGTGCGTGCCATGTGGACTAGCGTTTTTAGTACACCATTCCTTTGAGAAGTGTGGTGGCAGCTATCTGGAGCAAATACACGTCAGTGTGCGTTTTATCCTGTACACACCGTGGCCCAGGGTGCCATCAGCTCTTCCCTTCACCATGACGTCCAGGAATAGTAATCTTCCTCCTGCTTCGGTCTCAGTAATGAATTTGATGTTGGGGTGTATGGAGTTCAAATGTGTAAGGAACTCAAGGAGTTTGTCTATTCCGTGTGGCCATATGACGAACGTGCGGAAAAAACACGTGGGTTTCCCCTTGGACACCAAACATTCTACTCTATAGTACTCATATACAAATTGGCTACCACAGGCGAAAGCCGGATGGCCACTGCAACTCCTTCCGTTTGTTCGTAGTATTCTCCATTAAACAGAAAGTACGTGGAGGTCAGGATATGCTTGAAAAGGTCGGTGGTCTTCTCGTCAAATTCCTGACCAATAAGCTCTAGTGACTCTCGTAGTGATACCCTGGCGAATAACGAAACGACGTCTTTCTTTTTCACCCTGAAGTAGTCGACGCGTTTTACAAAATCCACAGAATTACAAATTGATGAGTGCTTTTACCCATATAATTGCTTGGTTTTTAGGTCAGGTATTTTTCCAGCTAATATGTAGGTGCGCTAAAGTTGCTGAAAATGGCGCCCAAGGACACAGCATCTTTTTGAGTTTTAGGGAGTCCATGAAGTTTTGGTGGTACAGGTCCTCGAGAAAACAGTTTCTTGGCGACACGCCCTGGTAAATCTGCGTCTTTCAAAATGTTTGAAATGGCTCTGAGCGCTATGGGACATAACAGCGGAGGTCATCAGTCCCATAGAACTTAGGACTACTTAAACCTAACTCACCTAAGGACATCACACACATCCATGCCCGAGGCAGGATTCGAATCAGCGACCGTAGCGGTCGCGCGGTACCAGTCTGAAGCGCCTAGAACCGCTCGGCCACTCCGGCTGGCTCGGCGTCTTTGAGAAGAGGCCTAATCTTGTTCTCCACCTTCTTTGAGGAGTCGGCGTTGATCTCCCCGTAGGAGTCGTCATCTAACAGGCTCGACATGTTCTCAGTGTAGTCCTTGTGGGAATTAACAACATTAGCGTTGCCTCTGTCGGCAGGTGAGGCAACAATCACAGGGCGCTCTCTCAGGTCCCGAGTAGCCGCCCGCTCTTTGCTGGTAACGTTTGACTTTGTAGGCTTAGTTCTCGTCAGAGCACGTCACGTTTCACGACGTACTTCTTCCTTTGCTTCAGGCAGTAGTCGCGCCGCAACTTGTTCAACTGTACTGTATATATCCGCAACCGACATGCACTTAGAGATGGGAGTAAAGTTATGTCACTTTTCCAGAACTGAAGGCGCAGCGTCTCTCAGCTCCGTGTCAGTCAGATTGATGACAATCTGGCACGGGGCCTACAGTGACGGTTTGTCAGACAGACGTGAGAATTATGATATTTGACGTCCTGTGGTCTTTCTGTTGGTGGAAACGGCTGCCAATCATATAACACCATCAACCCAATCCCAGGTCCAGGAGTTAAAGCGATTGGCCAGTTGTAAATGTAGGCTAAACATTTGTTTGGAATGGTACTCAAGGCACTCTGTCACGTACCAAAGCAAGGCTGCTCTGCTTCTTAATTCTCCTGGCTCTGCTGAATCGATGTTATGTGTGGCATTAGGAAAGTTCGGCACAACATGCTGGGCACGTCACCTCTTCAGAAGTGCAAGAGCACTCTGCAAACGGCATCTTCGTTGACGCAGCTTGTCGAATTTCCTCATACTGCGATGCATCTTTTCGCCGTAAAGGTATACGATGTGATTCTTCGATTTCTGATGGCGTATTTGTTGATCGAACAGTCCACAGGTGTACTGCCGATTCATATAGTCCAAAGGCCACAATATTTCGGCGATCAAACATGTCACCATCGACAAATGTTCTGTCGAACTGAGCTCCTAAGGGCGCGCGGACGATTAATATTCCCTGCCCCCTCAAGCGGCTCCGTTTGCGTTCCGCTCCCATGGTCGCACGTGCACGTTCGTAGAGACCCCAGCGTCAGAGTCTGTGATTGCATTGACGTAAGCTCTCTATGCACTCTGCTCGCCAGATTGTGTTCTTTGCTGAGAGTCCTCTTAATTAAGTCAGTACTGGTTTCCAAGGCTTGCTAAGAGTAAGGCAGTAGTCTCGGTTTGTGAGTTCATCCCCGGTACGCATATTGAAGAAGCATCTTTCGCTTGCCCAATAAAAGATGAGCATTATTAGGAAGTGTGAACGATGATCTCGGCTTGCGGAAGGCCAAAATATACCAGATTCCATGTCTGTGTGGTAACACCTATATTGGTCACACAGTGTCCACCGTTGAAGATCGTTGCCGTGAACACCAGATGAACACTCGACTGATGTATCTCAACAAGTCAGCGGATGCAGAGCACTGTTTGTCCGAGAATCATGCGATGGTGGACGACCGAACCTGAATCTTGGCATAGACTTCCGAATACTGGAACAGCACCGCTAGGGAGGCCATTACAGAGCAGAAACTTTCCTAGATGTAAAGAAAGCTTATAGTAAAATTTGGAAAGATCGCGTTATCGTAAAACTACAAACATTTAATGTCACGGCACAAGAAGAGCAAGTTTTCCCTCCCTACCATGCGAAAAATGTATTTCAAGGGTTTTAAATAACTTTGTCCGAATAGCAGATTGTAAAAAATTTATATTTTCTGTAATTATGTTCTCAATTTATTGTATTACACAGCGAACAACTTACTGTGAAAAATTTAACGTATATATAATTGTAATAGTAGAATAACAGTAGAGACATAATGGAAGAACGCGAATGATGACTATAGATTTTTCATATCGCTAATTACTTTTCCTTACCAGGACGCTGCATTGAATGTGCAGGACACCACGCTTCAGATAAATGTCAGATGATAAGAGGACCAAATTCAACACGTGCAAACTGCTAAGAACAACACCCTACCCTCTTCAGAGCTTGCAGCGCTTTCCCAAATGACCTCACAGTTCACAACGCACAAGTGCAAGTGCAAACAACATGATTGAGTAATACTATAATCTGTTGAATGTATTATAACTCACAGCAAATATCCTATTGTGAAAAATGTAGCTTGTGTATTTGTAGATCTCAATAGCAGCGTACAACAAGTGTTCATTATATCACACAAAGAACTACCTATTGTTAAAAGTGTAACGTCTATAATCGTAGTTCTCAATAGTAGCGGACAACCATACATCATCTGTCTGAGTGTAAATTTTTCTTTCTTTTCTCGCCTTTGGCGGCTGGAATTCGTTCATTTATTGTTTTTAACATAATTCTATTTAATTTCGCTTAGTTAGGACATTTGTGCTTTTGTCGCCCTTTGAACCTAATACGGTGATTGCTACAAGCTTTTTTAGTCTATTCCATATTAAGCCTCTGGGAACTCTCACTCTGTGCCATTCTCGTGGTCCTACTTTTCCAGCATAGACTAGGTGTATTTCTTAACCCATCCGTTTCTTCTAACATTTTACAAGTGTTTTCCTGTATTTTTGTGTGACTGTTGGGACACTGATTTCATCATGTAAGCCGTTATTCTAGTCCACCGAGGGGCTTCGAGCATTATTCTGAAACATCGGTGCTGTTCTCCTTGCAGCACTTGTCGGTTTGCCTTGCAAGTTGTTCCCCCAGAAGTTGAACAACCTTGTAATAGAACTGGTAATATTGTTGTTTTACAGAGGATAATTTTGTTCGGATTCCCATATTAGTGCTGGCTAAAAGTGGGAATAGTGTATGAAATAGTCTTTTATCATTTTTCCCTTTTGTATGTGCGATATGTGTTTTAAAGATCAGCTTGTTGTCCAACATGACTCCAAAATATTTAACCTGATTTCTCTAATTTATATGTATTCCGTATGTTACTAATCCGTCGCGTAGTTCTGGCCTCTTCCTCGTAAATGTAATTCCTTGTGTTTTTCCGCGTTTAGTTTGACATTCTTATTTAGTGTTTAGCTGTATTTGCATCCTTGTTATCGCATTGCCGTTCTACTGCTACTTGCAAGTACGGCGGTATCGTCTGGAAATTGAGACAATACTACGTTTGGTATCAGAGGTATGTCGCTAACATAGATTATGAACACTGTCGGCGATAATACCGAACCTTGAAGGATTTCTTGTTCGAATGATTTTATGCTTGAATGTTGTTTGTCAATTTTTACAAAGAATTTCCTGTTTGAGAGAAAGTCATCTATGATTCGTCTGTAGGAGCCTGGGATGCAATATTGATCTTGTAGCTTTACGATAAGGCGATATTTACAGACTTTATCATAAGCTTTTGCTACGTCTAGGAAAGCTGCTTCCGGGTAGTACTTCCTGTTCATGTTACATGCGATGTTTTCGGATATGCGTAGTAGTTACATCTCTTCCGATATTGTGGTCTGAAATGCAAACTATTCTGGTCGATTGATCTCATTTTCAAGTTCTGGAAGTTGTGGCCTTTGTAGGATTACTCACTCGTAAACTTTGGAAAAGGCTGCAAGGAGACAAATATGTCAATGATTCCGGGGCAGTTTTGAGTGTTTGCTCGACTTTGGTACTAATACAATTCCAGATTTTTTACCATTGCGTCAAGAGATATTTATGTTTGAGACATCTATCGGTTTTGTTGGCAACCGTTTTAACTGTTTGTTACGCCTTCTGGGCCTGTGGCTCATTTTATGTCCAAGTTCCTAATTACTTTCCGATCTCAGTCGGGATTACTTATTCTGATATTTTCCACTCTTTGCCTTATTCTATTGTCTTCGGCATCTGGTTGTATCGATAGTATATTGCACTTCGTAAGCGTCTACAAATATTTCCACTTTAATAACAGGTCAAAGTCTCAGCTGGCGCGGCCCTGGATAGCAGGCTTTGGTGCTTTTTGTCAGTAAAAAGTCTTCAATGTTCCAGTCCTCTTTTTCTTTGTGGGAGGAACTGGTCCATTTGTCTTCCCACTTTTCGATTCTCCACTCGACGGGGCGCCGGTGAAGTTCTCGAGATAATTGTCGTAATTCGATAACTCCTCTTCGACTAATTGCTGATTTATTAACTGAAGACATAAAGTCTGTAAATGAGTCCGCAATCATTTTGGGCACTTTATTTTTACAAGTCCGTCTTGATCACAAATATTTCTTATACTTTATTACCGGTTTCGACATGCTGCCATCATAAGACCTGTTACAAAGATAAATACTGTGTAAGCAACAGGTTCAAAGAGTTAACGCTAAATCTAACAAGTCCTAGTGATACATAAAACATAACATTATAAAATGTTTGTAGTTACGTATAGCAGCAATACATACAATTAAAATATTCTGATGTTAATCATCATCATGTGTCTGCAATAAACCGTAACTGATGTGAAATTGGGATCATACTTAAAATACCATAAAAATACAAATACTAATATAATACAGCCACTAGCCTGACTAGGTAAAACATTCAACTTGTATAAGCTAGTACAAAACGTGTAAAAATAAAATATCTAAAAAATATTCCAGTCTAATAGTCGATCGATAGTCGATATTATACCAAGCGTGTGGTCTCAATGGCGACATGTCGTCGTATCCCTGTTTTCCTGTGGCGGAGCTTACGGAGGAAGGCCCAGTCTTCTCGTCGTGGGCGGCCGATGCACGTCAATCTGCTGGAGTGCGCTGCGCTACTCAAACTAGTACGTCTCTGAATGTATCAAGATCAGCATTTAGACTGAACTCATTCTGTTCATTCAGCAGTAATTGCGGTTGTCGCTTTCTGTGCACTTAAATCTCTATTTCTTCGAGTAGGTTCAGTAATCGCCTTTTTGGCGCGCTACGCTACACTTTCATATTGTGTATGCTTCCTACTAAATATCTTTCTCTGTCTAAATGCGTACCGAAAGCACTCGTTCTGATTACACGTATATTGTCTAAAACGAGTCTGAAAATTCCTTCCTGTCTGACCGGTATGAAAATTGTCGCAGTCTTGGCAGCTGATCTTATAAACAACAGAGCCCCATATATTTATTGCTGTCGTCGACTTTGTGTCGTAGCTTACAACCAATTGTACGTTTCGTTTGAATCCAATTTTTATTTTCGTTTTTCTGAAGGTCTGCGCAATTCTGTCGGAAAACGCACCATTGTAGGTCATAGCAACTAACTTTTTGTCCTCTGGTTCTACTGACTCCTTCCTGTCACATATTTTTTATTTTAGTTTGTAACAAAGTATCATTACAACACGATCATTATATCCGTTTGCCTTAGCTACTTATCTAATCACGCTTAATTCTTCCACCTCGTCATTAGGGGTAAGTGGTAGTTTTAGCATCCTGTTGATCAAACTTCTGAAGTATGCCCATTTATGCTTCTTTGGGTGACAGGATTTCGCATTTGTAATAGTGTCTGTGGCCGTTGCCTTCCTAAACATGCTAACCTTATGTCTTCTATCTCTTTTAATTAATCTTAGATCCAAAAATCTTCTACTTCCTTCTTAAAATTCCACTGCGTTTTAAATTATCGTACATCTCACCCATTCTTTCCGCCATCTCGCGTATTTCACTTTCGCCGCCTTCGTACAGTAGTATATCTTCTACATATCGCCTATAATAGACAATTTTCTCTCAGACGTCAGGATTTTCTTCAAAAACTTATTTTCTAGCTCATTTACAAATATTTCAGCTAAAACATTCATGAAACCGAAAAGATTCATGCAGATAATAACATAGTTGAGGTCAAGAGAAATACTGTGAACAAATTTGTCAGACATAAGGAAAGTGAGAGAAGTATGTACATGTTTAGTCAGGGTGAAATAGTAGAACTTGTGGAAGTTTTAGAACTTGTGTTGTCATTTAACTATTACAATGAAATGAACACCCTTAGCTGCTTACAGGCGTTGAGATACAACGGGGACAGCTGAAAATGTGTGCCCCGAACGGGACTCGGAAACGGGATCTCCTGCTTATATGGCAGACGCTCTATCCCTGCCAAACATGCATGCTCCCTCCCTCACTTTGTTGACTGTGCCGTCCCCCTCCATGCTGTTACCTCCCTATTGCGTTTTCGTGTTATGCGTTAATGGGAAGAGGAGTGGCTGGCAGTCAGTGAAAATAAGCTGCGTCTGGTCAATTCCACCACGCGGCCATGGCTTACGTCCTACCAGTCATGCAGGCGGGATGAAGTTCTCCTCACTCGCCTCCGCATCGGGCACAGTCCCTTAACGCACGGTTTTTTACTCCGGCGGGAGGACCCCCCAATCTGCAGTGCTTGTGGCGTCCAGATTCCTGTCCGCCACATTTTACTTGACTGTCCTTTATTCTCTGACCAGAGGGCGGTGGTTTCCTTGCCACCGGATTTGCCCTCTATTTTGCAAGACGACGCAACGACTCTGGTTAAGGTCTTACGGTTTTGTGTCCTGTCCAATTTGTTGCCTCGGATTTTAGGGAGAGGATTTTAATGTGCTGCTGGGTGACTGGCTCACCCAGGCTTTAGGTAAGAGGTCCGTCAGTCACAATTACCTACTTGTTTCACTTCGATTTCTGTTCTCTTTTCCTTGTGTTTCCTCTCCTTTTTTAGTGCGTTTCTTCTCCTCTTGTTTTGCCTCTGTATGTGAGGATTTGTAACTGCGTCAGTTCTGTGTCTTTTAGCCGCTCTCCTTGTTCGCTGTCCGTCTTCGTCTCTTCACTGCATGTGTTCCTGTTTCAATGCGTTTGGGCGCTGATGACCAAGGTGTTTAGCGCCCGAAAACCTCAAACCACACACACCTCTATCCATCTGAGCCACCGAGAACACAGAGGATAGCGCGACTGCAAGGATTTATCTCTCGCACGCCTCACGCGAAACCCACATTCTCAAAGTATTGTCACGCACTACTTTCGTAGTACCCGGTCGGGGCACACATTTTCATCTGTCCCCGTTGACCTATGTCAACGTCTGTAAGAAGCTAAGGGTGTTCATTTCATTGTAATTTCATTCTAACGAGCTGCATGGTCACCGATGGTATCTGTTCTTTCGGACATGTCCGAAAGGAGAGATACCATCTTAGTGTGTATATATATATATTGTCATTTAACTATTTTAAATTTAACAAGATTTTTTGTCAGAAAGACTGACTCGCAGTGAGCAACAGTTGGTCTAGTACTTTAGCTGAAATATGTGTAAATGGTAGGACCGCAGTATACAGAAACCGGTAATAAAGTGTAAAAAATCTGTGTGATCAAGACGGACCTGTAAAAATAATTGTTGATTGGTGCTGAAATATGCTGCAACGAACGTTGTTCGTCTATGTGCTGTTTCAGTCAATGCCACTGTTGCTTCTAAGTTCGTTCATTCTGGTACGGTTTTTCGGTGATTTGTAAGCGTGATTCAACAAGAACACTGCAGTTCCAACTCATTGTATGTTTGGCCTATCTGTCCTATAATACATTCCTTAATCTAAATTTTTGCGTTGACCTCTGAGAAGTTTCCGTTATAAGCGGTGCGTCCATCTTGTGTCTTCTAAAAAAAATCTAAAAATTTCGTATTTTTTAGGGTAATTTCATTAGCATTCCATAAACAAACGATAAGGTCTTGGCGCGTTAGATGCCTGTCGGCCATTTAGAGGTGCGAAAACTTTTAACACTCCCTCTAATATGACTATTTTGTTTTGGTGTTAGATCTCGCGCATTAAAAATTTCTTTAAGCGTTTCGTATAAGATCAAGTACCTTCAGATGATTGTTGTTTGCCATTAAGTTGAAGACCCTAGTCTGGGTGTTTACACTTTCGGTTCAAATGGCTCTGAGCACTATGGGACTTAACTGCTGAGGTCATCAGTCCCCTAGAACTACTTAAACCTAACTAACCTAAGGACATCACACACATCCATGCCCGAGGCAGGATTCGGACCTGCGACCGTAAAGGTCGCGCGGTTACAGACTGAAGCGCCTAGAACAGCACGGCCACTTTGGTTGGCGTAACAACTGTGGGTCTCAATAGTAGGGAACAACATAATTACAGAACTACACCCTCAGTGTAAAGTGAACTACCTGTGGTGAAAGCTATAACGAGGTCAGCTGTGGGTGTGTACAGTGAGGAACATGCTAATTGCGGTTCTTAGTTAATATTTGCGGAATAAGCTCATTATGGTTCTTAAGTCATTGTATTGCATAGTGAACTCCCTAGATTTACGGTTCCGTCTACTGCACAGTGTAATACCTAACACAATGTACGTAACACAATTATTTCGACTTCACTCTGTTAAAGGATGAGATAGTGATAACAAAACATGGCACAAAATGCGAACATGGTTGTTTAAAAGTCTTCAAATACCTTTTCCGCGTGCGAGAGAGAAAAAACTTGCTCTTTTTGTGGCGTGGCATCATTTGTTAAGCTGGCACTATGAGGCCACTAACTGAGTGCAAGATACTGATTTCGACAAATGACGATGAAAGGGTAGATCAGTGTTAAACAGTTTCCTAAATAAAGTTACAACTCTATTTTAATTTTGTAGTTGACGAAAGCGATCACTGTAATGAAGAATGTTGTTACAAGGAATATTAAGTACCTTCTGTTAGCTATTTTACAGTGCTTTTGCAGTTTATGTAGTTGTAGATATAAATGTAAGTGATCAATGATACCAACTCGTCTTGATTTAAGGTCAGACTCACTGTTACAGTAAGTGAACAATGTTTGCACTCAAGCCGAATAGCTTCTCGTTGGTTGTCAATCCGGACGCTTTTGAGACATATTTTGAAAAGATTGACTGCTTCTTTTTAGCTAGCAACTTCACTCTGAATTAAACAACTGCATTCAATATATACATTTAACTGAGCAGCACTGCAACTTTTATTGATGTTGTTCTATTGTTTTATTAATGTCATACACCGAAACGTCTCTAGAGTAATGTCTTTCTTCTTACACATTTTACTGGTGCATCCACAACTGCAGATACAGAAGTTAGCAGAACTGGTGTGATTACACAATAAACTGACCCTGAACTTAACATGTGAAGCCACACTGGCTAAATTTCTCAAAATTTGTGTTTTAAAGCAGTTATTGCTGAAAATATCCATTATCATTCTGTATTACGCCACAAGAGGAGCAGATTTTTACTCTGTCGTAGGCGAAAAAAGTATTTAATGGGTTTAAAATAATTGTGCCGAAGTACTCCTGGTTGCACTTTAGCTTACAAATTATTATTAGTGAACTTCATTATCAGTGAGGCACTCATCCTGGGGCGGTAGCAATTTGACTAGTGATAGAAAAGGTGCATGTTGTATTAGACCATGAGAAGCAATGCATTACCAGAGTAAAAGAACGGTATGCGTGTCCTCTATTGCAATAAGCGCAGACGTATCTCATGAAAAACAAATTGAATCTGCATCTACACCCATACTCTGCAAACCACTGCGAAGTACATGGAATGGGATACGTCCCGTTGCACCGCACCAGTTCTTCGACTCCCTTTCTCCGTTTCATTCACGTATGGAGCACGTGAAAATTGATTGCTTAAGTACCTCCCTGCGTGCTGTAATTAATCTAACCTCGTCCTCACGATCTCCATGGGAGCGATACGGGCGGGGTTGTTGTATATTGCTGGAGTCATGATTAAAAGTCTGTTTTTGAAACTTTCTTAGTAGGCTTCCGTGAGATAAATTACGCCGTTCTTCAATATTCTGCCATTTCAATTTCTTCATGATCACTGTGACACTCACCCAAGGATCAAACAAACCTGTGCCCATTCCTGCTGCCCTTCTTTGTGTTCGTTCAACATCCTCTGTAAGTCATATTTGGTACGGGTCCCACCCACTTGAGCAATGTGCTAAGATAGGTCATACGAGTGATGCGTAAGCTATATCCTTTATAGACTTACTGCATTTCCTCGCTATTCTACGAATAAACCGATGCCTGCCACCAGCGTTAAGCATATTCCTACAAAGTGTTACACCCAGGTATTATATGAGCTGGCCGATTCCAACTGCGACTCACTGATTTTAAAATCGTCGAATACTAAGTTTTTTTCGTTTTGTGAAGCGAACAATTTTACATTTCTGAACTTTTAAAGCAAGTTGGAGATCTTCGCATCACATTGTTGTCTTCCAAACAGTACTTAATTATATATAACTGTCAAAAGTCTGAGGTCACTATTAATATTGTCTGCAAGGTCATTAATATACAACATGAATAGCAATAGTCCACCCGAACTCCCGTAGTTACTTCATCTGTCGATGACTTTCCCCCAAGATAACGTGCTGCATTCTCCTTACAAAAAACAACCTCAATCCAGTCGCAAATCTCGGTAGATAGCCCATTACATTCGTACCTGTGGCAGAGCGGTTGTAGGCGCTTCAGTCTGGAACCGCGCGACCAATACGGTCGCAGGTTCGAATCCTGCCTAGGCCATGGATGTGTGTGATGTCCTTAGGATAGTTAGGTTTAAGTAGTTCTAAGTTCTAGGGGACTGATGACCTCAGCAGTTAAGTCCCATAGTGCTCAGAGCAATTTGAACCATTTTTGAATAAACATACACTCCTGGAAATTGAAATAAGAACACCGTGAATTCATTGTCCCAGGAAGGGGAAACTTTATTGACACATTCCTGGGGTCAGATACATCATATGATCACACTGACAGAACCACAGGCACATAGACACAGGCAACAGAGCATGCACAATGTCGGCACTAGTACAGTGTATATCCACCTTTCGCAGCAATGCAGGCTGCTATTCTCCCATGGAGACGATCGTAGAGATGCTGGATGTAGTCATGTGGAACGGTTTGCCATGCCATTTCCACCTGGCGCCTCAGTTGGACCAGCGTTCGTGCTGGACGTGCAGACCGCGTGAGACGACGCTTCATCCAGTCCCAAACATGCTCAATGGGGGACAGATCCGGAGATCTTGCTGGCCAGGGTAGTTGATGTACACCTTCTACAGCACGTTGGGTGCACGGGATACATGCGGACGTGCAGTGTCCTTTTGGAACAGCAAGTTCCCTTGCCGGTCTAGGAATGGTAGAACAATGGGTTCGATGACGGTTTGGATGTACCGTGCACTATTCAGTGTCCCCTCGACGATCACCAGTGGCGTACGGCCAGTGTAGGAGATCGCTCCCCACACCATGATGACGGGTGTTGGCCCTGTGCGCCTCGGTCGTATGCAGTCCTGATTGTGGCGCTCACCTGCACGGCGCCAAACACGCATACGACCATCATTGGCACCAAGGCAGAAGCGACTCTCATCGCTGAAGACGACACGTCTCCATTCGTCCCTCCATTCACGCCTGTCGCGACACCACTGGAGGCGGGCTGCACGATGTTGGGGCGTGAGCAGAAGACGGCCTAGCGGTGTGCGGGACCGTAGCACAGCTTCATGGAGACGGTTGCGAATGGTCCTCGCCGATACCCCAGGAGCAACAGTGTCCCTAATTTGCTGGGAAGTGGCGGTGCGGTCCCCTACGGTACTGCGTAGGATCCTACGGTCTTGGCGTGCATCCGTGCGTCGCTGCGGTCCGGTCCCAGGTCGACGGGCACGTGCACCTTCCGCCGACCACTGGCGACAACATCGATGTACTGTGGAGACCTCACGCCCCACGTGTTGAGCAATTCGGCGGTACGTCCACCCGGCCTCCCGCATGCCCACTACACGCCCTCGCTCAAAGTCCGTCAACTGCACATACGGTTCACGTCCACGCTGTCGCGGCATGCTACCAGTGTTAAAGACTGCGATGGAGCTCCGTATGCCACGGCAAACTGGCTGACACTGACGGCGGCGGTGCACAAATGCTGCGCAGCTAGCGCCATTCGACGGCCAACACCGCGGTTCCTGGTGTGTCCGCTGTGCCGTGCGTGTGATCATTGCTTGTACAGCCCTCTCGCAGTGTCCGGAGCAAGTATGGTGGGTCTGACACACCGGTGTCAATGTGTTCTTTTTTCCATTTCCAGGAGTGTAGATGTGATACAGAGGCAAATGCTTTTCTTAGATTGAGAAATATTACATCTGTTTCCATTGATCCATGTCATTAAGTATGACAGTCACAAAAAGTGTGAGTTGGGTTCAAAGTGATCGCTGTCGAGTCCAAGCGGGTTGGCACGAAAAGGCCATTCCGTTCGAGATACCTCATTATGTTTGAGTTCTGTGCACATGCTCACAAAAATAATTCAACTATCGATACCATTTAGCTACGTAATTAGAAAAATCATTTCTTATTCTATGTCACGATGTTAATCGTGGTATTCTGGTTGATGAGAATTATTCCACCCTGACTGCAGTGAAACTGACGATCAGAGCCAAATACGAATTATTAGTGTGTTCAGAAGTCTTTCAGGCGGAAGTGTGGAGAGGTGTCCGATCTATAGACTAGTCAGAAGTCCACGTGTCACTCGCATCAGTTCGAATTAAAGGGGGGGGGGGGGGGCGGGCGAGGGGTTATAGACACCCCCCTTCTCCCTAGAGGTGAAATTAGTAAAAATCAGACAGACTTTTTTGTAATCTTCGCCTAAGTTAACTACGCAAATTTTTAGAGCCTCATCCGAGGATTTAGTCGTTTACTTCCGCATTCCCCATATCATCTTAGTTTGTGTGCCCGGGAGAATATACTACCTCTACCAGTGTCTTGTGCTCCTGATCCTGTTCAACCTGTGCCCGCCAAATATTAAAGGGGCTTCCAGATCCGCCACAGAAGCGCGCGTATCGCGTCACTTGTAGAGCACAATCAATCTGCTTTGCCCTCATTGTTATCATTGCTACAATTGTTAGACTGCTCGCCTAGAATTCAGTAGCCTATCGAAACAGTTTGTCGACCAGTTTTGTGCGACATGAAACGAGTATCAAAAATAAGATCTTTGTTCTCTAAAACACAGAAGACAATAAGTCAGTGGCTCCTTGAGTGTTATGGGACAAGTGTTTTTTGCATGTCTATCCTTTTAGCAGGAGGTCTCTGGGACGACGGCCGTTTACTATCGTGACAGAAAATAAAAACACCTACAGCCGTCCTTATGATTTTATTTTATTTTGTCACTATCAGTTTCGACGCTTCATTGTGTCATCTTCAGTTCAGGTCATGTTCCTTCTTTTTATTTGTTTGTGAGGTATTGTTTCCTTCCATTCATCACCTTCTACAGTTGTTTTGTCTTAAAGTAAGTTATTTCAAGGTTGTGCAGTTAATGCATGTCTGACTGTTAAATAAAAATCGGGAATAGTTTTAAAGAAGTTTTAATAGATAGTATAATTGTATAATGTATTGAGTGGAAATTCGTGATGGTACATTTTAGATATGTTACAATGGATGTATCTGTTCTTTCTGTCAAATCTTCGGTGTAAATTCATTTGCAGAGTCTTGCCTTTGATCTCATACTATTTTAATCTGTTCCAGTGTAACTTTACCGATAAGTTGATAATGCTATCTTTAATGTTTTATGCATACAGGCCTGAAGACGACGCAATAAGGGTCGAAACTGGTAGCGACAAAATAAAATCAAATCAAATCATAAGAACGGCTGTAGGTGTTTTTATTTTTTGTCACAAGTGTTTCTTTGTTCCCGTCTTACTTAATCTCGGATTATAGGATATTAAAGTAACATTACTTAAGAATATGATCCAAAATAGCATAATTATCCTTCTTTGACTTTTTCCGAACGTCTGTATGACAGAGCATCGTTTAGCGTGACGTGTGTACGCTTTATTTGTTACAGAACCGTCACACGTATAGCTGCACATACTTAGGCAAAACAGATTTATCTTCCATGAACGTTTCCATTCTTCTGATAATTTCCTTTTCTTCCGTGTCAGATCTGGAAGTTTTGTGGGCCACTTGCGTCTAATTACCCATATTTCCATGTGACATCTGGGAATGTAATGGCCATGGCCCAGTACAACAAAGCACGTAATCTTTTACGTTCACTTTAGTGGCCTCATATCTTTACAGAATCGAACTCCCATGTATAAAACAGCTTCAGACGTTAGATTACTTTACAAATGAGTTAATTTGTTAAATATTTGACGTTAAGGATGTAAGTGTGAAGTTATGTGCAACTTTTGTTGGAATTCGCTAAGAAAACAGTGCGAATAAAGTCCGGGTATATGCGCACCGTCGGTAATGCCGCCACAAGAAGACCGTACACTTGTGAGTCAAAATGTTATTACCGCCTGCTTAATAGATTGCTTGCCGTCTTTGGAACGAAATACATCACTGACCCTCAGTATCAGGGATGACAGTTTGTTGGTAGGTTTGTGAAGGTATGTGACGTTATATGTCTACGCACAGGTCATGAAATTCGCGTAACTAATGGGCTGCTGACTCGCGTACGCGGTGACGGCGCCCGATAGCGACCGAGATGGGTTCCATAGGATATACATCAGGCGAATTTGGTAGATGAGACATCAATATGAGTTCACTATAATGCTCCGCAAACCACTGTATCAGGTTCTGGCTCCGACACACGGACAATTATACTGTTGAAATATGACGTCGCCGTCGGGGAAGGTTCTAAGTATGTAGAAATGCAGATGGTTCGCAGCTGTCTTCGATTACTACCACAGGTCCCTTGCAAGCACAGGAGAATATCTCCCATATCATAATACTGCTCCCACTAGCCTGCGTTCGTGGCGCGCTGCTCATTTCGAGCCACTGTTCACCTCGATGACGGCGTTTGTGCTGACGACCGTCGACCTAGTATAGAAAATGAGGTTCACCCGAAGAGCCGAGCACAACTGTACTCTTTCGTGCTAAAATGTAGACTTCCACGGCCGAAAATATCATGTCCATTATAGTTACCCGGGCTGTTATGCCGTGGTCGGTTGATGAATTCTGTGTCAATTCCCAACGTTTCGTCTCCGACTGCGGGAGACAGCTTCAAGGGGGTCCGTAGCTCGATGGAAGGTCCAACACACCCACTGGCTCTCTACTATCTGCCGCTATATTCCAGGATCTATGTATCCAAATTCCGTGAAAATGTAATCACATGCCAGTTCTAGTATAATATATTTGTCCAATGAATACCCGTTTATCGTCTGCATTTCTTCATGGTGTAGCAATTTTAATGACCAGTAGTGTAGATATTGTTGGGGTCAGGGAAGTGAAATGAAAAGAAGACAAGGACTTTTGGTCAGGTGAGTATAGGGTAACATCAACAGCAGCAGAAAATAGTGTAACGGGAGTAGGATTCGTTGTAAATAGTAAGGTAGGGCAGAGAGTGTGTTACTGAAAACAGTTCAGTGATAGGGTTGTTCTTATCAGAATTGACAGCAAACCGACACCGACAACGATAGTTCAGATATATATGCCGACGTCGCAAGCTGAAGATGAAGAGATAATGGAAGTGTATGAGGATATTGAAAGGGTAATGCACTACATAAAGATGTCTCCGATCACTATGGGACTTAACATCTGAGATCATCAGTCCCCTAGAACATAGAACTACTTAAACCTAACTCACCTAAGGACATCACACACATCCATGCCCGAGGCAGGATCCGAACCTGTGACCGTAGCAGTCGCGCGGTTTCGGACTGAAGTGCCTACAACCGCTCGGCCACGTCGGCTAGCACACTACGTAAAGATAGACGTAAATCTATTAGTCATAGGAGACTGTAATGCAATTGTAGGGCAATGAGTAGAAGAAAAGCTTACACGAGAATATGGGCTTGGGACAAGGAATGAGACGGGAGAAAGACTAATTGAGTTCTGCAACAACTTTCACTTAGTAATAGCGAATACTCCATTCGAGAATTGCAAGAGGAGGAGATATACTTGGAAAAGGCCGGGTGATACAGGAAGATTTCAGTTAGATTACATCGTGATCAGACAGATACTGGATTGTAAGGCGTGCCTTTGGGCAGACTCAGATCATAATATAGTAGTGATGAAGAGTAGGCAGAAATTTTAAGACGTTAGTCAGGAAGAATCAATACGCAAAGAAGTGGGAAACAGAAGTGCTAAGGAATAAAGAGATACGCTTGAAGTTCTCTAAAGCTACAGTTACACGAATAAGGAATACCACAGTAGCTAATACAGTTTAAGAGTAACGGACATCGCTAAAAACGGCCATCACAGAAGTTGGAAAGAAAAACATAGGTACAAAGAAGGTAACTGCGAAGATAGCATGGGTAACAGAAGAAACACTTTAGTCGATCAATGAAAGGAGGAAGTACAAAAATGTTCCGGGAAACTCAGGAATACACAACTACAAGTCGCTGAGGAATGAGATAAGTAGGAAGTGCAGGGAAGCTAAGTCGAAATGGATGCATGAAAAATGTGAAGAAATCGAAAAAGAAATGATTGGCGGAAGGACAGACTCAGCATACAGGAAAGTCAAAAGAGCCTCCGGTGACATTAAAAGCAACGGTGGTAACATTAAGAGTGCAACGGGAATTTCACTGCTACATGCAGAGGAGAGAGCATGTAGGTCGAAAGAGTACATTGAAAGCCTCTATGAGGGGCAAGATTTGTATGATACGATAAAAGAGGAAACAGGAGTCGATTTAGAAGAGGTAAGAGATCCAGTATTAGAACCAGAATTTTAAAAAAAAGATTAGGAGGATTTAAGATGAAATAATGTAGAAGGGATAGATAACATTCCCTCAGAATTTCAAAATAATTGGGGGAAGTGGCAACAAAACGACTGTTCACGTCGGTGTGTAGAACGTATGAGTCTTGAGAGATACCATCTGACTTTCGGAAAAATACAGTCCACATGATTCCGAAGACTGCAAGTGTTGACAAGTGCGAGAATTATCGCAGAATTAACTTATCAGCTCATGCATCGAAGTTGCTGACAAGAATAATCTACAGAAAAATGGAAAAGAAAATTGAGGATTAGATATATGATGATCAGATTAGCTTTAGAAAAGGTAAACGCACGAGAGAGACAATTCTGACGTTGCGGTTGATAATGGAAGCAAGACTAAAGAAAAATAAAGACACGTTCATAGGATTTGTGGACCTGAAAAAGTCCTTCGACAATGTAAAATGGTGCAAGATGTTCGAAATTCTGCGAAAAATAAGGATTAGCAACAGGGAGAGACAAGTAATATACTATATGTACAAGAGCGAAGAGGAATTAATAATAGGAAGAGACGGGTAATATACAATATGTGCTAGAGCCAAGAGGGAATAATAAGAGTGGATGACCACAAACGAAGTGCTCGGATTAAATAGGTTGTAAGACAGGGATATGGTCTTTTCCCCTACTGTTCAATTTGTACATCGAAGAACCAATTATGGAAATACAAGAAAGGTTCAGGAGTGGAATTGAAATTCAAGGTGAAAAGATATCAATGATACGATTCGGTGATGACATTGCTATCCTGAGTGAAAGTGAAGAAAAATTACGTGATCTGCGGAACGGAGTACAGAATATGAATTGAGAGTAAATCGAAGAAAGACGAAGGTAATGAGAAAGTGCAGAAATGAGAACAGCGAGAAACTTATCAACGTTGATGGTCAGTAAAATAACCAATGACGGACGGAGCAAGGAGGACATTAAAAGCAGACTGGCAATGGCGAAAAGGGCATTCCTGGCCATGACAAGTCTGCTAGTATCAAAAACAGACCTTGATTTGAGGAACAAATTTCTGAGAACGTATGTTACAGTATTGTATGGTAGTACAGTATTGTATGGTAGTGTAAGACGGAACAGAATAGCATCGGAACATTTGAGATGTGGTGCTACAGACTAATGTCAGATGGGCTGATAAGCTAAGGAATGAGGAGGTTTTGTGCAGAATCGGAGAGGGAAGTAATATGGAAAAACACTGATAAGGAGAAAGGACAGGATGATAGAACATCCGCTAAGACTTGAGGGAATGACTTCCATGGTACTAGAGGGAACAGTGGAGGGCAAAAACTGTAAAGGAAGACAGAGTTGTATTGCGTATACGTTCACGTTGTGCACATCAATTTTGCGGAATTAAAGATCCTTTCAATACCCATACCTCCTTAACGAAGCATTTGAGGATCTATGTTCATATAACACTTTTTGTTCACAAGTACTTATACGTTCACTGTGTAAAATATTGACCTTTCCTCTCCAAAGACCCTGAATAGGCGTTGCCGACCGCAGCCTAGCATTCCGTCTGTTTACATATCTCCGTATTTTAATATGAATGCCTATACCAGTTTCTTTGGCGCTTTAGTGTATTTCCGTGGTACAACGGCTGCTTCATTAAATTTCGGGTGTGCAACCGCAAAATGCAGCTTCTTCTAATAACATGGAATGTGAGGACACTTCTGCAAGCAGGAAAGCTACAGAATGCAAAACAGGAGATGAAAAGGAACAGATCAGATGCCCTCTGTTTGTGTGAAATGAGATTATAAACTCTTTTACTAAGGGAAATCAAGAGTGGTGCAAACGGAGTAGGAATATTGATAGTGCAAAAGCTGAAAAATAAGGTAATGAAGGTACAACATATTGACGGAAGATTGATGATGATACGACTGAAGGGTAGTTCAAGAGATTTGCTATTAATACAGGTAAATATGCCAACCAGCCAGCACAGAGATGAGGAAGTGGAATAATATTATGAGAAAATGCAAGAACTCATCGAGAAAGAAAATAGAAATGCCTGCATTATCATCATGGGGGACTGGAATGCAGTGGTGGGTGAAGGAAGAGATGAAGATGCAGTAGGAAAATTTGGATTAGGAATAAGAAATGAGAGAGGTGAACGACTAATTAGTTTCTGTAAAGAAAATTCGTTAGCAGTGGGTAACACATTATTTGAACACCACAAAAGGAGACGTTACACATGGATATCAAATTTTCATAGGGAAAGATGTTAGCTGGACTACATCCTGATACAAAATAGGTTTAGGAACTGTTTGAAGAATGCTAAAGCTTATCCAGGAGCGGATATAAATTCGGACCACAACCTAGTGATGGGAGAAATAAAAGTGAAGTTGAAAAAAGTCTGGAGAGGTAAAGCAAAGGAAAGACTAACCACAGAAAGACTCAAAGAGGTAGGAAAGGCATCAGATTTGGAGAACAGATCAATGGAAAAATTGCAAAGAGGTAGTGTTGATGAAAGTGTTAATGACAAGTGGATAAAAATGAGGGAAGGAATCATGGACTCTGCCAAAGAAGTACTAGGAATTAGAGTATCCCAAAGCACCAGGAAAGAATGGATAACAGAAAACATGTTGAAAAAGATGAAAGAGCGCAGAAGGTGGAAAAGTGTAGAAACTAAAGAGGTACAGGAAACTGAATAATGAATTAAGAAGAGAAACTGAAGAAGTAAGAGAAAAATGGATGAAACAGAAATGCGACGAAATAGAGAAAATGGAGAGAGAGAGAGAGAAAGTATGAAATGATGTATAGACTGTCTAGTGAGATAGTTTTTGAACATAAAAGAAAGAGGAATAACATGGAAATAGAAAGAGCGGGTGGTACTCTAGCAGAAGAACCACAGGAGGTTTTGAACAGATGGCAAGAATATATTGAATGTCTGTATAAGGGGGATGAAATGCAAAACGGAGTTACGGTTGAAGCGGAGCAATATGTGCTGGGAGATGGAAAGGGATTTACCATCTTGGAAGCAGAAGTAGAAAAGGCGCTGAAGGAGATGAAGAATAGGAAAGCATGTGGAATAGATGATTTGTCAGCAGAACTGTTGAAGAGTCTGGGAAACAAAGCAAGAAAGGAAATAGTCTACCTCTGTAACGAGATATATGACAAAGAGGAGTGGCCTGAGGATTTCGCTGCAACAGTTATGATACCAATAAAGAAAAAGACAAATACTAAAAAATGTGAAGAGCACCGGGCCAGCAGTCTAATTTCTCATGCAGCTAAAGTCTTGGTGAGAGTGTTGAATAAAAGGTTATATGGCATGCTGGATAGAGGTATTGCAGAGGAGCAGTTCGGATTTAGAAGAGGAAAAGGAACAAGAGATGTTATTGGCCTGCTAAGAACTATAGGGGAAAGATATATGGAAAAGGGTAGAGAAATCTTTGCTGTTTTTATAGATTTAGATAAGGCGTTTGACAGAGTTCAGTGGAACAAGCTGATGGATATCTTGAAGAGGAAAGGAGTAGATTGGAAAGAAAGACGAGTGATACAGAATCTATATTTGCACCAGAAAGTAAGGATAAGGATTGGAAATGAAATGTCCGAAGGAAGCAGAACTGGACGAGGTGTTAGACAAGATTGTTGCCTTTCCCTACTCTTGTTTAACTCATATCTGGAAGAGATTATTGCGAAAAGCTTAGATGGGAAAAGAGGAATATGTATTGGTGGAAAGAGAATAGAATGTATAAGATTTGCTGATGACATGGTATTAGAGGCAGAAGGTGAGCGGACAGTGAATAACATGCTCAAAGGTCTGAATGAAACTTGTGTGGAATATAGGATGCAAATAAACACAGCAAAAACGAAGAGTATGGTCATCTGTACAAGACGCAGACTGTCCAATATTAAAATAGGACAATCTACCATTAGCTAAGTAAGTGAATTTAAATATCTCGGAAGCACAACAACTGAAGACTTGAGATGTCACCAGGAGGTGAAAACTCGAACTGCCATAGCGAAGGAGGCATTCAACAGAAATTAGATAAAGAACTAAGGAAAAGGCTTGGCAAATATTTTGTCTGGAGTGTGGCACTATATGGGGCAGAAACATGGACACTGAGACGAGAGGATGAAAAAAGGTTGGAATCATTTGAGATGTGGATGTGGAGGAGAATGGAGAGAATAAGCTGGTTGGAAAGAGTGAGTAATGAAAGAGTACTGGAAAGGGTTGGTGAGAGAAGATGTCTGCTGAAGGTTGTAAGAGAAAGGAAAAAGAACTGGTTGGGACATTCACTGAGACGGGAGTGCTTGCTAGTAGATGCTTTGGAAGGATTGTTTTGTGGGAGAAGACTGAGAGGAAGAAGGAGATACAAGGTTCAAATGGCTCTGAGCATTATGGGACTTAACATCTATGGTCATCAGTCCCCTAGAACTTAGAACTACTTAAACCTAACTAACCTAAGGACAGCACACAACACCCAGCCCTCACGAGGCAGAGAAAATCCCTGACCCCGCCGGGAATCGAACCCGGGAACCCGGGCGTGGGAAGCGAGAACGCTACCGCACGACCACGAGATGCGGGCGAGATACAAGGTGATAGACGACATAAAGGGAAGAGGAAATTATGCAGACCTGAAGAGGATGGCAGAAGACCGGACAGCCTGGAGAACTACCACGTGAAAACCTGCCTTTGGGCAGAACACATGATGATGATGATGATGATGAGCCGCAAAATGCAGCTTCTCCTAATATTTTGGCTACATATTGTTCAGTTTGGATAACTCATGGAATCCGGCGCTCTCTGTAGTAAACTTACAAACACGTGGTGACACTGCAGTTCGGAGAGTTATGTCGACATTCCAGCGTGGACAGACTGCACAGCTACAGATATAATTCATTCAAATTGTTCTTCTTTGCCACCGATCAACGTCTTTGGTAACTGTGTTTCTATGGCCGCATGCGCAGTGGTGAGGTCCACGAGTTTAAAAGGTTGGAGTGGGTGCCAGAGCGTCAGTCTTTTGGTTCAATCTAAAGACGGCTGAACGATATGCAACCGAAATTTTACAAGAAGAAGCTGAATTAATGTGTCTGCACACCCGAAATGTAATGAAGTAGGGAAAGCAGTAGTTTTCTCGTCATCTTGCACACGTTGTAAAAGCCGCATTTTGACAATTACATGGTTGTTCAAAGTTTCTGCAGAAAGAGAAAGTTGGTTTCCATTCATGAAACGGTCTCTGTCATCGTACAATTTGGCAGGAAACCAAAAGTAGCGCATCATTTGCGAAATACTGGAGAGGGTAGCCGGTGATGTGCAATGGAACGTACTTCGATGCATTCTTCTCGGGATGCAATTTCTTTTTCTCTCTCGACGAGATAACAACAGTTTTGAAGCTTCTTGATCAAATTCCTTACCTAATGATAAAAATATACTTCGCAGTGTTGCATAAGCTGTCGAGGGATGCTTGAAAATCAAAATGAAACTAACGGAATTCGAAGTTCTTAACGCTTTGATTACTGTACATTCTTGGAAAGTTATTTTCAGAGTCCTCGAGAATGTTGTAAGTACAGTCCTTTCTTGGAAACTAACTCCAAATTTTACTTAGTCTTTGCTTTTCATGTCTTCTATGAAAGTATTATTAAATACAGTATATCGAGCATTATTTCGGTTAAGCAGATACTGAAAATAAGTCAACGACCGTCGGATTACCGTTCTGTACACTTTACGCTGCGCCAAATGCAGCCTCGAAGCTGCGCTAATACCAGTGGCTCGCGTCTCTTCTGGCCTCGTCAGAAATGCTATATTTTCTTAACGATTGGCCATCAGGAGCTCCAACTTCTGCCAATCTATCAAGGCGAGTATCTCGGCGTTCATTTATACCAATACATATTTAAGCGTACTAACAGTGATGCACGAGGAGCGTTAAATAAGTAATGCTACGTTTTCGTTTTCTCGTCGAATTTCGGCTTAAAATATGCGGAATTTATTGTGGGACATCGCGAAATATTCTCGTTTGAGCATCTATAGTTACATGAAGCTCGGATAGGCGGCGAAGCTCTAAGTAACTTCAAAACGGCGTCGGTAAGGGAGGTGCAATCCGTGTAGGGAGTTGACATTGAGTTTCTTTTGGCGAAAAAATAAAGCATCATAGAGATTCTTAGGTGCTTGTGGAATATCTGCTGGCACCCAGCAGTGAACAAAAGCATGGTGAGCCGTTGTGCGAGTCGTCTTTCATCACCGCTGCTGTGACTCCTGCACTGTTGGAAAGTGTGGACACTCTCATTCGAGTTGATCGATGGATCTCAATAAAACACCTCGCTGCTCAACTGGACGTCTCTGCTCGTAGTGCTGACACACTCGTCCACCAGGTGGGTTACTCAACGATGAGTGCCCCCAGGGTTCCTTACTGCCTAACGTAAGATTATAAAGAGCAACGAACTACCATCTGTTCGGAATTACATGCGCGCTACGAGGCTCACCATGACAATATTTTGTCGAACATCGTCGCAAACTTCATCACTTCATACCGGAAACAAAACGGGAATCAATGGATTAGCGCCACACCTCCTCCCTTCCGAAGAAAAAGTTCAATGCCACACCCTGAGTCGGCAAACAACTCATGGCAACAGACTTCGGGCACTCTGAAGGCGCTAGTCTGTTTAATGTCCTTCGTCAGGGTGCAACGATTAATTCTGAAGTGTATTGTGGACCCCCCCCTATCCCCTCCCAGGAAATTTAAGAAACGACTTCGTCTTGTTTAACGCCATAAAAATGGAAACTAACTGCTCTTTCTCCATGACAACGCAACGTCTTAATGGAGCTCACACAGCATTGGACTGTTTAACCCCATCCACTCTACAGCTCGGATCTCGGACATTCCGAATTTCATCTGTCTGGCCCAATGGTGAATGCGCTCCGTGTGGAACAGTACGTGGGTGACGGTGAGATTACTGATGCAGCAAGACGTTGGATCCGACGTCGCCAAGTAGAGTAGTACCATGTGGGTATACAGGCCTCCACAGTAAGGTGGCGTACTTGACGGAGATCACGTTGAAAAATAGGGTTTTGTAGCCAAAAAAGTGGGGAATAATACGGTGTATTGGAAACTTGATTATAACTAATCCGCTTTTAGGAAGAAATTGTGTTACATTACTTACTTAGCGCTTCTAGTACATGTATGCCTGTACAGCGAAAGCGTCAACACATATTACAAATGATTCTGTTGCTACGTATGCTTTAGAGGTTCCAGACCAGAAAACATGTTGGGGTTTAAAACCCTAAAGTGAACGACGATTCGCATATCGGTCAGATCAGCAGCTCTACACCTTCATTGCCTACAGGCTACACTTCAGTATGAAAAACGATATTTGAAAAAAGAGCAGTTAGATAAATACAATTCATGGTTAGCTTTGCCACCATCAAAAACAAAGTGTCCTTTTCCTGCGCCTGCCTTAAAGGTAGTCATCATGAGGGAATGAAGTTACACACAGTAGTGATCATACCCTAACCAAATTATCTAAGTTATTAGGAAAAATGGTTATTTGGAATACCACAGCAAATCGCTTTATCAGAGAGTCCAAGAACGTGCTAACGACTTTCTTATTTCTTACGAAAACTCCGCAAAATCTTTTGAAATCAAGTGGACACATACAGGTTGAAAAGTGCAAAACGAAACCGAATTTTTTTTTTCATTTTCTATGCAAAATGTTACATTACTTGTGAGGCAGAAAACATCTTTTAGAGGCCATCGTGATGATGGCTGTTTTCTCAAAAGACTCTAAACTGTCAAATGAAGGTAACTTTTAAAGAACTGGTGATATTTCATGTCGAAGAATGTGGAGATGCTGAATTGGCGTCACAGTATAGCTCTGGCAGCAAAATAGGTACATTTCCTAGTAAAATTGTATACAATGATTTTGTTTACTGCTATGGCGAAGATATTATTTCCCAGATATAACACAGAATCAAAGAAAATGGATTCTAAAATACTGAGATCGATGAGACCACGGATATTAGTCACAAGACTCAGACGAAAATTTTTCTTAGACACATTTACCAAAATGCAATCAGAAAAGATTATGTTTATGTTTGAACAGTCCGCGAGAGCCAGAGAAAGTCTGTGGAAATTAACTCTCAAAGTTAACCTCAGACGTAAAATAAACGAAGGTTTCTCTTCAACTACTGAAAGTGACACTGGAGTCTTTTGAGGATGACAAAGATGCCAATATTTATAAGACAGACGAAGAGAATAAAGATATCCGAATGACTGGAGTAAAATTAGGTAAAAATGGGTTAAACTCTATGAGAAGGCCTAAGCTCGATGTTAGGAACTGTATTGGCATTCAACATATGGATGCTCTGTTATGAGTTCAGAGTTTATGGGAGCAGTCACTACAATATAGAAAGAATGCAACAGCGTTGGTCGAGCCCCTTGTTTTAATCATTCTCTGAGCTGTCCTGAGGTGCAATTAGAGCGGAACTTAATTAGGATCATTAAAGAGGTAGTAATGTTTTTTTGGGCTTCGCCAGGAAGAAATTTTGTGGTCATAAAGCATTCAGGGAATTAGCTAGTCGCCTTGAGTGAGTCCGTCTACAGCGCTACTATTGCCGGAAGCAGAGGAAGAAGTACGGCGTGAAACGTGGCGTGCTCTGAGAGAACTAAGCCGACAAAATCAAACACTACCAGCAGAGAGCGGGCGGCTATTCGGGACCTGAGAGAGTGCCCTGAGATTACCTGCTGACAGAGGCAACGCTAATGTTGTTCTTTCCCACAAGGACTGCATTGAGAAGTTGCAGAGCCTGTTAGATGTCGACTTCTGCGGGGAGATCAACGCCGGCCCTCAAAGAAGGTGAAGAACAAGGTTAGAGCTCTTCTCAAGGTCGCCAAGAAACTGTTACCTGCAGGGCCTGTACCGCCATGACTTCATGGAGTCCCTAACGTTCACAAAGATGGGATGTCGTTGTGCTCCATTTTCAGCCACCTTAGGGCACCTACATATTTGCTGGAAAAATATCTGACGGAAAAACTAAGAAATTATGTGGATAAAAGCACTCATCAGTATGTAATTCTGTGGATTTTGTAAAACTCCTCGACAGCTTCAGGGTGAAAGACAAACATACCTTGGCGAGTTTTGACGTCGTTTCGTCATTCGCTAGAGTACCTTTACGAGAGTTACTAGAGTTTATTGATCAGACATTTGACGCCAAGATCACCGACCTTTTCAGGCATATTATGAGCTCCACGTACTTTTTGTTTAATGGAGAATAGTACGAAGAACCGGAAAGAGTCGCAATGGGCAGCCTACTCTCACCTATGGTCGCGAATTTGTATATGAGTACTTCGAGGAGGAAAACCCTGGTGTCATCCAAACCCAGGTTTTTTTTTCGTTACGTAAATGACACGTTTTTGTTCAGACCAATAAAAAAGGACAAACGCCTTGGAACTCATTACATCCAAACTATTGAGACCAAAGGAGAAGGAAGATTACCATTCCTGGACGTCATGGTCAAGAGAAGATCTGATGACACCCTGGGCCACGGTGTGTATCTGAAGAAAACGCGCAGTGACCTGTATTTGCACGCAGAGAACTGCCACCACACTTCGCAGAGGAATTGTGTACTAAAAACGGGCCGGCCGGGGTTCCGAACGGTTCTAGGCCCTGGAACCGCGCGACCGCTACGGTCGCAGGTTCGAATCCTGCCTCGGGCATGGATGTGTGTGATGTCCTTAGGTTGGTTAGGTTTAAGTAGTTCTAAGTTCTAGGGGACTGATGACCTCAGCAGTTAAGTCCCATAGTGCTCAGAGCCATTTGAACCATTTGTACTAAAAACGCTTGTACACAGGGCGCGCACAGTTTCAGTCGCAGGGAGTCTGGCAAGGACCTGGAACACCTCAGGACTATTTTCCGAAAAAAATTGGTACCCAGAATGACAGGTTATGCACACTCTCCACCCCACCACAACAGTACCATCTATGGAAACGGAAGAAGAGAAGGAAAAAGATGCAGCCACTGTCTTGTGTCGTACACTGGACCACTATCGGGAAAAATCGGGCTCATATTTCAATAGAACCAAGTAAAAACCCCCTCTTGCCCGTCCAACAAAACACGAGCAATATTGGAAAGTGTCGAACACGATCTCGGTTTGCGGAAGTCCGGCGTAAACCAGATTCCCACTATCGACGTTGCCGCGAACTCCGGAGGAACACTCGACTAATATATCCCAAGTCAGGGAAGCAGAACACTCGTTATCCGGGAACGACGCGATGGAATACTACCGTAACAGGATTATGCTACAGGCTTCCAAACACAGGGACAGCGTCGTTAGAGAGACCATAGCAATTTGTACCAGCACCGATCTCATCAACCGAGGTGTAGGTTATAATCTTAGTGAGGCTTGGGAACCAGCGCTGGGGTTAATTAAGAAGGCTCTCAGCAAACAAAACTATTTGGCGAGCAGGGCGGATTGAATGCTAACATCGACGACTACATAGACGCTGACGCGCGGCAGCCGGGACATTAGTCGACCGCGCGCCTACAGGAGCTCGGTTCGTCACTACACCTGACGATGGCGACACGTCTGATCGCCGAAATATTGTGCTCTTTGGACACTATGAACCGGCAGTACACCCGTGGACTGTTCCATCACCAAATACTCCAGGAGAAACTGAAGAATCATCTAAATGGTTTCTATTGCATCGTGCCTGAGACATCCATTGTAAATTCGTGTTAGCAGCACTGTCGGTTTTCTTGGCAGCTGTTTTAATTGTTCCCTTGTTTCCCGCGGGCTGGGCCTGTGGCTCACTTTACATCCAAGCTCCTAATTATTTTTCGGATCTCAGTCGGGGTCGTCAGTGGTGGAATTTTTTTCTCGGTGTTTTTCTGACTTTTCCGCTCTTTGCCTTATTCCATTGTCTTCGGCGTTCGGCTTATCAATGTTGGGTATACTGATAGTATTTGCTCTCCCTAAGTCTTTTCAGATACACACTTAAAATAACAGATCAAAGAATAAGCCGGCTGCTTTGTGGGTAGCAGTCTATGATGACTTTTGTTCGCGAAAACATCTTACAATTTCCAGCCCTCTTTGATTTGCGTAGGAAGTGGTGCATTCAGTCTTACCACTTTTCATTTTCCACCCGATCGCACATCGGTGTACTTCTCGATTACGCCTCTGTTGATTGTGGCTGTGATATGCAGCAACAAATGTTATTCTTCCATGTGCTGTTTCAATCAATACTGCTGTTGCTTCTAAGTTCGTTAATTGTTGTAGGGTTTCTCTATGTGAGAGTGTTTTGTAAGACCCTCAGGGTCTGTTTGCCCCATCAGTCCTTTAAGCTGTCATGTTATTTAATCTAAATCTTTGCGTTGGGCCCTGATGGGGATTGTATTACAAGTTGTATGTCGATCTTGTGTATTGTTACAGAATTTCCCAGTTCCATATTTTGATTGGTAATTCCGTTTCCATTCCATATTCCAAACACAAGTTCTTGGCGGGTGACATGCCTATTGGCCATTACGAGGTGCGAGAAATTTTGCTATTCCTTTCGGTATAGCCATTAGTTAACACCAAAACTAATGAATTTCTCAACAGCAGTGATTTGCATGGCAAACAAAAAATATCTGTACGTAATGGAGCTTATCACGCAAACTTCTAAAAACATTATTAGTGCACCACATATAACACCAAACATAATGGCCATACCAGAGGAAATATTAAAATTATTCGCGTCTCGAAATGGCCAATAGGCATGTCACGCGGCAAGATCTTATATTTTGAATATGGGATGAAAACGGAATTTGCAATCAAAATATGGAGCTTGGGGATTTTATAAGAAGACACAAGATCCACATACAGCTTGTAATGCTATCCCCATCTGAGGACAACGCAGAGATTTAGATTAAATAACATGGCAGCTTGTAGGACTGATTAGGGAAACAGACCCTGACGGTCTTACGAAACGCGCTCTCACAGCATAGAGAAACCCTAGCGCAATTAAATAACTTAGAAGCAACAGCAGTATTGACTGAACAGCAAACGGAAGAATAACGTTTGTTGGTGCATATCACAGCACCCAACAACAGTAATCGAAGAGGAGTTACCGAGAATTACACCGTCGCGCGATCAAGTGGAAAATGAAAAAGTGGTAAGACAGACTGCAACACTTCCACTTACAAATCAAAGAATGCTGGAACATTGTAAGATGTTTGCACGAACAAAATTCATCAAAGTTGCTATCCAGTGAGCAGCCGGCTTATGCTTTGATCTGTTATTTTAAGTGGAAGTATTTGCAAAGACTTATGGAGAGCAAAATACTATCAGTATACCCAACATTGATAAGCCGGACGCCGAAGACAGCAGAGTAAGGTAAGAGTGGAAAAATCAGAAACACAGCGAGCAAATAGAGCCACTACTGCGACCCCGACTGAGATCCGAAAAATAATTAGGAGCTTGGATATAAAGTGAGCCACAGACCCAGGCGGGAAGCAAGGAAATAACTGAAACAGCTGCCAAGAAAACTACAGTGCTGCTATCACGAATTTACAATGGATCTCTCAGGCACGAATATATCCCGATCCAATGGAAAACATTTAGGTGATTCTTCAGTTTCTCCCAGAGTATTTGGTGATGGAACAGTCCACGGGTGTACTGCCGTTTCATAGTGTCCAAAGAGCACAAAATTTCGGCAATCAGACATGTCGCCATCGTCAGGTGCGGTGACGAACTCAGCTCCTGAGGGCGCGCGATTGACTAATATCCTCTGCAACAGGAGACGCTGGCGTCGGCGTCTATGAATAAGTCGAAAGAAGTATTCTGGCCGCCCTCATAGCCAGGTCGTTTTGTTTGCTGAGGGCCTTCTTAACTGAACTCAGTGCTGGTTCCCAAGCTTCGCTAAGATTATAACCGCTACCTCGGTTGATGAGATTGTCTCTGGTACGAATTTCTACGGCCTCAGTATTTTCAAATGTGTGCCATGATCCTGGAACGGCAGCACTCCATCACGTGATTCTCGGACAAACAGCGCACTGCGACGTCTTCTTGTTGCGATACATCAGTCGAGTGTTCCTTTGGTGTTCCCGGTGACGTCGACACTCGGCACATTGACGTGAAATCTGGTTCATGCTGTCCTTACGCAAACCGAGATCATCCTTGACACTTCCCAATAATGCTTGTATTTTTCAGCGCGGGCAAGGGAGGGTTTTTACTAGGTTCTTGTTCATTATGCGCCCGATTTTTCCCGATAGTGCTCCAGTGTACGGCACAAAAGGCAGCGGCTGCATCTTTCTCCATCTCTTCTTCCGTTTCCATAGGTGGGTGGGTCGGAGAGCACGCCTAATCGGCGATTCTGGGTACCAGTTTATTCCGGGATACAGTTCTGAGGTGTTCCAGCTCCTGGGGCAGACTCTCTGACATAGTGCGTGCCATGTGGACTAGCGTTTTTAGTACACCATTCCTTTGAGAAGTGCGGTGGCAGCTATCTGGAGCAAATACACGTCAGTGTGCGTTTTCTACTGTACACACCGTGGCCCAAGGTGCCATCAGCTCTTCCTTTCACCATGACGTCCAGGAATAGTAATCTTCCCTCTGCTTCGGTCTCAGTAATGAATTTGATGTTGGGGTGTATGGAGTTCAAATGTGTAAGGAACTCAAGGAGTTTGTCTATTCCGTGTGGCCATATGACGAACGTGCGGAAAAAACACGTGGGTTTCCACTTGGACACCAAACATTCTACTCTATAGTACTCATATACAAAATGGCTACCACAGGCGAAAATCGGATGGCCACTGCGACTCCTTCCGTTTGTTCGTAGTATTCTCCATTAAACAGAAAGTACGTGGAGGTCAGGATATGCTTGAAAAGGTCGGTGGTCTTCTCGTCAAATTCCTGACCAGTAAGCTCTAGTGACTCTCGTAGTGATACCCTGGCGAATAACGAAACGACGTCTTTCTTTTTCACCCTGAAGTAGTCGACGCGTTTTACAAAATCCACAGAATTACATATTGATGAGTGCTTTTACCCATATAATTGCTTGGTTTTTCGGTCAGGTATTTTTCCAGCTAATATGTAGGTGCGTTAAAGTTGCTGAAAATGGCGCCCAAGGACACAGCATCTTTTTGAGTTTTAGGGAGTCCATGAAGTCTTGGTGGTACAGGTCCTCGAGAAAACAGTTTCTTGGCGACAAGCCCTGGTAAATCTGCGTCTTTCAAAATGTTTGAAATGGCTCTGAGCGCTACGGGACATAACAGCGGAGGTCATCAGTCCCATAGAACTTAGAACTACTTAAACCTAACTAACCTAAGGGCATCACACACATCCATGCCCGAGGCAGGATTCGAACCAGCGACCGTAGCGGTCGCGCGGTACCAGGCTGAAGCGCCTAGAACCGCTCGGCCACTCCGGCTGGCTCGGCGTCTTTGAGAAGAGGTCTAATCTTGTTCTCCACCTTCTTTGAGGGGTCGGCGTTGATCTCCCCGTAGGAGTCGTCATCTAACAGGCTCGACATGTTCTCAGTGTAGTCCTTGTGGGCATTAACAACATTAGCGTTGCCTCTGTCGGCAGGTAAGACATCAATCACAGGGCGCTCTCTCAGGTCCCGAGTAGCCGCCCGCTCTTTGCTGGTAACGTTTGACTTTGTAGGCTTAGTTCTCGTCAGAGCACGTCAGGTTTCACGACGTACTTCTTCCTTTGCTTCAGGCAGTAGTCGCACCGCAACTTGTTCAACTGTACTGTATATATCCGCAACCGACATGCACTTAGAGATGGGAGTAAAGTAATGTCACTTTTCCAGAACTGAAGGCGCAGCGTCACTCAGCTCCATGTCAGAGAGACGTGAGAATTTTGATATTTGACGTCCTGTGGCCTTTCTGTTGGTGGAAACGGCTGCCAATCATTTAACACCATCAACCCGATCCCAGGTCCAGGAGTTAAAGCGATTGGCCAGTTGTAAATGTAGGCTAAACAATTGTTGGGAATGGTACTCAAGGCACCCTGTCATGTACCAAAGCAAGGCTGCTCTGCTTCTTAATTCTCCTGGCTCTGCTGAATCGATGTTATGTGTGGCATTAGGAAAGTTCGGCACAACATGCTGGGCACGTCACCTCTGCAGAAGTGCAAGAGCACTCTGCAAACGGCATCTTCGTTGGCGCAGCTTGTCGAATTTCTTCATACTGCGATGCATCTTTCCGCCGTAAAGGTACACGATGTGATTCTTCGATTTCTGATGGCGTGTTTATTGATCGAACAGTCCACAGGTGTACTGCCGATTCATATAGTCCAAAGGCCACAATATTTCGGCGATCAAACATGTCACCATCGACAAATGTTCTGTCGAACTGAGCTCCTAAGGGCGCGCGGACGATTAATATTCCCTGCCCCCTCAAGCGGCTCCGTTTGCGTTCCGCACCCATGGTCGCACGTGCACGTTCGTAGAGACCCTAGCGTCAGAGTCTGTGATTGCGTTGATGTAAGCTCTCCATGCACTCTGCTCGCCAGATCGTGTTGTTTGCTGAGAGTCCTCTTAATTAAGTCAGTACTGGTTTCCAAGGCTTGCTAAGAGTAAGGCAGCAGTCTCGGTTTGTGAGTTCGTCCCCGGTAGGCATATTGAAGAAGCATCGAGTAAAAACCTTCTTTCGCTTGCCCAATAAAGATGAGCATTATTAGGAAGTGTCAACGATGATCTCGGCTTGCGGAAGGCCAAAATATACCAGATTCCATGTCTGTATGGTACACCTGTATTGGACACACAGTGTCCACCGTTGAAGATCGTTGCCGTGAACACTAGAGGAACACTCGACTGATGTATCTCAACAAGTCAGCGGATGCAGAGCACTGTTTGTCCGAGAATCATGCGATGGTGGACGACCGAACCTGAATCTTGGCATAGACTTCCAAATACTGGAACAGCACCGCTAGGGAGGCCATTACAGAGCAGAAACTTTCCTAGATGTAAAGGCAGCTTATAGTAAAATTTGGAAAGATCGCGTTATCGTAAAACAACAAACATTTAATGTCACGGCACAAGAAGAGCACGTTTTCCCTCCCTACCAGGCGAAAAATGTATTTGAAGGGTTTTAAATAACTTTGTCCGCATAGAGGACTGTGAAAAATTTATATTTTCTGTAATTATGTTCTCAATTTATTGTATTACACAGCGAACAACCTACTGCGAAAAATTTAACGTACATATAATTGTAATAGTAGAATAACGGTAGAGATATAATGGAACAATGCAAATGGTGACTATAGGTTTTTCATATCGCTAATTACTTTTCCTTACCAGCACGCTGCATTGAATGTGCAGGACACCAAGCTTCAGATAAATGTCAGATGCCAAGAGGACCAAATTCAACACGTGCAAACTGCTAAGAACAACACCCTACCCTCTTCAGAGGTTGCAGCGCTTTCCAAAATGACCTCACAGTTCACAACGCACAAGTGCAAGTGCAAACAACATGATTGAGTAATACTATAATCTGTTGAATGTATTATAACTCACAGCAAAGTTCCTATTGTGAAAAAATGTAGCTTGTGTATTCGTAGATCTCAATAGCAGCGAACAACAAGTGTTTATTATATCACACAAAGAACTACCTATTGTTAAAAGTGTAACGTCTATAATCGTAGTTCTCAATAGTAGCGAACAACCATACATCATCTCTCTCAGTGTAAATTTTTCTTTCTTTTCTCGCCTTTGGCGGCTGGAATTCCTTCATTTATTGTTTTTAACATAATTCTATTTAATTTCGCTTAGTTAGGACATTTGTGCTTTTGTCGCCCTTTGAACCTAATACGGTGATTGCTACAAGTTTTTTTTTAGTCTATTCCTTATTATGCCTCTGGGAACTCTCACTCTGTGCCATTCTCGTGGTTCTACTTTTCCAGCATAGTCTAGGTGTCTTGTATTTCTTAACCCATCCGTTTCTTCTAACATCTTACGAGTTTTTTCCTGTATTTTTGTGTGACTGTTGGCACACTGATTTCACCATGTAAGCCGTTATTCTAGTCCACCGAGGGGCTTCGAGCATTATTCTGAAACATCGGTGCTGTTCTCCTTGCAGCACTTGTCGATTTGCCTTGCAAGTTGTTCCCCCAGAAGTTGAACAACCGTGTAATAGAACTGGTAATATTGTTGTTTTACAGAGGATAATCTTGTTCGGAATCCCATATCAGTGCTGGCCAAAAGTGGGAATAGTGTATGCAATAGTCTTCTATCATTTTTCCCTTTTTTATGTGCGATATTTGTTTTAAAGATCAGCTTGTTGTTCAACATGACTCCAAAATATTTAACCTGATTTGTTTAATTTATATGTGTTCCGTATCTTACTAATCCGTCGCGTAGTTCTGGCCTCTTCCTCGTAAATGTAATTCCTTGTGTTTTTCCACGTTTAGTTTGACATTCTTATTTAGTGTTTAGCTGTCTTTGCATCCTTGTTATCTTAGCTGCCGTTCTCCTGCTACTTGCAAGTACGGCGATATGGTCTGAAAATTGAGACAATACTACGTTTGGTATCAGAGGTATGTCGCTAACATAGATTATGAACAGTGTCGGCGATAATACCGAACCTTGAGGGATTTCTTGTTCGAATGATTTTATGCTTGACTGTTGTTTGTCAATTTTTACAAAGAATTTCCTGTTTGAGAGAAAGTCATCTATGATTCGTCTGTAGGAGCCTGGGATGCAATTTTGATCTTGTAGCTTTACGATAAGGCGATATTTTCAGACTTTATCATAAGCTTTTGCTAAGTCTAGGAAAGCTGCTTCCGGGTAGTACTTCCTGTTCATGTTATATGCGATGTTTTGGGATATGCGTAGTAGTTACATCTCTTCCGATATTGTGGTCTGAAATGCAAATTGTTCTGGTCGATTGATCTCATTTTCAAGTTCTGGAAGTTGTAGCCTTTGTAGGATTACTCACTCGTAAACTTTGGAAAAAGGCTGCAAGGAGACAAATATGTCAATGATTCTGGGGCAGTTTTGAGTGTTTACTCGACTTTGGTACTAATACAATTCCACATTTTTTTCCATTGCGTCAAGAGATATTTATGTTTGAGACATCTATCGGTTTTGTTGGCAACCGTTTTAACTGTTTGTTACGCCGTCTGGGCCTGTGGCTCATTTTATTTCCATGTTACTAATTATTTTCCGATCTCAGTCGGGATTACTTATTGTGTCTCTGATATTTTCCACTCTTTGCCTTATTCTATTGTCTTCGGCATCTGGTTGTATCGTAGTATATTGCACTTCGTAAGCGTCTACAAACATTTCCACTTTAATAACAGGTCAAAGTCTCAGCTGACTCGGCCCTGGATAGCAGGCTTTGGTGCTTTTTGTCAGTAAAAAGTCTTCAATGTTCCAATCCTCTTTTTCTTTGTGGGAGAAACTGGTTCATTTGTCTTCCCACTTTTCGATTCTCCACTCGACGGGGTGACGGTGTAGTTCTCGAGATAATTGTCGTAATTCGATAACTCCTCTTCGACTAATTGCTGATTTATTAACTGAAGACATAAAGTCTGTAAATGAGTCCGCAATCATTTTTGGCACTTTATTTTTACAAGTCCGTCTTGATCACAAATATTTCTTACACTTTATTAGCGGTTTCGACATGCTGCCATCATAAGACCTGTTACAAAGATAAATATTGCGTAAGCGACAGGTTCAATGAGTTAACGCTAAAACTAACAAGTCCTAGTGATACATAAAACATAACATTATAAAATGTTTGTAGTTACGTATAGCAGCCATACATACAATTAAAATATTCTGATGTTAATCATCATCATGTGAGTACATGGTACGTGCTGGTAATACTCAGATTGCATCTGGTATTTAGAATAATGCCAGCCGAGGGCACTTTAGCTAGAGCGCATTTTAAACGAGTGTCACTAATCTGATTATTAAATTGCGGCATTCACAGTCATCAGTTAAATTTTTTTTTAATTACCTCCCATGGCAAAACGAGTGTCTGCAATAAACCGTAACTGATGTGAAATTGGATTCATACTTAAAATATCATAAAAAATACAAATACTAATATAATACAGCCAGTAGCCTGACTGTAAAACATTCAACTTGTATAAGCTAGTATAAAACGTGTAAAAATAAAATATCTAAAAAAGATTCGAGCCTGATAGTCGATATTATACCAAGCGCGTGGTCACAATGGCGACATGTCGTCGTATCCTTGTTTTCCTGTGGCGGAGCTTACGAAGGAAGGCCCAGTCTTCTCGTCGTGGGCGGCCGACGCACGTCAATCCGCTGGAGTGCGCTGCGCTACGCAAACTAGTACGTCTCTGAATGTATCAAAATCAGCATTTAGACTGAACTCATTCTGTTCAATCAGACGTAATTCCGGTTGTCGTTTTCTGTGCACTTAAATCTCTATTTCTTCGAGTAGGTTCAGTAATCGTCCCTTTGGCGGGCTACGCTACACTTTCATATTGTCTATGCTTCCGACTAAATATCTTTCTCTGTCTAAATGCGTACCGAAAGCGCTCTTTCTGATTATACTTATATTCTCTATAACGAGTCTGGAAATTCCTTCCTGTCTGACCGGTATGAAAAGTGTCGCAGTCTTGGCAGGTGATCTTATAAACAACAGAGCCCCATATATTTATTGCTGACGTCAACTTTGTGTCGTAGCTTACAACCAATTGTACCTTTATTTTGAATCCAATTTTTATTTTCGTTTTTCTGAAGGTCTGCGCAATTCTGTCGGAAAACGCACCATTGTACGTCATAGCAACACACTTTTTGTCCTCTGGTTCTACTGACTCCTTCCTGTCACATATTTTTGATTTTAGTTTGTAATAAAGTTTCATTACAACACGATCTTTATATCCGTTTGCCTTAGCTACTTATCTAATCACACTTAATTCTTCCACCTCGTCATTAGTTTTAGCATCCTGTTGATCAAACTTATGAAGTATGCCCATTTATGCTTCTTTGGGCAACAGGATTTCGCATTTGTAATAGTGTCTGTGGCCGTTGCCTTCCTAAATATGCTAATCTTATGTCTTCCATCTCTTTTAGTTAATCTTAGATCCAAAAAACTTCTACTTCCTTCTTAAAATTCCACTACGTATTAAATTATCGTACATCTCACCCATTCTTTCCGCCATCTCGCGTATTTCACTTTCGCCACCTTCGTACAGTAGTATATCGTCTACATATCGCCTATAATAGACAATTTCCTCTCAGACGTCAGGAATTTGTTCAAAAACTTATTTTCTAGCTCATTTACAAATATTTCAGCTAAAACATTCATAAAACCGAAAAAATTCATGCAGATAATAACATAGTTGAGGTCAAGAGAAATACTGTGAACAAATTTGTCAGATATAAGGAAAGTGAGAGAAGTATGTCAGGCTGAAATGGTACAACTTGTGGAAGTTTTAGAGCTTCTGTTGTTATTTAACTATTACAATGAAATGAACACCCGTAGCTGCTTACAGGCGTTGACATGCAACGGGGACAGATGATAATGTGTGCCCCGACCGGGACTCGAAACCGGGATCTCCTGCTTACATGGCAGACGCTCTATCCACCTGAGCCACCGAGGACACAGAGCAGAGCGCGACTGCAGGGATTTATCTCTGGCACGCCTCCCGCGAAACCCACATTCTCAACGTATTGTCCCGCACTACATTCGTAGTGCCCCGGTCGGGGCGCACATTTTCATCTGTCCCCATTGACCTATGTCAACGCCTGTAAGCAGCTAAGGGTGTTCATTTCATTGTAATTTCATTCTAACGAGCTGCATGGTCACCGATGGTATCTGTTCTTTCGGACATGTCCGAAAGGAGAGATACCATCTGAGTATATATATATATATATATATATATATATATATATATATATATATATATATATATATATATATATTGTCATTTAACTATTTTAAAAGTAACAAGATTTTTTTTGTCAGTTGGTGTAGTACTTTAGCTGAAATGTGTGTAAATGGTAGGACGGCAGTATACCGAAAACGGTAATAAAGTGTAAGAAATCTGTGTGATCAAGACGGACTTGTAAAAATAATTGTTGATTGGCGCTGAATTATGCTGTAACGTACGTTATTCGTCTATGTGATGTTTCAGTCAATGCCACTGTTGCTTGTAAGTTCGTTAATTCTGGTAGGGGTTCTCGGTGATCTGTAAGCGTGATTCAACAAGAATACTGCAGTTCCATCTCAGTGTATGTTTGGCCTATCTGTTCTATAATACTTTCCTTAATCTAAATTTTTGCAGATGCACTGAACAGCACACATACGACCAGTGGAAACTACCAAGGGGGGAGGGAAAAGAAAAGTGCGCTAATTGCAAAGGAGCACACCCAGCCAGTTACTTAGGATGTCCAGAGTACAGAGCTCTAAGGGATAGGCAGAGGGGTAAAAACATCAGTAGAACCCCGAATCACAACAAACACATACCAGCACCCAACCCCCCACCCCCCCACTTGCCCAGAGAAGACAAAATGACACCGTGAAAACGCTGGTTTTCGCCTCTACCGCTTATTCCCGTGCATTTGCCGGTGACCCACCAGACCCGCCGAACCACCTACCACCACCACAACACAGCAGTAACCAGGTTTCCCAAGCTGATGAAAGTCCTAGGGAACTCTGTCCTCCATGCCCCCCACAAACCAGTCCGCGAGAAGCAGACGAGTCTGTTCCAATCCAACAACTCGCGTCGTCCACCCGACTGCTACAGGCACAGATGACCCAGCTAGCAGGTATTCTATGACGCAGCTCCCTGCCGACCTCAGATCGGCAGCACAGCAGTCGCCTGTGGCAGCGACAGCCTCAGGAAAAACTGTCCCCCACCATGGATAGGAGACTTAATATAGAAGGTCTCAAAATATGCGCGTTTAACGCAGACAACCTTACTCGCCAACCCATGGAGTTTAGAGAATTCATACAGGAAGGAAACGTTGACATATGCCTAGTGGGAGGAACATTCCTCAAACCAGGACTAAGAGCTTCTGTACCAAACTACAATTGTTACAGAAACTACCGACCCACTCACGGAAGCGGGGTCGCGGTATATGTCAAAAAAGGAATCAGACATCACAAAATATACCCCCCCCCCCCCCCATACGGGAGAAATAGAAACGGCGGCAATCGAAGTGGCCACAGTAACTGGCCCCCTCACGGTCGTTGCAGTGTATCGCCCCCCTTCCCAAAGACTAGAAGAGGACGACATAGCTGCACTAAGCCGTATTAGAGGCAAACTACTAATAGCAGGGGACCTAAACGCCAAGCACGCGGACTGGAACTCGAGACACCGAAATCAAGCTGGTCAACAACTGCAACGACTCGCGCGCACACACCATTTACAAATATGGGGCCCAGAGGAACCGAAACACTTCCCAAAGAACGGAGGAAGACCGGAGGTCCTCGACAGAGCCATCACAAAGAATCTGGTGGGCTTTGTATCCGCGACATCGGTAAACAGACTGTCATCGGACAACAATCCCGTGATTCTTGAGGTCGATATGGGAGAATGGCTCTCTATCCCACAACGGCATGCGACGTACAAGCGCATCAATAAGGAGCAATTCAGCAACGCTGTAGCAGCTGAACTTGCCCAGACCCCGGCTCCAACTGCAGAGACAGCAGAACAGGCACTAGACGACCTCACAAGAGTGATCCTACAAGCTGCTGAGGGAGCCACACCGCCTCCTGCGGGGGCCCACGCTCCAGGCAACTCCCTCCGCACTTGGTTGCACAAATACGGCACAAAAACAGGATCGCCAAAGAGTGGAAGTTCACCAGAAACAGGGATACACGGAGGCTACTCAATAGGCTACAGAGAGAGCTGAAAGCAGATCTCAATGAGTATCGCAATCAACAATGGTCGGCAAGGCTCTCAGCTCTCAAACTAGAAGACAATAGTTTATGGCAAGCCACCAAACAGTATAAGAAAAGACGCGCGAAAATGCCACCTCTGCATGGCGAACGCGGACTGCAGTTCAGCCCCATTGACAAAGCTAACGCACTAGCCGACGTGTTCGAAAAACAGTTCAGACCAGCAGAAGTAGAGGACAGAGAACACGTCGCAACAGTCCGCCGAGAACTGGCCGTGTTCCTGGAAGCACACGACGAAGATGACTACACGCCACTCTTCAGTACTGAAGACGTGGCGCGCTGCATCAAGTCCCTGCCCACCATGAAAACCCCGGGTCACGACCAGGTCACAAACGAATTGCTGAAACTCCTCCCGCCTCTGGCAATCACCCACCTGACCGATATAGTCAACGAACTGACGCGATCACAAAAATTCCCGGCGCAGTGGAATCACGCAGAAGTCAATGCGATCGCGAAACCAGGAAAAGACCCGGTGTTCCCGCAACATTATAGACCAATTAGTCTACAACCTACCCTAAGTAAACTTTACGAGCGCCTCCTACTAACACCCATACAGGACTATATCACAAGAGAGCAGATTCTGCCGAAATTCCAATTCGGATTTAGGCAAAGACACTCCGTGTGGTGTCACCGCCAGACACCACACTTACTAGGTGGTAGCCTTTAAATTGTCCGCGGTCCGGTAGTATACGTCGGACCCGCGTGTCGCCACTGTCAGTGATAGCAGACCGAGCGCCACCACACGGCAGGTCTAGAGAGACGTACTGGCACTCGCCCCAGTTGTACAGCCGACGTTCATAGCAATGATTCACTGACAAATACGCTCTCATTTGCCGAGACGATAGTTAGCATAGCCATCAGCTACATTTCTACGACCTAGCAAGGCGCCGTATTCAATTGATAATTAATATTATGAAGCATGTACTGTAACGAGAGATGGTCTACAATTGTGGATTAAAGTTAAGTATTACAGCAACTGCGTCCATTTTATAAGTTCTCATTTCCTTTTAACTGTTCCAGACCTCACGCCAATCTGCGTGAGCTTAACGCGTGCCTTTCGGCTTCCTCTCGTTGTGACTTGGCTGTCTTGCTAAGTCACAACACTCCGCCTCCCAGCAAATCATGAGGGTGGTTGAAGCAGCCACGGACAGCTTCAACCGAAAGGGCTACTGCGGGCTTGTCTTGTTAGACGCAGCAAAAGCCTTCGACTCAGTCTGGCACACCGGGATACTACACAAGATGTAC
The DNA here is from genome assembly GCF_021461385.2 of Schistocerca piceifrons. Taxonomy (NCBI): domain Eukaryota; kingdom Metazoa; phylum Arthropoda; class Insecta; order Orthoptera; family Acrididae; genus Schistocerca; species Schistocerca piceifrons. The sequence continues at coordinate 172,101,972 of NC_060140.1, forward strand.
ACCCTAGGCTTCCCCGGAAAGATCGTCAAAATCGTTAAAAACTATCTCTCCGGTGGGACTTTCTCAGATAAGATCGATGGATCCCTGTCGAGCAGGAGAAGAATCAGTGCAGGCGTGCCCCAAGGCTCGGTCCTGGGACCCGTCCTCTACAATGTCTACGTTGCTGACATCCCTACGACTCAGCATGTACACACTGCAGAATACGCAGATGACACCGCATTCTTCTCCTGCTCGACAAACAGGAACCTGGTTACAAGGTGTCTGCAAACCGCCCTAAACAGGACGGAAAACTGGACCAAGCAATGGCACATCACAATAAACTCAGACAAGACACAAGCCACGCTGCTCACCAGACGCTATGGGAAACGCCGACCCCCAAGGAGGCCATACCAACTGCTGCGATTGCATGGGCAGAACTTGACATGGAGAAGTTCTGCGAAGTACCTCGGTGTCACGCTTGACAGACGCCTGACATGGAAGTGTCACATAGAGAAACTTCGCAGAAAGGCTCACGCCAGGATGCAGATTCTGTACCCTGTATTTAACAGCACCAATTCCCTCGACCCCGCAACAGGAGTAGCGATCTATCGAAGTCTAATTCGACCCATACTGGAATATGCGTGCCCTGTATGGGGCTGCGTAGCCAGATCGACGATAGATCGCTTTCAGAAGGTTCAAAATAGAGCGTTAAGACGGGCCTTACACGTCCCCACGCGCTTCCCCGCGGCAGACCTGCATGAAGCTGCAGACATAGAGCCACTAACAATACGATTCCGTGCCCTAGCAGAAGCTTTCTACGCCACGGCGCGCAATTCACGAAACTAGCTAATAAACATCCTTGGGCAATATGAACAGCATAGGGACAGATACAAAAGACCGAAGTCGCTACTCCTGCAGTAGCACAAACAGATAAATTAACAAATTTCAAAAATAGCAACTCACAAAAGCACAGCACTAACAACAACACACAAGAAAAGAGGAGGAAATGTCCAAATGCGAAAATAACCTCCACCAACACCCCCCTCTAACGGTAGAAGACAAAAAGAGAGAAGAGCCCTGATGAGTTTCCCTTATAAGCGGTCCGTCCATCTTGTCTTCTAAAAAAATCTAAAAATGTAGTATTTTTTAGGGCAATTTCACTAGCGTTCCATGAACAAAAGATAAGGTCTTGGCCCGTTAGATGCCTGTCGACCATTTAGAGGTGCGAAAACTTTTAACACTCCCTGTAATATAAACGTTTTGTTTTGGTGTTACATCTCGCGCATTAATAATTTATTTAAAGGTTTCGTATACGATCAAGTACCTTCAGGTGATTGTTGTTTGCAATTAAGTTGAAGACCCTAGTCAGGGTGTTTACACTTTTCGCAAAGTCAAAAGTTGTAGTTGGGCTCTGGGTTTGGGTTTGTAGATGTCTTCGTGTCCATACCATTTGGTAATGGAGGTGTATATTTTGTTGTGGAACCGCTGTATTTCTTCTTACACTTTTTGCGAAGACGAAAGTTGTAGTTGGGCCCTGGGTTTGGGTTTGTAGATGTCTTCGTGTCCATACCATTTGGTAATGGAGGTGTATATTTTGGTGTTGTGGAACCGCTGCATTTCTTCTTGGTAGTCCGGGAAAGTCACCTGGGTTTTGTATTTCCACCGGTGTTGGTGCTGCCGTTGACTGGGTTGTCCTGTTACTGATAGTTTGCGTTTGTGCACTGTAAATTCTGAGGGCATCTTGGAAAGCACTCCTAACTCTGAAGGGGACGGGGTTCTGATCTTCGCAGTTTGGTCTCTTGTTATCTGACATTTACCTGAAGAGTGGTGTTCTGCACATTTAAAGCAGCGTGATGGTAAGGAACAATAATTAGTGGCATGAAAAAATTGTCGGCATCGTGTCCATTAAATTGTTCCCAATAGGTTATTCACTGTGTAATATAAAACTGAGAACTGTAATGAAACAAGCTACATTTTTTTACAATCGGTTGTTCTCTATGCAAGATAATAAATTCAATTGAACACATTATCATTTTAGTTGATTGTGTAATATGATATAATAATATACTGAATGAAGTGACAGATTCCTTGTTCACTATTATAGAGAAATACAATTACGATGTATAACAGGTTTAACTAAACAGTAACGTGAACAACCAGTTTATTACTTCTGTGTAAGAGCAACCTGTTGTGAAAACTGTAACGAGTATATGGTAACGAGTATATGGTTCAAATGGCTCTGAGCACTATGGGACTGAACAGCTGAGGTCATCAATCCCCTAGAACTACTTAAGCCTAACTAACATAAGGACATCACACACATCCATGCCCGAGGCAGGATTCGAACCCGTGACCGCAACGGTCGCGCGGTTCCAGACTGAAGCGCCTAGAACCGCTCGGCCCCTTTGGTTGGCGTAACAACTGTGGGTCTCAATAGTAGGGAACAACCTAATAACAGAACTACACCCTGAGTGGAAAGTAAACTACCTGTGGTGAAAGCTATAACGAGGTCAGCTGTGGGTGTGTACAGTGGGGAACATGCTAATTGCGGTTCTTAGTTAATATTTGCGGAATAAGCTCATTATGGTTCTTACGTTATTGAATTGCAAAGTAAACTCCCTAGATTTACGATTCCTTCTACTACGTGGCGTAATACCCAACATAATGTTCGTAACGCATTTCAATAGACTTTTCCATACTACTGGATGAGATATTGATAACAAAACACGGTAAAGTAAACTCCCTAGATTTACGATTCCTTCTACTGCGTGGCGTAATACCCAACGTAATTTACGTAACGAATTTAAATAGACTTTTCCATACTACTGGATGAGATATTGATAACAAAACACGGTAAAAAATGCGAACATGGTTGTTTAAAAGTCTTCAAATACCTTTTCCGCGTGCGAGAGAGAAAAAACTTGCTCTTCTTGTGGCGTGGCATCATTTGTTAAGCTGGTACTATGCGGCCACTAACTGAGTGCAAGATACTGATTTCGACAAATGACGATGAAAGGGTAGATCAGTGTTAAACAGTTTCCTAAATAAAGTTGCAACTATATTTTAATCTTGTAGTTGACGAAAGTGTTCACTGTAATGAAGAATGTTCTTTCAAGGAATATTAAGTACCGTCCGTTAGCTATTTTACAGTGGTTTTGCAGTTTATGTAGCTGTAGATATAAATGTAAGTGATCAATGATACCAACTCGTCTTGATTTAAGGTCAGACTCACTGTTACAGTAAGTGAACAATGTTTGCGCTCAAGCCGAATAGCTTCTCGTTAGTTGTCAATCCGGACGCTTTTGAGATATATTTTGAAAAGATTGATTGCTTCTTTTTAGCTAGCAACTTCACTAGGAATTAAACAACTGCATTCAATATATACATTTAACTGAGAAGTATTACAACTTTTTATTGACATTTTTCTCTTCTTTTATTAATGTTATACACCGAAACGTCCCTAGAGTAATGTCTTTCTTCTTACACATTTTACTGATGCATCGACAACTGCAGATACAGAAATTAGCAGAACTGGTGTGATTACACAAACAACTGACCCTGAACTTAACATGTGAAGCCACACAGGCTAAATTTCTCACAATTTGTATTTTAAAGCAGTTATTTCCGAAAATATCCATTATCATTTAGTATTACGCCACAAGAGGAGCAAATGTTTACTCTCTCGTAGGCGAAAAAAGTATTTAATGGATGTTAAATAATTTAAGTGAATTTCGTAATCAGTGAGGGACTCGTCCTGGGGCGGTAACACTTTGAATAGGGAGATAAAAGGTGCATATTGCGTTACACCTTAAGAAGTAATACATCTCTAGAGCAAAAGGACGGTATGCGTGTCCTCTATTGAAATAAGCGCAAACGTATGTCATAAAAAACATAAAATCTGCATCTACACCCATACTCTGTAAACCACTGCGAAGTACATGGAATGGGATACGTCCTGTTGCACCGCACCAGTTTTTCGACCCCCTTTCTCCGTTTCATTCACGTATGGAGCACGTGATAATTCATTGCTTAAGTACCTCCCTGCGTGCTGTAATTAATCTAACCTCGTCCTCACGATCTCCATGGGAGCGATGCGGACGGGGTTGTTGTATATTGCTGAAGTCATGATTAAAAGTCTGTTCTTGAAACTAGTAGGCTTCCGTGAGATACATCTACATCTACATTCTACATTGATACTCCGCAAGCCACCCAACGGTGTGTGGCGGAGGGCACTTTACGTGCCACTGTCATTACCTCCCTTTCCTGTTCCAGTCGCGTATGGTTCGCGGGAAGAACGACTGTCTGAAAGCCTCCGTGCGCGCTCTAATCTCTCTAATTTTACATTCGTGATCTCCTCGGGAAGTATAAGTAGGGGGAAGCAATATATTCGATACCTCATCCAGAAACGCACCCTCTCGAATCCTGGCGAGCAAGCTACACCGCGATGCAGAGCGCCTCTCTTGCAGAGTCTGCCACTTGAGTTTATTAAACATCTCCGTAACGCTATCACGGTTACCAAATAACCCAGTGACGAAACGCGCCGCTCTTCTTTGGATCTTCTCTATCTCCTCCGTCAACCCGACCTGGTACGGATCCCACACTGATGAGCAATACTCAAGTATAGGTCGAACGAGTGTTTTGTAAGCCACCTCCTTTGTTGATGGACTACATTTTCTAAGCACTCTCCCAATGAATCTCAACCTGGTACCCGCCTTACCAACAATTAGTTTTATATGATCATTCCACTTCAAATCGTTCCGAACGCATACTCCCAGATATTTTACAGAAGTAACTGCTACCAGTGTTTGTTCCGCTATCATATAATCACACAATAAAGGATCCTTCTTTCTATGTATTCGCAATACATTACATTTGTCTATGTTAAGGGTCAGTTGCCACTCCCTGCACCAAGTGCCTATCCGCTGCAGATCTTCCTGTATTTCGCTACAATTTTCTAATGCAGCAACTTCTCTGTATACTACAGCATCATCCGCGAAAAGCCGCATGGAACTTCCGACACTATCTACTAAGTCATTTATATATATTGTGAAAAGCAATGGTCCCATAACACTCCCCTGTGGCACGCCAGAGGTTACTTTAACGTCTGTAGATGTCTCTCCATTGATAACAACATGCTGTGTTCTGTTTGCTAAAAACTCTTCAATCCAGCCACACAGCTGGTCTGATATTCCGTAGGCTCTTACTTTGTTTATCAGGCGACAGTGCGGAACTGTATCGAACGCCTTCCGGAAGTCAAGAAAAATAGCATCTACCTGGGAGCCTGTATCTAATATTTTCTGGGTCTCATGAACAAATAAGGCGAGTTGGGTCTCACACGATCGCTGTTTCCGGAATCCATGTTGATTCCTACATAGTAGATTCTGGGTTTCCAGAAATGACATGATACGCGAGCAAAAAACATGTTCTAAAATTCTACAAGAGATCGACGTAAGAGATATAGGTCTATAGTTTTGCGCATCTGCTCGACGACTCTTCTTGAAGACTGGGACTATCTGTGCTCTTTTCCAATCATTTGGAACCCTCCGTTCCTCTAGAGACTTGCGGTACACGGCTGTTAGAAGGGGGGCAAGTTCTTTCGCGTACTCTGTGTAGAATCGAATTGGTATCCCGTCAGGTCCAGTGGACTTTCCTCTATTGAGTGATTCCAGTTGCTTTTCTATTCCTTGGACACTTATTTCGATGTCAGCCATTTTTTCGTTTGTGCGAGGATTTAGAGAAGGAACTGCAGTGCGGTCTTCCTCTGTGAAACAGCTTTGGAAAAAGGTGTTTAGTATTTCAGCTTTACGCGTGTCATCCTCTGTTTCAATGCCATCATCATCCTGTAGTGTCTGGATATGCTGTTTCGAGCCACTTACTGATTTAACGTAAGACCAGAACTTCCTAGGATTTTCTGCCAAGTCGGTACATAGAATTTTACTTTCGAATTCAATGAACGCTTCACGCATAGCCCTCCTTACGCTAACTTTGACATCGTTTAGCTTCTGTTTGTCTGAGAGGTTTTGGCTGCGTTTAAACTTGGAGTGGAGCTCTCTTTGCTTTCGCAGTAGTTTCCTAACTTTGTTGTTGTACCACGGTGGGTTTTTCCCGTCCCTCACAGTTTTACTCGGCACGTACCTGTCTAAAACGCATTTTACGATTGCCTTGAACTTTTTCCATAAACACTCAACATTGTCAGTGTCGGAACAGAAATTTTCGTTTTGATCTGTTAGGTAGTCTGAAATCTGCCTTCTATTACTCTTGCTAAACAGATAAACCTTCCTCCCTTTTTTTATATTCCTATTAACTTCCATATTCAGGGATGCTGCAACGGCCTTATGATCACTGATTCCCTGTTCTGTACATACAGATTCGAAAAGTTCGGGTCTGTTTGTTATCAGTAGGTCCAATATGTTATCTCCACGAGTCGGTTCTCTGTTTAATTGCTCGAGGTAATTTTCGGATAGTGCACTCAGTATAATGTCACTCGATGCTCTGTCCCTACCACCCGTCCTAAACATCTGAGTGTCCCAGTCTATATCTGGTAAATTGAAATCTCCACCTAAGACTATAACATGCTGAGAAAATTTATGTGAAATGTATTCCAAATTTTCTCTCAGTTGTTCTGCCACTAATGCTGCTGAGTCGGGAGGTCGGTAAAAGGAGCCAATTATTAACCTAGTTCGGTTGTTTAGTGTAACCTCCACCCATAATAATTCACAGGAACTATCCACTTCTACTTCACTACAGGATAAACTACTACTAACAGCGATGAACACTCCACCACCGGTTGCATGCAATCTATCCTTTCTAAACACCGTCTGTACCTTTGCAAAAATTTCGGCAGAATTTATCTCTGGCTTAAGCCAGCTTTCTGTACCTATAACGATTTCAGCTTCGGTGCTTTCTATCAGCGCTTGAAGTTCCGGTACTTTACCAACGCAGCTTCGACAGTTGACAATTACAATACCGATTGCTGCTTGGTCCCCGCATGTCCTGACTTTGCCACGCACCCGTTGAGGCTGTTGCCCTTTCTGTACTTGCCCAAGGCCATCTAACCTAAAAAACCGCCCAGCCCACGCCACACAACCCCTGCTACCCGTGTAGCCGCTTGTTGCGTGTAGTGGACTCCTGACCTATCCAGCGGAACCCGAAATTACGCCTGTCTTCAATATTCTGCCATTTCAATTTATTCATCATCACTGTGACACTCACCCAAGAATCAAACAAACCTGTGTCCATTCGTGCTGCCCTTCTCTGTGTTCGTTCAACATCCTCTGTAAGTCCTATTTGGTACGGGTCCCACCAACTTGGGCAACGTGCTAAGATAGGTCACACGAGTGATGCGTAAGCTATATACTTTATTGACTTACTGCATTTCCTCGCTATTCTACGAATAAACCGAAGCCTGCCACTTGCGTTAAGCATATTCCTACAAAGTGTTACACCCAGGAATTATATGAGCTGGCCGATTCCAACTGTGACTCACTGATATTAAAATCATCGGATACTACGTTTTTTTCGTTTTGTGAAGGGCACACCTTTACATTTCTGAACTTTTAAAGCAAGTTGGAGATCTTGGCATCACATTGTTGTCTTCCAAACAGTACTTCATTATAGATAACTGCATCTGCCAAAAGTCTGAGGTCATTATTAATATTGTCCGCAAGGTCATTAATATAAAACATGAATAGCAATAGTCCACCCGAACTCCCGAAGTTACTTCTACATCTGTCGATGACTCTCCCCCAAGATAACGTGCTGAATTCTCCTTGCAAAAAGCAACCTCAATCCAGTCGCAAATCTCGCTAGATAGCGCCTTACATTCGTACCTGTGGCAGAGCGGTTCTAGGCGCTTCAGTCTGGAACCGCGCGACCAATACGGTCGCAGGTTCGAATCCTGCCTCGGCCATGGATGTGTGTGATGTCCTTAGGATAGTTAGGTTTAAGCAGTTCTAAGTTCTAGGGGACTGATGACCTAAGATGTTAAGTCTCATAGTGCTCAGAGCCATTTGAACCATTTTTGAATAAACATAGATGTGATATAGAGGCAAATGCTTTTCTTAGATTGAGAAATATTACATGTTTCCATTGATCCAAGGCATTAATATGACAGTCACAAAAAGTGAGAGCTGGGTTCAAGGTGATCGCTGTCGAGTCCAAGCTGGTTGGCACGAAAAGGCCATTCCGTTCGAGATACCTCATTATGTTTGAGTTCTGTGCACATGCCCACAAAAATACTTCAACTATCGATAACATTTAGCTACGTAATTAGAAAAATCATTTCTTATTCTATGTCACGATGTTAATCGTGGTATTCTGTTTGATGAGAATTGCTCCACCCTGACTGCAGTGAAACTGACGATTAGAGCCAAATACGAATTATTAGTGTGTTCAGAAGTCTTTCAGGCGGAAGTGTGGAGAGGTGTCCGATCTATAGACTAATCAGAAGTCCACATGTCACTCGCATCAGTTTGAATTAAAGAAGGGGGCGCGGAGGGGTTATAAACACCCCCCTTCTCCCTAGAGGTGAAATTAGTTAAAATCAGACGGTCTTTTTTGGTAATCTACGCCTAAGTTAACTACTCAAATTTATAGAGCCCTGATCCGTAGTTTTAGATGTTTACTCCCGCATTCCCCGTATCATCTTACTTTGTGTGTCCGGGAGAATATAATACCTCTACCAGTGTCTTGTGCTCCTCATCCAGTTCGACCTGTGCGTGCCAAATATTAAAGGGGCTTCCAGATCCGCCACAGAAGCGCGCGTATCGCGTCGCTTGTAGAGCACAATCAATCTGCTTTGCCCTCATTGTTATAATTGCTACAATTGTTAGACTGCTCGCCTAGAATTCAGTAGCCTATCGAAATAGTTTGTCTTGACAATGTCGAGTCTTCCAGTTTTGTGCAACATGAAACGAGTTTCAAAAATAAGATCTTTGTTCTCTAAAACACAGAAGACTATGTGTGAGTGGTTCCTTGCGTTTTATGGGTCAAGTGGTTTTTTTTTCATGTCTATCCTTTTAACAGGAGGTCTCTGGGACGACGGCCGTTTACTATCATGACAAAAAATAAAAACACCTACAGCTGTCCTTATGATTTTATTTTATTTTGTCACTACCAGTTTCGACGCTTCATTGTGTCATCTTCAGTTCAGGTCATGTTCCTTCTTTTTACTTCTTTGTGAGGTATTATTTCCTTCCATCCATCACCTTTTACAGTTGTTTTGTCTTAAAGTAAGTTATATCAAGGTTGTGCAGTTAATGCACGTCCGACTGTCAAATAAAATTCGGGAATAGTATTTAAAGAAGTTTTAATAGATTATAATTGAATAATGTATTGAGTGGAAATTCGTGAAGGTATATTTAAGATATGTTACAATGGATGTATCTGTTCTTTCTGTCAAATGTTCGGTGTAAATTCATTTGCAGAGTCTTGCCTTTGTTCTCATTCTATTTTAATCTGTTCCTATGTAACTTGACCGATAAGTTGATAATGCGATCTTTAATGTTTTGTGCATACAGGCCTGAAGATGACACAATGAAGCGTCGAAAGTAGTAGCCACAAAATGAAATAAAATCATATGGACGGCTTTAAGTGTTTTTATTTTTTGTCACAACTATTTCAGATTATAGGATAGTAATGTAACATTACTTAAGAATATGAGCCTAAATAACATAATTTTCTTTCTTTCGTTTAGTGTGATGTATGCTTTTTTAGTTACATACTCGTTACACATATAGCTGCACATACTTAGGCAAAACAGATTTACCTTCCACGAATGTTTTCATACTTCTGGTAAGTTCCTTTTCTTCCATGTCAGATGTGGAAGTTTTTTGGGCCACTTGCGTCTGATTACCCGTATTTCCATGTGACATCTGGGAATGTTACGACCAGGTCACTGTACAACAGAGCACATACACTTTTCAATCACATTTGTGACCTAGAATCTTTACAGAATCGAGTTCCCATGTACAAAACAGCTTCAGACGTTAGATTACTTTGCAAATGAGTTAATTTGTTAAATATTTATGTTAAGCATGTAAGCGAGAAAATTCTTAGAAAACGTTTTAAACTGCGTTTAAAATTTGTTGGAAGTCGCTAAGCGCTCTCTTTATGAAACACTGGGTGACAATAGTGTGGGTAATTGTGCCCAATTTTGAGCAGAGGTAGATTTGTAACACGTCTAAATATCTGTGACGTTATCTCTCCTGGAATATACAGGGTGTTTCAAAAATGACCGGTATATTTGAAACGGCAATAAAAACTAAACGAGCAGCGATAGAAATACACCGTTTGTTGCAATATGCTTGGGACAACAGTACATTTTCAGGCAGACAAACTTTCGAAATTACAGTAGCTACAATTTTCAACAACAGATGGCGCTGCGGTCTTGGAAACTCTATAGTACGATATTTCCCACATATCCACCATGCGTAGCAATAATATGGCGTAGTCTCTGAATGAAATTACCCGAAACCTTTGACAACGTGTCTGGCGGAATGGCTTCACATGCAGATGAGATGTACTGCTTCAACTGTTCAATTGTTTCTGGATTCCGGCGGTACACCTGGTCTTTCAAGTGTCCCCACAGAAAGACGTCACAGGGGTTCATGTCTGGCGAATAGGGAGGCCAATCCACGCCGCCTCCTATATGTTTCGGATAGCCCAAAGCAATCACACGATCATCGAAATATTCATTCAGGAAATTAAAGACGTCGGCAGTGCGATGTGGCCGGGCACCATCTTGCATAAACCACGAGGTGTTCGCAGTGTCGTCTAAGGCAGTTTGTACCGCCACAAATTCACGAAGAATGTCCAGATAGCGTGATGCAGTAATCGTTTCGGATCTGAAAAATGGGCCAATGATTCCTTTGGAAGAAATGGCGGCAAAGACCAGTACTTTTTGAGGATGCAGGGTCGATGGGACTGCAACATGGGGCTTTTCGGTTCCCCATATGCGCCAGTTCTGTTTATTGACGAAGCCGTCCAGGTAAAAATAAGCTTCGTCAGTAAACCAAATGCTGCCCACATGCATATCGCCATCATCAGTCCTGTGCACTATATCGTTAGCGAATGTCTCTGTGCAGCAATGGTAGCGGCGCTGAGGGGTTACCGCGTTTGAATTTTGTATGGATAGAGGCGTAAACTCTGGCGCATGAGACGACACGTGGACGTTGGCGTCATTTGGACCGCAGCTGCAACACGGCGAACGGAAACCCGAGGCCGCTGTTGGATCACCTGCTGCACTAGCTGCACGTTGCCCTCTGTGGTTGCCGTACGCGGTCGCTCTACCTTTCCAGCACGTTCATCCGTCACGTTCCCAGTCCGTTGAAATTTTTCAAACAGATCCTTTATTGTATCGCTTTTCGGTCCTTTGGTTACACGAAACCTCCGTTGAAAACTTCGTCTTGTTGCAACAACACTGTGTTCTAGGCGGTGGAATTCCAACACCAGAAAAATCCTCTGTTCTAAGGAATAAACCATGTTGTTTACAGCACACTTGCACGTTGTGAACAGCACACGCTTACAGCAGAAAGACGACGTACAGAATGGCGCACCCACAGACTGCGTTGTCTTCTATATCTTTCACATCACTTGCAGCGCCATCTGTTGTTGATGTTGAGACTTGAGTTCGAGTCTCGGTCGGGCACACAGTTTTAATCTGCCAGGAAGTTTCATATCAGCGCACACTCCGCTGCAGAGTGAAAATCTCATACTGTCCTACGTGTTTCCGTAGATGCTCACAACAGTAGCACGTGAGCGTTTCACCAGCTTCTTCATTTTCAAGATACTCGTTCACAGGCTCTGCGCAATAATAATCTGCTCTTTGCCAAAGTCGCTTATCTTAATGGATTTCCCCATCTGCAGCACAGATCTTGGTCCACCGTCCGTGTTTGCTCCGCTTACATACTTTTGGTACCGCACAGCGTGATCGATCGCCACTAGGCGGCACCAGACGTCGCGGTGGGCAGTGGTCATGATGTTTTGTCTCATCACTGTACAGTATCTACCTAGAACACTTGTACTATTGTGTTAAGCCAGCACTTGTGGTACGAATAGCGTGTTTGATTAGTAATCAAAATGTCCTCTGTCCCTTGTTCGAATCCCACCAGTGCTTTTTTGATTAATAATGGGCATTGGCGGACGAAGACTTCCGGTGTAACAAGTCACCCCTGTTATGCGAACGCCCTAGTCAATGGGGACGACGGAGCGGACAGAGGTTCAGGGCCCTCTCTTGTCCTTGGGGTGGGAAACTGCTGCTCAAGGCGGAAGAATCAGCAGTGACCAACGGCATGATGATGCAGAAGGCAATGGAAACCTCTGTATTAAAGGCACGTAACGTGTATCCACAAGACATGTGGCCTTTAATTGAAAAGTGTCATGACAATCTCTATGTGGCCTTTAATTGAAAAGTGTCATGACAATCTCTTCATTGGCAAACGATTCCGGAATAGCCCCCCCCATTCGGATCTAAGGGGGAGGTGACCATGGAAACGGATTGAATTATCAACGAAAGGATAGCGTTCTACGAATCGAGGCGTGGAATGTCAGAAGCTTGAACGAGGTAGGGAAACTAGAAAATCTTAAATGGGAAATGCAAAGGCTCAAGCTAGATATAGTTGGGTTCAGCGAAGTGAAATGGAAATAAGACAAGAATTTCTGGTCAGATGAGTATAGGGTAAAATCAACAGTTGCGGAAAATGGTGTAACGGGAATAGGATTCGTTATGAATAGTAAGGCAGAGCAGAGAGTGTGTTACTGTGTACAGTTCAGTGATAGGGTTGTTGTTATCAGAATCGACAGGAAACCAACACCGACAACGATAGTTCAGATATATACGCCGACGTCGCAAGCTTAAGATGAAGAGATACGGAAAGTATATGAGGATACTGAAAGGGCAATACACAAAATAAAAACTAAACGAAACTTCTCCCGAAGAGGCCATGAAGGCCTAACGGTATCGACTGGCGGCCGCGTCATCCTTCAGTTGATCGATAAAAGGGGGAAGTGCAAAAATGCTCTGGGAAACTCAGGAATAGAGAAATACAAGTCGCTGAGGAATGAAATAAATAGGAAGTGCAGGGAAGCTAGGACGAAATGGATGCATGAGAAATGTGAAGAAATCGAAAAAGAAATGATTGTCGGAAGGACAGACTCAACATACACGAAAGTCAAAACAACCTCCGGTGACAATAAAAGCAAAGGTGGTAACATTAAGAGTGCAACGGGAATTCCACTGCTATATGCAGAGGAGAGAGCATGTATGTGGAAAGAGTATCTTGAAAGCATCTATGAGGGGGAAGATTTGTATGATATGATAAAAGAGGAAACAGGAGTCGATTTAGATGAGATAGGGGATCCAGTATTAGAATCGGAATTTAAAAGAGCTCTGGAGGACTTAAAATCAAATAAGGTAGAAGGGATAGATAACATTCCCGATAGATAACATTCCCTCAAACTTTCAAAAATCATTGGGGGAAGTGGCAACAAAACGACTGTTCACGTCGGTGTGTAGAACGTATGAGTCTTCCGACATACCATCTGACTTTCGGAAAAATATCGTTCATACGATTCCGAAGATTGCAAGAGCTGACAAGTGCGAGAATTATCGCACAATCAATTTAACAGCTCATACATCCAAGTTGCTGACATTGAGGGTGTTCTAGATGACGATCAGAATAGCTTTAGAAAAGGTAAAGGCACGAGAAAGGCAATTCTGACGTTGCGGTTGATAATGGAAGCAAGACTAATAATCAAGACACGTTCATAGGATTTGTCGACCTGAAAAAAGCCTTCGACAATGTAAAATGGAGCAAGATGTACAAAATTCTGAGAAAAACAGCGATAAGCTACAGGGAGAGACGAGTAATATACAATATGTACTAGAGCCAAGAGGGAATAACAAGAGTGGACGACCACAAGCGAAGTGCTCGGATTAAATAGCGTGTAAGACAGGGATGTGGTCATTCCCTCTACTGTTCAATCTGTACATCGAAGAATCAATGATGGAAATAAAAGAAAGGTTCAGGAGTGGAATTAAAATTCAAGGTGAAAGGATATCAATGACACGATTCGCTGATGACATTGCTATCCTGAGCGAAAGTGAAGAAGAATTACGTGATCTGCTGAACGCCATGAACAATTTAATGAGTACAGAATATGGATTGAGATTAAATCGAAGAAAGACGAAATTAATGAGAAGTTGCAGAAATGAGAACAGCGAGCAACTTATCAGCGTTGATGGACAGTAAAATAACCAATGATGGATGGAGCAGGGAGGACATCAAAACCAGACTAGCAATGGCAAAAAGTGCATTACTGGCCAAGTGAAGTCTACTAGTATCAAACACAGGCCTTAATTTGAGGAACAAATTTCTGAGAACATACGTCTGGATTACAGTATCGTATGTAGTGAAACATGGACTGTGGGAAAACCGGAACAGAAGGGTATCGAAGCACTTGAGGTGTGGTGCTAGAGAGGAATGTTAAATGGACTGATAAGCTAAGGAATAAGGTGGTTTTGTGCAGAATCTGAGAGGGAATGAATATGGGAAAACACTGATAAGGAGTAAGGACATGATTGTAGGACATATGTTAAGGCGTGAGGGAATGACTTCCATGGAACGGTAGAGGGCAAAAACTGTGAAGGAAGGCGGAGTTGTGTTGCGTATACGTTCACGTTGTGCTCATCAATTTTGCAGAATTAAAGTTCTTTTCAATTCCCATACCTCTTTAAAGAAGCACTTGCTGGCCCAGGTTCATATAACATTTTTTGTTCAGAATTACTTATACGATCACTGTGTAAAATAATGACCTTTCCTCTCCAAACACACTGTATAGGCGTTACCGACCGCAGCGTGGTATTCCGCCTGTTTACATATCTCTGTATTTTAATTTGCATGTCTATACCAGTTTCTTTGGCGCTTCAGTGTATTTCCGTGGTGCAACGAATGCTTCATTAAATTTCGAGTGTGCAGCTGCAAAATGAAGCTTCTTCTAATATTTCGGCTGCATATTGTTCAGCTTGGATAACTCAAGGAATCCGGTGCTTTCTGGAGTAAACTTACAAACACGTCGCGACACTGCAGCTCGGAGGGTTATGTCGACATTCCAGCGTGGACAGACTGCGTAGCCACAATATAATTCGTTCAAATTGTTCTTCTATGGCGCCGATCAACGTCTTTAGTGCCTATGTATCTATGGCCGCATGCGCAGTGGTGGGTCCTGGAGTTTAAAAGGATGGAGTGAGTGCTGGAGCGTCAGTCTTTTGGTTCAGTCTAAAGACGGCTGAACTATGCAACCGAAATTTTAGAAGAAGCTGAATTTATGCTTCTGCACACCCGAAATTTAAAGAAGTAGGGGAAGGAGTAGTTTTCTAGGCATCTTGCACACGTTATAAAAGCGGTATTTTGACAAATACGTGGTTGTTTAAACTTTCTACAGAAAGACAAACTTGGTTTACATTCATAAAACGGTCTCTGTCATAGTACAGTTTTGGCAGCAAACCACAAGTAACGCATCATTTGCCAAATAATGACGAGGATAGCCGGTGATGTACAGTGGAATGTATTTCGATGCAGTCTTCTCGGGATGCTATTTGTTTTTCTCTCTCGGCGAGATAACAACAGTTTCGAAGCTTCCTGATCAAATTCCTTACCTGATGATAAAAATATACTTCGCAGTGTTGCATCAGCTGCCAAGGGCTGCTTGAAGATCAAAATGAAACTAACGGAATTCGAAGTTCTTAACGCTCTGATTACTTTACATTCTTGGAAAGTTATTTTCAGAGTCCTCGAGGACGTTGTAAGTATATTCCTTTCTTGGGAACTAACTTGCAACTCCAAATTTTCCTTAGCCTTTGCTTTTCATGCCTTCTATGAAAGTATTATCAAATACAGTGTATTGAGCATTATTTCGGTTAAGCAGAGACTGAAAATAAGTCAACAACCGTCGGAATACCGTTGTGTACACTTTACGCTGCGCCAAACGCAGCCTCGAAACTACACTAACACCAATGGCTCACGTGTCTCCCGGCCTCGCCAGGAATGCTATTTGTTCTGAACGCTTGGCCAT
The DNA here is from genome assembly GCF_021461385.2 of Schistocerca piceifrons. NCBI lineage: Eukaryota > Metazoa > Arthropoda > Insecta > Orthoptera > Acrididae > Schistocerca > Schistocerca piceifrons. The sequence goes on from NC_060140.1 coordinate 172,118,022, forward strand.
CAGGAGCTCCAACTTCTACCAGTCTATTGAGGCGAGTATCACAGCGTTCATTTATACCAAAACCTATTTAACTGTACTAACTGTGATGTACGAGAAGCGTTAAATAAGTAATGCTACGTTTTCGTTTTCTCGTCCAATTTCGGCTTAAAATATGCGGAATTTATTGTGAGACATCGCCAAATATTCTCGTTTGAGCATCTATAGTTACACGAAGTTCGGATAGGCGGCGAAGCTCTAAGAGCTTCAAAACGGCGTCGGTAAGGGAGTGCATTCCGTGTAGGGAGCTGACATTGAGCTTCTTATGGCAAAAAACTAAAGCATCTTAGACATTCTTAGGTGCTTCTAGAATGTCTGCGGGCACCCAGCATTGAACAAAGGCATGGTGAGCCGTTGGGCGAGGCGTCTGTCATCTTCGCTGCTGTGACTCCTGCACTGTTGGAACGTTTGGACACTCTCATTCTATTTGGTCGGCGGATCACAATAAAACACCTTGCTGCTCAGATTGACGTCTCTGCTCGTAGTGCTGACACACTCGTCCACCAGCTGGGGTACTCAATGATGAGTGCCCTCTGGGTTCCTTACTGCCTAACATAAAATTATAAAGAGCAACGAACTACCATCTGCGCGGAATTGCATGCGCGTTACGAGGATGACTATGACAATATTTTGTCGAACATCGTCGCAAGCTATGAAACATGGATCATCACTTCGAACCGGAAACAAAACGGCAATCAATGGATTAGTGCCACACCACCTCCCTTCCAAAGAAAAAGATCAAAGCCGCACCCTGAATCGGTAAACAACTCATGGCGACGGACTTAGGGCACTCTAAAGAGGTTAGTCTGTTTAATGTCCTTCCTCAGGCTGCAACCTGCAACGATCAATTCTGAAGAGCATTATGCATTTTGAAGAAACGACTTCAGCGTGTTTATCGCCATAAAAATGGAAACTGCTCGTTCTCCATGACAACGCAACGCCTCTGACAAGTTTGCACAGCTTAATGGAGATCACACAACACTGGCTATTCTACCCCATCAGCTCTACAGCTCGGATCTCTGACCTTCCGACTTTCATCTGTCTGGCCCAAGGGCGAATGTGCTCCGTGTGAAACAGTACGTGGATGACGGCGAGATTACTGATGTAGCAACACTTTGTCTCCGACGTCGCCAAGTAGTGGTAAAAATGGAAATGCCGTGTGGCTTGGGCCTCCCGTCGGATAGACAGTTCGTCTGGTGCAAGTCTCTAGAGTTGACGCCACTTCGGTGACTTGCGTGTCGATGGTGATGAAATAAAGATGATAAGGAGAACACAACACCCAGTCCCTGAGCGGAAAAAATCGCCGACTCAGCCGGGAATCGAACCCGGGCCATTAGATATGACATTCCGTCACGCTGACCACCCAGTTACCAGTGGCGGACGGTAGAGTGGTACCATGTGGGTATGCAGGCCTTCCCAGTAACGTGGCTTAAGACCGTAGTACTGGACGGAGATTACGTTGAAAAATAGAGTTTCGTAGCCAAAAGAGTGTGGAATAATGTGGTGTACTGGAAACTAGAATAAAACAAATCTGCTGTTGGGAAGAAATTGAGTTACGTTACTTACTGAACGCTTCTCGTACATGAACGCCTATATGGTGAAAGCGTCAACACATGGCGCTAATGCTTTTATTACTGTGTATGCTTTTCAGGTTCCAGACCAGAGAACGTGTTGAAGTTTAAAACCCTTAAGTGAACGACACTTCGCATATCCAAGATGTTCAGATCAGCTGCTCTACACCTTCATTGCCTACAGGTTACACTTGAGGATGAAAAACGATATTTGAAAAAAGAGCACTTAGATAAATACAATTCATGGTTAGCTTTGCCATCATCAGAAAAAAGTGTGTCCTTTTCTTGCGCCTGTCTTAAGGGTAGTCATCAAGAATGAATGAAGCTAGACACACTAGTGATCATAGCCTAACCTAATAACCTAATTCTCTAAGTTACTAGGAAAAAATGGTGATTTGGAATGCCACAGCAAATCGCTTTATCATCAGGGAGTCCAAGAACGTGCTAACGATCACATGTTTGACAGTCATAACCGGTTTCGGCCGTACAATGACCATCTTCAGATGCTAAAACAATACAAAAGGAAATTTATATTGAAAGCTAAAAAATAAGTGCAATATATATCCATGCTTATTAGTAATCTAACTGAATTTCTGCGAAATACATATAGTTCATACCTAAAGGCGGCATACACTGAACAAAGGTTCATGCGCTGTCAAACTAGCTATAAAATGTAAGACACCGGTCTTATACAAATATAAAAATTTGTTCAATTGTGTTCAATTAACGGGAGAATCAATCACGCACTCCATAGACAAAATGTTTTTTTTCCAAAAACGTGCTAACGACTTTCTGATTTCTTACGAAAACTTGGCAAAATCTATTGAAAATCAAGTGGACACATATAGGTTGAAAAGTGCAAAATGAAACCGAAATTTTCTTCATTTTCTTTGCAAAATGTTATATTTCTTGGGAGGAAGAAAACATCTTTTAGCGGCCATCGTGATGATGCCTGTTTTCTCAAAAGACCCTAGACCGTCAAATGAAGGTAACTTTAAATAACGTGAAATTTCATGTCGAAGGACATGGAGATGCTGAATTAGCGCCACAGTGGAGCTTTGGCAGCAAAAAGGTACATTTTCGAGTAAAACTGTATACAACAATTTTGTTTACTGCTATGGCGAAGAAATTATTTCCCAAATATATAATACAGAATCCAAGAACATGGATACTGAGATCGATGAGACCAAGGATATAGTCACAAGACCCAGACGAAAATTTTTCTTCGATACATTTACCAAGATGCGATCAGAAAAGATTTATTATGTTTTATCAGTCCGCGAGAGCCAGAGAGTCTGTGGAAATTCAAAGTTAACCTCAGACGTAAAATAAACGAAGATTTCTCTTCAACTACTGAAAGTGACACTGGTGTCTTTTGGGGATGACAAAGATGCCAATATTTATGACAAAGATAAGACAGACGAAAACAATAAAGATACCGGAATGACTGGAAAAAAATTACGTAAAACTGGGTTAAACTCTATGAGAAGGCCTAAGCTCGATGTTAGGAACTGTATTGGTATGCTCTGTTATGAGTTCCGAGTTTGTGGGAGCAGTCACTACAATATAGAAAGAATACAATAGCGTTGGTTGAGCCCCTTGTTTTAATCATTCTCTGAGCTGCCCTGAGCTGCTATTAAAGCGGAACTCAATTAGGATCATTAAAGAAGTATCTGTTTTTTGGGCTTCGCCAAGAAGAAATGCAGTTATCATAAAGCATTCGGGGAATCAGCTAGTCGCCTTGAGTGAGTCCGTCGGCAGCGCTTTTTCTAAAAAAAGAAAACACTGAAAAAATCGTGTCATACCTCAAGGAAATTTCGAAATGGTCAAATTTTTCAAGTGTCACTTCTATCGCAACAGTTTAGTACCCTTTTATATATAGTCAGTAATGGAGAATTCATAGTAAGTCTCGTGTACCTTGCAGATGCCCTAAGCGAAACATCACCACTCAGTAGCTTTTTCCAAAAAAAGATTATTGATATTGGTGAGCCATACGGAGTCGACAGGACGCTGTACGTCTTCCGCAAGCCATCTTTGCCTCTAGAGGGGGACGGGCCGTTCTGACGTAAGCAAGGGGCAGGTTGAGGATTGAGTCGGACGGCTACAAACGGTGGAGCGGGAAGGGCTCTTCAGGTACGACGTGTCGTGATTTGAGCCGTGCGATTTCTCTGTCGGACGACTGGACTACGGTATTCCGCTTGGAGCCGAGTGTCTCAGAAAGTTTTCATCCTGGCAGCTAGCGAGGACACGAGGCGGCCGAAGCTATTTCTGCTGCGGAAGTAGGTGGTTGCGGCGCTTTGGTTAAGAGGGAAGCGCGCCTTCTTAGAACTATGGTAAGGCACCTTACGACTGTTGAGTGCATTTGGGGACAGCGTGAGGCTCGCTTCCCCAGTGCATCGCCGTTTGCTTATGCGCCGTACCCGCCTTCAAGGCTCAATATTTTTGCTTGCTTACGCCCCAGTCGTAAGTACGTTGAACATGGGTTCAAGAGACCTGCACATGTTCGTACCAACTGATTATTATAGCAGCGTAAATTGGTGATATTCTGTAATTAAGACATACTGTGTTTTACCTTCTTATTTACTGAGGCGCCAAACAATTTGGTGTAGGCATGCGTATTCAAATATAGAGATATGTAAACAGGCAGAATACAGGCAGAAGACGTAGCAGTGAAGTGGAGACTTTCCCGTACAACCATTTCACGAGTGTACCGTGAATATCAGGAATCCAGTAAAACATCAAATCTCCAACATCGGTGCGGCCGGAAAACGACCCTGCAACAACGGGGCCAAAGACGAGTGAAGAGAATTGTTCAGTGTGACAGATGTGCAACCGCTCCGCAAATTGCTGCACGTTTCAATAATGGGATAATAACTGTCAGTGTGTGAACCATTCAACGTAACATCATCGATATGGGCTTTCGGAGCCGAAGGTCCACTCATGTACCCTTGATGACTGCACGACGCAAAGCTTTACGCCTCGCCTTGGTCCGTCAACACCGACATTGGACTCTATGACTGAAAACTTGTTGCCTGGTAGGACTACTCTCATTCTAGATTGTATCGAGCGGATGGAAGTGCACAGGTATGGTGGCAACCTCATGAATCCATGGATGTGGTCGAGCGGTTCTAGGCGCTTCAGTCCGGAACCACACGGCTGCTATGATCGCAGGTTCGAATCCTCCCTCCGGCATGGATGTGTGTGATGTCCTTACGTTTGTTAGGTTTAAGTAGTTCCAATTCTAGGGAACTGATGACCTCAGATGTTAAGTCCCATAGTGCTTGGAGCCATTTGAACCATTTTTATTTCATGAATCCATTGGCCCTGCATGTCAGCAGGGGACTGTTCAAGCTGACGGTGGCTCAGTAATGGTGTGGGGAGTGTGCAGTTGGAGTGATAGGGGACCTCTGATACGTCCAGATACGACTCTGACAGGTGACACGCACGTAAGCATCCTGTCCGATCACCGGCATCCAATCATGTTCATTGTGCATTTTGACGGATTTGGGCAATTACAGCAGGTCAGTGCAACACCCCACACGTCCAGAATTGCTACAGAGTGGCTCCAGGAACACTCTTCATTGTTTAAACACTTCCACTGACCACGACTCCCCAGATATGAACACTGAGCATATCTGGGATGCCTTGCAATGTGCTGTTCAGAAGAGATCTCCAGCCCCTCGGTCTTGCTGCTATGGACAGCCCTGCAAGATTCATGGTGTCCATTCCCTCCAGCACTACTTCAGACATTAGTCGAGCCCATGAAACGTTGTGTTGCGGCACTTCTGCGTTGTTGCGGAGCCTTACATGACATAAAGCAGTTGTACCAGTTGCTTTGGCTCTTCAGGGTATATAGTAGCTTTATGGACTTATATAGTAGTTTTTTGGACTTTCGATTTAAGTTACCTCATGTATTGCTGCGAGTGGCTTTGATGCTTGCTAGTTAACTTGTTGATTCTGGGAGAAAAGGATTCGTGCCAACTGATTTGTATTTAAGGTACTGTCTGCTAATTTAATTGAAGTTCGTTTGCCAACCTTGTGCATCCATGCAAATCTGGCTGATTTTCCGTCCAACTTGGCGGCCCCTTGCGGCGGGCGAATCTTCTTCTCTCGTTGTTGAGATATTGGTGTTTGTTCAGTAACAGGAACGTTATTATTTTTTTGCTTTAAATATTGGTGGGTTTGGTTTACCCACCAGGGTAGCCGAGAGCGCTAACGCGCTGCTTCCTAGACTCGGGTAGGCGCACCGGCCCCGGATCGAATCCGCCCGGCGGATTACCGACGAGGGCCGATGTGCCGGCCAGCCTGGATGTGGTTTTTAGGCGGTTTTCCACATCCCGCTAGGTGAATACAAGGATGGTCCCCGTGTTCCGCCTCAGTTACACGTCTCACAGACGTCTGAACACATTCATACTATTCCATGGATTACACTCGACGCAGACAGTTGGGGTACATTAATTTCGTACGGGGTGGCGGCAGAAAGGGCATCCGGCCACCCATTAAACATTAACATGCCAAATCCGATTAACGTAGGCTGACCCTGCCTAACTGTGGGACAAGGCTCAAGCGATAGAATAGAATTGTTGGGTTTGGTTTCTGCCCCTTTATTGGTATGAAGGTGTGTTATTAACCTCATAGCCATATTGTGTTCAGTTATATGATCGAGGGGTTAAAGACCATTTATAATTTGATTATTTGCCGAACTTAAAGATCTGTTACGGCACAGAGTAGTATGGGTACTAAGTTGTAAAATTTTTAACGGAGTTCAACTACCTTGTCGTAAGATAGGCTCATTACGGCACGATTTGCGGCGGACCAGGAAGCATGACGATGCAAGACAGACGGGCAACACAGTCTGCAACTCTGCGGTACCTGAGTGAGTGAGAGTACACAAAGCGGGAAAACAGAGGAGGACAGGACTAAGCAAAATAACACGCACGCTCGTTCGTGCGGCGGATTGCCGCAAGAAGCAACAGCCACAGTTAGGGAAAACACTCACAGACTAATTTAACTAGATGATAAGAGAGAATTAAAGTTAGGGAAGCAGAATAACGCGGCCACATGCGGGGTTCATTAGTAAACTGCACGCCACAGACCTACGGAGAGCTCTTTAAATACTAGAGCCCCAGCTCCAAGTAAGAGAGAACGGTTCATGTCAATGGGAACGATGGAGTCCGTGTCGACGACTTTCCGTTCCATGACCATGTTGTTTTAGTAATTCTAGTCTCAGTCAAACTCAGTATAGATCATTAGATCAACCAGCGCAGTTCCAGCCAGCCGTGGAGTTCCACAAGCCTGAACACATGCTGTGTCACACCAACCACTACTGCTGGGAGAGCTGAAGAACCACCAGCAGCAATCCATTACCAGGTGCTGCACTCTCCGAGTGTGGGACGGAAGACGTTGGCCATGTCGGTAGTACTGGGTTCAACGCCTGACGCCTACACCACCCAGCGGATGGGTTGGTCCACGGAAGAAGCGGCACGTAGTGGGATCGAGGACACTCCCCCAGCCACTAACAGCCATCCATGCTGTACCAGGCTGGGCTAAGCATCCGTATCGACGCAAGAGAAATGGGAACTCGCTGGGTCGCAGACGGAAGGACTGGCGCAACGTCCGACACCGAGTGTCTGTCCGTGACCATCCACAGAGACAACTGCGCCCAACAGTGCACCACCATTCGTAAAATTGTCACAATAAACGAATCACTGAATAATCATGTTTTCTTAGCGCCACCTGCGCTTCCAGACGATTCGTGACATCGTGCAGAGGCGACATCCGCTCGGCCCCTCTGTAGATGCTGTTTCTTGCCAGGTACTACCAGCAGTTACTAGCGCCTTGCACAGAGTTGTTTCGATTATCCTGGAGGTGTCTGTATCTGATTGACGCTGAGTAACTGCCTGGGAGCAGTCGGTTGTATTCCGAGGTCGCGGGTTGCGCTGCTTCTTGATCAATAGTAGTCGCGTGTGTAAAAAAAATCGTTTGACTCAACATTGTAGGTGCCTTAGCTTCTTTAAAATTATGTATTTTATTTAAATGACTGTGTGTGTGTCTTTTCGGGGAACTGAATTTAAATTTTACGATCATAGTTTTAGCTAGTTTTCATTCCTTTGGTAAGTAGTGTTGTGCAGCATTCTGTGATACCAAGCAATCCTGAATCAATAAACCGGCTGTCAGAAATATACGATAAAGTGAATTGGCAAATTGTTTGACTGATTCTTCTTTTGTAGCTGTCATTTTGAAGTATAGATAGTGTAAAAGTTTTTGAACATTTCTGTGTCACAAAAGCTTGTACTAAAACTTTTCCTGTGTCCTAATAATTACATGGTATGTCATTATAGGAACTGAAACATAGTGATAACTGATAAACATCTAGGAACTGCGACAAGTTTTTTTGCCTGTGTGATGTGAGTTGCAGAAAGTATTTGCTTCCAGAAAGTGTGATAGTTAAGTACAAAGCTTATTTGTTGTCCTTGAACGTAGATATTTTCGTAAATATATACAACATTTTGAGTTTCCTATGTTTTTTAAACAAAGTAGGTGAATATGGATTGGGGCTAAGAAACGAAAGAGGAAGCCGTCTGGTAGAATTTTGCACAGAGCATAACTTAATCATAATTAACACTTGGTTCAAGAATCATAGAAGAAGGTTGTATACACGGAAGCATCCTGGAGATACTAAAAGGTATCAGCTAGATTATATAATGGTAAGACAGAGATTTAGGAACCAGGTTTTAAATTGTAGGACATTTCCAGGGGCAGATGTGGACTCTGACCACAATCTATTGGCTATGAACTTTGGATTAAAACTGAAGAAATTGCAAAAAGGTGGAAATTTAAGTAGATGGGACGTGGATAAACTGACTAAACCAGAGATTGTACAGAATTTAAGGAGAGCATACGGGAAAAATTGACAGGAATGGGGGAAAGAAATACAATAGAAGACGAATGGGTAGCTCTGAGGGATGAAGTAGTGAAGGCAGCAGAGGATCAAGTAGGTAAAAAGACGAGGGCTGGTAGAAATCCTTGGGTGACAGAAGAAATATTGAATTTAACTGATGAAAGGAGAAAATATAAAAATGCAGTAAATGAAGCAGCAAAAAGGAACACAAACGTCTCAAAAATGAGATCGACAGGAAGTGCACAATGGCTAAGCAGGCGTGGGTAGAGGACAAATGTAAGGATGTAGGGGCCTATCTCACTAGGGGTAAGATAGATACAGCCTACAGAAAAATTAGAGATACCTTTGGAGAAAAGAGAGCCACTTGTATGAATATCAAGAGCTCAGATGGAAACTCAGTTCTAAGCAAAGAGGGGAAAGCAGAAAGGTGGAAGGAGTGTATAGAGGGTCTATACAAGGGCGATGTACTTGAGGAAAATATTATGGAAATGAAAGAGGATGTAGATGAAGATGAAATGAGAGATACGATACTGCGTGAAGAGTTTGACAGAGCACTGAAGGAGCTGAGTAGAAACAAGGCCCCGGGAGTAGACAACATTCCATTAGAACTACTGACAGCCTTGGGAGGGTGAGCAAGATGTACGAGACAGGCGAAATACCCTCAGACTTCAAAAAGAATATAATAATTCCAATCCCAAAGAAAGCAGGTGTTGGCAGATGTGAAAATTACCGAACCATCAGTTTAATAAGTCACAGCTGCAAAATACTAACGTGAATTATTTGCAGACGAATGGAAAAACTGGTAGAAGCCGACCTCGGGGAAGATCAGTTTGGATTCCGTAGAAATGTTGGAACACGTGAGGCAATACTGACCTTACGACTTATCTTAGAAGAAAGATTAAGGAAAGGCAAACCTACGTTTCTAGCATTTGCAGACATCGAGAAAACTTTTGACAATGTTGACTGGAATACTCTCTTTCAAATTCTAAAGGTGGCAGGGGTAAAATACCGGGAATGAAAGGCTATTTACAATTTGTACAGAAACCAGATGGCAGTTATAAGAGTCGAGGGACATGAAAGGGAAGCAGTGGTTGGGAAGCGAGTGAGACAGGGTTGTAGCCTCTCCGCGATGTTATTCAATCTGTATATTGAGCAAGCAGTGAAGGAAACAAAAGAAAAATTTGGAATAGGTATTAAAATCCATGGAGAAGAAATAAAAACTTTGAGGTTCGCCGATGACATTGTAATTCTGTCAGAGAAAGCAAAGGACTTGGAAGAGCAGTTGAACGGAATGGACAGTGTCTTGAAAGGGGGATATAAGGTGAACATCAACAAAAGCAAAACGATAATGGAATGTAGTCGAATTAAGTCGGGTGGTGCTGAGGGAATTAGGTTAGGAAATGAGACACTTGAAGTAGTAAATGAGTTTTGGTATTTGGGGATCAAAATAACTGATGATGGTCGAAGTAGAGAAATTTGTTAACATCGAGTATAAATTTAAGTGTCAGGAAGTCGTTTCTGAAAGTATTTTTATGGAGTGTAACGATGTATGGAAGTGAAACATGGACAATAAATAGTTTGGACAAGAAGAGAATAGAAACTTTCGAAATGTGCTGCTACAGAAGAATGCTGAAGATTAGATGGGTAGATCACATAACTAATGAGGAAGTGTTGAATAGGATTGAGGAGAAGAGAAGTTTGTGGCACAACTTGGCCAGAAGAGGGGATCGGTTGGTAGGACATGTTCTGAGGCATTAAGGGACCACCAATTTAGTATTGGAGGGCAGCGTGGAGGGTAAAAATCGTAGAGGGAGACCAAGAGATGAATACACTAAGCAGATTCAGAAGGATGTAGGTTGCAGTAGGTACTGGGAGATGAAGGAGCTTGCACAGGATAGATTAGCATGGAGAGCTGCATCAAATCAGTCTCAGGACTGAAGACCACAACAACAACAACAACATATTATTAATCTATGGCATAGTTCTGGTCTCTTCCTCGTAAATGTTATTCCTTGCGTTTTTTTCGAGTTTAATTTGACATGGTTTTCACGTGCCCATTCTTATATAGTATTTAGCTGTCTTTGCATGCTTGCTGTCGCAGCTGCTATTGCAAGTACATCGGTATTGTATGCAAATTCAGACAATACTGCGTTGGGTATCAGAGATATGTCGTTTACATAAATTATGAAAAGTGTCTGCGATAATACCGAACCTTGAGGGATTCCTTGTTCCAATGATTTTATGCTTGAATGTTGTTTGTCAATTTTTACAAAGAATTTCCTGTTTGAGAGAAAGTCATCTATGATTCGTCTTTAGGAGTCTGGGATGCAATTTGGATCTTGTAGCTTTACGGTAAGGCGATATCATAAACTTTTTCTACGTCTAGGAAAGCTGCTACCGGGTAGTACTTCCTGTTCGTGTTGGATGCGATGTTTTGGGATATGCGTAGTAGTTACGTCTCTACCGATATTGTGGTCTGAAATGCAAACTGTTCTGGTCGAATGATCTCATTTTCAAGTTCTGGAAGTTGTAGCCTTTGTAGGATTACTCACTCGAAAACTTTGGAAAAGGCTGCAAGGAGATAAATAGGTCAATGATTCCGGGGCAGTTTTGAGTCTTTACTCGACTTTGATGCTAATACAGTTCCAGATTTTTCCATTGCGTCGAGAGATATTTATGTTTGAGACATCTATCGGTTTTCTTGCTAGCCGTTTTAACTGCTTCTTTGTTACAGCTTCTGGGCCTGTGGCTCATTTTATGTCCAAGTTCCTAATTTTTATTCGGATCTCAGTCGGGGTCGTCAGTAGAGGCGATTGTTCGCTCGGTGCTTCGTAAGCGTCTGCAAATAGTTCCACTTTAATAACAGGTCAAAGACTCAGCTGGCTGGGCCCTGGATAGCAGGCTTTGATGCTTTTTGTCAGTAAAAACGTCTTCAATGTTCCAGTCCTCTTTTGTTTTGTGGGAGAAACTGGTCCATTTGTCTTCCCACTGTAACCTCCCCACCAAATTTTTAAAAGGAAAAAATGAAAGACAATACTTAATACAAATGGGAGCCGAGTGTAACCTCCCCACAATGAAATTTGAAAGAAAGAAATATGACAATATTTAATTATGAATGCTAATGGACACTGCTCTAAGCGTAACCTGCCCACAATGAAATGTACTGACAATGGCAACAAAATGTGAAATTCGCAATCTGACTCAAATATAAATTCTTCACAAAATTTAAAGTCCGTTCAGTGACAAGAAAATACAATTAAACCGAAACATCGGTCTTTGGCCCTGTGTAAAACAATCAGAGTTAAAGTCTTACCTCAGAATAAATGGATGTCACATTTCTGCTCTTGTTGTTGCGCACCGCTTGGAGGAACTGCATTGCAAATAATAATATTCTCTTTTTTTGTGATTTTACTAAAAATTTTCTTTTAAAGAAGTGGAGTGAAATGGGAAGTGCAACGAAATCTTTAGTTCAATAAAAATTAAATTTTTGAAAAAAATGCTTTTGAAATAAAAATTATTATTGGGGACTTGTTGGAGAATAGTTACAATAAATAAAATTTTTCATTATCTAATAATTATATTAATTAACAGTATACCTTATTCACCATCTTGACCAGTGTTGCCGACCGCTCTCCATGACGACTATTGGCGTACTGCACTGCACGACTGCTACTAGAGTACTGCTCTCAACTAGATAGAGCTACAGACTCGCAACGACTACTTGACAGACTCGCAACGACTACTGACCGACTCGCAACGACTGACTGACAGACTGAGAACCGCTCGCAACACTCGCGCGGTCAAGCGCATACTCTCTGGTCACAGATGCTACAATGCCTCGCCATCGCTGCTATGTTACATACGTGTTTCATAACCCTCCACTGGGGGGGCAAAAATTTGGCAGCGATGGTGAGTCATTTGGACTTGCCAAGCGCGGCAAAATTTTTCTTTAATTAACAAAATTCTACAACTTACAGAATATTTAAATGTTGTGCACACGCACTAAGTACAAAATATATCAGACAAAGACAAAATGTGAGTACAAAACATAGTAGCAAATCAGAAAAATGTATATACAAATTATTTGACAGATAACAAAGTGCACAGGCACTGAAAAAATTCTTTAGCATATTCAGAACAAATGAACAGACTGGCAAAAAATATTATGTTGAAAAGTGACATGAGTGCACATGCACTGCAATTGAGAACATATCAGCAAATGATGAAATGTATATACAATTAGTAACAAATGACATAAGTGCATACGCAATTAAGTATTGAATATACAGAATAGTACAAATCATATTGAAAAATGAGAAAAGTGCACAGGCACTGAAGTTCAGTAGAAAACATATTAACACCTAACATAAGTGCACATGCACTGTAGTTCAGAACATATCTTTAAAAATAAAAAATGTATACACAATATAAAAGACAAGAGTGTACATATACTGTACTTCGGAACAAATCGAAAAAATGTCTTTAGCATTTTCGCAATAAATAAACATAATGGCAAAAAAAAAATCATGTCCAAAGTGCACACGCACTGAAAAATGTCTTTAGCATTTTCACAACAAATAAACATAATGGCAAAACATCATGTCGACCAGTGACATAAGTATACTCGCACTGGAGTTCAGCGAATCGAAAAAAATGTATAACCTACGAACAGAAATGATGTTACCAAAAAAATGATTTTCATTATGTGACAAGAATTAGGATAGGAAAGGGAAGGATTGCATCATGGTTGTAGCACTTTAGATTGCACACAGCTGTTCTGAAAGTCCATATCTTTCCACAGAAGTACAACACCAAGTGACACGACTTGAAGTTCTTTTCCCATCAGAATTTATCAGTGTAGCCAAGACACTGAACTGTCGTAGTAATGTTCCATGTTTTCATTTTGGCAGTACATTAGGTACACCAAACAGTGGGACCATAATAATGTCTTCATCGCTCACGGTGGTGGACAGCATGTCGTGTCAACACCACGCTCTTACAAGGCGCACCAACGTAGAATTAGTGCAAAACCAAAGATAGTGCTCCATGATCACTAGGATAAACAGGACAAATGGACATTGCAATAATTCAGGGTAGTCAGCATATGAGGTGAAGGACATCAAGTCACATAATATTGACAATTAGAGACTTAATTAGTTTGTGGCATTCATAGCCCAGTTATTGAACATTTCTGTACCAAGTATGTAGTATTACAGAAAAATGTTCATTAATTGTTTTACATGGAATCAGTAGCCTTCTTTTCCTGGTTACAAAGCATTATGAAATAATCGCATTCTTTTTAGTTACAGAGTATAATTAAGAATCATTAACCTTCTCCTAATTACAGTTAATTAATCATTTGTCATTCCAATAATCATTAGCCTTTTCCTAATTACAGTTAATTAATCATTTGTCGTTAATTAATCATTTGTCTAATTACAGTTAATTAATCATTTGTCGTTAATTAATCATTTGTCATTCCAATAGTAAGAATTATTAGTCTTCTCCTAATTACAGTTAATTAATCATTTGTCATTCCAATAGTAAGAATTATTAGTCTTCTCCTAATTACAAAGCATTATTAAACAGTACCATAGTTAATTAATTATGTGACATTCCAATCTATTAAGAATCACTAGCTGGCATCATGGGTAATCGTATTACAATAAACAGTGGCGGTCCTTGGCCAGTTACAAAGTATATTTAGTATGACAGAATAATGTTCATCAGAAGTCTTAGTTGAAAAGGAGAGTCAATTATTGGCCTAGCATTAACATAATACATTGAGTGATACAAATTATTGGCACTCATTGGCCATTAACCAAAACATGAGAACTCAACATGGAAAAAAAAGGGCTAATTAATGGCATAATTAATAACAATTCTTCAAGTGACATTAATTATTGGCACTCAGTGGCCAGCAAGTATTGAATAGAATCATCATTCAGTATTATTCAGATTATTACGAAGTCATTATTAAAAATCAGTTAATTACAGTCATAGCATTAATAATCACAGGCATTATAAGTAGTCTCATTACAATAAACAGTGTTTCTCCTTCAGTAGTATTCAGATCATTACAAAGTCATTATTAAAATCAGTTAATTACAGTCAAATCATTAATAATCACAGGCATTATAAGTAGTCTCATTACAATAAACAGTGGCAGTTATTAACTAGTGACAAAGCATTATTTTAAATATATACCTTTTTTTTGTCTCATTAAGAAGTCATTACTCAAGTGACATACTATTCAGAGCTAATCAGTATTATTCAGAATTTTCTCAAACTGGTATCACTATTTGGGACTGGTAATACATTTTTTTTTGTTAGCAATGCATTGCGTTGAGATCGATAATTAATTGCTGAGGCATAACACTATTTGTTTTTGACCTATTGCTGCAAATGAGGATAGGTAACGTCATTCGTCATGAGTCAGCTGTAGCAAGGTTATGCAACAAGGCAGTATATGTGATCACATTCATAAATGATAAACACAAATGGGTAAAAAAAAAATGCAAGTACTAGAACAGGTATAATAACTAACAGGTTTAGTAAGTATCATGAAAAGCTTCTCCTGGAAAAAATACAAAAACGGATTATTGACCTGAAAGAAGAAACGCACACTATGCTGAAAAGTAGTGAACTTCGAATTAACAGGTAGTGAAATGTGTATAAATTGTGTTCCATAGCTGTCCTTTCCAAAACTTTCTGTCATCCTACTATGCAATGTAACGCCTGCTGTCAAAACAAACTGCAACAAATACTTAAATAACTACGTAGCATAAATACATAACTTCAACATTATCCTCATCTGTAAAGAAAAAAACTTCATTATCCATCACTTCATTATCCACATTACCATAACTTCATTATCATCATCACCTGTAAAGAAAAACTTCATTATTCATAATACCATATCCCTCATCATCATTCATCAGTATTCATTATCATCTGCAAAAAAATCACTTCATTACTCATTATACAACTATTCCTTATCTCTAGCATATTTCATCACTAAAACTAAGATGTGTAGTTCAGTCTGACAGCCTGCATCAATCACCTTGTATTCTGAAAGAAAAAATTAGTTAAGACTGCTATTCTATGATGAGTATTGTATATTCTTGTTAATGCTTGTTAATCCTGATCCATTTACTCTTCCTCATAAAGTTATTGCATCTCCTTTCGTTTATTCCGTAGGTGAAATTCCCGTTTCTGTTGAATTTATTTCTTACACGCATCATTTCTTTCTGAAATTCATGAACAAAGATTAATGTCTTGCATTTAAATCATATACCCACTAAATAATGACTGGATAATGGTGACACAATTAAGCATACAGCATAACATGACAGAAAACGTAATATGTCAAAGACATTGACATTGACAGTGTTCAGATGCAAAAATGTACACAGAATAACACAATGCAGTAGCAAAAAATGTAAAACAGTCGCGATCTTGAGATGTCATAAAGCAAAAAAAATGTCAAAGTTAACTGGTGTGCGTTATATCCTAACTATTTCACAGTGCATACTAACAAAACTGGAGTGTAATCATATACACAAAAAAAATGGAAAATGTGCACGGTCTGATGTGTAACGACAAGAAAAGCGACCTGCTAACCTTACCTTGCCGGGCACTTGCCAAGAAAAAATACGATAATCATCAGTAATTAGTCAGGTGAAATAATTGCATTAGTAAATGGCATCATAGTGTGTTGAATCATACAGTGGTTTCACTCAATAAACGGTTTAATGTTTGAGATATGGTGATTGCCTTTCGATTTTCTGGTTCTCAAAGTTTCGACGTGTACAACATTGGGGTGAGGGATGCTGCGAATCCGATATGGACCTGCGTATAGAAGTTCAAATTTACTGCACTTACCTTTTAATTTGCTGGATAAATAGTGTGTACGTACTAGTATCTTCTGTCCAACGTGAAAGTCGCGGCGTGTACAAACCTGTTTTTGCTTTCTTCTCCGGCGCTCTGCGGCACGTTTGATGTTGTTCAGCGCAATGTCAATTATTTCGTGGTGTCGTAATCGACGAGATGTAGGAAATGTTATCAATTCTTTAATTTTGTTAGGTGGTTCAGCATTTTTCAGTATAACAGACGGAGATAGCATAGTGGATTCATTTGGAATGGAATTAATTACATCTTGGAATGAGAATATGTGTGTGTCCCAATCAATATGTCTTTTGTGGCAGTATATTCGGCACAGTTTACCAATTTCTTTCATTAATCGTTCACAGGGGTTCGAAGAAGCGTGGTACTTGGATATATAGATCGGAGAAATGTTTCTGGCTCGTAACATGCGTGTCCATACGCTACTACGGAATTGAGATCCATTGTCAGAAATTACTTTCATTACATGCCCTACATGAAATAAAAAATGTTTTACAAATGCTTTCGAAACAGTTTTAGCAGTAGCATTGCGTAACGGAGTGAAAGTAACAAATTTTGAAGTGAGCTCAACAGCGACAAAGATGTAGCAAAAACCTCTGTTAGTTCTGGGAATCGGACCAAAAATATCTACTGCGGCCATGTGTCTTAATTTAACAGGTACAATGGGATATAATGGAGGAATATGTGAAGTGGTGTCTGATTTAGCTTTCTGGCAAATTTTACAAGACGCTAAAACTCGTCGTATACGTTTCTCCATGTTGGTAAAATAACAGTTCTGTCTCAGTATATGAAAACATTTTCGTGCTCCGTAATGTGCGTAGCTTAAATGAGTGTACCAGATTAATTTGTTAACCAGTTCGTCAGGAATGCATAATAACCAATTGTTGCTGTCAGGATGAGAGCGGCGAAACAGAATGTCATTGCGTACAGTGTAGTGGTTCCTAATCGTAACATTATTCTTATCTTGCCAAAGGTGTTTAATTTCTTTCCACACATTGTCTTTATTTTGTTCTCGTGCTATGTCCTGTAATGACGATGAAATAAAGTTTTCAAATGCAACTTGCTGAATGTACATGACACTGAAATTTGTTTTGCAGAAGTTGGTTGCTACGTCTTGCTGATTGTTGCTGAGAGAACGCGATAATGCGTCTGCTATAACATTTTGCGTGCCGGGAATGTGAACTATTGTAAAATTAAATTCCTGTAAATAAAGTTTCCATCTGCTTAATCTGTCGTGAGTAAATTTAGCTGAAAGCAAAAATTGTATAGCTCTATGGTCTGTGTAAACGGTGGTATGTCTGCCATAAAGAAAGTGCCGAAATCTCGTAAAAGCCCACACAACACATAATGTTTCCAATTCTGTAACGGAATAATTTCGCTCAGCAGGTGACAGAATGCGGCTTGCAAATGCGATGTTTTTAATTACTGTAGAGCTATCTTCTTCAATTTCCTGGAAAATGTGTACGCCTAAAGCGGTGTTGGAACTGTCGGTAGCAATGGAAAAATTTCTAGTAAGATCTGGGTGCGATAAAAGTGGAGCATTCAACAGAGCATGTTTCAGGTTCATGAATTCAGAGTGCGCTTGCTTATCCCAAGACCAAATAGTATTTTTACCTGTTAATTGGCATAATCTGGGTGTGTCTAAAGCAGAATGATGAATAAATTTACGAAAAAAGTTAATTAAGCCCAAAAAACTGCGTAATTGCTTTTTTTGTTGTAGGAACAGTGATGTCACGTAGAGCTTGAAGTTTTTCTGGATCAGGCGCAATGCCTTCTGCTGAAATTACGTGTCCAAGAAATTTTATAGAAGTTTTGCCAATGTGCGATTTACTGAGGTTAACTGTGAGCCCTTGTGCATGGAAAGTTTGTAACAGTTGTTCAAGAATCAGATTGTGTTCAGACCAGTTAGCTTCTGCGATAAAAATGTCGTCTACATACGTCGTGATTCTGTCTTTAATGCAAACGTGTGTCGGATGGCGTCAAAATTAATCACATTTTCGTGAAGAAGATTCTGCGTGTCAAAATTATTGCTTACGTTACTGGAATATGAAACCTGTACTGTGTCTGGTCAAATTCTATCGTACGTGCTATCATTTACGGGAGAACGTTGTGGCATATCGACTATTTGAACTGCTCTGTTATTTCTTACTGACGTATTACGCTATCGATGACACCTATTGTCTGTTCCATTCCTGATTATTTGTTGTTGCTGATGTTGTTGCTGCTCATAAGATCGACTGTTATTAAATGTACGCTGAAAATTGTGCTCATCATTTTTACGTCTGTCATGATAGTAATTTCTATACGGCGCCTTGCGATGCGAGTTGAAATAGTGTGTTGTCTGTACGTTGTTATTTCTTTGCTGCCACGCGTTACTATTTGTTGGGGCTGGGACTATACGTGCACGCGGCGAAACATTAAAGTTTGCTTGACCTTGTAGACTGCATTGTTGGTTAGGTATGCTAAGCGGTTGACTTTCATGCTATTGTAGCGAAAAACATCTATTGTTACGAAAAAATGCGTTTGCTGTTAATTTTACACATACTGATGATTACGATTTTATCCGTTATTAAAATTACGCTGGTTCTGGAGTGCCTACTGAAAATTGTCACATTCGGTAAACGATTTGTCGTATCCGGTTTTCATTACATACGTTTCTTAATTCTATAAAGAGCAATAGTTAAAGAGCAGTTTTGATAGATATAAAGGATAGTAGAAGAGAAGGCAGCAGTGCAGAAAACTAAAGATGAAACAGCACTACTACAGCTCGGGGCCCTATGCTCGCTACGGCACATATTCATTAAAGCGTAATGAATCCCCTGAGGTCAATTACGCACTGCAAATAATTTTTAGATTTTGTGTTATAGGCAACGGCGGTACAAATTCAGAAATAAATTGCTGTCTGCATGCTAATTCTAGTTTCTTCGTTATAGGCAATGCTGTTGTAAATACAAAAATAAATTGTCGCATCTGGTTCAAAGCTAGTTTTTGCATTACAGGTAGTAGCGGTGAAAGCACAAAAATAAATTGTCGTATACAGCTCAAAGCGTGTACCTGTGTTCTGTCATTATTAAATTCTTTACATTTTCTTACAAATGCAAATTGCTTATAATCAACCTTCTCGTCACTGAATTTGATAACACGTTCAGGTTTGTGTGTGAATCTGTTCGTCTGTATCATTTCGGATTTCAAGTTGCATAGCTTTTCAGATTTTAAGTCGCGTGGCTTTTCGGATTTTAATTCGCGTAGTCTCTGTAAATTGTTCACATTATGCGCACTGCGTAAGTCTGACACATGTTCATAAAGTGGCGTCTGTTGTGGTATGTTATTAACTGAAATGTTTTTCATCTCTGTTACTTCTTGTTGTAAACTTGACAACTTCCTACGTAACGTGTTGTTAGATGAATCGATCTCATTAATTGTCTGCTGTAAATTTTGAAATTCAGGTGTTTGGATAAATGAAACCGGTGCAGTATCGTCTGATTTATTGTCATTAGTATTTTCGATAACATCAATACGACTGGCCAATTCATCATATTTTTCAGTCAGTATTTTAACCTGATCATCGGTTTTAGAATCAGACGCATTAATCTGTTTTTGCAACTTGCGCGTAGTTTCGCTCAGTTTTTTAACATCAGCTTTGATAACATCACAATCCTGTGTTAGATCTAATTGTTCGAATCTATCTGTCACTGTTTGAATATTTACTGTGTGTGTATCTGTTTTTGATTTAAGGTCAGAAATTTCATCCCGTAATTCCGCGTTCAATTGTTCTATGGTATTAATTTTGTCGGACACCGTAGTAATATTAATGTCTACATACGTTTTTGCTTTCGCGAACATTTTACGTTTGTCCTCTTGTCTTTGTGCAGTGATTGTTTCCATGACTTGTCGTTTTACTTTGTTTTGATCTTGAATAAATCTGCGGAAACGCGTATCACTGTTTTGTATGTGCCGATTAAAGCGCTCGTTCATCTGAGTGTTCTGTTGTTCAAATTTCGCGTCTATCTTTGCGTCCATTGTGCGCGAAAGTTCCACCGTCATTGCTTTAAACTCATCCCGTAATTGTGTAGCTTTTTCAGAGCATTGTTTAGCGACTCCGCTAATTTCGTCTTTGAGTGTTTCTGTTGCGGCTGTTTGCATTTCCCTTAATTCTTGCGCAACAGACTTAATTTCTTCGCTATTTTTTTGTGAACAAGCCTCAATTTCCGTGCGCAACTGTTCCTTAGTGTCAT
The DNA here is from genome assembly GCF_021461385.2 of Schistocerca piceifrons. Classification (NCBI taxonomy): domain Eukaryota; kingdom Metazoa; phylum Arthropoda; class Insecta; order Orthoptera; family Acrididae; genus Schistocerca; species Schistocerca piceifrons. The sequence continues at coordinate 172,138,670 of NC_060140.1, forward strand.
GACACTGCGCGGCAACGGCTCTAATTTGTTCACTAAGCTGTCTGGAATTGTCGTCTAATTTTTCATTTAACTGTTTGTTCTGCTCACTAAGTTGTCTAAAATTTTCATCAATTTTATTAAATTTTTTGTCCTGTTCACTAAATTGTTGTTTGAGATTTTCGTTATCTTGTTTGTTCTGTTCCCTAAGTTGTTTAAAATCTTCACTCTGTTGTCTGACCTGTTCACTAAGTTTGTCTTGTTTTTTGTCATTATTTTCTAGTCTTTTACTATTTTGTAGCAATATTGCCATAATTTGACCCAATGTAACATTATCTGCTTCATTCTCTGTACTATTTGACGGCGTATTTGCAATTGTCGCGTTTTGTGTGACCATTTGGTCATTCTGTAATTTACAAAAAGATCTGTCACTCGAACGTACATTGTCAGTCACTATTTCGGAATTAAATGAATCCGTCGTATTTTCGGTACACTGTCCATTCTTATTAGAAACATTTGTCTGTACGTTATTTGAATTTTCCAAATCGGGTGTGTTAAGCTCGGCAGCGCTCATTACAATAGAGCGTTCTGCGTCATCAATTGTCGTCCAATTAACAGACGAGACAATTGAGTTCGTTTGTTCATTATCAGGGTAAAAGTCATCATTAGTGTTTGGAATACACTGATTGTTAGTGAACGCAGGATTGTCATCATTACGCTGCGTATCACAATTACTATCGGTCACGTTGTTTAAGTCGGTAATTTCATTCATAATACTTCGTGATACACTATTCACAGTCTTTCGCGGCATTTTTACAATAGTCACAATTTTTCACAAAACAAATAATCACAAATGCAAAAGCAACACACAAATACAACAGAGCAAACGAATTGTCGTTGATCTGTGGAAAGAGAGTCACAAAATTAGTAAAAGCGTAGCGCCAAATCCTAATTATAGTTAAGCAAACAAGAGCAGATATCTGACTGTTGTTCAAAAGACTCTCAACGAAATTCGATCCTGGACTGAGTGTCGCCAAGTGTAACCTCCCCACCGTAATTTTAAAAGAAAATGGAAAGACAATACTTAATAGAAATGATAAATTCTTCACAAAATTTAAAGTCCGTTCAGTGACAAGAAAATACAATTAAACCGAAACATCGGTCTTTGGCCCTGTGTAAAACAATCAGAGTTAAAGTCTTACCTCAGAATAAATGGATGTCACATTTCTGCTCTTGTTGTTGCGCACCGCTTGGAGGAACTGCATTGCAAATAATAATATTCTCTTTTTTTGTGATTTTACTAAAAATTTTCTTTTAAAGAAGTGGAGTGAAATGGGAAGTGCAACGAAATCTTTAGTTCAATAAAAATTAAATTTTTGAAAAAAATGCTTTTGAAATAAAAATTATTATTGGGGACTTGTTGGAGAATAGTTACAATAAATAAAATTTTTCATTATCTAATAATTATATTAATTAACAGTATACCTTATTCACCATCTTGACCAGTGTTGCCGACCGCTCTCCATGACGACTATTGGCGTACTGCACTGCACGACTACTACTAGAGTACTGCTCTCAACTAGATAGAGCTACAGACTCGCAACGACTACTTGACAGACTCGCAACGACTACTGACCGACTCGCAACGACTGACTGACAGACTGAGAACCGCTCGCAACACTCGCGCGGTCAAGCGCATACTCTCTGGTCACAGATGCTACAATGCCTCGCCATCGCTGCTATGTTACATACGTGTTTCACCACTTTTCGATTCTCCACTCGACGGCGCGACGGTTTAGTTCTCGAGATAATTGTTGTAATTCGATAACTCCTCTTCGATTGTTGATTTATTAATTGAAGACATAAAGTCTGTAAATGCGTCTGCAATCATTTTTGGCACTTTATTTTTACAAGTCCGTCTTGATCACAAATATTTCTTACACTTTAATACCGATTTCGTCATGCTGCCATCATCAGACCTGTTACAAAGATAAATATTGTGTAAGCGACTGGTTGAATGAGTTAACGCTAAATCTAACAAGTCTTAGTGACACATAAAACATAACATTATAAAATGTTTATAGCTACGTATAGCAGCCATACATACAATTAAAATATTCTAATGTAACTCATCGTCATGTGAGTGCATGGTACGTGCTGGTAATACTCAGATTGCACCTGGTATTTAGAATAATGCCAGCCGAGATACTTTAGCTAGAGCGCATATTAAACGAGTGTCGCCAATCTTATTATTAAATTGCGGCATTCACAGTCATCAGTTAAATTTTTTTTTAATTACCTCCCATGGCAAAACGAGTGTGTGCAATAAACCGTAACTGATGTGAAATTGGATTCATACTTAAAATACCATAAAAAATACAAATACTAATATAATACAGCCAGTAGCCTGACTGTAAAACATTCAACTTGTATAAGCTAGTATAAAACGTGTAAAAATAAAATATCTAAAAAAGATTCGAGCCTGATAGTCGATATTATACCAAGCGTGAGGTCACAATGGCGACATGTCGTCGTATCCTTGTTTTCCTGTGGCCGAGCTTACGGAGGAAGGCCCAGTCTTCTCGTCGTGGGCGGCCGACGCACGTCAATCCGCTGGAGTGCGCTGCGCTACTCAAACTAGTACGTCTCTGAATGTATCAAAATCAGAATTTAGACTGAACTCATTCTGTTCATTCAGCAGTAATTCCGGTTGTCGTTTTCTGTGCACTTAAATCTCGAGTAGGTTCAGTAATAGCCTCTTTGGCGCGCAACGCTACACTTCCATATTGTCTATGCTTCCTACTAAATATCTTTCTCTGTCTAAATGCGTACCGAAAACACTCGTTCTGATTACACGTATATTCTCTAAAACGAGTCTGGAAATTCTTTCCTGTCTGACCGGTATGAAAATTGTCGCAGTCTTGGCAGCTGATCTTATAAACAACAGAGCCCCATATATTTATTGCTGTCGTCGAGTTTGTGTCGTAGCTTACAACCAATTGTACCTTTCGTTTGAATCCAATTTTTATTTTCGTTTTTCTGAAGGTCTGCGCAATTCTGTCGGAAAACGCACCATTGTACGTCATAGCAACACTCTTTTTGTCCTCTGGTTCCACTGACTCCTTCCTGTCACATATTTTTGATTTTAGTTTGTAATAAAATTTCATTACAACACGATCTTTATATCCGTTTTCCTTAGCTACTTATCTAATCACGCTTAATTCTTCCACCTCGTCATTAGTTTTAGCATCCTGTTGATCAAACTTCGGAAGTATGCCCACTTATGCTTCTTTGGGTGACAGGTTTTCGCATTTGTTATAGTGTCTGTGGCCGTTGCCTTCCTAAATATGCTAATCTTATGTCTTCCATTTCTTTTAGTTAATCTTAGATTCAAAAACCTTCTACTTCCTTACTAAAATTCCACTGCGTATTTATTTTTCGTGCATAGCACCCATTCTTTCCGCCATCTCGCGTATTTCACTTTCGCCACATTCGTACAGTAGTATATCGTCTACATATCGTCTATAATAGACAATTTTCTCTCAGACGTCAGGATTTTGTTGAAAAACTTATTTTCTAGCTCATTTATAAATATTTAAGCTAAAACATTCATAAAACCGAAAAGATTCATGCAGATAATAACATAGTTGAGGTCAAGAGAAATACTGTGAACAAATTTGTCAGATATAAGGAAAGTGAGAGAAGTATGTACATGTTTAGTCAGGGTGAAATAGTAGAACTTGTGGAAGTTTTAGAACTTGTGTTGTCATTTAACTATTACAATGAAATGAACACCCTTAGCTGATTACAGGCGTTGACATACAACGGGGACAGATGAAAATGTGTGCCCCGACCGGGATCTCCTGCTTATATGGCAGACGCTCTATCCCTGCCAAAGATGCATGTTCCCTCCCTCACGTTGTTGAATGTGCCGTCCCTCTCCATGCTGTTACCTCCCTTTTGCGTTTTCGTGTTATGCGTTAATGGGAAGAGGAGTGGCTGGCAGTCGGTGAAAATAAGCTGCGTCTGGTCAAGGCCACCACGCGGCCATGGCGTACGTCCTACCAGTCATGCAGGCGGGATGAAGTTCTCCTCACTCGCCTCCGCATCGGGCACAGTCCCTTAATGCATGGTTTTTTACTCCGGCGGGAGGACCCCCCCCCCAATCTGCAGTGCTTGTGGCGTCCAGATTACTGTCCGCCACATTTTACTTGACTGTCCTTTATTCTCTGACCAGAGGGCGGTGGTTTCCTTGCCACCGGATTTGCCCTCTATTTTGCAAGACGACGCAACGACTGTGGTTAAGGTCTTACGGTTTTGTGTCCTGTCCAATTTGTTGCCTCGGATTTTAGGGAGAGGATTTTAATGTGCTGCTGGGTGACTGGCTCACCCAGGCTTTAGGTAAGAGGTCCGTCAGTCACGATTACCTACTTGTTTCACTTCGATTTCTGTTCTCTTTTCCTTGTGTTTCCTCTCCTTTTTTAGTGCGTTTCTTCTCCTCTTGTTTTGCCTCTGTATGTGAGGATTTGTAACTGCGTCAGTTCTGTGTCTTTTAGCCGCTCTCCTTGTTCGCTGTCCGTCTTCGTCCCTTCACTGCATGTGTTCCTGTTTCTATGCGTTTGGGCGCTGATGACCACGCTGTTTAGCGCCCGAAAACCTCAAACCACACACACCTCTATCCATCTGAGCCACCGAGAACACAGAGGATAGCGCGACTGCAGGGATTTATCTCTCGCACGCATCCCGCGAAACCCACATTCTCAAAGTATTGTCACGCACTACATTCGTAGTACCCGGTCGGGGCACACATTTTCATCTGTCCCCGTTGACCTATTTCAACGCCTGTAAGAAGCTAAGGGTGTTCATTTCATTGCAATTTCATTCTAACGACCTGCATGGTCACCGATGGTATCTGTTCTTTCGGACATGTCCGAAAGGAGAGATACCATCTTAATGTATATATATATATATATATATATATATATATATATATATATATATATATATATATTGTCATTTAACTATTTTAAATTTAACAATATTTTTTGTCAGAAGGACGGACTCGCAATGAGCAACAGTTGGTCTAGTACTTTAGCTGAAATATGTGTAAATGGTAGGACCGCACTATACAGAAACCGGTAATAAAGTGTAAAAAATCTGTGTGATCAAGACAGACTTGTAAAATATGCTGCAACGAACGTTATTCGTCTATGTGCTGTTTCAGTCAATGCCACTGTTGCTTCTAAGTTCGTTCATTCTGGTACGGTTTCTCGGTGATTTGTAAGCGTGATTCAACAAGAACACTGCAGTTCCAACTCATTGTATGTTTGGCCTATCTGTTCTATAATACATTCCTTAATCTAAATTTTTGCGTTGACCTCTGATAAGTTTCAGTTATAAGCGGTCCGTCCATCTTGTGTCTTCTAAAAAAATCTAAAAATTTCGTATTTTTTGGGTAATTTCATTAGCACTCCATAAACAAACGATAAGGTCTTGGCACGTTAGATGCCTGTCGGACATTTAGAGGTGCGAAAACTTTTAACACTCCCTCTAATATGACAATTTTGTTTTGGTGTTACATCTCGCGCATTAATAATTTCTTTAAACGTTTCGTATAAGATCAAGTACCTTCAGATGATTGTTGTTTGCCATTAAGTTGAAGACCCTAGTCTGGGTCTTTACACTTTTGGCTCAAATGGCTCTGAGCACTATGGGACTTAACTGCTGAGATCATCAGTCCCCTAGAACTTAGAACTACTTAAAGCTAACTAACCTAAGGACATTACACACATCCATACCCGAGGCAGATTCAAACCTGCGACCGTAACGGTCGCGCGGTTCCAGACTGAAGCGCCTAGAACCGCTCGGCCACTTCGGTCGGCGTAACAGGTATAACTGTGGGTCTCAATAGTATGGAACAACCTAATTACAGAACTACACCCTCAGTGTAAAGTGCACTACCTGTGCTGAAAGCTATTACTAGGTCAGCTGCGGCTGTGTGCAGTGGGGAACATGCTAATTGCGGTTCTTAGTTAATATTTGCAGAATAAACTCATAATGGTTCTTACGTCATTGTATTGCATAGTGAACACCCTAGATTTACGGTTCCGTCTACTACACAGTGTAATACCTAACACAATGTACGTAACGCAATTACTTCGACTTAACTCTGCTACTGAATGAGATAGTGATAACAAAACATGGCACAACATGTGAACATGGTTGTTTAAAACTCTTCAAATCCCTTTTCCGCGTGCGAGAGAGAAAAAACTTGCTCTTTTTGTGGCGTGGCATCATTTGTTAAGCTGGCACTATGAGGCCACTAACTGAGTGCAAGATACTGATTTCGCCAAATGACTATGAAAGGGTGGATTAGTGTTCAACAGTTTCCTAAAGAAAGTTGTAGTTGACGAAAGCGATCACTGTAATGAAGAATGTTCTTTCAAGGAATATTAAGTACCTTCTGTTAGCTATTTTACAATGGTTTTGCAGTTTATGTAGTTGTAGATATAAATGTAAGTGATCAATAATACCAACTCGTCTTGATTTAAGGTCAGACTCACTGTTACAGTAAGTGAACAATGTTTGCACTCAAGCCGAATAGCTTCTCGTTGGTTGTCATTCCGGACGCTGTTGAGACATATTTTGAAAAGATTGACTGCTTCTTTTTAGCTAGCAACTTCACTCTGAATTAAACAACTGCATTCAATATATACATTTAACTGAGCAGTATTGCAACTTTTTATTGATGTTGTTCTATTGTTTTATTAATGTCATACACCGAAACGTCTCTAGAGTAATGTCTTTCTTCCTACACATTTTACTGGTGCATCCACAACTGCAGATACAGAAGTTAGCAGAACTGGTGTGATTACACAAAAAACTGACCCTAAACTTAACATGTGAAGCCACACTGGCTAAATTTCTCAAAATTTGTATTTTAAAGCAGTTATTTCTGAAAATATCCATTATCATTCTGTATTACGCCACAAGAGGCGCAAATTTTTACTCTCTCGTAGGCGAAAAAAGTATTTAATGGATTTTAAATAATCGTGCCGAAGTTCTCCTGGTTGCACTTTTGCTTACAAATTATTATTAGTGAACTTCATTATCAGTGAAGGACTCATCCTGAGGCGGTACAATTTGACTAGTGATACAAAAGGTGCATGTTGTATCAGACAATAAGAAGTAATGCATTACTAGAGTAAAAGAACGGTATGCGTGTCCTCTATTGCAATAAGCGCAAACGCATCTCATGAAAAACAAATTAAATCTGCATCTACACCCATACTCTGTAAACCACTGCGAAGTACATGGAATGGGATACGTCCTGTTGCACCGCACCAGTTCTTCGACTCCCTTTCTCCGTTTCATTCACGTATGGAGCACGTGAAAATTGATTGCTTAAGTACCTCCCTGCGTGCTGTAATTAATCTAACCTCGTCCTCACGATCTCCATGGGAGCGATACGGACGGGGTTGTTGTATATTGCTGGAGTCATGATTAAAAGTCGGTTCCTGAAACTTTCTAAGTAGGCTTTCGTGAGATAAATTACGCCTGTCTTCAATATTCTGCCATTTCAATTTCTTCATGATCACTGTGACACTCACCCAAGGATCAAACAAACCTGTGTCCATTCGTGCTGCCCTTCTCTGTGTTCGTTCAACATCCTCTGTAAGTCATTTTTGGTACGGGTCCCACCCACTTGAGCAATGTGCTAAGATAGGTCATACGAGTGATGCGTAAGCTATATCCTGTATAGACTTACTGCATTTCCACGCTATTCTACGAATAAACCGAAGCCTGCCACTAGCGTTAAGTATATTCCTACAAAGTGTTACACCCACGTATTATATGAGCTGGCCCATTCCAACTGCGACTCACTGATTTTAAAATCGTCGGATACTAAATTTTTTTCGTTTTGTGAAGCGAACAATTTTACATTTCTGAACTTTTAAAGCAAGTTGGAGATCTTCGCATCACATTGTTGTCTTCCAAACAGTACTTCATTATAGATAACTGCATCTGCCGAAAGTCTGAGGTCACTATTAATATTGTCCGCAAGGTCATTAATATACAACATGAATAGCAATAGTCCACCCGAACTCCCGAAGTTACTTCTACATCTGTCGATGACTCTCCCCCAAGATAACGTGCTGCATTCTCCTTACAAAAAACAACCTCAATCCAGTCGCAAATCTCGCTAGATAGCCCCTTACATTCGTACCTGTGGCAGAGCGCTTGTAGGCGCTTCAATCTGGAACCGCGCGACCAATACGATCGCAGGTTCGAATCCTGTCTCGGGCATGGATGTGTGTGATGTCCTTAGAATAGTTAGGTTTAAGCAGTTCTAAGTTCTAGGGGACTGATGACCTCAGATGTTAAGTCCCATAGTGCTCAGAGCCATGTGAACCATTTTTGAATAAACATAGATGTGATACAGAGGCAAATGCTTTTCTTAGACTGAGAGATATTACATTTGTTTCCATTGATCCAAGGCATTAAGTATGACAGTCACAAGAAGTGTGAATTGGGTTCAAGGTGATCGCTGTCGAGTCCAAGCTGGTTGGAACGAATGGGGCCATTCCTTTCGAGATACCTCATTATGTTTGAGTTCTGTGCACATGCCTAAAAAAATAGTTCAACTATCGGTAACATTTAGCTACGTAATTAGAAAAATCATTTCTTATTCTATGTCACGAAGGTAATCGTGGTATTCTGTTTGATGAAAATTACTCCACCCTTACTGCAGTGAAACTGACGATCAGAGCCAAATACGAATTATTAGTGTGTTCAGAAGTCTTTCAGGCGGAAGTGTGGAGAGGTGTCCGATCTATAGACTAATCAGAAGTCCACATGTCACTCGCATCAGTTAGAATTAAAGGGGGGGGGCGGAGGGGTTATAAACACCCCCCTTCTCCCTAGAGGTGAAATTAGTTAAAATCAGATGGTCTTTTTTGTAATCTTCGGCTAAGTTAACTACGCAAATTTTGAGAGCCCTGATGCATAGATTTAGTCGTTTACCCCCGCATTCCCCATATCATCTTAGTTTGTGTGCCTGGGAGAATATACTACCTCCACCAGTGTCTTGTGCTCCTGATACTGTTCGACCTGTGCGCGCCAAATATTAAAGGGGCTTCCAGATCCGTCACAGAAGCGCACAATGTGCTTTGCTCTCATTGTTATCATTGCTACAATTGTTAGACTGCTCGCCTAGAATTTAGTAGCCTATCGAAATAGTTTGCCGGCCTGTTTTGTGCGACATGAAACGAGTTTCAAAAATAAGATCTTTGTTCTCTAAAACACAGAAGACAATAAGTCAGTGGCTCCTTGAGTGTTATGGGACAAGTGTTTTCTGCATGTCTATCCTTTTAGCAGGATGTCTCTGGGACGACGGCCGTTTACTATCGTGACAAAAAATAAAAACACCTACAGCCGTCCTTATGATTTTATTTTATTTTGTCACTACCAGTTTCGACGCTTCATTGTGTCATCTTCAGTTCAGGTCATGTTCCTTCTTTTTACTTCTTTGTGAGGTATTGTTTCCTTCCATTCATCACCTTTTACAGTTGTTTTGTCTTAAAGTAAGTTATTTCAAGGTTGTGCAGTTAATGCATGTCCGACTGTCAAATGAAAATCGGGAATAGTATTTAAAGAAGTTTTAATAGATAGTATAATTGTATAATGTATTGAGTGGAAATTCGTTATGGTACATTTTAGATATGTGACAATGGATGTATCTGTTCTTTCTGTCAAATGTTCGGTGTAAATTCATTTGCAGAGTCTTGTCTTTGTTCTCATTCTATTTAATCTGTTCCTATTTTCACGTCCAACTCTCTCGCGGATTGTAAAATTGTTGCTCTTTGGTTTATTTATTCTCTTTGTAACAACACGTTTACGAAAAGAGTTACGTGAAATACTTTTAGCAATGCTGTGCTTTGCTTTTCTTTATCATCATTACCTTTTAGCGGAATAAAATGTATGTATGGAAGTCTTATTGTTCTGTATCTGGCCTACAATTTAAGGAACGATTTTTCGTAACTGCAACTCATGCTAAGAATCAATATATCTTCCCTACTTCATAGTGATTAAAAGTTGAAATTACTTTGTTATGAACACTGATGTTACAGTTCGTGTGATCGTTCAAAAGCACAAGTTCGCAGTGGATTTTATTTCTCGTTAAAATGCTATTTCATACCACGACTAGCCCAAGAACATGAGACTCTCATTAAAAAATACGTTGTCACTATAAAGTTTGCCAGATCAGAACGGAGCACAGCAAGATTCCTATCAGATTCTGAAGGTACATTAAATTATTTGCACTGTAAATTATATCCTATCAGCAGCCCGCGTCAATCTGCAACACATCATAAAATCTGCTGATCTTCACTGCCAGTCTGGGAGCTAAAAGAAATAATATTATTTTACTATTATTTTACCGCTTCCTTGCGGTATGCTCGACTATATTGTAAGTCGTTTAAATACGCCGCGGCAGCGGCTCTTCGTTCTCCACGCAGCTCAGCACCACAGATAATATTTATATAACTGAAAAATGTCTCAACAGGATGGGATAATATGCGAGCAAGCTTAACAATAAATAATACAAGTTTTCATTTAAACAACTCTATTAAAACCTTTAAATATCTCAGTGATTACAGACCTTAGTGAATTCACCCGTAATGGCGTACATTGCTTAGTCTCGACAAAAGAATGCTACATTGGCGTTCTCTACGACAACAACAGGAGATCTTACTCGCACAACTTCCAAATTAAGACGACAAAGACATTCATATTCAACACGTATTATATACTAGTTCCTTTTTTAATCTCTGTTTGACATTTATCTTCTGTGTCGGTTTTATTACTCGCCGACGCAGACGTTTTCAAAAATAAATAATAAAAAAAAATACATAATTTTATACAATGACACAATATGGTACATCTAATTCTCTAATTACTACATAATATATTGTTTTTGTTTCTCTAGACGTTAGACTATGTAACTTGACCGATAAGTTGATAATGCTATCTTTAATGTTTTATGCATACAGGCCTGAAGGCGACGCAATGAGGGGTCGAAACTGGTAGCGACAAAATAAAATAAAATAAAATCATAAGGACGGCTGTAGGTGTTTTTATTTTTTTCACAAGTGTTTCTTTGTTCCCGTCTTACTTAATTTCGGATTAAAGGATATTAAAGTAACATTACTTAAGAATGTAAGCCAAAGTAGCAAAATTATCTTACTTTGAATTTTTCCTAACGTCTAAATAACAGTGCATCGTTTAGCGTGACGTGTGTATGCTTATCTTTCTTTGAATTTGTCCGAACTTCTATATGGCAGAGAATCGTTTGTGTGACGTGTGTATGCTTTTTTTGTTACAGAACCGTCACACGTATAGTTGCACATACTTAGGCAAAACAGATTTATCTTCCATGAACGTTTCCATTCTTCTGATAATTTCCTTTTCTTCCATGTCAGATCTGGAAGTTTTGTGGGCCACTTGCGTCTAATTACCCATATTTCCATGTGACATCTAGGAATGTTATGGCCATGTCACGATACTACAAAGCACGTAATCTTTTACATTCACTTTCGTGACCTCGAATCTTTACAGAATCAAACTCCCATGTATAAAACAGCTTCAGACGTTAGATTACTTTACAAATGGGTTAATTTGTTAAATATTTGACATTAAGCATGTAAGCGAAAAAAACTTAGACAATGTTCGAAACTGCGCTTGAAGTTTGATGGAAGTCGGTAAGCGCTCTCGTTATGAAACAGTGGGTGACATTAGTGTGAGTAATTTGCGCCTTATTTTAAGCAGAAGCAGATTTGCAACACATCTAAATATCTATGAAGTTATCTCTCCTGAACTATATGTTGCCCAATGGTCCAATTTTGCAGTTACATTGAATGGTATATGTTTTCTACAAACTGTGTTGCGCAGGGTGTCGGTACTGAAGGAGGACTACATTAACACGTGATTTCTAGTGCTGAAGTCTTACTGCATGAAGAGCGAAACGTACTAAGCGATAAACTTTCCTTTCATCATTTTGTGGGGACTGTCCGTGAGGAAAAGTTTCATAAAAGTTTGAATTTAAGTGCAATGTTTGTTGGAATTCGTTGAGGAAACTGTGCGAATAAAGTCCGGGTATATGCGTACCGTCGGTAATGCCGCCACAAGACAACCTTACATTTATGAGTCAAAATGTTATTACCGCCTGCTTAATAGATGGTTTGCCGTCTTTGGAACGAAATACATCACTGATCATCAGTATCAGGGATGACGGTTTGTTGGTAGGTTTGTGAAGGTATGTGACATATGTCTACACACAGGTCATGAAATTCGCGTAACTAATGGGCTGCTGACTCGCGTACGCGGTGACGGCGCCCGATAGCGACCGAGATGGGTTCCATAGGGCATACATCAGGCGAATTTGGTAGGTGAGACATCAATAACAGTTCACTATAATGCTCCACAAACCACTGTATCAGGTTCTGGCTCCGAGACACGGACAATTATACTGTTGAAAAATGACGTCGTAGTCGGGGAAGGTACGAAGTATGTAGAAATGCAGGTGGTTCGCAGCTGTCTTCGATTACTACCACAGGTCCCTTGCAAGCACAGGAGAATGTCTCCCATATCATAATACTGCTCCCACCAGCCTGCGCTCGTGGCACGCTGCTCATTTCGAGCCACTCTTCACCTCGATGACGGCGTTTGCGCTGACGACCGTCGACCTAGTATAGAAAAAGTGATTCACCCGAAGAGCCGAGCACAACTGTACTCTTTCGTGCTAAAATGTAGACTTTCACGGCCGGAAATATCATGTTCATAATAGTTATCCGGGCTGTTATGCCGTGGTCGGATGATGAATTCTGCGTAAATTCCCAACGTTTCGTCCCCGACTGCGGGAGACAGCTTCGAGGGGGTCCGTAGCTCGATGGAAGGTCCAACACACGCTCCCGCGCCGCGGCGTGACGTCACGTGTATTGAAAACGGCAGTGCAATTGGCCGCTGTCCGTCGCCGTCGATCGCCGTTGCCATCACCCAGTAGTGGACGGGTGGTGTACATCTTCTTTAACACCGGCATCCGTGTACCGTTTAATTTCACGCCCTCCTCCTTTCGATTGAAATTATTGGGGTGTTTAGCGATTTGGATTGCCTCCCTGTAGAGCCTTTCGTAATATCCGCTTGTGACCGCTAGTACTTGCGTCACCTCGAAACGAATATTGAGGTTCCCTGGATTGAAAGCATGCTCCGCAACAGCTGATCGTTCCGTTTCTCCTAAAATTTCCCTTGTGCTCTTGCAAACGTTTAGAAACAGTTCTTTTAGTGGTACCCACATAAACATGACCACAGCTACATGGGATCCTATACACTCCAGCTTTTTCCAATGGTTTGCGATCGTCTTTGGCAGGCTTAAGGTATTCCTGTATCTTCCTGGTGGGCTTGTAAATTACGGTACTGACGTTTTCAAAACACGTGACGTCACGCCGCGGCGTGGGAGCGCGCGGACACGGAATGTAGCGGCAGTCAGTAGCGAGCCTGTGGGTGTGTTGGACCTTCCATCGAGCTACGGAACCCCTTGAAGATGCCTCCCGCAGTCGGAGACGAAAGTTGGGAATTGACACAGAATTCATCATCCGATCACGCCATAACAGCCCGGATAACTATAATGGACATGTACTCTGTCGGCAGAGATGCCACAGATAACCATCTATCCTGCTTTACAGAGCAGACAAGCCTCCGAACCCCATGTTCTGTGAAGAATCATGGACGTCCAACCATTTAGGGCCTAGTAGAAGTTAACACTGTCGTACGTGTTTCCGTAGATGCTCACAACAGTAGCACGTGAACGTTTCACCAGCTTCATCGTTTTCAAGATTTTCGTTCACAGGCTTTGCGTAATAATAATCTGCCATTTGTCAAAGTAGTTTATCTTTATGGATTTCCGCAGCACATATCTTCGCTAGGGTGGTCCCCCGTCTGTGTTTGCTCCGCTTACATCCTTTCGGTATCGCACAGTCTGCCCGATCGCCACCAGACAGCCCCAAACGTCGCGGCCGAAGACTACCGGTATAAGAAGTCACCCTCGTTCTGCCAACTACCTTGTCAGAGAGGGTGGAGGAGCGGACTCAGGACCCTCTCTTGTCCTTGGGGTGGCAAACTGCCCCTCAAGGCGGAAGAATCAGCAGTGATCCAACGGCATGAGGATGCAGAAGGCAATGGAAACCACAGCATTAAAGACACGTAATATCTATCCACAGGACATGTGGCCTTCAATTGAAAAGTGTCACGATCTCTCCATTGGCAAAAGATTACGGAATAGTCCTCCATTGGGATCTGCTTTATGGGACTGCCAAGGGGGAGGTGACCAAGAGGAAAGGATTCAATAATCAAGGAAAGGATAGTGTTCTACGAATCGGGACGTGGAATATCAGAAGCTTGAACGTGGTAGGGAAACTAGAAAATCTGAGATGGGAGATGCAAAGGCTCAATCTAGATATATTTGGGGTCAGTGAAGTGAAGTGGAAGGAAGACAAGAATTTCTGGTCAGATAAGTAGAGGGTAAAATCAACGGCAGCAGAAAATGGTGTAACTGGAGTAGGACTCGTTATGAATAGTAAGGTAGGGCAGAGAGTGTGTACTGAAAACAATTCAGTGATAGGGTTGTTCTTGTCAGAATTGACAGCAAACCGACACTGACAACGATAGTTCAGATATATATGCCGCCGTCGCAAGCTGAAGATAAAGAGACAGATAAAGTATATGAGAATATTGAAAAGGCAATACACTACAAAAAGGGAGACGAAAATCTAATAGTCATAGGAGACAGGAATGCAATTATAGGGGAAGGAGTAGAAGAAAATCTTGCAAGGAAAGATGCGCTTGGGACAAGGAATGTGAGAGGAGAAAGCTAGTAATAGCGAATACTCCGTTCAATAATCACAAGAGAACGAGGTATACTTGGAAAAGGCCAGGTGATACGGGAAGATTTCAGTTAGATTACATCATGGTCAGACAGAGATTCCTAAACCAGATACCGGATTGTAAGGCGTACTCTGGTGCAGATATAGAGACTCAGATAGTACTGATGAATTGTAGGTAGGAATTTAAGACGTTAGTCAAGAAGAATCATTACGCAAAGAAGTGGGAAGCAGAAGTAATAAGGAATGACGAGATACGTTTGAAGTTCTCTAACGCTATAGATACAGCAAAAAGGAATAGCGCAGTAGGCAGTACAGTTGAAGAGGAATGGGCATTTCTAAAAATGCCCATCACAGAAGTCGGAAGGAAAAACATAGGTACAAAGAAGGTAACTGCGAAGAAACAATGGGTAACAGAAGAAATACTTCAATTGATCGATGAAAGGAGGAAGTAAAAAAATGTTTAGGGAAGCTCAGGAATACAGAAATAAAAGTCGCTGAGGAATGAAGAATGAAATAAATAGGAAGGGCAGGGAAGCTAAGACGAAATGGATGCATGAAAAATGTGAAGAAATCCAAAAAGAAATGATTGGCAGAATCAGCATACATGAAAGTCAAAACAATCTCCGGCGACATTAAAAGCAAAGGTGGTAAAAATTAAGAGTGCTATATGCAGGGGAGAGAGCATATAGGTGGAAAGAGTACATTGAAAGCGTCTATGAGGGAGAAGATTTGTATAATGTGATAAAAGAGGAAACAGGAGTCGATTTAGGAGATCCAGTAATATGAGCAGAATTTAAAAGAGCTTTGGAGGACTTAACATGAAATAAGTTAGAAGGGATAGATAACATTCCCTCAGAATTTCTAAAATCTTTTGGGGAAGTGGCAACAAAACGACTGTTCACGTCGGTGTGCAGAATGAATGAGTCTGGAGACATACCATCTGACTTTCGGAAAAATATCGTCCAGACGATTCTGAAGACTGCAAGACCTGACAAGTGCGAGAATTATCGCACAATCAATTTAACAGCTCATACATCCATGTTGCTGACAAGAATAATATACAGAAGAATGGAAAAGAAAGTTGAGGATGTGCTAGATGACGATCAGCTTGGCTTCAGAAAAGGTAAAGGCACGAGAGAGGTAATTCTGACGTTGCGGTTGGTAATGGAAGCAAGAAGCAAGACTAAAGAAAAATCAAGACACTTTCGTAGGATCTGTCGACCTGAAAAAAGCCTTCGACAATATAAAATGGTGCAAGACGTTCGAAATTCTGAGAAAAATAGGGATAAGGTACAGGGAGAGACGAGTAATATAAAATATGTACGTGAGCCAAGAGGGAATAATAAGAGGGAGAGACGGGTAATGTACAACATGTACAAGAGCCATGAGGGAATAATAACAGTGGACGACGACGAACAATGTGCTCAGATTAGAAAGGGTGTAAGACAGGGATGTGGTCTTTCCCGCTACTGTTCAGTCTGTTCATCGAAGAAGAAATGATGGAAATAAAATAGATGTTCAGGAGTGGAATTAAAATTCAAGGTGAAAGGATGTCAATGACACGATTCGCTGATGACATTGCTATCCTGAGTGAAAGTGAAGAAGAATTACGTGATCTGCTGAACGGAATGAACAGTCTAATGACGACAGAATATGGATTGAGAGTAAATCGAAGAAAGACGAAGATAATGAGAAGTTGCAGTAGCGAAAACAGCAAGGAACTTAACATCAGCGTTGATGGTCAGTAAAATAAGCAATGGCGGAAAGAGCAAGGAGGACAACAAAACCAGACTAGCAATGGCAAAAAGTGCATTCCTGGTCAAGTGAAGTCTACTAGTATCAAACAGAGGTTTTAATTTGAGGAACAAAATTCTGAGAACGTATGTCTGGAGTGCAGTATAGTATGGTAGTGAAACATGGACTGTGGGAAAACCGAAACAGAGGAGTATCGAAGCATTTGAGATGTGGTGCTACAGACGAATGTTAGATTGATTGATAAGCTAAGGAATGAGGAGGTTTTGCGCAGAATCAGAAGGAAAGGAATATGGGAAAACACTGATACGGAGAAGGGACAGGATGATAGGATATCTTTTAAGGCGTGATGGAATGACTTCCATGGTACTAGAGGGAACTGCAGAGGGCAAAAACTGTAAAGGAAGACAGTTTTATTGCGTATACGTCCACGTTGTGCACATCAGTTTTGCGGAATTGAAGTTCCTTTCAATACCCATTCCTCCCTAACGAAGCATTTGCGGACCTATGTTCATATAACATTTTTTGTTCAGAATTACTTATACGATCACTGTGTAAAATATTGACCTTTCCTTTCCAAACACCCTGTATAGGCGTTACCGACCGCAGCGTGGTATCCTGCCTGTTTACATGTCTGTATTTTAATATGCATGCCTATACCAGTTTCTTTGGCGCTTCAGTGTATTCCCGTGGTGCAACGACTGTTTCATTAAATTTCGGGCGTGCGGACGCAAAATGAAGCTTCTTCTAACATTTTGGCTGCATATTGTTCGGTTTGGATAACTCATGGAATCCGGCGCTTTCTGTAGAAAACTTGCAAAACACGTCACGTCACTGCAGCTCGGAGGGTTATGTCGACAGTCCAGCGTGGACAGACTGCGCCGCCGCAGACATAATTCGTTCAAATCGTTCTTCTAAGCCGCAGATCAACGTCTTTGGTGCCTATGTATCTATGGCTTCAGGCGCAGTGGTGAGGTCTACGAGTTTAAATGTATGGAGTGTGTGGTAGTTTTAAATCGGCCGCGGTCCATTAGTTCATGTCGGACCCGCGTGTCGCCACTGTTAGTGATCGCAGACCGAGCGCCACTACACGGCAGGTATCGAGAGACGGACTAGCACTCGCCCCAGTTGTACGGACGACTTTGCTAGCGACTACACTGACGAAGCCTCGCTCCTTTGCCGAGCAGATAGTTAGAATAGCCTTCAGCTAAGTCCATGGCTACGACCTAGCAAGGCGCCATTAGCCTTACATAGCAATTGATACTTATCGTATAAAGCATGTCTCATCAAGAACGATGTATACAACAAGGATGGATTAAAGTTAAGTATTCCAAAAGCTACGTACTTTATAGCATTCATTACGTATCCTGTTTCAGACCTCACGCCATCCTTCGCGTGTTTATAGCGTGCATTGCGGTCCCCTCAAATCACACTGTGTCGGCACTTCTGTCGACACATCAGAGTGAGTGCTGGATCGTCAGCCTTTTGGTTCACTCTGAAGACGGCTGAACTACATGAACCGAAATTTTAGAAGAAGAAGAAGCTGAATTTATGTTTCTGCACACCCGAAATTTAAAGAAGTAGAGGAAGGAGTAGTTATCTCGGCATCTTGCACACGTTATAAAAGCGGCATTTTGACAATTACATGGTTGTTTAAAGTTTCTACAAAAAGAAAAACTTTGTTTACATTGATAAAACGGTCTGTGTCACAAGTAACGCATCATTTGCCAAATACTGACGAGGGTAGCCGGTAATGTACAGTGGAACGTAATTCGATGCAGTCTTCTCGGGATGCAATGTCTTTCTCTCTCTCGACGAGATAGCAACAGTTTTGAAGCTTCTTGATCAAATTCCTTACTTAATGATTAAAATATACTTCACAGTGTTCCATTAGTTGCCGAGGGCTGCTTGAAGATAAAACTGAAACTAACGGAATTCGAAGTTCTTAACGCTTTGATTTCTGTACATTCTTGGAAAGTTGTTTTCAGGGTCATCGAGGTCGTTGTAAGTAGAGGAAAGGTGCCTATTATGCGATAGTTCCCTAATATGAGACACCCCAACTGTGCTCATGTTATGGGCTGCACTCCAGTGGAGAGTTTCTTAAACACGTCTGTTGCGTGCCAGACGACGTCACAGCGAGTAGGACGCCATAGTTGAGCCGGACACAGTATGTAGAGGTTGCAAAGACCTTGTAAAAAATAACTAGACTCACTGATGGCGCTGCAGTCGCGGGACAATTTGAACCTTCGGCTGGACGCCATTATAGTGGTTGTAGTCTGATGTGTTGTGTAGTATTGTTGTTTATGAAGATCCTGATTCAACGTTGTATATTTGTTGGGGCGTACATACAGTATTTGTTACTCGTAATTCTACTGTCTGTACATTCCAATCAAAAGAAGTACAATGGTGAAGAGTTACGCAGCGATTAATTGTACAAATAAATTCGAGAAAGGAACGAATAATACATTTCACAGGTATGTGAATATTTTAAGTTGTTTCGTATGTCAGTGCACTTGCTTAATAAATGTTTTTGTAACACGGTATTAGCATAATGTCTGTGCATCTATTTGCAGGTTTCCTTTCTCAAAACCACAGCTGTTACAAAAATGGTTACACGCTGTCAGGAGGCAAGATTTCCGACCGACAGAATACCATTTTATATGTTCTGATCATTTTGAAGAAAGTTGGCTGATCGGTAGTGTTTTCATGGTCTAGGTTAGGTTGAAACTTGATAATTTGGTCGTGTGTTACCAAAGCACTATGCCATATGTAACGCACTTCTCGTCATAAAATCTAAAGCAAGGTAGCATCAGAAAATATCTATTAATATAGTGGGCAAATCTTTGAGTATTTTGATGCATTTTACGTACATCTATCGTAAATGAACTACGAAAAATGCTAGGGGTCCAGTACATAAGTTTTAGCTACGGCTGATTCCATGTAGTACGTAAGATAAATTCATTAACAGTGACTAGTTGCTGTTTGTTCATAAATTAAAAAGTATATTGTAGTAAAGCATTTAAATGAGGCATTATGTTTGCGACCTAACTCAAGGGAAGGCATTTTATAACCAAAAGCGATGTATAAACATTCGAACTCCGCGCCTCAGTTCACCACTCTAATGGCCGCCGCCCAGCTATGCAATTTGTCCGCTCTTCACAGTCGACCACTCGTGCGGTTGTGGGGGCCTGAGAGGTTGATACAAAATTTCTTGTTTGGAATTTTTGCGATACCGGCGTTAAGACAATATTTCTGCTTAAAGGTGAGCAGATATTACTGTACGCTTTTATTGTTGTTATTTGTGACGATATTGCCTATAATTTTTGACAATGAAGTTCACTTTCCAACGAACGTTGTTGGCAAGAGTGTGATTCTTTGTGTAAGGTGGCGACATTCCTAACAAGCGATAGTGTGGGGATCCAAATACGCGACAGTGTCGCATATTACGATACTTTTCGAATATTGGGGGAACTCGTTCTCTCACGATTTGTTATATGTAGTTTACGCAATAGTATCATGAGATAACAATATTTTATCATTTATTGTAGTAAAATTTTGGCAACTGCGTTTATTTTAATTCGATTAAATTATCATAAACAGGGATTGCTTTGACTAATCTTATGATCAGAAATTTGAATGTTTTCTGGAACTTTCTTTCAAGGCAGTATTTTGCTCAGAAGTTGATCACTATTACTCCGTTCATTGTACTTATAAAAAATAATCTAACAAATAAAGTCATGGAAGTTGAAGTCCTTTAAGAAGTATATCTGATAATTTTACTTATTCTTTGTAGATGGCATTGGCACTTAAAAGGAAAACGTGGGATAAAGACGCCATGGTTCGTGCCATTACATGTGTGAGAAATGGCGAGATGGAGTACTTAAAAGCCTCAAAAGTTTTTTCTGTACGAAAACGTAGTTTGGAAAGGTATGTGAAGGATAAAACTCGTACACCCGAGAAGCTCGTTGGTGTTATTCTTGGCAGAAGGCCAGTTCTCTCATCTCAACTGGAAGATGAACTAGTGAAATACTGCCTTGCAATGGAAGAGCGATTTTACGCTCTTAAATGTAAGGACATACGAAGCATGGCCTTACAGCTTAGCTGTCAGGAATAGCCTCAAGAATCCCTTCAATTCAGAAAAGGCTTCAGCAGGAAAGAAATGGCTCCGAAATTTCCTTAAGAGACATCCCATTTTATCAATGAGAACTCCTCAGGGTCTTGCAGCAGCAAGAGTGAAAGCTTTCACTCCAGAAAATGTGGAGAGATTTTTTTATATTTACGAATCTGTACTGTCTAAAGTGAACCATAACCTGCATCGAGTCTTCAATGTTGACGAAACTGGGGTGACGTCTGTGCAGCACAAACACAGCAAGGTTATTGATGTGTTGGCAAATGTGCCAACACCTTGTAGATAGAGGAGGCCGAAATGCACGCTATCTAACGCAGACGGGCGTGAATTCTGGAACAGGATAAGTAGTGAATGGTAGCAAGAAAAGTACGTTGCTATGGGAATACTTAACTTTTATATAGTCCTTTGGTTTACAACGTTCTTGATGAGACATTTCATACGATAACTATCAAACTATGTAAGGCTAATGGCGCCTTGCTAGATCGTAGCCATGGACTTAACTGAAGGCTATTCTAACTGTCTCTCGGCAAATGAGAGAAAGGCTTCGTCACTGTAGTCGCTAGCAAAGTCG
Source organism: Schistocerca piceifrons (assembly GCF_021461385.2). Taxonomy (NCBI): domain Eukaryota; kingdom Metazoa; phylum Arthropoda; class Insecta; order Orthoptera; family Acrididae; genus Schistocerca; species Schistocerca piceifrons. The sequence goes on from NC_060140.1 coordinate 172,160,034, forward strand.
TCGTACAACTGGGGCGAGTGCTCGTCCGTATCTCGAGACCTGCCTTGTGGTGGCGCTCGGTCTGCGATCACACTGTGGCGACACGCGGGTCCGACATGTACTAAATGGACCGCGGCCGATTTAAGCTACCACCTAGCAAGTGTGGTGTCTGGCGGGGACACCACAGTTATTGCTATGAAAGGGAAGAGACAAGTTGCTGCCTTGACTTCAGCAGAAAGGGGAAATCTCATCACAGTTGTAACGTGTAAGAACGCAGCTGGCACTTATGTTCCACCACTAATCGTCTTCTCAAGGAAGAAAATGAAGCAGGAATCGATGGACGGTGCACCTGCAGGATCAATATCAGCTTGTCATCCAAGTGGCTAGATACAAACTCAAATTTTTACTCAGTGGTTCGATCATTTTGTGAGTCATGTAAAGCCATCTTCAAATGACCCTGTCATTTTGTTTCTTGATGGGCATTATTCCCACACAAAGAATCTCGATGTTTTAGATAAAGCACGTGAAAATAATGTTTATATTGTATGTTTGCCACCTCACTCAACGCATAAAATGCAGCCACTTGACGTCGGATTTATGGGGCCTTTGAAAACCTGCTATGCCCAAGAGATAGAAACGTGCTTGGCAAGTAACCCAGGTCGTATTATAACCCCATTATTAGTAGCCAGGTTATTTGGGACACCTTACAACCGAGCAGCAACAATGGAAGCATCTGTGAATGTCTTCAGAAAAACATGTCTCATCCCATGCAACAGAAACATCTTTAGGGAACATGAATTTTCAATTCATCGCCATGCTGACGCCCTTCAAGAAAGAGATGCCAAAAACGGAAATGAAAATACTGATGGTGGTGGTCAAGCTGTCAGTTCGGCAGACATCAGACCTCTCCCACACATCGCAAAACCACCTGGAGATAGTCAAGTAGGTCAAACATCGCGTTCGTGCTCTGCTGCGTTACTAACTTCAACTCCTTATGCGAAGCAATTGCAAGAATCTAAACTAAAGAAATCAGAGGCTGAAGCTAAGAAAGCAGCCAGAAAGTTATTTGGGGAGAAGAGTGGAAAATCTTCAAATCGTAGACCTAAAGCAGAAGAATCGTCTAGTGACTCGGCATCCGATGTCCATCTTGAGGACCTTGGGGATTCAGACAGCAGTGATGACGATGACGCAGCGTGTCTGTTCTGTACTGGGCGCTTTTCTGAAGACAAACACGAGGAGAAATGGGCACAGTGCACGAAATGTTATCGCTGGGCTCATGAAGATTGCGGTGTCACAGAAGACAATTTTGTTTGTCCCGGATGTCGTAAATATAAACCTAAGTAGTGTGAAATGAGTGAAGGATAACAGAAATGAATGAACATGTAAAAATTATGTATTCATATGTCATTATTCTGTAATAAAATAATTACAGCAAAATATTATTACTGTCTTGTATTAGGAAACGTTGATCTCATTTCTACGAAATGCCTTGTTTGTGAAGATTTATTTACTACTCTGAAAGTTTGTATCTTATTGCAAATACGATATTGTATGATAAAATTAAATAAAGCAAGATATTATTACCATCATAAAAAATACAATTGCACTTACTTTTAGGTCTTTTAAATGGAGTTACAAAAGTGTGTCTCATATTAGGCACCTTTCCTCTACAGTACTTGCTTGAAACTAACTTGCAACTCCAGATTTTTCTTAGGCTTTGCTTTTCATGCTTTATGTGAAAGTATTATTAAATACAGTATATTGAGCATTATTTCGGTTAAGTAGAGACTGAAAATAAGCCTACAACAGCCGGATTACCATTCTGTACACTTTCCTCTGCGCCAAATGCAGGTTCGAAACTACGCTAATACCAATGGATCACGTCTCTCCCGGCCTCACCAGACATGCTATTTTCTCTGAATGCTTGTCCATCAAGAGCTCCAACTACTGCCAATCTATCAAGGCGAGTATCTCGGCGTTCATTTATACCAGGACCTACTTAAGCGTACTAACAGTGATGTACGAGGAGCGTTAAATAAGTAAGCTATGTTTTCGTTTTCTCGTCCAATTTCGGATTAAAAAATGCGGAATTTACTGTGAGACATCGCGAAATATTTTCGTTTCAGCATCTATAGTTACACTAAGTTCGGATAGGCGGTGAAGCTCTAAGTAGCCTTGAAAACGATAAGGGAGGTGCTTTCCGTGTAGAGAGCTGACATGGAGCTTCTCTTGACGAAAAACTAAAGCATCGTAGACATTCTTAGGCGCTTGTAGAACGTCTGCGGGCACCCAGCAGTTAACAAAAGTATGGTGAGCCGTTGGGCGAGGCGTCTGTCATCATCGCTGCTGTGACTCCTGCACTGTTGGAGCGGGTGGACACTCTCATTCGAGTTGATCGACAGATCACAATGAAACACCTTGCTGCTCAACTGGACGTCTCTGCTCGTAGTGCTGACACACTCGTCCACCAGCTACGGTACCGAGTGATGAGTGCCCCCTGGGTTCCTTACTGCCTAACATAAGATTATAAAGAGCAACGATGTGTGCGGAATTGCATGCTCGTTACGAGGCTGACTATGAGCATCGTCGCAAGCTATTAATCATGGAGGATGTTTCCAGAGTGAGATTTTCACTCTGCAGCGGAGTGTGCGCTGATATGAAACTTCCTGGCAGATTAAAACTGTGTGCCCGACCGAGACTCGAACTCGGGACCTTTGCCTTTCGCGGGCAAGTGCTCTAGCATCTGAGCTACCGAAGTACGACTCACGCCCGGTACTCACAGCTTTACTTCTGCCAGTATCTCGTCTCCTTCTGTGAGTACCGGGCGTGAGTCGTGCTTCGGTAGCTCAGATGGCAGAGCACTTGCCCGCGAAAGGCAAAGGTCCCGAGTTCGAGTTTCGGTCGGGCACACAGTTTTAATCTGCCAGGAAGTTTCTTATTACACATAGGCTCATCACTTAGAACCGGAAACTAAACAGCAAGCAATGGATTGGCGCCACATCACCTCCCTTCCGAAGAAAAAGCTCAAAGCCGCACCATGAGTCGGTAAACAACTCACGGCAACAGACTTCGGGCACTCTGAAGGCGCTAGTCTGTTTAATGTCCTTCGTCAGGGTGCAACGATTAATTCTGAAGTGTATTGTGGACCCCTCCCCCCCCCCCCAACCCCTCACAGGAAATTTGAGAAACGACTTCGTCTTGTTTAACGCCATAAAAATGGAAACTAACTGCTCTTTCTCCATGACACCGCAACGTCTTAATGGAGCTCACACAGCATTGGACTGTTTAACCCCATCCACTCTACAGCTCGGATCTCGGACATTCCGAATTTCATCTGTCTGGCCCAATGGTGAATGCGCTCCGTGTGGAACAGTACGTGGGTGACGGTGAGATTACTGATGCAGCAAGACGTTGGATCCGACGTCGCCAAGTAGAGTAGTACCATGTGGGTATACAGGCCTCCACAGTAAGGTGGCGTACTTGACGGAGATCACGTTGAAAAATAGGGTTTTGTAGCCAAAAAAGTGGGAATAATACGGTGTATTGGAAACTTGATTATAACTAATCCGCTTTTAGGAAGAAATTGTGTTAATTACTTACTTAGCGCTTCTAGTACGTGTATGCCTGTATAGCGAAAGCGTCAACACATAATACAAATGATTCTGTTGCTACGTATGCTTTAGAGGTTCCAGACCAGAAAACATGTTGGGGTTTAAAACCCTAAAGTGAACGACGATTCGCATATCGGTCAGATCAGCAGCTCTACACCTTCATTCCCTACAGGCTACACTTCAGTATGAAAAACGATATTTGAAAAAAGAGCAGTTAGATAAATACAATTCATGGTTAGCTTTGCCACCATCAAAAACAAAGTATGTCCTTTTCCTGCGCCTGCCTTAAAGGTAGTCATCATGAGGGAATGAAGTTACACACAGTAGTGATCATACCCTAACCAAATTATCTAAGTTATTAGGAAAAATGGTTATTTGGAATACCACAGCAAATCTCTTTATCACAGAGTCCAAGAACGTGCTAACGACTTTCTTATTTCTTACGAAAACTCCGCAAAATCTTTTGAAATCAAGTGGACACATACAGGTTGAAAAGTGCTAAACGAAACCGAATTTTTTTTTCATTTTCTATTTAAAGTGTTATATTATTTGGGAGGCAGAAAACATCTTTTAGAGGCCATCGTGATGATGGCTGTTTTCTCAAAAGACTCTAAACTGTCAAATGAAGGTAACTTTTAAAGAACTGGTGATATTTCATGTCGAAGAATGTGGAGATGCTGAATTGGCGTCACAGTATAGCTCTGGCAGCAAAATAGGTAAATTTCCTAGTAAAATTGTATACAATGATTTTGTTTACTGCTATGGCGAAGATATTATTTCCCAGACATAACACAGAATCAAAAAAAATGGATTCTAAAATACTGAGATCGATGAGACCACGGATATGTCACAAGACTCAGACGAAAATTTTTCTTAGACACATTTACCAAAATGCAATCAGAAAAGTCCGCGAGAGCCAGAGAAAGTCTGTGGAAATTAACTCTCAAAGTTAACCTCAAACGTAAAATAAACGAAGGTTTCTCTTCAACTACTGAAAGTGACACTGGAGTCTTTTGAGGATGACAAAGATGCCAATATTTATAAGACAGACGAAGAGAATAAAGATATCTGAATGACTGGAGTAAAATTAGGTAAAAATGGGTTAAACTCTATGAGAAGGCCTAAGCTCGATGTTAGGAACTGTATTGGCATTCAACATATGGATGCTCTGTTATGAGTTCAGAGTTTGTGGGAGCAGTCACTACAATATAGAAAGAATGCAACAGCGTTGGTCGAGCCCCTTGTTTTAATCATTCTCTGAGCTGTCCTGAGGTGCAATTAGAGCGGAACTTAATTAGGATCATTAAAGAGTTGGTAACGTTTTTTTGGGCTTCGCCAGGAAGAAATTCTGTAGTCATAAAGCATTCAGGGAATTAGCTAGTCGCCTTGAGTGAGTCCGTCTACAGCGCTACTATTGCCGGAAGCAGAGGAAGAAGTACGGCGTGAAACGTGACGTGCTCTGAGAGAACTAAGCCGACAAAATCAAACACTACCAGCAGAGAGCGGGCGGCTATTCGGGACCTGAGAGAGTGCCCTGAGATTACCTGCTGACCGAGGCAACGCTAATGTTGTTCTTTCCCACAAGGACTGCATTGAGAAGTTGCAGAGCCTGCTAGATGTCGACTTCTGCGGGGAGATCAACGCCGACCCTCAAAGAAGGTGAAGAACAAGGTTAGAGCTCTTCTCAAGGACGCCAAGAAACTGTTACCTGCAGGGCCTGTACCGCCATGACTTCATGGAGTCCCTAACGTTCACAAAGATGGGATGTCGTTGCGCTCCATTTTCAACCACCTTAGGGCACCTACATATTTGCTGGAAAAATACCTGACGGAAAAACTAAGAAATTATGTGGATAAAAGCACTCATCAATATGTAATTCTGTGGATTTTGTAAAACGCCTCGACAACTTCAGGGTGAAAGACAAAGGTACCTTGGCGAGTTTTGACGTCGTTTCGTCATTCGCTAGAGTACTTTTACGAGAGTTACTAGAGCTTATTGATCAGACATTTGACGCCAAGATCACCGACCTTTTCAGGCATATTATGAGCTCCACGTACTTTCTGTTTAATGGAGAATAGTACGAAGAACCGGAAAGAGTCGCAATGGGCAGCCTACTCTCACCTATGGTCGCGAATTTGTATATGAGTATTTCGAGGAGGAAAACCCTGGTGTCATCCAAACCCAGGTTTCTTTTCGTTACGTAAATGACACGTTTTTGTTCAGACCAATAAAAAAGGACAAACGCCTTGGAACTCATTACATCCAAACTGTTGAGACCAAAGGAGAAGGAAGATTACCATTCCTGGACGTCATGGTCAAGAGAAGATCTGATGACACCCTGGGCCACGGTGTGTATCTGAAGAAAACGCGCAGTGACCTGTATTTGCACGCAGAGAACTGCCACCACACATCGCAGAGGAATTGTGTACTAAAAACGGGCCGGCCGGGGTTCCGAGCGGTTCTAGGCGCTGGAACCGCGCGACCGCTACGGTCGCAGGTTCGAATCCTGCCTCGGGCATGGATGTGTGTGATGTCCTTAGGTTAGTTAGGTTTAAGTAGTTCTAAGTTCTAGGGGACTGATGACCTCAGCAGTTAAGTCCCATAGTGCTCAGAGCCATTTGAACCATTTCTACTAAAAACGATTGTACACAGGGCGCGCACAGTTTCAGTCGCAGGGAGTCTGGCAAGGACCTGGAACACCTCAGGACTATTTTCCGAAAAAAATTGGTACCCAGAATGACAGGTTATGCACACTCTCCATCCCACCACAACAGTACCATCTATGGAAACGGAAGAAGAGAAGGAAAAAGATGGAGCCACTGTCTTGTGTCGTACACTGGACCACTATCGGGAAAAATCGGGCTCATATTTCAATAGAACCAAGTAAAAACCCCCTCTTGCCCGTCCAACAAAACACGAGCAATATTGGAAAGTGTCGAACACGATCTCGGTTTGCGGAAGTTCGGCGTAAACCAGATTCCCACTATCGACGTTGCCGCGAACTCCGGAGGAACACTCGACTAATGTATCCCAAGCCAGGGTAGCAGAACACTCGTTATCCGGGAACGACGCGATGGAATACTACCGTAACAGGATTATGCTGCAGGCTTCCAAACACAGGGACAGCGTCGTTTGAGAGACCATAGCAATTTGTACCAGCACCGATCTTATCATCCGAGGTGTAGGTTATAATCTTAGTGAGGCTTGGGAACCAGCGCTGAGGTTAATTAAGAAGGCTCTCAGCAAACAAAACTATTTGGCGAGCAGGGCGGATTGAATGCTAACATCGTCGACTACATAGACGCTGACGTGCGGCAGCCGGGACATTAGTCGACCGCGCGCCTACAGGAGCTCGGTTCGTCACCACACCTGACGATGGCAACATGTCTGATCGCCGAAATATTGTGCTCTTTGGACACTATGAACCGGCAGTACACCCGTGGACTGTTCCATCACCAAATACTCCAGGAGAAACTGAAGAATCATCTAAATGTTTTCCATTGCATCGGGGAATATTCGTGCCTGAGACATCCATTGTAAATTCGTGTTAGCAGCACTGTCGGTTTTCTTGGCAGCTGTTTTAATTGTTCCCTTGTTTCCCGCGGGCTGGGCCTGTGGCTCCCTTACATCCAAGCTCCTAATTATTTTTCGGATCTCAGTCGGGGTCGTCAGTAGTGGAATTTTTTTCTCGGTGTTTTTCTGACTTTTCCGCTCTTTGCGTTATTCCATTGTCTTCGGCGTTCGGCTTATCAATGTTGGGTATACTGATAGTATTTGCTCTCCCTAAGTCTTTGCAGATACACACTTAAAATAACAGATCGAAGAATAAGCCGGCTGCTTTGTGGGTAGCAGTCTATGATGACTTTTGTTCGCGAAAACATCTTACAATTTCCAGCGCTCTTTGATTTGCGTAGGAAGTGGTGCATTCTGTCTTACCACTTTTCATTTTCCACTCGATCGCACGTCGGTGTACTTCTCGATTACGCCTCTTCGATTAACTGTTGATTGTGGCTGTGATATGCAGCAACAAATGTTATTCTTCCATGTGCTGTTTCAATCAATACTGCTGTTGCTTCTAAGTTCGTTAATTGTGGTAGGGTTTCTCTATGTGAGAGTGTTTTGTAAGACCCTCAGGGTCTGTTTGCCCCATCAGTCCTTTAAGCTGTCATGTTATTTAATCTAAATCTTTGCGTTGGCCCCTGATGGGGATTGTATTACAAGTTGTATGTCGATCTTGTGTATTGTTACAGAATTTCCCAGTTCCATATTTTGATTGGTAATTCCGTTTCCATTCCATATTCCAAATACAAGATCTTGGCGGGTGACATGCCTAATGGCCATTACGAGGTGAGAGAAATTTTGCTATTCCTTTCGGTATGGCCAATAGTTAACACCAAAACTAATGAATTTCTCAACAGTAGTGATTTGCATGGCAAACAAAAAATATCTGTACGTAATGGAGCTTATCACGCAAACTTCTAAAAACATTATTAGTGCACCACATATAACACCAAACATAATGGCCATACCAGAGGAAATATTAAAATTATTCGCGTCTTGAAATGGCCAATAGGCATGTCACGCGGCGAGATCTTATCTTTTGAATATGGGATGAAAACGGAATTTGCAATCAAAATATGGAGCTTGGGGATTTTATAACAAGACACAAGATCCACATACAGCTTGTAATGCTATCCCCATCTGAGGACAACGCAGAGATTTAGATTAAATAACAAGGCAGCTTGTAGGACTGATTAGGGAAACAGACCCTGAGGGTCTTACGAAACGCACTCACACAGCATAGAGAAACCCTACCGCAATTAAATAACTTAGAAGCAACAGCAGTATTGACTGAACAGCAAACGGAAGAATAACGTTTGTAGGTGCATGTCACAGCACCAAACAACAGTATTCGAAGAGGAGTTACCGAGAATTACACCGTCGCGCGATCAAGTGGAAAATGAAGAAGTGGTAAGACAGACTGCAACACTTCCACTTACAAATCAAAGAATGCTGGAACATTGTAAGATGTTTGCACGAACAAAATTCATCAAAGTTGCTATCCAGTGAGCAGCCGGCTTATTCTTTGATCTGTTATTTTAAGTGGAAGTATTTGCAAAGACTTATGGAGAGCAAAATAATATCAGTATACCCAACACTGATAAGCCGGACGCCGAGGACAGCAGATTAAGGTAAGAGCGGAAAAATCAGAAACACAGCGAGCAAATAGAGCCACTACTGCGACCCCGACTGAGATCCGAAAAATAATTAGGAGCTTGGATATAAAGTGAGCCACAGACCTAGGCGGGAAGCAAGGAAATAACTGAAACAGCTGCCAAGAAAACGACAGTGCTGCTATCACGAATTTACAATGGATCTCTCAGGCACGAATATATCCCGATCCAATAGAAAACATTTAGGTGATTCTTCAGTTTCTCCCAGAGTATTTGGTGATGGAACAGTCCACGGGTGTACTGCCGTTTCATAGTGTCCAAAGAGCACAAAATTTCGGCAATCAGACATGTCGCCATCGTCAGGTGCGGTGACGAACTCAGCCCCTGAGGGCGCGCGATTGACTAATATCCTCTGCAACAGGAGACGCTAGCGTCGGCGTCTATGAATAAGTCGAAAGAAGTATTCTAGCCGCCCTGATAGCCAGGTCGCTTTGTTTGCTGAGGGCCTTCTTAACTGAACTCAGTGCTGGTTCCCAAGCTTCGATAAGATTATAACCGCTACCTCGGTTGATGAGATTGTCTCTGGTACGAATTTCTACGGCCTCTCTAACGCTGTGGCAGTATTTTGAAATCTGTGCCATGATCCTGGAACGGCAGCACTCCATCACGTGATTCTCGGACAAACAGTTCTCTGCGACGTCTTCTTCTTGCGATACATCCAGTCGAGTGTTCCTTTGGTGTTCCCGGTGACGTCGACACTCGGCACATTGACGTGAAATCTGGTTTATGCTGTCCTTACGCAAACCGAGATCATCCTTGACACTTCCCAATAATGCTCGTATTTTTCAGCGCGGGCAAGGGAGGGTTTTTACTAGGTTCTTGTTCATTCTGCGCCCGATTTTTCCCGATAGTGCTCCAGTGTACGGCACAAAAGGCACTGGCTGCACCTTTCTCCATCTCTTCTTCCGTTTCCATAGGTGGGTGGGTCGGAGAGCACGCCTAATCTGCGATTCTGGGTACCAGTTTATTTCGGGATACAGTTCTGAGGTGTTCCAGCTCTGGGGCAGACTCTCTACGTCTGACATAGTGCGTGCCATGTGGACTAGCGTTTTTAGTACACCATTCCTTTGAGAAGTGTGGTGGCAGCTATCTGGAGCAAATACACGTCAGTGTGCGTTTTATCCTGTACACACCGTGGCCCAGGGTGCCATCAGCTCTTCCCTTCACCATGACGTCCAGGAATAGTAATCTTCCTCCTGCTTCGGTCTCAGTAATGAATTTGATGTTGGGGTGTATGGAGTTCAAATGTGTAAGGAACTCAAGGAGTTTGTCTATTCCGTGTGGCCATATGACGAACGTGCGGAAAAAACACGTGGGTTTCCCCTTGGACACCAAACATTCTACTCTATAGTACTCATATACAAATTGGCTACCACAGGCGAAAGCCGGATGGCCACTGCAACTCCTTCCGTTTGTTCGTAGTATTCTCCATTAAACAGAAAGTACGTGGAGGTCAGGATATGCTTGAAAAGGTCGGTGGTCTTCTCGTCAAATTCCTGACCAATAAGCTCTAGTGACTCTCGTAGTGATACCCTGGCGAATAACGAAACGACGTCTTTCTTTTTCACCCTGAAGTAGTCGACGCGTTTTACAAAATCCACAGAATTACAAATTGATGAGTGCTTTTACCCATATAATTGCTTGGTTTTTAGGTCAGGTATTTTTCCAGCTAATATGTAGGTGCGCTAAAGTTGCTGAAAATGGCGCCCAAGGACACAGCATCTTTTTGAGTTTTAGGGAGTCCATGAAGTTTTGGTGGTACAGGTCCTCGAGAAAACAGTTTCTTGGCGACACGCCCTGGTAAATCTGCGTCTTTCAAAATGTTTGAAATGGCTCTGAGCGCTATGGGACATAACAGCGGAGGTCATCAGTCCCATAGAACTTAGGACTACTTAAACCTAACTCACCTAAGGACATCACACACATCCATGCCCGAGGCAGGATTCGAATCAGCGACCGTAGCGGTCGCGCGGTACCAGTCTGAAGCGCCTAGAACCGCTCGGCCACTCCGGCTGGCTCGGCGTCTTTGAGAAGAGGCCTAATCTTGTTCTCCACCTTCTTTGAGGAGTCGGCGTTGATCTCCCCGTAGGAGTCGTCATCTAACAGGCTCGACATGTTCTCAGTGTAGTCCTTGTGGGAATTAACAACATTAGCGTTGCCTCTGTCGGCAGGTGAGGCAACAATCACAGGGCGCTCTCTCAGGTCCCGAGTAGCCGCCCGCTCTTTGCTGGTAACGTTTGACTTTGTAGGCTTAGTTCTCGTCAGAGCACGTCAGGTTTCACGACGTACTTCTTCCTTTGCTTCAGGCAGTAGTCGCGCCGCAACTTGTTCAACTGTACTGTATATATCCGCAACCGACATGCACTTAGAGATGGGAGTAAAGTTATGTCACTTTTCCAGAACTGAAGGCGCAGCGTCTCTCAGCTCCGTGTCAGTCAGATTGATGACAATCTGGCACGGGGCCTACAGTGACGGTTTGTCAGACAGACGTGAGAATTATGATATTTGACGTCCTGTGGTCTTTCTGTTGGTGGAAACGGCTGCCAATCATATAACACCATCAACCCAATCCCAGGTCCAGGAGTTAAAGCGATTGGCCAGTTGTAAATGTAGGCTAAACATTTGTTTGGAATGGTACTCAAGGCACTCTGTCACGTACCAAAGCAAGGCTGCTCTGCTTCTTAATTCTCCTGGCTCTGCTGAATCGATGTTATGTGTGGCATTAGGAAAGTTCGGCACAACATGCTGGGCACGTCACCTCTTCAGAAGTGCAAGAGCACTCTGCAAACGGCATCTTCGTTGGCGCAGCTTGTCGAATTTCCTCATACTGCGATGCATCTTTTCGCCGTAAAGGTATACGATGTGATTCTTCGATTTCTGATGGCGTATTTGTTGATCGAACAGTCCACAGGTGTACTGCCGATTCATATAGTCCAAAGGCCACAATATTTCGGCGATCAAACATGTCACCATCGACAAATGTTCTGTCGAACTGAGCTCCTAAGGGCGCGCGGACGATTAATATTCCCTGCCCCCTCAAGCGGCTCCGTTTGCGTTCCGCTCCCATGGTCGCACGTGCACGTTCGTAGAGACCCCAGCGTCAGAGTCTGTGATTGCATTGACGTAAGCTCTCTATGCACTCTGCTCGCCAGATTGTGTTCTTTGCTGAGAGTCCTCTTAATTAAGTCAGTACTGGTTTCCAAGGCTTGCTAAGAGTAAGGCAGTAGTCTCGGTTTGTGAGTTCATCCCCGGTACGCATATTGAAGAAGCATCTTTCGCTTGCCCAATAAAAGATGAGCATTATTAGGAAGTGTGAACGATGATCTCGGCTTGCGGAAGGCCAAAATATACCAGATTCCATGTCTGTGTGGTAACACCTATATTGGTCACACAGTGTCCACCGTTGAAGATCGTTGCCGTGAACACCAGATGAACACTCGACTGATGTATCTCAACAAGTCAGCGGATGCAGAGCACTGTTTGTCCGAGAATCATGCGATGGTGGACGACCGAACCTGAATCTTGGCATAGACTTCCGAATACTGGAACAGCACCGCTAGGGAGGCCATTACAGAGCAGAAACTTTCCTAGATGTAAAGAAAGCTTATAGTAAAATTTGGAAAGATCGCGTTATCGTAAAACTACAAACATTTAATGTCACGGCACAAGAAGAGCAAGTTTTCCCTCCCTACCATGCGAAAAATGTATTTCAAGGGTTTTAAATAACTTTGTCCGAATAGCAGATTGTAAAAAATTTATATTTTCTGTAATTATGTTCTCAATTTATTGTATTACACAGCGAACAACTTACTGTGAAAAATTTAACGTATATATAATTGTAATAGTAGAATAACAGTAGAGACATAATGGAAGAACGCGAATGATGACTATAGATTTTTCATATCGCTAATTACTTTTCCTTACCAGGACGCTGCATTGAATGTGCAGGACACCACGCTTCAGATAAATGTCAGATGATAAGAGGACCAAATTCAACACGTGCAAACTGCTAAGAACAACACCCTACCCTCTTCAGAGCTTGCAGCGCTTTCCCAAATGACCTCACAGTTCACAACGCACAAGTGCAAGTGCAAACAACATGATTGAGTAATACTATAATCTGTTGAATGTATTATAACTCACAGCAAATATCCTATTGTGAAAAATGTAGCTTGTGTATTTGTAGATCTCAATAGCAGCGTACAACAAGTGTTCATTATATCACACAAAGAACTACCTATTGTTAAAAGTGTAACGTCTATAATCGTAGTTCTCAATAGTAGCGGACAACCATACATCATCTGTCTGAGTGTAAATTTTTCTTTCTTTTCTCGCCTTTGGCGGCTGGAATTCGTTCATTTATTGTTTTTAACATAATTCTATTTAATTTCGCTTAGTTAGGACATTTGTGCTTTTGTCGCCCTTTGAACCTAATACGGTGATTGCTACAAGCTTTTTTAGTCTATTCCATATTAAGCCTCTGGGAACTCTCACTCTGTGCCATTCTCGTGGTCCTACTTTTCCAGCATAGACTAGGTGTATTTCTTAACCCATCCGTTTCTTCTAACATTTTACAAGTGTTTTCCTGTATTTTTGTGTGACTGTTGGGACACTGATTTCACCATGTAAGCCGTTATTCTAGTCCACCGAGGGGCTTCGAGCATTATTCTGAAACATCGGTGCTGTTCTCCTTGCAGCACTTGTCGGTTTGCCTTGCAAGTTGTTCCCCCAGAAGTTGAACAACCTTGTAATAGAACTGGTAATATTGTTGTTTTACAGAGGATAATTTTGTTCGGATTCCCATATTAGTGCTGGCTAAAAGTGGGAATAGTGTATGAAATAGTCTTTTATCATTTTTCCCTTTTGTATGTGCGATATGTGTTTTAAAGATCAGCTTGTTGTCCAACATGACTCCAAAATATTTAACCTGATTTCTCTAATTTATATGTATTCCGTATGTTACTAATCCGTCGCGTAGTTCTGGCCTCTTCCTCGTAAATGTAATTCCTTGTGTTTTTCCGCGTTTAGTTTGACATTCTTATTTAGTGTTTAGCTGTATTTGCATCCTTGTTATCGCATTGCCGTTCTACTGCTACTTGCAAGTACGGCGGTATCGTCTGGAAATTGAGACAATACTACGTTTGGTATCAGAGGTATGTCGCTAACATAGATTATGAACACTGTCGGCGATAATACCGAACCTTGAAGGATTTCTTGTTCGAATGATTTTATGCTTGAATGTTGTTTGTCAATTTTTACAAAGAATTTCCTGTTTGAGAGAAAGTCATCTATGATTCGTCTGTAGGAGCCTGGGATGCAATATTGATCTTGTAGCTTTACGATAAGGCGATATTTACAGACTTTATCATAAGCTTTTGCTACGTCTAGGAAAGCTGCTTCCGGGTAGTACTTCCTGTTCATGTTACATGCGATGTTTTCGGATATGCGTAGTAGTTACATCTCTTCCGATATTGTGGTCTGAAATGCAAACTATTCTGGTCGATTGATCTCATTTTCAAGTTCTGGAAGTTGTGGCCTTTGTAGGATTACTCACTCGTAAACTTTGGAAAAGGCTGCAAGGAGACAAATATGTCAATGATTCCGGGGCAGTTTTGAGTGTTTGCTCGACTTTGGTACTAATACAATTCCAGATTTTTTACCATTGCGTCAAGAGATATTTATGTTTGAGACATCTATCGGTTTTGTTGGCAACCGTTTTAACTGTTTGTTACGCCTTCTGGGCCTGTGGCTCATTTTATGTCCAAGTTCCTAATTACTTTCCGATCTCAGTCGGGATTACTTATTCTGATATTTTCCACTCTTTGCCTTATTCTATTGTCTTCGGCATCTGGTTGTATCGATAGTATATTGCACTTCGTAAGCGTCTACAAATATTTCCACTTTAATAACAGGTCAAAGTCTCAGCTGGCGCGGCCCTGGATAGCAGGCTTTGGTGCTTTTTGTCAGTAAAAAGTCTTCAATGTTCCAGTCCTCTTTTTCTTTGTGGGAGGAACTGGTCCATTTGTCTTCCCACTTTTCGATTCTCCACTCGACGGGGCGCCGGTGAAGTTCTCGAGATAATTGTCGTAATTCGATAACTCCTCTTCGACTAATTGCTGATTTATTAACTGAAGACATAAAGTCTGTAAATGAGTCCGCAATCATTTTGGGCACTTTATTTTTACAAGTCCGTCTTGATCACAAATATTTCTTATACTTTATTACCGGTTTCGACATGCTGCCATCATAAGACCTGTTACAAAGATAAATACTGTGTAAGCAACAGGTTCAAAGAGTTAACGCTAAATCTAACAAGTCCTAGTGATACATAAAACATAACATTATAAAATGTTTGTAGTTACGTATAGCAGCAATACATACAATTAAAATATTCTGATGTTAATCATCATCATGTGTCTGCAATAAACCGTAACTGATGTGAAATTGGGATCATACTTAAAATACCATAAAAATACAAATACTAATATAATACAGCCACTAGCCTGACTAGGTAAAACATTCAACTTGTATAAGCTAGTACAAAACGTGTAAAAATAAAATATCTAAAAAATATTCCAGTCTAATAGTCGATCGATAGTCGATATTATACCAAGCGTGTGGTCTCAATGGCGACATGTCGTCGTATCCCTGTTTTCCTGTGGCGGAGCTTACGGAGGAAGGCCCAGTCTTCTCGTCGTGGGCGGCCGATGCACGTCAATCTGCTGGAGTGCGCTGCGCTACTCAAACTAGTACGTCTCTGAATGTATCAAGATCAGCATTTAGACTGAACTCATTCTGTTCATTCAGCAGTAATTGCGGTTGTCGCTTTCTGTGCACTTAAATCTCTATTTCTTCGAGTAGGTTCAGTAATCGCCTTTTTGGCGCGCTACGCTACACTTTCATATTGTGTATGCTTCCTACTAAATATCTTTCTCTGTCTAAATGCGTACCGAAAGCACTCGTTCTGATTACACGTATATTGTCTAAAACGAGTCTGAAAATTCCTTCCTGTCTGACCGGTATGAAAATTGTCGCAGTCTTGGCAGCTGATCTTATAAACAACAGAGCCCCATATATTTATTGCTGTCGTCGACTTTGTGTCGTAGCTTACAACCAATTGTACGTTTCGTTTGAATCCAATTTTTATTTTCGTTTTTCTGAAGGTCTGCGCAATTCTGTCGGAAAACGCACCATTGTAGGTCATAGCAACTAACTTTTTGTCCTCTGGTTCTACTGACTCCTTCCTGTCACATATTTTTTATTTTAGTTTGTAACAAAGTATCATTACAACACGATCATTATATCCGTTTGCCTTAGCTACTTATCTAATCACGCTTAATTCTTCCACCTCGTCATTAGGGGTAAGTGGTAGTTTTAGCATCCTGTTGATCAAACTTCTGAAGTATGCCCATTTATGCTTCTTTGGGTGACAGGATTTCGCATTTGTAATAGTGTCTGTGGCCGTTGCCTTCCTAAACATGCTAACCTTATGTCTTCTATCTCTTTTAATTAATCTTAGATCCAAAAATCTTCTACTTCCTTCTTAAAATTCCACTGCGTTTTAAATTATCGTACATCTCACCCATTCTTTCCGCCATCTCGCGTATTTCACTTTCGCCGCCTTCGTACAGTAGTATATCTTCTACATATCGCCTATAATAGACAATTTTCTCTCAGACGTCAGGATTTTCTTCAAAAACTTATTTTCTAGCTCATTTACAAATATTTCAGCTAAAACATTCATGAAACCGAAAAGATTCATGCAGATAATAACATAGTTGAGGTCAAGAGAAATACTGTGAACAAATTTGTCAGACATAAGGAAAGTGAGAGAAGTATGTACATGTTTAGTCAGGGTGAAATAGTAGAACTTGTGGAAGTTTTAGAACTTGTGTTGTCATTTAACTATTACAATGAAATGAACACCCTTAGCTGCTTACAGGCGTTGAGATACAACGGGGACAGCTGAAAATGTGTGCCCCGAACGGGACTCGGAAACGGGATCTCCTGCTTATATGGCAGACGCTCTATCCCTGCCAAACATGCATGCTCCCTCCCTCACTTTGTTGACTGTGCCGTCCCCCTCCATGCTGTTACCTCCCTATTGCGTTTTCGTGTTATGCGTTAATGGGAAGAGGAGTGGCTGGCAGTCAGTGAAAATAAGCTGCGTCTGGTCAATTCCACCACGCGGCCATGGCTTACGTCCTACCAGTCATGCAGGCGGGATGAAGTTCTCCTCACTCGCCTCCGCATCGGGCACAGTCCCTTAACGCACGGTTTTTTACTCCGGCGGGAGGACCCCCCAATCTGCAGTGCTTGTGGCGTCCAGATTCCTGTCCGCCACATTTTACTTGACTGTCCTTTATTCTCTGACCAGAGGGCGGTGGTTTCCTTGCCACCGGATTTGCCCTCTATTTTGCAAGACGACGCAACGACTCTGGTTAAGGTCTTACGGTTTTGTGTCCTGTCCAATTTGTTGCCTCGGATTTTAGGGAGAGGATTTTAATGTGCTGCTGGGTGACTGGCTCACCCAGGCTTTAGGTAAGAGGTCCGTCAGTCACAATTACCTACTTGTTTCACTTCGATTTCTGTTCTCTTTTCCTTGTGTTTCCTCTCCTTTTTTAGTGCGTTTCTTCTCCTCTTGTTTTGCCTCTGTATGTGAGGATTTGTAACTGCGTCAGTTCTGTGTCTTTTAGCCGCTCTCCTTGTTCGCTGTCCGTCTTCGTCTCTTCACTGCATGTGTTCCTGTTTCAATGCGTTTGGGCGCTGATGACCAAGGTGTTTAGCGCCCGAAAACCTCAAACCACACACACCTCTATCCATCTGAGCCACCGAGAACACAGAGGATAGCGCGACTGCAAGGATTTATCTCTCGCACGCCTCACGCGAAACCCACATTCTCAAAGTATTGTCACGCACTACTTTCGTAGTACCCGGTCGGGGCACACATTTTCATCTGTCCCCGTTGACCTATGTCAACGCCTGTAAGAAGCTAAGGGTGTTCATTTCATTGTAATTTCATTCTAACGAGCTGCATGGTCACCGATGGTATCTGTTCTTTCGGACATGTCCGAAAGGAGAGATACCATCTTAGTGTGTATATATATATATTGTCATTTAACTATTTTAAATTTAACAAGATTTTTTGTCAGAAAGACTGACTCGCAGTGAGCAACAGTTGGTCTAGTACTTTAGCTGAAATATGTGTAAATGGTAGGACCGCAGTATACAGAAACCGGTAATAAAGTGTAAAAAATCTGTGTGATCAAGACGGACCTGTAAAAATAATTGTTGATTGGTGCTGAAATATGCTGCAACGAACGTTGTTCGTCTATGTGCTGTTTCAGTCAATGCCACTGTTGCTTCTAAGTTCGTTCATTCTGGTACGGTTTTTCGGTGATTTGTAAGCGTGATTCAACAAGAACACTGCAGTTCCAACTCATTGTATGTTTGGCCTATCTGTCCTATAATACATTCCTTAATCTAAATTTTTGCGTTGACCTCTGAGAAGTTTCCGTTATAAGCGGTGCGTCCATCTTGTGTCTTCTAAAAAAAATCTAAAAATTTCGTATTTTTTAGGGTAATTTCATTAGCATTCCATAAACAAACGATAAGGTCTTGGCGCGTTAGATGCCTGTCGGCCATTTAGAGGTGCGAAAACTTTTAACACTCCCTCTAATATGACTATTTTGTTTTGGTGTTAGATCTCGCGCATTAAAAATTTCTTTAAGCGTTTCGTATAAGATCAAGTACCTTCAGATGATTGTTGTTTGCCATTAAGTTGAAGACCCTAGTCTGGGTGTTTACACTTTCGGTTCAAATGGCTCTGAGCACTATGGGACTTAACTGCTGAGGTCATCAGTCCCCTAGAACTACTTAAACCTAACTAACCTAAGGACATCACACACATCCATGCCCGAGGCAGGATTCGGACCTGCGACCGTAAAGGTCGCGCGGTTACAGACTGAAGCGCCTAGAACAGCACGGCCACTTTGGTTGGCGTAACAACTGTGGGTCTCAATAGTAGGGAACAACATAATTACAGAACTACACCCTCAGTGTAAAGTGAACTACCTGTGGTGAAAGCTATAACGAGGTCAGCTGTGGGTGTGTACAGTGAGGAACATGCTAATTGCGGTTCTTAGTTAATATTTGCGGAATAAGCTCATTATGGTTCTTAAGTCATTGTATTGCATAGTGAACTCCCTAGATTTACGGTTCCGTCTACTGCACAGTGTAATACCTAACACAATGTACGTAACACAATTATTTCGACTTCACTCTGTTAAAGGATGAGATAGTGATAACAAAACATGGCACAAAATGCGAACATGGTTGTTTAAAAGTCTTCAAATACCTTTTCCGCGTGCGAGAGAGAAAAAACTTGCTCTTTTTGTGGCGTGGCATCATTTGTTAAGCTGGCACTATGAGGCCACTAACTGAGTGCAAGATACTGATTTCGACAAATGACGATGAAAGGGTAGATCAGTGTTAAACAGTTTCCTAAATAAAGTTACAACTCTATTTTAATTTTGTAGTTGACGAAAGCGATCACTGTAATGAAGAATGTTGTTACAAGGAATATTAAGTACCTTCTGTTAGCTATTTTACAGTGCTTTTGCAGTTTATGTAGTTGTAGATATAAATGTAAGTGATCAATGATACCAACTCGTCTTGATTTAAGGTCAGACTCACTGTTACAGTAAGTGAACAATGTTTGCACTCAAGCCGAATAGCTTCTCGTTGGTTGTCAATCCGGACGCTTTTGAGACATATTTTGAAAAGATTGACTGCTTCTTTTTAGCTAGCAACTTCACTCTGAATTAAACAACTGCATTCAATATATACATTTAACTGAGCAGCACTGCAACTTTTATTGATGTTGTTCTATTGTTTTATTAATGTCATACACCGAAACGTCTCTAGAGTAATGTCTTTCTTCTTACACATTTTACTGGTGCATCCACAACTGCAGATACAGAAGTTAGCAGAACTGGTGTGATTACACAATAAACTGACCCTGAACTTAACATGTGAAGCCACACTGGCTAAATTTCTCAAAATTTGTGTTTTAAAGCAGTTATTGCTGAAAATATCCATTATCATTCTGTATTACGCCACAAGAGGAGCAGATTTTTACTCTGTCGTAGGCGAAAAAAGTATTTAATGGGTTTTAAATAATTGTGCCGAAGTACTCCTGGTTGCACTTTAGCTTACAAATTATTATTAGTGAACTTCATTATCAGTGAGGCACTCATCCTGGGGCGGTAGCAATTTGACTAGTGATAGAAAAGGTGCATGTTGTATTAGACCATGAGAAGCAATGCATTACCAGAGTAAAAGAACGGTATGCGTGTCCTCTATTGCAATAAGCGCAGACGTATCTCATGAAAAACAAATTGAATCTGCATCTACACCCATACTCTGCAAACCACTGCGAAGTACATGGAATGGGATACGTCCCGTTGCACCGCACCAGTTCTTCGACTCCCTTTCTCCGTTTCATTCACGTATGGAGCACGTGAAAATTGATTGCTTAAGTACCTCCCTGCGTGCTGTAATTAATCTAACCTCGTCCTCACGATCTCCATGGGAGCGATACGGGCGGGGTTGTTGTATATTGCTGGAGTCATGATTAAAAGTCTGTTTTTGAAACTTTCTTAGTAGGCTTCCGTGAGATAAATTACGCCGTTCTTCAATATTCTGCCATTTCAATTTCTTCATGATCACTGTGACACTCACCCAAGGATCAAACAAACCTGTGCCCATTCCTGCTGCCCTTCTTTGTGTTCGTTCAACATCCTCTGTAAGTCATATTTGGTACGGGTCCCACCCACTTGAGCAATGTGCTAAGATAGGTCATACGAGTGATGCGTAAGCTATATCCTTTATAGACTTACTGCATTTCCTCGCTATTCTACGAATAAACCGATGCCTGCCACCAGCGTTAAGCATATTCCTACAAAGTGTTACACCCAGGTATTATATGAGCTGGCCGATTCCAACTGCGACTCACTGATTTTAAAATCGTCGAATACTAAGTTTTTTTCGTTTTGTGAAGCGAACAATTTTACATTTCTGAACTTTTAAAGCAAGTTGGAGATCTTCGCATCACATTGTTGTCTTCCAAACAGTACTTAATTATATATAACTGTCAAAAGTCTGAGGTCACTATTAATATTGTCTGCAAGGTCATTAATATACAACATGAATAGCAATAGTCCACCCGAACTCCCGTAGTTACTTCATCTGTCGATGACTTTCCCCCAAGATAACGTGCTGCATTCTCCTTACAAAAAACAACCTCAATCCAGTCGCAAATCTCGGTAGATAGCCCATTACATTCGTACCTGTGGCAGAGCGGTTGTAGGCGCTTCAGTCTGGAACCGCGCGACCAATACGGTCGCAGGTTCGAATCCTGCCTAGGCCATGGATGTGTGTGATGTCCTTAGGATAGTTAGGTTTAAGTAGTTCTAAGTTCTAGGGGACTGATGACCTCAGCAGTTAAGTCCCATAGTGCTCAGAGCAATTTGAACCATTTTTGAATAAACATACACTCCTGGAAATTGAAATAAGAACACCGTGAATTCATTGTCCCAGGAAGGGGAAACTTTATTGACACATTCCTGGGGTCAGATACATCATATGATCACACTGACAGAACCACAGGCACATAGACACAGGCAACAGAGCATGCACAATGTCGGCACTAGTACAGTGTATATCCACCTTTCGCAGCAATGCAGGCTGCTATTCTCCCATGGAGACGATCGTAGAGATGCTGGATGTAGTCATGTGGAACGGTTTGCCATGCCATTTCCACCTGGCGCCTCAGTTGGACCAGCGTTCGTGCTGGACGTGCAGACCGCGTGAGACGACGCTTCATCCAGTCCCAAACATGCTCAATGGGGGACAGATCCGGAGATCTTGCTGGCCAGGGTAGTTGATGTACACCTTCTACAGCACGTTGGGTGGCACGGGATACATGCGGACGTGCAGTGTCCTTTTGGAACAGCAAGTTCCCTTGCCGGTCTAGGAATGGTAGAACAATGGGTTCGATGACGGTTTGGATGTACCGTGCACTATTCAGTGTCCCCTCGACGATCACCAGTGGCGTACGGCCAGTGTAGGAGATCGCTCCCCACACCATGATGACGGGTGTTGGCCCTGTGCGCCTCGGTCGTATGCAGTCCTGATTGTGGCGCTCACCTGCACGGCGCCAAACACGCATACGACCATCATTGGCACCAAGGCAGAAGCGACTCTCATCGCTGAAGACGACACGTCTCCATTCGTCCCTCCATTCACGCCTGTCGCGACACCACTGGAGGCGGGCTGCACGATGTTGGGGCGTGAGCAGAAGACGGCCTAGCGGTGTGCGGGACCGTAGCACAGCTTCATGGAGACGGTTGCGAATGGTCCTCGCCGATACCCCAGGAGCAACAGTGTCCCTAATTTGCTGGGAAGTGGCGGTGCGGTCCCCTACGGTACTGCGTAGGATCCTACGGTCTTGGCGTGCATCCGTGCGTCGCTGCGGTCCGGTCCCAGGTCGACGGGCACGTGCACCTTCCGCCGACCACTGGCGACAACATCGATGTACTGTGGAGACCTCACGCCCCACGTGTTGAGCAATTCGGCGGTACGTCCACCCGGCCTCCCGCATGCCCACTACACGCCCTCGCTCAAAGTCCGTCAACTGCACATACGGTTCACGTCCACGCTGTCGCGGCATGCTACCAGTGTTAAAGACTGCGATGGAGCTCCGTATGCCACGGCAAACTGGCTGACACTGACGGCGGCGGTGCACAAATGCTGCGCAGCTAGCGCCATTCGACGGCCAACACCGCGGTTCCTGGTGTGTCCGCTGTGCCGTGCGTGTGATCATTGCTTGTACAGCCCTCTCGCAGTGTCCGGAGCAAGTATGGTGGGTCTGACACACCGGTGTCAATGTGTTCTTTTTTCCATTTCCAGGAGTGTAGATGTGATACAGAGGCAAATGCTTTTCTTAGATTGAGAAATATTACATCTGTTTCCATTGATCCATGTCATTAAGTATGACAGTCACAAAAAGTGTGAGTTGGGTTCAAAGTGATCGCTGTCGAGTCCAAGCGGGTTGGCACGAAAAGGCCATTCCGTTCGAGATACCTCATTATGTTTGAGTTCTGTGCACATGCTCACAAAAATAATTCAACTATCGATACCATTTAGCTACGTAATTAGAAAAATCATTTCTTATTCTATGTCACGATGTTAATCGTGGTATTCTGGTTGATGAGAATTATTCCACCCTGACTGCAGTGAAACTGACGATCAGAGCCAAATACGAATTATTAGTGTGTTCAGAAGTCTTTCAGGCGGAAGTGTGGAGAGGTGTCCGATCTATAGACTAGTCAGAAGTCCACGTGTCACTCGCATCAGTTCGAATTAAAGGGGGGGGGGGGGGGGGGGCGGGCGAGGGGTTATAGACACCCCCCTTCTCCCTAGAGGTGAAATTAGTAAAAATCAGACAGACTTTTTTGTAATCTTCGCCTAAGTTAACTACGCAAATTTTTAGAGCCTCATCCGAGGATTTAGTCGTTTACTTCCGCATTCCCCATATCATCTTAGTTTGTGTGCCCGGGAGAATATACTACCTCTACCAGTGTCTTGTGCTCCTGATCCTGTTCAACCTGTGCCCGCCAAATATTAAAGGGGCTTCCAGATCCGCCACAGAAGCGCGCGTATCGCGTCACTTGTAGAGCACAATCAATCTGCTTTGCCCTCATTGTTATCATTGCTACAATTGTTAGACTGCTCGCCTAGAATTCAGTAGCCTATCGAAACAGTTTGTCGACCAGTTTTGTGCGACATGAAACGAGTATCAAAAATAAGATCTTTGTTCTCTAAAACACAGAAGACAATAAGTCAGTGGCTCCTTGAGTGTTATGGGACAAGTGTTTTTTGCATGTCTATCCTTTTAGCAGGAGGTCTCTGGGACGACGGCCGTTTACTATCGTGACAGAAAATAAAAACACCTACAGCCGTCCTTATGATTTTATTTTATTTTGTCACTATCAGTTTCGACGCTTCATTGTGTCATCTTCAGTTCAGGTCATGTTCCTTCTTTTTATTTGTTTGTGAGGTATTGTTTCCTTCCATTCATCACCTTCTACAGTTGTTTTGTCTTAAAGTAAGTTATTTCAAGGTTGTGCAGTTAATGCATGTCTGACTGTTAAATAAAAATCGGGAATAGTTTTAAAGAAGTTTTAATAGATAGTATAATTGTATAATGTATTGAGTGGAAATTCGTGATGGTACATTTTAGATATGTTACAATGGATGTATCTGTTCTTTCTGTCAAATCTTCGGTGTAAATTCATTTGCAGAGTCTTGCCTTTGATCTCATACTATTTTAATCTGTTCCAGTGTAACTTTACCGATAAGTTGATAATGCTATCTTTAATGTTTTATGCATACAGGCCTGAAGACGACGCAATAAGGGTCGAAACTGGTAGCGACAAAATAAAATCAAATCAAATCATAAGAACGGCTGTAGGTGTTTTTATTTTTTGTCACAAGTGTTTCTTTGTTCCCGTCTTACTTAATCTCGGATTATAGGATATTAAAGTAACATTACTTAAGAATATGATCCAAAATAGCATAATTATCCTTCTTTGACTTTTTCCGAACGTCTGTATGACAGAGCATCGTTTAGCGTGACGTGTGTACGCTTTATTTGTTACAGAACCGTCACACGTATAGCTGCACATACTTAGGCAAAACAGATTTATCTTCCATGAACGTTTCCATTCTTCTGATAATTTCCTTTTCTTCCGTGTCAGATCTGGAAGTTTTGTGGGCCACTTGCGTGTAATTACCCATATTTCCATGTGACATCTGGGAATGTAATGGCCATGGCCCAGTACAACAAAGCACGTAATCTTTTACGTTCACTTTAGTGGCCTCATATCTTTACAGAATCGAACTCCCATGTATAAAACAGCTTCAGACGTTAGATTACTTTACAAGTGAGTTAATTTGTTAAATATTTGACGTTAAGGATGTAAGTGTGAAGTTATGTGCAACTTTTGTTGGAATTCGCTAAGAAAACAGTGCGAATAAAGTCCGGGTATATGCGCACCGTCGGTAATGCCGCCACAAGAAGACCGTACACTTGTGAGTCAAAATGTTATTACCGCCTGCTTAATAGATTGCTTGCCGTCTTTGGAACGAAATACATCACTGACCCTCAGTATCAGGGATGACAGTTTGTTGGTAGGTTTGTGAAGGTATGTGACGTTATATGTCTACGCACAGGTCATGAAATTCGCGTAACTAATGGGCTGCTGACTCGCGTACGCGGTGACGGCGCCCGATAGCGACCGAGATGGGTTCCATAGGATATACATCAGGCGAATTTGGTAGATGAGACATCAATATGAGTTCACTATAATGCTCCGCAAACCACTGTATCAGGTTCTGGCTCCGACACACGGACAATTATACTGTTGAAATATGACGTCGCCGTCGGGGAAGGTTCTAAGTATGTAGAAATGCAGGTGGTTCGCAGCTGTCTTCGATTACTACCACAGGTCCCTTGCAAGCACAGGAGAATATCTCCCATATCATAATACTGCTCCCACTAGCCTGCGTTCGTGGCG
The DNA here is from genome assembly GCF_021461385.2 of Schistocerca piceifrons. Classification (NCBI taxonomy): domain Eukaryota; kingdom Metazoa; phylum Arthropoda; class Insecta; order Orthoptera; family Acrididae; genus Schistocerca; species Schistocerca piceifrons. The sequence continues at coordinate 172,185,498 of NC_060140.1, forward strand.
CGCTGCTCATTTCGAGCCACTGTTCACCTCGATGACGGCGTTTGTGCTGACGACCGTCGACCTAGTATAGAAAATGAGGTTCACCCGAAGAGCCGAGCACAACTGTACTCTTTCGTGCTAAAATGTAGACTTCCACGGCCGAAAATATCATGTCCATTATAGTTACCCGGGCTGTTATGCCGTGGTCGGTTGATGAATTCTGTGTCAATTCCCAACGTTTCGTCTCCGACTGCGGGAGACAGCTTCAAGGGGGTCCGTAGCTCGATGGAAGGTCCAACACACCCACTGGCTCTCTACTATCTGCCGCTATATTCCAGGATCTATGTATCCAAATTCCGTGAAAATGTAATCACATGCCAGTTCTAGTATAATATATTTGTCCAATGAATACCCGTTTATCGTCTGCATTTCTTCATGGTGTAGCAATTTTAATGACCAGTAGTGTAGATATTGTTGGGGTCAGGGAAGTGAAATGAAAAGAAGACAAGGACTTTTGGTCAGGTGAGTATAGGGTAACATCAACAGCAGCAGAAAATAGTGTAACGGGAGTAGGATTCGTTGTAAATAGTAAGGTAGGGCAGAGAGTGTGTTACTGAAAACAGTTCAGTGATAGGGTTGTTCTTATCAGAATTGACAGCAAACCGACACCGACAACGATAGTTCAGATATATATGCCGACGTCGCAAGCTGAAGATGAAGAGATAATGGAAGTGTATGAGGATATTGAAAGGGTAATGCACTACATAAAGATGTCTCCGATCACTATGGGACTTAACATCTGAGATCATCAGTCCCCTAGAACATAGAACTACTTAAACCTAACTCACCTAAGGACATCACACACATCCATGCCCGAGGCAGGATCCGAACCTGTGACCGTAGCAGTCGCGCGGTTTCGGACTGAAGTGCCTACAACCGCTCGGCCACGTCGGCTAGCACACTACGTAAAGATAGACGTAAATCTATTAGTCATAGGAGACTGTAATGCAATTGTAGGGCAATGAGTAGAAGAAAAGCTTACACGAGAATATGGGCTTGGGACAAGGAATGAGACGGGAGAAAGACTAATTGAGTTCTGCAACAACTTTCACTTAGTAATAGCGAATACTCCATTCGAGAATTGCAAGAGGAGGAGATATACTTGGAAAAGGCCGGGTGATACAGGAAGATTTCAGTTAGATTACATCGTGATCAGACAGATACTGGATTGTAAGGCGTGCCTTTGGGCAGACTCAGATCATAATATAGTAGTGATGAAGAGTAGGCAGAAATTTTAAGACGTTAGTCAGGAAGAATCAATACGCAAAGAAGTGGGAAACAGAAGTGCTAAGGAATAAAGAGATACGCTTGAAGTTCTCTAAAGCTACAGTTACACGAATAAGGAATACCACAGTAGCTAATACAGTTTAAGAGTAACGGACATCGCTAAAAACGGCCATCACAGAAGTTGGAAAGAAAAACATAGGTACAAAGAAGGTAACTGCGAAGATAGCATGGGTAACAGAAGAAACACTTTAGTCGATCAATGAAAGGAGGAAGTACAAAAATGTTCCGGGAAACTCAGGAATACACAACTACAAGTCGCTGAGGAATGAGATAAGTAGGAAGTGCAGGGAAGCTAAGTCGAAATGGATGCATGAAAAATGTGAAGAAATCGAAAAAGAAATGATTGGCGGAAGGACAGACTCAGCATACAGGAAAGTCAAAAGAGCCTCCGGTGACATTAAAAGCAACGGTGGTAACATTAAGAGTGCAACGGGAATTTCACTGCTACATGCAGAGGAGAGAGCATGTAGGTCGAAAGAGTACATTGAAAGCCTCTATGAGGGGCAAGATTTGTATGATACGATAAAAGAGGAAACAGGAGTCGATTTAGAAGAGGTAAGAGATCCAGTATTAGAACCAGAATTTTAAAAAAAAGATTAGGAGGATTTAAGATGAAATAATGTAGAAGGGATAGATAACATTCCCTCAGAATTTCAAAATAATTGGGGGAAGTGGCAACAAAACGACTGTTCACGTCGGTGTGTAGAACGTATGAGTCTTGAGAGATACCATCTGACTTTCGGAAAAATACAGTCCACATGATTCCGAAGACTGCAAGTGTTGACAAGTGCGAGAATTATCGCAGAATTAACTTATCAGCTCATGCATCGAAGTTGCTGACAAGAATAATCTACAGAAAAATGGAAAAGAAAATTGAGGATTAGATATATGATGATCAGATTAGCTTTAGAAAAGGTAAACGCACGAGAGAGACAATTCTGACGTTGCGGTTGATAATGGAAGCAAGACTAAAGAAAAATAAAGACACGTTCATAGGATTTGTGGACCTGAAAAAGTCCTTCGACAATGTAAAATGGTGCAAGATGTTCGAAATTCTGCGAAAAATAAGGATTAGCAACAGGGAGAGACAAGTAATATACTATATGTACAAGAGCGAAGAGGAATTAATAATAGGAAGAGACGGGTAATATACAATATGTGCTAGAGCCAAGAGGGAATAATAAGAGTGGATGACCACAAACGAAGTGCTCGGATTAAATAGGTTGTAAGACAGGGATATGGTCTTTTCCCCTACTGTTCAATTTGTACATCGAAGAACCAATTATGGAAATACAAGAAAGGTTCAGGAGTGGAATTGAAATTCAAGGTGAAAAGATATCAATGATACGATTCGGTGATGACATTGCTATCCTGAGTGAAAGTGAAGAAAAATTACGTGATCTGCGGAACGGAGTACAGAATATGAATTGAGAGTAAATCGAAGAAAGACGAAGGTAATGAGAAAGTGCAGAAATGAGAACAGCGAGAAACTTATCAACGTTGATGGTCAGTAAAATAACCAATGACGGACGGAGCAAGGAGGACATTAAAAGCAGACTGGCAATGGCGAAAAGGGCATTCCTGGCCATGACAAGTCTGCTAGTATCAAAAACAGACCTTGATTTGAGGAACAAATTTCTGAGAACGTATGTTACAGTATTGTATGGTAGTACAGTATTGTATGGTAGTGTAAGACGGAACAGAATAGCATCGGAACATTTGAGATGTGGTGCTACAGACTAATGTCAGATGGGCTGATAAGCTAAGGAATGAGGAGGTTTTGTGCAGAATCGGAGAGGGAAGTAATATGGAAAAACACTGATAAGGAGAAAGGACAGGATGATAGAACATCCGCTAAGACTTGAGGGAATGACTTCCATGGTACTAGAGGGAACAGTGGAGGGCAAAAACTGTAAAGGAAGACAGAGTTGTATTGCGTATACGTTCACGTTGTGCACATCAATTTTGCGGAATTAAAGATCCTTTCAATACCCATACCTCCTTAACGAAGCATTTGAGGATCTATGTTCATATAACACTTTTTGTTCACAAGTACTTATACGTTCACTGTGTAAAATATTGACCTTTCCTCTCCAAAGACCCTGAATAGGCGTTGCCGACCGCAGCCTAGCATTCCGTCTGTTTACATATCTCCGTATTTTAATATGAATGCCTATACCAGTTTCTTTGGCGCTTTAGTGTATTTCCGTGGTACAACGGCTGCTTCATTAAATTTCGGGTGTGCAACCGCAAAATGCAGCTTCTTCTAATAACATGGAATGTGAGGACACTTCTGCAAGCAGGAAAGCTACAGAATGCAAAACAGGAGATGAAAAGGAACAGATCAGATGCCCTCTGTTTGTGTGAAATGAGATTATAAACTCTTTTACTAAGGGAAATCAAGAGTGGTGCAAACGGAGTAGGAATATTGATAGTGCAAAAGCTGAAAAATAAGGTAATGAAGGTACAACATATTGACGGAAGATTGATGATGATACGACTGAAGGGTAGTTCAAGAGATTTGCTATTAATACAGGTAAATATGCCAACCAGCCAGCACAGAGATGAGGAAGTGGAATAATATTATGAGAAAATGCAAGAACTCATCGAGAAAGAAAATAGAAATGCCTGCATTATCATCATGGGGGACTGGAATGCAGTGGTGGGTGAAGGAAGAGATGAAGATGCAGTAGGAAAATTTGGATTAGGAATAAGAAATGAGAGAGGTGAACGACTAATTAGTTTCTGTAAAGAAAATTCGTTAGCAGTGGGTAACACATTATTTGAACACCACAAAAGGAGACGTTACACATGGATATCAAATTTTCATAGGGAAAGATGTTAGCTGGACTACATCCTGATACAAAATAGGTTTAGGAACTGTTTGAAGAATGCTAAAGCTTATCCAGGAGCGGATATAAATTCGGACCACAACCTAGTGATGGGAGAAATAAAAGTGAAGTTGAAAAAAGTCTGGAGAGGTAAAGCAAAGGAAAGACTAACCACAGAAAGACTCAAAGAGGTAGGAAAGGCATCAGATTTGGAGAACAGATCAATGGAAAAATTGCAAAGAGGTAGTGTTGATGAAAGTGTTAATGACAAGTGGATAAAAATGAGGGAAGGAATCATGGACTCTGCCAAAGAAGTACTAGGAATTAGAGTATCCCAAAGCACCAGGAAAGAATGGATAACAGAAAACATGTTGAAAAAGATGAAAGAGCGCAGAAGGTGGAAAAGTGTAGAAACTAAAGAGGTACAGGAAACTGAATAATGAATTAAGAAGAGAAACTGAAGAAGTAAGAGAAAAATGGATGAAACAGAAATGCGACGAAATAGAGAAAATGGAGAGAGAGAGAGAGAAAGTATGAAATGATGTATAGACTGTCTAGTGAGATAGTTTTTGAACATAAAAGAAAGAGGAATAACATGGAAATAGAAAGAGCGGGTGGTACTCTAGCAGAAGAACCACAGGAGGTTTTGAACAGATGGCAAGAATATATTGAATGTCTGTATAAGGGGGATGAAATGCAAAACGGAGTTACGGTTGAAGCGGAGCAATATGTGCTGGGAGATGGAAAGGGATTTACCATCTTGGAAGCAGAAGTAGAAAAGGCGCTGAAGGAGATGAAGAATAGGAAAGCATGTGGAATAGATGATTTGTCAGCAGAACTGTTGAAGAGTCTGGGAAACAAAGCAAGAAAGGAAATAGTCTACCTCTGTAACGAGATATATGACAAAGAGGAGTGGCCTGAGGATTTCGCTGCAACAGTTATGATACCAATAAAGAAAAAGACAAATACTAAAAAATGTGAAGAGCACCGGGCCAGCAGTCTAATTTCTCATGCAGCTAAAGTCTTGGTGAGAGTGTTGAATAAAAGGTTATATGGCATGCTGGATAGAGGTATTGCAGAGGAGCAGTTCGGATTTAGAAGAGGAAAAGGAACAAGAGATGTTATTGGCCTGCTAAGAACTATAGGGGAAAGATATATGGAAAAGGGTAGAGAAATCTTTGCTGTTTTTATAGATTTAGATAAGGCGTTTGACAGAGTTCAGTGGAACAAGCTGATGGATATCTTGAAGAGGAAAGGAGTAGATTGGAAAGAAAGACGAGTGATACAGAATCTATATTTGCACCAGAAAGTAAGGATAAGGATTGGAAATGAAATGTCCGAAGGAAGCAGAACTGGACGAGGTGTTAGACAAGATTGTTGCCTTTCCCTACTCTTGTTTAACTCATATCTGGAAGAGATTATTGCGAAAAGCTTAGATGGGAAAAGAGGAATATGTATTGGTGGAAAGAGAATAGAATGTATAAGATTTGCTGATGACATGGTATTAGAGGCAGAAGGTGAGCGGACAGTGAATAACATGCTCAAAGGTCTGAATGAAACTTGTGTGGAATATAGGATGCAAATAAACACAGCAAAAACGAAGAGTATGGTCATCTGTACAAGACGCAGACTGTCCAATATTAAAATAGGACAATCTACCATTAGCTAAGTAAGTGAATTTAAATATCTCGGAAGCACAACAACTGAAGACTTGAGATGTCACCAGGAGGTGAAAACTCGAACTGCCATAGCGAAGGAGGCATTCAACAGAAATTAGATAAAGAACTAAGGAAAAGGCTTGGCAAATATTTTGTCTGGAGTGTGGCACTATATGGGGCAGAAACATGGACACTGAGACGAGAGGATGAAAAAAGGTTGGAATCATTTGAGATGTGGATGTGGAGGAGAATGGAGAGAATAAGCTGGTTGGAAAGAGTGAGTAATGAAAGAGTACTGGAAAGGGTTGGTGAGAGAAGATGTCTGCTGAAGGTTGTAAGAGAAAGGAAAAAGAACTGGTTGGGACATTCACTGAGACGGGAGTGCTTGCTAGTAGATGCTTTGGAAGGATTGTTTTGTGGGAGAAGACTGAGAGGAAGAAGGAGATACAAGGTTCAAATGGTTCAAATGGCTCTGAGCATTATGGGACTTAACATCTATGGTCATCAGTCCCCTAGAACTTAGAACTACTTAAACCTAACTAACCTAAGGACAGCACACAACACCCAACCCTCACGAGGCAGAGAAAATCCCTGACCCCGCCGGGAATCGAACCCGGGAACCCGGGCGTGGGAAGCGAGAACGCTACCGCACGACCACGAGATGCGGGCGAGATACAAGGTGATAGACGACATAAAGGGAAGAGGAAATTATGCAGACCTGAAGAGGATGGCAGAAGTAATGCTACGTTTTCGTTTTCTCGTCGAATTTCGGCTTAAAATATGCGGAATTTATTGTGGGACATCGCGAAATATTCTCGTTTGAGCATCTATAGTTACATGAAGCTCGGATAGGCGGCGAAGCTCTAAGTAACTTCAAAACGGCGTCGGTAAGGGAGGTGCAATCCGTGTAGGGAGTTGACATTGAGTTTCTTTTGGCGAAAAAATAAAGCATCATAGAGATTCTTAGGTGCTTGTGGAATATCTGCTGGCACCCAGCAGTGAACAAAAGCATGGTGAGCCGTTGTGCGAGTCGTCTTTCATCACCGCTGCTGTGACTCCTGCACTGTTGGAAAGTGTGGACACTCTCATTCGAGTTGATCGATGGATCTCAATAAAACACCTCGCTGCTCAACTGGACGTCTCTGCTCGTAGTGCTGACACACTCGTCCACCAGGTGGGTTACTCAACGATGAGTGCCCCCAGGGTTCCTTACTGCCTAACGTAAGATTATAAAGAGCAACGAACTACCATCTGTTCGGAATTACATGCGCGCTACGAGGCTCACCATGACAATATTTTGTCGAACATCGTCGCAAACTTCATCACTTCATACCGGAAACAAAACGGGAATCAATGGATTAGCGCCACACCTCCTCCCTTCCGAAGAAAAAGTTCAATGCCACACCCTGAGTCGGCAAACAACTCATGGCAACAGACTTCGGGCACTCTGAAGGCGCTAGTCTGTTTAATGTCCTTCGTCAGGGTGCAACGATTAATTCTGAAGTGTATTGTGGACCCCCCCCTATCCCCTCCCAGGAAATTTAAGAAACGACTTCGTCTTGTTTAACGCCATAAAAATGGAAACTAACTGCTCTTTCTCCATGACAACGCAACGTCTTAATGGAGCTCACACAGCATTGGACTGTTTAACCCCATCCACTCTACAGCTCGGATCTCGGACATTCCGAATTTCATCTGTCTGGCCCAATGGTGAATGCGCTCCGTGTGGAACAGTACGTGGGTGACGGTGAGATTACTGATGCAGCAAGACGTTGGATCCGACGTCGCCAAGTAGAGTAGTACCATGTGGGTATACAGGCCTCCACAGTAAGGTGGCGTACTTGACGGAGATCACGTTGAAAAATAGGGTTTTGTAGCCAAAAAAGTGGGGAATAATACGGTGTATTGGAAACTTGATTATAACTAATCCGCTTTTAGGAAGAAATTGTGTTACATTACTTACTTAGCGCTTCTAGTACATGTATGCCTGTACAGCGAAAGCGTCAACACATATTACAAATGATTCTGTTGCTACGTATGCTTTAGAGGTTCCAGACCAGAAAACATGTTGGGGTTTAAAACCCTAAAGTGAACGACGATTCGCATATCGGTCAGATCAGCAGCTCTACACCTTCATTGCCTACAGGCTACACTTCAGTATGAAAAACGATATTTGAAAAAAGAGCAGTTAGATAAATACAATTCATGGTTAGCTTTGCCACCATCAAAAACAAAGTGTCCTTTTCCTGCGCCTGCCTTAAAGGTAGTCATCATGAGGGAATGAAGTTACACACAGTAGTGATCATACCCTAACCAAATTATCTAAGTTATTAGGAAAAATGGTTATTTGGAATACCACAGCAAATCGCTTTATCAGAGAGTCCAAGAACGTGCTAACGACTTTCTTATTTCTTACGAAAACTCCGCAAAATCTTTTGAAATCAAGTGGACACATACAGGTTGAAAAGTGCAAAACGAAACCGAATTTTTTTTTCATTTTCTATGCAAAATGTTACATTACTTGTGAGGCAGAAAACATCTTTTAGAGGCCATCGTGATGATGGCTGTTTTCTCAAAAGACTCTAAACTGTCAAATGAAGGTAACTTTTAAAGAACTGGTGATATTTCATGTCGAAGAATGTGGAGATGCTGAATTGGCGTCACAGTATAGCTCTGGCAGCAAAATAGGTACATTTCCTAGTAAAATTGTATACAATGATTTTGTTTACTGCTATGGCGAAGATATTATTTCCCAGATATAACACAGAATCAAAGAAAATGGATTCTAAAATACTGAGATCGATGAGACCACGGATATTAGTCACAAGACTCAGACGAAAATTTTTCTTAGACACATTTACCAAAATGCAATCAGAAAAGATTATGTTTATGTTTGAACAGTCCGCGAGAGCCAGAGAAAGTCTGTGGAAATTAACTCTCAAAGTTAACCTCAGACGTAAAATAAACGAAGGTTTCTCTTCAACTACTGAAAGTGACACTGGAGTCTTTTGAGGATGACAAAGATGCCAATATTTATAAGACAGACGAAGAGAATAAAGATATCCGAATGACTGGAGTAAAATTAGGTAAAAATGGGTTAAACTCTATGAGAAGGCCTAAGCTCGATGTTAGGAACTGTATTGGCATTCAACATATGGATGCTCTGTTATGAGTTCAGAGTTTATGGGAGCAGTCACTACAATATAGAAAGAATGCAACAGCGTTGGTCGAGCCCCTTGTTTTAATCATTCTCTGAGCTGTCCTGAGGTGCAATTAGAGCGGAACTTAATTAGGATCATTAAAGAGGTAGTAATGTTTTTTTGGGCTTCGCCAGGAAGAAATTTTGTGGTCATAAAGCATTCAGGGAATTAGCTAGTCGCCTTGAGTGAGTCCGTCTACAGCGCTACTATTGCCGGAAGCAGAGGAAGAAGTACGGCGTGAAACGTGGCGTGCTCTGAGAGAACTAAGCCGACAAAATCAAACACTACCAGCAGAGAGCGGGCGGCTATTCGGGACCTGAGAGAGTGCCCTGAGATTACCTGCTGACAGAGGCAACGCTAATGTTGTTCTTTCCCACAAGGACTGCATTGAGAAGTTGCAGAGCCTGCTAGATGTCGACTTCTGCGGGGAGATCAACGCCGGCCCTCAAAGAAGGTGAAGAACAAGGTTAGAGCTCTTCTCAAGGTCGCCAAGAAACTGTTACCTGCAGGGCCTGTACCGCCATGACTTTATGGAGTCCCTAACGTTCACAAAGATGGGATGTCGTTGTGCTCCATTTTCAGCCACCTTAGGGCACCTACATATTTGCTGGAAAAATATCTGACGGAAAAACTAAGAAATTATGTGGATAAAAGCACTCATCAGTATGTAATTCTGTGGATTTTGTAAAACTCCTCGACAGCTTCAGGGTGAAAGACAAACATACCTTGGCGAGTTTTGACGTCGTTTCGTCATTCGCTAGAGTACCTTTACGAGAGTTACTAGAGTTTATTGATCAGACATTTGACGCCAAGATCACCGACCTTTTCAGGCATATTATGAGCTCCACGTACTTTTTGTTTAATGGAGAATAGTACGAAGAACCGGAAAGAGTCGCAATGGGCAGCCTACTCTCACCTATGGTCGCGAATTTGTATATGAGTACTTCGAGGAGGAAAACCCTGGTGTCATCCAAACCCAGGTTTTTTTTTCGTTACGTAAATGACACGTTTTTGTTCAGACCAATAAAAAAGGACAAACGCCTTGGAACTCATTACATCCAAACTATTGAGACCAAAGGAGAAGGAAGATTACCATTCCTGGACGTCATGGTCAAGAGAAGATCTGATGACACCCTGGGCCACGGTGTGTATCTGAAGAAAACGCGCAGTGACCTGTATTTGCACGCAGAGAACTGCCACCACACTTCGCAGAGGAATTGTGTACTAAAAACGGGCCGGCCGGGGTTCCGAACGGTTCTAGGCCCTGGAACCGCGCGACCGCTACGGTCGCAGGTTCGAATCCTGCCTCGGGCATGGATGTGTGTGATGTCCTTAGGTTGGTTAGGTTTAAGTAGTTCTAAGTTCTAGGGGACTGATGACCTCAGCAGTTAAGTCCCATAGTGCTCAGAGCCATTTGAACCATTTGTACTAAAAACGCTTGTACACAGGGCGCGCACAGTTTCAGTCGCAGGGAGTCTGGCAAGGACCTGGAACACCTCAGGACTATTTTCCGAAAAAAATTGGTACCCAGAATGACAGGTTATGCACACTCTCCACCCCACCACAACAGTACCATCTATGGAAACGGAAGAAGAGAAGGAAAAAGATGCAGCCACTGTCTTGTGTCGTACACTGGACCACTATCGGGAAAAATCGGGCTCATATTTCAATAGAACCAAGTAAAAACCCCCTCTTGCCCGTCCAACAAAACACGAGCAATATTGGAAAGTGTCGAACACGATCTCGGTTTGCGGAAGTCCGGCGTAAACCAGATTCCCACTATCGACGTTGCCGCGAACTCCGGAGGAACACTCGACTAATATATCCCAAGTCAGGGAAGCAGAACACTCGTTATCCGGGAACGACGCGATGGAATACTACCGTAACAGGATTATGCTACAGGCTTCCAAACACAGGGACAGCGTCGTTAGAGAGACCATAGCAATTTGTACCAGCACCGATCTCATCAACCGAGGTGTAGGTTATAATCTTAGTGAGGCTTGGGAACCAGCGCTGGGGTTAATTAAGAAGGCTCTCAGCAAACAAAACTATTTGGCGAGCAGGGCGGATTGAATGCTAACATCGACGACTACATAGACGCTGACGCGCGGCAGCCGGGACATTAGTCGACCGCGCGCCTACAGGAGCTCGGTTCGTCACTACACCTGACGATGGCGACACGTCTGATCGCCGAAATATTGTGCTCTTTGGACACTATGAACCGGCAGTACACCCGTGGACTGTTCCATCACCAAATACTCCAGGAGAAACTGAAGAATCATCTAAATGGTTTCTATTGCATCGTGCCTGAGACATCCATTGTAAATTCGTGTTAGCAGCACTGTCGGTTTTCTTGGCAGCTGTTTTAATTGTTCCCTTGTTTCCCGCGGGCTGGGCCTGTGGCTCACTTTACATCCAAGCTCCTAATTATTTTTCGGATCTCAGTCGGGGTCGTCAGTGGTGGAATTTTTTTCTCGGTGTTTTTCTGACTTTTCCGCTCTTTGCCTTATTCCATTGTCTTCGGCGTTCGGCTTATCAATGTTGGGTATACTGATAGTATTTGCTCTCCCTAAGTCTTTTCAGATACACACTTAAAATAACAGATCAAAGAATAAGCCGGCTGCTTTGTGGGTAGCAGTCTATGATGACTTTTGTTCGCGAAAACATCTTACAATTTCCAGCCCTCTTTGATTTGCGTAGGAAGTGGTGCATTCAGTCTTACCACTTTTCATTTTCCACCCGATCGCACATCGGTGTACTTCTCGATTACGCCTCTGTTGATTGTGGCTGTGATATGCAGCAACAAATGTTATTCTTCCATGTGCTGTTTCAATCAATACTGCTGTTGCTTCTAAGTTCGTTAATTGTTGTAGGGTTTCTCTATGTGAGAGTGTTTTGTAAGACCCTCAGGGTCTGTTTGCCCCATCAGTCCTTTAAGCTGTCATGTTATTTAATCTAAATCTTTGCGTTGGGCCCTGATGGGGATTGTATTACAAGTTGTATGTCGATCTTGTGTATTGTTACAGAATTTCCCAGTTCCATATTTTGATTGGTAATTCCGTTTCCATTCCATATTCCAAACACAAGTTCTTGGCGGGTGACATGCCTATTGGCCATTACGAGGTGCGAGAAATTTTGCTATTCCTTTCGGTATAGCCATTAGTTAACACCAAAACTAATGAATTTCTCAACAGCAGTGATTTGCATGGCAAACAAAAAATATCTGTACGTAATGGAGCTTATCACGCAAACTTCTAAAAACATTATTAGTGCACCACATATAACACCAAACATAATGGCCATACCAGAGGAAATATTAAAATTATTCGCGTCTCGAAATGGCCAATAGGCATGTCACGCGGCAAGATCTTATATTTTGAATATGGGATGAAAACGGAATTTGCAATCAAAATATGGAGCTTGGGGATTTTATAAGAAGACACAAGATCCACATACAGCTTGTAATGCTATCCCCATCTGAGGACAACGCAGAGATTTAGATTAAATAACATGGCAGCTTGTAGGACTGATTAGGGAAACAGACCCTGACGGTCTTACGAAACGCGCTCTCACAGCATAGAGAAACCCTAGCGCAATTAAATAACTTAGAAGCAACAGCAGTATTGACTGAACAGCAAACGGAAGAATAACGTTTGTTGGTGCATATCACAGCACCCAACAACAGTAATCGAAGAGGAGTTACCGAGAATTACACCGTCGCGCGATCAAGTGGAAAATGAAAAAGTGGTAAGACAGACTGCAACACTTCCACTTACAAATCAAAGAATGCTGGAACATTGTAAGATGTTTGCACGAACAAAATTCATCAAAGTTGCTATCCAGTGAGCAGCCGGCTTATGCTTTGATCTGTTATTTTAAGTGGAAGTATTTGCAAAGACTTATGGAGAGCAAAATACTATCAGTATACCCAACATTGATAAGCCGGACGCCGAAGACAGCAGAGTAAGGTAAGAGTGGAAAAATCAGAAACACAGCGAGCAAATAGAGCCACTACTGCGACCCCGACTGAGATCCGAAAAATAATTAGGAGCTTGGATATAAAGTGAGCCACAGACCCAGGCGGGAAGCAAGGAAATAACTGAAACAGCTGCCAAGAAAACTACAGTGCTGCTATCACGAATTTACAATGGATCTCTCAGGCACGAATATATCCCGATCCAATGGAAAACATTTAGGTGATTCTTCAGTTTCTCCCAGAGTATTTGGTGATGGAACAGTCCACGGGTGTACTGCCGTTTCATAGTGTCCAAAGAGCACAAAATTTCGGCAATCAGACATGTCGCCATCGTCAGGTGCGGTGACGAACTCAGCTCCTGAGGGCGCGCGATTGACTAATATCCTCTGCAACAGGAGACGCTGGCGTCGGCGTCTATGAATAAGTCGAAAGAAGTATTCTGGCCGCCCTCATAGCCAGGTCGTTTTGTTTGCTGAGGGCCTTCTTAACTGAACTCAGTGCTGGTTCCCAAGCTTCGCTAAGATTATAACCGCTACCTCGGTTGATGAGATTGTCTCTGGTACGAATTTCTACGGCCTCAGTATTTTCAAATGTGTGCCATGATCCTGGAACGGCAGCACTCCATCACGTGATTCTCGGACAAACAGCGCACTGCGACGTCTTCTTGTTGCGATACATCAGTCGAGTGTTCCTTTGGTGTTCCCGGTGACGTCGACACTCGGCACATTGACGTGAAATCTGGTTCATGCTGTCCTTACGCAAACCGAGATCATCCTTGACACTTCCCAATAATGCTTGTATTTTTCAGCGCGGGCAAGGGAGGGTTTTTACTAGGTTCTTGTTCATTATGCGCCCGATTTTTCCCGATAGTGCTCCAGTGTACGGCACAAAAGGCAGCGGCTGCATCTTTCTCCATCTCTTCTTCCGTTTCCATAGGTGGGTGGGTCGGAGAGCACGCCTAATCGGCGATTCTGGGTACCAGTTTATTCCGGGATACAGTTCTGAGGTGTTCCAGCTCCTGGGGCAGACTCTCTACGTCTGACATAGTGCGTGCCATGTGGACTAGCGTTTTTAGTACACCATTCCTTTGAGAAGTGCGGTGGCAGCTATCTGGAGCAAATACACGTCAGTGTGCGTTTTCTACTGTACACACCGTGGCCCAAGGTGCCATCAGCTCTTCCTTTCACCATGACGTCCAGGAATAGTAATCTTCCCTCTGCTTCGGTCTCAGTAATGAATTTGATGTTGGGGTGTATGGAGTTCAAATGTGTAAGGAACTCAAGGAGTTTGTCTATTCCGTGTGGCCATATGACGAACGTGCGGAAAAAACACGTGGGTTTCCACTTGGACACCAAACATTCTACTCTATAGTACTCATATACAAAATGGCTACCACAGGCGAAAATCGGATGGCCACTGCGACTCCTTCCGTTTGTTCGTAGTATTCTCCATTAAACAGAAAGTACGTGGAGGTCAGGATATGCTTGAAAAGGTCGGTGGTCTTCTCGTCAAATTCCTGACCAGTAAGCTCTAGTGACTCTCGTAGTGATACCCTGGCGAATAACGAAACGACGTCTTTCTTTTTCACCCTGAAGTAGTCGACGCGTTTTACAAAATCCACAGAATTACATATTGATGAGTGCTTTTACCCATATAATTGCTTGGTTTTTCGGTCAGGTATTTTTCCAGCTAATATGTAGGTGCGTTAAAGTTGCTGAAAATGGCGCCCAAGGACACAGCATCTTTTTGAGTTTTAGGGAGTCCATGAAGTCTTGGTGGTACAGGTCCTCGAGAAAACAGTTTCTTGGCGACAAGCCCTGGTAAATCTGCGTCTTTCAAAATGTTTGAAATGGCTCTGAGCGCTACGGGACATAACAGCGGAGGTCATCAGTCCCATAGAACTTAGAACTACTTAAACCTAACTAACCTAAGGGCATCACACACATCCATGCCCGAGGCAGGATTCGAACCAGCGACCGTAGCGGTCGCGCGGTACCAGGCTGAAGCGCCTAGAACCGCTCGGCCACTCCGGCTGGCTCGGCGTCTTTGAGAAGAGGCCTAATCTTGTTCTCCACCTTCTTTGAGGGGTCGGCGTTGATCTCCCCGTAGGAGTCGTCATCTAACAGGCTCGACATGTTCTCAGTGTAGTCCTTGTGGGCATTAACAACATTAGCGTTGCCTCTGTCGGCAGGTAAGACATCAATCACAGGGCGCTCTCTCAGGTCCCGAGTAGCCGCCCGCTCTTTGCTGGTAACGTTTGACTTTGTAGGCTTAGTTCTCGTCAGAGCACGTCAGGTTTCACGACGTACTTCTTCCTTTGCTTCAGGCAGTAGTCGCACCGCAACTTGTTCAACTGTACTGTATATATCCGCAACCGACATGCACTTAGAGATGGGAGTAAAGTAATGTCACTTTTCCAGAACTGAAGGCGCAGCGTCACTC
Source organism: Schistocerca piceifrons (assembly GCF_021461385.2). Taxonomy (NCBI): domain Eukaryota; kingdom Metazoa; phylum Arthropoda; class Insecta; order Orthoptera; family Acrididae; genus Schistocerca; species Schistocerca piceifrons. The sequence continues at coordinate 172,200,931 of NC_060140.1, forward strand.
AGCTCCATGTCAGAGAGACGTGAGAATTTTGATATTTGACGTCCTGTGGCCTTTCTGTTGGTGGAAACGGCTGCCAATCATTTAACACCATCAACCCGATCCCAGGTCCAGGAGTTAAAGCGATTGGCCAGTTGTAAATGTAGGCTAAACAATTGTTGGGAATGGTACTCAAGGCACCCTGTCATGTACCAAAGCAAGGCTGCTCTGCTTCTTAATTCTCCTGGCTCTGCTGAATCGATGTTATGTGTGGCATTAGGAAAGTTCGGCACAACATGCTGGGCACGTCACCTCTGCAGAAGTGCAAGAGCACTCTGCAAACGGCATCTTCGTTGGCGCAGCTTGTCGAATTTCTTCATACTGCGATGCATCTTTCCGCCGTAAAGGTACACGATGTGATTCTTCGATTTCTGATGGCGTGTTTATTGATCGAACAGTCCACAGGTGTACTGCCGATTCATATAGTCCAAAGGCCACAATATTTCGGCGATCAAACATGTCACCATCGACAAATGTTCTGTCGAACTGAGCTCCTAAGGGCGCGCGGACGATTAATATTCCCTGCCCCCTCAAGCGGCTCCGTTTGCGTTCCGCACCCATGGTCGCACGTGCACGTTCGTAGAGACCCTAGCGTCAGAGTCTGTGATTGCGTTGATGTAAGCTCTCCATGCACTCTGCTCGCCAGATCGTGTTGTTTGCTGAGAGTCCTCTTAATTAAGTCAGTACTGGTTTCCAAGGCTTGCTAAGAGTAAGGCAGCAGTCTCGGTTTGTGAGTTCGTCCCCGGTAGGCATATTGAAGAAGCATCGAGTAAAAACCTTCTTTCGCTTGCCCAATAAAGATGAGCATTATTAGGAAGTGTCAACGATGATCTCGGCTTGCGGAAGGCCAAAATATACCAGATTCCATGTCTGTATGGTACACCTGTATTGGACACACAGTGTCCACCGTTGAAGATCGTTGCCGTGAACACTAGAGGAACACTCGACTGATGTATCTCAACAAGTCAGCGGATGCAGAGCACTGTTTGTCCGAGAATCATGCGATGGTGGACGACCGAACCTGAATCTTGGCATAGACTTCCAAATACTGGAACAGCACCGCTAGGGAGGCCATTACAGAGCAGAAACTTTCCTAGATGTAAAGGCAGCTTATAGTAAAATTTGGAAAGATCGCGTTATCGTAAAACAACAAACATTTAATGTCACGGCACAAGAAGAGCACGTTTTCCCTCCCTACCAGGCGAAAAATGTATTTGAAGGGTTTTAAATAACTTTGTCCGCATAGAGGACTGTGAAAAATTTATATTTTCTGTAATTATGTTCTCAATTTATTGTATTACACAGCGAACAACCTACTGCGAAAAATTTAACGTACATATAATTGTAATAGTAGAATAACGGTAGAGATATAATGGAACAATGCAAATGGTGACTATAGGTTTTTCATATCGCTAATTACTTTTCCTTACCAGCACGCTGCATTGAATGTGCAGGACACCAAGCTTCAGATAAATGTCAGATGCCAAGAGGACCAAATTCAACACGTGCAAACTGCTAAGAACAACACCCTACCCTCTTCAGAGGTTGCAGCGCTTTCCAAAATGACCTCACAGTTCACAACGCACAAGTGCAAGTGCAAACAACATGATTGAGTAATACTATAATCTGTTGAATGTATTATAACTCACAGCAAAGTTCCTATTGTGAAAAAATGTAGCTTGTGTATTCGTAGATCTCAATAGCAGCGAACAACAAGTGTTTATTATATCACACAAAGAACTACCTATTGTTAAAAGTGTAACGTCTATAATCGTAGTTCTCAATAGTAGCGAACAACCATACATCATCTCTCTCAGTGTAAATTTTTCTTTCTTTTCTCGCCTTTGGCGGCTGGAATTCCTTCATTTATTGTTTTTAACATAATTCTATTTAATTTCGCTTAGTTAGGACATTTGTGCTTTTGTCGCCCTTTGAACCTAATACGGTGATTGCTACAAGTTTTTTTTTAGTCTATTCCTTATTATGCCTCTGGGAACTCTCACTCTGTGCCATTCTCGTGGTTCTACTTTTCCAGCATAGTCTAGGTGTCTTGTATTTCTTAACCCATCCGTTTCTTCTAACATCTTACGAGTTTTTTCCTGTATTTTTGTGTGACTGTTGGGACACTGATTTCACCATGTAAGCCGTTATTCTAGTCCACCGAGGGGCTTCGAGCATTATTCTGAAACATCGGTGCTGTTCTCCTTGCAGCACTTGTCGATTTGCCTTGCAAGTTGTTCCCCCAGAAGTTGAACAACCGTGTAATAGAACTGGTAATATTGTTGTTTTACAGAGGATAATCTTGTTCGGAATCCCATATCAGTGCTGGCCAAAAGTGGGAATAGTGTATGCAATAGTCTTCTATCATTTTTCCCTTTTTTATGTGCGATATTTGTTTTAAAGATCAGCTTGTTGTTCAACATGACTCCAAAATATTTAACCTGATTTGTTTAATTTATATGTGTTCCGTATCTTACTAATCCGTCGCGTAGTTCTGGCCTCTTCCTCGTAAATGTAATTCCTTGTGTTTTTCCACGTTTAGTTTGACATTCTTATTTAGTGTTTAGCTGTCTTTGCATCCTTGTTATCTTAGCTGCCGTTCTCCTGCTACTTGCAAGTACGGCGATATGGTCTGAAAATTGAGACAATACTACGTTTGGTATCAGAGGTATGTCGCTAACATAGATTATGAACAGTGTCGGCGATAATACCGAACCTTGAGGGATTTCTTGTTCGAATGATTTTATGCTTGACTGTTGTTTGTCAATTTTTACAAAGAATTTCCTGTTTGAGAGAAAGTCATCTATGATTCGTCTGTAGGAGCCTGGGATGCAATTTTGATCTTGTTGCTTTACGATAAGGCGATATTTTCAGACTTTATCATAAGCTTTTGCTAAGTCTAGGAAAGCTGCTTCCGGGTAGTACTTCCTGTTCATGTTATATGCGATGTTTTGGGATATGCGTAGTAGTTACATCTCTTCCGATATTGTGGTCTGAAATGCAAATTGTTCTGGTCGATTGATCTCATTTTCAAGTTCTGGAAGTTGTAGCCTTTGTAGGATTACTCACTCGTAAACTTTGGAAAAAGGCTGCAAGGAGACAAATATGTCAATGATTCTGGGGCAGTTTTGAGTGTTTACTCGACTTTGGTACTAATACAATTCCACATTTTTTTCCATTGCGTCAAGAGATATTTATGTTTGAGACATCTATCGGTTTTGTTGGCAACCGTTTTAACTGTTTGTTACGCCGTCTGGGCCTGTGGCTCATTTTATTTCCATGTTACTAATTATTTTCCGATCTCAGTCGGGATTACTTATTGTGTCTCTGATATTTTCCACTCTTTGCCTTATTCTATTGTCTTCGGCATCTGGTTGTATCGTAGTATATTGCACTTCGTAAGCGTCTACAAACATTTCCACTTTAATAACAGGTCAAAGTCTCAGCTGACTCGGCCCTGGATAGCAGGCTTTGGTGCTTTTTGTCAGTAAAAAGTCTTCAATGTTCCAATCCTCTTTTTCTTTGTGGGAGAAACTGGTTCATTTGTCTTCCCACTTTTCGATTCTCCACTCGACGGGGTGACGGTGTAGTTCTCGAGATAATTGTCGTAATTCGATAACTCCTCTTCGACTAATTGCTGATTTATTAACTGAAGACATAAAGTCTGTAAATGAGTCCGCAATCATTTTTGGCACTTTATTTTTACAAGTCCGTCTTGATCACAAATATTTCTTACACTTTATTAGCGGTTTCGACATGCTGCCATCATAAGACCTGTTACAAAGATAAATATTGCGTAAGCGACAGGTTCAATGAGTTAACGCTAAAACTAACAAGTCCTAGTGATACATAAAACATAACATTATAAAATGTTTGTAGTTACGTATAGCAGCCATACATACAATTAAAATATTCTGATGTTAATCATCATCATGTGAGTACATGGTACGTGCTGGTAATACTCAGATTGCATCTGGTATTTAGAATAATGCCAGCCGAGGGCACTTTAGCTAGAGCGCATTTTAAACGAGTGTCACTAATCTGATTATTAAATTGCGGCATTCACAGTCATCAGTTAAATTTTTTTTTAATTACCTCCCATGGCAAAACGAGTGTCTGCAATAAACCGTAACTGATGTGAAATTGGATTCATACTTAAAATATCATAAAAAATACAAATACTAATATAATACAGCCAGTAGCCTGACTGTAAAACATTCAACTTGTATAAGCTAGTATAAAACGTGTAAAAATAAAATATCTAAAAAAGATTCGAGCCTGATAGTCGATATTATACCAAGCGCGTGGTCACAATGGCGACATGTCGTCGTATCCTTGTTTTCCTGTGGCGGAGCTTACGAAGGAAGGCCCAGTCTTCTCGTCGTGGGCGGCCGACGCACGCCAATCCGCTGGAGTGCGCTGCGCTACGCAAACTAGTACGTCTCTGAATGTATCAAAATCAGCATTTAGACTGAACTCATTCTGTTCAATCAGACGTAATTCCGGTTGTCGTTTTCTGTGCACTAAAATCTCTATTTCTTCGAGTAGGTTCAGTAATCGTCCCTTTGGCGGGCTACGCTACACTTTCATATTGTCTATGCTTCCGACTAAATATCTTTCTCTGTCTAAATGCGTACCGAAAGCGCTCTTTCTGATTATACTTATATTCTCTATAACGAGTCTGGAAATTCCTTCCTGTCTGACCGGTATGAAAAGTGTCGCAGTCTTGGCAGGTGATCTTATAAACAACAGAGCCCCATATATTTATTGCTGACGTCAACTTTGTGTCGTAGCTTACAACCAATTGTACCTTTATTTTGAATCCAATTTTTATTTTCGTTTTTCTGAAGGTCTGCGCAATTCTGTCGGAAAACGCACCATTGTACGTCATAGCAACACACTTTTTGTCCTCTGGTTCTACTGACTCCTTCCTGTCACATATTTTTGATTTTAGTTTGTAATAAAGTTTCATTACAACACGATCTTTATATCCGTTTGCCTTAGCTACTTATCTAATCACACTTAATTCTTCCACCTCGTCATTAGTTTTAGCATCCTGTTGATCAAACTTATGAAGTATGCCCATTTATGCTTCTTTGGGCAACAGGATTTCGCATTTGTAATAGTGTCTGTGGCCGTTGCCTTCCTAAATATGCTAATCTTATGTCTTCCATCTCTTTTAGTTAATCTTAGATCCAAAAAACTTCTACTTCCTTCTTAAAATTCCACTACGTATTAAATTATCGTACATCTCACCCATTCTTTCCGCCATCTCGCGTATTTCACTTTCGCCACCTTCGTACAGTAGTATATCGTCTACATATCGCCTATAATAGACAATTTCCTCTCAGACGTCAGGATTTTGTTCAAAAACTTATTTTCTAGCTCATTTACAAATATTTCAGCTAAAACATTCATAAAACCGAAAAAATTCATGCAGATAATAACATAGTTGAGGTCAAGAGAAATACTGTGAACAAATTTGTCAGATATAAGGAAAGTGAGAGAAGTATGTCAGGCTGAAATGGTACAACTTGTGGAAGTTTTAGAGCTTCTGTTGTTATTTAACTATTACAATGAAATGAACACCCGTAGCTGCTTACAGGCGTTGACATGCAACGGGGACAGATGATAATGTGTGCCCCGACCGGGACTCGAAACCGGGATCTCCTGCTTACATGGCAGACGCTCTATCCACCTGAGCCACCGAGGACACAGAGCAGAGCGCGACTGCAGGGATTTATCTCTGGCACGCCTCCCGCGAAACCCACATTCTCAACGTATTGTCCCGCACTACATTCGTAGTGCCCCGGTCGGGGCGCACATTTTCATCTGTCCCCATTGACCTATGTCAACGCCTGTAAGCAGCTAAGGGTGTTCATTTCATTGTAATTTCATTCTAACGAGCTGCATGGTCACCGATGGTATCTGTTCTTTCGGACATGTCCGAAAGGAGAGATACCATCTGAGTATATATATATATATATATATATATATATATATATATATATATATATATTGTCATTTAACTATTTTAAAAGTAACAAGATTTTTTTTGTCAGTTGGTGTAGTACTTTAGCTGAAATGTGTGTAAATGGTAGGACGGCAGTATACCGAAAACGGTAATAAAGTGTAAGAAATCTGTGTGATCAAGACGGACTTGTAAAAATAATTGTTGATTGGCGCTGAATTATGCTGTAACGTACGTTATTCGTCTATGTGATGTTTCAGTCAATGCCACTGTTGCTTGTAAGTTCGTTAATTCTGGTAGGGGTTCTCGGTGATCTGTAAGCGTGATTCAACAAGAATACTGCAGTTCCATCTCAGTGTATGTTTGGCCTATCTGTTCTATAATACTTTCCTTAATCTAAATTTTTGCAGATGCACTGAACAGCACACATACGACCAGTGGAAACTACCAAGGGGGGAGGGAAAAGAAAAGTGCGCTAATTGCAAAGGAGCACACCCAGCCAGTTACTTAGGATGTCCAGAGTACAGAGCTCTAAGGGATAGGCAGAGGGGTAAAAACATCAGTAGAACACCGAATCACAACAAACACATACCAGCACCCAACCCCCCCCCCCCCACTTGCCCAGAGAAGACAAAATGACACCGTGAAAACGCTGGTTTTCGCCTCTACCGCTTATTCCCGTGCATTTGCCGGTGACCCACCAGACCCGCCGAACCACCTACCACCACCACAACACAGCAGTAACCAGGTTTCCCAAGCTGATGAAAGTCCTAGGGAACTCTGTCCTCCATGCCCCCCACAAACCAGTCCGCGAGAAGCAGACGAGTCTGTTCCAATCCAACAACTCGCGTCGTCCACCCGACTGCTACAGGCACAGATGACCCAGCTAGCAGGTATTCTATGACGCAGCTCCCTGCCGACCTCAGATCGGCAGCACAGCAGTCGCCTGTGGCAGCGACAGCCTCAGGAAAAACTGTCCCCCACCATGGATAGGAGACTTAATATAGAAGGTCTCAAAATATGCGCGTTTAACGCAGACAACCTTACTCGCCAACCCATGGAGTTTAGAGAATTCATACAGGAAGGAAACGTTGACATATGCCTAGTGGGAGGAACATTCCTCAAACCAGGACTAAGAGCTTCTGTACCAAACTACAATTGTTACAGAAACTACCGACCCACTCACGGAAGCGGGGTCGCGGTATATGTCAAAAAAGGAATCAGACATCACAAAATATACCCCCCCCCCCATACGGGAGAAATAGAAACGGCGGCAATCGAAGTGGCCACAGTAACTGGCCCCCTCACGGTCGTTGCAGTGTATCGCCCCCCTTCCCAAAGACTAGAAGAGGACGACATAGCTGCACTAAGCCGTATTAGAGGCAAACTACTAATAGCAGGGGACCTAAACGCCAAGCACGCGGACTGGAACTCGAGACACCGAAATCAAGCTGGTCAACAACTGCAACGACTCGCGCGCACACACCATTTACAAATATGGGGCCCAGAGGAACCGAAACACTTCCCAAAGAACGGAGGAAGACCGGAGGTCCTCGACAGAGCCATCACAAAGAATCTGGTGGGCTTTGTATCCGCGACATCGGTAAACAGACTGTCATCGGACAACAATCCCGTGATTTTTGAGGTCGATATGGGAGAATGGCTCTCTATCCCACAACGGCATGCGACGTACAAGCGCATCAATAAGGAGCAATTCAGCAACGCTGTAGCAGCTGAACTTGCCCAGACCCCGGCTCCAACTGCAGAGACAGCAGAACAGGCACTAGACGACCTCACAAGAGTGATCCTACAAGCTGCTGAGGGAGCCACACCGCCTCCTGCGGGGGCCCACGCTCCAGGCAACTCCCTCCGCACTTGGTTGCACAAATACGGCACAAAAACAGGATCGCCAAAGAGTGGAAGTTCACCAGAAACAGGGATACACGGAGGCTACTCAATAGGCTACAGAGAGAGCTGAAAGCAGATCTCAATGAGTATCGCAATCAACAATGGTCGGCAAGGCTCTCAGCTCTCAAACTAGAAGACAATAGTTTATGGCAAGCCACCAAACAGTATAAGAAAAGACGCGCGAAAATGCCACCTCTGCATGGCGAACGCGGACTGCAGTTCAGCCCCATTGACAAAGCTAACGCACTAGCCGACGTGTTCGAAAAACAGTTCAGACCAGCAGAAGTAGAGGACAGAGAACACGTCGCAACAGTCCGCCGAGAACTGGCCGTGTTCCTGGAAGCACACGACGAAGATGACTACACGCCACTCTTCAGTACTGAAGACGTGGCGCGCTGCATCAAGTCCCTGCCCACCATGAAAACCCCGGGTCACGACCAGGTCACAAACGAATTGCTGAAACTCCTCCCGCCTCTGGCAATCACCCACCTGACCGATATAGTCAACGAACTGACGCGATCACAAAAATTCCCGGCGCAGTGGAATCACGCAGAAGTCAATGCGATCGCGAAACCAGGAAAAGACCCGGTGTTCCCGCAACATTATAGACCAATTAGTCTACAACCTACCCTAAGTAAACTTTACGAGCGCCTCCTACTAACACCCATACAGGACTATATCACAAGAGAGCAGATTCTGCCGAAATTCCAATTCGGATTTAGGCAAAGACACTCCGTGTGGTGTCACCGCCAGACACCACACTTACTAGGTGGTAGCCTTTAAATTGTCCGCGGTCCGGTAGTATACGTCGGACCCGCGTGTCGCCACTGTCAGTGATAGCAGACCGAGCGCCACCACACGGCAGGTCTAGAGAGACGTACTGGCACTCGCCCCAGTTGTACAGCCGACGTTCATAGCAATGATTCACTGACAAATACGCTCTCATTTGCCGAGACGATAGTTAGCATAGCCATCAGCTACATTTCTACGACCTAGCAAGGCGCCGTATTCAATTGATAATTAATATTATGAAGCATGTACTGTAACGAGAGATGGTCTACAATTGTGGATTAAAGTTAAGTATTACAGCAACTGCGTCCATTTTATAAGTTCTCATTTCCTTTTAACTGTTCCAGACCTCACGCCAATCTGCGTGAGCTTAACGCGTGCCTTTCGGCTTCCTCTCGTTGTGACTTGGCTGTCTTGCTAAGTCACAACACTCCGCCTCCCAGCAAATCATGAGGGTGGTTGAAGCAGCCACGGACAGCTTCAACCGAAAGGGCTACTGCGGGCTTGTCTTGTTAGACGCAGCAAAAGCCTTCGACTCAGTCTGGCACACCGGGATACTACACAAGATGTACACCCTAGGCTTCCCCGGAAAGATCGTCAAAATCGTTAAAAACTATCTCTCCGGTGGGACTTTCTCAGATAAGATCGATGGATCCCTGTCGAGCAGGAGAAGAATCAGTGCAGGCGTGCCCCAAGGCTCGGTCCTGGGACCCGTCCTCTACAATGTCTACGTTGCTGACATCCCTACGACTCAGCATGTACACACTGCAGAATACGCAGATGACACCGCATTCTTCTCCTGCTCGACAAACAGGAACCTGGTTACAAGGTGTCTGCAAACCGCCCTAAACAGGACGGAAAACTGGACCAAGCAATGGCACATCACAATAAACTCAGACAAGACACAAGCCACGCTGCTCACCAGACGCTATGGGAAACGCCGACCCCCAAGGAGGCCATACCAACTGCTGCGATTGCATGGGCAGAACTTGACATGGAGAAGTTCTGCGAAGTACCTCGGTGTCACGCTTGACAGACGCCTGACATGGAAGTGTCACATAGAGAAACTTCGCAGAAAGGCTCACGCCAGGATGCAGATTCTGTACCCTGTATTGAACAGCACCAATTCCCTCGACCCCGCAACAGGAGTAGCGATCTATCGAAGTCTAATTCGACCCATACTGGAATATGCGTGCCCTGTATGGGGCTGCGTAGCCAGATCGACGATAGATCGCTTACAGAAGGTTCAAAATAGAGCGTTAAGACGGGCCTTACACGTCCCCACGCGCTTCCCCGCGGCAGACCTGCATGAAGCTGCAGACATAGAGCCACTAACAATACGATTCCGTGCCCTAGCAGAAGCTTTCTACGCCACGGCGCGCAATTCACGAAACTAGCTAATAAACATCCTTGGGCAATATGAACAGCATAGGGACAGATACAAAAGACCGAAGTCGCTACTCCTGCAGTAGCACAAACAGATAAATTAACAAATTTCAAAAATAGCAACTCACAAAAGCACAGCACTAACAACAACACACAAGAAAAGAGGAGGAAATGTCCAAATGCGACAATAACCTCCACCAACACCCCCCTCTAACGGTAGAAGACAAAAAGAGAGAAGAGCCCTGATGAGTTTCCCTTATAAGCGGTCCGTCCATCTTGTCTTCTAAAAAAATCTAAAAATGTAGTATTTTTTAGGGCAATTTCACTAGCGTTCCATGAACAAAAGATAAGGTCTTGGCCCGTTAGATGCCTGTCGACCATTTAGAGGTGCGAAAACTTTTAACACTCCCTGTAATATAAACGTTTTGTTTTGGTGTTACATCTCGCGCATTAATAATTTATTTAAAGGTTTCGTATACGATCAAGTACCTTCAGGTGATTGTTGTTTGCAATTAAGTTGAAGACCCTAGTCAGGGTGTTTACACTTTTCGCAAAGTCAAAAGTTGTAGTTGGGCTCTGGGTTTGGGTTTGTAGATGTCTTCGTGTCCATACCATTTGGTAATGGAGGTGTATATTTTGTTGTGGAACCGCTGTATTTCTTCTTACACTTTTTGCGAAGACGAAAGTTGTAGTTGGGCCCTGGGTTTGGGTTTGTAGATGTCTTCGTGTCCATACCATTTGGTAATGGAGGTGTATATTTTGGTGTTGTGGAACCGCTGCATTTCTTCTTGGTAGTCCGGGAAAGTCACCTGGGTTTTGTATTTCCACCGGTGTTGGTGCTGCCGTTGACTGGGTTGTCCTGTTACTGATAGTTTGCGTTTGTGCACTGTAAATTCTGAGGGCATCTTGGAAAGCACTCCTAACTCTGAAGGGGACGGGGTTCTGATCTTCGCAGTTTGGTCTCTTGTTATCTGACATTTACCTGAAGAGTGGTGTTCTGCACATTTAAAGCAGCGTGATGGTAAGGAACAATAATTAGTGGCATGAAAAAATTGTCGGCATCGTGTCCATTAAATTGTTCCCAATAGGTTATTCACTGTGTAATATAAAACTGAGAACTGTAATGAAACAAGCTACATTTTTTTACAATCGGTTGTTCTCTATGCAAGATAATAAATTCAATTGAACACATTATCATTTTAGTTGATTGTGTAATATGATATAATAATATACTGAATGAAGTGACAGATTCCTTGTTCACTATTATAGAGAAATACAATTACGATGTATAACAGGTTTAACTAAACAGTAACGTGAACAACCAGTTTATTACTTCTGTGTAAGAGCAACCTGTTGTGAAAACTGTAACGAGTATATGGTAACGAGTATATGGTTCAAATGGCTCTGAGCACTATGGGACTGAACAGCTGAGGTCATCAATCCCCTAGAACTACTTAAGCCTAACTAACATAAGGACATCACACACATCCATGCCCGAGGCAGGATTCGAACCCGTGACCGCAACGGTCGCGCGGTTCCAGACTGAAGCGCCTAGAACCGCTCGGCCCCTTTGGTTGGCGTAACAACTGTGGGTCTCAATAGTAGGGAACAACCTAATAACAGAACTACACCCTGAGTGGAAAGTAAACTACCTGTGGTGAAAGCTATAACGAGGTCAGCTGTGGGTGTGTACAGTGGGGAACATGCTAATTGCGGTTCTTAGTTAATATTTGCGGAATAAGCTCATTATGGTTCTTACGTTATTGAATTGCAAAGTAAACTCCCTAGATTTACGATTCCTTCTACTACGTGGCGTAATACCCAACATAATGTTCGTAACGCATTTCAATAGACTTTTCCATACTACTGGATGAGATATTGATAACAAAACACGGTAAAGTAAACTCCCTAGATTTACGATTCCTTCTACTGCGTGGCGTAATACCCAACGTAATTTACGTAACGAATTTAAATAGACTTTTCCATACTACTGGATGAGATATTGATAACAAAACACGGTAAAAAATGCGAACATGGTTGTTTAAAAGTCTTCAAATACCTTTTCCGCGTGCGAGAGAGAAAAAACTTGCTCTTCTTGTGGCGTGGCATCATTTGTTAAGCTGGTACTATGCGGCCACTAACTGAGTGCAAGATACTGATTTCGACAAATGACGATGAAAGGGTAGATCAGTGTTAAACAGTTTCCTAAATAAAGTTGCAACTATATTTTAATCTTGTAGTTGACGAAAGTGTTCACTGTAATGAAGAATGTTCTTTCAAGGAATATTAAGTACCGTCCGTTAGCTATTTTACAGTGGTTTTGCAGTTTATGTAGCTGTAGATATAAATGTAAGTGATCAATGATACCAACTCGTCTTGATTTAAGGTCAGACTCACTGTTACAGTAAGTGAACAATGTTTGCGCTCAAGCCGAATAGCTTCTCGTTAGTTGTCAATCCGGACGCTTTTGAGATATATTTTGAAAAGATTGATTGCTTCTTTTTAGCTAGCAACTTCACTAGGAATTAAACAACTGCATTCAATATATACATTTAACTGAGAAGTATTACAACTTTTTATTGACATTTTTCTCTTCTTTTATTAATGTTATACACCGAAACGTCCCTAGAGTAATGTCTTTCTTCTTACACATTTTACTGATGCATCGACAACTGCAGATACAGAAATTAGCAGAACTGGTGTGATTACACAAACAACTGACCCTGAACTTAACATGTGAAGCCACACAGGCTAAATTTCTCACAATTTGTATTTTAAAGCAGTTATTTCCGAAAATATCCATTATCATTTAGTATTACGCCACAAGAGGAGCAAATGTTTACTCTCTCGTAGGCGAAAAAAGTATTTAATGGATGTTAAATAATTTAAGTGAATTTCGTAATCAGTGAGGGACTCGTCCTGGGGCGGTAACACTTTGAATAGGGAGATAAAAGGTGCATATTGCGTTACACCTTAAGAAGTAATACATCTCTAGAGCAAAAGGACGGTATGCGTGTCCTCTATTGAAATAAGCGCAAACGTATGTCATAAAAAACATAAAATCTGCATCTACACCCATACTCTGTAAACCACTGCGAAGTACATGGAATGGGATACGTCCTGTTGCACCGCACCAGTTTTTCGACCCCCTTTCTCCGTTTCATTCACGTATGGAGCACGTGATAATTCATTGCTTAAGTACCTCCCTGCGTGCTGTAATTAATCTAACCTCGTCCTCACGATCTCCATGGGAGCGATGCGGACGGGGTTGTTGTATATTGCTGAAGTCATGATTAAAAGTCTGTTCTTGAAACTAGTAGGCTTCCGTGAGATACATCTACATCTACATTCTACATTGATACTCCGCAAGCCACCCAACGGTGTGTGGCGGAGGGCACTTTACGTGCCACTGTCATTACCTCCCTTTCCTGTTCCAGTCGCGTATGGTTCGCGGGAAGAACGACTGTCTGAAAGCCTCCGTGCGCGCTCTAATCTCTCTAATTTTACATTCGTGATCTCCTCGGGAAGTATAAGTAGGGGGAAGCAATATATTCGATACCTCATCCAGAAACGCACCCTCTCGAATCCTGGCGAGCAAGCTACACCGCGATGCAGAGCGCCTCTCTTGCAGAGTCTGCCACTTGAGTTTATTAAACATCTCCGTAACGCTATCACGGTTACCAAATAACCCAGTGACGAAACGCGCCGCTCTTCTTTGGATCTTCTCTATCTCCTCCGTCAACCCGACCTGGTACGGATCCCACACTGATGAGCAATACTCAAGTATAGGTCGAACGAGTGTTTTGTAAGCCACCTCCTTTGTTGATGGACTACATTTTCTAAGCACTCTCCCAATGAATCTCAACCTGGTACCCGCCTTACCAACAATTAGTTTTATATGATCATTCCACTTCAAATCGTTCCGAACGCATACTCCCAGATATTTTACAGAAGTAACTGCTACCAGTGTTTGTTCCGCTATCATATAATCACACAATAAAGGATCCTTCTTTCTATGTATTCGCAATACATTACATTTGTCTATGTTAAGGGTCAGTTGCCACTCCCTGCACCAAGTGCCTATCCGCTGCAGATCTTCCTGTATTTCGCTACAATTTTCTAATGCAGCAACTTCTCTGTATACTACAGCATCATCCGCGAAAAGCCGCATGGAACTTCCGACACTATCTACTAAGTCATTTATATATATTGTGAAAAGCAATGGTCCCATAACACTCCCCTGTGGCACGCCAGAGGTTACTTTAACGTCTGTAGATGTCTCTCCATTGATAACAACATGCTGTGTTCTGTTTGCTAAAAACTCTTCAATCCAGCCACACAGCTGGTCTGATATTCCGTAGGCTCTTACTTTGTTTATCAGGCGACAGTGCGGAACTGTATCGAACGCCTTCCGGAAGTCAAGAAAAATAGCATCTACCTGGGAGCCTGTATCTAATATTTTCTGGGTCTCATGAACAAATAAGGCGAGTTGGGTCTCACACGATCGCTGTTTCCGGAATCCATGTTGATTCCTACATAGTAGATTCTGGGTTTCCAGAAATGACATGATACGCGAGCAAAAAACATGTTCTAAAATTCTACAAGAGATCGACGTAAGAGATATAGGTCTATAGTTTTGCGCATCTGCTCGACGACTCTTCTTGAAGACTGGGACTATCTGTGCTCTTTTCCAATCATTTGGAACCCTCCGTTCCTCTAGAGACTTGCGGTACACGGCTGTTAGAAGGGGGGCAAGTTCTTTCGCGTACTCTGTGTAGAATCGAATTGGTATCCCGTCAGGTCCAGTGGACTTTCCTCTATTGAGTGATTCCAGTTGCTTTTCTATTCCTTGGACACTTATTTCGATGTCAGCCATTTTTTCGTTTGTGCGAGGATTTAGAGAAGGAACTGCAGTGCGGTCTTCCTCTGTGAAACAGCTTTGGAAAAAGGTGTTTAGTATTTCAGCTTTACGCGTGTCATCCTCTGTTTCAATGCCATCATCATCCTGTAGTGTCTGGATATGCTGTTTCGAGCCACTTACTGATTTAACGTAAGACCAGAACTTCCTAGGATTTTCTGCCAAGTCGGTACATAGAATTTTACTTTCGAATTCAATGAACGCTTCACGCATAGCCCTCCTTACGCTAACTTTGACATCGTTTAGCTTCTGTTTGTCTGAGAGGTTTTGGCTGCGTTTAAACTTGGAGTGGAGCTCTCTTTGCTTTCGCAGTAGTTTCCTAACTTTGTTGTTGTACCACGGTGGGTTTTTCCCGTCCCTCACAGTTTTACTCGGCACGTACCTGTCTAAAACGCATTTTACGATTGCCTTGAACTTTTTCCATAAACACTCAACATTGTCAGTGTCGGAACAGAAATTTTCGTTTTGATCTGTTAGGTAGTCTGAAATCTGCCTTCTATTACTCTTGCTAAACAGATAAACCTTCCTCCCTTTTTTTATATTCCTATTAACTTCCATATTCAGGGATGCTGCAACGGCCTTATGATCACTGATTCCCTGTTCTGTACATACAGATTCGAAAAGTTCGGGTCTGTTTGTTATCAGTAGGTCCAATATGTTATCTCCACGAGTCGGTTCTCTGTTTAATTGCTCGAGGTAATTTTCGGATAGTGCACTCAGTATAATGTCACTCGATGCTCTGTCCCTACCACCCGTCCTAAACATCTGAGTGTCCCAGTCTATATCTGGTAAATTGAAATCTCCACCTAAGACTATAACATGCTGAGAAAATTTATGTGAAATGTATTCCAAATTTTCTCTCAGTTGTTCTGCCACTAATGCTGCTGAGTCGGGAGGTCGGTAAAAGGAGCCAATTATTAACCTAGTTCGGTTGTTTAGTGTAACCTCCACCCATAATAATTCACAGGAACTATCCACTTCTACTTCACTACAGGATAAACTACTACTAACAGCGATGAACACTCCACCACCGGTTGCATGCAATCTATCCTTTCTAAACACCGTCTGTACCTTTGCAAAAATTTCGGCAGAATTTATCTCTGGCTTAAGCCAGCTTTCTGTACCTATAACGATTTCAGCTTCGGTGCTTTCTATCAGCGCTTGAAGTTCCGGTACTTTACCAACGCAGCTTCGACAGTTGACAATTACAATACCGATTGCTGCTTGGTCCCCGCATGTCCTGACTTTGCCACGCACCCGTTGAGGCTGTTGCCCTTTCTGTACTTGCCCAAGGCCATCTAACCTAAAAAACCGCCCAGCCCACGCCACACAACCCCTGCTACCCGTGTAGCCGCTTGTTGCGTGTAGTGGACTCCTGACCTATCCAGCGGAACCCGAAATTACGCCTGTCTTCAATATTCTGCCATTTCAATTTATTCATCATCACTGTGACACTCACCCAAGAATCAAACAAACCTGTGTCCATTCGTGCTGCCCTTCTCTGTGTTCGTTCAACATCCTCTGTAAGTCCTATTTGGTACGGGTCCCACCAACTTGGGCAACGTGCTAAGATAGGTCACACGAGTGATGCGTAAGCTATATACTTTATTGACTTACTGCATTTCCTCGCTATTCTACGAATAAACCGAAGCCTGCCACTTGCGTTAAGCATATTCCTACAAAGTGTTACACCCAGGAATTATATGAGCTGGCCGATTCCAACTGTGACTCACTGATATTAAAATCATCGGATACTACGTTTTTTTCGTTTTGTGAAGGGCACACCTTTACATTTCTGAACTTTTAAAGCAAGTTGGAGATCTTGGCATCACATTGTTGTCTTCCAAACAGTACT
This sequence comes from Schistocerca piceifrons, assembly GCF_021461385.2. NCBI lineage: Eukaryota > Metazoa > Arthropoda > Insecta > Orthoptera > Acrididae > Schistocerca > Schistocerca piceifrons. Next base: position 172,217,794 of record NC_060140.1, read on the forward strand.
TCATTATAGATAACTGCATCTGCCAAAAGTCTGAGGTCATTATTAATATTGTCCGCAAGGTCATTAATATAAAACATGAATAGCAATAGTCCACCCGAACTCCCGAAGTTACTTCTACATCTGTCGATGACTCTCCCCCAAGATAACGTGCTGAATTCTCCTTGCAAAAAGCAACCTCAATCCAGTCGCAAATCTCGCTAGATAGCGCCTTACATTCGTACCTGTGGCAGAGCGGTTCTAGGCGCTTCAGTCTGGAACCGCGCGACCAATACGGTCGCAGGTTCGAATCCTGCCTCGGCCATGGATGTGTGTGATGTCCTTAGGATAGTTAGGTTTAAGCAGTTCTAAGTTCTAGGGGACTGATGACCTAAGATGTTAAGTCTCATAGTGCTCAGAGCCATTTGAACCATTTTTGAATAAACATAGATGTGATATAGAGGCAAATGCTTTTCTTAGATTGAGAAATATTACATGTTTCCATTGATCCAAGGCATTAATATGACAGTCACAAAAAGTGAGAGCTGGGTTCAAGGTGATCGCTGTCGAGTCCAAGCTGGTTGGCACGAAAAGGCCATTCCGTTCGAGATACCTCATTATGTTTGAGTTCTGTGCACATGCCCACAAAAATACTTCAACTATCGATAACATTTAGCTACGTAATTAGAAAAATCATTTCTTATTCTATGTCACGATGTTAATCGTGGTATTCTGTTTGATGAGAATTGCTCCACCCTGACTGCAGTGAAACTGACGATTAGAGCCAAATACGAATTATTAGTGTGTTCAGAAGTCTTTCAGGCGGAAGTGTGGAGAGGTGTCCGATCTATAGACTAATCAGAAGTCCACATGTCACTCGCATCAGTTTGAATTAAAGAAGGGGGCGCGGAGGGGTTATAAACACCCCCCTTCTCCCTAGAGGTGAAATTAGTTAAAATCAGACGGTCTTTTTTGGTAATCTACGCCTAAGTTAACTACTCAAATTTATAGAGCCCTGATCCGTAGTTTTAGATGTTTACTCCCGCATTCCCCGTATCATCTTACTTTGTGTGTCCGGGAGAATATAATACCTCTACCAGTGTCTTGTGCTCCTCATCCAGTTCGACCTGTGCGTGCCAAATATTAAAGGGGCTTCCAGATCCGCCACAGAAGCGCGCGTATCGCGTCGCTTGTAGAGCACAATCAATCTGCTTTGCCCTCATTGTTATAATTGCTACAATTGTTAGACTGCTCGCCTAGAATTCAGTAGCCTATCGAAATAGTTTGTCTTGACAATGTCGAGTCTTCCAGTTTTGTGCAACATGAAACGAGTTTCAAAAATAAGATCTTTGTTCTCTAAAACACAGAAGACTATGTGTGAGTGGTTCCTTGCGTTTTATGGGTCAAGTGGTTTTTTTTTCATGTCTATCCTTTTAACAGGAGGTCTCTGGGACGACGGCCGTTTACTATCATGACAAAAAATAAAAACACCTACAGCTGTCCTTATGATTTTATTTTATTTTGTCACTACCAGTTTCGACGCTTCATTGTGTCATCTTCAGTTCAGGTCATGTTCCTTCTTTTTACTTCTTTGTGAGGTATTATTTCCTTCCATCCATCACCTTTTACAGTTGTTTTGTCTTAAAGTAAGTTATATCAAGGTTGTGCAGTTAATGCACGTCCGACTGTCAAATAAAATTCGGGAATAGTATTTAAAGAAGTTTTAATAGATTATAATTGAATAATGTATTGAGTGGAAATTCGTGAAGGTATATTTAAGATATGTTACAATGGATGTATCTGTTCTTTCTGTCAAATGTTCGGTGTAAATTCATTTGCAGAGTCTTGCCTTTGTTCTCATTCTATTTTAATCTGTTCCTATGTAACTTGACCGATAAGTTGATAATGCGATCTTTAATGTTTTGTGCATACAGGCCTGAAGATGACACAATGAAGCGTCGAAAGTAGTAGCCACAAAATGAAATAAAATCATATGGACGGCTTTAAGTGTTTTTATTTTTTGTCACAACTATTTCAGATTATAGGATAGTAATGTAACATTACTTAAGAATATGAGCCTAAATAACATAATTTTCTTTCTTTCGTTTAGTGTGATGTATGCTTTTTTAGTTACATACTCGTTACACATATAGCTGCACATACTTAGGCAAAACAGATTTACCTTCCACGAATGTTTTCATACTTCTGGTAAGTTCCTTTTCTTCCATGTCAGATGTGGAAGTTTTTTGGGCCACTTGCGTCTGATTACCCGTATTTCCATGTGACATCTGGGAATGTTACGACCAGGTCACTGTACAACAGAGCACATACACTTTTCAATCACATTTGTGACCTAGAATCTTTACAGAATCGAGTTCCCATGTACAAAACAGCTTCAGACGTTAGATTACTTTGCAAATGAGTTAATTTGTTAAATATTTATGTTAAGCATGTAAGCGAGAAAATTCTTAGAAAACGTTTTAAACTGCGTTTAAAATTTGTTGGAAGTCGCTAAGCGCTCTCTTTATGAAACACTGGGTGACAATAGTGTGGGTAATTGTGCCCAATTTTGAGCAGAGGTAGATTTGTAACACGTCTAAATATCTGTGACGTTATCTCTCCTGGAATATACAGGGTGTTTCAAAAATGACCGGTATATTTGAAACGGCAATAAAAACTAAACGAGCAGCGATAGAAATACACCGTTTGTTGCAATATGCTTGGGACAACAGTACATTTTCAGGCAGACAAACTTTCGAAATTACAGTAGCTACAATTTTCAACAACAGATGGCGCTGCGGTCTTGGAAACTCTATAGTACGATATTTCCCACATATCCACCATGCGTAGCAATAATATGGCGTAGTCTCTGAATGAAATTACCCGAAACCTTTGACAACGTGTCTGGCGGAATGGCTTCACATGCAGATGAGATGTACTGCTTCAACTGTTCAATTGTTTCTGGATTCCGGCGGTACACCTGGTCTTTCAAGTGTCCCCACAGAAAGACGTCACAGGGGTTCATGTCTGGCGAATAGGGAGGCCAATCCACGCCGCCTCCTATATGTTTCGGATAGCCCAAAGCAATCACACGATCATCGAAATATTCATTCAGGAAATTAAAGACGTCGGCAGTGCGATGTGGCCGGGCACCATCTTGCATAAACCACGAGGTGTTCGCAGTGTCGTCTAAGGCAGTTTGTACCGCCACAAATTCACGAAGAATGTCCAGATAGCGTGATGCAGTAATCGTTTCGGATCTGAAAAATGGGCCAATGATTCCTTTGGAAGAAATGGCGGCAAAGACCAGTACTTTTTGAGGATGCAGGGTCGATGGGACTGCAACATGGGGCTTTTCGGTTCCCCATATGCGCCAGTTCTGTTTATTGACGAAGCCGTCCAGGTAAAAATAAGCTTCGTCAGTAAACCAAATGCTGCCCACATGCATATCGCCATCATCAGTCCTGTGCACTATATCGTTAGCGAATGTCTCTGTGCAGCAATGGTAGCGGCGCTGAGGGGTTACCGCGTTTGAATTTTGTATGGATAGAGGCGTAAACTCTGGCGCATGAGACGACACGTGGACGTTGGCGTCATTTGGACCGCAGCTGCAACACGGCGAACGGAAACCCGAGGCCGCTGTTGGATCACCTGCTGCACTAGCTGCACGTTGCCCTCTGTGGTTGCCGTACGCGGTCGCTCTACCTTTCCAGCACGTTCATCCGTCACGTTCCCAGTCCGTTGAAATTTTTCAAACAGATCCTTTATTGTATCGCTTTTCGGTCCTTTGGTTACACGAAACCTCCGTTGAAAACTTCGTCTTGTTGCAACAACACTGTGTTCTAGGCGGTGGAATTCCAACACCAGAAAAATCCTCTGTTCTAAGGAATAAACCATGTTGTTTACAGCACACTTGCACGTTGTGAACAGCACACGCTTACAGCAGAAAGACGACGTACAGAATGGCGCACCCACAGACTGCGTTGTCTTCTATATCTTTCACATCACTTGCAGCGCCATCTGTTGTTGATGTTGAGACTTGAGTTCGAGTCTCGGTCGGGCACACAGTTTTAATCTGCCAGGAAGTTTCATATCAGCGCACACTCCGCTGCAGAGTGAAAATCTCATACTGTCCTACGTGTTTCCGTAGATGCTCACAACAGTAGCACGTGAGCGTTTCACCAGCTTCTTCATTTTCAAGATACTCGTTCACAGGCTCTGCGCAATAATAATCTGCTCTTTGCCAAAGTCGCTTATCTTAATGGATTTCCCCATCTGCAGCACAGATCTTGGTCCACCGTCCGTGTTTGCTCCGCTTACATACTTTTGGTACCGCACAGCGTGATCGATCGCCACTAGGCGGCACCAGACGTCGCGGTGGGCAGTGGTCATGATGTTTTGTCTCATCACTGTACAGTATCTACCTAGAACACTTGTACTATTGTGTTAAGCCAGCACTTGTGGTACGAATAGCGTGTTTGATTAGTAATCAAAATGTCCTCTGTCCCTTGTTCGAATCCCACCAGTGCTTTTTTGATTAATAATGGGCATTGGCGGACGAAGACTTCCGGTGTAACAAGTCACCCCTGTTATGCGAACGCCCTAGTCAATGGGGACGACGGAGCGGACAGAGGTTCAGGGCCCTCTCTTGTCCTTGGGGTGGGAAACTGCTGCTCAAGGCGGAAGAATCAGCAGTGACCAACGGCATGATGATGCAGAAGGCAATGGAAACCTCTGTATTAAAGGCACGTAACGTGTATCCACAAGACATGTGGCCTTTAATTGAAAAGTGTCATGACAATCTCTATGTGGCCTTTAATTGAAAAGTGTCATGACAATCTCTTCATTGGCAAACGATTCCGGAATAGCCCCCCCCATTCGGATCTAAGGGGGAGGTGACCATGGAAACGGATTGAATTATCAACGAAAGGATAGCGTTCTACGAATCGAGGCGTGGAATGTCAGAAGCTTGAACGAGGTAGGGAAACTAGAAAATCTTAAATGGGAAATGCAAAGGCTCAAGCTAGATATAGTTGGGTTCAGCGAAGTGAAATGGAAATAAGACAAGAATTTCTGGTCAGATGAGTATAGGGTAAAATCAACAGTTGCGGAAAATGGTGTAACGGGAATAGGATTCGTTATGAATAGTAAGGCAGAGCAGAGAGTGTGTTACTGTGTACAGTTCAGTGATAGGGTTGTTGTTATCAGAATCGACAGGAAACCAACACCGACAACGATAGTTCAGATATATACGCCGACGTCGCAAGCTTAAGATGAAGAGATACGGAAAGTATATGAGGATACTGAAAGGGCAATACACAAAATAAAAACTAAACGAAACTTCTCCCGAAGAGGCCATGAAGGCCTAACGGTATCGACTGGCGGCCGCGTCATCCTTCAGTTGATCGATAAAAGGGGGAAGTGCAAAAATGCTCTGGGAAACTCAGGAATAGAGAAATACAAGTCGCTGAGGAATGAAATAAATAGGAAGTGCAGGGAAGCTAGGACGAAATGGATGCATGAGAAATGTGAAGAAATCGAAAAAGAAATGATTGTCGGAAGGACAGACTCAACATACACGAAAGTCAAAACAACCTCCGGTGACAATAAAAGCAAAGGTGGTAACATTAAGAGTGCAACGGGAATTCCACTGCTATATGCAGAGGAGAGAGCATGTATGTGGAAAGAGTATCTTGAAAGCATCTATGAGGGGGAAGATTTGTATGATATGATAAAAGAGGAAACAGGAGTCGATTTAGATGAGATAGGGGATCCAGTATTAGAATCGGAATTTAAAAGAGCTCTGGAGGACTTAAAATCAAATAAGGTAGAAGGGATAGATAACATTCCCGATAGATAACATTCCCTCAAACTTTCAAAAATCATTGGGGGAAGTGGCAACAAAACGACTGTTCACGTCGGTGTGTAGAACGTATGAGTCTTCCGACATACCATCTGACTTTCGGAAAAATATCGTTCATACGATTCCGAAGATTGCAAGAGCTGACAAGTGCGAGAATTATCGCACAATCAATTTAACAGCTCATACATCCAAGTTGCTGACATTGAGGGTGTTCTAGATGACGATCAGAATAGCTTTAGAAAAGGTAAAGGCACGAGAAAGGCAATTCTGACGTTGCGGTTGATAATGGAAGCAAGACTAATAATCAAGACACGTTCATAGGATTTGTCGACCTGAAAAAAGCCTTCGACAATGTAAAATGGAGCAAGATGTACAAAATTCTGAGAAAAACAGCGATAAGCTACAGGGAGAGACGAGTAATATACAATATGTACTAGAGCCAAGAGGGAATAACAAGAGTGGACGACCACAAGCGAAGTGCTCGGATTAAATAGCGTGTAAGACAGGGATGTGGTCATTCCCTCTACTGTTCAATCTGTACATCGAAGAATCAATGATGGAAATAAAAGAAAGGTTCAGGAGTGGAATTAAAATTCAAGGTGAAAGGATATCAATGACACGATTCGCTGATGACATTGCTATCCTGAGCGAAAGTGAAGAAGAATTACGTGATCTGCTGAACGCCATGAACAATTTAATGAGTACAGAATATGGATTGAGATTAAATCGAAGAAAGACGAAATTAATGAGAAGTTGCAGAAATGAGAACAGCGAGCAACTTATCAGCGTTGATGGACAGTAAAATAACCAATGATGGATGGAGCAGGGAGGACATCAAAACCAGACTAGCAATGGCAAAAAGTGCATTACTGGCCAAGTGAAGTCTACTAGTATCAAACACAGGCCTTAATTTGAGGAACAAATTTCTGAGAACATACGTCTGGATTACAGTATCGTATGTAGTGAAACATGGACTGTGGGAAAACCGGAACAGAAGAGTATCGAAGCACTTGAGGTGTGGTGCTAGAGAGGAATGTTAAATGGACTGATAAGCTAAGGAATAAGGTGGTTTTGTGCAGAATCTGAGAGGGAATGAATATGGGAAAACACTGATAAGGAGTAAGGACATGATTGTAGGACATATGTTAAGGCGTGAGGGAATGACTTCCATGGAACGGTAGAGGGCAAAAACTGTGAAGGAAGGCGGAGTTGTGTTGCGTATACGTTCACGTTGTGCTCATCAATTTTGCAGAATTAAAGTTCTTTTCAATTCCCATACCTCTTTAAAGAAGCACTTGCTGGCCCAGGTTCATATAACATTTTTTGTTCAGAATTACTTATACGATCACTGTGTAAAATAATGACCTTTCCTCTCCAAACACACTGTATAGGCGTTACCGACCGCAGCGTGGTATTCCGCCTGTTTACATATCTCTGTATTTTAATTTGCATGTCTATACCAGTTTCTTTGGCGCTTCAGTGTATTTCCGTGGTGCAACGAATGCTTCATTAAATTTCGAGTGTGCAGCTGCAAAATGAAGCTTCTTCTAATATTTCGGCTGCATATTGTTCAGCTTGGATAACTCAAGGAATCCGGTGCTTTCTGGAGTAAACTTACAAACACGTCGCGACACTGCAGCTCGGAGGGTTATGTCGACATTCCAGCGTGGACAGACTGCGCAGCCACAATATAATTCGTTCAAATTGTTCTTCTATGGCGCCGATCAACGTCTTTGGTGCCTATGTATCTATGGCCGCATGCGCAGTAGTGGGTCCACGAGTTTAAAAGGATGGAGTGAGTGCTGGAGCGTCAGTCTTTTGGTTCACTCTAAAGACGGCTGAACTATGCAACCGAAATTTTAGAAGAAGAAGCTGAATTTACGCTTCTGCACACCCGAAATTTAAAGAAGTAGGGGAAGGAGTAGTTTTCTCGGCATCTTGCACACGTTATAAAAGCGGTATTTTGACAAATACATGGTTGTTTAAAGTTTCTACAGAAAGACAAACTTGGTTTACATTCATAAAACGGTCTCTGTCATAGTACAGTTTTGGCAGCAAACCACAAGTAACGCATCATTTGCCAAATAATGACGAGGATAGCCGGTGATGTACAGTGGAATGTATTTCGATGCAGTCTTCTCGGGATGCTATTTGTTTTTCTCTCTCGGCGAGATAACAACAGTTTCGAAGCTTCCTGATCAAATTCCTTACCTGATGATAAAAATATACTTCGCAGTGTTGCATCAGCTGCCAAGGGCTGCTTGAAGATCAAAATGAAACTAACGGAATTCGAAGTTCTTAACGCTCTGATTACTTTACATTCTTGGAAAGTTATTTTCAGAGTCCTCGAGGACGTTGTAAGTATATTCCTTTCTTGGGAACTAACTTGCAACTCCAAATTTTCCTTAGCCTTTGCTTTTCATGCCTTCTATGAAAGTATTATCAAATACAGTGTATTGAGCATTATTTCGGTTAAGCAGAGACTGAAAATAAGTCAACAACCGTCGGAATACCGTTGTGTACACTTTACGCTGCGCCAAACGCAGCCTCGAAACTACACTAACACCAATGGCTCACGTGTCTCCCGGCCTCGCCAGGAATGCTATTTGTTCTGAACGCTTGGCCATCAGGAGCTCCAACTTCTACCAGTCTATTGAGGCGAGTATCACAGCGTTCATTTATACCAAAACCTATTTAACTGTACTAACTGTGATGTACGAGAAGCGTTAAATAAGTAATGCTACGTTTTCGTTTTCTCGTCCAATTTCGGCTTAAAATATGCGGAATTTATTGTGAGACATCGCCAAATATTCTCGTTTGAGCATCTATAGTTACACGAAGTTCGGATAGGCGGCGAAGCTCTAAGAGCTTCAAAACGGCGTCGGTAAGGGAGTGCATTCCGTGTAGGGAGCTGACATTGAGCTTCTTATGGCAAAAAACTAAAGCATCTTAGACATTCTTAGGTGCTTCTAGAATGTCTGCGGGCACCCAGCATTGAACAAAGGCATGGTGAGCCGTTGGGCGAGGCGTCTGTCATCTTCGCTGCTGTGACTCCTGCACTGTTGGAACGTTTGGACACTCTCATTCTATTTGGTCGGCGGATCACAATAAAACACCTTGCTGCTCAGATTGACGTCTCTGCTCGTAGTGCTGACACACTCGTCCACCAGCTGGGGTACTCAATGATGAGTGCCCTCTGGGTTCCTTACTGCCTAACATAAAATTATAAAGAGCAACGAACTACCATCTGCGCGGAATTGCATGCGCGTTACGAGGATGACTATGACAATATTTTGTCGAACATCGTCGCAAGCTATGAAACATGGATCATCACTTCGAACCGGAAACAAAACGGCAATCAATGGATTAGTGCCACACCACCTCCCTTCCAAAGAAAAAGATCAAAGCCGCACCCTGAATCGGTAAACAACTCATGGCGACGGACTTAGGGCACTCTAAAGAGGTTAGTCTGTTTAATGTCCTTCCTCAGGCTGCAACCTGCAACGATCAATTCTGAAGAGCATTATGCATTTTGAAGAAACGACTTCAGCGTGTTTATCGCCATAAAAATGGAAACTGCTCGTTCTCCATGACAACGCAACGCCTCTGACAAGTTTGCACAGCTTAATGGAGATCACACAACACTGGCTATTCTACCCCATCAGCTCTACAGCTCGGATCTCTGACCTTCCGACTTTCATCTGTCTGGCCCAAGGGCGAATGTGCTCCGTGTGAAACAGTACGTGGATGACGGCGAGATTACTGATGTAGCAACACTTTGTCTCCGACGTCGCCAAGTAGTGGTAAAAATGGAAATGCCGTGTGGCTTGGGCCTCCCGTCGGATAGACAGTTCGTCTGGTGCAAGTCTCTAGAGTTGACGCCACTTCGGTGACTTGCGTGTCGATGGTGATGAAATAAAGATGATAAGGAGAACACAACACCCAGTCCCTGAGCGGAAAAAATCGCCGACTCAGCCGGGAATCGAACCCGGGCCATTAGATATGACATTCCGTCACGCTGACCACCCAGTTACCAGTGGCGGACGGTAGAGTGGTACCATGTGGGTATGCAGGCCTTCCCAGTAACGTGGCTTAAGACCGTAGTACTGGACGGAGATTACGTTGAAAAATAGAGTTTCGTAGCCAAAAGAGTGTGGAATAATGTGGTGTACTGGAAACTAGAATAAAACAAATCTGCTGTTGGGAAGAAATTGAGTTACGTTACTTACTGAACGCTTCTCGTACATGAACGCCTATATGGTGAAAGCGTCAACACATGGCGCTAATGCTTTTATTACTGTGTATGCTTTTCAGGTTCCAGACCAGAGAACGTGTTGAAGTTTAAAACCCTTAAGTGAACGACACTTCGCATATCCAAGATGTTCAGATCAGCTGCTCTACACCTTCATTGCCTACAGGTTACACTTGAGGATGAAAAACGATATTTGAAAAAAGAGCACTTAGATAAATACAATTCATGGTTAGCTTTGCCATCATCAGAAAAAAGTGTGTCCTTTTCTTGCGCCTGTCTTAAGGGTAGTCATCAAGAATGAATGAAGCTAGACACACTAGTGATCATAGCCTAACCTAATAACCTAATTCTCTAAGTTACTAGGAAAAAATGGTGATTTGGAATGCCACAGCAAATCGCTTTATCATCAGGGAGTCCAAGAACGTGCTAACGATCACATGTTTGACAGTCATAACCGGTTTCGGCCGTACAATGACCATCTTCAGATGCTAAAACAATACAAAAGGAAATTTATATTGAAAGCTAAAAAATAAGTGCAATATATATCCATGCTTATTAGTAATCTAACTGAATTTCTGCGAAATACATATAGTTCATACCTAAAGGCGGCATACACTGAACAAAGGTTCATGCGCTGTCAAACTAGCTATAAAATGTAAGACACCGGTCTTATACAAATATAAAAATTTGTTCAATTGTGTTCAATTAACGGGAGAATCAATCACGCACTCCATAGACAAAATGTTTTTTTTCCAAAAACGTGCTAACGACTTTCTGATTTCTTACGAAAACTTGGCAAAATCTATTGAAAATCAAGTGGACACATATAGGTTGAAAAGTGCAAAATGAAACCGAAATTTTCTTCATTTTCTTTGCAAAATGTTATATTTCTTGGGAGGAAGAAAACATCTTTTAGCGGCCATCGTGATGATGCCTGTTTTCTCAAAAGACCCTAGACCGTCAAATGAAGGTAACTTTAAATAACGTGAAATTTCATGTCGAAGGACATGGAGATGCTGAATTAGCGCCACAGTGGAGCTTTGGCAGCAAAAAGGTACATTTTCGAGTAAAACTGTATACAACAATTTTGTTTACTGCTATGGCGAAGAAATTATTTCCCAAATATATAATACAGAATCCAAGAACATGGATACTGAGATCGATGAGACCAAGGATATAGTCACAAGACCCAGACGAAAATTTTTCTTCGATACATTTACCAAGATGCGATCAGAAAAGATTTATTATGTTTTATCAGTCCGCGAGAGCCAGAGAGTCTGTGGAAATTCAAAGTTAACCTCAGACGTAAAATAAACGAAGATTTCTCTTCAACTACTGAAAGTGACACTGGTGTCTTTTGGGGATGACAAAGATGCCAATATTTATGACAAAGATAAGACAGACGAAAACAATAAAGATACCGGAATGACTGGAAAAAAATTACGTAAAACTGGGTTAAACTCTATGAGAAGGCCTAAGCTCGATGTTAGGAACTGTATTGGTATGCTCTGTTATGAGTTCCGAGTTTGTGGGAGCAGTCACTACAATATAGAAAGAATACAATAGCGTTGGTTGAGCCCCTTGTTTTAATCATTCTCTGAGCTGCCCTGAGCTGCTATTAAAGCGGAACTCAATTAGGATCATTAAAGAAGTATCTGTTTTTTGGGCTTCGCCAAGAAGAAATGCAGTTATCATAAAGCATTCGGGGAATCAGCTAGTCGCCTTGAGTGAGTCCGTCGGCAGCGCTTTTTCTAAAAAAAGAAAACACTGAAAAAATCGTGTCATACCTCAAGGAAATTTCGAAATGGTCAAATTTTTCAAGTGTCACTTCTATCGCAACAGTTTAGTACCCTTTTATATATAGTCAGTAATGGAGAATTCATAGTAAGTCTCGTGTACCTTGCAGATGCCCTAAGCGAAACATCACCACTCAGTAGCTTTTTCCAAAAAAAGATTATTGATATTGGTGAGCCATACGGAGTCGACAGGACGCTGTACGTCTTCCGCAAGCCATCTTTGCCTCTAGAGGGGGACGGGCCGTTCTGACGTAAGCAAGGGGCAGGTTGAGGATTGAGTCGGACGGCTACAAACGGTGGAGCGGGAAGGGCTCTTCAGGTACGACGTGTCGTGATTTGAGCCGTGCGATTTCTCTGTCGGACGACTGGACTACGGTATTCCGCTTGGAGCCGAGTGTCTCAGAAAGTTTTCATCCTGGCAGCTAGCGAGGACACGAGGCGGCCGAAGCTATTTCTGCTGCGGAAGTAGGTGGTTGCGGCGCTTTGGTTAAGAGGGAAGCGCGCCTTCTTAGAACTATGGTAAGGCACCTTACGACTGTTGAGTGCATTTGGGGACAGCGTGAGGCTCGCTTCCCCAGTGCATCGCCGTTTGCTTATGCGCCGTACCCGCCTTCAAGGCTCAATATTTTTGCTTGCTTACGCCCCAGTCGTAAGTACGTTGAACATGGGTTCAAGAGACCTGCACATGTTCGTACCAACTGATTATTATAGCAGCGTAAATTGGTGATATTCTGTAATTAAGACATACTGTGTTTTACCTTCTTATTTACTGAGGCGCCAAACAATTTGGTGTAGGCATGCGTATTCAAATATAGAGATATGTAAACAGGCAGAATACAGGCAGAAGACGTAGCAGTGAAGTGGAGACTTTCCCGTACAACCATTTCACGAGTGTACCGTGAATATCAGGAATCCAGTAAAACATCAAATCTCCAACATCGGTGCGGCCGGAAAACGACCCTGCAACAACGGGGCCAAAGACGAGTGAAGAGAATTGTTCAGTGTGACAGATGTGCAACCGCTCCGCAAATTGCTGCACGTTTCAATAATGGGATAATAACTGTCAGTGTGTGAACCATTCAACGTAACATCATCGATATGGGCTTTCGGAGCCGAAGGTCCACTCATGTACCCTTGATGACTGCACGACGCAAAGCTTTACGCCTCGCCTTGGTCCGTCAACACCGACATTGGACTCTATGACTGAAAACTTGTTGCCTGGTAGGACTACTCTCATTCTAGATTGTATCGAGCGGATGGAAGTGCACAGGTATGGTGGCAACCTCATGAATCCATGGATGTGGTCGAGCGGTTCTAGGCGCTTCAGTCCGGAACCACACGGCTGCTATGATCGCAGGTTCGAATCCTCCCTCCGGCATGGATGTGTGTGATGTCCTTACGTTTGTTAGGTTTAAGTAGTTCCAATTCTAGGGAACTGATGACCTCAGATGTTAAGTCCCATAGTGCTTGGAGCCATTTGAACCATTTTTATTTCATGAATCCATTGGCCCTGCATGTCAGCAGGGGACTGTTCAAGCTGACGGTGGCTCAGTAATGGTGTGGGGAGTGTGCAGTTGGAGTGATAGGGGACCTCTGATACGTCCAGATACGACTCTGACAGGTGACACGCACGTAAGCATCCTGTCCGATCACCGGCATCCAATCATGTTCATTGTGCATTTTGACGGATTTGGGCAATTACAGCAGGTCAGTGCAACACCCCACACGTCCAGAATTGCTACAGAGTGGCTCCAGGAACACTCTTCATTGTTTAAACACTTCCACTGACCACGACTCCCCAGATATGAACACTGAGCATATCTGGGATGCCTTGCAATGTGCTGTTCAGAAGAGATCTCCAGCCCCTCGGTCTTGCTGCTATGGACAGCCCTGCAAGATTCATGGTGTCCATTCCCTCCAGCACTACTTCAGACATTAGTCGAGCCCATGAAACGTTGTGTTGCGGCACTTCTGCGTTGTTGCGGAGCCTTACATGACATAAAGCAGTTGTACCAGTTGCTTTGGCTCTTCAGGGTATATAGTAGCTTTATGGACTTATATAGTAGTTTTTTGGACTTTCGATTTAAGTTACCTCATGTATTGCTGCGAGTGGCTTTGATGCTTGCTAGTTAACTTGTTGATTCTGGGAGAAAAGGATTCGTGCCAACTGATTTGTATTTAAGGTACTGTCTGCTAATTTAATTGAAGTTCGTTTGCCAACCTTGTGCATCCATGCAAATCTGGCTGATTTTCCGTCCAACTTGGCGGCCCCTTGCGGCGGGCGAATCTTCTTCTCTCGTTGTTGAGATATTGGTGTTTGTTCAGTAACAGGAACGTTATTATTTTTTTGCTTTAAATATTGGTGGGTTTGGTTTACCCACCAGGGTAGCCGAGAGCGCTAACGCGCTGCTTCCTAGACTCGGGTAGGCGCACCGGCCCCGGATCGAATCCGCCCGGCGGATTACCGACGAGGGCCGATGTGCCGGCCAGCCTGGATGTGGTTTTTAGGCGGTTTTCCACATCCCGCTAGGTGAATACAAGGATGGTCCCCGTGTTCCGCCTCAGTTACACGTCTCACAGACGTCTGAACACATTCATACTATTCCATGGATTACACTCGACGCAGACAGTTGGGGTACATTAATTTCGTACGGGGTGGCGGCAGAAAGGGCATCCGGCCACCCATTAAACATTAACATGCCAAATCCGATTAACGTAGGCTGACCCTGCCTAACTGTGGGACAAGGCTCAAGCGATAGAATAGAATTGTTGGGTTTGGTTTCTGCCCCTTTATTGGTATGAAGGTGTGTTATTAACCTCATAGCCATATTGTGTTCAGTTATATGATCGAGGGGTTAAAGACCATTTATAATTTGATTATTTGCCGAACTTAAAGATCTGTTACGGCACAGAGTAGTATGGGTACTAAGTTGTAAAATTTTTAACGGAGTTCAACTACCTTGTCGTAAGATAGGCTCATTACGGCACGATTTGCGGCGGACCAGGAAGCATGACGATGCAAGACAGACGGGCAACACAGTCTGCAACTCTGCGGTACCTGAGTGAGTGAGAGTACACAAAGCGGGAAAACAGAGGAGGACAGGACTAAGCAAAATAACACGCACGCTCGTTCGTGCGGCGGATTGCCGCAAGAAGCAACAGCCACAGTTAGGGAAAACACTCACAGACTAATTTAACTAGATGATAAGAGAGAATTAAAGTTAGGGAAGCAGAATAACGCGGCCACATGCGGGGTTCATTAGTAAACTGCACGCCACAGACCTACGGAGAGCTCTTTAAATACTAGAGCCCCAGCTCCAAGTAAGAGAGAACGGTTCATGTCAATGGGAACGATGGAGTCCGTGTCGACGACTTTCCGTTCCATGACCATGTTGTTTTAGTAATTCTAGTCTCAGTCAAACTCAGTATAGATCATTAGATCAACCAGCGCAGTTCCAGCCAGCCGTGGAGTTCCACAAGCCTGAACACATGCTGTGTCACACCAACCACTACTGCTGGGAGAGCTGAAGAACCACCAGCAGCAATCCATTACCAGGTGCTGCACTCTCCGAGTGTGGGACGGAAGACGTTGGCCATGTCGGTAGTACTGGGTTCAACGCCTGACGCCTACACCACCCAGCGGATGGGTTGGTCCACGGAAGAAGCGGCACGTAGTGGGATCGAGGACACTCCCCCAGCCACTAACAGCCATCCATGCTGTACCAGGCTGGGCTAAGCATCCGTATCGACGCAAGAGAAATGGGAACTCGCTGGGTCGCAGACGGAAGGACTGGCGCAACGTCCGACACCGAGTGTCTGTCCGTGACCATCCACAGAGACAACTGCGCCCAACAGTGCACCACCATTCGTAAAATTGTCACAATAAACGAATCACTGAATAATCATGTTTTCTTAGCGCCACCTGCGCTTCCAGACGATTCGTGACATCGTGCAGAGGCGACATCCGCTCGGCCCCTCTGTAGATGCTGTTTCTTGCCAGGTACTACCAGCAGTTACTAGCGCCTTGCACAGAGTTGTTTCGATTATCCTGGAGGTGTCTGTATCTGATTGACGCTGAGTAACTGCCTGGGAGCAGTCGGTTGTATTCCGAGGTCGCGGGTTGCGCTGCTTCTTGATCAATAGTAGTCGCGTGTGTAAAAAAAATCGTTTGACTCAACATTGTAGGTGCCTTAGCTTCTTTAAAATTATGTATTTTATTTAAATGACTGTGTGTGTGTCTTTTCGGGGAACTGAATTTAAATTTTACGATCATAGTTTTAGCTAGTTTTCATTCCTTTGGTAAGTAGTGTTGTGCAGCATTCTGTGATACCAAGCAATCCTGAATCAATAAACCGGCTGTCAGAAATATACGATAAAGTGAATTGGCAAATTGTTTGACTCATTCTTCTTTTGTAGCTGTCATTTTGAAGTATAGATAGTGTAAAAGTTTTTGAACATTTCTGTGTCACAAAAGCTTGTACTAAAACTTTTCCTGTGTCCTAATAATTACATGGTATGTCATTATAGGAACTGAAACATAGTGATAACTGATAAACATCTAGGAACTGCGACAAGTTTTTTTGCCTGTGTGATGTGAGTTGCAGAAAGTATTTGCTTCCAGAAAGTGTGATAGTTAAGTACAAAGCTTATTTGTTGTCCTTGAACGTAGATATTTTCGTAAATATATACAACATTTTGAGTTTCCTATGTTTTTTAAACAAAGTAGGTGAATATGGATTGGGGCTAAGAAACGAAAGAGGAAGCCGTCTGGTAGAATTTTGCACAGAGCATAACTTAATCATAATTAACACTTGGTTCAAGAATCATAGAAGAAGGTTGTATACACGGAAGCATCCTGGAGATACTAAAAGGTATCAGCTAGATTATATAATGGTAAGACAGAGATTTAGGAACCAGGTTTTAAATTGTAGGACATTTCCAGGGGCAGATGTGGACTCTGACCACAATCTATTGGCTATGAACTTTGGATTAAAACTGAAGAAATTGCAAAAAGGTGGAAATTTAAGTAGATGGGACGTGGATAAACTGACTAAACCAGAGATTGTACAGAATTTAAGGAGAGCATACGGGAAAAATTGACAGGAATGGGGGAAAGAAATACAATAGAAGACGAATGGGTAGCTCTGAGGGATGAAGTAGTGAAGGCAGCAGAGGATCAAGTAGGTAAAAAGACGAGGGCTGGTAGAAATCCTTGGGTGACAGAAGAAATATTGAATTTAACTGATGAAAGGAGAAAATATAAAAATGCAGTAAATGAAGCAGCAAAAAGGAACACAAACGTCTCAAAAATGAGATCGACAGGAAGTGCACAATGGCTAAGCAGGCGTGGGTAGAGGACAAATGTAAGGATGTAGGGGCCTATCTCACTAGGGGTAAGATAGATACAGCCTACAGAAAAATTAGAGATACCTTTGGAGAAAAGAGAGCCACTTGTATGAATATCAAGAGCTCAGATGGAAACTCAGTTCTAAGCAAAGAGGGGAAAGCAGAAAGGTGGAAGGAGTGTATAGAGGGTCTATACAAGGGCGATGTACTTGAGGAAAATATTATGGAAATGAAAGAGGATGTAGATGAAGATGAAATGAGAGATACGATACTGCGTGAAGAGTTTGACAGAGCACTGAAGGAGCTGAGTAGAAACAAGGCCCCGGGAGTAGACAACATTCCATTAGAACTACTGACAGCCTTGGGAGGGTGAGCAAGATGTACGAGACAGGCGAAATACCCTCAGACTTCAAAAAGAATATAATAATTCCAATCCCAAAGAAAGCAGGTGTTGGCAGATGTGAAAATTACCGAACCATCAGTTTAATAAGTCACAGCTGCAAAATACTAACGTGAATTATTTGCAGACGAATGGAAAAACTGGTAGAAGCCGACCTCGGGGAAGATCAGTTTGGATTCCGTAGAAATGTTGGAACACGTGAGGCAATACTGACCTTACGACTTATCTTAGAAGAAAGATTAAGGAAAGGCAAACCTACGTTTCTAGCATTTGCAGACTTCGAGAAAACTTTTGACAATGTTGACTGGAATACTCTCTTTCAAATTCTAAAGGTGGCAGGGGTAAAATACCGGGAATGAAAGGCTATTTACAATTTGTACAGAAACCAGATGGCAGTTATAAGAGTCGAGGGACATGAAAGGGAAGCAGTGGTTGGGAAGCGAGTGAGACAGGGTTGTAGCCTCTCCGCGATGTTATTCAATCTGTATATTGAGCAAGCAGTGAAGGAAACAAAAGAAAAATTTGGAATAGGTATTAAAATCCATGGAGAAGAAATAAAAACTTTGAGGTTCGCCGATGACATTGTAATTCTGTCAGAGAAAGCAAAGGACTTGGAAGAGCAGTTGAACGGAATGGACAGTGTCTTGAAAGGGGGATATAAGGTGAACATCAACAAAAGCAAAACGATAATGGAATGTAGTCGAATTAAGTCGGGTGGTGCTGAGGGAATTAGGTTAGGAAATGAGACACTTGAAGTAGTAAATGAGTTTTGGTATTTGGGGATCAAAATAACTGATGATGGTCGAAGTAGAGAAATTTGTTAACATCGAGTATAAATTTAAGTGTCAGGAAGTCGTTTCTGAAAGTATTTTTATGGAGTGTAACGATGTATGGAAGTGAAACATGGACAATAAATAGTTTGGACAAGAAGAGAATAGAAACTTTCGAAATGTGCTGCTACAGAAGAATGCTGAAGATTAGATGGGTAGATCACATAACTAATGAGGAAGTGTTGAATAGGATTGAGGAGAAGAGAAGTTTGTGGCACAACTTGGCCAGAAGAGGGGATCGGTTGGTAGGACATGTTCTGAGGCATTAAGGGACCACCAATTTAGTATTGGAGGGCAGCGTGGAGGGTAAAAATCGTAGAGGGAGACCAAGAGATGAATACACTAAGCAGATTCAGAAGGATGTAGGTTGCAGTAGGTACTGGGAGATGAAGGAGCTTGCACAGGATAGATTAGCATGGAGAGCTGCATCAAATCAGTCTCAGGACTGAAGACCACAACAACAACAACAACATATTATTAATCTATGGCATAGTTCTGGTCTCTTCCTCGTAAATGTTATTCCTTGCGTTTTTTTCGAGTTTAATTTGACATGGTTTTCACGTGCCCATTCTTATATAGTATTTAGCTGTCTTTGCATGCTTGCTGTCGCAGCTGCTATTGCAAGTACATCGGTATTGTATGCAAATTCAGACAATACTGCGTTGGGTATCAGAGATATGTCGTTTACATAAATTATGAAAAGTGTCTGCGATAATACCGAACCTTGAGGGATTCCTTGTTCCAATGATTTTATGCTTGAATGTTGTTTGTCAATTTTTACAAAGAATTTCCTGTTTGAGAGAAAGTCATCTATGATTCGTCTTTAGGAGTCTGGGATGCAATTTGGATCTTGTAGCTTTACGGTAAGGCGATATCATAAACTTTTTCTACGTCTAGGAAAGCTGCTACCGGGTAGTACTTCCTGTTCGTGTTGGATGCGATGTTTTGGGATATGCGTAGTAGTTACGTCTCTACCGATATTGTGGTCTGAAATGCAAACTGTTCTGGTCGAATGATCTCATTTTCAAGTTCTGGAAGTTGTAGCCTTTGTAGGATTACTCACTCGAAAACTTTGGAAAAGGCTGCAAGGAGATAAATAGGTCAATGATTCCGGGGCAGTTTTGAGTCTTTACTCGACTTTGATGCTAATACAGTTCCAGATTTTTCCATTGCGTCGAGAGATATTTATGTTTGAGACATCTATCGGTTTTCTTGCTAGCCGTTTTAACTGCTTCTTTGTTACAGCTTCTGGGCCTGTGGCTCATTTTATGTCCAAGTTCCTAATTTTTATTCGGATCTCAGTCGGGGTCGTCAGTAGAGGCGATTGTTCGCTCGGTGCTTCGTAAGCGTCTGCAAATAGTTCCACTTTAATAACAGGTCAAAGACTCAGCTGGCTGGGCCCTGGATAGCAGGCTTTGATGCTTTTTGTCAGTAAAAACGTCTTCAATGTTCCAGTCCTCTTTTGTTTTGTGGGAGAAACTGGTCCATTTGTCTTCCCACTGTAACCTCCCCACCAAATTTTTAAAAGGAAAAAATGAAAGACAATACTTAATACAAATGGGAGCCGAGTGTAACCTCCCCACAATGAAATTTGAAAGAAAGAAATATGACAATATTTAATTATGAATGCTAATGGACACTGCTCTAAGCGTAACCTGCCCACAATGAAATGTACTGACAATGGCAACAAAATGTGAAATTCGCAATCTGACTCAAATATAAATTCTTCACAAAATTTAAAGTCCGTTCAGTGACAAGAAAATACAATTAAACCGAAACATCGGTCTTTGGCCCTGTGTAAAACAATCAGAGTTAAAGTCTTACCTCAGAATAAATGGATGTCACATTTCTGCTCTTGTTGTTGCGCACCGCTTGGAGGAACTGCATTGCAAATAATAATATTCTCTTTTTTTGTGATTTTACTAAAAATTTTCTTTTAAAGAAGTGGAGTGAAATGGGAAGTGCAACGAAATCTTTAGTTCAATAAAAATTAAATTTTTGAAAAAAATGCTTTTGAAATAAAAATTATTATTGGGGACTTGTTGGAGAATAGTTACAATAAATAAAATTTTTCATTATCTAATAATTATATTAATTAACAGTATACCTTATTCACCATCTTGACCAGTGTTGCCGACCGCTCTCCATGACGACTATTGGCGTACTGCACTGCACGACTGCTACTAGAGTACTGCTCTCAACTAGATAGAGCTACAGACTCGCAACGACTACTTGACAGACTCGCAACGACTACTGACCGACTCGCAACGACTGACTGACAGACTGAGAACCGCTCGCAACACTCGCGCGGTCAAGCGCATACTCTCTGGTCACAGATGCTACAATGCCTCGCCATCGCTGCTATGTTACATACGTGTTTCATAACCCTCCACTGGGGGGGCAAAAATTTGGCAGCGATGGTGAGTCATTTGGACTTGCCAAGCGCGGCAAAATTTTTCTTTAATTAACAAAATTCTACAACTTACAGAATATTTAAATGTTGTGCACACGCACTAAGTACAAAATATATCAGACAAAGACAAAATGTGAGTACAAAACATAGTAGCAAATCAGAAAAATGTATATACAAATTATTTGACAGATAACAAAGTGCACAGGCACTGAAAAAATTCTTTAGCATATTCAGAACAAATGAACAGACTGGCAAAAAATATTATGTTGAAAAGTGACATGAGTGCACATGCACTGCAATTGAGAACATATCAGCAAATGATGAAATGTATATACAATTAGTAACAAATGACATAAGTGCATACGCAATTAAGTATTGAATATACAGAATAGTACAAATCATATTGAAAAATGAGAAAAGTGCACAGGCACTGAAGTTCAGTAGAAAACATATTAACACCTAACATAAGTGCACATGCACTGTAGTTCAGAACATATCTTTAAAAATAAAAAATGTATACACAATATAAAAGACAAGAGTGTACATATACTGTACTTCGGAACAAATCGAAAAAATGTCTTTAGCATTTTCGCAATAAATAAACATAATGGCAAAAAAAAAATCATGTCCAAAGTGCACACGCACTGAAAAATGTCTTTAGCATTTTCACAACAAATAAACATAATGGCAAAACATCATGTCGACCAGTGACATAAGTATACTCGCACTGGAGTTCAGCGAATCGAAAAAAATGTATAACCTACGAACAGAAATGATGTTACCAAAAAAATGATTTTCATTATGTGACAAGAATTAGGATAGGAAAGGGAAGGATTGCATCATGGTTGTAGCACTTTAGATTGCACACAGCTGTTCTGAAAGTCCATATCTTTCCACAGAAGTACAACACCAAGTGACACGACTTGAAGTTCTTTTCCCATCAGAATTTATCAGTGTAGCCAAGACACTGAACTGTCGTAGTAATGTTCCATGTTTTCATTTTGGCAGTACATTAGGTACACCAAACAGTGGGACCATAATAATGTCTTCATCGCTCACGGTGGTGGACAGCATGTCGTGTCAACACCACGCTCTTACAAGGCGCACCAACGTAGAATTAGTGCAAAACCAAAGATAGTGCTCCATGATCACTAGGATAAACAGGACAAATGGACATTGCAATAATTCAGGGTAGTCAGCATATGAGGTGAAGGACATCAAGTCACATAATATTGACAATTAGAGACTTAATTAGTTTGTGGCATTCATAGCCCAGTTATTGAACATTTCTGTACCAAGTATGTAGTATTACAGAAAAATGTTCATTAATTGTTTTACATGGAATCAGTAGCCTTCTTTTCCTGGTTACAAAGCATTATGAAATAATCGCATTCTTTTTAGTTACAGAGTATAATTAAGAATCATTAACCTTCTCCTAATTACAGTTAATTAATCATTTGTCATTCCAATAATCATTAGCCTTTTCCTAATTACAGTTAATTAATCATTTGTCGTTAATTAATCATTTGTCTAATTACAGTTAATTAATCATTTGTCGTTAATTAATCATTTGTCATTCCAATAGTAAGAATTATTAGTCTTCTCCTAATTACAGTTAATTAATCATTTGTCATTCCAATAGTAAGAATTATTAGTCTTCTCCTAATTACAAAGCATTATTAAACAGTACCATAGTTAATTAATTATGTGACATTCCAATCTATTAAGAATCACTAGCTGGCATCATGGGTAATCGTATTACAATAAACAGTGGCGGTCCTTGGCCAGTTACAAAGTATATTTAGTATGACAGAATAATGTTCATCAGAAGTCTTAGTTGAAAAGGAGAGTCAATTATTGGCCTAGCATTAACATAATACATTGAGTGATACAAATTATTGGCACTCATTGGCCATTAACCAAAACATGAGAACTCAACATGGAAAAAAAAGGGCTAATTAATGGCATAATTAATAACAATTCTTCAAGTGACATTAATTATTGGCACTCAGTGGCCAGCAAGTATTGAATAGAATCATCATTCAGTATTATTCAGATTATTACGAAGTCATTATTAAAAATCAGTTAATTACAGTCATAGCATTAATAATCACAGGCATTATAAGTAGTCTCATTACAATAAACAGTGTTTCTCCTTCAGTAGTATTCAGATCATTACAAAGTCATTATTAAAATCAGTTAATTACAGTCAAATCATTAATAATCACAGGCATTATAAGTAGTCTCATTACAATAAACAGTGGCAGTTATTAACTAGTGACAAAGCATTATTTTAAATATATACCTTTTTTTTGTCTCATTAAGAAGTCATTACTCAAGTGACATACTATTCAGAGCTAATCAGTATTATTCAGAATTTTCTCAAACTGGTATCACTATTTGGGACTGGTAATACATTTTTTTTTGTTAGCAATGCATTGCGTTGAGATCGATAATTAATTGCTGAGGCATAACACTATTTGTTTTTGACCTATTGCTGCAAATGAGGATAGGTAACGTCATTCGTCATGAGTCAGCTGTAGCAAGGTTATGCAACAAGGCAGTATATGTGATCACATTCATAAATGATAAACACAAATGGGTAAAAAAAAAATGCAAGTACTAGAACAGGTATAATAACTAACAGGTTTAGTAAGTATCATGAAAAGCTTCTCCTGGAAAAAATACAAAAACGGATTATTGACCTGAAAGAAGAAACGCACACTATGCTGAAAAGTAGTGAACTTCGAATTAACAGGTAGTGAAATGTGTATAAATTGTGTTCCATAGCTGTCCTTTCCAAAACTTTCTGTCATCCTACTATGCAATGTAACGCCTGCTGTCAAAACAAACTGCAACAAATACTTAAATAACTACGTAGCATAAATACATAACTTCAACATTATCCTCATCTGTAAAGAAAAAAACTTCATTATCCATCACTTCATTATCCACATTACCATAACTTCATTATCATCATCACCTGTAAAGAAAAACTTCATTATTCATAATACCATATCCCTCATCATCATTCATCAGTATTCATTATCATCTGCAAAAAAATCACTTCATTACTCATTATACAACTATTCCTTATCTCTAGCATATTTCATCACTAAAACTAAGATGTGTAGTTCAGTCTGACAGCCTGCATCAATCACCTTGTATTCTGAAAGAAAAAATTAGTTAAGACTGCTATTCTATGATGAGTATTGTATATTCTTGTTAATGCTTGTTAATCCTGATCCATTTACTCTTCCTCATAAAGTTATTGCATCTCCTTTCGTTTATTCCGTAGGTGAAATTCCCGTTTCTGTTGAATTTATTTCTTACACGCATCATTTCTTTCTGAAATTCATGAACAAAGATTAATGTCTTGCATTTAAATCATATACCCACTAAATAATGACTGGATAATGGTGACACAATTAAGCATACAGCATAACATGACAGAAAACGTAATATGTCAAAGACATTGACATTGACAGTGTTCAGATGCAAAAATGTACACAGAATAACACAATGCAGTAGCAAAAAATGTAAAACAGTCGCGATCTTGAGATGTCATAAAGCAAAAAAAATGTCAAAGTTAACTGGTGTGCGTTATATCCTAACTATTTCACAGTGCATACTAACAAAACTGGAGTGTAATCATATACACAAAAAAAATGGAAAATGTGCACGGTCTGATGTGTAACGACAAGAAAAGCGACCTGCTAACCTTACCTTGCCGGGCACTTGCCAAGAAAAAATACGATAATCATCAGTAATTAGTCAGGTGAAATAATTGCATTAGTAAATGGCATCATAGTGTGTTGAATCATACAGTGGTTTCACTCAATAAACGGTTTAATGTTTGAGATATGGTGATTGCCTTTCGATTTTCTGGTTCTCAAAGTTTCGACGTGTACAACATTGGGGTGAGGGATGCTGCGAATCCGATATGGACCTGCGTATAGAAGTTCAAATTTACTGCACTTACCTTTTAATTTGCTGGATAAATAGTGTGTACGTACTAGTATCTTCTGTCCAACGTGAAAGTCGCGGCGTGTACAAACCTGTTTTTGCTTTCTTCTCCGGCGCTCTGCGGCACGTTTGATGTTGTTCAGCGCAATGTCAATTATTTCGTGGTGTCGTAATCGACGAGATGTAGGAAATGTTATCAATTCTTTAATTTTGTTAGGTGGTTCAGCATTTTTCAGTATAACAGACGGAGATAGCATAGTGGATTCATTTGGAATGGAATTAATTACATCTTGGAATGAGAATATGTGTGTGTCCCAATCAATATGTCTTTTGTGGCAGTATATTCGGCACAGTTTACCAATTTCTTTCATTAATCGTTCACAGGGGTTCGAAGAAGCGTGGTACTTGGATATATAGATCGGAGAAATGTTTCTGGCTCGTAACATGCGTGTCCATACGCTACTACGGAATTGAGATCCATTGTCAGAAATTACTTTCATTACATGCCCTACATGAAATAAAAAATGTTTTACAAATGCTTTCGAAACAGTTTTAGCAGTAGCATTGCGTAACGGAGTGAAAGTAACAAATTTTGAAGTGAGCTCAACAGCGACAAAGATGTAGCAAAAACCTCTGTTAGTTCTGGGAATCGGACCAAAAATATCTACTGCGGCCATGTGTCTTAATTTAACAGGTACAATGGGATATAATGGAGGAATATGTGAAGTGGTGTCTGATTTAGCTTTCTGGCAAATTTTACAAGACGCTAAAACTCGTCGTATACGTTTCTCCATGTTGGTAAAATAACAGTTCTGTCTCAGTATATGAAAACATTTTCGTGCTCCGTAATGTGCGTAGCTTAAATGAGTGTACCAGATTAATTTGTTAACCAGTTCGTCAGGAATGCATAATAACCAATTGTTGCTGTCAGGATGAGAGCGGCGAAACAGAATGTCATTGCGTACAGTGTAGTGGTTCCTAATCGTAACATTATTCTTATCTTGCCAAAGGTGTTTAATTTCTTTCCACACATTGTCTTTATTTTGTTCTCGTGCTATGTCCTGTAATGACGATGAAATAAAGTTTTCAAATGCAACTTGCTGAATGTACATGACACTGAAATTTGTTTTGCAGAAGTTGGTTGCTACGTCTTGCTGATTGTTGCTGAGAGAACGCGATAATGCGTCTGCTATAACATTTTGCGTGCCGGGAATGTGAACTATTGTAAAATTAAATTCCTGTAAATAAAGTTTCCATCTGCTTAATCTGTCGTGAGTAAATTTAGCTGAAAGCAAAAATTGTATAGCTCTATGGTCTGTGTAAACGGTGGTATGTCTGCCATAAAGAAAGTGCCGAAATCTCGTAAAAGCCCACACAACACATAATGTTTCCAATTCTGTAACGGAATAATTTCGCTCAGCAGGTGACAGAATGCGGCTTGCAAATGCGATGTTTTTAATTACTGTAGAGCTATCTTCTTCAATTTCCTGGAAAATGTGTACGCCTAAAGCGGTGTTGGAACTGTCGGTAGCAATGGAAAAATTTCTAGTAAGATCTGGGTGCGATAAAAGTGGAGCATTCAACAGAGCATGTTTCAGGTTCATGAATTCAGAGTGCGCTTGCTTATCCCAAGACCAAATAGTATTTTTACCTGTTAATTGGCATAATCTGGGTGTGTCTAAAGCAGAATGATGAATAAATTTACGAAAAAAGTTAATTAAGCCCAAAAAACTGCGTAATTGCTTTTTTTGTTGTAGGAACAGTGATGTCACGTAGAGCTTGAAGTTTTTCTGGATCAGGCGCAATGCCTTCTGCTGAAATTACGTGTCCAAGAAATTTTATAGAAGTTTTGCCAATGTGCGATTTACTGAGGTTAACTGTGAGCCCTTGTGCATGGAAAGTTTGTAACAGTTGTTCAAGAATCAGATTGTGTTCAGACCAGTTAGCTTCTGCGATAAAAATGTCGTCTACATACGTCGTGATTCTGTCTTTAATGCAAACGTGTGTCGGATGGCGTCAAAATTAATCACATTTTCGTGAAGAAGATTCTGCGTGTCAAAATTATTGCTTACGTTACTGGAATATGAAACCTGTACTGTGTCTGGTCAAATTCTATCGTACGTGCTATCATTTACGGGAGAACGTTGTGGCATATCGACTATTTGAACTGCTCTGTTATTTCTTACTGACGTATTACGCTATCGATGACACCTATTGTCTGTTCCATTCCTGATTATTTGTTGTTGCTGATGTTGTTGCTGCTCATAAGATCGACTGTTATTAAATGTACGCTGAAAATTGTGCTCATCATTTTTACGTCTGTCATGATAGTAATTTCTATACGGCGCCTTGCGATGCGAGTTGAAATAGTGTGTTGTCTGTACGTTGTTATTTCTTTGCTGCCACGCGTTACTATTTGTTGGGGCTGGGACTATACGTGCACGCGGCGAAACATTAAAGTTTGCTTGACCTTGTAGACTGCATTGTTGGTTAGGTATGCTAAGCGGTTGACTTTCATGCTATTGTAGCGAAAAACATCTATTGTTACGAAAAAATGCGTTTGCTGTTAATTTTACACATACTGATGATTACGATTTTATCCGTTATTAAAATTACGCTGGTTCTGGAGTGCCTACTGAAAATTGTCACATTCGGTAAACGATTTGTCGTATCCGGTTTTCATTACATACGTTTCTTAATTCTATAAAGAGCAATAGTTAAAGAGCAGTTTTGATAGATATAAAGGATAGTAGAAGAGAAGGCAGCAGTGCAGAAAACTAAAGATGAAACAGCACTACTACAGCTCGGGGCCCTATGCTCGCTACGGCACATATTCATTAAAGCGTAATGAATCCCCTGAGGTCAATTACGCACTGCAAATAATTTTTAGATTTTGTGTTATAGGCAACGGCGGTACAAATTCAGAAATAAATTGCTGTCTGCATGCTAATTCTAGTTTCTTCGTTATAGGCAATGCTGTTGTAAATACAAAAATAAATTGTCGCATCTGGTTCAAAGCTAGTTTTTGCATTACAGGTAGTAGCGGTGAAAGCACAAAAATAAATTGTCGTATACAGCTCAAAGCGTGTACCTGTGTTCTGTCATTATTAAATTCTTTACATTTTCTTACAAATGCAAATTGCTTATAATCAACCTTCTCGTCACTGAATTTGATAACACGTTCAGGTTTGTGTGTGAATCTGTTCGTCTGTATCATTTCGGATTTCAAGTTGCATAGCTTTTCAGATTTTAAGTCGCGTGGCTTTTCGGATTTTAATTCGCGTAGTCTCTGTAAATTGTTCACATTATGCGCACTGCGTAAGTCTGACACATGTTCATAAAGTGGCGTCTGTTGTGGTATGTTATTAACTGAAATGTTTTTCATCTCTGTTACTTCTTGTTGTAAACTTGACAACTTCCTACGTAACGTGTTGTTAGATGAATCGATCTCATTAATTGTCTGCTGTAAATTTTGAAATTCAGGCGTTTGGATAAATGAAACCGGTGCAGTATCGTCTGATTTATTGTCATTAGTATTTTCGATAACATCAATACGACTGGCCAATTCATCATATTTTTCAGTCAGTATTTTAACCTGATCATCGGTTTTAGAATCAGACGCATTAATCTGTTTTTGCAACTTGCGCGTAGTTTCGCTCAGTTTTTTAACATCAGCTTTGATAACATCACAATCCTGTGTTAGATCTAATTGTTCGAATCTATCTGTCACTGTTTGAATATTTACTGTGTGTGTATCTGTTTTTGATTTAAGGTCAGAAATTTCATCCCGTAATTCCGCGTTCAATTGTTCTATGGTATTAATTTTGTCGGACACCGTAGTAATATTAATGTCTACATACGTTTTTGCTTTCGCGAACATTTTACGTTTGTCCTCTTGTCTTTGTGCAGTGATTGTTTCCATGACTTGTCGTTTTACTTTGTTTTGATCTTGAATAAATCTGCGGAAACGCGTATCACTGTTTTGTATGTGCCGATTAAAGCGCTCGTTCATCTGAGTGTTCTGTTGTTCAAATTTCGCGTCTATCTTTGCGTCCATTGTGCGCGAAAGTTCCACCGTCATTGCTTTAAACTCATCCCGTAATTGTGTAGCTTTTTCAGAGCATTGTTTAGCGACTCCGCTAATTTCGTCTTTGAGTGTTTCTGTTGCGGCTGTTTGCATTTCCCTTAATTCTTGCGCAACAGACTTAATTTCTTCGCTATTTTTTTGTGAACAAGCCTCAATTTCCGTGCGCAACTGTTCCTTAGTGTCATGACACTGCGCGGCAACGGCTCTAATTTGTTCACTAAGCTGTCTGGAATTGTCGTCTAATTTTTCATTTAACTGTTTGTTCTGCTCACTAAGTTGTCTAAAATTTTCATCAATTTTATTAAATTTTTTGTCCTGTTCACTAAATTGTTGTTTGAGATTTTCGTTATCTTGTTTGTTCTGTTCCCTAAGTTGTTTAAAATCTTCACTCTGTTGTCTGACCTGTTCACTAAGTTTGTCTTGTTTTTTGTCATTATTTTCTAGTCTTTTACTATTTTGTAGCAATATTGCCATAATTTGACCCAATGTAACATTATCTGCTTCATTCTCTGTACTATTTGACGGCGTATTTGCAATTGTCGCGTTTTGTGTGACCATTTGGTCATTCTGTAATTTACAAAAAGATCTGTCACTCGAACGTACATTGTCAGTCACTATTTCGGAATTAAATGAATCCGTCGTATTTTCGGTACACTGTCCATTCTTATTAGAAACATTTGTCTGTACGTTATTTGAATTTTCCAAATCGGGTGTGTTAAGCTCGGCAGCGCTCATTACAATAGAGCGTTCTGCGTCATCAATTGTCGTCCAATTAACAGACGAGACAATTGAGTTCGTTTGTTCATTATCAGGGTAAAAGTCATCATTAGTGTTTGGAATACACTGATTGTTAGTGAACGCAGGATTGTCATCATTACGCTGCGTATCACAATTACTATCGGTCACGTTGTTTAAGTCGGTAATTTCATTCATAATACTTCGCGATACACTATTCACAGTCTTTCGCGGCATTTTTACAATAGTCACAATTTTTCACAAAACAAATAATCACAAATGCAAAAGCAACACACAAATACAACAGAGCAAACGAATTGTCGTTGATCTGTGGAAAGAGAGTCACAAAATTAGTAAAAGCGTAGCGCCAAATCCTAATTATAGTTAAGCAAACAAGAGCAGATATCTGACTGTTGTTCAAAAGACTCTCAACGAAATTCGATCCTGGACTGGGTGTCGCCAAGTGTAACCTCCCCACCGTAATTTTAAAAGAAAATGGAAAGACAATACTTAATAGAAATGATAAATTCTTCACAAAATTTAAAGTCCGTTCAGTGACAAGAAAATACAATTAAACCGAAACATCGGTCTTTGGCCCTGTGTAAAACAATCAGAGTTAAAGTCTTACCTCAGAATAAATGGATGTCACATTTCTGCTCTTGTTGTTGCGCACCGCTTGGAGGAACTGCATTGCAAATAATAATATTCTCTTTTTTTGTGATTTTACTAAAAATTTTCTTTTAAAGAAGTGGAGTGAAATGGGAAGTGCAACGAAATCTTTAGTTCAATAAAAATTAAATTTTTGAAAAAAATGCTTTTGAAATAAAAATTATTATTGGGGACTTGTTGGAGAATAGTTACAATAAATAAAATTTTTCATTATCTAATAATTATATTAATTAACAGTATACCTTATTCACCATCTTGACCAGTGTTGCCGACCGCTCTCCATGACGACTATTGGCGTACTGCACTGCACGACTACTACTAGAGTACTGCTCTCAACTAGATAGAGCTACAGACTCGCAGCGACTACTTGACAGACTCGCAACGACTACTGACCGACTCGCAACGACTGACTGACAGACTGAGAACCGCTCGCAACACTCGCGCGGTCAAGCGCATACTCTCTGGTCACAGATGCTACAATGCCTCGCCATCGCTGCTATGTTACATACGTGTTTCACCACTTTTCGATTCTCCACTCGACGGCGCGACGGTTTAGTTCTCGAGATAATTGTTGTAATTCGATAACTCCTCTTCGATTGTTGATTTATTAATTGAAGACATAAAGTCTGTAAATGCGTCTGCAATCATTTTTGGCACTTTATTTTTACAAGTCCGTCTTGATCACAAATATTTCTTACACTTTAATACCGATTTCGTCATGCTGCCATCATCAGACCTGTTACAAAGATAAATATTGTGTAAGCGACTGGTTGAATGAGTTAACGCTAAATCTAACAAGTCTTAGTGACACATAAAACATAACATTATAAAATGTTTATAGCTACGTATAGCAGCCATACATACAATTAAAATATTCTAATGTAACTCATCGTCATGTGAGTGCATGGTACGTGCTGGTAATACTCAGATTGCACCTGGTATTTAGAATAATGCCAGCCGAGATACTTTAGCTAGAGCGCATATTAAACGAGTGTCGCCAATCTTATTATTAAATTGCGGCATTCACAGTCATCAGTTAAATTTTTTTTTAATTACCTCCCATGGCAAAACGAGTGTGTGCAATAAACCGTAACTGATGTGAAATTGGATTCATACTTAAAATACCATAAAAAATACAAATACTAATATAATACAGCCAGTAGCCTGACTGTAAAACATTCAACTTGTATAAGCTAGTATAAAACGTGTAAAAATAAAATATCTAAAAAAGATTCGAGCCTGATAGTCGATATTATACCAAGCGTGAGGTCACAATGGCGACATGTCGTCGTATCCTTGTTTTCCTGTGGCGGAGCTTACGGAGGAAGGCCCAGTCTTCTCGTCGTGGGCGGCCGACGCACGTCAATCCGCTGGAGTGCGCTGCGCTACTCAAACTAGTACGTCTCTGAATGTATCAAAATCAGAATTTAGACTGAACTCATTCTGTTCATTCAGCAGTAATTCCGGTTGTCGTTTTCTGTGCACTTAAATCTCGAGTAGGTTCAGTAATAGCCTCTTTGGCGCGCAACGCTACACTTCCATATTGTCTATGCTTCCTACTAAATATCTTTCTCTGTCTAAATGCGTACCGAAAACACTCGTTCTGATTACACGTATATTCTCTAAAACGAGTCTGGAAATTCTTTCCTGTCTGACCGGTATGAAAATTGTCGCAGTCTTGGCAGCTGATCTTATAAACAACAGAGCCCCATATATTTATTGCTGTCGTCGAGTTTGTGTCGTAGCTTACAACCAATTGTACCTTTCGTTTGAATCCAATTTTTATTTTCGTTTTTCTGAAGGTCTGCGCAATTCTGTCGGAAAACGCACCATTGTACGTCATAGCAACACTCTTTTTGTCCTCTGGTTCCACTGACTCCTTCCTGTCACATATTTTTGATTTTAGTTTGTAATAAAATTTCATTACAACACGATCTTTATATCCGTTTTCCTTAGCTACTTATCTAATCACGCTTAATTCTTCCACCTCGTCATTAGTTTTAGCATCCTGTTGATCAAACTTCGGAAGTATGCCCACTTATGCTTCTTTGGGTGACAGGTTTTCGCATTTGTTATAGTGTCTGTGGCCGTTGCCTTCCTAAATATGCTAATCTTATGTCTTCCATTTCTTTTAGTTAATCTTAGATTCAAAAACCTTCTACTTCCTTACTAAAATTCCACTGCGTATTTATTTTTCGTGCATAGCACCCATTCTTTCCGCCATCTCGCGTATTTCACTTTCGCCACATTCGTACAGTAGTATATCGTCTACATATCGTCTATAATAGACAATTTTCTCTCAGACGTCAGGATTTTGTTGAAAAACTTATTTTCTAGCTCATTTATAAATATTTAAGCTAAAACATTCATAAAACCGAAAAGATTCATGCAGATAATAACATAGTTGAGGTCAAGAGAAATACTGTGAACAAATTTGTCAGATATAAGGAAAGTGAGAGAAGTATGTACATGTTTAGTCAGGGTGAAATAGTAGAACTTGTGGAAGTTTTAGAACTTGTGTTGTCATTTAACTATTACAATGAAATGAACACCCTTAGCTGATTACAGGCGTTGACATACAACGGGGACAGATGAAAATGTGTGCCCCGACCGGGATCTCCTGCTTATATGGCAGACGCTCTATCCCTGCCAAAGATGCATGTTCCCTCCCTCACGTTGTTGAATGTGCCGTCCCTCTCCATGCTGTTACCTCCCTTTTGCGTTTTCGTGTTATGCGTTAATGGGAAGAGGAGTGGCTGGCAGTCGGTGAAAATAAGCTGCGTCTGGTCAAGGCCACCACGCGGCCATGGCGTACGTCCTACCAGTCATGCAGGCGGGATGAAGTTCTCCTCACTCGCCTCCGCATCGGGCACAGTCCCTTAATGCATGGTTTTTTACTCCGGCGGGAGGACCCCCCCCCAATCTGCAGTGCTTGTGGCGTCCAGATTACTGTCCGCCACATTTTACTTGACTGTCCTTTATTCTCTGACCAGAGGGCGGTGGTTTCCTTGCCACCGGATTTGCCCTCTATTTTGCAAGACGACGCAACGACTGTGGTTAAGGTCTTACGGTTTTGTGTCCTGTCCAATTTGTTGCCTCGGATTTTAGGGAGAGGATTTTAATGTGCTGCTGGGTGACTGGCTCACCCAGGCTTTAGGTAAGAGGTCCGTCAGTCACGATTACCTACTTGTTTCACTTCGATTTCTGTTCTCTTTTCCTTGTGTTTCCTCTCCTTTTTTAGTGCGTTTCTTCTCCTCTTGTTTTGCCTCTGTATGTGAGGATTTGTAACTGCGTCAGTTCTGTGTCTTTTAGCCGCTCTCCTTGTTCGCTGTCCGTCTTCGTCCCTTCACTGCATGTGTTCCTGTTTCTATGCGTTTGGGCGCTGATGACCACGCTGTTTAGCGCCCGAAAACCTCAAACCACACACACCTCTATCCATCTGAGCCACCGAGAACACAGAGGATAGCGCGACTGCAGGGATTTATCTCTCGCACGCATCCCGCGAAACCCACATTCTCAAAGTATTGTCACGCACTACATTCGTAGTACCCGGTCGGGGCACACATTTTCATCTGTCCCCGTTGACCTATTTCAACGCCTGTAAGAAGCTAAGGGTGTTCATTTCATTGCAATTTCATTCTAACGACCTGCATGGTCACCGATGGTATCTGTTCTTTCGGACATGTCCGAAAGGAGAGATACCATCTTAATGTATATATATATATATATATATATATATATATATATATATTGTCATTTAACTATTTTAAATT
This sequence comes from Schistocerca piceifrons, assembly GCF_021461385.2. NCBI lineage: Eukaryota > Metazoa > Arthropoda > Insecta > Orthoptera > Acrididae > Schistocerca > Schistocerca piceifrons. Next base: position 172,251,900 of record NC_060140.1, read on the forward strand.
TAACAATATTTTTTGTCAGAAGGACGGACTCGCAATGAGCAACAGTTGGTCTAGTACTTTAGCTGAAATATGTGTAAATGGTAGGACCGCACTATACAGAAACCGGTAATAAAGTGTAAAAAATCTGTGTGATCAAGACAGACTTGTAAAATATGCTGCAACGAACGTTATTCGTCTATGTGCTGTTTCAGTCAATGCCACTGTTGCTTCTAAGTTCGTTCATTCTGGTACGGTTTCTCGGTGATTTGTAAGCGTGATTCAACAAGAACACTGCAGTTCCAACTCATTGTATGTTTGGCCTATCTGTTCTATAATACATTCCTTAATCTAAATTTTTGCGTTGACCTCTGATAAGTTTCAGTTATAAGCGGTCCGTCCATCTTGTGTCTTCTAAAAAAATCTAAAAATTTCGTATTTTTTGGGTAATTTCATTAGCACTCCATAAACAAACGATAAGGTCTTGGCACGTTAGATGCCTGTCGGACATTTAGAGGTGCGAAAACTTTTAACACTCCCTCTAATATGACAATTTTGTTTTGGTGTTACATCTCGCGCATTAATAATTTCTTTAAACGTTTCGTATAAGATCAAGTACCTTCAGATGATTGTTGTTTGCCATTAAGTTGAAGACCCTAGTCTGGGTCTTTACACTTTTGGCTCAAATGGCTCTGAGCACTATGGGACTTAACTGCTGAGATCATCAGTCCCCTAGAACTTAGAACTACTTAAAGCTAACTAACCTAAGGACATTACACACATCCATACCCGAGGCAGATTCAAACCTGCGACCGTAACGGTCGCGCGGTTCCAGACTGAAGCGCCTAGAACCGCTCGGCCACTTCGGTCGGCGTAACAGGTATAACTGTGGGTCTCAATAGTATGGAACAACCTAATTACAGAACTACACCCTCAGTGTAAAGTGCACTACCTGTGCTGAAAGCTATTACTAGGTCAGCTGTGGCTGTGTGCAGTGGGGAACATGCTAATTGCGGTTCTTAGTTAATATTTGCAGAATAAACTCATAATGGTTCTTACGTCATTGTATTGCATAGTGAACACCCTAGATTTACGGTTCCGTCTACTACACAGTGTAATACCTAACACAATGTACGTAACGCAATTACTTCGACTTAACTCTGCTACTGAATGAGATAGTGATAACAAAACATGGCACAACATGTGAACATGGTTGTTTAAAACTCTTCAAATCCCTTTTCCGCGTGCGAGAGAGAAAAAACTTGCTCTTTTTGTGGCGTGGCATCATTTGTTAAGCTGGCACTATGAGGCCACTAACTGAGTGCAAGATACTGATTTCGCCAAATGACTATGAAAGGGTGGATTAGTGTTCAACAGTTTCCTAAAGAAAGTTGTAGTTGACGAAAGCGATCACTGTAATGAAGAATGTTCTTTCAAGGAATATTAAGTACCTTCTGTTAGCTATTTTACAATGGTTTTGCAGTTTATGTAGTTGTAGATATAAATGTAAGTGATCAATAATACCAACTCGTCTTGATTTAAGGTCAGACTCACTGTTACAGTAAGTGAACAATGTTTGCACTCAAGCCGAATAGCTTCTCGTTGGTTGTCATTCCGGACGCTGTTGAGACATATTTTGAAAAGATTGACTGCTTCTTTTTAGCTAGCAACTTCACTCTGAATTAAACAACTGCATTCAATATATACATTTAACTGAGCAGTATTGCAACTTTTTATTGATGTTGTTCTATTGTTTTATTAATGTCATACACCGAAACGTCTCTAGAGTAATGTCTTTCTTCCTACACATTTTACTGGTGCATCCACAACTGCAGATACAGAAGTTAGCAGAACTGGTGTGATTACACAAAAAACTGACCCTAAACTTAACATGTGAAGCCACACTGGCTAAATTTCTCAAAATTTGTATTTTAAAGCAGTTATTTCTGAAAATATCCATTATCATTCTGTATTACGCCACAAGAGGCGCAAATTTTTACTCTCTCGTAGGCGAAAAAAGTATTTAATGGATTTTAAATAATCGTGCCGAAGTTCTCCTGGTTGCACTTTTGCTTACAAATTATTATTAGTGAACTTCATTATCAGTGAAGGACTCATCCTGAGGCGGTACAATTTGACTAGTGATACAAAAGGTGCATGTTGTATCAGACAATAAGAAGTAATGCATTACTAGAGTAAAAGAACGGTATGCGTGTCCTCTATTGCAATAAGCGCAAACGCATCTCATGAAAAACAAATTAAATCTGCATCTACACCCATACTCTGTAAACCACTGCGAAGTACATGGAATGGGATACGTCCTGTTGCACCGCACCAGTTCTTCGACTCCCTTTCTCCGTTTCATTCACGTATGGAGCACGTGAAAATTGATTGCTTAAGTACCTCCCTGCGTGCTGTAATTAATCTAACCTCGTCCTCACGATCTCCATGGGAGCGATACGGACGGGGTTGTTGTATATTGCTGGAGTCATGATTAAAAGTCGGTTCCTGAAACTTTCTAAGTAGGCTTTCGTGAGATAAATTACGCCTGTCTTCAATATTCTGCCATTTCAATTTCTTCATGATCACTGTGACACTCACCCAAGGATCAAACAAACCTGTGTCCATTCGTGCTGCCCTTCTCTGTGTTCGTTCAACATCCTCTGTAAGTCATTTTTGGTACGGGTCCCACCCACTTGAGCAATGTGCTAAGATAGGTCATACGAGTGATGCGTAAGCTATATCCTGTATAGACTTACTGCATTTCCACGCTATTCTACGAATAAACCGAAGCCTGCCACTAGCGTTAAGTATATTCCTACAAAGTGTTACACCCACGTATTATATGAGCTGGCCCATTCCAACTGCGACTCACTGATTTTAAAATCGTCGGATACTAAATTTTTTTCGTTTTGTGAAGCGAACAATTTTACATTTCTGAACTTTTAAAGCAAGTTGGAGATCTTCGCATCACATTGTTGTCTTCCAAACAGTACTTCATTATAGATAACTGCATCTGCCGAAAGTCTGAGGTCACTATTAATATTGTCCGCAAGGTCATTAATATACAACATGAATAGCAATAGTCCACCCGAACTCCCGAAGTTACTTCTACATCTGTCGATGACTCTCCCCCAAGATAACGTGCTGCATTCTCCTTACAAAAAACAACCTCAATCCAGTCGCAAATCTCGCTAGATAGCCCCTTACATTCGTACCTGTGGCAGAGCGCTTGTAGGCGCTTCAATCTGGAACCGCGCGACCAATACGATCGCAGGTTCGAATCCTGTCTCGGGCATGGATGTGTGTGATGTCCTTAGAATAGTTAGGTTTAAGCAGTTCTAAGTTCTAGGGGACTGATGACCTCAGATGTTAAGTCCCATAGTGCTCAGAGCCATGTGAACCATTTTTGAATAAACATAGATGTGATACAGAGGCAAATGCTTTTCTTAGACTGAGAGATATTACATTTGTTTCCATTGATCCAAGGCATTAAGTATGACAGTCACAAGAAGTGTGAATTGGGTTCAAGGTGATCGCTGTCGAGTCCAAGCTGGTTGGAACGAATGGGGCCATTCCTTTCGAGATACCTCATTATGTTTGAGTTCTGTGCACATGCCTAAAAAAATAGTTCAACTATCGGTAACATTTAGCTACGTAATTAGAAAAATCATTTCTTATTCTATGTCACGAAGGTAATCGTGGTATTCTGTTTGATGAAAATTACTCCACCCTTACTGCAGTGAAACTGACGATCAGAGCCAAATACGAATTATTAGTGTGTTCAGAAGTCTTTCAGGCGGAAGTGTGGAGAGGTGTCCGATCTATAGACTAATCAGAAGTCCACATGTCACTCGCATCAGTTAGAATTAAAGGGGGGGGGGGCGGAGGGGTTATAAACACCCCCCTTCTCCCTAGAGGTGAAATTAGTTAAAATCAGATGGTCTTTTTTGTAATCTTCGGCTAAGTTAACTACGCAAATTTTGAGAGCCCTGATGCATAGATTTAGTCGTTTACCCCCGCATTCCCCATATCATCTTAGTTTGTGTGCCTGGGAGAATATACTACCTCCACCAGTGTCTTGTGCTCCTGATACTGTTCGACCTGTGCGCGCCAAATATTAAAGGGGCTTCCAGATCCGTCACAGAAGCGCACAATGTGCTTTGCTCTCATTGTTATCATTGCTACAATTGTTAGACTGCTCGCCTAGAATTTAGTAGCCTATCGAAATAGTTTGCCGGCCTGTTTTGTGCGACATGAAACGAGTTTCAAAAATAAGATCTTTGTTCTCTAAAACACAGAAGACAATAAGTCAGTGGCTCCTTGAGTGTTATGGGACAAGTGTTTTCTGCATGTCTATCCTTTTAGCAGGATGTCTCTGGGACGACGGCCGTTTACTATCGTGACAAAAAATAAAAACACCTACAGCCGTCCTTATGATTTTATTTTATTTTGTCACTACCAGTTTCGACGCTTCATTGTGTCATCTTCAGTTCAGGTCATGTTCCTTCTTTTTACTTCTTTGTGAGGTATTGTTTCCTTCCATTCATCACCTTTTACAGTTGTTTTGTCTTAAAGTAAGTTATTTCAAGGTTGTGCAGTTAATGCATGTCCGACTGTCAAATGAAAATCGGGAATAGTATTTAAAGAAGTTTTAATAGATAGTATAATTGTATAATGTATTGAGTGGAAATTCGTTATGGTACATTTTAGATATGTGACAATGGATGTATCTGTTCTTTCTGTCAAATGTTCGGTGTAAATTCATTTGCAGAGTCTTGTCTTTGTTCTCATTCTATTTAATCTGTTCCTATTTTCACGTCCAACTCTCTCGCGGATTGTAAAATTGTTGCTCTTTGGTTTATTTATTCTCTTTGTAACAACACGTTTACGAAAAGAGTTACGTGAAATACTTTTAGCAATGCTGTGCTTTGCTTTTCTTTATCATCATTACCTTTTAGCGGAATAAAATGTATGTATGGAAGTCTTATTGTTCTGTATCTGGCCTACAATTTAAGGAACGATTTTTCGTAACTGCAACTCATGCTAAGAATCAATATATCTTCCCTACTTCATAGTGATTAAAAGTTGAAATTACTTTGTTATGAACACTGATGTTACAGTTCGTGTGATCGTTCAAAAGCACAAGTTCGCAGTGGATTTTATTTCTCGTTAAAATGCTATTTCATACCACGACTAGCCCAAGAACATGAGACTCTCATTAAAAAATACGTTGTCACTATAAAGTTTGCCAGATCAGAACGGAGCACAGCAAGATTCCTATCAGATTCTGAAGGTACATTAAATTATTTGCACTGTAAATTATATCCTATCAGCAGCCCGCGTCAATCTGCAACACATCATAAAATCTGCTGATCTTCACTGCCAGTCTGGGAGCTAAAAGAAATAATATTATTTTACTATTATTTTACCGCTTCCTTGCGGTATGCTCGACTATATTGTAAGTCGTTTAAATACGCCGCGGCAGCGGCTCTTCGTTCTCCACGCAGCTCAGCACCACAGATAATATTTATATAACTGAAAAATGTCTCAACAGGATGGGATAATATGCAAGCAAGCTTAACAATAAATAATACAAGTTTTCATTTAAACAACTCTATTAAAACCTTTAAATATCTCAGTGATTACAGACCTTAGTGAATTCACCCGTAATGGCGTACATTGCTTAGTCTCGACAAAAGAATGCTACATTGGCGTTCTCTACGACAACAACAGGAGATCTTACTCGCACAACTTCCAAATTAAGACGACAAAGACATTCATATTCAACACGTATTATATACTAGTTCCTTTTTTAATCTCTGTTTGACATTTATCTTCTGTGTCGGTTTTATTACTCGCCGACGCAGACGTTTTCAAAAATAAATAATAAAAAAAAATACATAATTTTATACAATGACACAATATGGTACATCTAATTCTCTAATTACTACATAATATATTGTTTTTGTTTCTCTAGACGTTACACTATGTAACTTGACCGATAAGTTGATAATGCTATCTTTAATGTTTTATGCATACAGGCCTGAAGGCGACGCAATGAGGGGTCGAAACTGGTAGCGACAAAATAAAATAAAATAAAATCATAAGGACGGCTGTAGGTGTTTTTATTTTTTTCACAAGTGTTTCTTTGTTCCCGTCTTACTTAATTTCGGATTAAAGGATATTAAAGTAACATTACTTAAGAATGTAAGCCAAAGTAGCAAAATTATCTTACTTTGAATTTTTCCTAACGTCTAAATAACAGTGCATCGTTTAGCGTGACGTGTGTATGCTTATCTTTCTTTGAATTTGTCCGAACTTCTATATGGCAGAGAATCGTTTGTGTGACGTGTGTATGCTTTTTTTGTTACAGAACCGTCACACGTATAGTTGCACATACTTAGGCAAAACAGATTTATCTTCCATGAACGTTTCCATTCTTCTGATAATTTCCTTTTCTTCCATGTCAGATCTGGAAGTTTTGTGGGCCACTTGCGTCTAATTACCCATATTTCCATGTGACATCTAGGAATGTTATGGCCATGTCACGATACTACAAAGCACGTAATCTTTTACATTCACTTTCGTGACCTCGAATCTTTACAGAATCAAACTCCCATGTATAAAACAGCTTCAGACGTTAGATTACTTTACAAATGGGTTAATTTGTTAAATATTTGACATTAAGCATGTAAGCGAAAAAAACTTAGACAATGTTCGAAACTGCGCTTGAAGTTTGATGGAAGTCGGTAAGCGCTCTCGTTATGAAACAGTGGGTGACATTAGTGTGAGTAATTTGCGCCTTATTTTAAGCAGAAGCAGATTTGCAACACATCTAAATATCTATGAAGTTATCTCTCCTGAACTATATGTTGCCCAATGGTCCAATTTTGCAGTTACATTGAATGGTATATGTTTTCTACAAACTGTGTTGCGCAGGGTGTCGGTACTGAAGGAGGACTACATTAACACGTGATTTCTAGTGCTGAAGTCTTACTGCATGAAGAGCGAAACGTACTAAGCGATAAACTTTCCTTTCATCATTTTGTGGGGACTGTCCGTGAGGAAAAGTTTCATAAAAGTTTGAATTTAAGTGCAATGTTTGTTGGAATTCGTTGAGGAAACTGTGCGAATAAAGTCCGGGTATATGCGTACCGTCGGTAATGCCGCCACAAGACAACCTTACATTTATGAGTCAAAATGTTATTACCGCCTGCTTAATAGATGGTTTGCCGTCTTTGGAACGAAATACATCACTGATCATCAGTATCAGGGATGACGGTTTGTTGGTAGGTTTGTGAAGGTATGTGACATATGTCTACACACAGGTCATGAAATTCGCGTAACTAATGGGCTGCTGACTCGCGTACGCGGTGACGGCGCCCGATAGCGACCGAGATGGGTTCCATAGGGCATACATCAGGCGAATTTGGTAGGTGAGACATCAATAACAGTTCACTATAATGCTCCACAAACCACTGTATCAGGTTCTGGCTCCGAGACACGGACAATTATACTGTTGAAAAATGACGTCGTAGTCGGGGAAGGTACGAAGTATGTAGAAATGCAGGTGGTTCGCAGCTGTCTTCGATTACTACCACAGGTCCCTTGCAAGCACAGGAGAATGTCTCCCATATCATAATACTGCTCCCACCAGCCTGCGCTCGTGGCACGCTGCTCATTTCGAGCCACTCTTCACCTCGATGACGGCGTTTGCGCTGACGACCGTCGACCTAGTATAGAAAAAGTGATTCACCCGAAGAGCCGAGCACAACTGTACTCTTTCGTGCTAAAATGTAGACTTTCACGGCCGGAAATATCATGTTCATAATAGTTATCCGGGCTGTTATGCCGTGGTCGGATGATGAATTCTGCGTAAATTCCCAACGTTTCGTCCCCGACTGCGGGAGACAGCTTCGAGGGGGTCCGTAGCTCGATGGAAGGTCCAACACACGCTCCCGCGCCGCGGCGTGACGTCACGTGTATTGAAAACGGCAGTGCAATTGGCCGCTGTCCGTCGCCGTCGATCGCCGTTGCCATCACCCAGTAGTGGACGGGTGGTGTACATCTTCTTTAACACCGGCATCCGTGTACCGTTTAATTTCACGCCCTCCTCCTTTCGATTGAAATTATTGGGGTGTTTAGCGATTTGGATTGCCTCCCTGTAGAGCCTTTCGTAATATCCGCTTGTGACCGCTAGTACTTGCGTCACCTCGAAACGAATATTGAGGTTCCCTGGATTGAAAGCATGCTCCGCAACAGCTGATCGTTCCGTTTCTCCTAAAATTTCCCTTGTGCTCTTGCAAACGTTTAGAAACAGTTCTTTTAGTGGTACCCACATAAACATGACCACAGCTACATGGGATCCTATACACTCCAGCTTTTTCCAATGGTTTGCGATCGTCTTTGGCAGGCTTAAGGTATTCCTGTATCTTCCTGGTGGGCTTGTAAATTACGGTACTGACGTTTTCAAAACACGTGACGTCACGCCGCGGCGTGGGAGCGCGCGGACACGGAATGTAGCGGCAGTCAGTAGCGAGCCTGTGGGTGTGTTGGACCTTCCATCGAGCTACGGAACCCCTTGAAGATGCCTCCCGCAGTCGGAGACGAAAGTTGGGAATTGACACAGAATTCATCATCCGATCACGCCATAACAGCCCGGATAACTATAATGGACATGTACTCTGTCGGCAGAGATGCCACAGATAACCATCTATCCTGCTTTACAGAGCAGACAAGCCTCCGAACCCCATGTTCTGTGAAGAATCATGGACGTCCAACCATTTAGGGCCTAGTAGAAGTTAACACTGTCGTACGTGTTTCCGTAGATGCTCACAACAGTAGCACGTGAACGTTTCACCAGCTTCATCGTTTTCAAGATTTTCGTTCACAGGCTTTGCGTAATAATAATCTGCCATTTGTCAAAGTAGTTTATCTTTATGGATTTCCGCAGCACATATCTTCGCTAGGGTGGTCCCCCGTCTGTGTTTGCTCCGCTTACATCCTTTCGGTATCGCACAGTCTGCCCGATCGCCACCAGACAGCCCCAAACGTCGCGGCCGAAGACTACCGGTATAAGAAGTCACCCTCGTTCTGCCAACTACCTTGTCAGAGAGGGTGGAGGAGCGGACTCAGGACCCTCTCTTGTCCTTGGGGTGGCAAACTGCCCCTCAAGGCGGAAGAATCAGCAGTGATCCAACGGCATGAGGATGCAGAAGGCAATGGAAACCACAGCATTAAAGACACGTAATATCTATCCACAGGACATGTGGCCTTCAATTGAAAAGTGTCACGATCTCTCCATTGGCAAAAGATTACGGAATAGTCCTCCATTGGGATCTGCTTTATGGGACTGCCAAGGGGGAGGTGACCAAGAGGAAAGGATTCAATAATCAAGGAAAGGATAGTGTTCTACGAATCGGGACGTGGAATATCAGAAGCTTGAACGTGGTAGGGAAACTAGAAAATCTGAGATGGGAGATGCAAAGGCTCAATCTAGATATATTTGGGGTCAGTGAAGTGAAGTGGAAGGAAGACAAGAATTTCTGGTCAGATAAGTATAGGGTAAAATCAACGGCAGCAGAAAATGGTGTAACTGGAGTAGGACTCGTTATGAATAGTAACGTAGGGCAGAGAGTGTGTTACTGAAAACAATTCAGTGATAGGGTTGTTCTTGTCAGAATTGACAGCAAACCGACACTGACAACGATAGTTCAGATATATATGCCGCCGTCGCAAGCTGAAGATAAGGAGACAGATAAAGTATATGAGAATATTGAAAAGGCAATACACTACAAAAAGGGAGACGAAAATCTAATAGTCATAGGAGACAGGAATGCAATTATAGGGGAAGGAGTAGAAGAAAATCTTGCAAGGAAAGATGCGCTTGGGACAAGGAATGTGAGAGGAGAAAGCTAGTAATAGCGAATACTCCGTTCAATAATCACAAGAGAACGAGGTATACTTGGAAAAGGCCAGGTGATACGGGAAGATTTCAGTTAGATTACATCATGGTCAGACAGAGATTCCTAAACCAGATACCGGATTGTAAGGCGTACTCTGGTGCAGATATAGAGACTCAGATAGTACTGATGAATTGTAGGTAGGAATTTAAGACGTTAGTCAAGAAGAATCATTACGCAAAGAAGTGGGAAGCAGAAGTAATAAGGAATGACGAGATACGTTTGAAGTTCTCTAACGCTATAGATACAGCAAAAAGGAATAGCGCAGTAGGCAGTACAGTTGAAGAGGAATGGGCATTTCTAAAAATGCCCATCACAGAAGTCGGAAGGAAAAACATAGGTACAAAGAAGGTAACTGCGAAGAAACAATGGGTAACAGAAGAAATACTTCAATTGATCGATGAAAGGAGGAAGTAAAAAAATGTTTAGGGAAGCTCAGGAATACAGAAATAAAAGTCGCTGAGGAATGAAGAATGAAATAAATAGGAAGGGCAGGGAAGCTAAGACGAAATGGATGCATGAAAAATGTGAAGAAATCCAAAAAGAAATGATTGGCAGAATCAGCATACATGAAAGTCAAAACAATCTCCGGCGACATTAAAAGCAAAGGTGGTAAAAATTAAGAGTGCTATATGCAGGGGAGAGAGCATATAGGTGGAAAGAGTACATTGAAAGCGTCTATGAGGGAGAAGATTTGTATAATGTGATAAAAGAGGAAACAGGAGTCGATTTAGGAGATCCAGTAATATGAGCAGAATTTAAAAGAGCTTTGGAGGACTTAACATGAAATAAGTTAGAAGGGATAGATAACATTCCCTCAGAATTTCTAAAATCTTTTGGGGAAGTGGCAACAAAACGACTGTTCACGTCGGTGTGCAGAATGAATGAGTCTGGAGACATACCATCTGACTTTCGGAAAAATATCGTCCAGACGATTCTGAAGACTGCAAGACCTGACAAGTGCGAGAATTATCGCACAATCAATTTAACAGCTAATACATCCATGTTGCTGACAAGAATAATATACAGAAGAATGGAAAAGAAAGTTGAGGATGTGCTAGATGACGATCAGCTTGGCTTCAGAAAAGGTAAAGGCACGAGAGAGGTAATTCTGACGTTGCGGTTGGTAATGGAAGCAAGAAGCAAGACTAAAGAAAAATCAAGACACTTTCGTAGGATCTGTCGACCTGAAAAAAGCCTTCGACAATATAAAATGGTGCAAGACGTTCGAAATTCTGAGAAAAATAGGGATAAGGTACAGGGAGAGACGAGTAATATAAAATATGTACGTGAGCCAAGAGGGAATAATAAGAGGGAGAGACGGGTAATGTACAACATGTACAAGAGCCATGAGGGAATAATAACAGTGGACGACGACGAACAATGTGCTCAGATTAGAAAGGGTGTAAGACAGGGATGTGGTCTTTCCCGCTACTGTTCAGTCTGTTCATCGAAGAAGAAATGATGGAAATAAAATAGATGTTCAGGAGTGGAATTAAAATTCAAGGTGAAAGGATGTCAATGACACGATTCGCTGATGACATTGCTATCCTGAGTGAAAGTGAAGAAGAATTACGTGATCTGCTGAACGGAATGAACAGTCTAATGACGACAGAATATGGATTGAGAGTAAATCGAAGAAAGACGAAGATAATGAGAAGTTGCAGTAGCGAAAACAGCAAGGAACTTAACATCAGCGTTGATGGTCAGTAAAATAAGCAATGGCGGAAAGAGCAAGGAGGACAACAAAACCAGACTAGCAATGGCAAAAAGTGCATTCCTGGTCAAGTGAAGTCTACTAGTATCAAACAGAGGTTTTAATTTGAGGAACAAAATTCTGAGAACGTATGTCTGGAGTGCAGTATAGTATGGTAGTGAAACATGGACTGTGGGAAAACCGAAACAGAGGAGTATCGAAGCATTTGAGATGTGGTGCTACAGACGAATGTTAGATTGATTGATAAGCTAAGGAATGAGGAGGTTTTGCGCAGAATCAGAAGGAAAGGAATATGGGAAAACACTGATACGGAGAAGGGACAGGATGATAGGATATCTTTTAAGGCGTGATGGAATGACTTCCATGGTACTAGAGGGAACTGCAGAGGGCAAAAACTGTAAAGGAAGACAGTTTTATTGCGTATACGTCCACGTTGTGCACATCAGTTTTGCGGAATTGAAGTTCCTTTCAATACCCATTCCTCCCTAACGAAGCATTTGCGGACCTATGTTCATATAACATTTTTTGTTCAGAATTACTTATACGATCACTGTGTAAAATATTGACCTTTCCTTTCCAAACACCCTGTATAGGCGTTACCGACCGCAGCGTGGTATCCTGCCTGTTTACATGTCTGTATTTTAATATGCATGCCTATACCAGTTTCTTTGGCGCTTCAGTGTATTCCCGTGGTGCAACGACTGTTTCATTAAATTTCGGGCGTGCGGACGCAAAATGAAGCTTCTTCTAACATTTTGGCTGCATATTGTTCGGTTTGGATAACTCATGGAATCCGGCGCTTTCTGTAGAAAACTTGCAAAACACGTCACGTCACTGCAGCTCGGAGGGTTATGTCGACAGTCCAGCGTGGACAGACTGCGCCGCCGCAGACATAATTCGTTCAAATCGTTCTTCTAAGCCGCAGATCAACGTCTTTGGTGCCTATGTATCTATGGCTTCAGGCGCAGTGGTGAGGTCTACGAGTTTAAATGTATGGAGTGTGTGGTAGTTTTAAATCGGCCGCGGTCCATTAGTTCATGTCGGACCCGCGTGTCGCCACTGTTAGTGATCGCAGACCGAGCGCCACTACACGGCAGGTATCGAGAGACGGACTAGCACTCGCCCCAGTTGTACGGACGACTTTGCTAGCGACTACACTGACGAAGCCTCGCTCCTTTGCCGAGCAGATAGTTAGAATAGCCTTCAGCTAAGTCCATGGCTACGACCTAGCAAGGCGCCATTAGCCTTACATAGCAATTGATACTTATCGTATAAAGCATGTCTCATCAAGAACGATGTATACAACAAGGATGGATTAAAGTTAAGTATTCCAAAAGCTACGTACTTTATAGCATTCATTACGTATCCTGTTTCAGACCTCACGCCATCCTTCGCGTGTTTATAGCGTGCATTGCGGTCCCCTCAAATCACACTGTGTCGGCACTTCTGTCGACACATCAGAGTGAGTGCTGGATCGTCAGCCTTTTGGTTCACTCTGAAGACGGCTGAACTACATGAACCGAAATTTTAGAAGAAGAAGAAGCTGAATTTATGTTTCTGCACACCCGAAATTTAAAGAAGTAGAGGAAGGAGTAGTTATCTCGGCATCTTGCACACGTTATAAAAGCGGCATTTTGACAATTACATGGTTGTTTAAAGTTTCTACAAAAAGAAAAACTTTGTTTACATTGATAAAACGGTCTGTGTCACAAGTAACGCATCATTTGCCAAATACTGACGAGGGTAGCCGGTAATGTACAGTGGAACGTAATTCGATGCAGTCTTCTCGGGATGCAATGTCTTTCTCTCTCTCGACGAGATAGCAACAGTTTTGAAGCTTCTTGATCAAATTCCTTACTTAATGATTAAAATATACTTCACAGTGTTCCATTAGTTGCCGAGGGCTGCTTGAAGATAAAACTGAAACTAACGGAATTCGAAGTTCTTAACGCTTTGATTTCTGTACATTCTTGGAAAGTTGTTTTCAGGGTCATCGAGGTCGTTGTAAGTAGAGGAAAGGTGCCTATTATGCGATAGTTCCCTAATATGAGACACCCCAACTGTGCTCATGTTATGGGCTGCACTCTAGTGGAGAGTTTCTTAAACACGTCTGTTGCGTGCCAGACGACGTCACAGCGAGTAGGACGCCATAGATGAGCCGGACACAGTATGTAGAGGTTGCAAAGACCTTGTAAAAAATAACTAGACTCACCGATGGCGCTGCAGTCGCGGGACAATTTGAACCTTCGGCTGGACGCCATTATAGTGGTTGTAGTCTGATGTGTTGTGTAGTATTGTTGTTTATGAAGATCCTGATTCAACGTTGTATATTTGTTGGGGCGTACATACAGTATTTGTTACTCGTAATTCTACTGTCTGTACATTCCAATCAAAAGAAGTACAATGGTGAAGAGTTACGCAGCGATTAATTGTACAAATAAATTCGAGAAAGGAACGAATAATACATTTCACAGGTATGTGAATATTTTAAGTTGTTTCGTATGTCAGTGCACTTGCTTAATAAATGTTTTTGTAACACGGTATTAGCATAATGTCTGTGCATCTATTTGCAGGTTTCCTTTCTCAAAACCACAGCTGTTACAAAAATGGTTACACGCTGTCAGGAGGCAAGATTTCCGACCGACAGAATACCATTTTATATGTTCTGATCATTTTGAAGAAAGTTGGCTGATCGGTAGTGTTTTCATTTTCTAGGTTAGGTTGAAAATTGATAATTTCGTTTTGTATTACCAAAGCACTATACCATATGTAACGCACTTCTCGTCATAAAATCTAAAGCAAGGTAGCATCAGAAAATATCTATTAATATAGTGGGCAAATCTTTGAGTATTTTGATGCATTTTGCGTACATCTATCGTAAATGAACTACGAAACATGCTAGGGGTCCAGTACATAAGTTTTAGCTACGGCTGATTCCATGTAGTACGTAAGATAAATTCATTAACAGTGACTAGTTGCTGTTTGTTCATAAATTAAAAAGTATATTGTAGTAAAGCATTTAAATGAGGCATTATGTTTGCGACCTAACTCAAGGGAAGGCATTTTATAACCAAAAGCGATGTATAAACATTCGAACTCCGCGCGTCAGTTTACCACTCTAATGGCCGCCGCCCAGCTATTCAATTTGTCCGCTCTTCACAGTCGACCACTCGTGCGGTTGTGGGGGCCTGACAGGTTGATACAAAATTTCTTGTTTGGAATTTTTGCGATACCGGCGTTAAGACAATATTTCTGCTTAAAGGTGAGCAGATATTACTGTACGCTTTTATTGTTGTTATTTGTGACGATATTGCCTATAATTTTTGACAATGAAGTTCACTTTCCAACGAACGTTGTTGGCAAGAGTGTGATTCTTTGTGTAAGGTGGCGACATTCCTAACAAGCGATAGTGTGGGGATCCAAATACGCGACAGTGTCGCATATTACGATACTTTTCGAATATTGGGGGAACTCGTTCTCTCACGATTTGTTATATGTAGTTTACGCAATAGTATCATGAGATAACAATATTTTATCATTTATTGTAGTAAAATTTTGGCAACTGCGTTTATTTTAATTCGATTAAATTATCATAAACAGGGATTGCTTTGACTAATCTTATGATCAGAAATTTGAATGTTTTCTGGAACTTTCTTTCAAGGCAGTATTTTGCTCAGAAGTTGATCACTATTACTCCGTTCATTGTACTTATAAAAAATAATCTAACAAATAAAGTCATGGAAGTTGAAGTCCTTTAAGAAGTATATCTGATAATTTTACTTATTCTTTGTAGATGGCATTGGCACTTAAAAGGAAAACGTGGGATAAAGACGCCATGGTTCGTGCCATTACATGTGTGAGAAATGGCGAGATGGAGTACTTAAAAGCCTCAAAAGCTTTTTCTGTACGAAAACGTAGTTTGGAAAGGTATGTGAAGGATAAAACTCGTACACCCGAGAAGCTCGTTGGTGTTATTCTTGGCAGAAGGCCAGTTCTCTCATCTCAACTGGAAGATGAACTAGTGAAATACTGCCTTGCAATGGAAGAGCGATTTTACGCTCTTAAATGTAAGGACATACGAAGCATGGCCTTACAGCTTAGCTGTCAGGAATAGCCTCAAGAATCCCTTCAATTCAGAAAAGGCTTCAGCAGGAAAGAAATGGCTCCGAAATTTCCTTAAGAGACATCCCATTTTATCAATGAGAACTCCTCAGGGTCTTGCAGCAGCAAGAGTGAAAGCTTTCACTCCAGAAAATGTGGAGAGATTTTTTTATATTTACGAATCTGTACTGTCTAAAGTGAACCATAACCTGCATCGAGTCTTCAATGTTGACGAAACTGGGGTGACGTCTGTGCAGCACAAACACAGCAAGGTTATTGATGTGTTGGCAAATGTGCCAACACCTTGTAGATAGAGGAGGCCGAAATGCACGCTATCTAACGCAGACGGGCGTGAATTCTGGAACAGGATAAGTAGTGAATGGTAGCAAGAAAAGTACGTTGCTATGGGAATACTTAACTTTTATATAGTCCTTTGGTTTACAACGTTCTTGATGAGACATTTCATACGATAACTATCAAACTATGTAAGGCTAATGGCGCCTTGCTAGATCGTAGCCATGGACTTAACTGAAGGCTATTCTAACTGTCTCTCGGCAAATGAGAGAAAGGCTTCGTCACTGTAGTCGCTAGCAAAGTCGTCGTACAACTGGGGCGAGTGCTCGTCCGTATCTCGAGACCTGCCTTGTGGTGGCGCTCGGTCTGCGATCACACAGTGGCGACACGCGGGTCCGACATGTACTAAATGGACCGCGGCCGATTTAAGCTACCACCTAGCAAGTGTGGTGTCTGGCGGGGACACCACAGTTATTGCTATGAAAGGGAAGAGACAAGTTGCTGCCTTGACTTCAGCAGAAAGGGGAAATCTCATCACAGTTGTAACGTGTAAGAACGCAGCTGGCACTTATGTTCCACCACTAATCGTCTTCTCAAGGAAGAAAATGAAGCAGGAATCGATGGACGGTGCACCTGCAGGATCAATATCAGCTTGTCATCCAAGTGGCTAGATACAAACTCAAATTTTTACTCAGTGGTTCGATCATTTTGTGAGTCATGTAAAGCCATCTTCAAATGACCCTGTCATTTTGTTTCTTGATGGGCATTATTCCCACACAAAGAATCTCGATGTTTTAGATAAAGCACGTGAAAATAATGTTTATATTGTATGTTTGCCACCTCACTCAACGCATAAAATGCAGCCACTTGACGTCGGATTTATGGGGCCTTTGAAAACCTGCTATGCCCAAGAGATAGAAACGTGCTTGGCAAGTAACCCAGGTCGTATTATAACCCCATTATTAGTAGCCAGGTTATTTGGGACACCTTACAACCGAGCAGCAACAATGGAAGCATCTGTGAATGTCTTCAGAAAAACATGTCTCATCCCATGCAACAGAAACATCTTTAGGGAACATGAATTTTCAATTCATCACCATGCCGACGCCCTTCAAGAAAGAGATGCCAAAAACGGAAATGAAAATACTGATGGTGGTGGTCAAGCTGTCAGTTCGGCAGACATCAGACCTCTCCCACACATCGCAAAACCACCTGGAGATAGTCAAGTAGGTCAAACATCGCGTTCGTGCTCTGCTGCGTTACTAACTTCAACTCCTTATGCGAAGCAATTGCAACAATCTAAACTAAAGAAATCAGAGGCTGAAGCTAAGAAAGCAGCCAGAAAGTTATTTGGGGAGAAGAGTGGAAAATCTTCAAATCGTAGACCTAAAGCAGAATAACCGTCTAGTGACTCGGCATCCGATGTCCATCTTGAGGACCTTGGGGATTCAGACAGCAGTGATGACGATGACGCAGCGTGTCTGTTCTGTACTGGGCGCTTTTCTGAAGACAAACACGGGGAGAAACGGGCACAGTGCACGAAATGTTATCGCTGGGCTCATGAAGATTGCGGTGTCACAGAAGACAAATTTGTTTGTCCCGGATGTCATAAATATAAACCTAAGTAGTGCGAAATGAGTGAAGGATAACAGAAATGAATGAACATGTAAAAATTATATATTCATATGTCATTATTCTGTAATAATATAATTACAGCAAAATATTATTACTGTCTCGTATTAGGAAACGTTGATCTCATTTCTGCGAAATGCCTTGTTTGTGAAGATTTAATTACTACTCTGAAAGTTTGTATCTTATTGCAAATACGATATTGTATGATAAAATTAAATAAAGCAAGATATTATTACCATCATAAAAAATACAATTGCACTTACTTTTAGGTCTTTTAAATGGAGTTACAAAAGCGTGTCTCCTATTAGGCACCTTTCCTCTACAGTACTTGCTTGAAACTAACTTGCAACTCCAAATTTTCCTTAGGCTTTGCTTTTCATGCATTATGAGAAAGTATTATTAAATACAGTATATTGACCATTATTTCGGTTAAGTAGAGACTGAAAATAAGTCTACAACAGCCGGATTACCATTCTGTACACTTTCCGCTGCGCCAAATGCAGGTTCGAAACTACGCTAATACCAATGGATCACGTCTCTCCCGGCCTCACCAGAAATGCTATTTTCTCTGAATGCTTGTCCCTCAAGAGCTCCAACTACTGCCAATCTATCAAGGCGAGTATCTCGGCGTTCATTTATACCAGGACCTACTTAAGCGTACTAACAGTGATGTACGAGGAGCGTTGAATAAGTAATGCTATGTTTTCGTTTTCTCGTCCAGTTTCGGATTAAAAAATGCGGAATTTACTGTGAGACATCGCGAAATATTTTCGTTTCAGCATCTATAGTTACACTAAGTTCGGATAGGCGGTGAAGCTCTAAGTAGCCTTGAAAACGATAAGGGAGGTGCTTTCCGTGTTGAGAGCTGACATGGAGCTTCTCTTGACGAAAAACTAAAGCATCGTAGACATTCTTAGGCGCTTGTAGAATGTCTGCGGGCACCCAGCAGTTAACAAAAGTATGGTGAGCCGTTGGGCGAGGCGTCTGTCATCATCGCTGCTGTGACTCCTGCACTGTTGGAACGGGTGGACACTCTCATTCGAGTTGATCGACAGATCACTATGAAACACCTCGCTGCTCAACTGGACGTCTCTGCTCGTAGTGCTGACACACTCGTCCACCAGCTAGGGTACTGAGTGATGAGTGCCCCCTGGGTTCCTTACTGCCTAACATAAGATTATAAAGAGCAACGATGTGTGCGGAATTGCATGCTCGTTACGAGGCTGACTATGAGCATCGTCGCAAGCTATTAATCATGGAGGATGTTTCCAGAGTGAGATTTTCACTCTGCAGCGGAGTGTGCGCTGATATGAAACTTCCTCGCAGATTAAAACTGTGTGCCCGACCGAGACTCGAACTCGGGACCTTCGCCTTTCGCGGGCAAGTGCTCTACCACCTGAGCTACCGAAGTACGACTCACGCCCGCTACTCACAGCTTTACTTCTGCCAGTACCTCGTCTCCTTCTGTGAGTACCGGGCGTGAGTCGTGCTTCGGTAGCTCAGATGGTAGAGCACTTGCCCGCGAAAGGCAAAGGTCCCGAGTTCGAGTTTCGGTCGGGCACACAGTTTTAATCTGCGAGGAAGTTTCATATGAGCGCACACTCCGCTGCAGAGTGAAAATCTAATTCTGGAAACATCCCCCAGGCTGTGGCTAAGCCATGTCTCCGCAGTATCCTTTCTTTCAGGAGTGCTAGTTCTGCAAGGTTCGCAGGACAGCTTTTGTAAAGTTTGGAAGGTAGGAGACGAGATACTGGCAGAAGTAAAGCTGTGAGTACCCGGCGTGAGTGGTGCTTCGGTAGCTCAGATGGCAGAGCACTTGCCCGCGAAAGGCAAAGGTCCCGAGTTCGAGTCTCGGTCGGGCACACAGTTTTAATCTGCCAGGAAGTTTCTTATTAAACATGGGCTCATCACTTCGAACCGGAAACTAAACAGCAAGCAATGGATTGGCGCCACATCACCTCCCTTCCGAAGAAAAAGCTCAAAGCCGCACCATGAGTCGGTAAACAACTCATGGCGTCGGACTTCGGGCACTCTGTAGGGGTTTGTCTGTTGAATGTCCTTCCTCAGGGTGCAACGACCAATTCTGAAGTGTATTGTGCTCTCCCCCCCCCCTCCCCCCGCCCGCTCCCAGAGGAAATTGAAGAAACGACTTCAGCTTGTTTAACGCCATAAAAATGGAAACGAATTGCTCCTTCTCCATAAGACAGACGAAGAGAATAAAGATATCCGAATGCCTCGAGTAAACTTAGGTAAAAGTGGGTTAAACTCTATGAGAAGGCCTAAGCTCGATGTTAGGAACTGTATTGGCATTCAACATATGGATGCTCTGTTATGAGTTCAGAGTTTGTGGGAGCAGTCACTACAATATACACTCCTGGAAATGGAAAACAGAACACATTGACACCGGTGTGTCAGACCCACCATACTTGCTCCGGACACCGCGAGAGGCTGAGAGGAAGAAGGAGATACAAGGTGATAGACGACATAAAGGGAAGAGGAAATGATGCAGACCTGAAGAGGATGGCAGAAGACCGGACAGCCTGGAGAACTACCACGTGAAAACCTGCCTTTGGGCAGAACACATGATGATGATGATGATGATGATGATGATGATGATGATGATGATGATGAGCCGCAAAATGCAGCTTCTCCAAATATTTTGGCTACATATTGTTCAGTTTGGATAACTCATGGAATCCGGCGCTCTCTGTAGTAAACTTACAAACACGTGGTGACACTGCAGTTCGGAGAGTTATGTCGACATTCCAGCGTGGACAGACTGCGCAGCTACAGATATAATTCATTCAAATTGTTCTTCTTTGTCACCGATCAACGTTTTTAGTAACTGTGTTTCTATGGCCGCATGCGCAGTGGTGAGGTCCACGAGTTTAAAAGGTTGGAGTGGGTGCCGGAGCGTCAGTCTTTTGGTTCAATCTAAAGACGGCTGAACGATATGCAACCGAAATTTTACAAGAAGAAGCTGAATTAATGTGTCTGCACACCCGAAATGTAATGAAGTAGGGAAAGCGGTAGTTTTCTCGTCATCTTGCACACGTTGTAAAAGCCGCATTTTGACAATTACATGGTTGTTTAAAGTTTCTGCAGAAAGAGAAAGTTGGTTTCCATTCATGAAACGGTCTCTGTCCTCGTACAATTTGGCAGGAAACCAAAAGTAGCGCATCATTTGCGAAATACTGGAGAGGGTAGCCGGTGATGTGCAATGGAACGTACTTCGATGCATTCTTCTCGGGATGCAATTTCTTTTTCTCTCTCGACGACATAACAACAGTTTTGAAGCTTCTTGATCAAATTCCTTACCTAATGATAAAAATATACTTCGCAGTGTTGCATAAGCTGTCGAGGGCTGCTTGAAAATCAAAATGAAATTAACGGAATCCGAAGTTCTTAACGCTTTGATTTCTGTACATTCTTGGAAAGTTATTTTCAGAGTCCTCGAGGATGTTGTAAGTACAGTCCTTGCTTGGAAACTAACTCCAAATTTTACTTAGCCTTTGCTTTTTATGTCTTCTATGAAAGTATTATTAAATACAGTATATTGAGCATTATTTCGGTTAAGCAGATACTGAAAATAAGTCAACAACCGTCGGAGTACCGTTCTGTACACTTTACGCTGCGCCAAATGCAGCCTCGAAGCTGCGCTAATAACAGTGGCTCGCGTCTCTCCCGGCCTCGTCAGAAATGCTATTTTTTCTGAACGATTGGCCATCAGGAGCTTCAACTTCTGCCAATCTATCAAGGCGAGTATCTCAGCGTTCATTTATACCAATACCTATTTAAGCGTACTAACAGTGATGCACGAGTAGAGTTAAATAAGTAATGCTACGTTTTCGTTTTCTCGTCTAATTTCGGCTTAAAATATGCGGAATTTATTGTGGGACATCGCGAAATATTCTCGTTTGAGCATCTATAGTTACATGAAGCTCGGATAGGCGGCGAAGATCTAAGTAACTTCAAAACGGCGTTGGTAAGGGAGGTGCAATCCGTGTAGGGAGTGGACATTGAGTTTCTTTTGGCGAAAAAATAAAGCATCATAGAGATTCTTAGGTGCTTGTGGAATATCTGCTGGCACCCAGCAGTGAACAAAAGCATGGTGAGCCGTTGTGCGAGTCGTCTGTCATCACCGCTGCTGTGACTCCTGCACTGTTGGAAAGTGTGGACACTCTCATTCGAGTTGATCGATGGATCTCAATAAAACACCTCGCTGCTCAACTGGACGTCTCTGCTCGTAGTACTGACGCACTCGTCCACCAGGTGGGTTACTCAACGATGAGTGCCGCCAGGGTTCCTTACTGCCTAACGTAAGATTATAAAGAGCAGCGAACTACCATCTGTTCGGAATTACATGCGCGTTACGAGGCTCACCATGACAATATTTTGTCGAACATCGTCGCGAACTTCATCACTTCATACCGAAAACAAAACGGCAATCAATGGATTGGCGCCACACCTCCTCCCTTCCGAAGAAAAAGTTAAATGCCACACCCTGAGTCGGCAAACAACTCATGGCAACAGACTTCGGGCACTCTGAAGGCGCTACTCTGTTTAATGTCCTTCGTCAGGGAGCAACGATTAATTCTGAAGTGTATTGTGGACCCCCCCCCCCTATCCCCTCCCAGGAAATTTAAGAAACGACTTCGTCTTGTTTAACGCCATAAAAATGGAAACTAACTGCTCTTTCTCCATGACAACGCAACGTCTTAATGTAGCTCACACAGCGTTGGACTGTTTAACCCCATCCACTCTACAGCTCGTATCTCGGACATTCCGAATTTCATCTGTCTGGCCCAATGGTGAATGCCCTCCGTGTGGAACAGTACGTGGGTGACGGTGAGATTACTGATGCAGCAAGACGTTGGATCCGACGTCGCCAAGTAGAGTAGTACCATGTGGGTATACAGGCCTCCACAGTAAGGTGGCGTACTTGACGGAGATCACGTTGAAAAATAGGGTTTTGTAGCCAAAAAAGTGGGGAATAATACGGTGTATTGGAAACTTGATTATAACTAATCCGCTTTTAGGAAGAAATTGTTACATTACTTACTTAGCGCTTCTAGTACATGTATGCCTGTATAGCGAAAGCGTCAGCACATAATACAAATGATTCTGTTGCTACGTATGCTTTAGAGGTTCCAGACCAGAAAACATGTTGGGGTTTAAAACCCTAAAGTGAACGACGATTCGCATATCGGTCAGATCAGCAGCTCTACACCTTCATTGCCTACAGGCTACACTTCAGTATGAAAAACAATATTTGAAAAAAGAGCAGTTAGATAAATACAATTCATGGTTAGCTTTGCCACCATCAAAAACAAAGTATGTCCTTTTCCTGCGCCTGCCTTAAAGGTAGTCATCATGAGGGAATGAAGTTACACACAGTAGTGATCATACCCTAACCAAATTATCTAAGTTATTAGGAAAAATGGTTATTTGGAATACCACAGCAAATCGCTTTATCAGAGAGACCAAGAACGTGCTAACGACTTTCTTATTTCTTACGAAAACTCCGCAAAATCTTTTGAAATCAAGTGGACACATACAGGTTGAAAAGTGCAAAACGAAACCGAATTTTTTTTTTCATTTTCTATGCAAAATGATATATTACTTGGGAGGCAGAAAACATATTTTAGAGGCCATCGTGATGATGGCTGTTTTCTCAAAAGACTCTAAACTGTCAAATAAAAGTAACTTTTAGAGAACTGGTGATATTTCATATCGAAGAATGTGGAGATGCTGAATTGGCGTCACAGTATTGCTCTGGCAGCAAAATAGGTACATTTCCTAGTAAAATTGTATACAATGATTTTGTTTACTGCTATGGCGAAGATATTATTTCCCAGATATAACACAGAATCAAAGAAAATGGATTCTAAAATACTGAGATCGATGAGACCACGGATATTAGTCACAAGACTCAGACGAAAATTTTTCTTAGACACATTTACCAAAATGCAATCAGAAAAGTCCGCGAGAGCCGGGGAAAGTCTGTGGAAATTAACTCTCAAAGTTAACCTCAGACGTAAAATAAACGAAGGTTTCTCTTCAACTACTGAAAGTGACACTGGAGTTTTTTGAGGATGACAAAGATGCCAATATTTATGAGACAGACGAAGAGAATAAAGATATCCGAATGACTGGAGTAAAATTAGATAAAAATGGGTTAAACTCTATGAGAAGACCTAAGCTCGATGTTAGGAACTGTATTGGCATTCAACATATGGATGCTCTGTTATGAGTTCAGAGTTTGTGGGAGCAGTCACTACAATATAGAAAGAATGCAACAGCGTTGGTCGAGCCCCTTGTTTTAATCATTCTCTGAGCTGTCCTGAGGTGCAATTAGAGCGGAACTTAATTAGGATAATTAAAGAGCTGGTAACGTTTTTTTGGGCTTCGCCAGGAAGAAATTCTGTAGTCATAAAGCATTCAGGGAATTAGCTAGTCGCCTTGAGTGAGTCCGTCTACAGCGCTACTATTGCCGGAAGCAGAGGAAGAAGTACGGCGTGAAACGTGGCGTGCTCTGAGAGAACTAAGCCGACAAAATCAAACACTACCAGCAGAGAGCGGGCGGCTATTCGGGACCTGAGAGAGTGCCCAGAGATTACCTGCTGACAGAGGCAACGCTAATGTTGTTCTTTCCCACAAGGTCTGCATTGAGAAGTTGCAGAGCCTGCTAGATGTCGACTTCTGCGGGGAGATCAACGCCGACCCTCAAAGAAGGTGAAGAACAAGGTTAGAGCTCTTCTCAAGGACGCCAAGAAACTGTTACCTGCAGGGCCTGTACCGCCATGACTTCATGGAGTCCCTAACGTTCACAAAGATGGGATGTCGTTGTGCTCCAATTTCAGCCACCTTAGGGCACCTACATATCTGCTGGAAAAATACCCGACGGAAAAACTAAGAAATTATGTGGATAAAAGCACTCATCAATATGTAATTCTGTGGATTTTTTAAAACGCTTCGACAACTTCAGGGTGAAAGACAAAGATACCTTGGCGAGTTTTGACGTCGTTTCGCCATTCGCTAGAGTACCTTTACGAGAGTTACTAGAGCTTATTGATCAGACATTTGACGCCAAGATCACCGACCTATTCAGGCATATTATGAGCTCCACGTACTTTTTGTTTCATGGAGAATAGTACGAAGAACCGGAAAGAGTCGCAATAGGCAGCCTACTCTCACCTATGGTCGCGAATTTGTATATGAGTACTTCGAGGAGGAAAACCCTGGTGTCATCCAAACCCAGGTTTTTTTTTCGTTACGTAAATGACACGTTTTTGTTCAGACCAATAAAAAATGGACAAACGCCTTGGAACTCATCACATCCAAACTATTGAGACCAAAGGAGAAGGAAGATTACCATTCCTGGTCGTCATGGTCAAGAGAAGATCTGATGACACCCTGGGCCACGGTGTGTATCGGAAGAAAACGCGCAGTGACCTATATTTGCACGCAGAGAACTGTCACCACACTTCACAGAGGAATTGTGTACTAAAAACGGGCCGGCCGGGGTTCCGAGCGGTTCTAGGCGCTGGAATCGCGCGACCGCTACGGTCGCAGGTTCGAATCCTGCCTCGGGCATGGATGTGTGTGATGTCCTTAGGTTAGTTAGGTTTAAGTAGTTCTAAGTTCTAGGGGACTGATAACCTCAGCAGTTAAGTCCCATAGTGCTCAGAGCCATTTGAACCATTTGTACTAAAAACGCTTCTACACAGGGCGCGCACAGTTTCAGTCGCAGGGAGTCTGACAAGGACCTGGAACACCTCAGGACTATTTTCCGAAAAAAATTGGTACCCAGAATGACAGGTTATGCACACTCTCCATCCCACCACAACAGTACCATCTATGGAAACGGAAGAAGAGAAGGAAAAAGATGCAGCCACTGTCTTGTGTCGTACACTGGACCACTATCGGGAAAAATCGGGCTCATATTTAAATAGAAGCGAGTAAAAACCCCCTCTTGCCCGTCCAACAAAACACGAGCAATATTGGAAAGTGTCGAAGACGATCTCGGTTTGCGGAAGTCCGGCGTAAACCAGATTCCCACTATCGACGTTGCCGCGAACTCCGGAGGAACACTCGACTAATGTATCCCAAGTCAGGGTAGCAGAACACTCGTTATCCGGGAACGACGCGATGGAATACTACCGTAACAGGATTATGCTACAGGCTTCCAAACACAGGGACAGCGTCGTTAGAGAGACCATATCAATTTGTACCAGCACCGATCTCATCAACCGAGGTGTAGGTTATAATCTTAGTGAGGCTTGGGAACCAGCGCTGAGGTTAATTAAGAAGGCTCTCAGCAAACAAAACTATTTGGCGAGCAGGGCGGATTGAATGCTAACATCGACGACTACATAGACGCTGACGCGCGGTAGCCGGCTGTTGCAAGGGACATTAGTCGACCGCGCGCCTACAGGAGCTCGGTTTTGTCACCACACCTGACGATGGCAACATGTCTGATCGCCGAAATATTGTGCTCTTTGGACACTATGAACCGGCAGTACACCCGTGGACTGTTCCATCACCAAATACTCCAGGAGAAACTGAAGAATCATCTAAATGTTTTCCATTGCATCCGGGAATATTCGTGCCTGAGACATCCATTGTAAATTCGTGTTAGCAGCACTGTCGGTTTTCTTGGAAGCTGTTTTAATTGTTCCCTTGTTTCCCGCGGGCTGGGCCTGTGGCTCACTTTACATCCAACCTCCTAATTATTTTTCGGATCTCAGTCGGGGTCGTCAATGGTGGAATTTTTTTCTCGGTGTATTTCTGACTTTTCCGCTCTTTGCCTTATTCCATTGTCTTCGGCGTTCGGCTTATCAATGTTGGGCATACTGATAGTATTTGCTCTCCCTAAGTCTTTGCAGATACACACTTAAAATAACAGATCAAAGAATAAGCCGGCTGCTTTGTAGGTAGCAGTCTATGATGACTTTTGTTCGCGAAAACATCTTACAATTTCCAGCGCTCTTTGATTTGCGTAGGAAGTGGTGCATTCTGTCTTACCACTTTTCATTTTCCACTCGATCGCACGTCGGTGTACTTCTCGATTACGCCTCTTCGATTAACTGTTGATTGTGGCTGTGATATGCAGCAACAAATGTTATTCTTCCATGTGCTGTTTCAATCAATACTGCTGTTGCTTCTAAGTTCGTTAATTGAGGTAGGGTTTCTCTATGTGAGAGTGTTTTGTAAGACCCTCAGGGTCTATTTGCCCCATCAGTCCTTTAAGCTGTCATGTTATTTAATCTAAATCTTTGCGTTGGCCCCTGATGGGGATTGTATTACAAGTTGTATGTCGATCTTGTGTATTGTTACAGAATTTCCCAGTTCCATATTTTGATTGGTAATTCCGTTTCCATTCCATATTCCAAATACAAGATCTTGGCGGGTGACATGCCTATTGGCCATTACGAGGTGCGATAAATTTTGCTATTCCTTTCGGTATGGCCATTAGTTAACACCAAAACTAATGAATTTCTCAACAGTAGTGATTTGCATGGCAAACAAAAAATATCTGTACGTAATGGAGCTTATCACGCAAACTTCTAAAAACATTATTAGTGCACCACATATAACACCAAACATAATGGCCATACCAGAGGAAATATTAAAATTATTCGCGTCTCGAAATGGCCAATAGGCATGTCACGCGGCAAGATCTTATATTTTGAATATGGGATGAAAACGGAATTTGCAATCAAAATATGGAGCTTGGGGATTTTATAACAAGACACAAGATCCACATACAGCTTGTAATGCTATCCCCATCTGAGGACAACGCAGAGATTTAGATTAAATAACAAGGCAGCTTGTAGGACTGATTAGGGAAACAGACCCTGAGGGTATTACGAAACGCACTCACACAGCATAGAGAAACCCTACCGCAATTAAATAACTTAGAAGCAACAGCAGTATTGACTGAACAGCAAACGGAAGAATAACGTTTGTTGGTGCATATCACAGCACCAAACAACAGTAGTCGAAGAGGAGTTACAGAGAATTACACCGTCGCGCGATAAAGTGGAAAATGAAAAAGTGGTAAGACAGACTGCAACACTTCCACTTACAAATCAAAGAATGCTGGAACATTGTAAGATGTTTGCACGAACAAAATTCATCAAAGTTGCTATCCAGTGAGCAGCCGGCTTATTCTTTGATCTGTTATTTTAAGTGGAAGTATTTGCAAAGACTTATGGAGAGCAAAATAATATCAGTATACCCAACATTGATAAGCCGGACGCCGAAGACAGCAGAGTAAGGTAAGAGCGGAAAAATCAGAAACACAGCGGTCAAATAGAGCCACTACTGCGACCCCGACTGAGATCCGAAAAATAATTAGGAGCTTGGATATAAAGTGAGCCACAGACCCAGGCGGGAAGCAAGGAAATAACTGAAACAGCTGCCAAGAGAACGACAGTGCTGCCATCACGAATTTACAATGGATCTCTCAGGCACGAATATATCCCGATCCAATGGAAAACATTTAGGTGATTCTTCAGTTTCTCCCAGAGTATTTGGTGATGGAACAGTCCACGAGTACTGCCGTTTCATAGTGTCCAAAGAGCACAAAATTTCGGCAATCAGACATGTCGCCATCGTCAGGTGCGGTGACGAACTGAGCTCCTGAGGGCGCGCGATTGACTAATATCCTCTGCAACAGGAGACGCTAGCATCGGCGTCTATGAATAAGTCGAAAGAAGTATTCTAGCCGCCCTGATAGCCAGGTCGCTTTGATTGCTGAGGGCCTTCTTCACTGCTGGTTCCCAAGCTTCGCTAAGATTATAACCGCTACCTCGGTTGATGAGATTGTCTCTGGTACGAATTTCTACGGCCTCTCTAACGCTGTGGCAGTATTTTGAAATCTGTGCCATGATCCTGGAACGGCAGCACTCCATCACGTCATACTCGGACAAACAGTGCACTGCGACGTCTTCTTGTTGCGATACATCAGTCGAGTGTTCCTTTGGTGTTCCCGGTGACGTCGACACTCGGCACATTGACGTGAAATCTGGTTTATGCTGTCCTTACGCAAACCGAGATCATCCTTGACACTTCCCAATAATGCTCGTATTTTTCAGCGCGAGCAAGGGAGGGTTTTTACTAGGTTCTTGTTCATTCTGCGCCCGATTTTTCCCGATAGTGCTCCAGTGTACGGCACAAAAGGCAGCGGCTGCATCTTTCTCCATCTCTTCTTCCGTTTCCATAGGTGGGTGGGTCGGAGAGCACGCCTAATCTGCGATTCTGGGTACCAGTTTATTTCGGGATACAGTTCTGAGGTTTTCCAGCTCCTGGGGCAGACTCTCTACGTCTGACATAGTGCGTGCCATGTGGACTAGCGTTTTTAGTACACCATTCCTCTGCGAAGTGTGGTGGCAGCTATCTGGAGCAAATACACGTCAGTGTGCGTTTTCTACTGTACACACCGTGGCCCAGGGTGCCATCAGCTCTTCCTTTCACCACGACGTCCAGGAATAGTAATCTTCCTCCTGCTTCGGTCTCAGTAATGAATTTGATGTTGGGGTGTATGGAGTTCAAATGTGTAAGGAACTCAAGGAGTTTGTATATTCCGTGTGGCCATATGACGAACGTGCGGAAAAAACACGTGGGTTTCCACTTGGACGCCAAACATTCTACTCTATAGTACTCATATACAAAATGGCTACCACAGGCGAAAATCGGATGGCCACTGCGACTCCTTCCGTTTGTTCGTAGTACTCTCAATTAAACAGAAAGTACGTGGAGGTCAGGATATGCTTGAAAAGGTCGGTGGTCTTCTCGTCAAATTCCTGACCAATAAGCTCTAGTGACTCTCGTAGTGATGCCCTGGCGAATAACGAAACGACGTCTTTCTTTTTCACCCTGAAGTAGTCGACGCGTTTTACAAAATCCACAGAATTACAAATTGATGAGTGCTTTTACCCATATAATTGCTTGGTTTTTCGGTCAGGTATTTTTCCAGCTAATATGTAGGTGCGCTAAAGTTGCTGAAAATGGCGCCCAAGGACACAGCATCTTTTTGAGTTTTAGGGAGTCCATGAAGTCTTGGTGGTACAGGTCCTCGAGAAAACAGTTTCTTGGCGACATGCCCTGGTAAATCTGCGTCTTTCAAAATGTTTGAAATGGCTCTGAGCGCTATGGGACATAACAGCGGAGGTCATCAGTCCCATAGAACTTAGAACTACTTAAACCTAACTAACCTAAGGACATCACACACATCCATGTCCGAGGCAGGATTCGAACCAGCGACCGTAGCGGTCGCGCAGTACCAGGCTGAAGCGCCTAGAACCGCTCGGCCACTCCGGCTGGCTCGGCGTCTTTGAGAAGAGGCCTAAAGTTCTGGAAGTTGTAGCCTTTGTAGGATTACTCACTCGAAAACTTTGGAAAAGGCTGCAAGGAGACAAATAGGTCAATGATTCCGGGGCAGTTTTGAGTCTTTACTCGACTTTGATGCTAATACAGTTCCAGATTTTTCCATGGCGTCGAGAGATATTTATGTTTGAGACATCTATCAGTTTTCTTGCTAGCCGTTTTAACTGTTTATTTGTTACAGCTTCTGGGCTTGTGGCTCATTTTATGTCCAAGTTCCTAATTTTTTTCTGATCTCAGTCGGGGTCGTCAGTAGAGGCGATTGTTCGCTCGGTGCTTCGTAAGCGTCTGCAAATAGTTCCACTTTAATAACGGGTCAAAGACTCAGCTGGCTGGGCCCTGGATAGCAGGCTTTGATGCTTTTTGTCAGTAAAAACGTCTTCAATGTTCCAGTCCTCTTTTGTTTTGTGGCAGAAACTGGTCCATTTGTCTTCCCACTTTTCGATTCTCCACTCGACGGCGCGACGGTTTAGTTCTCGAGATAATTGTCGTAATTCGATAACTCCTCTTCGATTGTTGATTTATTAATTGAAGACATAAAGTCTGTAAATGAGTCTGCAATCATTTTTGGCACTTTTTTTTTACAAGTCCGTCTTGATCACAAATATTTCTTACTCTTTAATACCGATTTCGTCATGCTGCCTTCATCAGACCTGTTAAAAAAATAAATATTGTGTAAGCGACTGGTTGAATGAGTTAACGCTAAATCTAACAAGTCTTAGTGACACATAAAACATAACATTATAAAATGTTTATAGCTACGTATAGCAGCCATACATACAATTAAAATATTCTGATATAACTCATCGTCATGTGAGTACATAGTACGTGCTGGTAATACTCAGATTGCACCTGGTATTTAGAATAATGCCAGCCGAGGGCACTTTAGCTAGAGCGCATATTAAACGACTGTCGCCAATCATATTATTAAATTGCGGCATTCACAGTCATCAGTTAAACTTTTTTTAAATTACCTCCCATGGCAAAACGAGTGTCTGCAATAAACCGTAACTGATGTGAAATTGGATTCATACTTAAAATACCATAAAAAATACAAGTACTAATATAATACAGCCAGTAGCCTGACTGTAAAACATTCAACTTGTATAAGCTAGTGTAAAACGTGTAAAAATAAAATATCTAAAAAATATTCGAGCCTGATAGTCGATATTATACCAAGCGCGTGGTCACAATGGCGACATGTCGTCGTATCCTTGTTTTCCTGTGGCGGAGCTTACGAGGGAGGTCCAGTCTTCTCGTCGTGGGCGGCCGACGCACGTCAATCCGCTGGAGTGCGCTGCGCTACTCAAACTGGTAGGTCTCTGAATGTATCAAAATCAGCATATAGACTGAACTCATTCTGTTCATTCAGCAGTAATTCAGGTTGTCGCTTTCTGTGCACTTAAATCTCTATTTCTTCGAGTAGGTTCAGTAATCGCCTCTTTGGCGCGCTACGCTACACTTTCATATTGTCTATGCTTCCTACTAAATATCTTTCTGTGTCTAAATGCGTACCGAAAGCACTCGTTCTGATTACACGTATATTGTCTAAAACGAGTCTGGAAATTCCTTCCTGTCTGACCGGTATGAAAATTGTCGCAGTCTTGGCAGCTGATCTTATAAACAACAGAGAACCCATATATTTATTGCTGTCGTCGACTTTGTGTCGTAGCTTACAACCAATTGTACGTTTCATTTGAATCCAATTTTTATTTTCGTTTTTCTGAAGGTCTGCGCAATTCTGTCGGAAAACGCACCATTGTACGTCATAGCAACAAACTTTTTGTCCTCTGGTTCTACTGACTCCTTCCTGTCACACATTTTTTATTTTAGTTTGTAATAAAGTTTCATTACAACACGATCTTTATATCCATTTGCCTTAGCTACTTATCTAATCACGCTTAATTCTTCCACCTCGTCATTAGGGGTAAGTGGTAGTTTTAGCATCCTGTTGATCAAACTTCTGAAGTATGCCCATTTATGCTTCTTTGTGTGACAGGATTTCGCATTTGTAATAGTGTCTGTGGCCGTTGCCTTCCTAAATATGCTAATCTTATGTCTTCCATCTCATTTAGTTAATCTTAGACCCAAAAAACTTCTACTTCCTTCTTAAAATTCCACTGCGTATTAAATTTTCGTGCATCTCACCCATTCTTTCCGCCATCTCGCGTGTTTCACTTTCGCCACCTTCGTACAGTAGTGTATCGTCTACATATCGCCTATAATAGGCAATTTTCTCTCAGACGTCAGGATTTTGTTCAAAAACCTATTTTCTAGCTCATTTACAAATATTTCATCTAAAACATTCATAAAACCGAAGAGATTCTTGCAGATAGTTACATAGTTGAGGTCAAGAGAAATACTGTGAAGAAATTTGTCAGATATAAGGAAAGTGAGAGAAGTGTGTATATATTTACTCAGGGTGAAATGGTACAACTTGTGGAAGTTTTAGAACTTGTGTTGTCATTTAACTATTACAATGAAATGAACACCCTTAGCTGCTTACAGGCAACGGAGACAGATGAAAATGTGTGCCCCGACCGGAACTCGAAACCGGGATCTCTTGCTTACGTGGCAGACGCTCTGTCCACCTGAGCCACCGAGGACACAGAGAAGAGCGCGACTGCAGGGATCTATCTCTGGCACGCCTCCCGCGAAACCCACATTCTGAACGTATTGTCCCGCACTACATTCGTAGTGCCCCCGCCCCGGTCGGGGCACACATTTTCATCTGTCCCCGTTGACCTATGTCAACGCCTGTAAGAAGCTAAGGGTGTTCATTTCATTGTAATTTCATTCTAACGAGCTGCATGGTCACCGATGGTATCTGCTCTTTCGGACATGTCCGAAAGGAGAGATACCATCTTAGTATATATAAATATATATATTGTCATTTAACTATTTTAAAATTAACAAGATTTTTTGTCAGAAGGATGGCCTCGCAATGGGCAACAGTTGGTGTAGTACTTTAGCTGAAATATGTGTAAATGGTAGGACGGCAGTATACCGAGATCGGTAATAAAGTGTAAGAAATCTGTGTGATCAAGACGGACTTGTAAAAATAACTGTTGATTGGCGCTGAAATATGCTGCAACGTACGTTATTCGTCTATGTGCTGTTTCAGTCAATGCCACTGTTGCTTCTAAGTTCGTTAATTCTGGTAGGGTTTCTCGGTGATTTGTAAGCGTGATTCAACAAGAATACTGCAGTTCCATCTCATTGTATGTTTGGCCTATCTGTTCTATAATACATTCCTTAATCTAAATTTTTGCAGATGCAACCGAGCGGGGTGGCGCAGTGGTTAGACACTGGACTCGCATTCGGGAGGACGACGGTTCAATCCCGCGTCCGGCCATCCTGATTTAGGTTTTCCGTGATTTCCCTAAATCACTCCAGGCAAATGCCGGGATGGTTCCTCTGAAAGGGCACGGCCGACTTCCTTCCCAATCCTTCCCTAATCCGATGAGACCGATGACCACGCTGTCTGGTCTCCTTCCCCAAACCAACCAACCAACCAACCAGATGCACTGAACAGCACACATACGACCAGTGCAAACTACCAAGGGGGAGGGAAAAGAAAAGTGCGCTAATTGCAAAGGAGCGCACCCAGCCAGTTACTTAGGATGTCCGGAGTACAGAGCTCTACGGGATAGGCAGAGGGGTAAAAACATCAGTAAAACCCCGAATCACAACAAAAACATACCAGCACCCAGGTTACCCCCCCCCCCCCCCCATCTCCCCAGAGAAGAGAAAATGACACCGTGAAAACGCTGGTTTCCGCCTTCACCGCTTATTCCCGTGCACATGCCGGTGACCCACCAGACCCGCCGAACCTCCTACCACCACCACAACACAGCAGGTTTCCCAAGCTGATGAAAGTCCTAGGGAAGTCTGTCCTCCATGCCCCCCACAAACCAGTCCGCGAGAAGCAGACGAGTCTGTTCCAATCCAACAACTCGCGTCGTCCATCCGACTGCTACAGGCACAGATGACCCAGCTAGTAGGTATTCTAGCAACACTGACGCAGCTCCCTGCCGACCTCAGATCGGCAGCACAGCAGTCGCGTGTGGCAGCGAAAGCCTCAGGAAAAACTGTCCCCCACCATGGATAGGAGACTTAATATACAACGTCTCAAAATATGCGCGTTTAACGCAGACAACCTTACTCGCCAACCCATGGAGTTTAGAGAATTCATACAGGAAGGGAACGTTGACATGTGCCTAGTGGGAGAAACATTCCTCAAACCAGGACTAAGAGTGGTACAACAACAAAGTTAGGAAACTACTGCGAAAGCAAAGAGAGCTTCACTCCAAGTTTAAACGCAGCCAAAGCCTCTCAGACAAACAGAAGCTAAACGATGTCAAAGTTAGCGTAAGGAGGGCTATGCGTGAAGCGTTCAGTGAATTCGAAAGTAAAATTCTATGTACCGACTTGACAGAAAATCCTAGGAAGTTCTGGTCTTACGTTAAATCAGTAAGTGGCTCGAAACAGCATATCCAGACACTCCGTGATGATAATAGCATTGAAACAGAGGATGACACGCGTAAAGCTGACATACTAAACACTTTTTTCCAAAGCTGTTTCACAGAGGAAGACCGCACTGCAGTTCCTTCTCTAAATCCTCGCACAAACGAAAAAATGGCTGACATCGAAATAAGTGTCCAAGGAATAGAAAAGCAACTGGAATCACTCAATAGAGGAAAGTCCACTGGACCTGACGGGATACCAATTCGATTCTACACAGAGTACGCGAAAGAACTTGCCCCCCTTCTAACAGCCGTGTACCGCAAGTCTCTAGAGGAACGGAGGGTTCCAAATGATTGGAAAAGAGCACAGGTAGTCCCAGTCTTCAAGAAGGGTCGTCGAGCAGATGCGCAAAACTATAGACCTATATCTCTGACGTCGATCTGTTGTAGAATTTTAGAACATGTTTTTTGCTCGAGTATCATGTCGTTTTTGGAAACCCAGAATCTACTATGTAGGAATCAACATGGATTCCGGAAACAGCGATCGTGTGAGACCCAACTCGCTTTATTTGTTCTTGAGACCCAGATACAGGCTCCCAGGTAGATGCTATTTTTCTTGACTTCCGGAAGGCGTTCGATACAGTTCCGCACTGTCGCCTGATAAACAAAGTAAGAGCCTACGGAATATCAGACCAGCTGTGTGGCTGGATTGAAGAGTTTTTAGCAAACAGAACACAGCATGTTGTTATCAATGGAGAGACGTCTACAGACGTTAAAGTAACCTCTGGCGTGCCACAGGGGAGTGTTATGGGACCATTGCTTTTCACAATATATATTAATGACCTAGTAGATAGTGTCGGAAGTTCCATGCGGCTTTTCGCGGATGATGCTGTAGTATACAGAGAAGTTGCAGCATTAGAAAATTGTAGCGAAATGTAGGAAGATTTGCAGCGGATAGGCACTTGGTGCAGGGAGTGGCAACTGTCCCTTAACATAGACAAATTTAATGTATTTCGAATACATAGAAAGAAGGATCCTTTATTGTATGATTATATGATAGCGAAACAAACACTGGTAGCAGTTACTTCTGTAAAATATCTGGGAGTATGCGTGCGGAACGATTTGAAGTGGAATGATCATATAAAATTAATTGTTGGTAAGGCGGGTACCAGGTTGAGATTCATTGGGAGAGTGCTTAGAAAATGTAGTCCATGAACAAAGGAGGTGGCTTACAAAACACTCGTTCGACCTATACTTCAGTATTGCTCATCAGTGTGGGATCCGTACCAGATCGGTTTGACGGAGGAGATAGAGAAGATCCAAAGAAGAGCGGCGCGTTTCGTCACAGGGTTACTTGGTAACCGTGATAGCGTTACGGAGATGTTTAATAAACTCAACTGGCAGACTCTGCAAGAGAGGCGCTCTGCATCGCGGTGTAGCTTGCTCGCCAGGTTTCGAGAGGGTGCGTTTCTGGATGAGATATCGAATATATTGCTTCCCCCTACTTATACCTCCCGAGGAGATCACGAATGTAAAATTAGAGAGATTAGAGCGCGTACGGAGGCTTTCAGACAGTCGTTCTTCCCGCGAACCATACGCGACTGGAACAGGAAAAGGAGGTAATGACAGTGGCACGTAAAGTGCCCTCCGCCACACACCGTTGGGTGGCTTGCGGAGTATAAATGTAGATGTAGATGAAGAGTTTCTGTACCAAACTACAGTTGTTACAGAAACTACCGACCCACTCACGGAAGCGGGGTCGCGGTATATGTCAAAAAAGGAATCAGACATCACAAAATATACCCCCCCCCCCCCAATACAGCAGAAATAGAAACGGCGGCAATCGAAGTGGCCACAGTAACTGGCCCCCTCACGGTCGTTGCAGTGTATCGCCCCCCTTCCCAAAGACTAGAAGAGGACGACATAGCTGCACTAAGCCGTATTAGAGGCAAACTACTAATAGCAGGGGACCTAAACGCCAAACACGCGGACTGGAACTCGAGACACCGAAATCAAGCTGGTCAACAACTGCAACGACTCGCGCGCACACACCAGTTACAAATATGGGGCCCAGAGGAACCGACACACTACCCAAAGAACGGAGGAAGACCGGAGGTCTTCGACATAGCCATCACAAAGAATCTGGTGGGCTTTGTATCCGCGACATCGGTAAAGAAAATGTCATCGGACCACAATCCCGTGATTTTTGAGGTCAATATGGGAGAATGGCTCTCTATCCCACAACGGCATGCGATGTACAAGCGCATCAATAAGGAGCAATTCAGCAACGCTGTAGCAGCTGAACTTGCCCAGACCCCGGCTCCAACTGCAGAGACAGCAGAACAGGCACTAGACGACCTCACAAGAGTGATCCTACAAGCTGCTGAGGGAGCCACACCGCCTCCTGCGGGGGCCCCCCGCTCCAGGCAACTCCCTCCGCACTTGCTTGCGCAAATACGGCACAAAAACAGGATCGCCAAAGAGTGGAAGCTCACCAGAAACAGGGATACACGGAGGCTACTCAATAGGCTACAGAGAGAGCTGAAAGCAGATCTCAATGAGTATCGCAATCAACAATGGTCGGCAAGGCTCTCAGCTCTCAAACTAGAAGACAATAGTTTATGGCAAGCCACCAAACAGTATACGAAAAGACG
This sequence comes from Schistocerca piceifrons, assembly GCF_021461385.2. Taxonomy (NCBI): domain Eukaryota; kingdom Metazoa; phylum Arthropoda; class Insecta; order Orthoptera; family Acrididae; genus Schistocerca; species Schistocerca piceifrons. The sequence continues at coordinate 172,289,095 of NC_060140.1, forward strand.
AGCGAAAATGCCACCACTGCATGGCGAACGCGGACTACAGTTCAGCCCCATTGACAAAGCTAACGCACTAGCCGACGTGTTCGAAAAACAGTTCAGACCAGCAGAAGTACAGGACAGAGAACACGTCGCAACAGTCCGCCGAGAACTGGCCGTGTTCCTGGAAGCAGACGACGAAGATGACTACACGCCACTCTTCAGTACTGAAGACTTGGCGCGCTGCATCAAGTCCCTGCCCACCATGAAAATCCCGGGTCACGACCAGGTCGCAAACGAATTGCTGAAACTCCTCCCGCCTCTGGCAATCACCCACCTGACCGATATAGTCAACGAACTGACGCGATCACAAAAATTCCCTGCGCAGTGGAAGCACGCAGAAGTCATTGCGATCGCGAAACCAGGAAAAGACCCGGTGTTCCCGCAACATTATAGACCAATTAGTCTACAGCTTACCCTAAGTAAACTTTACGAGCGCCTCCTACTAACACCCATACAGGACTATGTCACAAGAGAGCAGATTCTGCCGAAATTCCAATTCGGATTTAGGCAAAGACACTCCATGTGGTGTCACCGCCAGACACCACACTTGCTAGGTGGTAGCCTTTAAATCGGCCGCGGTCCGGTAGTATACGTCGGACCCGCGTGTCGCCGCTGTCAGTGATAGCAGACCGAGCGCCACCACACGGCAGGTCTAGAGAGACGTACTGGCACTCGCCCCAGTTGTACAGCCGACGTTCATAGCAATGGTTCACTGACAAATACGCTCTCATTTGCCGAGACGATAGTTAGCATAGCCTTCAGCTACATTTGCTACGACCTAGCAAGGCGCCGTATTCAATTGATAATTAATATTATGAAGCCTGTACCGTAACGAGAGATGGTCTACAATTGTGGATTAAAGTTAAGTATTACAGCAACTGCGTCCATTTTCTAAGTTCTCATTTCCTTTTAACTGTTCCAGACCTCACGCCAATCTGCGTGAGCTTAACGCGTTCCTTTCGGCTTCCTCTCGTTGTGACTTGGCTGTCTTGCTAAGTCACAACACTCCGCCTCCCAGCAAATCATGAGGGTGGTTGAAGCAGCCACGGACAGCTTCAACCGAAAGGGCTACTGCGGGCTTGTCTTGTTAGACGCAGCAAAAGCCTTCGACTCAGTCTGGCACACCGGGATACTACACAAGATGTACACTCTAGGCTTCCCCGGAAAGATCATCAAAATCGTTAAAAACTATCTCTCCAGTAGGACTTTCTCAGTTAAGATCGACGGATCGCTGTCGAGCAGGAGAAGAATCAGTGCAGGCGTGCCCCAAGGCTCGGTCCTGGGACCCGTCCTCTACAATGTCTACATTGCTGACATCCCTACGACTCAGCATGTACACACTGCAGAATACGCAGATGACACCGCATTCTTCTCCTGCTCGACAAACAGGAACCTGGTTACAAGGCGTCTGCAAACCGCCCTAAACAGGACGGAAAACTGGACCAAGCAATGGCGCATCACAATAAACTCAGACAAGACACAAGCCACGCTGCCCACCAGACGCTATGGGAAACGCCGACCCCCAAGAAGGCCATACCAACTGCTGCGGTTGCAGTGGCAGAACTTGACATAAAGAAATTCTTCGAAGTACCTCGGTGTCACACTTGACATGGAAGTGTCACATAGAGGAACTTCGCAGAAAGGCTCACACCAGAGTGCAGATTCTGTAGCCTGTATTGAACAGCACCAGTTCCCTCGACCCCGCAACAGGAGTAGCGATCTATCGAAGTCTAATTCGACCCATACTGGAATATGTGTGCCCTGTATGGGGCTGCGTAGCCAGATCGACGATAGATCGCTTTCAGAAGGTTCAAAATAGAGCGTTAAGACGGGCCTTACACGTCCCCACGCGCTTCCCCGCGGCAGACCTGCATGAAGCTGCAGACATAGAGCCACTAACAACACGATTCCGTGCCCTGGCAGAAGCTTTCTACGCCACGGCGCGCAATTCACAAAACGAGCTAATAAACACCCTTGGGCAATATGAACAGCATAGGGACAAATACAAAAGACCGAAGACGCTACTCCTGCAGTAGCACAAACAGATAAATTAACAACTCTCAAAAATAGCAACTCACAAAAGCACAGCACTAACAACAACACACAAGAAAAGAGGAGGAAATGTCCAAATGCGACAATAACCTCCACCAACACCCCCCTCTAACGGTAGAGGACAAAAAGAGAGAAGAGCCCTGATAAGTTTCCCTTATAAGCGGTCCTTCCATCTTGTCTTCTAAAAAACTCTAAAAATGTAGTATTTGTTAGGGTAATTTCACTAGCGTTCCATAAACAAAAGATAAGGTCTTGGCCCGTTAGATGCCTGTCGACCATTTAGAGGTGCGAAAACTTTTAACACTCCCTGTAATATGACCATTTTGTTTTGGTGTTACATCTCGCGCATTAATAATTTATTTAAAGGTTTCGTATACGATCAAGTACCTAAAGATGATTGTTGTTTGCCATTAAGTTGAAGACCCTAGTCAGGGTGTTTACACTTTTGGCAAAGTCAAAAGTTGTAGTTGGTTTCTGGGTTTGGGTTTGTAGATGTCTTCGTGTCCATACCATTTGGTAATGAAGGTGTATATTTTGTTGTGGAACCGCTGTATTTCTACTTGGTAGTCCGGGAAAGTCACCTGGGTTTTGTATTTCCACCGGTGTTGGTGCTGCCGTTGACTGGGCTGTCCTGTTACTGATAGTTTGCACTTGTGCACTGTAAATTCTGAGGGCATCTTGGAAAGCACTTCTAGCTCTGAAGGAGACGGGTTCTGATCTTCGCAGTTTGGTCTCTTGTTATCTGACATTTACCTGAAGAGTGGTGTTGTGCACATTTAACACAGCGTGATGGTAAGGAACAATAATTAGTGGCAGGAAAAAATTGTCGGCATCGTGTCCATTAAATTGTTCCCAATAGGTTATTCACTGTGCAATATAAAACTGAGAACTGTAATGAAACAAGCTACATTTTTTTTTACAATCGGTTGTTCTCTATGCAATATAATAAATTCAATTGAACACATTTCATTTTAGTTGATTGTGTAATACGATATAATAATATACTGAATGAAGTGACAGAGTCCTTGTTCACTACTATAGAGAAATACAATTACGATGTATAACAGGTTTAACTAAACAGTAAAGTGAACAACCAGTTTATTACTTCTGTGTAAGAGCAACCTGTTGGGAAAACTGTAACGAGTATATGGTTCAAATGGCTCTGAGCACTATGGGACTTAAAAGCTGAGGTCATCAATCCCCTAGAACTACTTAAACCTAACTAACCTAAGGACATCACACACATGCATGCCCGCGGCAGGATTCGAACCCGTGACCGTAACGGTCGCGCGGTTCCAGAATGAAGCGCTTAGAACCGCTCGGCCACTTTGGTTGGCGTAACAACTGTGGGTCTCAATAGTAGGGAACAACCTAATAACAGAACTACACCCTCAGTGGAAAGTGAACTACCTGTGGTGAAAGCTATAACGAGGTCAGCTGTGGGTATGTGCAGTGGGGAACATGCTAATTGCGGTTGTTGGTTAATACTTGCGGAATAAGCTCATTATGGTTCTTACGTTATTGAATTGCGAAGTAAACTCCATAGATTCACGATTCCTTCTACTTCGTAGCGTAATACCTAACACAATGTACGTGCCGCATTTCAATAGACTTTTCAATCCTACTGGAGGAGATATTGATAACAAAACATGATAAAAAATGCATACATGGTTGTTTAAAAGTCTTCAAATAACTTTTCCGCGTGCGAGAGAGAAAAAACTTGCTCTTCTTGTGGCGTGGCATCATTTGTTAAGCTGGTACTATGATGCCACTAACTGAGTGCAAGATACTGATTTCGACGAATGACGATGAAAGGGTAGATCAGTGATCAACTGTTTCCTAAATAAAGTTACAACTATATTTTAATCTTGTAGTTGACGAAAGTGCTCACTGTAATGAAGAATGTTCTTTCAAGGAATATTAAGTACCTTCTGTTAGCTATTTTACAGTGGTTTTGCAGTTTATGTAGCTGTAGATATAAATGTAAGTGATCAATGATACCAACTCGTCTTGATTTAAGGTCAGACTCACTGTTACAGTAAGTGAACAATGTTTGCGCTCAAGCCGAATAGCTTCTCGTTAGTTGTCAATCAGGACGCTTTTGAGATATATTTTGAAAAGATTGATTGCTTCTTTTTAGTTAGCAACTTCACTCGGAATTAAACAACTGCATTAAACAAATACATTTAACTGAGAAGTATTACAACTTTTATTGATATTTTTCTCTTGTTTTATTAATGTTATACACCGAATCCTCTCTATAATAGTGTCTTTCTTCTTACACATTTTACTGATGCATCGACAACTGCAGATACAGAAGTTAGCAGAACTGGTGTGATTACACAAACAACTGACCCTAAACTTAACATGTGAAGCCACACAGGCTAAATATCTCACAATTTGTATTTTAAAGCAGTTATTGCTGAAAATATCCATTATCATTCAGTATTACGCCACAAGAGAAGCAAATGTTTACTCTCTCGTAGGCGAAAAAAGTATTAAATGGATTTTAAATAATTTAAATAATATAAGTGAACATTATCAGTGAGGGACTCGTCCTAGGGCGGTAACACTTTGAATAGGGAGATAAAAGGTGCATATTGCGTTACACCTTAAGAAGTAATACATCTCTAGAGTAAAAGGACGGTATGCGTGTCCTCTATTGAAATAAGCGCAAACGTATGTCATAAAAAACATAAAATCTGCATCTACACCCATACTCTGTAAACCACTGCGATGTACATGGAATGGAATACGTCCCGTTGCACCGCACCAGTTCTTCGACTCCCTTTCTCCGTTTCATTCACGTATGGAGCACGTGAAAATTGATTGCTTAAGTACCTCCCTGCGTGCTGTAATTAATCTAACCTCGTCCTCACGATCTCCATGGGAGCGATACGGACGGGGTTGATTAAAAGTCTGTTCTTGAAACTTTCTTAGTAGGCTTCCGTGAGATAAATTACGCCTGTATTCAGTATTCTGCCATTTCAATTTCTTCATCATCACTGTGACACTCACCCAAGGATCAAACAAACCTGTGTCCATTCGTGCTGCCCTTCTCTGTGTTCGTTCAACATCCTCTGTAAGTCATATTTGGTACGGGTCCCACCAACTTGAGCAATGTGCTAAGACAGGTCACACGAGTGATGCGTAAGCTAATCCTTTATTGACTTACTGCATTTCCTCGCTATTCTACGAATAAACCGAAGCCTGCCACTTGCGTTAAGCATATTCCTACAAAGTGTTACACCCACGCATTATATGAGCTGGCCGATTCCAACTGCGACTCGCTGATATTAAAATCGTCGGATACTACGTTTTTTTTCGTTTTGTGAAGGGAACACCTTAACATTTCTGAACTTTTAAAGCAAGTTGGAGATCTTCGCATCACATTGTTGTCTTCCAAACAGTACTTCATTATAGATAACTGCATCTTTTAAAAGTCTGAGGTCATTATTAATATTGTCCGCAAGGTCATTAATATAAAACATGAATAGCAATAGTCCACCCGAACTCCCGAAGTTACTTCTACATCTGTCGATGACTCTCCCCCAAGATAACGTGCTGAATTCTCCTTGCAAAAAACAACGTCAATCCATTCGCAAATCTCGCTAGATAGCGCCTTACATTCGTACCTGTGGCAGAGCGGTTCTAGGCGCTTCAGTCTGGAACCGCGCGACCAATACGGTCGCAGGTTCGAATCCTGCCTCGGCCATGGATGTGTGTGATGTCCTTAGGATAGTTAGGTTTAAGCAGTTCTAAGTTCTAGGGGACTGATGACCTAAGATGTTAAGTCCCATAGTGCTCAGAGCCATTTGAACTATTTTTGAATAAACGTATATGTGATATAGAGGCAAATGCTTTTCTTAGATTGAGAAATATTACATCTGTTTCCATTGATCCAAGGCATTAAGTATGACAGTCACAAAAAGTGTGAGTTGGGTTCAAGGTGATCGCTGTCGAGTCCAAGCTGGTTGGCACGAAAAGGCCATTCCGTTCGAGATACCTCATTATGTTTGAGTTCTGTGCACATGCCCACAAAAATACTTCAACTATCGATAACATTTAGCTACGTAATTAGAAAAATCATTTCTTATTCTATGTCACGATGTTAATCGTGGTATTCTGTTTGATGAGAATTACTCCACCCTGACTACAGTGAAACTGACGATCAGAGCCAAATACGAATTATTAGTGTGTTCAGAAGTCTTTCAGGCGGAAGTGTGGAGAGGTGTCCGATCTATACGAGGTGCGGCTAGAAAAAAACCGGACTGATGCTGGAAAAAACATTTATTTACAATTATTTACAATTTCATGTTACCTCCTTCAATGTACTCTCCTCCTCGGTCTCTACACCGCTCCATACGAATTTTCCACTGTTCATAGCAATGCTGCAGATCATTTTCGGTAACTCCATACATTACTTCCGTCGCTTTTTCTTTTACTGCTTCAACAGTCTCAAATCTAGTTCCTTTCAAAGCTGACTTGACTTTAGGGAAAAGAAAAAAGTCACAGGGGGCCAAATCAGGTGAGTTGGGTGGATGATCTAAGATGGGAATGTTGTGTTTTGCCAAAAACGTCTTCACTGACAACGCACTGTGAGCTGGGGCATTGTCTTGGTGAAGGATCCATGACTTTTTTCTCCACAAATCGTTCTGTTTTCTCCGTACTCGCTCACGTAGGGTAGCCAGGACGCTAATGTAGTAATGCTGATTCACTGTTTGTCCCTCTGGTACCCAATCAATGTGCACAATCCCTTTGATGTCAAAAAAAAAAATCATCATTGCCTTGAATTTCGATTTTGACATTCGTGCTTTTTTTTGTCGTGGACAACCAGGAGTTTTCCAATGCATCGATTGGCGTTTAGTTTCGGGATCGTAAGTAAAAAATCACGATTCATCGCAAGTAATAACATTTTGTAAGAAGGTGGGATCACTTTCAATGTTTTCCAGGATGTCAGAACAAATCATTCTTCGGCGTTCCTTCTGTTCAATTGTGAGACACTTTGGAACCATTTTTGAACACACTTTGTTCATGTTGAAACTTTCATGAAGAATCTGCGTAACACTTTCCTTGTCAACTCGTGTTAACTTAGACACTGCTCTGATTGTTAAACGGCGATCTTGTCGAACAAGTTCACCGATTTTTTCAATGTTTGCTTCAGTTTTTGCTGACAATGGTCTGCCAGTGCGAGTGTCATCACTGGTGTCTTCGCGGCCATCTTTAAATCGTTTAAACCACTCAAACACTTGTGTTCGCGATAAACAATCATCGCCGTACGCTTGTTGTAACATTACAAACGTTTCACTTGCAGATTTTCCTAGTTTGATACAAAATTTAATGTTAACATGCTGTTCTTTCTGTACACTCAACATTTTCCGACGCACATACAAAACGTCAACTACTTAAAACAGACGCCACGGGCAGACTGAGTGCAGGAGGCAGATGAAACTCGAGCAGTAGGCGGAGCGAGAGTCACGTAACAGGCCACGCGACTTTCAGCCTTATTGCATTCGTTTTATTGTTTCACCTGTACTAGTCCGGTTTTTTTTCTAGCCACACCTCGTAGACTAATCAGAAGTCCACATGTCACTCGCATCAATTAGAATTAAAGAAGGGAGCGCGGAGGGGTTATAAACACCCCCCTTCTCCCTAGAGGTGAAATTAGTTAAAAGCAGACGGTCTTTTTTTTAATCTACACCTAAGTTAAATACTCAAATTTATAGAGCCCTGATCCATAGATTTAGTTGTATACTCCCGCATTCCCCGTATCATCTTACTTTGTGTGTCCGTTAGAATATAATACCTCTACCAGTGTCTTGTGCTCCTCATCCAGTTCGACCTGTGCGCGCCAAATATTAAAGGGGCTTCCAGATCCGCCACAGAAGCGCGCGTATCGCGTCACTTGTAGAGCACAATCAATCTGCTTTGCCCTCATTGTTACAATTGTTAGACTGCTCGCCTAGAATTCAGTAGCCTATCGAAATAGTTTGTCTTGACAATGTCGAGTCTTCCAGTTTTGTGCGACATGAAACGAGTTTCAGAAATAAGATCTTTATTCTCTAAAACACAGAAGACTATGTGTGAGTGGCTCCTTGCGTTTTATGGGACAAGTGTTTTTTTTTTTTTTCATGTCTATCCTTTTAGCAGGAGATCTCTGGGACGACGGCCGTTTACTATCGTGACAAAAAATAAAAACACCTACAGCCGTCCTTATGATTTTATTTTATTTTGTCACTAACAGTTTCGACGCTTCATTGTGTCATCTTCAGTTCAGGTCATGTTCCTTCTTTTTACTTCTTTGTGAGGTATTGTTTCCTTCCATTCATCACCTTTTACAGTTGTTTTGTCTTAAAGTAAGTTATTTCAAGGTTGTGCAGTTAATGCACGTCCGACTGTCAAATAAAATTCGGGAATAGTATTTAAAGAAGTTTTAATAGATTATAATTGAATAATGTATTGAGTGGAAATTCGTGAAGGTACATTTAAGATATGTTACAATGGATGTATCTGTTCTTTCTGTCAAATGTTCGGTGTAAATTCATTTGCAGAGTCTTGCCTTTGTTCTCATTCTATTTTAATCTGTTTCTATGTAACTTGACCGATAAGTTGATAATGCGATCTTTAATGTTTTGTGCATACAGGTCTGAAGATGACACAATGAAGCGTCGAAAGTAGTAGCCACAAAATAAAATAACATCATATGGACGGCTGTAGGTGTTTCTATTTTTTGTCACAACTATTTCGGATTATAGGATAGTAAAGTAACATTACTTAAGAATATGAGCCAAAATAGCATAATTTTCTTTCTTTGAATCTGTCCGAACGTCTATAAGACAGAGCATCGTTTAGTGTGATGTATGTTTTTTTAGTTACATACTCGTTACACGTATAGCTGCACATACTTAGGCAAAACAGATTTATCTTCCACGAATGCTTCCATACTTCGGGTAAGTTCCTTTTCTTCCATGTCAGATCTGGAAGTTTTGTGGGCCACTTGCGTCGGATTACCCGTACTTCCATGTGACATGTGTCAATGTACAACAGAGCACATACACTTTTACATTCATATTAGTGACCTGGAATCTTTACAGAATCGAGTTCCCATGTAGAAAACAGCTTCAGACGTTAGATTACTTTTCAAATGAGTTAATTTGTTAAATATTTATGTTAAGCATGTAAGCGAGAAAAATCTTAGAAAACGTTTGAAACTGCGCTTAAAGTTTGTTGGAAGTCGCTAAGCGCTCTCATTATGAAACACTGGGTGACACTAGCGTGGGTAATTTGTGCCCAATTTTGAGCAGAGGTAGCTTTGTAACACGTCTAAATATCTACGACGTTATCTCTCCTGGAATATATGTTGCGCAATGGTATAATTTTGGAGGTACATTAAATGGTATATGTTGATACTGTCTGCAAACTGTGTTGCAAAGAGAGTCGGTACTGAAGGAGGAATGCATTAACACGTCATGTCTAATGCTGAAGTCTTACTGCATGAAGAGCGAACACGTAATAAGCGATAAACTTTTTTCCTTTCATCATTTTGTGGGGAATGTCGGTGAGGAAAAGTTTCATAAAAGTGTGAAACTATGCGTAACGTTTGTTGGAGTTCGCTAAGAATACTGTGCGAATTAAGTCCGTGTATTTGTGCACCGTCGGTAATGCCGCCAAGAAGAAAAACGTACACTTATGAGTCAAAATGTTATTACGGCCTGCTCAATAAATTGTTTGCCGTCTGTGGAACGAAATACATCACTGGTCCACAGTATCAGGGATGACGGTTTGTTGGTAGGTTTGTGAAGGTATGTGACATTAGATGTCTACGCACAGCTCATGAAATTCGCGTAACTAATGGGCTGCTGACTCGCGTACGCGGTGACGGCGCCCGATAGCGACCGAGATGGGTTCCATAGGATATACATCAGGCGAATTTGGTAGATGAGACATCAATAAGAGTTCACTATAATGCTCCACAAACCACTGTATCAGGTTCTGGCTCCGACACACGGACAATTATACTGTTGAAAAATGACGTCCCGTCGGGGAAGGTATCAAGTATGTAGAAATGCAGGTGGTTCGCAGCTGTCTTCGATTACTACCACAAGTCCCATGCAAGCACAGGAGAATGTCTCTCATAGCATAATACTGCTCCCACCAGCCTGCGTTCGTGGCGCGCTGCTCATTTCGAGCCACTGTTCACCTCGATGACGGCGTTTGCGCTGACGACCGTCGACCTAGTATAGAAAATGTGATTCACCCGAAGAGCCGAGCACAACTGCACTCTTTCGTGCTAAAATGTAGACTTTCACGGCCGGAAATATCATGTCCATTATAGTTATCCGGGCTGTTATGCCGTGGTCGGTTGATGAATTCTGTGTAAATTCCCAACGTTTCGTCCCCGACTGCGGGAGACAGCTTCAAGAGGGTCCGTAGCTCGATGGAAGGTCCAACACACCCACTGGCTCGCTACTGACTGCCGCTATATTCCGTGTCCGCGCGCTCCCGCGCCGCGGCGTGACGTCACGTGTTTTGAAAACATCAGTGCCAACTGGGCGGTGTCCGTCGCCGTCGATCGCCGTTGCCATCACCCAGTAGTGGACGGGTGGTACAGATCTTCTTTAACACCGGCATCCGTGTACCGTTTCATTTCACGCCCTCCTTCTTTCGATTGAAATTATTGGGATGTTTAGCGATTTCGATTGCCTCCCTGTAGAGCCTTTCGTAATATCCGCTTGTGGCCGCTAGTACTTGCGTCTCCTCGAAACGAATATTGTGGTTCCCTGGATGGAAAGCATGCTCCGCAACAGCTGATCGTTCCGTTTCTCCTCTTCTACAATTTCCCTTGTGCTCTTCCAAACGTTTAGAAACAGTTCTTTTAGTGGTACCCACATAAACATCACCACAGCTGCATGGGATCCTATACACTCCACCTTTTTCCAATGGTTTGCGAACGTCCTTGGCAGGCTTAAGGTATTCCTGTATCATCATGGTGGGCTTGTAAATTACGGTACTGACGTTTTCAAAACACGTGACGTCACGCCGCGGCGCGGGAGCGCGCGGACACGGAATATAGCGGCAGTCAGTAGCGAGCCTGTGGGTGTGTTGGATGTCCCATCGAGCTACTGACCCCCTTGACGATGTCTCCCGCAGTCGGAGACGAAACGTTGGGAACTGACACAGAATTCATCAACCGATCACGGCATAACAGCCCGGATAACTATAATGGACATGTACTCTGTCGGCAGAGATGCCACAGATAACCATCTATCCGGCTTTACAGAGCAGACAAGCTTCCGAACCCCATGTTCTGTGAAGAGTCATGGACGTCCAACCATTTAGGGCCTAGTGGTAGTTAACACTGTCGTACGTGTTTCCGTAGATGCTCACAACAGTAGCACGTGAGCGTTTCACCAGCTCCTTCGTTTTCAAGATACTCGTTCACAGGCTCTGCGTAATAATAATCTGCCATTTGTCAAAGTCGTTTATCTTAATGGATTTCCGCAGCACATATCTTCGCTAGGGTGGTCCCCCGTCTGTGTTTGCTCCGCTTACATACTTTTGGTACCGCACAGCGTGATCGATGGCCACCAGGCGGCACCAGACGCCGCGGTGGGCAGTGGTCATAATGTTTTGTCTCATCAGTGTACAGTTTCTACCTGTAACACTTGTACTATTGTGTTAAGCCAGCACTTGTGGTAGGAATAGCGTGTTTGATTAGTAATCAAAACGTCCTCTGTCCCTTGTTCGAATCCCACCAGTGCTTTTTTTATTAATAATGGGCATTGGCGGCCGAAGACGGCCGGTGTAAGAAGTCACCCCTGATCTGCGAACGACCTAGTCAATGGGGACGGCGGAGCGGACAGAGGTTCAGGGCCCTCTCTTGTCCTTGGGGTGGGAAACTGCTGCTCAAGGCGGAAGAATCAGCAGTGACCAACGGCATGATGATGCAGAAGGCAGTGGAAACCTCTGCATTAAAGCCACGTAACGTGTATCCACAGGACATGTGGCCTTTAATTGAAAAGTGTCATTACAATCTCTCCATTGGCAAACGATTTCGGAATAGCCCCCCCCCCCCCCATTTGGATCTAAGGGGGAGGTGACCATGGAAACGGATTGAATTATCAACTAAAGGATAGCGTTCTACGAATCGAGGCGTGGAATGTCAGAAGCGTGTACGTGGCAGGGAAACTAGATAATCTGAGATGGGAAATGCAAAGGCTCAAGCTAGATATAGTTGGGGGTCAACGGAGTGAAATGGAAATAAGACAAGAATTTCTGGTCAGATGAGTATAGGGTAGAATCAACAGATGCAGAAAATGGTGTAACGGGAATAGGATTCGTTATGAATAGTAAGGCAGGGCAGAGAGTGTGTTACTGTGTACAGTTCAGTGATAGGGTTGTTCTTATCAGAATCGACAGCAAACCAACACCGACAACGATAGTTCAGATATATATGCCGACGTCGCAAGCTTAAGATGAAGAGATACGGAAAGTATATGAGGATACTGAAAGGGCAATACACTATATAAAAACTAAACGAAACTTCTCCCGAATAGGCCATGAAGGCCTAACGGTATCGACCGGCCGCCGCGTCATCCTCAGACAACAGACATCACTGAATGCGGATATGAAAGGGCATGTGGTCAGCACACCGCTCTCCCAGCAGCATGTCAGCTCCTGCTCAGTCAAGTAGCTCCTCAGTTTGCCTCACAAGGACTGAGTGCACCCTGCTTGCCAACAGCACTCGGCAGACCGAATGGTCACCTATCCAAGTGCTAGCCCAGCCCGACAGCGCTTAACTTCGGTTATCTGACGGGAATCAGTGATACGACTGCGGCAAGGCCGTTGGCACACTACATAAAGCTAGACGAAAATCTAATAGTCATAGGAGACTGGAATGCAATTGTAGGGGAAGGAGTAGAAGAAAAACTTATAGGAAAATACGGGCTTTGGACAAGATATGAGAGAGGAGAAAGGATAATTGAGTTCTGCAACTAGTTTCAGTTAGTAACAGCGAATACTCCTTTCAAGAATCACAAGAGAAGGCTGTATACTTGGAAAAGGGCGGACGATACGGGAAGAATTAAGTTAGATTACATTATGGTCAGAGAGAGATTCCGAAGCCAGATACTGGCTTGTAAGACGTACCCAGGTGCAGATATAGATTCAGATCACAATATAGTACTGACGAAGAGTAGGCAGAAATTTAAGACGTTAGTCAGGAAAAATACGCAAAGAAGTGGGAAACAGAAATACGAAGGAATGACGACGTAGGGTACTAAGGAATGACGACATACGCTTGAAGTTCTCTAAGGCTATAGATACAGCAATAAGGAATAGCTCAGTAGGCAGTACAGTTGAAGAGGAATGGACATTTCTAATAAGGGCCATCTCAGAAGTGGGAATGGAAGACATATGAACAAAGAAGGTAACTGCGAAGAAACCATGGGTAACAGAAGAAACACTTCAGTTGATCGATAAGAGGAGGAAGCGCAAAAATGCTCTGGGAAACTCAGGAATAGAGAAATACGCTGAGGAATGAAATACATAGGAAGTGTATGGAAGCTAGGACGAAATGGATGCATGAGAAATGTGAAGAAATCGAAGAAGAAATAATTGTCGGAAGGACAGACTCAGCATACACGAAAGTCAAAACAACCTCCGATGACAATAAAAGCAAAGGTGGTAACATTAAGAGTGCAACGGGAATTCCACTGCTATATGCAGAGGAGAGCGCATGTATGTGGAAAGAGTATCTTGAAAGCATCTATGAGGGGGAAGATTTGTATGATATGGTAAAAGAGAAGTCGATTTAGATGAGATAGGGGAACCAGTATTTTTGTGGTGTCACCGCCAGACACCACACTTGCTAGGTGGTAGATTAAATCGACCGCGGTTCATTTAGTACATGTCGGACCCGCGTGTCGCCACTGTGTAATCGCAGACCTAGCGCCACCACAAGGCAGGTCTCGTGATACGAACAAGCACTCGCCCGAGTTGTACGGACGACCTAGCTAGCGACTAGATGTACGAAGCCTTTCTCTCTCATTAGCCGAGAGACAGAATAGCCTTCAGCTAAGTTAATGGCTACGAACTAGCAAGGCGCCATTAGCCTTACAGTGATTGTAATTAAAGTCTCCTGTGTATCGTCAAGAGCGATGTACCACAATGATTGATTAAAGATAAGTATTAATCCAGCTACGTACTTTTCTTCATAGCATTAATTACGTAGCCTGTTCCAGTACTTGACGCCCGTCAGCGTGTGTGTACGCGTGCCTATCCTACCGGCTACTTCAAGTGGCGTAACAGTCTTGTTACGTCACTTCAATTAGAATCAGAATTTAAAAGAGCTCTGGAGGACTTAAGATCAAATAAGGTAGAAGGGATAGATAACATTCCCTCAGACTTTCAAAAATCATTGGGGGAAGTGGCAACAAAACGACTGTTCACGTTGGTGTGTAGAACGTATGAGTCTCGTTCATACGATTCCGAAGACTGCAAGAGCTGACACGTGCGAGAATTATCGCACAATCAACTTAAAAGCTCATGCATCCAAGTTGTTGACAGGAATAATCTACAGAAGAATGGAAAAGAAAATTGAGGATGTTCTAGATGACGATCAGATTAACTTTAGAAAAGGTAAAGGCACGAGAAAGGCAATTCTGACGTTGCGGTTGATAATGGAAGCAAGACTAAAAATCAAGACACGTTCATAGGATTTGTCGACCTGAAAAAAGCCTTCGACAATGTAAAATGGAGCAAGATGTTCAAAATTCTGAGAAAAACAGCGATAAGCTACAGGGAGAGACGAGTAATATACAATATGTACTAGAGCCAAGATGGAATAACAAGAGTGGACGACCACAAGCGAAGCGCTCGTATTAAATAGCGTGTAAGACAGGGATGTGGTCATTCCCTCTACTGTTCAGTCTGTACATCGAAGAATCAATGATGGAAATATAAGAAAGGTTCAGGAGTGGAATTAAAATTCAAGGTGAAAGGATGTCAATGATACGATTCGCTGATGACGTTGCTATCCTGAGTGAAAGTGCGGAAGAAATACGTGATCTGCTGAGCGCCATGAACAATTTAATGAGTACAGAATATGGATTGAGATTAAATCGAAGAAAGACAAAGGTAATGAGAAGTTGCAGAAATGAGAACAGCGAGAAACTTATCAGCGTTGATGGACAGTAAAATAACCAATGATGGATGGAGCAGGGAGGACATCAAAAGCAGACTAGCAATGGCAAAAAGTGCATTACTGGCCAAGTGAAGTCTACTAGTATCAAACAGAGGCCTTAATTTGAGGAACAAATTTCTGAGAACTGATGTCTGGAGTACAGTATCGTATGTAGTGAAACATGGACTGTGGGAAAACCGGAACAGAAGGGTATCGAAACATTTGAGGTGTGGTGCTAGAGACGAATGTTAGATGGACTGATAAGCTAAGGAATAAGGTGGTTTTGTGCAGAATCTGAGAGGGAATGAATATGGGAAAACACTGATAAGGAGGAAGGACATGATTATAGGACATCTGTTAAGACGTGAGGGAATGACTTCCATGGAACGGTAGAGGGCAAACACTGTGAAGGAAGGCACAGTTGTATTGCGTGTATGTTCACGTTGGGCTCATCAATTTTGCAGAATTGAAGTTCTTTTTAATACCCATACCTCCTTAAAGAAGCACTTGCTGACCCAGGTTCATATAACATTTTTTGTTCAGAATTACTTATACGATCACTGTGTAAAATATTGACCTTTCCTCTCCAAACACACTGTATAGGCGTTACCGACCGCAGCGTGGTATTCCGCCTGTTTACATATCTCTGTATTTTAATTTGCATGTCTATACCAGTTTCTTTGGCGCTTCAGTGTATTTCCATGGTGCAACGAATGCTTCATTAAATTTCGGGTGTGCAGCTGCAAAATGCAGCTTCTTCTAATATTTCTGCTGCATATTGTTCAGCTTGCATAACTCAAGGAATCCGGTGCTTCCTGGAGTAAACTTACAAACACGTCGCGACACTGCAGCTCGGAGTGTTATGTCGACATTCCAGCGTGGACAGACTGCGCAGCCGCAATATAATTCGTTCAAATTGTTCTTCTATGGCGCCGATCAACGTCTTTTGTGCTTATGTATCTATGGCCGCATGCGCAGTAGTGGGTCCTGGAGTTTAAAAGGATGGAGTGAGTGCTGGAGCGTCAGTCTTTTGGTTCACTCTGAAGACGGCTGAACTATGCAACCGAAATTTTAGAAGAAGCTGAATTTATGCTTCTGCACACCCGAAATTTAAAGAAGTAGGGGAAGGAGTAGTTTTCTAGGCATCTTGCACACGTTATAAAAGCGGTATTTTGACAAATACATGGTTGTTTAAACTTTCTACAGAAAGACAAACTTGGTTTACATTCATAAAACGGTCTCTGTCATCGTACAGTTTTGGCAGCAAACCACAGTATTTGCCAAATACTGACGAGGATAGCCGGTGATGTACAGTGGAATGTATTTCGGTGCAGTCTTCTCGGGATGCTATTTGTTTTTCTCTCTCGGCGAGATAACAACAGTTTCGAAGCTTCTTGATCAAATTCCTTACCTAATGATAAAAATATACTTCGCAGTGTTGCATCAGCTGCCGAGGGCTGCTTGAAGATCAAAATGAAACTAACGGAATTCGAAGTTCTTAACGCTCTGATTACTTTACATTCTTGGAAAGTTATTTTCAGAGTCCTCGAGGACGTTGTACGTACATTCCTTTCTTGGGAACTGACTTGCAACTCCAAATTTCCCTTAGTCTTTGCTTTTCATGCCTTCTATGAAAGTATTATCAAATACAGTGTATTGGCATTATTTCGGTTAAGCAGAGACTGAAAATAAGTCAACAACCGTCGGAATACCGTTCTGTACACTTTACGCTGCGCCAAACGCAGCCTCGAAACTACACTAACACCAATGGCTCACGTCTCTCCCGGCCTCGCCAGGAATGCTATTTTTTCTGAACGCTTGGCCATCAGGAGCTCCAACCAGTCTATTAAGGCGGGTATCACAGCGTTCATTTATACCAAAACCTATTTAACTGTACTAACTGTGATGTACGAGAAGCGTTAAATAAGTAATGCTACGTTTTCGTTTTCTCGTCCAATTTCGGCTTAAAACATGCGGAATTTATTGTGAGACATTGCGAAATATTCTCGTTTGAGCATCTATAGTTACACGAAGTTTGGATAGGCGGCGAAGTTCTTTTTTTTTCCATCAGTCTACTGACTGGTTTGATGCGGCCCGCCACAAATTCCTTTCCTGTGCTAACCTCTTCATCTCAGAGTAGCACTTGCAACCTACGTCCTCAATTATTTGCTTCACGTCTGTCTTCCTCTACAGTTTTTGCCCTCTACAGCTCCCTCTAGTACCATGGAAGTCACTCCCTCATGTCTTAGCAGGTCCTATCATCCTGTCCCTTCTCCTTATCAGTGTTTTCTACATGTTCCTTTCCTCTCCGATTCTGCTTAGAACCTCCTCCTCATTCCTTATCTTATCAGTCCACCTAATTTTCAACATTCGTCTATAGCACCACATCTCAAATGCTTCGATTCTCTTCTGTTCCGGTTTTCCTACAGTCCATGTTCCACTACCAGACAATGCTGTACTCCAGACGTACATCCTCAGAAACTTCTTCCTCAAATTAAGGCCGGTATTTGTTATTAGTAGATTTCTCTTGGTCAGAAATGCCTTTTTTGCCATAGCGAGTCTGCTTTTGATGTCCTCCTTGCTCCGTCCGTCACTGGTTATTTTACTGCCTAGGTAGCAGAATTCCTTAACTTCATTGACTTCGTGACCATCAATCCTGATGTTAAGTTTCTCGCTGTTCTCATTTCTACTACTTCTCATTACCTTCGTCTTTCTCAGATTTACTCTCAAACCATACTGTGTACTCAGTAGACTGTTCATTCCGTTCAGCAGATCATTTAATTCTTCTTCACTTTCACTCAGGATAGCAATGTCATCAGCAAATCGTTTCATTGATATCCTTTCACCTTGTATTTTAATTCCACTCCTGAACCTTTCTTTTATTTCCATCATTGCTACCTCGATGTACAGATTGAAGAGTAGGGGCGAAAGGCTACAGCCTTGTCTTACACCCTTCTTAATACGAGCACTTCGTTCTTGATCGTCCACTCTTATTATTCCCTCTTGGTTGTTGTACATATTGTATATGAACCGTCTCTCCCTCTAGCTTACCCCTACTTTTTTTAAATCTCGAACAGCTTGCACCATTTTATATTTTCGAACGCTTTTTCTAGGTCTACAAATCCTGCCTCTCTCGTCCCTTTACTTTTCCTAAAGCCAAACTGATCGTCACCTAGTGTATTCTCAATTTTCTTTTCCATTCTTCTGTATATTATTCTTGTAAGCAGCTTCGATGCATGAGCTGTTAAGCTGATTGTGCGATAATTCTCGCACTTGTCAGCTCTTGCCGTCTTCGGAATTGTGTGGATGATGCTTTTCCGAAAGTCAAATGGTATATCGCCAGACTCATATATTCTACACACCAATGTGAATAGTCGTTTTGTTGCCACTTTCCCCAATGATTTTAGAAATTCTGATGGAATGTTATCTATCCCTTCTGCCTTATTTGACCGTAAGTCCTCCAAAGCTCTTTTAAATTCCAATTCTAATACTGGATCCCCTATCTCTTCTAAATCGACTCCTGTTTCTTCTTCTATCACATCAGACAAATCTTCACCCTCATAGAGGCTTTCAATGTATTTTCCACCTATCTGCTCTCGCCTCTGCATTTAACAGTGGAATTCCCGTTGCACTCTTAATGTTACCACCGTTGCTTTTAATGTTAACGAAGGTTGTTCTGACTTTCCTGTATGCTGAGTCTGTCCTTCCGACAATCATATCTTTTTCGATGCCTTCACATTTTTCCTGCAGCCAGTTCGTCTTAGCTTCCCTGCACTTCCTATTTATTTAATTCCTCAGCGACTTGTATTTCTGTATTCCTGATTTTCCCGGAACATGTTTGTACTTCCTCCTTTCATCAATCAGCTGAAGTATTTCTTCTGTTACCCATGGTTTCTTCGCGGCTACCTTCCTTGTACCTATGTTTTCCTTCCCAACTTCTGTGATGGCCCTTTTTAGAGATGTCCATTCCTCTTCAACTGTACTGCCTAATGCGCTATTCCTTATTGCTGTATCTATAGCGTTAGAGAACTTCAAACGTATCTCGTCATTCCTTAGTACTTCCGTATCCCACTTCTTTGCGTATTGATTCTTCCTGATGAATGTCTTGAACTTCAGCCTACTCTTCATCACTACTATATTGTAATCTGAGTCTATATCTGCTCCTGGGTACGCCTTACAATCCAGTATGTGATTTCTGAATCTCTGTCTGACCATGATGTAATCTAATTGAAATCTTCCCGTCTCTCCCGGCCTTTTCCAAGTATACCTCCTCTTCTTGTGATTCTAGAACAGGGTATTAGCTATTACTAGCTGAAACTTGTTACAGAACTCAAGTAGTCTTTCTCCTCTTTCATTCCTTGTCACAAGCCCATATTCTCCTGTAACCTTTTCTTCTACTCCTTCCCCTACAACTGCATTCCAGTCACCCATGACTATTAGATTTTCGTCCCCCTTTACATGCTGCATTAGCCTTTCAATATCCTCATACACTTTCTCTATCTGTTCATCTTCAGCTTGCGACGTCGGCATGTATACCTGAACTATCGTTGTCGGTGTTGGTCTGCTGTCGATTCTGATTAGAACAATCCGGTCACTGAACTGTTCAAAGTACCACACCCTCTGCCTTACCTTCCTATTCATAACGAATCCTACACCTGTTATACCATTTTCTGCTGCTGTTGATATTACCCGATACTTATCTGACCAGAAATCCTTGTCTTCCTTCCACTTCACTTTACTGACCCCTACTATATCTAGATTGAACCTTTGCATTTCCCTTTTCAGATTTTCTAGTTTCCCTACCACGTTCAAGCTTCTGGCATTCCACGCCCCGACTCGTAGAAAGTTATCCTTTCGTTGATTATTCAATCTTTTTCTCATGGTAACCTCCCCAATGGAGAGATCATCATGACACTTATTCAGTTACAGGCCACATGTCCTGTGGATACATGTTACGTGTATTTATTGCAGTGGTTTCCATTGCCTTCTGCAGCCTCATGTCGTTGATCATTGCTGATTCTTCCGCCTTTAGGGGCAATTACCCACCCCTAGGATAAAAGTGTGGCTTAACCTCTATCCGCTCCTCCGCCCTCTTTGACAAGGCCGTTGGCAGAATGAGGCTGACTTCTTATGCCGGAAGTCTTCGGCCGCCAATGCTGATTATTTATCAAAATTTAGGCAGTAGCTGGGATCGAACCCGGGACCGAAGACGTTTTGATTGTGAATCAAAGACGCTACCCCTAGACCACGGGCTCTAAGTAGCTTCAAAACGGCTTCAGAAAGGGAGTGCATGCCGTGTAGGGAGCTGACATTGAGCTTCTTATGGCAAAAAACTAAAGCATCTTAGACATTCTTAGGTGCTTCTAGAATATCTGCGGGCACCCAGCATTGAACAAAGGCATGGTGAGCCGTTGGGCGAGGCGTCTGTCATCTTCGCTGCTGTGACTCCTGCACTGTTGGAACGTGCGGACACTCTCATTCTAGTTGGTCGGCGGATCACAATAAAACACCTTGCTGCTCAACTTGACGTCTCTGCTCGTAGTGCTGACACACTCGTCCACCAGCTGGGGTACTCAATGATGAGTGCCCCCTGGGTTCCTTATAAAATTATAAAGAGCAACGAACTACCATCTGTGCGGAATTGCATGCGCGTTACGAGGCTGACTATGACAATATTTTGTCGAACATTGTCACAAGCTATGAAACATTGGTCATCACTTCGAACCGGAAACAAAACGGCAATCAATGGATTGGTGCCACACCACCTCCCTTCCAAAGAAAAAGATCAAAACCACACCCTGAATCGGTAAACAACTCATGGCGACGGACTTAGGGCACTCTAAAGAGGTTAGTCTGTTTAATGTCCTTCCTCAGGCTGCAACCTGCAACGATCAATTCTGAAGAGCACTATGCATTTTGAAGAAACGACTTCAGCGTGTTTATCGCCATAAAAATGGAAACTAACTGCTCGTTCTCCATGACAACGCAACGCCTCTGACAAGTTTGCACTGCTTAATGGAGATCACACAACACTGGCTATTCTACCCCATCCGCTCTACAGCTCGGATCTCTGACCTTCCGACTTTCATCTGTCTGGCCCAAGGGCGAATGAGCTCCGTGTGGAACAGTACGTGGGTGACGGTGAGATTACTGATGCAGCAACACTATGTCTCCGACGTCGCCAAGTAGTGGTAAAAATGAGCGGAAAAAATCGCCGACTCAGCCGGGAATCGAACCCGGGCCAGTAGATATGACATTCCGTCCCGCTGACCACCCAGCTACCAGTGGCGGATAGTAGAGTGGTACCATGTGGGTATGCAGGCCTTCCCAGTAAGGTGGCTTAAGACCGTAGTACTGGACGGAGATTACGTTGAAAAATAGTTTCGTAGCCAAAACAGCGGGGAATACGGTGTACTGGAAACTTGAATAAAACTAATCTGCTGCTGGGAAGAAATTGTGTTACGTTACTTACTGAACGCTTCTCGTACATGTACGCCTATAGGGTGAAAGCGTCAACACATGGCGCTAATGATTTTATTACTATGTATGCTTTTCAGGTTCCAGACCAGAGAACGTGTTGAAGTTTAAAACCCCTAAGTGAACGACACTTCGCATATCCAAGATGGTCAGAGCAGCTGCTCTACGCCTTCATTGCCTACAGGTTACACTTGAGGATGAAAAACGATATTTGAAAAAAGAGCACGTAGATAAATACAATTCATGGTTAGCTTTGCCATCATCAGAAAAAAGTATGTCCTTTTCTTGTGCCTGTCTTAAGGGTAGTCATCAAGAATGAATGAAGCTAAACACACTAGTGATCATAGCCTAACCTAATAACCTAATTCTCTAAGTTACTAGGAAAAAATAGTGATTTGGAATGCCACAGCAAATCGCTTTATTATCAGAGAGACCAAGAACGTGCTAACGATCACATGTTTATGACAGTCATAAACGGTTTCGGCCGTACAATGACCATCTTCAGATGCTAAAACAATACAAAAGGAAATTTATATTGAAAGCTAAAAAATAAGTGCAATATATATCCATGCTTATTAGTAATCTAACTGTATTTCTGCGAAATACATATAGTACATACCTAAAGGCGGCATACACTGAACAAAGGTTCATGCGTTGTCAAACTAGCTATAAAATGTAAGACACCGGTCTTATATAAATACAAAAATTTGTTCAATTGTGTTCAATTTACGGGAGAATAAATCACGCACTCCATAGACAAAATGTTTTTTTTTCCAAAAACGTGCTAACGACTTCCTTATTTCTTACGAAAACTCGGAAAATCTATTGAAAATCAAGTGGACACACACAGGTTGAAAAGTGCAAAACGAAACCGAAATTTTTTTCGTTTTCTTTGCAAAATGTTATATTCCTTGGGAGGCAGAAAATATCATCGTGGTGATGCCTGTTTTCTCAAAAGACCGTCAAATGAAGTTAACTTTAAATAACGTGAAATTTCATGTCGAAGAACGTGGAGATGCTGAATTAGCGCCACAGTGGAGCTTTGGCAGCGAAATAGGTGCATTTTCGAGTAAAACTGTATAAAACAATTTTGTTTACTGCTATGGCGAAGAAATTATTTCCCAAATATAACACAGAATTCAGGAAAATGGATTTTACAATACTGAGATCGATGAGACCAAGGATATTAGTCACAAGACCCAGACGAAAATTTTTCTTCGATGCATTTACCAAGATGCGATCAGGAAAGATTTATTATGTTTTATCAGTCCGCGAGAGCCAGAGAAAGTCTGTGGAAATTCAAAGTTATCCTCAGACGTAAAATAAACGAAGATTTCTCTTCAACTACTGAAAGTGACACTGGTGTCTTTTGAGGATGACAAAGATGCCAATATTTATGACAAAGATAAGACAGACGAAAAGAATAAAGATACCGGAATGACTGGAGTAAAATTAGGTAAAACTGGGTTAAACTCTATCACAAGGCCCAAGCTCGATGTTAGGAACTGTATTCGTATTAAACATATGGATGCTCTGAGTTCCGCGTTTGTGGCAGGAGTCACTACAACATAGAAAGAATGCAACAGTGTTGGTCCAGCCGCTTGTTTTAATCATTCTATGAACCTGTCTGATTCTAAGTGCCCTGAGCTGCAATTAGAGCGGAACTCAATTAGGATCATTAAAGAAGTGGTATCTGTTTTTTGGGCTTCGCCAGGAAGAAATGCAGTTATCATAAAGCATTCAGGGAATCAGCTAGTCGCCTTGAGTGAGTCCGCCTGCAGCGCTTTTTCTAAAAAAAGAAAACACTGAAAAAATCGTGTCATGCCTCAAGGAAATTTCGAAATGGTCAAATTTTTCAAGTGACACTTCTATCGCAACAGCTAGTACCCTTTGTATATAGTCAGTAATGGAGAATTCATAGTAAGTCTCGTGTGCCTTGCAGATGCGCTAAGCGAAACATCACCACTCAGTAGCTTTTTCCAAAAAAAAGACTATTGATATTTGTGAGCCATACGGGGTCGATACGACGCTGTACGTCTTCCGCAAGCCATCTTTGCCTCTAGAGGAGCCGTTCTGACGTAAGCAAGGGGCAGGTTGAGGATTGAGTCGGATGGCTACAAACGGTGGAGCGGGAAGGGCTCTTCAGGTACGACGTGTCGTGATTTGAGCCGTGCGATTTCTCTATCGGACGACTGGACTACGGTATTCCGCTTGGAGCCGAGTGCCTCAGAATAAGTTTTCATCCTGGCAGCTAGCGAGGACACGAGGCGGCCGAAGCTATTTCTGCTGCAGAAGTAGGTGGTTGCGGCGCTTTGGTTAAGAGGGAAGCGCGCCTTCTTAGAACTATGGTAAGGCGCCTTACGACTGTTGAGTGCATTTGGGGACAGCGTGAGGCTCGCTTCCCCAGTGCGTCGCCGTTTGCTTATGCGCCGTACCCGCCTTCAAGGCTCAATCTTTTTGCTTGCTTACGCCCCAGTCGTAAGTACGTTGAGCATGGGTTCAAGAGACCTGCACATGTTCGTACCAACTGATTATTATAGCAGCGTTAATTGGTGATTTTCTGTCATTAAGACATACTGTGTTTTACCTTCTTATTTACTGAGGCGCCAAACAATTTGGTGTAGGCATGCGTATTCAAATAGAGAGATACGTAAACAGGCAGAATACGGCGCTGCGCTCGGCAACGCCTATATGAGATAACAAGCGTCTGACGCAGTTAAATCGGTTACTGCTGCTACAATGGCAGGTTATCAAGATTTAAGTGAGTTTGAACGTGATATTATAGTCGGCGCACTAACAATGGGACACAGCATCTCCGACGTAGCAGTGAAGTGGAGACTTTCCCGTACGACCATTTCATGAGTGTACCGTGAATATCAGGAATCCAATAAAACATCAAATCTCCTACATCGCTGCGGCCGGACAACGACCCTGCGACAACGGGGCCAAAGACGAGTGAAGACAATTGTTCAGTGTGACAGACGTGCAACCGCTCCGCAAATTGCTGCACGTTTCAATAATGGGATAATAACTGTCAGTGTGTGAACCATTGAACGTAACATCATCGATATGGGCTTTCGGAGCCGAAGGTCCACTCATGTACCCTTGATGACTGCACGACGCAAAGCTTTACGCCTCGCCTTGGTCCGTCAACACCGACATTGGATTCTCTGTGACTGAAAACTTGTTGCCTGGTCGGACTACTCTCATTCTAGATTGTATCGAGCGTATGGAAGTGCACAGGTATGGTGGCAACCTCATGAATCCATGGATGTGGTCGAGCGGTTCTAGGCGCTTCAGTCCGGAACCACACGGCTGCTATGATCGCAGGTTCGAATCCTCCCTCCGGCATGGATGTGTGTGATGTCCTTACGTTTGTTAGGTTTAAGTAGTTCCAATTCTGGGGAACTGATGACCTCAGATGTTAAGTCCCATAGTGCTTGGAGCCATTTGAACCATTTTTATTTCATGAATCCATTGGCCCTGCATGTCAGCAGGGGACTGTTCAAGCTGACGGTGGCTCAGTAATGGTGTGGGGAGTGTGCAGTTGGAGTGACAGGGGACCTCTGATACGTCCAGATACGACTCAGACAGGTGACACGCACGTAAGCATCATGTCCGATCACCTGCATCCAATCATGTTCCTTGTGCATTTTGACGGATTTGGACAATTACAGCAGGTCAATGCAACACCCCACACGTCCAGAATTGCTACAGAGTGGCTCCAGGAACACTCTTCTTTGTTTAAACACTTCCACTGACCACGACTCCCCAGATATGAACATTGAGCATATCTGGGATGCCTTGCAATGTGCTGTTCAGAAGAGATCTCCACCCCCTCGTAGTCTTACGGAATTGTGGACAGCCCTGCAGGATTCATGGTGTCCATTCCCTCCAGCACTACTTCAGACATTAGTCGAGCCCATGCAACGTTGTGTTGCGGCACTTCTGCGTTGTCGCGGAGCCTTACAAGATATAAAGCAGTTGTACCAGTTGCTTTGGCTCTTCAGGGTATATAGTAGCTTTATGGACTTTAGATTTAAGTTACCCCATGTATTGCTGCGAGTGGCTTTGATGCTTGCTAGTTAACTTGTTGATTCTGGGGGAAAAGGATTCGTGCCAACTGATTTGTATTTAAGGTACTGTCTGCTAATTTAATTGAAGTTCGTTTCCCAACCTTGTGCATCCATGCAAATCTGGCTGATTTTCCGTCCAACTTGGCGGCCCCTTGCGCCGGGCGAAACTTCTTCTCTCGTTGTTGAGATATTGGTGTTTGTTCAGTAACATGAACGTGATTATTTTTTTGCTTTAAATATTGGTGGGTTTGGTTTACTCACCAGGGTAGCCGAGAGCGCTAACGCGCTGCTTCCTAGACTCGGGTAGGCGCACCGGCCCCGGATCGAATCCGCCCGGCCGATTACCGACAAGGGCCGATGTGCCGGCCAGCCTGGATGTGGTTTTTAGGCGGTTTTCCACATCCCGCTAGGTGCATACAAGGCTGGTCCCCGTGTTCCGCCTCAGTTACACGGCTTGCAGACGTCTGAACACATTCATACTATTCCATGGATTACACTCGGCGCAGACAGTTGGGGTACACTAATTCCGTACGGGGTGGCGGCGGAACGGGCATCCGGCCACCCATTAAACATTAACATGCCAAATCCGATTAACGTAGGCTGACACTGCCTAACTGTGGGACAAGAATATAATTGTTGGGTTTGGTTTCTGCCCCTTTATTGGTATGAAGTTGTGTTATTAACCTCATAGCTATATTGTGTTCAGTTATATGATCGAGGGGTTAAAGACCATTTATAATTTGATTATTTGCCGAACTTAAAGATCTGTTACGGCACAGAGTAGTATGTGTAAGTTATAAAATTTTTAACGGAGTTCAACTACCTTGTCGTAAGATAGGCTCATTACGGCACGATTTGCGGCGGACCAGGAAGCATGACGATGCAAGACAGACGGGCAGCACAGTCTGCAACTCTGCGGTACCTGAGTGAGTGAGAGTACACAAAGCGGGAAAACAGAGGAGAACAGGACTAAGCAAAATAACGCGCACGCTCGTTCGTGCGGCGGAATGCCGCAAGAAGCAATAGCCACAGCTAGGGAAAACACTCACAGACTAATTTAACTAGATGATAAGAGAATTAAAGTTAGGGAAGCAGAATAACGAGGCCACATGCGGTGTTCATTAGTAAACTGCACGCCACAGACCTACGGAGAGCTCTTTAAATACTAGAGCCCCAGCTCCAAGTAAGAGAGAACGGTTCATGTCAATGGGAACGATGGAGTCCGTGTCGACGACTTTCCGTTCCATGAGCATGTTGTTTTAGTAATTCTAGTCTCAGTCAAACTCAGTATAGATCATTAGATCAACCAGCGCAGTTCCAGCCAGCCGTGGAGTTCCACAAGCCTGAACACATGCTGTGTCACACCAACCACTACTGCTGGGAGAGCTGAAGAACCACCAGCAGCAATCCATTACCAGGTGCTGCACTCTCCGAGTGTGGGACGGAAGACGTTGGCCATGTCGGTAGTACTGGGTTCAACGCCTGACGCCTACACCACCCAGCGGATGGGTTGGTCCAGGGAAGAAGCGGCACGTAGTGGGATCGAGGACACTCCCCCAGCCACTAACAGCCATCCATGCTGTACCAGGCTGGGCTAAGCATCCGTATCGACGCAAGAGAAATGGGAACTCGCTGGGTCGCAGACGGAAGGACTGGCGCAACGTCCGACACCGAGTGTCTGTCCGTGACCATCCACAGAGACAACTGCGCCCAACAGTGCACCACCATTCGTAAAATTGTCACAATAAACGAATCACTGAATAATCATGTTTTCTTAGCGCCACCTGCGCTTCCAGACGATTCGTGACATCGTGCAGAGGCGACATCCGCTCGGCCCCTCTGTAGATGCTGTTTCTTGCCAGGTACTACCAGCAGTTACTAGCGCCTTGCACAGAGTTGTTTCGATTATCCTGGAGGTGTCTGTATCTGATTGACGCTGAGTAACTGCCTGGGAGCAGTCGGTTGTATTCCGAGGTCGCGGGTTGCGCTGCTTCTTGATCAATAGTAGTCGCGTGTGTAAAAAAAATCGTTTGACTCAACATTGTAGGTGCCTTAGCTTCTTTAAAATTATGTATTTTATTTAAATGACTGTATGTGTCTTTTCGGGGAACTGAATTTAAATTTTAAGATCATAGTTTTAGCTAGTTTTCATTCCTTTGGTAAGTAGTGTTGTGCAGCATTCTGTGATACCAAGCAATCCTGAATCAATAAACCGGCTGTCAGAAATATACGATAAAGTGAATTGGCAAATTGTTTGAGTCATTCTTCTTTTGTAGCTGTCATTTTGAAGTATAGATAGTGTATTAAAGTTTTTGAACATTTCTGTGTCACAAAAGCTTGTACTAAAACTTTTCCTGTGTCCTAATAATTACATGGTATGTCATTATAGGAACTGAAACATAGTGATAACTGATAAACATCTAGGAACTGCGACAAGTTTTTTTTGCCTCTGTGATGTGAGTTGCAGAAAGTATTTGCTTCCAGACAGTGTGATAGTTAAGTACAAATCTTATTTGTTGTCCTTGAACGTAGATATTTTCGTAAATATATACAACATTTTGAGTTTCCTATGTTTTTTAAACAAAGTAGGTGAATATGGATTGGGGCTAAGAGACGAAAGAGGAAGCCGTCTGGTAGAATTTTGCACAGAGCATAACTTAATCATAGCTAACACTTGGTTTAAGAATCATGAAAGAAAGTTGTATACATGGAAGAACCCTGGCGATACTAAAAGGTATCAGATATATTATATAATGGTAAGACAGAGATTTAGGAACCAGGTTTTAAATTGTAGGACATTTCCAGGGGCAGATGTGGACTCTGACCATAATCTATTGGCTATGAACTTTGGATTAAAACTGAAGAAATTGCAAAAAGGTGGAAATTTAAGTAGATGGGACGTGGATAAACTGACTAAACCAGAGATTGTACAGAATTTAAGGAGAGCATACAGGAAAAATTGACAGGAATGGGGGAAAGAAATACAATAGAAGACGAATGGGTAGCTCTGAGGGATGAAGTAGTGAAGGCAGCAGAGGATCAAGTAGGTAAAAAGACGAGGGCTGGTAGAAATCCTTGGGTGACAGAAGAAATATTGAATTTAACTGATGAAAGGAGAAAATATAAAAATGCAGTAAATGAAGCAGCAAAAAGGAACACAAACGTCTCAAAAATGAGATCGACAGGAAGTGCAAAATGGCTAAGCAGGCATGGGTAGAGGACAAATGTAAGGATGTAGGGGCCTATCTCACTAGGGGTAAGATAGATACAGCCTACAGGAAAATTAGAGATACCTTTGGAGAAAAGAGAGCCACTTGTATGAATATCAAGAGCTCAGATGGAAACTCAGTTCTAAGCAAAGAGGGGAAAGCAGAAAGGTGGAAGGAGTATATAGAGGGTCTATACAAGGGCGATGTACTTGAGGAAAATATTATGGAAATGAAAGAGGATGTAGATGAAGATGAAATGAGAGATACGATACTGCGTGAAGAGTTTGACAGAGCACTGAAGGACCTGAGTAGAAACAAGGCCCCGGGAGTAGACAACATTCCATTAGAACTACTGACAGCCTTGGGAGGGTGAGCAAGATGTACGAGACAGGCGAAATACCCTCAGACTTCAAAAAGAATATAATAATTCCAATCCCAAAGAAAGCAGGTGTTCACAGATGTGAAAATTACCGAACCATCAGTTTAATAAGTCACAGCTGCAAAATACTAACGTGAATTATTTGCAGACGAATGGAAAAACTGGTAGAAGCCGACCTCGGGGAAGATCAGTTTGGATTCCGTAGAAATGTTGGAACACGTGAGGCAATACTGACCTTACGACTTATCTTAGAAGAAAGATTAAGGAAAGGCAAACCTACGTTTCTAGCATTTGCAGACTTCGAGAAAGCTTTTGACAATGTTGACTGGAATACTCTCTTTCAAATTCTAAAGGTGGCAGGGGTAAAATACCGGGAATGAAAGGCTATTTACAATTTGTACAGAAACCAGATGGCAGTTATAAGAGTCGAGGGACATGAAAGGGAAGCAGTGGTTGGGAAGCGAGTGAGACAGGGTTGTAGCCTCTCCGCGATGTTATTCAATCTGTATATTGAGCAAGCAGTGAAGGAAACAAAAGAAAAATTTGGAATAGGTATTAAAATCCATGGAGAAGAAATAAAAACTTTGAGGTTCGCCGATGACATTGTAATTCTGTCAGAGAAAGCAAAGGACTTGGAAGAGCAGTTGAACGGAATGGACAGTGTCTTGAAAGGGGGATATAAGGTGAACATCAACAAAAGCAAAACGATAATGGAATGTAGTCGAATTAAGTCGGGTGATGCTGAGGGAATTAGGTTAGGAAATGAGACACTTGAAGTAGTAAATGAGTTTTGGTATTTGGGGATCAAAATAACTGATGATGGTCGAAGTAGAGAAATTTGTTAACATCGAGTATAAATTTAAGTGTCAGGAAGTCGTTTCTGAAAGTATTTTTATGGAGTGTAGCGATGTATGGAAGTGAAACATGGACAATAAATAGTTTGGACAAGAAGAGAATAGAAACTTTCGAAATGTGCTGCTACAGAAGAATGCTGAAGATTAGATGGGTAGATCACATAACTAATGAGGAAGTATTGAATAGGATTGAGGAGAAGAGAAGTTTGTGGCACAACTTGGCCAGAAGAGGGGATCGGTTGGTAGGAAATGTTCTGAGGAATTAAGGGACCACCAATTTAGTATTGGAGGGCAGCGTGGAGGGTAAAAATCGTAGAGGGAGACCAAGAGATGAATACACTAAGCAGATTCAGAAGGATGTAGGTTGCAGTAGGTACTGGGAGATGAAGGAGCTTGCACAGGATAGATTAGCATGGAGAGCTGCATCAAACCAGTCTCAGGACTGAAGACCACAACAACAACAACATATTACTAATCTATGGCATAGTTCTGGTCTCTTCCTCGTAAATGTTATTCCTTGCGTTTTTTTCGAGTTTAATTTGACATGGTTTTCACGTGCCCATTCTTATATAGTGTTTAGCTGTCTTTGCATGCTTGCTGTCGCAGCTGCTATTGCAAGTACATCGATATTGTATGCAAATTCAGACAATACTGCGTTTGGTATCAGAGAGATGTCGTTTACATAAATTACGAAAAGTGTCTGCGATAATACCGAACCTTGAGGGATTCCTTGTTCTAATGATTTTATGCTTGAATGTTGTTTGTCAATTTTTACAAAGAATTTCCTGTTTGAGAGAAAGTCATCTATGATTCGTCTTTAGGAGTCTGGGATGCAATTTGGATCTTGTAGCTTTACGGTAAGGCGATATCATAAACTTTTTCTACGTCTAGGAAAGCTGCTACCGGGTAGTACTTCCTGTTCGTGTTGGATGCGATGTTTTGGGATATGCGTAGTAGTTACGTCTCTGCCTATATTGTGGTCTGAAATGCAAACTGTTTTGGTCGAATGATCTCATTTTCAAGTTCTGGAAGTTGTAGCCTTTGTAGGATTACTCACTCGAAAACTTTGGAAAAGGCTGCAAGGAGATAAATAGGTCAATGATTCCGGGGCAGTTTTGAGTCTTTACTCGACTTTGATGCTAATACAGTTCCAGATTTTTCCATTGCGTCGAGAGATATTTATGTTTGAGACATCTATCGGTTTTCTTGCTAGCCGTTTTAACTGTTTCTTTGTTACAGCTTCTGGGCTTGTGGCTCATATTATGTCCAAGTTCCTAATTTTTTTTTCGGATCTCAGTCGGGGTCGTCAGTAGAGGCGGTTGTTCGCTCGGTACTTCGTAAGCGTCTGCAAATAGTTCCACTTTAATAACAGGTCAAAGACTCAGCTGGCTGGGCCCTGGATAGCAGGCTTTGATGCTTTTTGTCAGTAAAAACGTCTTCAATGTTCCAGTCCTCTTTTGTTTTGTGGCAGAAACTGGTCCATTTGTCTTCCCACTTTTCGATTCTCCACTCGACGGCGCGACGGTTTAGTTCTCGAGATAATTGTCGTAATTCGATAACTCCTCTTCGATTGTTGATTTATTAATTGAAGACATAAAGTCTGTAAATGAGTCTGCAAGCATTTTTGGCACTTTATTTTTACAAGTCCGTCTTGATCACAAATATTTCTTACACTTTAATACCGATTTCGTCATGCTGCCATCATCAGACCTGTTACAAAGATAAATATTGTGTAAGCGACTGGTTGAATGAGTTAACGCTAAATCTAACAAGTCTTAGTGACACATAAAACATAACATTATAAAATGTTTATAGCTACGTATAGCAGCCATACATACAATTAAAATATTCTAATGTAACTCATCGTCATGTGAGTACATGGTACGTGCTGGTAATACTCAGATTGCACCTGGTATTTAGAATAATGCCAGCCGAGACACTTTAGCTAGAGCGCATATTAAACGAGTGTCGCCAATCTTATTATTAAATTGCGGCATTCACAGTCATCAGTTAAATTTTTTTTTAATTACCTCCCATGGCAAAATGAGTGTCTGCAATAAACCGTAACTGATGTGAAATTGGATTCATACTTAAAATACCATAAAAAAATACAAATACTAATATAATACAGCCAGTAGCCTGACTGTAAAACATTCAACTTGTATAAGCTAGTATAAAACGTGTAAAAATAAAATATCTAAAAAATATTCGGGCCTGATAGTCGATACCATACCAAGCGTGTGGTCTCAATGGCGACATGTCGTCGTATCCTTGTTTTCCTGTGGCGGAGCATACGGAGGAAGGCCCAGTCTCCTCGTCGTGGGCGGCCGACGCACGTCAATCCGCTGGAGTGCGCTGCGCTTCTCAAACTAGTAGGTCTCTGAATATATCAAAATCAGCATTTAGACTGAACTCATTCTGTTCATTCAGCAGTAATTCCGGTTGTCGCTTTTTGTGCACTTAAATCTCTATTTCTTCGAGTAGGTTCAGTAATCGCCTCTTTGGCGCGCTACGCTACACTTTCATATTGTGTATGCTTCCTACTAAATATCTTTGTGTGTCTAAATGCGTACCGAAAGCACTCGTTCTGATTACACGTATATTGTCTAAAACGAGTCTGGAAATTCCTTCCTGTCTGACCGGTATGAAAATTGTCGCAGTCTTGGCAGCTGATCTTATAAACAACAGAGCCCAATATATTTATTGCTGTCGTCGACTTTGTGTCGTAGCTTACAACCAATTGTACGTTTCGTTTGAATCCAATTTTTATTTTCGTTTTTCTGAAGGTCTGCGCAATTCTGTCGGAAAACGCACCATTGTACGTCATAGCAACAAACTTTTTGTCCTCTGGTTCTACTGACTCCTTCCTGTCACATATTTTTTATTTTAGTTTGTAACAAAGTTTCATTACAACACGATCTTTATATCCGTTTGCCTTAGCTACTTATCTAATCACGCTTAATTCTTCCACCTCGTCATTAGGGGTAAGTGGTAGTTTTAGCATCCTGTTGATCAAACTTCTGAAGTATGCCCATTTATGCTTCTATGGGTGACAGGATTTCGCATTTGTAATAGTGTCTGTGGCCGTTGCCTTCCTAAACATGCTAATCTTATGTCTTCCATCTCTTTTAATTAATCTTAGATCCAAAAATCTTCTACTTCCTTCTTAAAATTCCACTGCGTATTTATTTTTCGTACATCTCACCCATTCTTTCCGCCATCTCGCGTATTTCACTTTCGCCACCTTCGTACAGTAGTATATCATCTACATATCTCCTATAATAGACAATTTTCTCTCAGACGTCAGGATTTTGTTCAATAACTTATTTTCTAGCTCATTTACAAATATTTCAGCTAAAGCATTCATAAAACCGAAAAGATTCATGCAGATAATAACATAGTTGAGGTCAAGAGAAATACTGTGAACAAATTTGTCAGACATAAGGAAAGTGAGAGAAGTATGTACATGTTTAGTCAGGGTGAAATAGTAGAACTTGTGGAAGTTTTAGAACTTGTGTTGTCATTTAACTATTACAATGAAATGAACACCCTTAGCTGCTTATAGGCGTTGACATACAACGGGGACAGATGAAAATGTGTGCCCAGACCGGGACTCGGAACCGGGATCTCCTGCTTACATGGCAGACGCTCTATCCTTGCCAAAGATGCATGTTCCCTCCCTCACGTTGTTGAATGTGCCGTCCCCCTCCATGCTGTTACCTCCCGTTTGCGTTTTCGTGTTATGCGTCAACGGGAAGAGGAGTGGCTGGCAGTCGGTCAAAATAAGCTGCGTCTGGTCAAGGCCACCACGCGGCCATGGCGTACGTCCTACCAGTCATGCAGGCGGGATGAAGTTCTCCTCACTCGCCTCCGCATCGGGCACAGTCCCTTAACGCACGGTTTTTTACTCCGGCGGGAGGACCCCCCAATCTGCAGTGCTTGTGGCGTCCAGATTACTGTCCGCCACATTTTACTTGACTGTCCTTTATTCTCTGACCAGAGGGCGGTGGTTTCCTTGCCACCGGATTTGCCCTCTATTTTGCAAGACGACGCAACGACTCTGGTTAAGGTCTTACGGTTTTGTGTCCTGTCCAATTTGTTGCCTCGGATTTTAG
The DNA here is from genome assembly GCF_021461385.2 of Schistocerca piceifrons. Lineage (NCBI taxonomy): Eukaryota > Metazoa > Arthropoda > Insecta > Orthoptera > Acrididae > Schistocerca > Schistocerca piceifrons. Next base: position 172,323,476 of record NC_060140.1, read on the forward strand.
GGAGAGGATTTTAATGTGCTGCTGGGTGACTGGCTCACCCAGGCTTTAGGTAAGAGGTCCGTCAGTCACGATTACCTACTTGTTTCACTTCGATTTCTGTTCTCTTTTCCTTGTGTTTCCTCTCCTTTTTTAGTGCGTTTCTTCTCCTCTTGTTTTGCCTCTGTATGTGAGGATTTGTAGCTGCGTCAGGTCTGTGTCTTTTAGCCGTTCTCCTTGTTCGCTGTCCGTTTTCGTCCCTTCACCGCATGTGTTCCTGTTTCTATGCGTTTGGGCGCTGATGACCACGCTGTTTAGCGCCCGAAAACCTCAAACCACACACACCTCTATCCATCTGAGCCACCGAGAACACAGAGGATAGCGCGACTGCAAGGATTTATCTCTCGCACGCCTCCCGCGAAACCCACATTCTCAAAGTATTGTCACGCACTACATTCGTAGTACCCGGTCGGGGTACACGTTTTCATCTGTCCCCGTTGACGTATGTCAACGCCTGTAAGCAGCTAAGGGTGTTCATTTCATTGTAATTTCATTCTAACGAGCTGCATGGTCACCGATGGTATCTGTTCTTTCGGACATGTCCGAAAGAACAGATACCATCTTAGTATATGTATTGTCATTTAACTATATTAAATTTAACAAGATTTTTTATCAGAAGGACGGACTCGCAATGAGCAACAGTTGGTCTAGTACTTTAGCTGAAATATGTGTAAATGGTAGGACAGCAGTATACAGAAACCGGTAATAAAGTGTAAAAAATCTGTGTGATCAAGACGGACTTGTAAAATATGCTGCAACGAACGTTATTCGTCTATGTGCTGTTTCAGTCAATGCCACTGTTGCTTCTAAGTTCGTTCATTCTGGTACGGTTTCTCGGTGATTTGTAAGCGTGATTCAACAAGAACACTGCAGTTCCAACTCATTGTATGTTTGGCCTATCTGTTCTATAATACATTCCTTAATCTAAATTTTTGCGTTGACCTCTGATAAGTTTCAGTTATAAGCGGTCCGTCCATCTTGTGTCTTCTAAAAAAATCTAAAAATTTCGTATTTTTTGGGTAATATCATTAGCACTCCATAAACAAACGATAAGGTCTTGGCACGTTAGATGCCTGTCGGACATTTAGAGGTGCGAAAACTTTTAACACTCCCTCTAATATGACCATTTTGTTTTGGTGTTACATCTCGCGCATTAATAATTTCTTTAAACGTTTCGTATAAGATCAAGTACCTTCAGATGATTGTTGTTTGCCATTAAGTTGAAGACCCTAGTCTGGGTGTTTACACTTTTGGCTCAAATGGCTCTGAGCACTATGGGACTTAACTGCTGAGGTCATCAGTCCTCTAGAACTTAGAACTACTTAAAGCTAACTAACCTAAGGACATTACACACATCCATGCCCGAGGCAGATTCAAACCTGCGACCGTAACGGTCGCGCGGTTCCAGACTGAAGCGCCTAGAACCGCTCGGCCACTTCGGTCGGCGTAACAGGTATAACTGTGGGTCTCAATAGTATGGAACAACCTAATTACAGAACTACACCCTCAGTGTAAAGTGCACTACCTGTGCTGAAAGCTATTACTAGGTCAGCTGTGGCTGTGTGCAGTGGGGAACATGCTAATTGCGGTTCTTAGTTAATATTTGCAGAATAAACTCATAATGGTTCTTACGTCATTGTATTGCATAGTGAACACCCTAGATTTACGGTTCCGTCTACTACACAGTGTAATACCTAACACAATGTACGTAACGCAATTACTTCGACTTAACTCTGCTACTGAATGAGATAGTGATAACAAAACATGGCACATGTGAACATGGTTGTTTAAAACTCTTCAAATCCCTTTTCCGCGTGCGAGAGAGAAAAAACTTGCTCTTTTTGTGGCGTGGCATCATTTGTTAAGCTGGCACTATGAGGCCACTGAGTGCAAGATACTGATTTCGCCAAATGACTATGAAAGGGTAGATTAGTGTTCAACAGTTTCCTAAATAAAGTTACAACTCTAATTTAATCTTGTAGTTGACGAAAGCGATCACTGTAATGAAGAATGTTCTTTCAAGGAATATTAAGTACCTTCTGTTAGCTATTTTACAGTGGTTTTGCAGTTTATGTAGTTGTAGATATAAATGTAAGTGATCAATGATACCAACTCGTCTTGATTTAAGGTCAGACTCACTGTTACAGTAAGTGAACAATGTTTGCACTCAAGCCGAATAGCTTCTCGTTGGTTGTCAATCCGGACGCTGTTGAGACATATTTTGAAAAGATTGACTGCTTCTTTTTAGCTAGCAACTTCACTCTGAATTAAACAACTGCATTCAATATATACATTTAACTGAGCAGTATTGCAACTTTTATTGATGTTGTTCTATTGTTTTATTAATGTCATACACCGAAACGTCTCTAGAGTAATGTCTTTCTTCCTACACATTTTACTGGTGCATCCACAACTGCAGATACAGAAGTTAGCAGAACTGGTGTGATTACACAAAAAACTGACCCTGAACTTAACATGTGAAGCCACACTGGCTAAATTTCTCAAAATTTGTATTTTAAAGCAGTTATTTCTGAAAATATCCATTATCATTCTGTATTACGCCACAAGAGGCGCAAATTTTTACTCTCTCGTAGGCGAGAAAAGTATTTAATGGATTTTAAATAATCGTGCCGAAGTTCTCATGGTTGCACTTTAGCTTACAAATTATTATTAGTGAACTTCATTATCAGTGAAGGACTCATCCTGAGGCGGTACAATTTGACTAGTGATACAAAAGGTGCATGTTGTATTAGACAATAAGAAGTAATGCATTACTAGAGTAAAAGAACGGTATGCGTGTCCTCTATTGCAATAAGCGCAAACGCATCTCATGAAAAACAAATTAAATCTGCCTCTACACCCATACTCTGTAAACCACTGCGAAGTACATGGAATGGGATACGTCCTGTTGCACCGCACCAGTTCTTCGACTCCCTTTCTCCGTGTCATTCACGTATGGAGCACGTGAAAATTGATTGCTTAAGTACCTCCCTGCGTGCTGTAATTAATCTAACCTCGTCCTCACGATCTCCATGGGAGCGATACGGACGGGGTTGTTGTATATTGCTGGAGTCATGATTAAAAGTCGGTTCCTGAAACTTTCTAAGTAGGCTTTCGTGAGATAAATTACGCCTGTCTTCAATATTCTGCCATTTCAATTTCTTCATGATCACTGTAACACTCACCCAAGGATCAAACAAACCTGTGTCCATTCGTGCTGCCCTTCTCTGTGTTCGTTCAACATCCTCTGTAAGTCATTTTTGGTACGGGTCCCACCCACTTGAGCAATGTGCTAAGATGGGTCATACGAGTGATGCGTAAGCTATATCCTGTATAGACTTACTGCATTTCCACGCTATTCTACGAATAAACCGAAGCCTGCCACTAGCGTTAAGTATATTCCTACAGAGTGTTACACCCACGTATTATATGAGCTGGCCGATTCCAACTGCGACTCACTGATTTTAAAATCGTCGGATACTCAATTTTTTTCGTTTTGTGAAGCGAACAATTTTACATTTCTGAACTTTTAAAGCAAGTTGGAGATCTTCGCATCACATTGTTGTCTTCCAAACAGTACTTCATTATATATAACTGTCAAAAGTCTGAGGTCACTATTAATATTGTCCGCAAGGTCATTAATATACAACTTGAATAGCAATAGTCCACCCGAACTCCCGAAGTTACTTCTACATCTGTCGATGACTCTCCCCCAAGATAACGTGCTGCATCTCCTTACAAAAAACAACCTCAATCCAGTCGCAAATCTCGCTAGATAGCCCCTTACATTCGTACCTGTGGCAGAGCGCTTGTAGGCGCTTCAATCTGGAACCGCGCGACCAATACGATCGCAGGTTCGAATCCTGTCTCGGGCATGGATGTGTGTGATGTCCTTAGAATAGTTAGGTTTAAGCAGTTCTAAGTTCTAGGGGACTGATGACCTCAGATGTTAAGTCCCATAGTGCTCAGAGCCATGTGAACCATTTTTGAATAAACATAGATGTGATACAGAGGCAAATACTTTTCTTAGACTGAGAAATATTACATCTGTTTCCATTGATCCAAGGCATTAAGTTTGACAGTCACAAGAAGTGTGAATTGGGTTCAAGGTGATCGCTGTCGAGTCCAAGCTGGTTGGAACGAATGGGGCCATTCCTTTCGAGATACCTCATTATGTTTGAGTTCTGTGCACATGCCTAAAAAAATAGTTCAACTATCGGTAACATTTAGCTACGTAATTAGAAAAATCATTTCTTATTCTATGTCACGAAGGTAATCGTGGTATTCTGTTTGATGAAAATTACTCCACCCTTACTGCAGTGAAACTGACGATCAGAGCCAAATACGAATTATTAGTGTGTTCAGAAGTCTTTCAGGCGGAAGTGTGGAGAGGTGTCCGATCTATAGACTAATCAGAAGTCCACATGTCACTCGCATCGGTTAGAATTAAAGGGGGGGGGGGGCGGAGGGGTTATAAACACCCCCCTTCTCCCTAGAGGTGAAATTAGTTAAAATCAGATGGTCTTTTTTGTAATCTTCGGCTAAGTTAACTACGCAAATTTTGAGAGCCCTGATGCATAGATTTAGTCGTTTACCCCCGCATTCCCCATATCATCTTAGTTTGTGTGCCTGGGAGAATATACTACCTCCATCAGTGTCTTGTGCTCCTGATACTGTTCGACCTGTGCGCGCCAAATATTAAAGGGGCTTCCAGATCCGTCACAGAAGCGCACAATGTGCTTTGCTCTCATTGTTATCATTGCTACAATTGTTAGACTGCTCGCCTAGAATTTGGTAGCCTATCGAAATAGTTTGTCGGCCTGTTTTGTGCGACATGAAACGAGTTTCAAAAATAAGATCTTTGTTCTCTAAAACACAGAAGACAATAAGTCAGTGGCTCCTTGAGTGTTATGGGACAAGTGTTTTTTGCATGTCTATCCTTTTAGCAGGGTGTCTCTGGGACGACGGCCGTTTACTATCGTGACAAAAAATAAAAACACCTACAGCCGTCCTTATGATTTTATTTTATTTTGTCACTACCAGTTTCGACGCTTCATTGTCATCTTCAGTTCAGGTCATGTTCCTTCTTTTTACTTCTTTGGGAGGTATTGTTTCCTTCCGTTCATCACCTTTTACAGTTGTTTTGTCTTAAAGTAAGTTATTTCAAGGTTGTGCAGTTAATGCATGTCCGACTGTCAAATGAAAATCGGGAATAGTATTTAAAGAAGTTTTAATAGATAGTATAATTGTATAATGTATTGAGTGGAAATTCGTGATGGTACATTTTAGATATGTGACAATGGATGTATCTGTTCTTTCTGTCAAATCTTCGGTGTAAATTCATTTGCAGAGTCTTGTCTTTGATCTCATTCTATTTAAACTGTTCCTATGTAACTTGACCGATAAGTTGATAATGCTATCTTTAATGTTTTATGCATACAGGCCTGAAGGCGACGCAATGAAGGGTCGAAACTGGTAGCGACAAAATAAAATATAATAAAATCATAAGGACGGCTGTAGGTGTTTTTATTTTTTTCACAAGTGTTTCTTTGTTCCCGTCTTACTTAATTTCGGATTAAAGGATATTAAAGTAACATTACTTAAGAATGTAAGCCAAAGTAGCAAAATTATCTTACTTTGAATTTTTCCTAACGTCTAAATAACAGTGCATTGTTTAGCGTGACGTGTGTATGCTTTATCTTTCTTTGAATTTGTCCGAACTTCAATATGGCAGAGAATCGTTTGTGTGACGTGTGTATGCTTTTTTTGTTACAGAACCGTCACACGTATAGTTGCACATACTTAGGCAAAACAGATTTATCTTCCATGAACGTTTCCATTCTTCTGATAATTTCCTTTTCTTCCATGTCAGATCTGGAAGTTTTGTGGGCCACTTGCGTCTAATTACCCATATTTCCATGTGACATCTAGGAATGATATGGCCATGTCACGATACTACAAAGCACGTAATCTTTTACATTCACTTTCGTGACCTCGAATCTTTACAGAATCAAACTCCCATGTATAAAACAGCTTCAGACGTTAGATTACTTTACAAATGGGTTAATTTGTTAAATATTTGACATTAAGCATGTAAGCGAAAAAAACTTAGACAATGTTTGAAACTGCGCTTGAAGTTTGATGGAAGTCGGTAAGCGCTCTCATTATGAAACAGTGGGTGACATTAGTGTGAGTAATTTGCGCCTTATTTTAAGCAGAAGCAGATTTGCAACACATCTAAATATCTATGAAGTTATCTCTCCTGAACTATATGTTGCCCAATGGTACAATTTTGCAGTTACATTGAATGGTATATGTTTTCTACAAACTGTGTTGCGCAGGGTGTCGGTACTGAAGGAGGACTACATTAACACGTGATTTCTAGTGCTAAAGTCCTACTGCATGAAGAGCGAAACGTACTAAGCGATAAACTTTCCTTTCATCATTTTGTGGGGACTGTCGGTGAGGAAAAGTTTCATAAAAGTTTGAATTTAAGTGCAATGCTTGTTGGAATTCGTTGAGGAAACTGTGCGAATAAAGTCCGGGTATATGCGTACCGTCGGTAATGCCGCCACAAGACAACCTTACATTTATGAGTCAAAATGTTATTACCGCCTGCTTAATAGATTGTTTGCCGTCTTTGGAACGAAATACATCACTGATCCTCAGTATCAGGGATGACGGTTTGTTGGTAGGTTTGTGAAGGTATGTGACATATGTCTACACACAGGTCATGAAATTCGCGTAACTAATGGGCTGCTGACTCGCGTACGCGGTGACGGCGCCCGATAGCGACCGAGATGGGTTCCATAGGGCATACATCAGGCGAATTTGGTAGGTGAGACATCAATAACAGTTCACTATAATGCTCCACAAACCACTGTATCAGGTTCTGGCTCCGAGACACGGACAATTATACTGTTGAAAAATGACGTCGCCGTCGGGGAAGGTATCAAGTATGTAGAAATGCAGGTGGTTCGCAGCTGTCTTCGATTACTACCACAGGTCCCTTGCAAGCACAGGAGAATGTCTCCCATATCATAATACTGCTCCCACCAGCCTGCGTTCGTGGCACGCTGCTCATTTCGAGCCACTCTTCACCTCGATGACGGTGTTTGCGCTGACGACCGTCGACCTAGTATAGAAAATGTGATTCACCCGAAGAGCCGAGCACAACTGTACTCTTACGTGCTAAAATGTAGACTTTCACGGCCGGAAATATCATGTTCATAATAGTTATCCGGGCTGTTATGCCGTGGTCGGATGATGAATTCTGTGTAAATTCCCAACGTTTCGTCCCCGACTGCGGGAGACAGATTCGAGGGGGTCCGTAGCTCGATGGAAGGTCCAACACACGCTCCCGCGCCGCGGCGTGACGTCACGTGTATTGAAAACGGCACTGCAATTGGCCGTGTCCGTCGCCGTCGATCGCCGTTGCCATCACCCAGTAGTGGACGGGTGGTGTACATCTTCTTTAACACCGGCATCCGTGTACCGTTTAATTTCACGCCCTCCTCCTTTCGATTGAAATTATTGGGGTGTTTAGCGATTTGGATTGCCTCCCTGTAGAGCCTTTCGTAATATCCGCTTGTGACCGCTAGTACTTGCGTCACCTCGAAACGAATATTGAGGTTCCCTGGATGGAAAGCATGCTCCGCAACAGCTGATCGTTCCGTTTCTCCTCTTCTACAATTTCCCTTGTGCTCTTGCAAACGTTTAGAAACAGTTCTTTTAGTGGTACCCACATAAACATGACCACAGCTACATGGGATCCTATACACTCCAGCTTTTTCCAATGGTTTGCGATCGCCCTTGGCAGGCTTAAGGTATTCCTGTATCTTCCTGGAGGGCTTGTAAATTACGGTACTGACGTTTTCAAAACACGTGACGTCACGCCGCGGCGTGGGAGCGCGCGGACACGGAATGTAGCGGCAGTCAGTAGCGAGCCTGTGGGTGTGTTGGACCTTCCATCGAGCTACGGAACCCCTTGAAGATGTCTCCCGCAGTCGGAGACGAAAGTTGGGAATTGACACAGAATTCATCATCCGATCACGCCATAACAGCCCGGATAACTATAATGGACATGTACTCTGTCGGCAGAGATGCCACAGATAACCATCTATCCTGCTTTACAGAGCAGACAAGCCTCCGAACCCCATGTTCTGTGAAGAGTCATGGACGTCCAACCATTTAGGGCCTAGTAGAAGTTAACACTGTCGTACATGTTTCCGTAGATGCTCACAACAGTAGCACGTGAACGTTTCACCAGCTTCATCGTTTTCAAGATTTTCGTTCACAGGCTTTGCGTAATAATAATCTGCCATTTGTCAAAGTAGTTTATCTTTATGGATTTCCGCAGCACATATCTTCGCTAGGGTGGTCCCCCGTCTGTGTTTGCTCCGCTTACATCCTTTCGGTATCGCACAGTCTGCCCGATCGCCACCAGACAGCCCCAAACGTCGCGGCCGAAGACTACCGGTATAAGAAGTCACCCTCGTTCTGCCAACTACCTTGTCAGAGAGGGCGGAGGAGCGGACTCAGGACCCTCTCTTGTCCTTGGGGTGGCAAACTGCCCCTCAAGGCGGAAGAATCAGCAGTGATCCAACGGCATGAGGATGCAGAAGGCAATGGAAACCACAGCATTAAAGACACGTAATATCTATCCACAGGACATGTGGCCTTCAATTGAAAAGTGTCACGATCTCTCCATTGGCAAAAGATTCCGGAATAGTCCTCCATTGGGATCTGCTTTATGGGACTGCCAAGGGGGAGGTGACCAAGAGGAAAGGATTCAATAATCAAGGAAAGGATAGTGTTCTACGAATCGGGTCGTGGAATATCAGAAGCTTGAACGTGGTAGGGAAACTAGAAAATCTGAGATGGGAAATGCAAAGGCTCAATCTAGATATATTTGGGGTCAGTGAAGTGAAGTGGAAGGAAGACAAGAATTTCTGGTCAGATAAGTATAGGGTAAAATCAACGGCAGCAGAAAATGGTGTAACTGGAGTAGGACTCGTTATGAATAGTAACGTAGGGCAGAGAGTGTGTTACTGAAAACAATTCAGTGATAGGGTTGTTCTTGTCAGAATTGAGAGCAAACCGACACTGACAACAATAGTTCAGATATATATGCCGCCGTCGCAAGCTGAAGATAAAGAGACAGATAAAGTATATGAGAATATTGAAAAGGCAATACACTACAAAAAGGGAGACGAAAATCTAATAGTCATAGGAGACAGGAATGCAATTATAGGGGAAGGAGTAGAAGAAAATCTTGCAAGGAAAGATGCGCTTGGGACAAGGAATGTGAGAGGAGAAAGCTAGTAATAGCGAATACTCCGTTCAATAATCACAAGAGAACGAGGTATACTTGGAAAAGGCCAGGTGATACGGGAAGATTTCAGTTACATTACATCATGGTCAGACAGAGATTCCTAAACCAGATACCGGATTGTAAGGCGTACTCTGGTGCAGATATAGAGACTCAGATAGTACTGATGAATTGTAGGTAGGAATTTAAGACGTTAGTCAAGAAGAATCAATACGCAAAGAAGTGGGAAGCAGAAGTAATAAGGAATGACGAGATACGTTTGAAGTTCTCTAACGCTATAGATACAGCAAAAAGGAATAGCGCAGTAGGCAGTACAGTTGAAGAGGAATGGGCATTTCTAAAAATGGCCATCACAGAAGTCGGAAGGAAAAACATAGGTACAAAGAAGGTAACTGCGAAGAAACAATGGGTAACAGAAGAAATACTTCAATTGATCGATGAAAGGAGGAAGTAAAAAAATGTTTAGGGAAGCTCAGGAATACAGAAATAAAAGTCGCTGAGGAATGAAGAATGAAATAAATAGGAAGGGCAGGGAAGCTAAGACGAAATGGATGCATGAAAAATGTGAAGAAATCCAAAAAGAAATGATTGGCAGAATCAGCATACATGAAAGTCAAAACAATCTCCGGCGACATTAAAAGCAAAGGTGGTAAAAATTAAGAGTGCTATATGCAGGGGAGAGAGCATATAGGTGGAAAGAGTACATTGAAAGCGTCTATGAGGGAGAAGATTTGTATGATGTGATAAAAGAGGAAACAGGAGTCGATTTAGGAGATCCAGTATTATGAGCAGAATTTAAAAGAGTTTTGGAGGACTTAACATGAAATAAGTGAGAAGGGATAGATAACATTCCCTCAGAATTTCTAAAATCTTTTGGGGAAGTGGCAACAAAACGACTGTTCACGTCGGTGTGCAGAATGAATGAGTCTGGAGACATACCATCTGACTTTCGGAAAAATATCGTCCAGACGATTCTGAAGACTGCAAGACCTGACAAGTGCGAGAATTATCGCACAATCAATTTAACAGCTCATACATCCAAGTTGCTGACAAGAATAATATACAGAAGAATGGAAAAGAAAGTTGAGGATGTGCTAGATGACGATCAGCTTGGCTTCAGAAAAGGTAAAGGCACGAGAGAGGTAATTCTGACGTTGCGGTTGGTAATGGAAGCAAGAAGCAAGACTAAAGAAAAATCAAGACACTTTCGTAGGATCTGTCGACCTGAAAAAAGCCTTCGACAATATAAAATGGTGCAAGACGTTCGAAATTCTGAGAAAAATAGGGATAAGGTACAGGGAGAGACGAGTAATATTAAATATGTACGTGAGCCAAGAGGGAATAATAAGAGGGAGAGACGGGTAATGTACAACATGTACAAGAACCATGAGGGAATAATAACAGTGGACGACGACGAACAATGTGCTCAGATTAGAAAGGGTGTAAGACAGGGATGTGGTCTTTCCCGCTACTGTTCAGTCTGTTCATCGAAGAAGAAATGATGGAAATAAAATAGATGTTCAGGAGTGGAATTAAAATTCACGGTGAAAGGATGTCAATGACACGATTCGCTGATGACATTGATATCCTGAGTGAAAGTGAAGAAGAATTACGTGATCTGCTGAACGGAATGAACAGTCTAATGACGACAGAATATGGATTGAGAGTAAATCGAAGAAAGACGAAGATAATGAGAAGTTGCAGTAACGAAAACAGCGAGAAACTTAACATCAGCGTTGATGGTCAGTAAAATAAGCAATGGCGGACAGAGCAAGGAGGACAACAAAACCAGACTAGCAATGGCAAAAAGTGCATTCCTGGTCAAGTGAAGTCTACTAGTATCAAACAGAGGTTTTAATTTGAGGAACAAATTTCTGAGAACGTATGTCTGGAGTGCAGTATAGTATGGTAGTGAAACATGGACTGTGGGAAAACCGAAACAGAGGAGTATCGAAGCATTTGAGATGTGGTGCTACAGACGAATGTTAGATTGATTGATAAGCTAAGGAATGAGGAGGTTTTGCGCAGAATCAGAAGGAAAGGAATATGGGAAAACACTGATAAGGAGAAGGGACAGGATGATAGGATATCTTTTAAGGCGTGATGGAATGACTTCCATGGTACTAGAGGGAACTGCAGAGGGCAAAAACTGTAAAGGAAGACTGAGTTTTATTGCGTATACGTCCACGTTGTGCACATCAGTTTTGCGGAATTGAAGTTCCTTTCAATACCCATTCCTCCCTAACGAGGCATTTGCAGACCTATGTTCATATAACATTTTTTGTTCAGAATTACTTATACGATCACTGTGTAAAATATTGACGTTTCCTTTCCAAACACCCTGTATAGGCGTTACCGACCGCAGCGTGGTATCCTGCCTGTTTACATGTCTGTATTTTAATATGCATGCCTATACCAGTTTCTTTGGCGCTTCAGTGTATTCCCGTGGTGCAACGACTGTTTCATTAAATTTCGGGCGTGCGGACGCAAAATGAAGCTTCTTCTCATATTTTGGCTGCATATTGTTCGGTTTGGATAACTCATGGAATCCGGCGCTTTCTGTAGAAAACTTGCAAAACACGTCACGTCACTGCAGCTCGGAGGGTTATGGCGACATTCCAGCGTGGACAGACTGCGCCGCCGCAGACATAATTCGTTCAAATCGTTCTTCTAAACCGCAGATCAACGTCTTTGGTGCCTATGTATCTATGGCTTCAGGCGCAGTGGTGAGGTCTAAGAGTTTAAATGGATGGAGTGAGTGCTGGATCGTTAGCCTTTTGGTTCACTCTAAAGACGGCTGAACTACATGAACCGAAATTTTAGAAGAAGAAGCTGAATTTATGTTTCTGCACACCCGAAATTTAAAGAAGTAGAGGAAGGAGTAGTTATCTCGGCGTCTTGCACACGTTATAAAAGCGGCATTTTGACAATTATATGGTTGTTTAAAGTTTCTACAAAAAGACAAACTTTGTTTACATTGATAAAACGGTCTGTATCATCGTACAGTTTTGGCAGCAAACCACAAGTAACGCATCATTTGCCAAATACTGACGAGGATAGCCGGTAATGTACAGTGGAACGTATTTCGATGCAGTCTTCTCGGGATGCAATGTCTTTCTCTCTCTCGACGAGATAGCAACAGTTTTGAAGCTTCTTCATCAAATTCCTTACCTAATGATTAAAATATACTTCACAGTGTTCCATCAGTTGCCGAGGGCTGCTTGAAGATAAAACTGAAACTAACGGAATTCGAAGTTCTTAACGCTTTGATTTCTATACTTTCTTGGAAAGTTGTTTTCAGGGTCATCGAGGACGTTGTAAGTAGAGGAAAGGTGCCTATTATGCGATAGTTCCCTGATATGAGACACCCCAACTGTGCTCATGTTATGGGCTGCACTCTAGTGGAGAGTCTGTTGCGTGCCAGATGACGTCACAGCGAGTAGGACGCCATAGTTGAGCCGGACACAGTATGTAGAGGTTGATACAAAATTTCTTGTTTGGAATTTTTGCGATACCGGTGTTAAGACAATATTTCAGCTTAATGGTGAGCAGATATTACTGTACGCTTTTATTGTTGTTATTTGTGACGATATTGCCTATAATTTTTGACAATGAAGTTCACTTTCCAACGAACGTTGTTGGCAAGTGCGTGATTCTTTGTGTAAGGTGGCGACATTCCTAACAAGCGATAGTGTGGGGATCCAAATACGCGACAGTGTCGCATATTACGATACTTTTCGAATATTGGGGGAACTCGTTCTCTCACGATTTGTTATATGTAATTTACGCAATAGTATCATGAGATAACAATATTTTATCATTTATTGTAGTAAAATTTTGGCAACTGCATTTATTTTAATTCTATTAAATTATCATAAACAGGGATTGCTTTGACTAATCTTATGATCAGAAATTTGAATGTTTTCTGGAACTTTCTTTCAAGGCAGTATTTTGCTCATAAGTTGATCACTATTACTCCGTTCACTGTACGTATAAAAAATAATCTAACAAATAAAATCATGGAAGCTGAAGTCCTTTAAGAAGTATATCTGATTATTTTATTTATTCTTTGTAGATGGCATTGGCACCTAAAAGGAAAACGTGGGATAAAGGCGCCATGGTTCGTGCCATTACATGTATGAGAAATGGCGAGATGGAGTACTTAAAAGCCTCAAAAGTTTTTTCTGTACGAAAACGTAGTTTGGAAAGGTATGTGAAGGATAAAACTCGTACACCCGAGAAGCTCGTTGGTGTTAATCTTGGCAGAAGGCCAGTTCTCTCATCTCAACTGGAAGATGAACTAGTGAAATACTGCCTTGCAATGGAAGAGTGATTTTATGCTCTTAAATGTAAGGACATACGAACCATGGCCTTACAGTTAGCTGTCAGGAATAGCCTCAAGAATCCCTTCAATTCAGAAAAGGCTTCAGCAGGAAAGAAATGGCTCCGAGATTTCCTTAAGAGACATCCCATTTTATCAATGAGAACTCCTCAGGGTCTTGCAGCAGCAAGAGTGAAAGCTTTCACTCCAGAAAATGTGGAGATTTTTTTATATTTTCGAATCTGTACTAACTAAAGTGAACCATAACCCGCATCGAGTCTTCAATGTTGACGAAACTGGGGTGACGTCTGTGCAGCACAAACACAGCAAGGTTATTGCTATGAAAGGGAAGAGACAGGTTGCTGCCTTGACTTCAGCAGAAAGGGGAAATCTCATCACAATTGTAACGTGTAAGAACGCAGCTGGCACTTTTGTTCCACCACTAATCGTCTTCTCAAGGAAGAATATGAAGCAGGAATTGATGGACGGTGCACCTGCAGGATCAATATCAGCTTGTCATCCAGGTGGCTAGATACAAACTCACATTTTTACTCAGTGGTTCGATCATTTTGTGAGTCATGTAAAGCCATCTTCAAATGACCCTGTCATTTTGATTCTTGACGTCGGATTTATGGGGCCTTTGAAAACCTGCTATGCCCAAGAGATAGAAACGTGGTTGGCAAGCGACCCAGGTCGTGTTATAACCACATTATTAATAGCCAGGTTATTTGGGACACCTTACAACCGAGCAGCAACAATGGAAGCATCTGTGAATGTCTTCAGAAAAACATGTCTCATCCCATGCAACAGAAACATCTTTAGGGAACATGAATTTTCAATTCATCGCCATGCTGACGCCCTTCAAGAAAGAGATTCCAGAAACGAAAATGAAAATACTGATGGTGGTGGTCAAGCTGTCAGTTCGGCAGACATCAGACCTCTCCCACACATTGCAAAACCACCTGGAGATAGTCAAGTAGGTCAAATGTCGCGTTCGTGCTCTGCTGCGTTACTAACTTCAACTCCTTATGCGAAGCAATTGCAAGAATCTAAACTGAAGAAATCAGAGGCTGAAGCTAAGAAAGCAGCCAGAAAGTTATTTGGGGAGAAGAGTGGAAAATCTTCAAATCGTAGACCTAAAGCAGAAGAATGGTCTAGTGATTCTGCATCCGATGTCCTTCTTGAGGACCTTCGGGATTCAGACAGCAGTGATGACGATGACGCGGAGTGTCTGTTCTGTACTGGGCGCTTTTCTGAAGACAAACACGGGGAGAAATGGGCACAGTGCACGAAATGTTATCGCTGGGCTCGTGAAGATTGCGGTGTCACAGAAGACAAATTTGTTTGTCCCGGACGTCGTAAATATAAACCTAATTAGTGTGAAATGAGTGAAGGATAACAGAAATGAATGAACATGTAAAAATTATATATTCATATGTCATTATTCTGTAATAAAATTACAGCAAAATATTAATACTGTCTTGTATTAGGAAACGTTGATATCATTTCTACGAAATGCCTTGTTTGTGAAGATTTAATTACTACTCTGAAAGTTTGTATCTTATTGCAAATACGATATTGTATGATAAAATTAAATAAAGCAAGATATTATTACCATCATAAAAAATACAATTGCACTTACTTTTAGGTCTTTTAAATGGAGTTACAAAAGTGTGTCTCATATTAGGCACCTTTCCTCTACAGTACTTGCTTGAAACTAACTTGCAACTCCAAATTTTCCTTAGGCTTTGCTTTTCATGCATTATATGAAAGTATTATTAAATACAGTATATTGAGCATTATTTCGGTTAAGTAGAGACTGAAAATAAGTCTACAACAGCCGGATTACCATTCTGTACACTTTCCGCTGCGCCAAATGCAGGTTCGAAACTATGCTAATACCAATGGATCACGTCTCTCCCGGCCTCACCAGAAATGCTATTTTCTCTGAATGCTTGTCCATCAAGAGCTCCAACTACTGCCAATCTATCAAGGCGAGTATCTCAGCGTTCATTTATACCAGGACCTACTTAAGCGTACTAACAGTGACGTACGAGGAGCGTTAAATAAGTAATGCTATGTTTTCGTTTTCTCGTCCAATTTCGGATTAAAAAATGCGGAATTTACTGTGAGACATCGCGAAATATTTTCGTTTCGGCATCTACAGTTACACTAAGTTCGGATAGGCGGTGAAGCTCTAAGTAGCCTTCAAAACGATAAGGGAGGTGCTTTCCGTGTAGAGAGCTGACATTGAGCTTCTCTTGACGAAAAACTAAAGCATCGTAGACATTCTTAGGCGCTTGTAGAACGTCTGCGGGCACCCAGCAGTTAACAAAAGTATGGTGAGCCGTTGGGCGAGGCGTCTGTCATCATCGCTGCTGTGACTCCTGCACTGTTGGAACGTGTGGACACTCTCATTCGAGTTGATCGACAGATCACAATGAAACACCTCGTTGGTCAACTGGACGTCTCTGCTCGTAGTGCTGACACACTCGTCCACCAGCTAGGGTACTGAGTGATGAGTGCCCCCTGGGTTCCTTACTGCCTAACATAAGATTATAAAGAGCAACGATGTGTGCGGAATTGCATGCTCGTTACGAGGCTGACTATGAGCATCGTCGTAAGCTATTAATCATGGAGGATGTTTCCAGAGTGAGATTTTCACTCTGCAGCGGAGTGTGCGCTGATATGAAACTTCCTGGCAGATTAAAACTGTGTGCCCGACCGAGACTCGAACTCGGGACCTTTGCCTTTCGCGGGCAAGTGCTCTACCATCTGAGTACCGAAGTACGACTCACGCCCGGTACTCACAGCTTTACTTCTGCCAGTATTTCGTCTCCTTCTGTGAGTACCGGGCGTCAGTCGTGCTTCGGTAGCTCAGATGGCAGAGCACTTGCCCGCGAAAGGCAAAGGTCCCGAGTTCGAGTCTCGGTCGGGCACACAGTTTTAATCTGCCAGGAAGTTTCTTATTAAACATAGGCTCATCACTTAGAACCGGAAACTAAACAGCAAGCAATGGATTGACGCCACATCACCTCCCTTCCGAAGAAAAAGCTCAAAGCCGCACCATGAGTCGGTAAACAACTCATGACGTCGGACTTCGGGCACTCTGTAGGGGTTTGTCTGTTGAATGTCCTTCCTCAGGGTGCAACGACCAATTCTGAAGTGTATTGTGCTCCCCCCGCCCCCCCCCCCCAGAGGAAATTGAAGAAACGACTTCAGCTTGTTTAACGCCATAAAAATGGAAACGAATTGCTCCTTTTCCATGTCAACGCGACTTCCTAAAGTAGCTCATACAGCATTGGACTGTTCAACCGCATCCACTCTACACCTCGGATCTCGGACCTTCCGAATTTCATCTGTCTGGCGCAATGGCGAATGCGCTCCGTGTGGGACAGTACGTGGGTGACGGTGAGATTACTGATGCAGCAAGACGTTGGATCCGACGTCGCCAAGTAGAGTAGTACCATGTGGGTATACAGGCCTCCACAGTAAGGTGGCGTACTTGACGGAGATCACGTTGAAAAATAGGGTTTTGTAGCCAAAAAAGTGGGGAATAATACGGTGTATTGGAAACTTGATTATAACTAATCCGCTTTTAGGAAGAAATTGTGTTACATTACTTACTTAGCGCTTCTAGTACATGTATGCCTGTATAGCGAAAGCGTCAACACATTATACAAATGATTCTGTTGCTACGTATGCTTTAGAGGTTCCAGACCAGAAAACATGTTGGGGTTTAAAACCCTAAAGTGAACGACGATTCGCATATCGGTCAGATCAGCAGCTCTACACCTTCATTGCCTGCAGGCTACACTTCAGTATGAAAAACGATATTTGAAAAAAGAGCAGTTAGATAAATACAATTCATGCTTAGCTTTGCCACCAACAAAAACAAAGTATGTCCTTTTCCTGCTCCTGCCTTAAAGGTAGTCATCATGAGGGAATGAAGTTACACACAGTAGTGATCATACCCTAACCAAATTATCTAAGTTATTAGGAAAAATGGTTATTTGGAATACCACAGCAAATCGCTTTATCAGAGAGTCCAAGAACGTGCTAACGACTTTCTTATTTCTTACGAAAACTCCGCAAAATCTTTTGAAATCAAGTGGACACATACAGGTTGAAAAGTGCAAAACGAAACCGAATTTTTTTTTCATTTTCTATGCAAAATGTTATATTACTTGGGAGGCAGAAAACATATTTTAGAGGCCATCGTTATGATGGCTGTTTTCTCAAAAGCCTCCAAACTGTCAAATGAAGGTAACTTTTAGAGAACTGGTGATATTTCATGTCGAAGAATGTGGAGATGCTGAATTGGCGTCACAGTATAGCTCTGGCAGCAAAATAGGTACATTTCCAAGTAAAATTGTATACAATGATTTTGTTTACTGCTATGGCGAAGATATTATTTCCCAGATATAACACAGAATCAAAGAAAATGGATTCTAAAATACTGAGATCGATGAGACCACGGATATTAGTCAGAAGACTCAGACGAAAATTTTTCTTAGACACATTTACCAAAATGCAATCAGAAAAGTCCGCGAGAGCCAGAGAAAGTCTGTGGAAATTAACTCTCAAAGTTAACCTCAGACGTAAAATTAACGAAGGTTTATCTTCAACTACTGAAAGTGACACTGGAGTCTTTTGAGGATGACAAAGATGCCAATATTTATAAGACAGACGAAGAGAATAAAGATATCCGAATGACTGGAGTAAACTTACGTAAAAATGGGTTAAACTCTATGAGAAGGCCTAAGCTCGATGTTAGGAACTGTATTGGCATTCAACATATGGATGCTCTGTTATGAGTTCAGAGTTTGTGGGAGCAGTCACTACAATATACACTCCTGGAAATGGAAAAAAGAACACATTGACACCGGTGTGTCAGACCCACCATACTTGCTCCGGACACCGCGAGAGGGCTGTACAAGCAATGATCACACGCACGGCACAGCGGACACACCAGGAACCGCGGTGTTGGCCGTCGAATGGCGCTAGCTGCGCAGCATTTGTGCACCGCCGCCGTCAGTGTCAGCCAGTTTGCCGTGGCATACGGAGCTCCATCGCAGTCTTTAACACTGGTAGCATGCCGCGACAGCGTGGACGTGAACCGTATGTGCAGTTGACGGACTTTGAGCGAGGGCGTATAGTGGGCATGCGGGAGGCCGGGTGGACGTACCGCCGAATTGCTCAACAGGTGGGGCGTGAGGTCTCCACAGTACATCGATGTTGTCGCCAGTGGTCGGCGGAAGGTGCACGTGCCCGTCGACCTGGGACCGGAACGCAGCGACGCACGGATGCGCGCCAAGACCGTAGGATCCTACGCAGTGCCGTAGGGGACCGCACCGCCACTTCCCAGCAAATTAGGGACACTGTTGCTCCTGGGGTATCGGCGAGGACCATTCGCAACCGTCTCCATGAAGCTGGGCTACGGCCCCGCACATCGTTAGGCCGTCTTCTGCTCACGCCCCAACATCGTGCAGCCCGCCTTCAGTGGTGTCGCGACAGGCGTGAATGGAGGGACGAATGGAGACGTGTCGTCTTCAGCGATGAGAGTCGCTTCTACCTTGGTGCCAATGATGGTCGTATGCGTGTTTGGCGCCGTGCAGGTGAGCGCCACAATCAGGACTGCATACGACCGAGGCACACAGGGCCAACACCCGGCATCATGGTGTGGGGAGCGATCTCCTACGCTGGCCGTACACCACTGGTGATCGTCGAGGGGACACTGAATAGTGCACGGTACATCCAAACCGTCATCGAACCCATCGTTCTACCATTCCTAGACCGGCAAGGGAACTTGCTGTTCCAACAGGACAATGCACGTCCGCACGTATCCCGTGCCACCCAACGTGCTCTAGAAGGTGTAAGTCAACTACCCTGGCCAGCAAGATCTCCGGATCTGTCCCCCTTTGAGCATGTTTGGGACTGGATGAAGCGTCGTCTCACGCGGTCTGCACGTCCAGCACGAACGCTGGTCCAACTGAGGCGCCAGGTGGAAATGGCATGGCAAGCCGTTCCACAGGACTACATCCAGCATCTCTACGATCGTCTGCATGGGAGAATAGCAGCCTGCATTGCTGCGAAAGGTGCATATACACTGTACTAGTGCCGACATTGTGCATGCTCTGTTGCCTGTGTCTATGTGCCTGTGGTTCTGT
The DNA here is from genome assembly GCF_021461385.2 of Schistocerca piceifrons. Lineage (NCBI taxonomy): Eukaryota > Metazoa > Arthropoda > Insecta > Orthoptera > Acrididae > Schistocerca > Schistocerca piceifrons. Next base: position 172,343,334 of record NC_060140.1, read on the forward strand.
CAGAGTGATCATGTGATGTATCTGACCCCAGGAATGTGTCAATAAAGTTTCCCCTTCCTGGGACAATGAATTCACGGTGTTCTTATTTCAATTTCCAGGAGTGTAGAAAGAATGCAACAGCGTTGGTCGAGCCCCTTGTTTTAATCATTCTCTGAGCTGTCCTGAGGTGCAATTAGAGCGGAACTTAATTAGGATCATTAAAGAGGTGGTAACGTTTTTTTGGGCTTCGCCAGGAAGAAATTCTGTAGTCATAAAGCATTCAGGGAATTAGCTAGTCGCCTTGAGTGAGTCCGTCTACAGCGCTACTATTGCCGGAAGCAGAGGAAGAAGTACGGCGTGAAACGTGGCGTGCTCTGAGAGAACTAAGCCGACAAAATCAAACATTACCAGCAGAGAGCGGGCGGCTATTCGGGACCTGCTGACAGAGGCCACGCTAATGTTGTTCTTTCCCACAAGGACTGCATTGAGAAGTTGCAGAGCCCGCTAGATGTCGACTTCAGCGGGGAGATCAACGCCCACCCTCAAAGAAGTTGAAGAACAAGGCTAGAGCTCTTCTCAAGGACGCCAAGAAACTGTTACCTGCAGGGCCTGTACCGCCATTACTTCATGGAGTCCCTAACGTTCACAAAGATGGGATGTCGTTGTGCTCCATTTTCAGCCACCTTAGGGCACCTACATATTTGCTGGAAAAATACCTGACGGAAAAACTAAGCAATTATGTGGATAAAAGCAGTCATCAATATGTAATTCTGTGGATTTTGTAAAACGCCTCGACAACTTCAGGGTGAAAGACAAAGATACCTTGGCGAGTTTTGACGTCGTTTCGTCATTCGCTAGAGTACCTTTACGAGAGTTACTAGAGCTTATTGATCAGACATTTGACGCCAAGATCACCGACCTTTTCAGGCATATTATGAGCTCCACGTACTTTTTGTTTAATGGAGAATAGTACGAAGAACCGGAAAGAGTCGCAATGGGCAGCCTACTATCACCTATGGTCGCGAATTTGTATATGAGTACTTCGAGGAGGAAAACCCTGCTGTCATCCAAACCCAGGTTTTTTTTTCGTTACGTAAATGACACGTTTTTGTTCAGACCAATAAAAAATGGACAAACGCCTTGGAACTCATTACATCCAAACTATTGAGACCAAAGGAGAAGGAAGATTAGCATTCCTGGGCGTCATGGTCAAGAGAAGATCTGATGACACCCTGGGCCACGGTGTGTATCTGAAGAAAACGCGCAGTGACCTGTATTTGCACGCAGAGAACTGCCACCACACTTCGCAGAGGAATTGTGTACTAAAAATGGGCCGGCCGGGGTTCCGAGCGGTTCTCGGCGCTGGAACCGCGCGACCGCTACGGTCGCAGGTTCGAATCCTGCCTCGGGCATGGATGTGTGTGATGTCCTTAGGTTAGTTAGGTTTAAGTAGTTCTAAGTTCTAGGGGACTGATGACCTCAGCAGTTAAGTCCCATAGTGCTCAGAGCCATTTGAACCATTTGTACTAAAAATGCTTGTACACAGGGCGCGCACAGTTTCAGTCGCAGGGAGTCTGACAAGGACCTGGAACACCTCAGGACTATTTTCCGAAAAAAATTGGTACCCAGAATGACAGGTTATGCACACTCTCCATTCCACCACAACAGTACCATCTATGGAAACGGAAGAAGAGAAGGAAAAAGATGCAGCCACTGTCTTGTGTCGTACACTGGACCACTATCGGGAAAAATCGGGCTCATATTTCAATAGAACCGAGTAAAAACCCCCTCTTGCCCGTCCAACAAAACACGAGCAATATTGGAAAGTGTCGAAGACAATCTCGGTTTGCGGAAGTCCGGCGTAAACCAGATTCCCACTATCGACGTTGCCGCGAACTCCGGAGGAACACTCGACTAATGTATCACAAGTCAGGGTAGCAGAACACTCGTTATCCGGGAACGACGCGATGGAATACTACCCTAACAGGATTATGCTGCAGGCTTCCAAACACAGGGACAGCGTCGTTAGAGAGACCATAGCAATTTGTACCAGCACCGATCTCATCAACCGAGGTGTAGGTTATAATCTTAGTGAGGCTTGGGAACCAGCGCTGAGGTTAATTAAGAAGGCTCTCAGCAAACAAAACTATTTGGCGAGCAGGGCGGATTGAATGCTAACATCGACGACTACATAGACGCTGACGTGCGGCAGCCGGGACATTAGTCGACCGCGCGCCTACAGGAGCTCGGTTCGTCACCACACCTGACGATGGCAACATGTCTGATCGCCGAAATATTGTGCTCTTTGGACACTATGAACCGGCAGTACACCCGTGGACTGTTCCATCACCAAATACTCCAGGAGAAACTGAAGAGTCATCTAAATGTTTTCCATTGCATCGGGGAATATTCGTGCCTGAGACATCCATTGTAAATTCGTGTTAGCAGCACTGTCGGTTTTCTTGGCAGCTGTTTTAATTGTTGCCTTGTTTCCCGCGGGCTGGGCCTGTGGCTCACTTTACATCCAAGCTCCTAATTATTTTTCGGATCTCAATCGGGGTCGTCAGTGGTGGAATTTTTTTCTCGGTGTTTTTCTGATTTTTCCGCTCTTTGCCTTATTCCATTGTCTTCGGCGTTCGGCTTATCAATGTTGGGTATACTGATAGTATTTGCTCTCCCTAAGTCTTTGCAGATACACACTTAAAACAACAGATCGAAGAATAAGCCGGCTGCTTTGTGGGTAGCAGTCTATGATGACTTTTGTTCGCGAAAACATCTTACAATTTCCAGCGCTCTTTGATTTGCGTAGGAAGTGGTGCATTCTGTCTTACCACTTTTCATTTTCCACTCGATCACACGTCGGTGTACTTCTCGATTACGCCTCTGTTGATTGTGGCTGTGATATGCAGCAACAAATGTTATTCTTCCATGTGCTGTTTCAATCAATACTGCTGTTGCTTCTAAGTTCGTTAATTGTGGTAGGGTTTCTCTATGTGAGAGTGTTTTGTAAGACCCTCAGGGTCTGTTTGCCCCATCAGTCCTTTAAGCTGTCATGTTATTTAATCTAAATCTTTGCGTTGGCCCCTGATGGGGATTGTATTACAAGTTGTATGTCGATCTTGTGTATTGTTACAGAATTTCCCAGTTCCATATTTGGATTGGTAATTCCGTTTCCATTCCATATTCCAAATACAAGATCTTGGCGGGTGACATGCCTATTGGCCATTACGAGGTGCGAGAAATTTTGCTATTCCTTTCGGTATGGCCATTAGTTAACACCAAAACTAATGAATTTCTCAACAGTAGTGATTTGCATGGCAAACAAAAAATATCTGTACGTAATGGAGCTTATCAAGCAAACTTCTAAAAACATTATTAGTGCACCACATATAACACCAAACATAATGGCCATACCAGAGGAAATATTAAAATTATTCGCGTCTCGAAATGGCCAATAGGCATGTCACGCGGCAAGATCTTATATTTTGAATATGGGATGAAAACGGAATTTGCAATCAAAATATGGAGCTTGGGGATTTTATAACAAGACACAAGATCCACATACAGCTTGTAATGGTATCCCCATCTGAGGACAACGCAGAGATTTAGATTAAATAACAAGGCAGCTTGTAGGACTGATTAGGGAAACAGACCCTGAGGGTCTTACGAAACGCACTCACACAGCACGGAGAAACCCTACCGCAATTAAATAACTTAGAAGCAACAGCAGTATTGACTGAACAGCAAAAGGGAAGAATAACGTTTGTTGGTGCATATCACAGCACCAAACAACAGTATTCGAAGAGGGGTTACCGAGAATTACACCGTCGCGCGATCAAGTGGAAAATGAAAAAGTGGTAAGACAGACTGCAACACTTCCACTTACAAATCAAAGAATGCTGGAACATTGTAAGATGTTTGCACGAACAAAATTCATCAAAGTTGCTATCCAGTGAGCAGCCGGCTTATTCTTTGATCTGTTATTTTAAGTGGAAGTATTTGCAAAGACTTATGGAGAGCAAAATAATATCAGTATACCCAACATTGATAAGCCGGACGCCGAAGACAGCAGAGTAAGGTAAGAGCAGAAAAATCAGAAACACAACGAGCAAATAGAGCCACTACTGCGACCCCGACTGAGATCCGAAAAATAATTAGGAGCTTGGATATAAAGAGAGCCACAGACCCAGGCGGGAAGCAAGGAAATAACTGAAACAGCTGCCAAGAGAACGACAGTGCTGCTATCACGAATTTACAATGGATCTCTCAGGCACGAATATATCCCGATCCAATGGAAAACATTAAGGTGAAACTTCAGTTTCTCCCAGAGTATTTGGTGATGGAACAGTCCACGCGTGTACTGCCGTTTCATAGTGTCCAAAGAGCACAAAATTTCGGCAATCAGACATGTCGCCATCGTCAGGTGCGGTGACGAACTGAGCTCCTGAGGGCGCGCGATTGACTAATATCCTCTGCAACAGGAGACGCTAGCGTCGGCGTCTATGAATAAGTCGAAAGAAGTATTCTGTCCGCCCTCATAGCCAGGTCGTTTTGTTTGCTGAGGGCCTTCTTAACTGAACTCAGTGCTGGTTCCCAAGCTTCGCTAAGATTATAACCGCTACCTCGGTTGATGAGATTGTCTCTGGTACGAATTTCTACGGCCTCGCTAACGCTGTGGCAGTATTTTGAAATCTGTGCCATGATCCTGGAACGGCAGCACTCCATCACGTGATTCTCGGACAAACAGTTCTCTGCGACGTCTTCTTGTTGCGATACATCCAGTCGAGTGTTCCTTTGGTGTTCCCGGTGACGTCGACACTCGGCACATTGACGTGAAATCTGGTTTATGCTGTCCTTACGCAAACCGAGATCATCCTTGACACTTCCCAATAATGCTCGTATTTTTCAGCGCGGGCAAGGGAGGGTTTTTACTAGGTTCTTGTTCATTCTGCGCCCGATTTTTCCCGATAGTGCTCCAGTGTACGGCACAAAAGGCAGTGGCTGCACCTTTCTCCATCTCTTCTTCCGTTTCCATAGGTGGGTGGGTCGGAGAGCACGCCTAATCTGCGATTCTGGGTACCAGTTTATTTCGGGATACAGTTCTGAGGTGTTCCAGCTCCTGGGGCAGACTCTCTACGTCTGACATAGTGCGTGCCATGTGGACTAGCGTTTTTAGTACACCATTCCTTTGAGAAGTGTGGTGGCAGCTATCTGGAGCAAATACACGTCAGTGTGCGTTTTATCCTGTACACACCGTGGCCCAGGGTGCCATCAGCTCTTCCCTTCACCATGACGTCCAGGAATAGTAATCTTCCTCCTGCTTCGGTCTCAGTAATGAATTTGATGTTGGGGTGTATGGAGTTCAAATGTGTAAGGAACTCAAGGAATTTGTCTATTCCGTGTGGCCATATGACGAACGTAAGGAAAAAACACGTGGGTTTCCCCTTGGACACCAAACATTCTACTCTATAGTACTCATATACAAATTGGCTACCACAGGCGAAAGCCGGATGGCCACTGCAACTCCTTCCGTTTGTTCGTAGTATTCTCCATTAAACAGAAAGTACGTGGAGGTCAGGATATGCTTGAAAAGGTCGGTGGTCTTCTCGTCAAATTCCTGACCAATAAGCTCTAGTGACTCTCGTAGTGATACCCTGGCGAATAACGAAACGACGTCTTTCTTTTTCACCCTGAAGTAGTCGACGCGTTTTACAAAATCCACAGAATTACAAATTGATGAGTGCTTTTACCCATATAATTGCTTGGTTTTTAGGTCAGGTATTTTTCCAGCTAATATGTAGGTGCGCTAAAGTTGCTGAAAATGGCGCCCAAGGACACAGCATCTTTTTGAGTTTTAGGGAGTCCATGAAGTTTTGGTGGTACAGGTCCTCGAGAAAACAGTTTCTTGGCGACACGCCCTGGTAAATCTGCGTCTTTCAAAATGTTTGAAATGGCTCTGAGCGCTATGGGACATAACAGCGGAGGTCATCAGTCCCATAGAACTTAGGACTACTTAAACCTAACTCACCTAAGGACATCACACACATCCATGCCCGAGGCAGGATTCGAATCAGCGACCGTAGCGGTCGCGCGGTACCAGTCTGAAGCGCCTAGAACCGCTCGGCCACTCCGGCTGGCTCGGCGTCTTTGAGAAGAGGCCTAATCTTGTTCTCCACCTTCTTTGAGGAGTCGGCGTTGATCTCCCCGTAGGAGTCGTCATCTAACAGGCTCGACATGTTCTCAGTGTAGTCCTTGTGGGAATTAACAACATTAGCGTTGCCTCTGTCGGCAGGTGAGGCAACAATCACAGGGCGCTCTCTCAGGTCCCGAGTAGCCGCCCGCCCTTTGCTGGTAACGTTTGACTTTGTAGGCTTAGTTCTCGTCAGAGCACGTCACGTTTCACGACGTACTTCTTCCTTTGCTTCAGGCAGTAGTCGCGCCGCAACTTGTTCAACTGTACTGTATATATCCGCAACCGACATGCACTTAGAGATGGGAGTAAAGTTATGTCACTTTTCCAGAACTGAAGGCGCAGCGTCTCTCAGCTCCGTGTCAGTCAGATTGATGACAATCTGGCACGGGGCCTACAGTGACGGTTTGTCAGACAGACGTGAGAATTATGATATTTGACGTCCTGTGGTCTTTCTGTTGGTGGAAACGGCTGCCAATCATATAACACCATCAACCCAATCCCAGGTCCAGGAGTTAAAGCGATTGGCCAGTTGTAAATGTAGGCTAAACATTTGTTTGGAATGGTACTCAAGGCACTCTGTCACGTACCAAAGCAAGGCTGCTCTGCTTCTTAATTCTCCTGGCTCTGCTGAATCGATGTTATGTGTGGCATTAGCAAAGTTCGGCACAACATGCTGGGCACGTCACCTCTTCAGAAGTGCAAGAGCACTCTGCAAACGGCATCTTCGTTGGCGCAGCTTGTCGAATTTCCTCATACTGCGATGCATCTTTTCGCCGTAAAGGTATACGATGTGATTCTTCGATTTCTGATGGCGTATTTGTTGATCGAACAGTCCACAGGTGTACTGCCGATTCATATAGTCCAAAGGCCACAATATTTCGGCGATCAAACATGTCACCATCGACAAATGTTCTGTCGAACTGAGCTCCTAAGGGCGCGCGGACGATTAATATTCCCTGCCCCCTCAAGCGGCTCCGTTTGCGTTCCGCTCCCATGGTCGCACGTGCACGTTCGTAGAGACCCCAGCGTCAGAGTCTGTGATTGCATTGACGTAAGCTCTCTATGCACTCTGCTCGCCAGATTGTGTTCTTTGCTGAGAGTCCTCTTAATTAAGTCAGTACTGGTTTCCAAGGCTTGCTAAGAGTAAGGCAGTAGTCTCGGTTTGTGAGTTCATCCCCGGTACGCATATTGAAGAAGCATCTTTCGCTTGCCCAATAAAAGATGAGCATTATTAGGAAGTGTGAACGATGATCTCGGCTTGCGGAAGGCCAAAATATACCAGATTCCATGTCTGTGTGGTAACACCTATATTGGTCACACAGTGTCCACCGTTGAAGATCGTTGCCGTGAACACCAGAGGAACACTCGACTGATGTATCTCAACAAGTCAGCGGATGCAGAGCACTGTTTGTCCGAGAATCATGCGATGGTGGACGACCGAACCTGAATCTTGGCATAGACTTCCGAATACTGGAACAGCACCGCTAGGGAGGCCATTACAGAGCAGAAACTTTCCTAGATGTAAAGAAAGCTTATAGTAAAATTTGGAAAGATCGCGTTATCGTAAAACTACAAACATTTAATGTCACGGCACAAGAAGAGCAAGTTTTCCCTCCCTACCAGGCGAAAAATGTATTTGAAGGGTTTTAAATAACTTTGTCCGCATAGAGGACTGTGTAAAATATAATTTCTGTAATTATGTTCTCAATTTATTGTATTACACAGCGAACAACCTACTGCGAAAAATTTAACGTACATATAATTGTAATAGTAGAATAACGGTAGAGATATAATGGAACAATGCAAATGGTGACTATAGGTTTTTCATATCGCTAATTACTTTTCCTTACCAGCACGCTGCATTGAATGTGCAGGACACCACGCTTCAGATAAATGTCAGATGATAAGAGGACCAAATTCAACACGTGCAAACTGCTAAGAACAACACCCTACCCTCTTCAGAGCTTGCAGCGCTTTCCCAAATGACCTCACAGTTCACAACGCACAAGTGCAAGTGCAAACAACATGATTGAGTAATACTATAATCTGTTGAATGTATTATAACTCACAGCAAATATCCTATTGTGAAAAATGTAGCTTGTGTATTTGTAGATCTCAATAGCAGCGTACAACAAGTGTTCATTATATCACACAAAGAACTACCTATTGTTAAAAGTGTAACGTCTATAATCGTAGTTCTCAATAGTAGCGGACAACCATACATCATCTGTCTGAGTGTAAATTTTTCTTTCTTTTCTCGCCTTTGGCGGCTGGAATTCGTTCATTTATTGTTTTTAACATAATTCTATTTAATTTCGCTTAGTTAGGACATTTGTGCTTTTGTCGCCCTTTGAACCTAATACGGTGATTGCTACAAGTTTTTTTTAGTCTATTCCATATTAAGCCTCTGGGAACTCTCACTCTGTGCCATTCTCGTGGTCCTACTTTTCCAGCATAGACTAGGTGTATTTCTTAACCCATCCGTTTCTTCTAACATTTTACAAGTGTTTACCTGTATTTTTGTGTGACTGTTGGGACACTGATTTCACCATGTAAGCCGTTATTCTAGTCCACCGAGGGGCTTCGAGCATTATTCTGAAACATCGGTGCTGTTCTCCTTGCAGCACTTGTCGGTTTGCCTTGCAAGTTGTTCCCCCAGAAGTTGAACAACCTTGTAATAGAACTGGTAATATTGTTGTTTTACAGAGGATAATTTTGTTCGGATTCCCATATTAGTGCTGGCTAAAAGTGGGAATAGTGTATGAAATAGTCTTTTATCATTTTTCCCTTTTTTATGTGCGATATGTGTTTTAAAGATCAGCTTGTTGTCCAACATGACTCCAAAATATTTAACCTGATTTCTCTAATTTATATGTGTTCCGTATGTTACTAATCCGTCGCGTAGTTCTGGCCTCTTCCTCGTAAATGTAATTCCTTGTGTTTTTCCGCGTTTAGTTTGACATTCTTATTTAGTGTTTAGCTGTCTTTGCATCCTTGTTATCGCATTGCCGTTCTACTGCTACTTGCAAGTACGGCGGTATCGTCTGGAAATTGAGACAATACTACGTTTGGTATCAGAGGTATGTCGCTAACATAGATTATGAACACTGTCGGCGATAATACCGAACCTTGAAGGATTTCTTGTTCGAATGATTTTATGCTTGAATGTTGTTTGTCAATTTTTACAAAGAATTTCCTGTTTGAGAGAAAGTCATCTATGATTCGTCTGTAGGAGCCTGGGATGCAATATTGATCTTGTAGCTTTACGATAAGGCGATATTTACAGACTTTATCATAAGCTTTTGCTACGTCTAGGAAAGCTGCTTCCGGGTAGTACTTCCTGTTCATGTTACATGCGATGTTTTCGGATATGCGTAGTAGTTACATCTCTTCCGATATTGTGGTCTGAAATGCAAACTATTCTGGTCGATTGATCTCATTTTCAAGTTCTGGAAGTTGTGGCCTTTGTAGGATTACTCACTCGTAAACTTTGGAAAAGGCTGCAAGGAGACAAATATGTCAATGATTCCGGGGCAGTTTTGAGTGTTTGCTCGACTTTGGTACTAATACAATTCCAGATTTTTTACCATTGCGTCAAGAGATATTTATGTTTGTGACATCTATCGGTTTTGTTGGCAACCGTTTTAACTGTTTGTTACGCCTTCTGGGCCTGTGGCTCATTTTATGTCCAAGTTCCTAATTACTTTCCGATCTCAGTCGGGATTACTTATTCTGATATTTTCCACTCTTTGCCTTATTCTATTGTCTTCGGCATCTGGTTGTATCGATAGTATATTGCACTTCGTAAGCGTCTACAAATATTTCCACTTTAATAACAGGTCAAAGTCTCAGCTGGCTCGGCCCTGGATAGCAGGCTTTGGTGCTTTTTGTCAGTAAAAAGTCTTCAATGTTCCAGTCCTCTTTTTCTTTGTGGGAGGAACTGGTCCATTTGTCTTCCCACTTTTCGATTCTCCACTCGACGGGGCGCCGGTGAAGTTCTCGAGATAATTGTCGTAATTCGATAACTCCTCTTCGACTAATTGCTGATTTATTAACTGAAGACATAAAGTCTGTAAATGAGTCCGCAATCATTTTTGGCACTTTATTTTTACAAGTCCGTCTTGATCACAAATATTTCTTATACTTTATTACCGGTTTCGACATGCTGCCATCATAAGACCTGTTACAAAGATAAATACTGTGTAAGCAACAGGTTCAAAGAGTTAACGCTAAATCTAACAAGTCCTAGTGATACATAAAACATAACATTATAAAATGTTTGTAGTTACGTATAGCAGCAATACATACAATTAAAATATTCTGATGTTAATCATCATCATGTGTCTGCAATAAACCGTAACTGATGTGAAATTGGGATCATACTTAAAATACCATAAAAATACAAATACTAATATAATACAGCCACTAGCCTGACTAGGTAAAACATTCAACTTGTATAAGCTAGTACAAAACGTGTAAAAATAAAATATCTAAAAAATATTCCAGTCTAATAGTCGATCGATAGTCGATATTATACCAAGCGTGTGGTCTCAATGGCGACATGTCGTCGTATCCCTGTTTTCCTGTGGCGGAGCTTACGGAGGAAGGCCCAGTCTTCTCGTCGTGGGCGGCCGACGCACGTCAATCTGCTGGAGTGCGCTGCGCTACTCAAACTAGTACGTCTCTGAATGTATCAAAATCAGCATTTAGACTGAACTCATTCTGTTCATTCAGCAGTAATTGCGGTTGTCGCTTTCTGTGCACTTAAATCTCTATTTCTTCGAGTAGGTTCAGTAATCGCCTTTTTGGCGCGGTACGCTACACTTTCATATTGTGTATGCTTCCTACTAAATATCTTTCTCTGTCTAAATGCGTACCGAAAGCACTCGTTCTGATTACACGTATATTGTCTAAAACGAGTCTGAAAATTCCTTCCTGTCTGACCGGTATGAAAATTGTCGCAGTCTTGGCAGCTGATCTTATAAACAACAGAGCCCCATATATTTATTGCTGTCGTCGACTTTGTGTCGTAGCTTACAACCAATTGTACGTTTCGTTTGAATCCAATTTTTATTTTCGTTTTTCTGAAGGTCTGCGCAATTCTGTCGGAAAACGCACCATTGTACGTCATAGCAACTAACTTTTTGTCCTCTGGTTCTACTGACTCCTTCCTGTCACATATTTTTTATTTTAGTTTGTAACAAAGTATCATTACAACACGATCATTATATCCGTTTGCCTTAGCTACTTATCTAATCACGCTTAATTCTTCCACCTCGTCATTAGGGGTAAGTGGTAGTTTTAGCATCCTGTTGATCAAACTTCTGAAGTATGCCCATTTATGCTTCTTTGGGTGACAGGATTTCGCATTTGTAATAGTGTCTGTGGCCGTTGCCTTCCTAAACATGCTAACCTTATGTCTTCTATCTCTTTTAATTAATCTTAGATCCAAAAATCTTCTACTTCCTTCTTAAAATTCCACTGCGTTTTAAATTATCGTACATCTCACCCATTCTTTCCGCCATCTCGCGTATTTCACTTTCGCCACCTTCGTACAGTAGTATATCTTCTACATATCGCCTATAATAGACAATTTTCTCTCAGACGTCAGGATTTTCTTCAAAAACTTATTTTCTAGCTCATTTACAAATATTTCAGCTAAAACATTCATAAAACCGAAAAGATTCATGCAGATAATAACATAGTTGAGGTCAAGAGAAATACTGTGAACAAATTTGTCAGACATAAGGAAAGTGAGAGAAGTATGTACATGTTTAGTCAGGGTGAAATAGTAGAACTTGTGGAAGTTTTAGAACTTGTGTTGTCATTTAACTATTACAATGAAATGAACACCCTTAGCTGCTTACAGGCGTTGAGATACAACGGGGACAGCTGAAAATGTGTGCCCCGAACGGGACTCGGAAACGGGATCTCCTGCTTATATGGCAGACGCTCTATCCCTGCCAAACATGCATGCTCCCTCCCTCACTTTGTTGACTGTGCCGTCCCCCTCCATGCTGTTACCTCCCTATTGCGTTTTCGTGTTATGCGTTAATGGGAAGAGGAGTGGCTGGCAGTCAGTGAAAATAAGCTGCGTCTGGTCAATTCCACCACGCGGCCATGGCTTACGTCCTACCAGTCATGCAGGCGGGATGAAGTTCTCCTCACTCGCCTCCGCATCGGGCACAGTCCCTTAACGCACGGTTTTTTACTCCGGCGGGAGGACCCCCCAATCTGCAGTGCTTGTGGCGTCCAGATTCCTGTCCGCCACATTTTACTTGACTGTCCTTTATTCTCTGACCAGAGGGCGGTGGTTTCCTTGCCACCGGATTTGCCCTCTATTTTGCAAGACGACGCAACGACTCTGGTTAAGGTCTTACGGTTTTGTGTCCTGTCCAATTTGTTGCCTCGGATTTTAGGGAGAGGATTTTAATGTGCTGCTGGGTGACTGGCTCACCCAGGCTTTAGGTAAGAGGTCCGTCAGTCACAATTACCTACTTGTTTCACTTCGATTTCTGTTCTCTTTTCCTTGTGTTTCCTCTCCTTTTTTAGTGCGTTTCTTCTCCTCTTGTTTTGCCTCTGTATGTGAGGATTTGTAACTGCGTCAGTTCTGTGTCTTTTAGCCGCTCTCCTTGTTCGCTGTCCGTCTTCGTCTCTTCACTGCATGTGTTCCTGTTTCAATGCGTTTGGGCGCTGATGACCAAGGTGTTTAGCGCCCGAAAACCTCAAACCACACACACCTCTATCCATCTGAGCCACCGAGAACACAGAGGATAGCGCGACTGCAAGGATTTATCTCTCGCACGCCTCACGCGAAACCCACATTCTCAAAGTATTGTCACGCACTACTTTCGTAGTACCCGGTCGGGGCACACATTTTCATCTGTCCCCGTTGACCTATGTCAACGCCTGTAAGAAGCTAAGGGTGTTCATTTCATTGTAATTTCATTCTAACGAGCTGCATGGTCACCGATGGTATCTGTTCTTTCGGACATGTCCGAAAGAACAGATACCATCTTAGTGTGTATATATATATATTGTCATTTAACTATTTTAAATTTAACAAGATTTTTTGTCAGAAAGACTGACTCGCAGTGAGCAACAGTTGGTCTAGTACTTTAGCTGAAATATGTGTAAATGGTAGGACCGCAGTATACAGAAACCGGTAATAAAGTGTAAGAAATCTGTGTGATCAAGACGGACCTGTAAAAATAATTGTTGATTGGTGCTGAAATATGCTGCAACGAACGTTGTTCGTCTATGTGCTGTTTCAGTCAATGCCACTGTTGCTTCTAAGTTCGTTCATTCTGGTACGGTTTTTCGGTGATTTGTAAGCGTGATTCAACAAGAACACTGCAGTTCCAACTCATTGTATGTTTGGCCTATCTGTCCTATAATACATTCCTTAATCTAAATTTTTGCGTTGACCTCTGAGAAGTTTCCGTTATAAGCGCTGCGTCCATCTTGTGTCTTCTAAAAAAAATCTAAAAATTTCGTATTTTTTAGGGTAATTTCATTAGCATTCCATAAACAAACGATAAGGTCTTGGCGCGTTAGATGCCTGTCGGCCATTTAGAGGTGCGAAAACTTTTAACACTCCCTCTAATATGACTATTTTGTTTTGGTGTTACATCTCGCGCATTAAAAATTTCTTTAAGCGTTTCGTATAAGATCAAGTACCTTCAGATGATTGTTGTTTGCCATTAAGTTGATGACCCTAGTCTGGGTGTTTACACTTTAGGTTCAAATGGCTCTGAGCACTATGGGACTTAACTGCTGAGGTCATCAGTCCCCTAGAACTACTTAAACCTAACTAACCTAAGGACATCACACACATCCATGCCCGAGGCAGGATTCGGACCTGCGACCGTAAAGGTCGCGCGGTTACAGACTGAAGCGCCTAGAACAGCACGGCCACTTTGGTTGGCGTAACAACTGTGGGTCTCAATAGTAGGGAACAACCTAATTACAGAACTACACCCTCAGTGTAAAGTGAACTACCTGTGGTGAAAGCTATAACGAGGTCAGCTGTGGGTGTGTACAGTGAGGAACATGCTAATTGCGGTTCTTAGTTAATATTTGCGGAATAAGCTCATTATGGTTCTTAAGTCATTGTATTGCATAGTGAACTCCCTAGATTTACGGTTCCGTCTACTGCACAGTGTAATACCTAACACAATGTACGTAACACAATTATTTCGACTTCACTCTGTTAAAGGATGAGATAGTGATAACAAAACATGGCACAAAATGCGAACATGGTTGTTTAAAAGTCTTCAAATACCTTTTCCGCGTGCGAGAGAGAAAAAACTTGCTCTTTTTGTGGCGTGGCATCATTTGTTAAGCTGGCACTATGAGGCCACTAACTGAGTGCAAGATACTGATTTCGACAAATGACGATGAAAGGGTAGATCAGTGTTAAACAGTTTCCTAAATAAAGTTACAACTCTATTTTAATTTTGTAGTTGACGAAAGCGATCACTGTAATGAAGAATGTTGTTACAAGGAATATTAAGTACCTTCTGTTAGCTATTTTACAGTGCTTTTGCAGTTTATGTAGTTGTAGATATAAATGTAAGTGATCAATGATACCAACTCGTCTTGATTTAAGGTCAGACTCACTGTTACAGTAAGTGAACAATGTTTGCACTCAAGCCGAATAGCTTCTCGTTGGTTGTCAATCCGGACGCTTTTGAGACATATTTTGAAAAGATTGACTGCTTCTTTTTAGCTAGCAACTTCACTCTGAATTAAACAACTGCATTCAATATATACATTTAACTGAGCAGCACTGCAACTTTTATTGATGTTGTTCTATTGTTTTATTAATGTCATACACCGAAACGTCTCTAGAGTAATGTCTTTCTTCTTACACATTTTACTGGTGCATCCACAACTGCAGATACAGAAGTTAGCAGAACTGGTGTGATTACACAATAAACTGACCCTGAACTTAACATGTGAAGCCACACTGGCTAAATTTCTCAAAATTTGTGTTTTAAAGCAGTTATTGCTGAAAATATCCATTATCATTCTGTATTACGCCACAAGAGGAGCAGATTTTTACTCTGTCGTAGGCGAAAAAAGTATTTAATGGGTTTTAAATAATTGTGCCGAAGTACTCCTGGTTGCACTTTAGCTTACAAATTATTATTAGTGAACTTCATTATCAGTGAGGCACTCATCCTGGGGCGGTAGCAATTTGACTAGTGATAGAAAAGGTGCATGTTGTATTAGACCATGAGAAGCAATGCATTACCAGAGTAAAAGAACGGTATGCGTGTCCTCTATTGCAATAAGCGCAGACGTATCTCATGAAAAACAAATTGAATCTGCATCTACACCCATACTCTGCAAACCACTGCGAAGTACATGGAATGGGATACGTCCCGTTGCACCGCACCAGTTCTTCGACTCCCTTTCTCCGTTTCATTCACGTATGGAGCACGTGAAAATTGATTGCTTAAGTACCTCCCTGCGTGCTGTAATTAATCTAACCTCGTCCTCACGATCTCCATGGGAGCGATACGGACGGGGTTGTTGTATATTGCTGGAGTCATGATTAAAAGTCTGTTTTTGAAACTTTCTTAGTAGGCTTCCGTGAGATAAATTACGCCGTTCTTCAATATTCTGCCATTTCAATTTCTTCATCATCACTGTGACACTCACCCATGGATCAAACAAACCTGTGCCCATTCGTGCTGCCCTTCTTTGTGTTCGTTCAACATCCTCTGTAAGTCATATTTGGTACGGGTCCCACCCACTTGAGCAATGTGCTAAGATAGGTCATACGAGTGATGCGTAAGCTATATCCTTTATAGACTTACTGCATTTCCTCGCTATTCTACGAATAAACCGATGCCTGCCACCAGCGTTAAGCATATTCCTACAAAGTGTTACACCCAGGTATTATATGAGCTGGCCGATTCCAACTGCGACTCACTGATTTTAAAATCGTCGAATACTAAGTTTTTTTCGTTTTGTGAAGCGAACAATTTTACATTTCTGAACTTTTAAAGCAAGTTGGAGATCTTCGCATCACATTGTTGTCTTCCAAACAGTACTTAATTATATATAACTGTCAAAAGTCTGAGGTCACTATTAATATTGTCTGCAAGGTCATTAATATACAACATGAATAGCAATAGTCCACCCGAACTCCCGTAGTTACTTCATCTGTCGATGACTTTCCCCCAAGATAACGTTCTGCATTCTCCTTACAAAAAACAACCTCAATCCAGTCGCAAATCTCGGTAGATAGCCCATTACATTCGTACCTGTGGCAGAGCGGTTGTAGGCGCTTCAGTCTGGAACCGCGCGACCAATACGGTCGCAGGTTCGAATCCTGCCTAGGCCATGGATGTGTGTGATGTCCTTAGGATAGTTAGGTTTAAGTAGTTCTAAGTTCTAGGGGACTGATGACCTCAGCAGTTAAGTCCCATAGTGCTCAGAGCAATTTGAACCATTTTTGAATAAACATACACTCCTGGAAATTGAAATAAGAACACCGTGAATTCATTGTCCCAGGAAGGGGAAACTTTATTGACACATTCCTGGGGTCAGATACATCATATGATCACACTGACAGAACCACAGGCACATAGACACAGGCAACAGAGCATGCACAATGTCGGCACTAGTACAGTGTATATGCACCTTTCGCAGCAATGCAGGCTGCTATTCTCCCATGGAGACGATCGTAGAGATGCTGGATGTAGTCATGTGGAACGGTTTGCCATGCCATTTCCACCTGGCGCCTCAGTTGGACCAGCGTTCGTGCTGGACGTGCAGACCGCGTGAGACGACGCTTCATCCAGTCCCAAACATGCTCAATGGGGGACAGATCCGGAGATCTTGCTGGCCAGGGTAGTTGATGTACACCTTCTACAGCACGTTGGGTGGCACGGGATACATGCGGACGTGCAGTGTCCTGTTGGAACAGCAAGTTCCCTTGCCGGTCTAGGAATGGTAGAACAATGGGTTCGATGACGGTTTGGATGTACCGTGCACTATTCAGTGTCCCCTCGACGATCACCAGTGGCGTACGGCCAGTGTAGGAGATCGCTCCCCACACCATGATGACGGGTGTTGGCCCTGTGCGCCTCGGTCGTATGCAGTCCTGATTGTGGCGCTCACCTGCACGGCGCAAACACGCATACGACCATGATTGGCACCAAGGCAGAAGCGACTCTCATCGCTGAAGACGACACGTCTCCATTCGTCCCTCCATTCACGCCTGTCGCGACACCACTGGAGGCGGGCTGCACGATGTTGGGGCGTGAGCAGAAGACGGCCTAACGGTGTGCGGGACCGTAGCACAGCTTCATGGAGACGGTTGCGAATGGTCCTCGCCGATACCCCAGGAGCAACAGTGTCCCTAATTTGCTGGGAAGTGGCGGTGCGGTCCCCTACGGTACTGCGTAGGATCCTACGGTCTTGGCGTGCATCCGTGCGTCGCTGCGGTCCGGTCCCAGGTCGACGGGCACGTGCACCTTCCGCCGACCACTGGCGAAAACATCGATGTACTGTGGAGACCTCACGCCCCACGTGTCGAGCAATTCGGCGGTACGTCGACCCGGCCTCCCGCATGCCCACTATTCGCCCTCCCTCAAAGTCCGTCAACTGCACATACGGTTCACGTCCACGCTGTCGCGGCATGCTACCATTGTTAAAGACTGCGATGGAGCTCCGTATGCCACGGCAAACTGGCTGACACTGACGGCGGCGGTGCACAAATGCTGCGCAGCTAGCGCCATTCGAAGGCCAACACCGCGGTTCCTGGTGTGTCCGCTGTGCCGTGCGTGTGATCATTGCTTGTACAGCCCTCTCGCAGTGTCCGGAGCAAGTATGGTGGGTCTGACACACCGGTGTCAATGTGTTCTTTTTTCCATTTCCAGGAGTGTAGATGTGATACAGAGGCAAATGCTTTTCTTAGATTGAGAAATATTACATCTGTTTCCATTGATCCATGTCATTAAGTATGACAGTCACAAAAAGTGTGAGTTGGGTTCAAAGTGATCGCTGTCGAGTCCAAGCGGGTTGGCACGAAAAGGCCATTCCGTTCGAGATACCTCATTATGTTTGAGTTCTGTGCACATGCTCACAAAAATACTTCAACTATCGATACCATTTAGCTACGTAATTAGAAAAATCATTTCTTATTCTATGTCACGATGTTAATCGTGGTATTCTGGTTGATGAGAATTATTCCACCCTGACTGCAGTGAAACTGACGATCAGAGCCAAATACGAATTATTAGTGTGTTCAGAAGTCTTTCAGGCGGAAGTGTGGAGAGGTGTCCGATCTATAGACTAGTCAGAAGTCCACGTGTCACTCGCATCAGTTCGAATTAAAGGGGGGGGGGGCGGCCGAGGGGTTATAGACACCCCCCTTCTCCCTAGAGGTGAAATTAGTAAAAATCAGACAGACTTTTTTGTAATCTTCGCCTAAGTTAACTACGCAAATTTTTAGAGCCTCATCCGAGGATTTAGTCGTTTACTTCCGCATTCCCCATATCATCTTAGTTTGTGTGCCCGGGAGAATATATTACCTCTACCAGTGTCTTGTGCTCCTGATCCTGTTCAACCTGTGCCCGCCAAATATTAAAGGGGCTTCCAGATCCGCCACAGAAGCGCGCGTATCGCGTCGCTTGTAGAGCACAATCAATCTGCTTTGCCCTCATTGTTATCATTGCTACAATTGTTAGACTGCTCGCCTAGAATTCAGTAGCCTATCGAAACAGTTTGTCGACCAGTTTTGTGCGACATGAAACGAGTATCAAAAATAAGATCTTTGTTCTCTAAAACACAGAAGACAATAAGTCAGTGGCTCCTTGAGTGTTATGGGACAAGTGTTTTTTGCATGTCTATCCTTTTAGCAGGAGGTCTCTGGGACGACGGCCGTTTACTATCGTGACAGAAAATAAAAACACCTACAGCCGTCCTTATGATTTTATTTTATTTTGTCACTATCAGTTTCGACGCTTCATTGTGTCATCTTCAGTTCAGGTCATGTTCCTTCTTTTTATTTGTTTGTGAGGTATTGTTTCCTTCCATTCATCACCTTCTACAGTTGTTTTGTCTTAAAGTAAGTTATTTCAAGGTTGTGCAGTTAATGCATGTCCGACTGTTAAACAAAAATCGGGAATAGTTTTAAAGAAGTTTTAATAGATAGTATAATTGTATAATGTATTGAGTGGAAATTCGTGATGGTACATTTTAGATATGTTACAATGGATGTATCTGTTCTTTCTGTCAAATCTTCGGTGTAAATTCATTTGCAGAGTCTTGCCTTTGATCTCATACTATTTTAATCTGTTCCAGTGTAACTTTACCGATAGGTTGATAATGCTATCTTTAATGTTTTATGCATACAGGCCTGAAGACGACGCAATAAGGGTCGAAACTGGTGGCGACAAAATAAAATAAAATCAAATCATAAGAACGGCTGTAGGTGTTTTTATTTTTTGTCACAAGTGTTTCTTTGTTCCCCTCTTACTTAATCTCGGATTATAGGATATTAAAGTAACATTACTTAAGAATATGATCCAAAATAGCATAATTATCCTTCTTTGACTTTTTCCGAACGTCTGTATGACAGAGCATCGTTTAGCGTTACGTGTGTACGCTTTATTTGTTACAGAACCGTCACACGTATAGCTGCACATACTTAGGCAAAACAGATTTATCTTCCATGAACGTTTCCATTCTTCTGATAATTTCCTTTTCTTCCGTGTCAGATCTGGAAGTTTTGTGGGCCACTTGCGTCTAATTACCCATATTTCCATGTGACATCTGGGAATGTAATGGCCATGGCCCGGTACAACAAAGCACGTAATCTTTTACATTCACTTTAGTGGCCTCAAATCTTTACAGAATCGAACTCCCATGTATAAAACAGCTTCAGACGTTAGATTACTTTACAAATGAGTTAATTTGTTAAATATTTGACGTTAAGGATGTAAGTGTGAAGTTATGTGCATCTTTTGTTGGAATTCGCTAAGAAAACAGTGCGAATAAAGTCCGGGTATATGCGCACCGTCGGTAATGCCGCCACAAGAAAACCGTACACTTGTGAGTCAAAATGTTATTACCGCCTGCTTAATAGATTGCTTGCCGTCTTTGGAACGAAATACATCACTGACCCTCAGTATCAGGGATGACAGTTTGTTGGTAGGTTTGTGAAGGTATGTGACGTTATATGTCTACGCACAGGTCATGAAATTCGCGTAACTAATGGGCTGATGACTCGCGTACGCGGTGACGGCGCCCGATAGCGACCGAGATGGGTTCCATAGGATATACATCAGGTGAATTTGGTAGATGAGACATCAATATGAGTTCACTATAATGCTCCGCAAACCACTGTATCAGGTTCTGGCTCCGACACACGGACAATTATACTGTTGAAACATGACGTCGCCGTCGGGGAAGGTATTAAGTATGTAGAAATGCAGGTGGTTCGCAGCTGTCTTCGAATACTACCACAGGTCCCTTGCAAGCACAGGAGAGTATCTCCCATATCATAATACTGCTCCCACTAGCCTGCGTTCGTGGCGCGCTGCTCATTTCGAGCCACTGTTCACCTCGATGACGGCGTTTGTGCTGACGACCGTCGACCTAGTATAGAAAATGAGGTTCACCCGAAGAGCCGAGCACAACTGTACTCTTTCGTGCTAAAATGTAGACTTCCACGGCCGAAAATATCATGTCCATTATAGTTACCCGGGCTGTTATGCCGTGGTCGGTTGATGAATTCTGTGTCAATTCCCAACGTTTCGTCTCCGACTGCGGGAGACAGCTTCAAGGGGGTCCGTAGCTCGATGGAAGGTCCAACACACCCACTGGCTCTCTACTATCTGCCGCTATATTCCAGGATCTATGTATCCAAATTCCGTGAAAATGTAATCACATGCCAGTTCTAGTATAATATATTTGTCCAATGAATACCCGTTTATCGTCTGCATTTCTTCTTGGTGTAGCAATTTTAATGACCAGTAGTGTAGATATTGTTGGGGTCAGGGAAGTGAAATGAAAAGAAGACAAGGACTTTTGGTCAGGTGAGTATAGGGTAACATCAACAGCAGCAGAAAATAGTGTAACGGGAGTAGGATTCGTTGTGAATAGTAAGGTAGGGCAGAGAGTGTGTTACTGAAAACAGTTCAGTGATAGGGTTGTTCTTATCAGAATTGACAGCAAACCGACACCGACAACGATAGTTCAGATATATATGCCGACGTCGCAAGCTGAAGATGAAGAGAGAATGGAAGTGTATGAGGATATTGAAAGGGTAATGCACTACATAAAGATGTCTCCGATCACTATGGGACTTAATATCTGAGATCATCAGTCCCCTAGAACATAGAACTACTTAAACCTAATTCACCTAAGGACATCACACACATCCATGCCCGAGGCAGGATCCGTACCTGTGTCCGTAGCAGTCGCGCGGTTTCGGACTGAAGTGCCTACAACCGCTCGGCCACGTCGGCCAGCACACTACGTAAAGATAGACGTAAATCTATTAGTCATAGGAGACTGTAATGCAATTGTAGGGCAATGAGTAGAAGAAAAGCTTACACGAGAATATGGGCTTGGGACAAGGAATGAGACGGGAGAAAGACTAATTGAGTTCTGCAACAACTTTCACTTAGTAGTAGCGAATACTCCATTCGAGAATTGCAAGAGGAGGAGATATACTTGGAAAAGGCCGGGTGATACAGGAAGATTTCAGTTAGATTACATCGTGGTCAGACAGATACTGGATTGTAAGGCGTGCCTTTGGGCAGACTCAGATCATAATATAGTAGTGATGAAGAGTAGGCAGAAATTTTAAGACGTTAGTCAGGAAGAATCAATACGCAAAGAAGTGGGAAACAGAAGTGCTAAGGAATAAAGAGATACGCTTGAAGTTCTCTAAAGCTACAGTTACACGAATAAGGAATACCACAGTAGCTAATACAGTTTAAGAGTAACGGACATCGCTAAAAACGGCCATCACAGAAGTTGGAAAGAAAAACATAGGTACAAAGAAGGTAACTGCGAAGATAGCATGGGTAACAGAAGAAACACTTTAGTCGATCAATGAAAGGAGGAAGTACAAAAATGTTCCGGGAAACTCAGGAATACACAACTACAAGTCGCTGAGGAATGAGATAAGTAGGAAGTGCAGGGAAGCTAAGTCGAAATGGATGCATGAAAAATGTGAAGAAATCGAAAAAGAAATGATTGGCGGAAGGACAGACTCAGCATACAGGAAAGTCAAAAGAGCCTCCGGTGACATTAAAAGCAACGGTGGTAACATTAAGAGTGCAACGGGAATTTCACTGCTACATGCAGAGGAGAGAGCATGTAGGTCGAAAGAGTACATTGAAAGCCTCTATGAGGGGCAAGATTTGTATGATACGATAAAAGAGGAAACAGGAGTCGATTTAGAAGAGGTAAGAGATCCAGTATTAGAACCAGAATTTTAAAAAAAAGATTAGGAGGATTTAAGATGAAATAATGTAGAAGGGATAGATAACATTCCCTCAGAATTTCAAAATAATTGGGGGAAGTGGCAACAAAACGACTGTTCACGTCGGTGTGTAGAACGTATGAGTCTTGAGAGATACCATCTGACTTTCGGAAAAATACAGTCCACATGATTCCGAAGACTACAAGTGTTGACAAGTGCGAGAATTATCGCAGAATTAACTTATCAGCTCATGCATCGAAGTTGCTGACAAGAATAATCTACAGAAAAATGGAAAAGAAAATTGAGGATTAGATATATGATGATCAGATTAGCTTTAGAAAAGGTAAACGCACGAGAGAGACAATTCTGACGTTGCGGTTGATAATGGAAGCAAGACTAAAGAAAAATAAAGACACGTTCATAGGATTTGTGGACCTGAAAAAGTCCTTCGACAATGTAAAATGGTGCAAGATGTTCGAAATTCTGTGAAAAATAAGGATTAGCAACAGGGAGAGACAAGTAATATACTATATGTACAAGAGCGAAGAGGGATTAATAATAGGAAGAGACGGGTAATATACAATATGTACTAGAGCCAAGAGGGAATAATAAGAGTGGACGACCACAAACGAAGTGCTCGGATTAAATAGGTTGTAAGACAGGGATATGGTCTTTTCCCCTACTGTTCAATTTGTACATCGAAGAACCAATTATGGAAATACAAGAAAGGTTCAGGAGTGGAATTGAAATTCAAGGTGAAAAGATATCAATGATACGATTCGGTGATGACATTGCTATCCTGAGTGAAAGTGAAGAAAAATTACGTGATCTGCGGAACGGAGTACAGAATATGAATTGAGAGTAAATCGAAGAAAGACGAAGGTAATGAGAAAGTGCAGAAATGAGAACAGCGAGAAACTTATCAACGTAAATAACCAATGACGGACGGAGCAAGGAGGACATTAAAAGCAGACTGGCAATGGCGAAAAGGGCATTCCTGGCCATGACAAATCTGCTAGTATCAAAAACAGACCTTGATTTGAGGAACAAATTTCTGAGAACGTATGTTACAGTATTGTATGGTAGTACAGTATTGTATGGTAGTGGAAGCCGGAACAGAAAAGCATCGGAACATTTGAGATGTGGTGCTACAGACTAATGTTAGATGGGCTGATAAGCTAAGGAATGAGGAGGTTTTGTGCAGAATAGGAGAGGGAAGTAATATGGAAAAACACTGATAAGGAGAAAGGACAGGATGATAGAACATCTGCTAAGACTTGAGGGAATGACTTCCATGGTGCTAGAGGGAACAGTGGAGGGCAAAAACTGTAAAGGAAGACAGAGTTGTATTGCGTATACGTTCACGTTGTGCACATCAATTTTGCGGAATTAAAGATCCTTTCAATGCCCATACCTCCTTAACGAAGCATTTGAGGACCTATGTTCATATAACACTTTTTGTTCACAAGTACTTATACGTTCACTGTGTAAAATATTGACCTTTCCTCTCCAAAGACCCTGAATAGGCGTTGCCGACCGCAGCCCAGCATTCCGTCTGTTTACATATCTCCGTATTTTAATATGAATGCCTATACCAGTTTCTTTGGCGCTTTAGTGTATTTCCGTGGTACAACGGCTGCTTCATTAAATTTCGGGTGTGCAACCGCAAAATGCAGCTTCTTCTAATAACATGGAATGTGAGGACACTTCTGCAAGCAGGAAAGCTACAGAATGCAAAACAGGAGATGAAAAGGAACAGATCAGATGCCCTCTGTTTGTGTGAAATGAGATTATAAACTCTTTTACTAAGGGAAATCAAGAGTGGTGCAAACGGAGTAGGAATATTGATAGTGCAAAAGCTGAAAAATAAGGTAATGAAGGTACAACATATTGACGGAAGATTGATGATGATACGACTGAAGGGTAGTTCAAGAGATTTGCTATTAATACAGGTAAATATGCCAACCAGCCAGCACAGAGATGAGGAAGTGGAAGAATATTATGAGAAAATACAAGAACTCATCGAGAAAGAAAATAGAAATGCCTGCATTATCATCATGGGGAACTGGAATGCAGTGGTGGGTGAAGGAAGAGATGAAGATGCAGTAGGAAAATTTGGATTAGGAATAAGAAATGAGAGAGGTGAACGACTAATTAGTTTCTGTAAAGAAAATTCGTTAGCAGTGGGTAACACATTATTTGAACACCACAAAAGGAGACGTTACACATGGATATCAAATTTTCATAGGGAAAGATGTTAGCTGGACTACATCCTGATACAAAATAGGTTTAGGAACTGTTTGAAGAATGCTAAAGCTTATCCAGGAGCAGATATAAATTCGGACCACAACCTAGTGATGGGAGAAATAAAAGTGAAGTTGAAAAAAGTCTGGAGAGGTAAAGCAAAGGAACGACTAACCACAGAAAGACTCAAAGAGGTAGGAAAGGCATCAGATTTGGAGAACAGATCAATGGAAAAATTGCAAAGAGGTAGTGTTGATGAAAGTGTTAATGACAAGTGGATAAAAATGAGGGAAGGAATCATGGACTCTGCCAAAGAAGTACTAGGAATTAGAGTATCCCAAAGCACCAGGAAAGAATGGATAACAGAAAACATGTTGAAAAAGATGACAGAGCGCAGAAGGTGGAAAAGTGTAGAAACTAAAGAGGTACAGGAAACTGAATAATGAATTAAGAAGAGAAACTGAAGAAGCAAGAGAAAAATGGATGAAACAGAAATGCGACGAAATAGAGAAAATGGAGAGAGAGAGAAAGTATGAAATGATGTATAGACTGTCTAGTGAGATAGTTTTTGAACATAAAAGAAAGAGGAATAACATGGAAATAGAAAGAGCGGGTGGTACTCTAGCAGAAGAACCACAGGAGGTTTTGAACAGATGGCAAGAATATATTGAATGTCTGTATAAGGGGGATGAAATGCAAAACGGAGTTAAGGTTGAAGCGGAGCAATATGTGCTGGGAGATGGAAAGGGATTTACCGTCTTGGAAGCAGAAGTAGAAAATGCGCTGAAGGAGATGAAGAATAGGAAAGCATGTGGAATAGATGATTTGTCAGCAGAACTGTTGAAGAGTCTGGGAAACAAGGCAAGAAAGGAAATAGTCTACCTCTGTAACGAGATATATGACAAAGAGGAGTGGCCTGAGGATTTCGCTGCAACAGTTATGATACCAATAAAGAAAAAGACAAATACTAAAAAATGTGAAGAGCACCGGGCCAGCAGTCTAATTTCTCATGCAGCTAAAGTCTTGGTGAGAGTGTTGAATAAAAGGTTATATGGCATGCTGGATAGAGGTATTGCAGAGGAGCAGTTCGGATTTAGAAGAGGAAAAGGAACAAGAGATGTTATTGGCCTGCTAAGAACTATAGGGGAAAGATATATGGAAAAGGGTAGAGAAATCTTTGCTGTTTTTATAGATTTAGATAAGGCGTTTGACAGAGTTCAGTGGAACAAGCTGATGGATATCTTGAAGAGGAAAAGAGTAGATTGGAAAGAAAGACGAGTGATACAGAATCTATATTTGCACCAGAAAGTAAGGATAAGGATTGGAAATGAAATGTCCGAAGGAAGCAGAACTGGACGAGGTGTTAGACAAGATTGTTGCCTTTCCCTACTCTTGTTTAACTCATACCTGGAAGAGATTATTGCGAAAAGCTTAGATGGGAAAAGAGGAATATGTATTGGTGGAAAGAGAATAGAATGTATAAGATTTGCTGATGACATGGTATTAGAGGCAGAAGGTGAGCGGACAGTGAATAACATGCTCAAAGATCTGAATGAAACTTGTGTGGAATATGGGATGCAAATAAACACAGCAAAAACGAAGAGTATGGTCATCTGTACAAGACGCAGACTGTCCAATATTAAAATAGGACAATCTACCATTAGCTAAGTAAGTGAATTTAAATATCTCGGAAGCACAACAACTGAAGACTTGAGATGTCACCAGGAGGTGAAAACTCGAACTGCCATAGCGAAGGAGGCATTCAACAGAAATTAGATAAAGGACTAAGGAAAAGGCTTGGCAAATATTTTGTCTGGAGTGTGGCACTATAAGGGGCAGAAACATGGACACTGAGACGAGAGGATGAAAAAAGGTTAGAATCATTTGAGATGTGGATGTGGAGGAGAATGGAGAGAATAAGGTGGTTGGAAAGAGTGAGTAATGAAAGAGTATTGGAAAGGGTTGGTGAGAGAAGATGTCTGCTGAAGGTTGTAAAAGAAAGGAAAAAGAACTGGTTGGGACATTCACTGAGACGGGAGTGCTTTCTAGTAGATGCTTTGGAAGGATTGTTTTGTGGGAGATGACTGAGAGGAAGAAGGAGATACAAGGTGATAGACGACATAAAGGGAAGAGGAAATTATGCAGACCTGAAGAGGATGGCAGAAGACCGGACAGCCTGGAGAACTACCACGTGAAAACCTGCCTTTGGGCAGAACACATGATGATGATGATGATGATGAGCCGCAAAATGCAGCTTCTCCTATTTTGGCTACATATTGTTCAGTTTGGATAACTCATGGAATCCGGCGCTCTCTGTAGTAAACTTACAAACACGTGGTGACACTGCAGTTCGGAGAGTTATGTCGACATTCCAGCGTGGACAGACTGCGCAGCTACAGATATAATTCATTCAAATTGTTCTTCTTTGCCACCGATCAACGTCTTTGGTAACTGTGTTTCTATGGCCGCATGCGCAGTGGTGAGGTCCACGAGTTTAAAAGGTTGGAGTGGGTGCCAGAGCGTCAGTCTTTTGGTTCAATCTAAAGACGGCTGAACGATATGCAACCGAAATTTTACAAGAAGAAGCTGAATTAATGTGTCTGCACACCCGAAATGTAATGAAGTAGGGAAAGCAGTAGTTTTCTCGTCATCTTGCACACGTTGTAAAAGCCGCATTTTGACAATTACATGGTTGTTTAAAGTTTCTGCAGAAAGAGAATGTTGGTTTCCATTCATGAAACGGTCTCTGTCATCGTACAATTTGGCAGGAAACCAAAAGTAGCGCATCATTTGCGAAATACTGGAGAGGGTAGCCGGTGATGTGCAATGGAACGTACTTCGATGCATTCTTCTCGGGATGCAATTTCTTTTTCTCTCTCGACGAGATAACAACAGTTTTGAAGCTTCTTGATCAAATTCCTTACCTAATGATAAAAATATACTTCGCAGTGTTGCATAAGCTGTCGAGGGCTGCTTGAAAATCAAAATGACACTAACGGAATTCGAAGTTCTTAACGCTTTGATTACTGTACATTCTTGGAAAGTTATTTTCAGAGTCCTCGAGGATGTTGTAAGTACAGTCCTTTCTTGGAAACTAACTCCAAATTTTACTTAGCCTTTGCTTTTCATGTCTTCCATGAAAGTATTATTAAATACAGTATATTGAGCATTATTTCGGTTAAGCAGATACTGAAAATAAGTCAACGACCGTCGGATTACCGTTCTGTACACTTTACGCTGCGCCAAATGCAGCCTCGAAGCTGCGCTAATACCAGTGGCTCGCGTCTCTCCCGGCCTCGTCAGAAATGCTATTTTTTTCTGAACGATTGGCCATCAGGAGCTCCAACTTCTGCCAATCTATCAAGGCGAGTATCTCAGCGTTCATTTATACCAATACCTATTTAAGCGTACTAACACTGATGCACGAGGAGCGTTAAATAAGTAATGCTACGTTTTCGTTTTCTCGTCGAATTTTGGCTTAAAATATGCGGAATTTATTGTGGGACATCGCGAAATATTCTCGTTTAAGCATCTATAGCTACATGAAGCTCGGATAGGCGGCGAAGCTCTAAGTAACTTCAAAACGGCGTCGGTAAGGGAGGCGCAATCCGTGTAGGGAGTTGACATTGAGTTTCTTTTGGCGAAAAAATAAAGCATCATAGAGATTCTTAGGTGCTTGTGGAATATCTGCTGGCACCCAGCAGTGAACAAAAGCATGGTGAGCCGTTGGACGAGGCGTCTGTCATCACCGCTGCTGTGACTCCTGCACTGTTGGAAAGTGTGGACACTCTCATTCGAGTTGATCGATGGATCTCAATAAAACACCTCGCTGCTCAACTGGACGTCTCTGCTCGTAGTGCTGACACACTCGTCCACCAGGTGGGTTACTCAACGATGAGTGCCGCCAGGGTTCCTTACTGCCTAACGTAAGATTATAAAGAGCAACGAACTACCATCTGTTCGGAATTACATGCGCGTTACGAGGCTCACCATGACAATATTTTGTCGAACATCGTCGCAAACTTCATCACTTCATACCGGAAACAAAACGGCAATCAATGGATTGGCGCAACACCTCCTCCCTTCCGAAGAAAAAGTTCAATGCCACACCCTGAGTCGGCAAACAACTCATGGCAACAGGCGCTAGTCTGTTTAATGTCCTTCGTCAGGGTGCAACGATTAATTCTGAAGTGTATTGTGAAACCCCCCCCCCCCCCCAACCACTCCCAGGAAATTTAAGAAACGACTTCGTCTTGTTTAACGCCATAAAATAGGAAACTAACTGCTCTTTCTCCATGACAACGCAACGTCTTAATGGAGCTCACACAGCATTGGACTGTTTAACCCCATGCACTCTACAGCTCGGATCTCGAACATTCCGAATTTCATCTGTCTGGCCCAATGGTGAATGCGCTCCGTGTGGAACAGTACGTGGGTGACGGTGAGATTACTGATGCAGCAAGACGTTGGATCCGACGTCGCCAAGTAGAGTAGTACCATGTGGGTATACAGGCCTCCACAGTAAGGTGGCGTACTTAACGGAGATCACGTTGAAAAATAGGGTTTTGTAGCCAAAAAAGTGGGGAATAATACGGTGTATTGGAAACTTGATTATAACTAATCCGCTTTTAGGAAGAAATTGTGTTACATTACTTACTTAGCGCTTCTAGTACATGTATGCCTGTATAGCGAAAGCGCCAACACATAATACAAATGATTCTGTTGCTACGTATGCTTGAGAGGTTCCAGACCAGAAACCATGTTGGGGTTTAAAACCCTAAAGTGAACGACGATTCGCATATCGGTCAGATCAGCAGCTCTACACCTTCATTGCCTACAGGCTACACTTCAGTATGAAAAACGATATTTGAAAAAAGAGCAGTTAGATAAATACAATTCATGGTTAGCTTTGCCACCATCAAAAACAAAGTATGTCCTTTTCCTGCGCCTGCCTTAAAGGTAGTCATCATGAGGGAATGAAGTTACACACAGTAGTGATCATACCCTAACCAAATTATCTAAGTTATTAGGAAAAATGGTTATTTGGAATACCACAGCAAAACGCTTTATCAGAGAGTCCAAGAACGTGCCAACGACTTTCTTATTTCTTACGAAAACTCCGCAAAATCTTTTGAAATCAAGTGGACACATACAGGTTGAAAAGTGCAAAACGAAACCGAATTTTTTTTTCATTTTCTATGCAAAATGTTATATTACTTGGGAGGCAGAAAACATCTTTTAGAGGCCATCGTGATGAAGGCTGTTTTCTCAAAAGACTCTAAACTGTCAAATGAAGGTAACTTTTAAAGAACTGGTGATATTTCATGTCGAAGAATGTGGAGATGCTGAATTGGCGTCACAGTATAGCTCTGGCAGCAAAATAAGTACATTTCCTAGTAAAATTGTATACAATGATTTTGTTTACTGCTATGGCGAAGATATTATTTCCCAAATATAACACAGACTCAAAGAAAATGGATTCTAAAATACTGAGATCGATGAGACCACGGATATTAGTCACAAGACGCAGACGAAAATTTTTCTTAGACACATTTACCAAAATGCAATCAGAAAAGATTATGTTTATGTCTGAACAGCCCGCGAGAGCCAGAGAGTCTGTGGAAATTAACTCTTAAAGTTAACCTCAGACGTAAAATAAACGAAGGTTTCTCTTCAACTACTGAAAGTGACACTGGAGTCTTTTGAGGATGACAAAGATGCCAATATTTATAAGACAGACGAAGAGAATAAAGATATGCGAATGACTGGGGTAAAATTAGGTAAAAATGGGTTAAACTCTATGAGAAGGCCTAAGCTCGATGTTAGGAACTGTATTGGCATTCAACATATGGATGCTCTGTTATGAGTTCAGAGTTTGTGGGAGCAGTCACTACAATATAGAAAGAATGCAACAGCGTTGGTCGAGCCCCTTGTTTTAATCATTCTCTGAGCTGTCCTGAGGTGCAATTAGAGCGGAACTTAATTAGGATCATTAAAGAGGTGGTAACGTTTTTTTGGGCTTCGCCAGGAAGAAATTCTGTGGTCATAAAGCACTCAGGGAATTAGCTAGTCGCCTTGAGTGAGTCCGTCTACAGCGCTACTATTGCCGGAAGCAGAGGAAGAAGTACGGCGTGAAACGTGGCGTGCTCTGAGAGAACTAAGCCGACAAAATCAAACATTACCAGCAGAGAGCGGGCGGCTATTCGGGACCTGAGAGAGTGCCCTGAGATTACCTGCTGGCAGAGGCAACGCTAATGTTGTTCTTTCCCACAAGGACTGCATTGAGAAGTTGCAGAGCCTGCTAGATGTCGACTTCTGCGGGGAGATCAACGCCGACCCTCAAAGAAGGTGAAGAACAAGGTTAGAGCTCTTCTCAAGGACGCCAAGAAACTGTTACCTGCAGGGCCTGTACCGCCATGACTTCATGGAGTCCCTAACGTTCACAAAGATGGGTTGTCGTTGTGCTCCATTTTCAGCCACCTTAGGGCACCTACATATTTGCTGCAAAAATACCTGACGGAAAAACTAAGAAATTATGTGGATAAAAGCACTCATCAATATGTAATTCTGTGGATTTTGTAAAACGCCTCGACAACTTCAGGGTGAAAGACAAAGATACCTTGGCGAGTTTTGACGTCGTTTCGTCATTCGCTAGAGTACCTTTACGAGAGTTACTAGAGCTTATTGATCAGACATTTGACGCCAAGGTCACCGACCTTTTCAGGCATATTATGAGCTCCACGTACTTTCTGTTTAATGGAGAATAGTACGAAGAACCGGAAAGAGTCGCAATGGGCAGCCTACTCTCACCTATGGTCGCGAATTTGTACATGAGTACTTCGAGGAGGAAAACCCTGGTGTCATCCAAACCCAGGTTTTTTTTCGTTACGTAAATGACACGTTTTTGTTCAGACCAATAAAAAAGGACAAACGCCTTGGAACTCATTATATCCAAACTATTGAGACCAAAGGAGAAGGAAGATTACCATTCCTGGACGTCATGGTCAAGAGAAGATCTGATGACACCCTGGGCCACGGTGTGTATCTGAAGAAAACGCGCAGTGACCTGTATTTGCACGCAGAGAACTGCCACCACACTTCGCAGAGGAATTGTGTACTAAAAACGGGCCAGCCGGGGTTCCGAGCGGTTCTAGGCGCTGGAACCGCGCGACCGCTACGGTCGCAGGTTCGAATCCTGCCTCGGGCATGGATGTGTGTGATGTCCTTAGGTTAGTTAGGTTTAAGTAGTTCTAAGTTCTAGGGGACTGATGACCTTAGCAGTTAAGTCCCATAGTGCTCAGAGCCATTTGAACCATTTGTACTAAAAACGCTTGTACGCAGGGCGCGCACAGTTTCAGTCGCAGGGAGTCTGGCAAGGACCTGGAACACCTCAGGACTATTTTCCGAAAAAAATTCGTACCCAGAATGACAGGTTATGCACACTCTCCATCCCACCACAACAGTACCATCTATGGACACGGAAGAAGAGAAGGAAAAAGATGCAGCCACTGTCTTGTGTCGTACACTGGACCTCCATCGGGAAAAATCGGGCTCATATTTAAATAGAACCGAATAAAAACCCCCTCTTGCCCGTCCAACAAAACACGAGCAATATTGGAAAGTGTCGAAGATGATCTCGGTTTGCGGAAGTTCGGCGTAAACCAGATTCCCACTATCGACGTTGCCGCGAACTCCGGAGGAACACTCGACTAATGTATCCCAAGCCAGGGTAGCAGAACACTCGTTATCCGGGAACGACGCGATGGAATACTACCGTAACAGGATTATGCTGCAGGCTTCCAAACACAGGGACAGCGTCGTTTGAGAGACCATAGCAATTTGTACCAGCACCGATCTTATCATCCGAGGTGTAGGTTATAATCTTAGTGAGGCTTGGGAACCAGCGCTGAGGTTAATTAAGAAGGCTCTCAGCAAACAAAACTATTTGGCGAGCAGGGCGGATTGAATGCTAACATCGACGACTACATAGACGCTGACGTGCGGCAGCCGGGACATTAGTCGACCGCGCGCCTACAGGAGCTCGGTTCGTCACCACACCTGACGATGGCAACATGTCTGATCGCCGAAATATTGTGCTCTTTGGACACTATGAACCGGCAGTACACCCGTGGACTGTTCCATCACCAAATACTCCAGGAGAAACTGAAGAATCATCTAAATGTTTTCCATTGCATCGGGGAATATTCGTGCCTGAGACATCCATTGTAAATTCGTGTTAGCAGCACTGTCGGTTTTCTTGGCAGCTGTTTTAATTGTTCCCTTGTTTCCCGCGGGCTGGGCCTGTGGCTCCCTTACATCCAAGCTCCTAATTATTTTTCGGATCTCAGTCGGGGTCGTCAGTAGTGGAATTTTTTTCTCGGTGTTTTTCTGACTTTTCCGCTCTTTGCGTTATTCCATTGTCTTCGGCGTTCGGCTTATCAATGTTGGGTATACTGATAGTATTTGCTCTCCCTAAGTCTTTGCAGATACACACTTAAAATAACAGATCGAAGAATAAGCCGGCTGCTTTGTGGGTAGCAGTCTATGATGACTTTTGTTCGCGAAAACATCTTACAATTTCCAGCGCTCTTTGATTTGCGTAGGAAGTGGTGCATTCTGTCTTACCACTTTTCATTTTCCACTCGATCGCACGTCGGTGTACTTCTCGATTACGCCTCTTCGATTAACTGTTGATTGTGGCTGTGATATGCAGCAACAAATGTTATTCTTCCATGTGCTGTTTCAATCAATACTGCTGTTGCTTCTAAGTCCGTTAATTGTGGTAGGGTTTCTCTATGTGAGAGTGTTTTGTAAGACCCTCAGGGTCTGTTTGCCCCATCAGTCCTTTAAGCTGTCATGTTATTTAATCTAAATCTTTGCGTTGGCCCCTGATGGGGATTGTATTACAAGTTGTATGTCGATCTTGTGTATTGTTACAGAATTTCCCAGTTCCATATTTGGATTGGTAATTCCGTTTCCATTCCATATTCCAAATGCAAGATCTTGGCGGGTGACATGCCTAATGGCCATTACGAGGTGCGAGAAATTTTGCTATTCCTTTCGGTATGGCCATTAGTTAACACCAAAACTAATGAATTTCTCAACAGTAGTGATTTGCATGGCAAAAAAAAATATCTGTACGTAATGGAGCTTATCACGCAAACTTCTAAAAACATTATTAGTGCACCACATATAACACCAAACATAATGGCCATACCAGAGGAAATATTAAAATTATTCGCGTCTCGAAATGGCCAACAGGCATGTCACTCGGCAAGATCTTATATTTTGAATATGGGATGAAAACGGAATTTGCAATCAAATTATGGGGCTTGGGGATTTTATAACATGACACAAGATCCACATACAGCTTGTAATGGTATCCCCATCTGAGGACAACGCAGAGATTTAGATTAAATAACAAGGCAGCTTGTAGGACTGATTAGGGAAACAGACCCTGAGGGTCTTACGAAACGCACTCACACAGCATAGAGAAACCCTACCGCAATTAAATAACTTAGAAGCAACAGCAGTATTGACTGAACAGCAAACGGAAGAATAACGTTTGTAGGTGCATGTCACAGCACCAAACAACAGTATTCGAAGAGGAGTTACCGAAAATTACACCGTCGCGCGATCAAGTGGAAAATGAAGAAGTGGTAAGACAGACTGCAACACTTCCACTTACAAATCAAAGAATGCTGGAACATTGTAAGATGTTTGCACGAACAAAATTCATCAAAGTTGCTATCCAGTGAGCAGCCGGCTTATTCTTTGATCTGTTATTTTAAGTGAAAGTATTTGCAAAGACTTATGGAGAGCAAAATAATATCAGTATACCCAACATTGATAAGCCGGACGCCGAAGACAGCAGAGTAAGGTAAGAGCAGAAAAATCAGAAACACAACGAGCAAATAGAGCCACTACTGCGACCCCGACTGAGATCCGAAAAATAATTAGGAGCTTGGATATAAAGTGAGCCACAGACCCAGGCGGGAAGCAAGGAAATAACTGAAACAGCTGCCAAGAGAACAACAGTGCTGCTATCACGAATTTACAATGGATCTCTCAGGCACGAATATATCCCGATCCAATGGAAAATATTAAGGTGATTCTTCAGTTTCTCCCAGAGTATTTGGTGATGGAACAGTCCACGCGTGTACTGCCGTTTCATAGTGTCCAAAGAGCACAAAATTTCGGCAATCAGACATGTCGCCATCGTCAGGTGCGGTGACGAACTGAGCTCCTGAGGGCGCGCGATTGACTAATATCCTCTGCAACAGGAGACGCTAGCATCGGCGTCTATGAATAAGTCGAAAGAAGTATTCTGTCCGCCCTGATAGCCAGGTCGTTTTGTTTCCTGAGGGCCTTCTTAACTGAACTCAGTGCTGGTTCCCAAGCCTCGCTAAGATTATAACCGCTATCTCGGTTGATGAGATCGTCTCTGGTACGAATTTCTACGGCCTCGCTAACGCTGTGGCAGTATTTTGAAATCTGTGCCATGATCCTGGAACGGCAGCACTCCATCACGTGATTCTCGGACAAACAGTTCTCTGCGACGTCTTCTTGTTGCGATACATCCAGTCGAGTGTTCCTTTGGTGTTCCCGGTGACGTCGACACTCGGCACATTGACGTGAAATCTGGTTTATGCTGTCCTTACGCAAACCGAGATCATCCTTGACACTTCCCAATAATGCTCGTATTTTTCAGCGCGGGCAAGGGAGGGTTTTTACTAGGTTCTTGTTCATTCTGCGCCCGATTTTTCCCGATAGTGCTCCAGTGTACGGCACAAAAGGCAGTGGCTGCACCTTTCTCCATCTCTTCTTCCGTTTCCATAGGTGGGTGGGTCGGAGAGCACGCCTAATCTGCGATTCTGGGTACCAGTTTATTTCGGGATACAGTTCTGAGGTGTTCCAGCTCCTGGGGCAGACTCTCTACGTCTGACATAGTGCGTGCCATGTGGACTAGCGTTTTTAGTACACCATTCCTTTGAGAAGTGTGGTGGCAGCTATCTGGAGCAAATACACGTCAGTGTGCGTTTTATCCTGTACACACCGTGGCCCAGGGTGCCATCAGCTCTTCCCTTCACCATGACGTCCAGGAATAGTAATCTTCCTCCTGCTTCGGTCTCAGTAATGAATATGATGTTGGGGTGTATGGAGTTCAAATGTGTAAGGAACACAAGGAGTTTGTCTATTCCGTGTGGCCATATGACGAACGTGCGGAAAAAACACGTGGATTTCCACTTGGACGCCAAACATTCTACTCTATAGTACTCATATACAAAATGGCTACCACAGGCGAAAATCGGATGGCCACTACGACTCCTTCCGTTTGTTCGTAGTATTCTCAATTAAACAGAAAGTACGTGGAGGTCAGGATATGCTTGAAAAGGTCGGTGGTCTTCTCGTCAAATTCCTGACCATTAGCTCTAGTGACTCTCGTAGTGATACCCTGGCGAATAACGAAACGACGTCTTCCTTTTTCACCCTGAAGTAGTCGACGCGTTTTACAAAATCCACAGAATTACATATTGATGAGTGCTTTTACCCATATAATTGCTTGGTTTTTCGGTCAGGTATTTTTCCAGCTAATATGTAGGTGCGCTAAAGTTGCTGAAAATGGCGCCCAAGGACACAGCACCTTTTTGAGTTTTAGGGAGTCCATGAAGTCTTGGTGGTACAGGTCCTCGAGAAAACAGTTTCTTGGCGACACGCCCTGGTAAATCTGCGTCTTTCAAAATGTTTGAAATGGCTCTGAGCGCTATGGGACATAACAGCGGAGGTCATCAGTCCCATAGAACTTAAGACTACTTAAACCTAACTCACCTAAGGACATCACACACATCCATGCCCGAGGCAGGATTCGAACCAGCGACCGTAGCGGACGCGCGGTACCAGGCTGAAGCGCCTAGAACCGCTCGGCCACTCCGGCTGGCTCGGCGTCTTTGAGAAGAGGCCTAATCTTGTTCTCCACCTTCTTTGAGGGGTCGGCGTTGATCTCCCCGTAGGAGTCGTCATCTAACAGGCTCGACATGTTCTCAGTGTAGTCCTTGTGGGCATTAACAACATTAGCGTTGCCTCTGTCGTCAGGTAAGACATCAATCACAGGGCGCTCTCTCAGGTCCCGAGTAGCCGCCCGCTCTTTGCTGGTAACGTTTGACTTTGTAGGCTTAGTTCTCGTCAGAGCACGTCAGGTTTCACGACGTACTTCTTCCTTTGCTTCAGGCAGTAGTCGCACCGCAACTTGTTCAACTGTACTGTATATATCCGCAACCGACATGAATTTAGAGATGGGAGTAAAGTTATGCCACTATTCCAGAACTGAAGGCGCAGCGTCACTCAGCTCCGTGTCAGTCAGATTGATGACAATTTGGCACGGAGCCTACAGTGACGGTTTGTTAGACACGCGTGAGAATTTTGATATTTGACGTCCTGTGTTCTTTCTGTTGGTGGGAACGGCTGCCAATCATTTAACACCATCAACCCAATCCCAGGTCCAGGAGTTAAAGCGATTGGCCAGTTGTAAATGCAGGCTAAACAAGTGTTGGGAATGGTACTCAAGGCACTCTGTCACGTACCAAAGCAAGGCTGCTCTGCTTCTTAATTCTCCTGGCTCTGCTGAATCGATGTTATGTGTGGCATTAGCAAAGTTCGGCACAACATGCTGGGCACGTCACCTCTTCAGAAGTGCAAGAGCACTCTGCAAACGGCATCTTCGTTGGCGCAGCTTGTCGAATTTCTTCATACTGCGATGCATCTTTTCGCCGTAAAGGTATACGATGTGATTCTTCGATTTATGATGGCGTATTTATTGATCGAACAGTCCACAGGTGTACTGCCGATTAATATAGTCCAAAGGCCACAATATTTCGGCGATCAAACATGTCACCATCGACAAATGTTCTGTCGAACTGAGCTCCTAAGGGCGCGCGGACGATTAATATTCCCTGCCCCCTCAAGCGGCTCCGTTTGCGTTCCGCTCCCATGGTCGCACGTGCACGTTCGTAGAGACCCCAGCGTCAGAGTCTGTGATTGCATTGACGTAAGCTCTCTATGCACTCTGCTCGCCAGATTGTGCTCTTTGCTGAGAGTCCTCTTAATTAAGTCAGTGTTGGTTTCCAAGGCTTGCTAAGGCAGTAGTCTCGGTTTATGAGTTCGTCCCCGGTACGCATATTGAAGAAGCATTGAATAAAAAACTTCTTTCGCTTGCCCAATAAAAGATCAGCATTATTAGGAAGTGTCAACGATGATCTCGGCTTGCGGAAGGCCAAAATATACCAGATTCCATGTCTGTGTGGTAACACCTGTATTGGACACACAGTGTCCGCCGTTGAAGATCGTTGCCGTGAACACCAGAAGGACACTCGACTGATGTATCTCAACAAGTCAGCGGATGCAGAGCACTGTTTGTCCGAGAATCATGCGATGGTGGACGACCGAACCTGAATCTTGGCATAGACTTCCAAATACTGGAACAGCGCCGCTAGGGAGGCCATTACAGGGCAGAAACTTTCCTAGATGTAAAGAAAGCTTATAGTAAAATTTGGAAAGATCGCGTTATCGTAAAACTACAAACATTTAATGTCACGGCACAAGAAGAGCAAGTTTTCCCTCCCTACCATGCGAAAAATGTATTTCAAGGGTTTTAAATAACTTTGTCCGCATAGAGGACTGTGAAAAATATAATTTCTGTAATTATGTTCTCAATTTATTGTATTACACAGCGAACAACCTACTGCGAAAAATTTAACGTACATGTAATTGTAATAGTAGAATAACGGTAGAGATATAATGGAAGAATGCAAATGGTGACTATAGGTTTTTCATATCGCTAATTACTTTTCCTTACCAGCACGCTGCATTGAATGTGCAGGACACCACGCTTCAGATAAATGTCAGATGCCAAGAGGACCAAATTCAACACGTGCAAACTGCTTGTGTATTCGTAGATCTCAATAGCAGCGAACAACAAGTGTTCATTATATCACACAAAGAACTACCTATTGTTAAAAGTGTAACCTCTATAATCGTAGTTCTCAATAGTAGCGAACAACCATACATCATCTGTCTGAATGTAAATTTTTCTTTCTGTTCTCGCCTTTGGCGGCGGGAATTCGTTCATTTATTGTTTTTAACATAATTCTATTTAATTTCGCTTAGTTAGGACATTTGTGCTTTTGTCGCCCTTTGAACCCAATACGGTGATTGCTACAAGTTTTTTTTTTTAGTCTATTCCTTATTATGCCTCTGGGAACTCTCACTCTGTGCCATTCTCGTGGTTCTACTTTTCCAGCATAGTCTAGGTGTCTTGTGTTTCTTAACGCATCCGTTTCTTCTAACATTTTACGAGTTTTTTCCTGTATTTTTGTGTGACTGTTTGCACACTGATTTCACCATGTAAGCCGTTATTCTAGTCCACCGAGGGGCTTCGAGCATTATTCTGAAACATCGGTGCTGTTCTCCTTGCAGCACTTGTCGGTTTGCCTTGCAAGTTGTTCCCCCGAAGTTGAACAACCGTCTAATAGAACTGGTAATATTGTTGTTTTACAGAGGATAATCTTGTTCGGATTCCCATATTAGTGCTAGCCAAAAGTGGGAATAGTGTATGAAATAGTCTTTTATCATTTTTCCCTTTTTTATGTGCGATATGTGTTTTAAAGATCAGCTTGTTGTCCAACATGACTCCAAAATATTTAACCTGACTTGTCTAATTTATATGTGTTCCGTATCTTACTAATCCGTCGCGTAGTTCTGGCCTCTTCCTCGTAAATGTAATTCCTTGTGTTTTTCCGCGTTTTGTTTGACATCCTTATTTAGTGTTTAGCTGTATTTGCATCCTTGTTATCGCACTGCCGATCTACTGCTACTTGCAAGTATGGCGGTATCGTCTGGAAATTGAAGCAATACTGCGTTGGGTATCAGAGGTATGTCGTTAACATAAATTATGAACAGTGTCGGCGATAATACCGAACCTTGAGGGATTCCTTGTCCCAATGATTTTATGCTTGAATGTTGTTTGTCAATTTTTACAAAGAATTTCCTGTTTGAGAGAAAGTCATCTATGATTCGTCTGTAGGAGCCTGGGATGCATTTTTGATCTTGTAGCTTTACGATAAGGCGATATTTTCAGACTTTATTATAAGCTATTGCTACGTCTAGGAAAGCTGCTTCCGGGTAGTACTTCCTGTTTATGTTATATGCGATGTTTTCGGATATGCGTAGTAGTTACATCTCTTCCGATATTGTGGTCTGAAATGCAAACTATTCTGGTGGATTGATCTCATTTTCAAGTTCTGGAAGTTGTAGCGTTTGTAGGATTACTCACTCGTAAACTTTGGAAAAGGCTGCAAGGAGACAAATATGTCAATGATTCCGGGGCAGTTTTGAGTGTTTACTCCACTTTGGTACTAATACAATTCCAGATTTTTTACCATTGCGTCAAGAGATATTAATGTTTGAGACATCTATCGGTTTTGTTGGCAACCGTTTTAACTGTTTGTTACGCCTTCTGAGCCTGTGGCTCATTTTATGTCCAAGTTCCTAATTATTTTCCGATCTCAGTCGGGATTACTTATTCTGTCACTGATATTTTCCACTCTTTGCCTTGTTCTATTGTCTTCGGCATCTGGTTGTATCGATAGTATATTGCACTTCGTAAGCGTCTACAAATATTTCCACTTTAATAACAGGTCAAAGTCTCAGCTGGCGCGGCCCTGGATAGCAGGCTTTGGTGCTTTTTGTCAGTAAAAAGTCATCAATGTTCCAGTCCTCTTTTTCTTTGTGGGAGAAACTGGTCCATTTTTCTACCCACTTTTCGATTCTCCACTCGACGGGGCGACGGTGTAGTTCTCGAGATAATTG
This sequence comes from Schistocerca piceifrons, assembly GCF_021461385.2. Taxonomy (NCBI): domain Eukaryota; kingdom Metazoa; phylum Arthropoda; class Insecta; order Orthoptera; family Acrididae; genus Schistocerca; species Schistocerca piceifrons. Next base: position 172,384,070 of record NC_060140.1, read on the forward strand.
TCGTAATTCGATAACTCCTCTTCGACTAATTGCTGATTTATTAACTGAAGACATAAAGTCTGTAAATGAGTCCGCAATCATTTTTGGCACTTTATTTTTACAAGTCCGACTTGATCACAAATATTTCTTACACATTATTACCGGTTTCGACATGCTGCCATCATAAGACCTGTTACAAAGATAAATATTGTGTAAGCGACAGGTTCAATGAGTTAACGCTAAAACTAACAAGTCCTAGTGATACATAAAACATAACATTATAAAATGTTTGTAGTTACGTATAGCAGCCATACATACAATTAAAATATTCTGATGTGAATCATCATCATCATGTGAGTACATGGTACGTGCTGGTAATACTCAGATTGCGTCTGGTATTTAGAATAATGCCAGCCGAGGGCACTTTAGCTAGAGCGCATATTAAACGAGTGTCGCCAATCTTATTATTAAATTGCGGCATGCACAGTCATCAGTTAAATTTTTTTTTAAAGTACCTCCCATGGCAAAACGAGTGTCTGCAATTAACCGTAACTGATGTGAAATTGGAATCATACTTAAAATACCATAAAAAATACAAATACTAATATAATACAGCCACTAGCCTGACTAGGTAAAACTTTCAACTTGTATAAGCTAGTACAAAACGTGTAAAAATAAAATATCTAAAAAATATTCCAGCCTGATAGTCGATATTATATCAAGCGCGTGGTCACAATGGCGACATGTCGTCGTATCCTTGTTTTCCTGTGGCGGAGCTTACGAGGGAGGCCCAGTCTTCTCGTCGTGGGCGGCCGACGCACGTCAATCCGCTGGAGTGCGCTGCGCTACTCAAACTAGTACGTCTCTGAATGTATCAAAATCAGCATTTAGACTGAACTCATTCTGTTCATTCAGCAGTAATTCCGGTTGTCGTTTTCTGTGCACTTAAATCTCTCCTTCTTCGAGTAGGTTCAGTAATCGTCCCTATGGCGCGCTACGCTACACTTTCATATTGTCTATGCTTCCGACTAAATATCTTTCTCTGTCTAAATGCGTACCGAAAGCACTCTTTCTGATTATACTTATATTCTCTATAACGAGTTTGGAAATTCCTTCCTGTCTGACCGGTATGAAAATTGTCGCAGTCTTGGCAGCTGATCTTATAAACAACAGAGCCCCATATATTTATTGCTGACGTCAACTTTGTGTCGTAGCTTACAACCAATTGTACCTTTATTTTGAATCCAATTTTTATTTTCGTTTTTCTGAAGGTCTGCGCAGTTCTGTCGGAAAACGCACCATTGTACGTCATAGCAACACACTTTTTGCCCCCTGGTTCTACTGACTCCTTCCTGTCACATATTTTTGATTTTAGTTTGTAATAAAGTTTCATTACAACACGATCTTTATATCCGTTTGCCTTAGCTACTTATCTAATCACACTTAATTCTTCCTTCTCGTCATTAGTTTTAGCATCCTGTTGATCAAACTTATGAAGTATGCCCATTTATGCTTCTTTGGGTAACAGGATTTCGCATTTGTAATAGTGTCTGTGGCCGTTGCCTTCCTAAATATGCTAATCTTATGTCTTCCATCTCTTTTAGTTAATCTTAGATCCAAAAAACTTCTACTTCCTTCTTAAAATTCCACTACGTATTAAATTATCGTACATCTCACCCATTCTTTCCGCCATCTCGCGTATTTCACTTTCGCCACCTTCGTACAGTAGTATATCGTCTACATATCGCCTATAATAGACAATTTTCTCTCAGACGTCAGGGTTTTGTTCAAAAACTTATTTTCTAGCTCATTTACAAATATTTCAGCTGAAACATTCATAAAACCGAAAAGATTCTTGCAGATAATAACATAGTTGAGGTCAAGAGAAATACTGTGAACAAATTTGTCAGATATAAGGAAAGTGAGAGAAGTATGTATATGTTTAGTCAGGGTGAAATGGTACAACTTGTGGAAGTTTTAGAACTTGTGTTGTAATTTAACTATTACAATGAAATGAACACCCGTAGCTGCTTACAGGCGTTGACATGCAACGGGGACAGATGATAATGTGTGCCCCGACCGGGACTCGAAACCGGGATCTCCTCCTTACGTGGCACACGCTCTGTCCACCTGAGCCACCGAGGACACAGAGCAGAGCACGACTGCAGGGATTTATCTCTGGCACGCCTCCCGCGAAACCCACATTCTCAACGTATTGTCCCGCACTACATTCGTAGTGCCCCCGCCCCAGTCGGGGCACACATTTTCATCTGTCCCCGTTGACGTATGTCAACGCCTGTAAGCAGCTAAGGGTGTTCATTTCATTGTAATTTCATTCTAACGAGCTGCATGGTCTCCGATGGTATCTGTTCTTTCGGACATGTCCGAAAGGAGAGATACCACCTTAGTATATATATATAGTCATATATATATATATAGTCATTTAACTATTTTAAAATTAACAAGATTTTTTGTCAGAAGGATGGCCTCGCAATGGGCAATAGTTGGTGTAGTACTTTAGCTGAAATGTGTGTAAATGGTAGGACGGCAGTGTACCGAAAACGGTAATAAAGTGTAAGAAATCTGTGTGATCAAGACGGACTTGTAAAAATAATTGTTGATTGGCGCTGAAATATGCGGCAACGTACGTTATTCGTCTATGCGCTGTTTCAGTCAATGCCACTGTTGCTTCTAAGTTCGTTAATTCTGGTAGGGTTTCTCGGTGATTTGTAAGCGTGATTCAACAAGAATACTGCAATTCCATCTCAGTGTATGTTTGGCCTATCTGTTCTATAATACATTCTTTAATCTAAATTTTTGCAGATGCACTGAACAGCACACATACGACCAGTGCAAACTACCAAGGGGGGAGGGAAAAGAAAAGTGCGCTAATTGCAAAGGAGCGCACCCAGCCAGTTACTTAGGATGTCCAGAGGGGTAAAAACATCAGTAAAACCCCGAATCACAACAAAAACATACCAGCACCTGCCCAGAGAAGAGAAAATGACACCGTGAAAACGCTGGTTTTCGCCTTCACCGCTTATTCCCGTGCACTTGCCGGTGACCCACCAGACCCGCCGAACCACCGACCACCACCACAACACAGCAGTAACCAGGTTTCCCAAGCTGATGAAAGTCCGAGGGAAGTCTGTCCTCCATGCCCCCCACAAACCAGTCCGCGAGAAGCAGACGAGTCTGTTCCAATCCAACAACTCGCGTCGTCCATCCGACTGCTACAGGCACAGATGACCCAGCTGGTAGGTATTCTAGCAACACTGACGCAGCTCCCTGCCGACCTCAGATCGGCAGCACAGCAGTCGCCTGTGGCAGCGACAGCCTCAGGAAAAACTGTCCGCCACCATGGATAGGAGACTTAATATAGAAGGTCTCAAAATGGGCGCGTTTAACGCAGACAACCTTACTCGCCAACCCATGGAGTTTAGAGAATTCATACAGGAAGAAAACGTTGACATGTGCCTAGTGGGAGAAACATTCCTCAAACCAGGACTAAGAGTGGTACAACAACAAAGTTAGGAAACTACTGCGAAAGCAAAGAGAGCTTCACTCCAAGTTTAAACGCAGCCAAAGCCTCTCAGACAAACAGAAGCTAAACGATGTCTAAGTTAGTGTAAGGAGGGCTATGCGTGAAGCGTTCAGTGAATTCGAAAGTAAAATTCTATGTACCGACTTGACAGAAAATCCTAGGAAGTTCTGGTCTTACGTTAAATCAGTAAGTGGCTCGAAACAGCATATCCAGACACTACGGGATGATGATGGCATTGAAACAGAGGATGACACGCGTAAAGCTGACATACTACACACCTTTTTCCAAAGCTGTTTCACAGAGGAAGACCGCACTGCAGTTCCTTCTCTAAATCCTCGCACAAACGAAAAAAAGGCTGACATCGAAATAAGTGTCCAAGGAATAGAAAAGCAACTGGAATCACTCAATAGAGGAATGTCCACTGGACCTGACGGGATACCAATTCGATTCTACACAGAGTACGCGAAAGAACTTGCCCCCCTTCTAACAGCCGTGTACCGCAAGTCTCTAGAGGAACGGAGGGTTCCAAATGATTGGAAAAGAGCACAGGTAGTCCCAGTCTTCAAGAAGGGTCGTCGAGCAGATGCGCAAAACTATAGACCTATATCTCTGACGTCGATCTGTTGTAGAATTTTAGAACATGATTTTTGCTCGAGTGTCATGTCGTTTTTGGAAACCCAGAATCTACTATGTAGGAATCAACATGGATTCCGGAAACAGCGATCGTGTGAGACCCAACTCGCTTTATTTGTTCTTGAGACCCAGAAAATATTAGATACAGGCTCCCAGGTAGATGCTATTTTTCTTGACTTCCGGAAGGCGTTCGATACAGTTCCGCACTGTCGCCTGATAAACAAAGTAAGAGCCTACGGAATATCAGACCAGCTGTGTGGCTGGATTGAAGAGTTTTTAGCAAACAGAACACAGCATGTCGTTATCAATGGAGGGACGTCTACAGACGTTAAAGTAACCTCTGGCGTGCCACAGGGGAGTGTTATGGGACCATTGCTTTTCACAATATATATTAATGACCTATTAGATAGTGTCGGAAGTTCCATGCGGCTTTTCGCGGATGATGCTGTAGTATACAGAGAAGTTGCAGCATTAGAAAATTGTAGCGAAATGTAGGAAGATCTGCAGCGGATAGGCACTTGGTGCAGGGAGTGGCAACTGTCCCTTAACATAGACAAATTTAATGTATTTCGAATACATAGAAAGAAGGATCCTTTATTGTATGATTATATGATAGCAAAACAAACACTGGTAGCAGTTACTTCTGTAAAATATCTGGGAGTATGCGTGCGGAACGATTTGAAGTGGAATGATCATATAAAATTAATTGTTGGTAAGGCGGGTACCAGGTTGAGATTCATTGGGAGAGTGCTTAGAAAATGTAGTCCATCAACAAAGGAGGTGGCTTACAAAACACTCGTTCGACCTATACTTGAGTATTGCTCATCAGTGTGAGATCCGTACCAGATCGGTTTGACGGAGGAGATAGAGAAGATCCAAAGAAGAGCGGCGCGTTTCGTCACAGGGTTACTTGGTAACCGTGATAGCGTTACGGAGATGTTTAATAAACTCAAGTGGCAGACTCTGCAAGAGAGGCGCTCTGCATCGCGGTGTAGCTTGCTCGCCAGGTTTCGAGAGGGTGCGTTTCTGGATGAGGTATCGAATATATTGCTTCCCCCTACTTATACCTCCCGAGGAGATCACGAATGTAAAATTAGAGAGATTAGAGCGCGTACGGAGGCTTTCAGACAGTCGTTCTTCCCGCGAACCATACGCGACTGGAACAGGAAAAGGAGGTAATGACAGTGGCACGTAAAGTGCCCTCCGCCACACACCGTTGGGTGGCTTGCGGAGTATAAATGTAGATGTAGATGAAGAGTTTCTGTACCAAACTACAGTTGTTACAGAAACTACCGACCCACTCACGGAAGCGGGGTCGCGGTATATGTCAAAAAAGGAATCAGACATCACAAAATATACCCCCCCCCCGCTCCCCCCCAATACAGCAGAAATAGAAACGGCGGCAATCGAAGTGGCCACAGTAACTGGCTCCCTCACAGTCGTTGCAGTGTATCGCCCCCCTTTCCAAAGGCTAGGAGAGTACGACATAGCTGCACTAAGCCGTATTAGAGGCAAACTACTAATAGCAGGGGACCTAAACGCCAAGCACGCGGACTGGAACTCGAGACACCGAAATCAAGCTGGTCAACAACAGCAACGACTCGCGCGCACACACCAGTTACAAATATGGGGCCCAGAGGAACCGACACACTACCCAAAGAACGGAGGAAGACCGGAGGTCCTCGACAGAGCCATCACAAAGAATCTGGTGGGCTTTGTATCCGCGACATCGGTAAACAGAATGTCATCGGACCACAATCCCGTGATTTTTGAGGTCGATATGGGAGAATGGCTCTCTATCCCACAACGGCATGCGATGTACAAACGCATCAATAAGGAGCAATTCAGCAACGCTGTAGCAGCTGAACTTGCCCAGACCCCGCCTCCAACTGCAGAGACAGCAGAACAGGCACTAGACAACCTCACAAGAGTGATCCTACAAGCTGCTGAGGTAGCCACACCGCCTCCCGCGGGCCCCCCCCCGCTCCAGGCAACTCCCTCCGCACTTGCTTGCGCAAATACGGCACAAAAACAGGATCGCCAAAGAGTGGAAGCTCACCAGAAACAGGGATACACGGAGGCTACTCAATAGGCTACAGAGAGAGCTGAAAGCAGATCTCAATGAGTATCGCAATCAACAATGGTCGGCAAGGCTCTCAGCTCTCAAACTAGAAGACAATAGTTTATGGCAAGCTACCAAACAGTATACGAAAAGACGCGCGAAAATGCCACCACTGCATGGCGAACGCGGACTGCAGTTCAGCCCCATTGACAAAGCTAACGCACTAGCCGACGTGTTCGAAAAACAGTTCAGACCAGCAGAAGTACAGGACAGAGAACACGTCGCAACAGTCCGCCGAGAACTGGCCGTGTTCCTGGAAGCAGACGACGAGGATGACTACACGCCACTCTTCAGTACTGAAGACGTGGCGCGCTGCATCAAGTCCCTGCCCACCAGGAAAGCCCCGGGTCACGACCAGGTCACAAGCGAATTGCTGAAACTCCTCCCGCCTCTGGCAATCACCCACCTGACCGATATAGTCAACGAACTGACGCGATCACAAAAATTCCCGGCGCAGTGGAAGCACGCAGAAGTCATTGCGATCGCGAAACCAGGAAAAGACCCGGTGTTCCCGCAACATTATAGACCAATTAGTCTACAGCCTACCCTAAGTAAACTTTACGAGCGCCTCCTACTAACACCCATACAGGACTATATCACAAGAGAGCAGATTCTGCCGAAATTCCAATTCGGATTTAGGCAAAGACACTCCGTGTGGTGTCACCGCCAGACACCACACTTGCTAGGTGGTAGCCTTTAAATCGGCCGCGGTCCGGTAGCATACGTCGGACCCGCGTGTCGCCACTGTCAGTGATAGCAGACCGAGCGCCACCACACGGCAGGTCTAGAGAGACGTACTGGCACTCGCCCCAGTTGCACAGCCGACGTTCATAGCAATGGTTCACTGACAAATACGCTCTCATTTGCCGAGACGATAGTTAGCATAGCCTTCAGCTACATTTGCTTCGACCTAGCGAGGCGCCGTATTCAATTGATAATTAATATTATGAAGCATGTACCGTAACGAGAGATGGTCTACAATTGTGGATTAAAGTTAAGTATTACAGCAACTGCGTCCATTTTCTAAGTTCTCATTTCCTTTTAACCGTTCCAGACCTCACGCCAATCTGCGTGAGCTTAACGCGTGCCTTTCGGCTTCCTCTCGTTGTGACTTGGCTGTCTTGCTAAGTCACAACACTCCGCCTCCCAGCAAATCATGAGGGTGGTTGAAGCAGCCACGGACAGCTTCAACCGAAAGGGCTACTGCGGGCTTGTCTTGTTAGACGTAGCAAAAGCCTTCGACTCAGTCTGGCACACCGGGATACTACACAAGATGTACACCCTAGGCTTCCCCGGAAAGATCGTCAAAATCGTTAAAAACTATCTCTCCGGTAGGACTTTCTCAGTAAAGATCGATGGATCGCTGTCGAGCAGGAGAAGAATCAGTGCAGGCGTGCCCCAAGGCTCGATCCTGGGACCCGTCCTCTACAATGTCTACATTGCTGACATCCCTACGACTCAGCATGTACACACTGCAGAATACGCAGATGACACTGCATTCTTCTCCTGCTCGACAAACAGGAACCTGGTTACAAGGCGTCTGCAAACCGCCCTAAACAGGACGGAAAACTGGACCAAGCAATGGCGCATCACAATAAACTCAGACAAGACACAAGCCACGCTGCTCACCAGACGCTATGGGAAACGCCGACCCCCAAGAAGGCCATACCAACTGCTGCGGTTGCAGGGGCAGAACTTGACATGGAGAAATTCTGCGAAGTACCTCGGTGTCACACTTGACAGACGCCTGACATGGAAGTGTCACATAGAGGAACTTCGCAGAAAGGCTCACGCCAGGATGCAGATTCTGTACCCTGTATTGAACAGCACCAGTTCCCTCGACCCCGCAACGGGAGTAGCGATCTATCGAAGTCTAATTCGACCCATACTGGAATATGCGTGCCCTGTATGGGGCTCCGTAGCTAGATCGACGATAGATCGCTTACAGAAGGTTCAAAATAGAGCGTTAAGACGGGCCTTACACGTCCCCACGCGCTTCCCCGCGGCAGACCTGCATGAAGCTGCAGAAATAGAGCCACTAGCAACACGATTCCGTGCCCTGGCAGAAGCTTTCTACGCCACGGCGCGCGATTCACAAAACGAGCTAATAAACACCCTTGGGCAATATGAACAGCATAGGGACAGATACAAAAGACCGAAGACGCTACTCCTGCAGTAGCACAAACAGATAAATTAACAACTCTCAAAAATAGCAACTCACAAAAGCACAGCACTAACAACAACACGCAAGAAAAGAGGAGGAAATGTCCAAATGCGACAATAACCTCCACCAACACCCCCCTCTAACGGTAGAGGACAAAAAGAGAGAAGAGCCCTGATAAGTTTCCCTTATAAGCGGTACTTCCATCTTGTCTTCTAAAAAAATCTAAAAATGTAGTATTTGTTAGGGTAATTTCACTAGCGTTCCATAAACAAAAGATAAGGTCTTGGCCCGTTAGATGCCTGTCGACCATTTAGAGGTGCGAAAACTTTTAACACTCCCTGTAATATGACCATTTTGTTTTGGTGTTACATCTCGCGCATTAATAATTTATTTAAAGGTTTCGTATACGATCAAGTACCTAAAGATGATTGTTGTTTGCCATTAAGTTGAAGACCCTAGTCAGGGTGTTAACACTTTTCGCAAAGTCAAAAGTTGTAGTTGGGCTCTGGGTTTGGGTTTGTAGATGTCTTCGTGTCCATACCATTTGGTAATGAAGGTGTATATTTTGTTGTGGAACCGCTGTATTTCTTCTTGGTAGTCCGGGAAAGTCACCTGGGTTTTGTATTTCCACCGGTGTTGGTGCTGCCGTTGACTGGGCTGTCCTGTTACTGATAGTTTGCACTTGTGCACTGTAAATTCTGAGGGCATCTTGGAAAGCACTTCTAGCTCTGAAGGAGACGGGTTCTGATCTTCGCAGTTTGGTCTCTTGTTATCTGACATTTACCTGAAGAGTGGTGTTGTGCACATTTAACACAGCGTGATGGTAAGGAACAATAATTAGTGGCAGGAAAAAATTGTCGGCATCGTGTCCATTAAATTGTTCCCAATAGGTTATTCACTGTGCAATATAAAACTGAGAACTGTAGTGAAACAAGCTACATTTTTTTTTACAATCGGTTGTTCTCTATGCAATATAATTAATTCAATTGAACACATTATCGTTTTAGTTGATTGTGTAATACGATATAATAATATACTGAATGAAGTGACAGATTCCTTGTTCACTACTATAGAGAAATACAATTACGATGTATAACAGGTTTAACTAAACAGTAAAGTGAACAACCAGTTTATTACTTCTGTGTAAGAGCAACCTGTTGGGAAAACTGTAACGAGTATATGGTTCAAATGGCTCTGAGCACTATGGGGCTTAAAAGCTGAGGTCATCAATCCCCTAGAACTACTTAAACCTAACTAACCTAAGGACATCACACACATGCATGCCCGAGGCAGGATTCGAACCCGTGACCGTAACGGTCGCGCGGTTCCAGAATGAAGCGCTTAGAACCGCTCGGCCACTTTGGTTGGCGTAACAACTGTGGGTCTCAATAGTAGGGAACAACCTAATAACAGAACTACACCCTCAGTGGAAAGTGAACTACCTGTGGTGAAAGCTATAACGAGGTCAGCTGTGGGTATGTGCAGTGGGGAACATGCTAATTGCGGTTGTTGGTTAATACTTGCGGAATAAGCTCATTATGGTTCTTACGTTATTGAATTGCGAAGTAAACTCCCTAGATTTACGATTCCTTCTACTTCGTAGCGTAATACCCAACACAATGTACGTGCCGCATTTCAAAAGACTTTTCAATTCCTACTGGAGGAGATATTGATAACAAAACATGATAAAAAATGCATACATGGTTGTTTAAAAGTCTTCAAATAACTTTTCCGCGTGCGAGAGAGAAAAAACTTGCTCTTCTTGTGGCGTGGCATCATTTGTTAAGCTGGTACTATGAGGCCACTAACTGAGTGCAAGATACTGATTTCGACGAATGACGATGAAAGGGTAGATCAGTGATCAACAGTTTCCTAAATAAAGTTACAACTATATTTGAATCTTGTAGTTGACGAAAGTGCTCACTGTAATGAAGAATGTTCTTTCAAGGAATATTAAGTACCTTCTGTTAGCTATTTTACAGTGGTTTTGCAGTTTATGTAGCTATAGATATAAATGTAAGTGATCAATGATACCAACTCGTCTTGATTTAAGGTCAGACTCACTGTTACAGTAAATGAACAATGTTTGCGCTCAAGCCGAATAGCTTCTCGTTAGTTGTCAATCAGGACGCTTTTGAGATATTTTTTGAAAAGATTGATTGCTTCTTTTTAGCTAGCAACTTCACTCGGAATTAAACAACTGCATTAAATAAATACATTTAACTGAGAAGTATTACAACTTTTTATTGATATTTTTCTCTTGTTTTATTAATGTTATACACCGAATCCTCTCTAGAATAGTGTCTTTCTTCTTACACATTTTACTGATGCATCGACAACTGCAGATACAGAAGTTAGCAGAACTGGTGTGATTACACAAACAACTGACCCTGAACTTAACATGTGAAGCCACACAGGCTAAATTTCTCACAATTTGTATTTTAAAGCAGTTATTGCTGAAAATATCCATTATCATTCAGTATTACGCCACAAGATGAGCAAATGTTTACTCTCTCGTAGGCGAAAAAAGTATTAAATGGATTTTAAATAATTTAAATAATATAAGTGAACTTCATTATCAGTGAGGGACTCGTCCTAGGGCGGTAACACTTTGAATAGGGAGATAAAAGGTGCATATTGCGTTACACCTTAAGAAGTAATACATCTCTAGAGTAAAAGGACGGAATGCGTGTCCTCTATTGAAATAAGCGCAAACGTATGTCATAAAAAACATAAAATCTGCATCTACACCCATACTCTGTAAACCACTGCGAAGTACATGGAATCGGATACTTCCTGTTGCACCGCACCAGTTCACCGACCCCATTTCTCCGTTTCATTCACGTATGGAGCACGTGAAAATTGATTGCTTAAGTACCTCCCTGCGTGCTGTAATTAATCTAACCTCGTCCTCACGATCTCCATGGGAGCGATACGGACGGGGTTGATTAAAAGTCTGTTCTTGAAACTTTCTTAGTAGGCTTCCGTGAGATAAATTACGCCTGTATTCAGTATTCTGCCATTTCAATTTCTTCATCATCACTGTGACACTCACCCATGGATCAAACAAACCTGTGTCCATTCGTGCTGCCCTTCTCTGTGTTCGTTCAACATCCTCTGTAAGTCATATTTGGTACGGGTCCCACCAACTTGTGCAATGTGCTAAGACAGGTCACACGAGTGATGCGTAAGCTATATCCTTTATTGACTTACTGCATTTCCTCGCTATTCTACGAATAAACCGAAGCCTGCCACTTGCGTTAAGCATATTCCTACAATGTGTTACACCCACGTATTATATGAGCTGGCCGTATCCAACTGCGACTCGCTGATATTAAAATCGTCGGATACTACGTTTTTTTCGTTTTGTGAAGGGAACACCTTAACATTTCTGAACTTTTAAAGCAAGTTGGAGATCTTCGCATCACATTGTTGTCTTCCAAACAGTACTTCATTATAGATAACTGCAATTGCCAAAAGTCTGAGGTCATTATTAATATTGTCCGCAAGGTCATTAATATAAAACATGAATAGCAATAGTCCACCCGAACTCCCGAAGTTACTTCTACATCTGTCGATGACTCTCCCCCAAGATAACGTGCTGAATTCTCCTTGCAAAAAACAACCTCAATCCAGTCGCAAATCTCGCTAGATAGCGCCTTACATTCGTACCTGTGGCAGAGCGGTTCTAGGCGCTTCAGTCTGGAACCGCGCGACCAATACGGTCGCAGGTTCGAATCCTGCCTCGGCCATGGATGTGTGTGATGTCCTTTAGGATAGTTAGGTTTAAGCAGTTCTAAGTTCTAGGGGACTGATGACCTAAGATGTTAAGTCCCATAGTGCTCAGAGCCATTTGAACCATTTTTGAATAAACGTATATGTGATATAGAGGCAAATGCTTTTCTTAGATTGAGAAATATTACATCTGTTTCCATTGATCCAAGGCATTAAGTATGACAGTCACAAAAAGTGTGAGTTGGGTTCAAGGTGATCGCTGTCGAGTCCAAGCTGGTTGGCACGAAAAGGCCATTCCGTTCGAGATACCTCATTATGTTTGAGTTCTGTGCACATGCCCACAAAAATACTTCAACTATCGATAACATTTAGCTACGTAATTAGAAAAATGATTTCTTATTCTATGTCACGATGTTAATCGTGGTATTCTGTTTGATGAGAATTTCTCCACCCTGACTACAGTGAAACTGACGATCAGAGCCAAATACGAATTATTAGTGTGTTCAGAAGTCTTTCAGGCGGAAGTGTGGAGAGGTGTCCGATCTATACGAGGTGCGGCTAGAAAAAAACCGGACTGATGCTGGAAAAAACATTTATTTACAATTATTTACAATTTCATGTTATCTCCTTCAATGTACTCTCCTCCTTGGTCTCTACACCGCTGCATACGAATTTTCCACTGTTCATAGCAATGCTGCAGATCACTTTCGGTAAGTCCATACATTACTTCCGTCGCTTTTTCTTTTACTGCTTCAACAGTCTCAAATCTAGTTCCTTTCAAAGCTGACTTGACTTTAGGGAAAAGAAAAAAGTCACAGGGGGCCAAATCAGGTGAGTTGGGTGGATGATCTAAGATGGGAATGTTGTGTTTTGCCAAAAACGTCTTCACTGACAACGCACTGTGAGCTGGGGCATTGTCTTGGTGAAGGATCCATGACTTTTTTCTCCACAAATCGTTCCGTTTTCTCCGTACTCGCTCACGTAGGGTAGCCAGGACGCTAATGTAGTAATGCTGATTCACTGTTTGTCCCTCTGGTACCCAATCAATGTGCACAATCCCTTTGATGTCAAAAAAAAAACAATCATCATTGCCTTGAATTTCGATTTTGACATTCGTGCTTTTTTTTGTCGTGGAGAACCAGGAGTTTTCCAATGCATCGATTGGCGTTTAGTTTCGGGATCGTAAGTAAAAAACCACGATTCATCGCAAGTAATAACATTTTGTAAGAAGGTGGGATCACTTTCAATGTTTTCCAGGATGTCAGAACAAATCATTCTTCAGCGTTCCTTCTGTTCAATTGTGAGACACTTTGGAACCATTTTTGAACACACTTTGTTCATGTTGAAACTTTCATGAAGAATTTGCGTAACACTTTCCTTGTCAACTCGTGTTAACTCAGACACTGCTCTGATTGTTAAACGGCGATCTTGTCGAACAAGTTTACCGATTTTTTCAATGTTTGCTTCAGTTTTTGTTGACAATGGTCTGCCAGTGCGAGTGTCATCACTGGTGTCTTCGCGGCCATCTTTAAATCGTTTAAACCACTCAAACACTTGTGTTCGCGATAAACAATCATCGCCGTACGCTTGTTGTAACATTACAAACGTTTCACTTGCAGATTTTCCTAGTTTGATACAAAATTTGATGCTAACATGCTGTTCTTTCTGTGCACTCAACATTTTCCGACGCACAGACAAAACGTCAACTACTTAAAACAGACGCCACGGGCAGACTGAGTGCAGGAGGCAGATGAAACTCGAGCAGTAGGCGGAGCGAGAGTCACGTAACAGGCCACGCGACTTTCAGCCTTATTGCATTCGTTTTATTGTTTCACCTGTACTAGTCCGGTTTTTTTCTAGCCACACCTCGTAGACTAATCAGAAGTCCACATGTCACTCGCATCAATTAGAATTAAAGAAGGGAGCGCGGAGGGGTTATAAACACCCCTCTTCTCCCTAGAGGTGAAATTAGTTAAAAGCAGACGGTCTTTTTTTTAATCTATGCCTAAGTTAAATACTCAAATTTATATAGCCCTGATCCGTAGATTTAGTTGTATACTCCCGCATTCCCCGTATCATCTTACTTTGTGTGTCCGTTAGAATATAATACCTCTACCAGTGTCTTGTGCTCCTCATCCAGTTCGACCTGCGCGCGCCAAATATTAAAGGGGCTTCCAGATCCGCCACAGAAGCGCGCGTATCGCGTCGCTTGTAGAGCACAATCAATCTGCTTTGCCCTCATTGTTATCATTGCTACAATTGTTAGACTGCTCGCCTAGAATTCAGTAGCCTATCGAAATAGTTTGTCTTGACAATGTCGAGTCTTCCAGTTTTGTGCGACATGAAACGAGTTTCAAAAATAAGATATTTGTTCTCTAAAACACAGAAGACTATGTGTGAGTTTTATGGGACAAGTGTTTTTTTTTTTTTTTCATGTCTATCCTTTTAGCAGGAGATCTCTGGGACGATGGCCGTTTACTATCGTGACAAAAAATAAAAACACCTACAGCCGTCCTTATGATTTTATTTTATTTTGTCACTACCAGTTTCGACGCTTCATTGTGTCATCTTCAGTTCAGGTCATGTTCCTCCTTTTTACTTCTTTGTGAGGTATTGTTTCCTTCCATTCATCACCTTTTACAGTTGTTTTGTCTTAAAGTAAGTTATTTCAAGGTTGTGCAGTTAATGCACGTCCGACTGTCAAATAAAATTCGGGAATAGTATTTAAAGAAGTTTTAATAGATTATAATTGAATAATGCATTGAGTGGAAATTCGTGAAGGTACATTTAACATATGTTACAATGGATGTATCTGTTCTTTCTGTCAAATGTTCGGTGTAAATTCATTTGCAGAGTCTTGCCTTTGTTCTCATTCTATTTTAATCTGTTCCTATGTAACTTGACCGATAAGTTGATAATGCGATCTTTAATGTTTTGTGCATACAGGTCTGAAGATGACACAATGAAGCGTCGAAAGTAGTAGCCACAAAATAAAATCATATGGACGGCTGTAGGTGTTTCTATTTTTTGTTACAACTATTTCGGATTATAGGATAGTAAAGTAACATTACTTAAGAATATGAGCCAAAATAGCATAATTTTCTTTCTTTGAATCTGTCCGAACGTCTATAAGACAGAGCATCGTTTAGTGTGATGTATGCTTTTTTAGTTACATACTCGTTACACGTATAGCTGCACATACTTAGGCAAAACAGATTTATCTTCCACGAATGTTTCCGTACTTCTGGTAAGTTCCTTTTCTTCCATGTCAGATCTGGAAGTTTTGTGGGCCACTTGCGTCGGATTACCCGTACTTCCATGTGACATGTGTCAATGTACAACAGAGCACATAGACTTTTACATTCATATTAGTGACCTGGAATCTTTACAGAATCGAGTTCCCATGTAGAAAACAGCTTCAGACGTTAGATTACTTTTCAAATGAGTTAATTTGTTAAATATTTATGTTAAGCATGTAAGCGAGAAAAATCTTAGAAAACGTTTGAAACTGCGCTTAAAGTTTGTTGGAAGTCGCTAAGCGCTCTCATTATGAAACACTGGGTGACACTAGCGTGGGTAATTTGTGCCCAATTTTGAGCAGAGGTAGCTTTGTAACACGTCTAAATATCTATGACGTTATCTCTCCTGGAATATATGTTGCGCAATGGTATAATTTTGGAGGTACATTAAATGGTATATGTGGATACTGTCTGCAAACTGTGTTGCAAAGAGAGTCGGTACTGAAGGAGGAATGCATTAACACGTCATGTCTAATGCTGAAGTCTTACTGCATGAAGAGCGAACACGTAATAAGCGATAAACTTTTTTCCTTTCATCATTTTGTGGGGAATGTCGGTGAGGAAAAGTTTCATAAAAGTGTGAAACTATGCGTAACGTTTGTTGGAGTTCGCTAAGAATACTGTGCGAATTAAGTCCGTGTATTTGTGCACCGTCGGTAATGCCGCCAAGAAGAAAAACGTACACTTATGAGTCAAAATGTTATTACGGCCTGCTCAATAAATTGTTTGCCGTCTGTGGAACGAAATACATCACTGTACCTCAGTATCAGGGATGACGGTTTGTTGGTAGGTTTGTGAAGGTATGTGACATTAGATGTCTACGCACAGCTCATGTAATTCGCGTAACTAATGGGTTGCTGACTCGCGTACGCGGTGACGGCGCCCGATAGCGACCGAGATGGGTTCCATAGGATATACATCAGGCGAATTTGGTAGATGAGACATCAATAAGAGTTCACTATAATGCTCCACAAACCACTGTATCAGGTTCTGGCTCCGACACACGGACAATTATACTGTTGAAAAATGACGTCCCGTCGGGGAAGGTATCAAGTATGTAGAAATGCAGGTGGTTCGCAGCTGTCTTCGATTACTACCACAAGTCCCATGCAAGCACAGGAGAATGTCTCTCATAGCATAATACTGCTCCCACCAGCCTGACCTCGTGGCGCGCTGCTCATTTCGAGCCACTGTTCACCTCGATGACGGTGTTTGCGCTGACGACCGTCGACCTAGTATAGAAAATGTGATTCACCCGAAGAGCCGAGCACAACTGTACTCTTTCGTGCTAAAATGTAGACTTTCACGGCCGGAAATATCATGTCCATTATAGTTATCCGGGCTGTTATGCCGTGGTCAGTTGATTAATTCTGTGTAAATTCCCAACGTTTCGTCCCCGACTGCGGGAGACAGCTTCAAGGGGGTCCGTAGCTCGATGGAAGGTCCAACACACCCACTGGCTCGCTACTGACTGCCGCTATATTCCGTGTCCGCGCGCTCCCGCGCCGCGGCGTGACGTCACGTGTTTTGAAAACATAAGTGCCAACTGGGCGGTGTCCGTCGCCGTCGATCGCCGTTGCCATCACCCAGTAGTGGACGGGTGGTACACATCTTCTTTAACACCGGCATCCGTGTACCGTTTCATTTCACGCCCTCCTTCTTTCGATTGAAATTATTGGGATGTTTAGCGATTTCGATTGCCTCCCTGTAGAGCCTTTCGTAATATCCGCTTGTGGCCGCTAGTACTTGCGTCTCCTCGAAACGAATATTGTGGTTCCCTGTATGGAAAGCATGCTCCGCAACAGCTGATCGTTCTGTTTCTCCTCTTCTACAATTTCCCTTGTGCTCTACCAAACGTTTAGAAACAGTTCTTTTAGTGGTACCCACATAAACATCACCACAGCTGCATGGGATCCTATACACTCCAGCTTTTTCCAATGGTTTGCGAGCGTCCTTGGCAGGCTTAAGGTATTCCTGTATCTTCATGGTGGGCTTGTAAATTACGGTACTGACGTTTTCAAAACACGTGACGTCACGCCGCGGCGCGGGAGCGCGCGGACACGGAATATAGCGGCAGTCAGTAGCGAGCCTGTGGGTGTGTTGGACCTTCCATCGAGCTACGGACCCCCTTGACGATGTCTCCCGCAGTCGGAGACGAAACGTTGGGAACTGACACAGAATTCATCAACCGATCACGGCATAACAGCCCGGATAACTATAATGGACATGTACTCTGTCGGCAGAGATGCCACAGATATCCACCTATCCTGCTTTACAGAGCAGACAAGCCTCCGAACCCCAAGTTCTGTGAAGAGTCAAGGACGTCCAACCATTTAGGGCCTAGTGGTAGTTAACACTGTCCTACGTGTTTCCGTAGATGCTCACAACAGTAGCACGTGAGCGTTTCACCAGGTCCTTCGTTTTCAAGATACTCGTTCACAAGCTCTGCGTAATAATAATCTGCCATTTGTCAAAGTCGTTTATTTTAATGGATTTCCGCAGCACATATCTTCGCTAGGGTGGTCCCCCGTCTGTGTTTGCTCCGCTTACATACTTTTGGTACCGCACAGCGTGATCGATCGATCGCCACCAGGCGGCACCAGACGTCGCGGTGGGCAGTGGTCATAATGTTTTGTCTCATCAGTGTACAGTTTCTACCTGTAACACTTGTACTATTGTGTTAAGCCAGCACTTTTGGTAGGAATAGCGTGTTTGATTAGTAATCAAAACGTCCTCTGTCCCTTGTTCGAATCCCACCAGTGCTTTTTTTTATTAATAATGGCCATTGGCGGCCGAAGACGTCCGGTGTAAGAAGTCACCCCTGATCTGCGAACGACCTAGTCAATGGGGACGGCGGAGCGGACAGAGGTTCAGGGCCCTCTCTTGTCCTTGGGGTGGGAAACTGCTGCTCAAGGCGGAAGAATCAGCAGTGACCAACGGCATGATGATGCAGAAGGCAATGGAAACCTCTGCATTAAAAGCACGTAACGTGTATCCACAGGACATGTGGCCTTTAATCGAAAAGTGTCATGACAATCTCTCCATTGGCAAACGATTCCGGAATAGCCCCCCCCCCCCCATTCGGATCTAAGGGGGAGGTGACCATGGAAACGGATTGAATTATCAAGTAAAGGATAGCGTTCTACGAATCGAGGCGTGGAATGTCAGAAATGTGTACGTGGTGCCGGCCGAAGTGTCCGTGCGGTTAAAGGCGCTGCAGTCTGGAACCGCAAGACCGCTACAGTCGCAGGTTCGAATCCTGCCTCGGGCATGGATGTTTGTGATGTCCTTAGGTTAGTTTGGTTTAACTAGTTCTATGTTCTAGGGGACTAATGACCTCAGCAGTTGAGTCCCATAGTGCTCAGAACAATTTGAATTTTTTTGTGTACGTGGTAGGGAAATTAGAAAATCTTAAATGGGAAATGCAAAGGTTCAAGCTAGATATAGTTGGAGTCAGCGAAGTGAAATGGAAATAAGACAAGAATGTCTGGTCAGATGAGTATAGGGTAAAATCAACAGCTGCAGAAAATGGTGTAACGGGAATAGGATTCGTTATGAATAGTAAGGCAGGGCAAAGAGAGTGTTACTGTGTACAGTTCAGTGATAGGGTTGTTCTTATCAGACTCGACAGCAAACCAACACCGACAACGATAGTTCAGATATATATGCTGACGTCGCAAGCTTAAGATGAAGAGATACGGAAAGTATATGAGGATACTGAAAGGGCAATACACTACATAAAAACTAAACGAAACTCCTCCCGAAGAGGCCATGAAGGCCTAACGGTATCGACCGGCCGCCGCGTCATCCTCAACAAGAGACATCACTGAATGCGGATATGAAAGGGCATGTGGTCAGCACACCGCTCTCCCAGCAGCATGTCAGCTGCTTCTCAGTCAAGTAGCTCCTCAGTTTGCCTCACAAGGACTGAGTGCACCCTGCTTGCCAACAGCTCTCGGCAGACCGAATGGTCACCTATCCAAGTGCTAGCCCAGCCCGACACCGCTTAACTTCGATGATCCGACGGGAATCAGTGGTACTACTCCGGCAAGGCCGTTGGCACACTACATAAAGGGAGACGAAAATCTAATAGTCATAGGAGACTGGAATGCAATTGTAGGGGAAGGAGTAGAAGAAAAACTTACAGGAAAAAACGGGCTTTGGACAAGATATGAGAGAGGAGAAAGGATAATTGAGTTCTGCAACAAGTTTCAGTTAGTAACAGCGAATGCTCCTTTCAAGAATCACAAGAGGAGGCTGTATACTTGGAAAAGGCCGGACGATACGGGAAGAATTAAGTTAGATTACAACATGGTCAGAGAGATTCCGAAACCAGATACTGGCTTGTAAGACGTACCCAGGTGAATATATAGACTCAGATCACAATATAGTACTGACGAAGAGTAGGCAGAAATTTAAGACGTTAGCCAGGAAAAATCAATACGCAAAGAAGTGGGAAACAGAAATACTAAGGAATGACGACATACGCTTGAAGTTCTCTAAGGCTATAGATACAGCAATAAGGAATAGGTCAGTAGGCAGTACAGTTGAAGAGGAATGGACATTTCTAATAAGGGCCATCACAGAAGTGGGAATGGAAGACATATGAACAAAGAAGGTAACTGCGAAGAAACCATGGGTAACAGAAGAAACACTTCAGTTCATCGATAGAAGGAGGAAGTACAAAAATGCTCTGGGAAACTCAGGAATACAGAAATACAAGTCGCTGAGGAATGAAATAAATAGGAAGTGCAGGGAAGCTAGGACGAAATGGATGCATGAGAAATGTGAAGAAATGAAAAAGAAATGATTGTCGGAATGACAGACTCAGCATACACGAAAGTCAAAACAACCTCCGGTGACAATAAAAGCAAAGGTGGTAACATTAAGAGTGCAACGGGAATTCCACTGCTATATGCAGAGGAGAGAGCATGTATGTGGAAAGAGTATCTTGAAAGCATCTATGAGGGGGAAGATTTGTATGATATGATAAAAGAGGAAACAGGAGTCGATTTAGATGAGATAGGGGATCCAGTATTAGAATCGGAATTTAAAAGAGCTCTGAAGGACTTAAGATCAAATAAGGTAGAAGGGATAGGTAACATTCCCTCAGACTTTCAAAAATCATTGGGGAAGTGGCAACAAAACGACTGTTCACGTCGGTGTGTAGAACGTATGAGTCTTGAGACATACCATCTGACTTTCGGAAAAATATCGTTCATACGATTCCGAAGACTGCAAGAGCTGACACGTGCGAGAATTATCGCACAATCAACTTAAAAGCTCATGCATCCAAGTTGCTGACAAGAATAATATACAGAAGAATGGAGAAGAAAGTTGAGGATGTGCTAGGTGACGATCAGATTAGCTTTAGAAAAGGTAAAGGCACGAGAAAGGCAATTCTGACGTTGCGGTTGATAATGGAAGCAAGACTAAAAATCAAGACACGTTCACAGGATTTGTCGACCTGAAAAAAGCCTTCGACAATGTAAAATGGAGCAAGATGTTCAAAATTCTGAGAAAAACAGCGATAAGCTACAAGGAGAGACTACTAATATACAATATGTACTAGAGCCAAGAGGGAATAACAATAGTGGACGACCACAAACGAAGTGCTCGGATTAAATAGCGTGTAAGACAGGGATGTGGTCTTTCCCTCTACTGTTCAATCTGTACATCGAAGAATCAATGATGGAAATAAAAGAAAGGCTCAGGAGTGGAATTAAAATTCAAGGTGAAAGGATATCAATGATACGATTCGCTGATGACATTGCTATACTGAGTAAAAGTACGGAAGAATTACGTGATCTGCTGAACGCCATGAACAATTTAATGAGTACAGAATATGGGCTGAGATTAAATCGAAGAAAGACGAAGGTAATGAGAAGTTGCAGTAATGAGAACAGCGAGAAACTTATCAGCGTTGATGGACAGTAAAATAACCAATGATGGATGGAGCAGGGAGGACATCAAAAGCAGACTAGCAATGGCAAAAAGTGCATTACTGGCCAAGTGAAGTCTACTAGTATCAAACACACGCCTTAATTTGAGGAACAAATTTATAAGAACATAGTCTGGATTACTGTATCGTATGTAGTGAAACATGGACTGTGGGAAAACCGGAACAGAAGAGTATCGAAGCATTTGAGGTGTGGTGATAGAGACGAATGTTAGATGGACTGATAAGCTAAGGAATGATGTGGTTTTGTGCAGAATCTGAGAGGGAATGAATATGGGAAAACACTGATAAGGAGTAAGGACATGATTATAGGACATCTGTTAAGACGTGATGGAATGACTTCCATGGTACTAGAGGGAACTGTAGAGGGCAAAAACTGTCAAAGAAGGCAGAGTTGTATTGCGTATACGTTCACGTTGTGCTCATCAATTTTGCAGAATTAAAGTTCTTTTCAATACCCATACCTCCTTAAAGAAGCACTTGCTGACCCAGG
The DNA here is from genome assembly GCF_021461385.2 of Schistocerca piceifrons. NCBI lineage: Eukaryota > Metazoa > Arthropoda > Insecta > Orthoptera > Acrididae > Schistocerca > Schistocerca piceifrons. The sequence goes on from NC_060140.1 coordinate 172,405,998, forward strand.
TTCATATAACATTTTTTGTTCAGAATTACTTATACGATCACTGTGTGAAATATTGACCTTTCCTCTCCAAACACACTGTATAGACGTTACCGACCGCAGCGTGGTATTCCGCCTGTTTACATATCTCTGTATTTTAATTTGCATGTCTATACCAGTTTCTTTGGCGCTTCAGTGTATTTCCGTGGTGCAACGAATGCTTCATTAAATTTCGGGTGTGCAGCTGCAAAATGAAGCTTCTTCTAATATTTCGGCTGCATATTGTTCAGCTTGGATAACTCAAGGAATCCGGTGCTTTCTGCAGTAAACTTACAAACACGTCGCGACACTGCAGCTCGGAGGGTTATGTCGACATTCCAGCGTGGACAGACTGCGCAGCCACAATATAATTCGTTCAAATTGTTCTTCTATGGCGCCGATCAACGTCTTTGGTGCCTATGTTTCTATGGCCGCATGCGCAGTAGTGGGTCCACGAGTTTAAAAGGATGGAGTGAGTGCTGGAGCGTCAGTCTTTTGGTTCACTCTAAAGACGGCTGAACTATGCAACCGAAATTTTAGAAGAAGCTGAATTTACGCTTCTGCACACCCGAAATTTAAAGAAGTAGGGGAAGGAGTAGTTTTCTCGGCATCTTGCACACGTTATAAAAGCGGTATTTTGACAAATACATGGTTGTTTAAAGTTTCTACAGAAAGACAAACTTGGTTTACATTCATAAAACGGTCTCTGTCATAGTACAGTTTTGGCAACAAACCACAAGTAACGCATCATTTGCCAAATAGTGACGAGGATAGCCGGTGATGTACAGTGGAATGTATTTCGATGCAGTCTTCTCGGGATGCTATTTGTTTTTCTCTCTCGGCGAGATAACAACAGTTTCGAAGCTTCTTGATCAAATTCCTTACCTGATGATAAAAATATACTTCGCAGTGTTGCACCAGCTGCCGAGGGCTGCTTGAAGATCAAAATGAAACTAACGGAATTCGAAGTTCTTAACGCTCTGATTACTTTACATTCTTGGAAAGTTATTTTCAGAGTCCTCGAGGACGTTGTAAGTACATTCCTTTCTTGGGAACCAACTTGCAACTCCAAATTTTCCTTAGTCTTTGCTTTTCATGCCTTCTATGAAAGTATTATCAAATACAGTGTATTGAGCATTATTTCGGTTAAGCAGAGACTGAAAATAAGTCAACAACCGTCGGAATACCGTTCTGTACACTTTACGCTGCGCCAAACGCAGCCTCGAAACTACACTAACACCAATGGCTCACGTGTCTCCCGGCTTCGCCAGGAATGCTATTTTTTCTGAACGCTTGGCCATCAGGAGCTCCAACTTCTACCAGTCTATTAAGGCGAGTATCACAGCGTTCATTTATACCAAAACCTATTTAACTGTACTAACTGTGATGTACGAGAAGTGTTAAATAAGTAATGCTACGTTTTCTCGTCCAATTTCGGCTTAAAATATGCGAAATTTATTGTGAGACATCGCGAAATATTCTCGTTTGAGCATCTATAGTTACACGAAGTTTGGATAGGCGGCGAAGCTCTAAGTAGCTTCAAAACGGCGTCGGTAAGGGAGTGCATTCCGTGTAGGGAGCTGACATTGAGCTTCTTATGGCAAAAAACTAAAGCATCTTAGACATTCTTAGGTGCTTCTAGAATGTCTGCGGGCACCCAGCATTGAACAAAGGCATGGTGAGCCGTTGGGCGAGGCGTCTGTCATCTTCGCTGCTGTGACTCCTGCACTGTTGGAACGTGCGGACACTCTCATTCTAATTCGTCGGCGGATCACAATAAAACACCTTGCTGCTCAGATTGACGTCTCTGCTCGTAGTGCTGACACACTCGTCCACCAGCTGGGGTACTCAATGATGAGAGCTCCCTGGGTTCCTTACTGCCTAACATAAAATTATAAAGAGCAACGAACTACCATCTGTGCGGAATTGCATGCGCGTTACGAGGCTGACTATGACAATATTTTGTCGAACATCGTCGCAAGCTATGAAACATGGATCATCAATTCGAACCGGAAACAAAACGGCAATCAATGGATTGGTGCCACACCACCTCCCTTCCAAAGAAAAAGATCAAAGCCGCACCCTGAATCGGTAAACAACTCATGGCGACGGACTTAAGGCACTCTAAAGAGGTTAGTCTGTTTAATGTCCTTCCTCAGGCTGCAACCTGCAACGATCAATTCTGAAGAGCACTATGCATTTTGAAGAAACGAATTCAGCGTGTTTATCGCCATAAAAATGGAAACTGCTCGTTCTCCATGACAGCGCAACGCCTCTGACAAGTTTGCACAGCTTAATGGAGATCACACAACACTGGCTATTCTACACCATCCGCTCTACAGCTCGGATCTCTGACCTTCCGACTTTCATCTGTCTGGCCCAAGGGCGAATGTGCTCCGTGTGAAAAAGTACGTGGACGACGGTGAGATTACTGATGCAGCAACACTTTGTCTCCGACGTCGCCAAGTAGTGGTAAAAATGGAAATGCCGTGTGGCTTGGGCCTCCCGTCGGATAGACAGTTCGTCTGGTGCAAGTCTTTAGAGTTGACGCCACTTCGGTGACTTGCGTGTCGATAGTGATGAAATAAAGATGATAAGGAGAACACAACATCCAGTCCCTGAGCGGAAAAAATCGCCGACTCAGCCGGGAATCGAACCCGGGCCATTAGATATGACATTCCGTCACGCTGACCACCCAGTTACCAGTGGCGGACAGTAGAGTGGTACCATGTGGGTATGCAGGCCTTCCCAGTAACGTGGCTTAAGACCGTAGTACTGGACGGAGATTACGTTGAAAAATAAGAGTTTCGTAGCCAAAAGAGTGTGGAATAATACGGTGTACTGGAAACTTGAATAAAACAAATCTGCTGTTGGGAAGAAATTGTGTTACGTTACTTACTGAACGCTTCTCGTACATGAACGCCTATATGGTGAAAGCGTCAACACATGGCGCTAATGCTTTTATTACTGTGTATGCTTTTCAGGTTCCAGACCAGAGAACGTGTTGAAGCTTAAAACCCTTAAGTGAACGACACTTCGCATATCCAAGATGTTCAGATCAGCTGCTCTACACCTTCATTGCCTACAGGTTACACTTAAGGATGAAAAACGATATTTGAAAAAAGAGCACTTAGATAAATACAATTCATGGTTAGCTTTGCCATCATCAGAAAAAAGTATGTCCTTTTCTTGCGCCTGTCTTAAGGGTAGTCATCAAGAATGAATGAAGCTAGACACACTAGTGATCATAGCCTAACCTAATAACCTAATTCTCTAAGTTACTAGGAAAAAATGGTGATTTGGAATGCCACAGCAAATCGCTTTATCATCAGAGAGTCCAAGAACGTGCTGACGATCACATGTTTGACAGTCATAACCGGTTTCGGCCGTATAATGACCATCTTCAGATGCTAAAACAATACAAAAGGAAATTTATATTGAAAGCTAAAAAATAAGGGCAATATATATCCATGCTTATTAGTAATCTAACTGAATTTCTGCGAAATACATATAGTTCATACCTAAAGGCGGCATACACTGAGCAAAGGTTCATGCGGTGTCAAACTAGCTATAAAATGTAAGACACCGGTCTTATATAAATATAAAAATTTGTTCAATTGTGTTCAATTAACGGGAGAATCAATCACGCACTCCATAGACAAAATGTTTTTTTTCCAAAAACGTGCTAACGACTTTCTGATTTCTTACGAAAACTTGGCAAAATCTATTGAAAATCAAGTGGGCACATATAGGTTGAAAAGTGCAAAATGAAACCGAAATTTTTTTCATTTTCTTTGCAAAATGTTATATTTCTTGGGAGGCAGAAAACATCTTTTAGCGGCCATCGTGATGATGCCTGTTTTCTCAAAAGACCCTAGACCGTCAAATGAAGGTAACTTTAAATAACGTGAAATTTCATGTCGAAGAACATGGAGATGCTGAATTAGCGCCACAGTGGAGCTTTGGCAGCAAAAAGGTACATTTTCGAGTAAAACTGTATACAACAATTTTGTTTACTGCTATGGCGAAGAAATTATTTCCCAAATATATAATACAGAATCCAAGAACATGGATACTGAGATCGATGAGACCAAGGATATAGTCACAAGACTCAGACGAAAATTTTTCTTCGATACATTTACCAAAATGCGATCAGAAAAGATTTATTATGTTTTATCAGTCCGCGAGAGCCAGAGAGTCTGTGGAAATTCAAAGTTAACCTCAGACGTAAAATAAACGAAGATTTCTCTTCAACTACTGAAAGTGACACTGGTGTCTTTTGGGGATGACAAAGATGCCAATATTTATGACAAAGATAAGACAGACGAAAACAATAAAGATACCGGAATGACTGGAATAAAATTAGGTAAAACTGGGTTAAACTCTATGAGAAGGCCTAAGCTCGATGTTAGGAACTGTATTGGTATGCTCTGTTATGAGTTCCGAGTTTGTGGGAGCAGTCACTACAATATAGAAAGAATACAATAGCGTTGGTTGAGCCCGTTGTTTTAATCATTCTCTGAGCTGCCCTGAGCTGCTATTAGAGCGGAACTCAATTAGGATCATTAAAGAGGTGGTATCTGTTTTTTGGGCTTCGCCAGGAAGAAATGCAGTTATCATAAAGCATTCAGGGAATCAGCTAGTCGCCTTGAGTGAGTCCGTCGGCAGCGCTTTTTCTAAAAAAAGAAAACACTGAAAAAATCGTGTCATGCCTAAAGGAAATTTCGAAATGGTCAAATTTTTCAAGTGTCACTTCTATCGCAACAGTTTAGTACCCTTTTATGTATAGTCAGTAATGGAGAATTCATAGTAAGTCTCGTGTGCCTTGCAGATGCCCTAAGCGAAACATCACCACTCAGTAGCTTTTTCCAAAAAAAGATTATTGATATTGGTGAGCCATACGGAGTCGACAGGACGCTGTACGTCTTCCGCAAGCCATCTTTGCCTCTAGAGGGGGACGGGCCGTTCTGACGTAAGCAAGGGGCAGGTTGAGGATTGAGTCGGACGGCTACAAACGGTGGAGCGGGAAGGGCTCTTCAGGTACGACGTGTCGTGATTTGAGCCGTGCGATTTCTCTGTCGGACGACTGGACTACGGTATTCCGCTTGGAGCCGAGTGTCTCAGAAAGTTTTCATCCTGGCAGCTAGCGAGGACACGAGGCGGCCGAAGCCATTTCTGCTGCGGAAGTAGGTGGTTGCGGCGCTTTGGTTAAGAGGGAAGCGCGCCTTCTTAGAACTATGGTAAGGCACCTTACGACTGTTGAGTGCATTTGGGGACAGCGTGGGGCTCGCTTCCCCAGTGCGTCGCCGTTTGCTTATGCGCCGTACCCGCCTTCAAGGCTCAATCTTTTTGCTTGCTTACGCCCCAGTCGTAAGTACGTTGAGCATGGGTTCAAGAGACCTGCACATATTCGTACCAACTGATTATTATAGCAGCGTAAATTGGTGATTTTCTGTAATTAAGACATACTGTGTTTTACCTTCTTATTTACTGAGGCGCCAAACAATTTGGTGTAGGCATGCGTGTTCAAATATAGAGATATGTAAACAGGCAGAATACAGGCAGAAGACGTAGCAGTGAAGTGGAGACTTTCCCGTACAACCATTTCACGAGTGTACCGTGAATATCAGGAATCCAGTAAAACATCAAATCTCCAACATCGCTGCGGCTGGAAAACGACCCTGCAACAACGGGGCCAAAGACGAGTGAAGAGAATTGTTCAGTGTGACAGATGTGCAACCGCTCCGCAAATTGCTGCGCGTTTCAATAATGGGATAATAACTGTCAGTGTGTGAACCATTCAACGTAACATCATCGACATGGGCTTTCGGAGCCGAAGGTCCACTCATGTACCCTTGATGACTGCACGACGCAAAGCTTTACGCCTCGCCTTGGTCCGTCAACACCGACATTGGACTCTATGACTGAAAACTTGTTGCCTGGTCGGACTACTCTCATTCTAGATTGTATCGAGCGGATGGAAGTGCACAGGTATGGTGGCAACCTCATGAATCCATGGATGTGGTCGAGCGGTTCTAGGCGCTTCAGTCTGGAACCACACGGCTGCTATGATTGCAGGTTCGAATCCTGCCTCCGATTTGAATGTGTGTGATGTCCTTAGGTTTGTTAGGTTTAAGTAGTTCCAAGTCTAGGGAACTGATGACCTCAGATGTTAAGTCCCATAGTGCTTGGAGCCATTTGAACCATTTTTATTTCATGAATCCATTGGCCCTGCATGTCAGCAGGGGACTGTTCAAGCTGACGGTGGCTCAGTAATGGTGTGGGGAGTGTGCAGTTGGAGTGACAGGGGACCTCTGATACGTCCAGATACGACTCTGACAGGTGACACGCACGTAAGCATCGTGTCCGATCACCTGCATCCAATCATGTTCCTTGTGCATTTTGACGGATTTGGGCAATTACAGCAGGTCAGTGCAACACCCCACACGTCCAGAATTGCTACAGAGTGGTTCCAGGAACACTCGTCTTTGTTTAAACACTTCCACTGACCACGACTCCACAGATATGAACATTGAGCATATCTGGGATGCCTTGCAATGTGCTGTTCAGAAGAGATCTCCACCCCCTCGGTCTTGCTGCTATGGACAGCCCTGCAAGATTCATGGTGTCCATTCCCTCCAGCACTACTTCAGACATTAGTCGAGCCCATGCAACGTTGTGTTGCGGCACTTCTGCGTTGTTGCGGAGCCTTACATGACATAAAGCAGTTGTACCAGTTGCTTTGGCTCTTCAGGGTATATAGTAGCTTTATGGACTTATATAGTAGTTTTTTGGACTTTCGATTTAAGTTACCTCATGTATTGCTGCGAGTGGCTTTGATGCTTGCTAGTTAACTTGTTGATTCTGGGAGAAAAGGATTCGTGCCAACTGATTTGTATTTAAGGTACTGTCTGCTAATTTAATTGAAGTTCGTTTGCCAACCTTGTGCATCCATGCAAATCTGGCTGATTTTCCGTCCAACTTGGCGGCCCCTTGCGGCGGGCGAATCTTCTTCTCTCGTTGTTGAGATATTGGTGTTTGTTCAGTAACAGGAACGTTATTATTTTTTTGCTTTAAATATTAGTGGGTTTGGTTTACCCACCAGGGTAGCCGAGAGCGCTAACGCGCTGCTTCCTAGACTCGGGTAGGCGCACCGGCCCCGGATCGAATCCGCCCGGCGGATTACCGACGAGGGTCGATGTGCCGGCCAGCCTGGATGTGGTTTTTAGGCGGTTTTCCACATCCCGCTAGGTGAATACAAGGATGGTCCCCGTGTTCTGCCTCAGTTACACGTCTCACAGACGTCTGAACACATTCATACTATTCCATGGATTACACTCGACGCAGACAGTTGGGGTACATTAATTTCGTACGGGGTGGCGGCAGAAAGGGCATCCGGCCACCCATTAAACATTAACATGCCAAATCCGATTAACGTAGGCTGACCCTGCCTAACTGTGGGACAAGGCTCAAGCGATAGAATAGAATTGTTGGGTTTGGTTTCTGCCCCTTTATTGGTATGAAGGTGTGTTATTAACCTCATAGCCATATTGTGTTCAGTTATATGATCGAGGGGTTAAAGACCATTTATAATTTTATTATTTGCCGAACTTAAAGATCTGTTACGGCACAGAGTAGTATGGGTACTAAGTTGTAAAATTTTTAACGGAGTTCAACTACCTTGTCGTAAGATAGGCTCATTACGGTACGATTTGCGGCGGACCAGGAAGCATGACGATGCAAGACAGACGGGCAACACAGTCTGCAACTCTGCGGTACCTGAGTGAGTGAGAGTACACAAAGCGAGAAGAAAGAGGAGGACAGGACTAAGCAAAATAACACGCACGCTCGTTCGTGCGGCGGACTGCCGCAAGAAGCAACAGCCACAGTTAGGGAAAACACTCACAGACTAATTTAACTAGATGATAAGAGAGAATTAAAGTTAGGGAAGCAGAATAACGCGGCCACATGCGGGGTTCATTAGTAAACTGCACGCCACAGACCTACGGAGAGCTCTTTAAATACTGGAGCCCCAGCTCCAAGTAAGAGAGAACGGTTCATGTCAATGGGAACGATGGAGTCCGTGTCGACGACTTTCCGTTCCATGACCATGTTGTTTTAGTAATTCTAGTCTGTCAAACTCAGTATAGATCATTAGATCAACCAGCGCAGTTCCAGCCAGCCGTGGAGTTCCACAAGCCTGAACACATGCTGTGTCACACCAACCACTACTGCTGGGAGAGGTGAAGAACCACCAGCAGCAATCCATTACCAGGTGCTGCACTCTCCGAGTGTGGGACGGAAGACGTTGGCCATGTCGGTAGTACTGGGTTCAACGCCTGACGCCTACACCACCCAGCGGATGGGTTGGTCCAGGGAAGAAGCGGCACGTAGTGGGATCGAGGACACTCCCCCAGCCACTAACAGCCATCCATGCTGTACCAGGCTGGGCTAAGCATCCGTATCGACGCAAGAGAAATGGGAACTCGCTGGGTCGCAGACGGAAGGACTGGCGCAACGTCCGACACCGAGTGTCTGTCCGTGACCATCCACAGAGACAACTGCGCCCAACAGTGCACCACCATTCGTAAAATTGTCACAATAAACGAATCACTGAATAATCATGTTTTCTTAGCGCCACCTGCGCTTCCAGACGATTCGTGACATCGTGCAGAGGCGACATCCGCTCGGCCCCTCTGTAGATGCTGTTTCTTGCCAGGTACTACCAGCAGTTACTAGCGCCTTGCACAGAGTTGTTTCGATTATCCTGGAGGTGTCTGTATCTGATTGACGCTGAGTAACTGCCTGGGACCAGTCGGTTGTATTCCGAGGTCGCGGGTTGCGCTGCTTCTTGATCAATAGTAGTCGCGTGTGTAAAAAAAATCGTTTGACTCAACATTGTAGGTGCCTTAGCTTCTTTAAAATTATGTATTTTATTTAAATGACTGTGTGTGTGTGTCTTTTCGGGGAACTGAATTTAAATTTTAAGATCATAGTTTTAGCAAGTTTTCATTCCTTTGGTGAGTAGTGTTGTGCAGCATTCTGTGATACCAAGCAATCCTGAATCAATAAACCGGCTGTCAGAAATATACGATAAAGTGAATTGGCAAATTGTTTGACTCATTCTTCTTTTGTAACTGTCATTTTGAAGTATAGATAGTGTATTAAAGTTTTTGAACATTTCTGTGTCACAAAAGCTTGTACTAAAACTTTTCCTGTGTCCTAATAATTACATGGTATGTCATTATAGGAATTGAAACATAGTGATAACTGATAAACATCTAGGAACTGCGACAAGTTTTTTTGCCTCTGTGATGTGAGTTGCAGAAAGTATTTGCTTCCAGAAAGTGTGATAGTTAACTACAAAGCTTATTTGTTGTCCTTGAACGTAGATGTTTCAGTAAATATATACAATATTTGGAGTTTCCTATGTTTTTAAACATAGTAGGTGAATATGGATTGGGGCTAAGAAACGAAAGAGGAAGCCGTCTGGTAGAATTTTGCACAGAGCATAACTTAATCATAGTTAACACTTGGTTCAAGAATCATAAAAGAAGGTTGTATACATGGAAGAATCCTGGAGATACTAAAAGGTATCAGATATATTATATAATGGTAAGACAGAGATTTAGGAACCAGGTTTTAAATTGTAGGACATTTCCAGGGGCAGATGTGGACTCTGACCACAATCTATTGGTTATGAACTTTGGATTAAAACTGAAAAAATTGCAAAAAGGTGGGAATTTAAGTAGATGGGACCTGGATAAACTGACTAAACCAGACATTGTACAGAATTTCAGGGAGAGCATACGGGAAAAATTGACAGGAATGGGGGAAAGAAATACAATAGAAGACGAATGGGTAGCTCTGAGGGATGAAGTAGTGATGGCAGCAGAGGATCAAGTAGGTAAAAAGACGAGGGCTAGTAGAAATCCTTGGGTAACAGAAGAAATATTGAATTTAACTGATGAAAGGAGAAAATATAAAAATGCAGTAAATGAAGCAGCAAAAAGGAATATAAACGTCTCAAAAATGAGATCGACAGCAAGTGCAAAATGGCTAAGCAGGCATGGCTAGAGGACGGATGTAAGGATGTAGAGGCTTATCTCACTAGGGGTAAGATAGATACAGCCTGCAGGAAAATTAGAGAGACCTTTGGAGAAAAGAGAGCCACTTGTATGAATATCAAGAGCTCAGATGGAAACTCAGTTCTAAGCAAAGAGGGTAAAGCAGAAAGGTGGAAGAATTATATAGAGGGTCTATACGAGGGCGATGTACTTGAGGACAATGTTATGGAAATGAAAGAGGATGTAGATGAAGATGAAATGGGAGATACGATACTGCGTGAAGAGTTTGACAGAGCACTGAAAGTGCTGAGTAGAAACAAGGCCCCGGGAGTAGACAACATTCCATTAGAACTACTGACCGCCTTGGAAGAGCCAGTCCTGACAAAACTCTACCATCTTGTGAGCAAGATGTACGAGACAGGCGAAATACCCTCAGACTTCAAGAAGAATATAATAATTCCAATCGCAAAGAAAGCAGGTGTTGACAGATATGAAAATTACCGAACCATCAGTTTAATAAGTCACAGCTGCAAAATACTAACGTGAATTATTTACAGACGAATGGAAAAACTGGTAGAAGCCGACCTCGGGGAAGATCAGTTTGGATTCCGTAGAAATGTTGGAACACTTCAGGCAATACTGACCTTACGACTTATTTTAGAAGAAAGATTAAGGAAATGCAAACCTACGTTTCTAGCATTTGTAGACTTAGAGAAAGCTTTTGACAATGTTGACTGGAATACTCTCTTTCAGATTCTAAAGGTGGCCGGGGTAAAATACCGGGAGCGAAAGGCTATTTACAATTTGTACAGAAACCAGATGGCAGTTATAAGAGTCGAGGGGCATGAAAGGGAAGCAGTGGTTGGGAAGGGAGTGAGACGTGGTTGTAGCCTCTCCCCGATGTTATTCAATCTGTATATTGAGCAATCAGTGAAGGAAACAAAAGAAAAATTTAGAGTTGGTATTAAAATCCACGGGGGAAGAAATAAAAACTTTAAGGTTCGCCGATGACATTGTAATTCTGTCAGAGACAGCAAAGGACTTGGAAGAGCAGTTGAACGGAATGGACAGTGTCTTGAAAGGAGGATATAAGATGAACATCAACAAAAGCAAAACGATGATAATGGAATGTAGTCGAATTAAGTCGGGTGATGCTGAGGGAATTAGATTAGGAAATGAGACACTTGAAGTAGTAAATGGGTTTGGTATTTGGGGATCAAAATAACTGATGAAGGTCGACGTAGAGAGGATATAAAATGTAGACTGGAAATGGCAAGGAAAGTGTTTCTGAAGAAGAGAAATTTGTTAATATCGAGTATAGATTTAAGTGTCAGGAAGTCGTTTCTGAAAATATTTGTATGGAGTGTAGCGATGTATGGAAGTGAAACATGGACAATAAATAATTTGGACAAGAAGAGAATAGAAGCTTTCGAAATGTGGTGCTACAGAAGAATGTTGAAGATTAGGTGGGTAGATCACGTAAGTAATGAGGAGGTATTGAATAGGATTGGGGAGAAGAGTAGTTTGTGGCACAACTTGACTAGAAGAAGGGATTGGTTGGTAGGACATGTCCTGAGGCATCAAGGCATCACAAATTTAGCATTGGAGGGTAAAAATCGTAGAAGGAGACCAAGAGATGAATACACTAAGCAGATTCAGAAGGATGCAGGTTGCAGTAGGTACTGGGAGATGGAGCTTGCGCAGGATAGAGTAGCATGGAGAGCTGCATCAAACCAGTCTCAGGACTGAAGACAACAACAACATGTTTTTAACAGTACAATGTGGGTGAGTGTGACGTATTAAAGTCTTACTTCAATGCAAAGTAAATATTGCAGGACATGTTCGGGGTTGCCCACATTTATGAAATTTAATAACTTTTGGGACATGTTGTTATTCTTAAGGCGTTTTTAATTAATTTTTGAAATTCTACAACCTGATTTTTCTTAATATCTTTGATTGATCTTTTGAGAATACGTTGTTTAATAAATATTTTAACCGCGCATGATGTTTAACACTTACTTGGGCCTAGTCCTCCCCCTCCTAGACAACTCCACGCAGTAGCTGCATACCGGCTACCAAAGCAACTGATATCTCAACGTATACTTTCTCAGATATAAAAACAAAGCGAGATAATACGATGCATAATACAGCCTGCTATAAGATCAAGCCAAAAACTGGCAGGTATTGTAAGAAGCGCCATCCACACACCAAGGATGACATCTCGACGAGTTAGTAGCTGTAACGCTGCTCCATCGAGTACGGAAAGTTATTTCAGGGTGAATGTGTTTATAAATACGAGGTTAACTGTAGGTGTGTAAAGACTTGAAAAAGTAATAGAGGAGAATCTCGGCGAGGGGCAGTTTGGCTTTAGACGGAATACGGGCACCAGAGATGCAATAGGGCTCCTACGAATCTTGGGAGAAAGGTTTATTGAAAAAGGAAGAGACCTATATATGTACTTCATCGATTTAGAAAAGGCATTTGACAATGTGGTTTGGGACAAGCTGACGACTATTATGAGGGAAAAGAGAGTGGACTGGAAAACCAGAAGACTTATAAACTCATTGTACCTTACTCAAAAAGTTTCAGTTAAAGTGAGAGGAGAAAGTACAAACTGTATCAGACTAGGGAAAGGAGTAAGACAAGGATACTGTTTATCACCTACTCTTTTCAACCTGTACTTGGAAAATATGATTGACCAATGCTCATTAGATGACAAAGGAGTAGAAATTGGAGGAAGAAGAGTAGGGTGCTTGAGATTTGCTGATGACATGGTCCTTCTAGCCACAGGGGAAAAAGAATTACAGGATTTGGTGGACACCATTGCAACTAACGGAAAAAAAGTATGGAATGAAAATTAACACAAATAAAACAAAAGTATTGGCAATAGGAGGAAATAAGGAAATAAAAATTGTGATGAATGGAGAAACACTAGAACAGGTGGAAAATTTTGAGTATCTTGGAAGCAGGATAGACACCGACTGGAAGTGCACCACAGAAATTAAAACAAGGATAGCAATGGCAAAAGAGGCGTTTTATAAGAAAAGGAGAATCTTCTGCAGCGGTATGGACAGAGAACTCAGAGAAAGAGACTCATAAAATGTCTTGTATGGAGTGTTCTTCTATATGGCGCTGAAACATGGACTATGAGGAAAAAAGACAGAGAAAGGCTTTTGAGATCTGGACATGGCGGAAGATGGAAAGAATAAGATGAATGGACAGAGTAAAAAATGAAGAGGTACTGAGAAGAGTGGGAGAGAAAAGGCAGTTACTAGATGTAATAAAGAGAAGAAAAAGAAATTGGATGGGGCATATATTAAGAAAGAATGACGGACTGATAAAAACAGTTTTAGAAGGTTATGTAGAAGGGAAAAGGAAGCGAGGAGGGAAGAGATTCCAGATACTGGATGACATGATGGACGGTACAACATACAGCAGCATTAAGAAGGAAGCAATGGATCGCAGAAAATGAAGAGGCAAAGGCCCTGCTAATATAGCAGATAACTGATGATGACAGTGGGGAACATGCTAATAGCGGTTCTTAGTTAATATTTGCGGAATAAGCTCATTATGGTTCTTAGGTTACTGTATTGCATAGTAAACTCGCTTTCTCGATTTATGGTTCCTTCTACTGCGCAGCGTAATATGTAACATGACGTACGTAAAGCATTTAATGTAACTTTTCCCTGCTTCTTAATAAGACATTGATAACAACATATGATATAAAACGCGAACATGATTGTTTAAAAGTCTTCAAATACCTTTTCCGCATGCGAGAGAGAAAAAACTTGCTCTTCTTGTGGCGTGGCATCATTTGTTAAGCTGGTACTATGAGGCCACTAACTGAGTGCAAGATACTGATTTCGACAAATGACGATTAAAAGGTAGATCAGTGTTCAACAGTTTCCTAAATAATGTTACAACTATATTTTAATCTTGTAGTTGACGAAAGTGTTCACTGTAATGAAGAATGTTCTTTCAAGGAATATTAAATACCTTCTGTTAGCTATTTTACAGTGGATATTCAGTTTATGTAGTTGTAGATATAAATGTAAGTGATCAATGATACCAACTCGTCTTGATTTAAGGCCAGAATCACTGTTAAAGTAAGTGAACAATGTTTGCATTCAAACCGAGTAGCTTCTCGCTCGTTGTCAATCCGGACGCTTTTGAGACATATTTTGAAAAGATTGATTGCTTCTTTTTAGGTAGCAACTTAACTCAGATGTAGACAAATGCATTCAATATATACATTTAACTGAGAAGTATTGCAACTTTTTATTGATGTTTTTCTCTTGTTTTATTAATGCTATACACCGAAACGTCTCTAGAGTAATGTCGTTCTTCTGACACATTTTCTTGGTGCGTCGACAACTACAGATGTAGAAGTTAGGTTGATTACACAAACAACTGACCCTGAACTTAACATGTGAAGCCACACAGGCTAAATTTCTCACAATTTGTATTTTAAAGCAGTTATTGCTGAAAATATCCAGTATCATTTAGTATTTCGCCACAAGAGGAGCAAATTTTTACTCTCTTAGGCGAAAAAAGTATTTAATGGATTTCAAATAATTGTGCCGAAACATTCTTGGTTGACATTTAGCTTACATATCATTATCAGTGAACATCATTAACAGTGAGGGAGTCGTTGTGATCAGTGAAGATCATTATCAGTGAGTGACTGGTCCTGGGGCGGTAACACTATGAACAGTGACAAAAGGTGCATGGTGCATAACACCGTAAGAAGTAATACTTTTCTAGAGTAAAACGACGATATGCGTGTCCTGTATTGAAATAAGCGCAAACGTATCTCATAAAAACAAATTAAATCTGCATTTACCCCCATACTCCGCAAACCACTGCGAAGTACATGGAATGGGATACGTCCCGTTGCACCGCACCAGTTCACCGACCCCCTTTCCACGTTTCATTTACGTATGGAGCACGTGAAAATGGATTGCTTAAGTACTTCCGTGCGTGCTGTAATTAATCTAACCTCGTCCTCACGATCACCATGGGAGCGATACGGACGGGGTTGTTGTATATTGCTGGAGCCATGATTAAAAGTCGGTTCTTGAAACTTTCTTAGTAGGCTTCCATGAGATAAATTACGCCTGTCTTCAATATTCTGCCATTTCAATTTCTTCATCATCACTGTAACACTCACCCATGGATCAAACAAACCTGTCCATTCGTGCTGCCCTTCTCTGTGTTCGTTCAACATTCTCTGTGAGTCATATTTGGTACGGGTCCCACCCACTTGGCAATGTGCTAAGATAGGTCATACAAGTGATGCGTGAGCTATATCCTGTATAGACTTACTGCATTTCCTCGCTATTCTACGAATAAACCGAAGCCTGCCACTTGCGTTAAGGGTATTCCTACAAAGTGTTACACCCAGGTATTATACGAGCTGGCCGATTCCAACTGAGACACACTGATATTAAAACCGTCGGATACTACGTTTTTTTCGTTTTGTGAAGCGAACACCTTTACATTTCTGAACTTTTAAAGAAAGTTGGAGATCTTCGCATCACATTGTTTTCTTCCAAACAGTACTTCATTATAGATAACTGCATCTGCCAAAAGTCTGAGGTCACTATTAATATTGTCCGCAAGGTCATTAATATAAAACATGAATAGCAATAGTCCACCCGAACTCCCGAAGTTACTTCTACATCTGTCGATTACTCTCCCCCAAGATAACATGCTGCTTTCTTCTTACAAAAAACTACCTCAATCCAGTCGCAAATCTCGCTAAATAGCCCCTTACATTCGTACCTGTAGCAGAGCGGTTGTAGGCGCTTCAGTCTGGAACCGCGCGACCAATACGGTCGCAGGTTCGAATCCTGTCTCGGCCATGGATGTTTGTGATGTCCTTAGGTTAGTTAGGTTTAAGTAGTTCTAAGTTCTAGGGGACTGGTGACCTCAGATGTTAAGTCCCATAGTGCTCTGAGCCATGTGAACCATTTTTGAATAAACATAGATGTGATACAGAGACAAATGCTTTTCTTAGATTGAGAATTATTACATCTGTTGATCCAAGGCATTAAGTATGACAGTCACAAGAAGTGTGAATTGGGTTAAAGGTGATCGCTGTCGAGTCCAAGCTGGTTGGAACGAAGGAGGCCATTCCGTTCGAGATACCTCATTATGTTTCAGTTCTGTGCACATGCCCAAAAAAATAGTTCAACTATCGGTAACACTTAGCTACGTAATTAGAAAAATCATTTCTTATTCTATGTCACGATGGTAATCGTGGTATTCTGTTTGATGAAAATTACTCCACCCTTACTGCAGTGAAACTGACGATCAGAGCCAAATACGAATTATTAGTGTGTTCAGAAGTCTTTCAGGCGGAAGTGTGGAGAGGTGTCCGATCTATAGACTAATCAGAAGTCCACATGTCACTCGCATCAGTTAGAATTAAAAGGGGGGGAGGACGGAGGGTTATAAACACCCCCCTTCTCCCTAGAGGTGAAATTAGTTAAAATCAGACGGTCTTTTTTGTAATCTTCGCCTAAGTTAACTACGCAAATTTTGAAAGCCCTGATCCGTAGATTTAGTCGTTTACTCCCGCATTCCCCATATCATCATACTTTGTGTGTCCGGGAGAATATAATACCTCTACCAGTGTCTTGCGCTCCTGATCCTGTTCGACCTGTGCGCGCCAAATATTAAAGGGGCTTCCAGATCCGCCACAGAAGCGCACAATGTGCTTTGCCCTCATTGTTATCATTGCTACAATTGTTAGACTGCTCGCCTAGAATTTAGTAGCCTATCGAAATAGTTTGTCGGCCAGTTTTGTGCGACATGAAACGAGTTTCAAAAACAAGATCTTTGTTCTCTAAAATACAGCAGACAATAAGTCAGTGGCTCCTTGAGTGTTATGGGACAAGTGTTTTCTGCATGTCTATCCTTTTAGCAGGATGTCTCTGGGACGACGGCCGTTTACTATCGTGACAAAAAATAAAAACACCTACAGCCGTCCTTATGATTTTATTTTATTTTCTCACTACCAGTTTCGACGCTTCATTGTGTCATCTTCAGTTCAGGTCATGTTCCTTCTTTTTACTTCTTTGTGAGGTATTGTTTCCTTCCATTCATCACCTTTTACAGTTGTTTCGTCTTAAAGTAAGTTATTTCAAGGTTGTGCAGTTAATGCATGTCCGACTGTCAAATGAAAATCGGGAATAGTATTTAAAGAAGTTTTAATAGATAGTATAATTGTATAATGTATTGAGTGGAAATTCGTGATGGTAAATTTTAGATATGTGACAATGGATGTATCTGTTCTTTCTGTCAAATCTTCGGTGTAAATTCATTTGCAGAGTCTTGCCTTTGTTCTCATTCTATTTAATCTGTTCCTATGTAACTTGACCGATAGGTTGATAATGCTATCTTTTAATGTTTTATGCATACAGGCCTGAAGACGACGCAATGAAGGGTCGAAACTGGTAGCGACAAAATAAAATCAAAACAAATCATAAGGACGGCTGTAGGTGTTTTTATTTTTTGTCACAAGTGTTTCTTCGTTCCCTTCTTACTTAATTTCGGATTAAAGGATATTAAAGTAACATTACTTAAGAATATAAGCCAAAATAGCATAATTATCTTTCTTTGAATTTTTACGAATGTCTAAATGACAGTGCATCGTTTAGCGTGACGTGTGTATGCTTTATCTTTCTTTGATTTTGTTCGAACTTCTATATGACAGAGAATCGTTTGTGTGACGTGTGTATGCTTTTTTTGTTACGTATAGCTGCACATACTTAGGCAAAACAGATTTATCTTCCATGAACGTTTCCATTCTTCTGATAATTTCCTTTTCTTCCATGTCAGATCTGGAAGTTTTGTGGGCCACTTGCGTCTAATTACCCATATTTCCATGTGACATCTGGGAATGTTATGGCCATGTCACGGTACAACAAAGCACGCCAGCCTTTACATTCACTTTCGTGACCTCGAATCTTTACAGAATCAAACTCCCATGTATAAAACAGCTTCAGACGTTAGATTACTTTACAAATGAGTTAATTTGTTAAATATTTGACATTAAGCATGTAAGCAAAAAAAACTTAGAAAATGTTTGAAACTGCGCTTGAAGTTTGATGGAAGTCGGTAAGCGCTCTCATTATGAAACAGTGGGTGACATTAGTGTGAGTAATTTGCGCCTTATTTTAAGCAGAAGCAGATTTGCAACACATCTAAATATCTATGAAGTTATCTCTCCTGAACTATATGTTG
Source organism: Schistocerca piceifrons (assembly GCF_021461385.2). NCBI lineage: Eukaryota > Metazoa > Arthropoda > Insecta > Orthoptera > Acrididae > Schistocerca > Schistocerca piceifrons. The sequence continues at coordinate 172,424,330 of NC_060140.1, forward strand.
CCCAATGGTATAATTTTGCAGTTACATTGAATGGTATATGTTGATAGTTTCTACAAACTGTGTTGCGCAGGGTGTCGGTACTGAAGGAGGAATACATTAACACGTGATTTCTATTGCTGAAGTCTTACTGCATGAAGAGCGAAACGTACTAAGCGATAAACTTTCCTTTCATCATTTTGTGGGGACTGTCGGTGAGGAAAAGTTTCATAAAAGTTTGAATTTAAGTGCAATGTTTGTTGGAATTCGTTGAGGAAACTGTGCGAATAAAGTCCGGGTATATGCGTACCGTCGGTAATGCCGCCACAAGACAACCGTACACTTATGAGTCAAAATGTTATTACCGCCTGCTTAATAGATTGTTTGCCGTCTGTGGAACGAAATACATCACTGATTCTCAGTATCAGGGATGAAAGTTTGTTGGTATGTTTGTAAAGGTATGTGACATTAGATGTCTACGTACAGGTCATGTAATTCGCGTAACTAATGGGCCGCTGACTCGCGTATGCGGTGACGGCGCCTGATACCGACCGAGATGGGTTCCATAAGACATACAAGAGGCGAATTTGGTCCCAGAGACATCAATAGGAGTTCACTATAACACTCCTCAAACCACTGTAGCACGGCTCGGGCTCCGAGACACGGACAATTATTCTGTTGAAAGACGACATCGCCGTCGAGGAAGGTATCAAGTATGCAGAAACGCAGGTGGTTCGCAGCTGTCTTCGAATACTACCACAGGTCCCTTGCAAGCACAGGAGAATGTCTCCCATATCATAATACTGCTCCCACCAGCCTGACCTCGTGGCGCGCTGCTCATTTCGAGCCACTGTTCACCTCGATGGCGGTGTTTGCGCTGACGACCGTCGACCTAGTATAGAAAATGTGATTCACCCGAAGAGCCGAGCACAACTGTACTCTTTCGTGCTAAAATGTAGACTTTCACGGCCGGAAATATCATGTCCATTATAGTTATCCGGGCTGTTATGCCGTGGTCGGTTGATGAATTCTGTGTAAATTCCCAACGTTTCATCCCCGACTGCGGGAGACAGCTTCAAGGGGGTCCGTAGCTCGATGGAAGGTCCAACACACCCACTTGCTCGCTACTGACTGCCGCTATATTCCGTGTCCGCACGCTCCTGCGTCGCGGCGTGACGTCACGTGTTTTGAAAACGTCAGTGCCAACTGGCCGGTGTCCGTCGCCGTCGATCGCCGTTGCCATCACCCAGTAGTGGACGGGTGGTACACATCTTCTTTAACACCGGCATCCGTGTACCGTTTCATTTCACGCCCTCCTTTCGATTGAAATTATTGGGATGTTTAGCGATTTCGATTGCCTCCCTGTAGAACCCGTCGTAAAATCCGCTTGTGGCAGCTAGTACTTGCGTCTCCTCAAAACGAATATTGTGGTTCCCTGGATGAAAAGCATGCTCCGCAACGGCTGATCGTTCCGTTTCTCCTCTCTACAATTTCCCTTGTGCTCTTCCAAACGTTTAGAAACAGTTCTTTTAGTGGTACCCACATAAACATCACCACAGCTGCATGGGATCCTATACACTACAGCTTTTTCCAATGGTTTGCGAGCGTCCTTGGCAGGCTTAAGGTATTCCTGTATCTTCCTGGTGGGCTTGTAAATTACGGTACTGACGTTTTCAAAACACGTGACGTCACGCCGCGGCGCGGGAGCGCGCGGACACGGAATATAGCGGCAGTCAGTAGCGAGCCTGTGGGTGTGTTGGACCTTCCATCGAGCTACGGACCCCCTTGAAGATCTCTCCCGCAGTCGGGGACGAAACGTTGGGAATTTACACAGAATTCATCAACCGATCACGGCATAACAGCCCGGATAACTATAATGGACATGTAGTCTTTCGGCAGAGACGCCACAGATATCCACCTATCCTGCTTTACAGAGCAGACAAGCCTCCGAACCCCAAGTTCTGTGAAGAGTCAAGGACGTCCAACCATTTAGGGCCTAGTGGTAGTTAACACTGTCCTACGTGTTTCCGTAGATGCTCACAACAGTAGCACGTGAACGTTTCACCAGCTTCTTCGTTTTCAAGATACTCGTTCACAGGCTCTGCGTAATAATAATCTGCCATTTATTAAAGTCGTTTATCTTAATGGATTTCCGCAGCACATATCTTCGTTAGGGTGGTCCCCCGTCTGTGTTTGCTCCGCTTACATACTTTTGGTACCGCACAGTGTGCCCGATCACCACCAGAAGGCACCAAACGTCGCGGTGGGCAGTGGTCATAATGTTTTGTCTCATCAGTGTACAGTATCTACCTAGAACACTTGTACTACTCTGTTAAGCCAGCAATTGTGGTAGGGGCAGTGCCTTTGATTAGTAATCAAAACGTCCTCGGTCCCGCGTTCGAATCCCACCAGTGCTTAAATTTTTATTAATAATAAGCACTGGCGGCCGAAGACTTCCGGTATAAGAAGTCACCCTCGTTCTGCCAACGGCCTTGTCAAAGATCGCGGAGGAGCGACTCAGGACCCTCTCTTGTCCTTGGGGTGGCAAACTGCCCCTCAAGGCGGAAGAATCAGCAGTGATCCAACGGCATGAGGATGCAGAAGGCAATGGAAACCACAGCATTAAAGACACTTAATATGTATCCACAGCACATGTGGCCTTTAATTGAAAAGTGTCACGACCTCTCCATTGGCAAAAGATTCCGGAATAGCCTTCCATTCGGATCTGCTTTACGGGACTGCCAAGGGGGAGGTGACCAAGGGGAAAGGATTCAATTATCAAGGAAAGGATAGTGTTCTACGAATCGGGACGTGGAATGTCAGAAGCGTGAACGTGGTAGGGAAACTAGAAAATCTGAGATGGGAAATGCAAAGGCTCAATCTAGATATATTTGGGGTCAGTGAAGTGAAGTGGAAGGAAGACAAGAATTTCTGGTCAGATAAGTATAGGGTAAAATCAACGGCAGCAGAAAATGGTGTAACTGGAGTAGGACTCGTTATGAATAGTAAGGTAGGGCAGAGAGTGTGTTACTGAAAACAATTCAGTGATAGGGTTGTTCTTATCAGAATTGACAGCAAACCGACACTGACAACGATAGTTCAGATATATATGCCGCTGTCGCAAGCTGAAGATAAAGAGACAAAGTATATGAGAATATTGAAAAGGCAATACACTACAAAAAGGGAGACGAAAATCTAATAGTCATAGGAGACCGGAATGCAATTATAGGGGAAGGAGTAGAAGAAAAACTTACAAGGAAATATGGGCTTGGGACAAGGAATGTGAGAGGAGAAAGCTAGTAATAGCGAATACTCAGTTCAAGAATCACAACAGAACGAGGTATACTTGGAAAAGGCCTGGAGATACGGGAAGATTTCAGTTAGATTACATCATGGTCAGACAGAGATTCCGAAACCAGATACCGGATTGTAAGGCGTACCCTGGTGCAGATATAGAGACTCAGATAGTACTGATGAATTGTAGGTAGGAATTTAAGACGTTAGTCAGGAAGAATCAATACGCGAAGATGTGGGAAACAGAAGTAATAAGGAATGACGAGATACGCTTGAAGTTCTCTAACGCTATAGATACAGCAAAAAGGAATAGCTCAGTAGCCAGTACAGTCGAAGAGGAATGGGCATTTCTAAAAATGGCCATCTCAGAAGTCGGAAGGTAAAGCATAGTTACAAAGAAGGTAACTGCGAAGAAACAATGGGTAACAGAAGAAATACTTCAATTGATCGATGAAAGGAGGAAGTACAAAAATGTTCATGGAAACTCAGGAATACAGAAATACAAGTCGCTGAGGAATGAAGAATGAAATAAATAGGAAGGGCAGGAAGCTAAGACGAAATGGATGCATGAAAATGTGAAGAAATCGAAAAAGAAACGATTGGCAGAAGGACAGACTCAGCATACATGAAAGTCAAAACAATCTCCGGCGACATTAAAAGCAAAGGTGGTAAAAATTAAGAGTGCTATATGCAGGTGAGAGAGCATATATGTGGAAAGAGTACATTGAAAGCGTCTATGAGGGAGAAGATTTGTATGATGTGATAAAAGAGGAAATAGGAGTCGATTTAGGAGATCCAGTGCTATAAGCAGAATTTAAAAGAGCTTTGGAGGTCTTAACATGAAATAAGGTAGAAGGGATAGATAACATTCCCTCAGAATTTCTAAAATCTATTGAGGAAGTGGCAACAAAACGACTATTCACGTCGGTGTGTAGAATGAATGAGTCTTGAGACATACCATCTGACTTTCGGAAAAATATCGTCCAGACGATTCTGAAGACTGCAAGAGCTGACAAGTGCGAGAATTATCGCACAATCAATTTAACAGCTCATACATCCAAGTTGCTGACAAGAATAATATACAGAAGAATGGAGAAGAAAGTTGAGGATGTGCTAGGTGACGATCAGCTTGGCTTCAGAAAAGGTAAAGGCACGAGAGAGGTAATTCTGACGTTGCGGTTGATAATGGAAGCAAGACTAAAGAAAAATCAAGACACTTCCATAGGATCTGTCGACCTGAAAAAATCCTTCGACAATGTAAAATGGTGCAAGATGTTCGAAATTCTGAGAAAAATAGGGATAAGGTACAGGGAGAGACTGGTAATATAAAATATGTACATGAGCCAAGAGGGAATAATAAGAGGGAGAGACGGGTAATATACAACATGTACAAGAACCAGGAGGGAATAATAACAGTGGACGACCACGAACAATGTGCTCAGATTAGAAAGGGTGTAAGACAGGGATGTGGTCTTTCCCGCTACTATTCAGTCTGTACATCGAAGAAGCAATGATGGAAATAAAATAGAGGTTCAGGAGTGGAGTTAAAATTCAGGGTGAAAGGATATGAATGATACGATTCGCTGATGACATTGCTGTCCTGAGTGAAAGTGAAGAAGAATTACGTGATCTGCTGAACGAAATGAACAGTCTAATGACGACAGAATATTGATTGAGAGTAAATCGAAGAAAGACGAAGATAATGAGAAGTTGCAGTAACGAAAACAGCGAGAAACTTAACATCAGCGTTGATGGTCAGTAAAATAAGCAATCACGGACAGAGCAAGCAGGACGACAAAACCAGACTAGCAATGGAAAAAAGTGCATTCCTGGCCAAGTGAAGTCTACTAGAATCAAACACAGGCCTTAATTTGAGGAACAAATTTCTGAGAACGTATGTCTGGAGTGCAGTATAGTATGGTAGTGAAACATGGACTGTGGGAAAACCGAAACAGAGGAGTATCGAAGCATTTGAGATGTGGTGCTACAGACGAATGTTAGATTGATTGATAAGCTAAGGAATGAGGAGGTTTTGCGCAGAATCAGAAGGATAGGAATACGGGAAAACACTGATAAGGAGAAGGGACAGGATGATAGGATATCTTTTAAGACGTGATGGAATGACTTCCATGGTACTAGAGGGAACTGCAGAGGGCAAAAACTGTAAAGGAAGACTGAGTTTTATTGCGTATACGTCCACGTTGTGAACATCAGTTTTGCGGAATTGAAGTTCCTTTCAATACCCATTCCTCCCTAACGAAGCATTTGCGGACCTATGTTCATATATAATATTTTTTGTTCAGAATTACTTATACGATCACGGTGTATAATATTGACCTTTCCTTTCCAAACACCCTGTATAGGAGTTACCGACCGCAGCGTGGTATCCTGCCTGTTTACATGTCTGTATATTAATACGCATGCCTATACCAGTTTCTTTGGCGCTTCATTGTATTTCCGTGGTGCAACGATTGTTTCATTAAATTTCGGGCGTGCGGACGCAAAATGAAGCTTCTTCTAATATTTTGGCTGCATATTGTTCGGTTTGGATAACTCATGGAATCCGGCGCTTTCTGTAGAAAACTTGCAAAACACGTCACGTCACTGCAGCTCGGAGGGTTATGTCGACATTCCAGCGTGGACATACTGCGCAGCCGCAGACATAATTCGTTCAAATCGTTCTTCTAAGCCGCAGATCAACGTCTTTGGTGCCTATGTATCTATGGCTTCAGGCGCAGTGGTGAGGTCTACGAGTTTAAATGGATGGAGTGAGTGCTGGATCGTTAGCCTTTTGGTTCACTCTAAAGACGGCTGAACTACATGAACCGAAATTTTAGAAGAAGAAGCTGAATTTATGTCTCTGCACACCCGAAATTTAAAGAAGTAGAGGAAGGAGTAGTTATCTCGGCGTCTTGCACACGTTATAAAAGCGGCATTTTGACAATTATATGGTTGTTTAAAGTTTCTACAAAAAGACAAACTTTGTTTACATTGATAAAACGGTCTGTGTCATCGTACAGTTTTGGCAGCAAACCACAAGTAACGCATCATTTGCCAATTACTTACGAGGATAGCCGGTAATGTACAGTGGAACGTATTTCGATGCAGTCTTCTCGGGATGCTATTTGTTTTTCTCTCTCGACGAGATAACAACAGTTTCGAAGCTTCTTGATCAAATTCCTTACCTAATGATTAAAATTTACTTCACAGTGTTCCATCAGTTTCCGAGGGCTGCTTGAAGATAAAACTGAAACTAACGGAATTCGAAGTTCTTAACGCTCTGATTTCTGTACATTCTTGGAAAGTTGTTTTCAGGGTCATCGAGGACGTTGTAAGTAGAGGAAAGGTGCCTATTACGCGATAGTTCCCTAACTATGCTCATGTTAGGGGCTGCACTCTGGCGGAGAGCTTCTTAAACACGTCTATTGCGTACCAGACGACGACACAGCGAGTAGGACGCCATAGTTGAGCCGGACACAGTATGTAGAGGTTGATACAAAATTTCTTGTTTGGAATTTTTGCGACACCGGTGTTAAGACAATATTTCAGCTTAAAGGTGAGCAGATATTACTGTACTCTTTTATTGTTGTTATTTGTGTCGATATTGCCTATAATTTTTGACAATTAAGTTCATTTTCCAACGAACGTTGTTGGCAAGTGCGTGATTCTTTGTGTAAGATGGCGACGTTCCTAATAAGCGATAGTGTGGGGATCCAAATGCGCGACAGTTTAGCATAATACGATACCTTTCGAATATTGGGGGAACTCATTCTCTCACGATTTGCTATATGTAATTTACGCAATAGTATCATGAGGTAACAATATTTTATCATTTATTGTAGTAAAATTTTGGCAACTACGTTTATTTTAATACGATTAAATTATCATAAACAGGGATTGCTTTGACTAATCTTATGATCAGAAATTTGAATGTTTTCTGGAACTTTCTTTCAAGGCAGTATTTTGCTCAGAAGTTAATCACTATTACTCCGTTCACTGTACTTAGAAAAAATAATCTAACAAATAAAATCATGGAAGTTGAAGTCCTTTAAGAAGTATGTCTGATTATTTTATTTATTCTTTGTAGATGGCATTGGCACCTAAAAGGAAAACGTGGGATAAAGGCGCCATGGTTCGTGCCATTACATGTGTGAGAAATGGCGAGATGGAGTACTTAAAAGCCTCAAAAGTTTTTTCTGTACGAAAACGTAGTTCGGAAAGGTATGTGAAGGATAAAAGTCGTACACCCGAGAAGCTCGTTGGTGTTAATCTTGGCAGAAGGCCAGTTCTTTCATCTCAACTGGAAGATGAACTAGTGAAATACTGCCTTGCAATGGAAGAGCGATTTTACGCTCTTAAATGTAAGGACATACGAAGCATGGCCTTACAGCTTAGCTGTCAGGAATAGCCTCAAGAATCCCTTCAATTCAGAAAAGGCTTCAGCAGGAAAGAAATGGCTCCGAGATTTCCTTAAGAGACATCCCATTTTATCAATGAGAACTCCTCAGGGTCTTGCAGCAGCAAGAGTGAAAGCTTTCACTCCAGAAAATGTGGGGAGATTTTTTTATATTTACGAATCTGTACTATCTAAAGTGAACCATAACCCGCATCGAGTCTTCAATGTTGACGAAACTGAGGTGACGTCTGTGCAGCACAAACACAACAAGGTTATTGCTATGAAAGGGGAGAAAGTTGCTGCCTTGACTTCAGCAGAAAGGGGCAAATCTCATCACAGTTGTAACGTGTATGAACGCAGCTGGCACTTATGTTCCACCACTAATCGTCTTCTCAAGGAAGAATATGAAGCAGGAATTGATGGACGGTGCACCTGCAGGATCAGTATCAGCTTGTCATCCAAGTGGCTAGATACAAACTCACATTTTTGCTCAGTGGTTCGATCATTTTGTGAGTCATGTAAAGCCATCTTCAAATGACCCTGTCATTTTGATTCTTGACGTCGGATTTATGGGGCCTTTGAAAACCTGCTATGCCCAAGAGATAGAAACGTGGTTGGCAAGTAACCCAGGTCGTGTTATAACCGCATTATTAATAGCCAGGTTATTTGGGACACCTTACAACCGAGCAGCAACAATGGAAGCATCTGTGAATGTCTTCAGAAAAACATGTCTCATCCCATGCAACAGAAACATCTTTAGGGAACATGAATTTTCAATTCATCGCCATGCTGACGCCCTTCAAGAAAGAGATGCCAAAAACGAAAATGAAAATACTGATGGTGATGGTCAAGCTGTCAGTTCGGCAGACATCAGACCTCTCCCACACATTGCAAAACCACCTGGAGATAGTCAAGTAGGTCAAACATCGCGTTCGTGCTCTGCTGCGTTACTAACTTCAACTCCTTATGCGAAGCAATTGCAAGAATCTAAACTGAAGAAATCAGAGGCTGAAGCTAAGAAAGCAGCCAGAAAGTTATTTGGGGAGAAGAGTGGAAAATCTTCAAATCGTAGACCTAAAGCAGAAGAATGGTCTAGTGATTCTGCATCCGATGTCCATCTTGAGGATCTTGGGGATTCAGACAGCAGTGATGACGATGACGCGGAGTGTCTGTTCTGTACGGGGCGCTTTTCCGAAGACAAACACGGGGAGAAATGGGCACAGCGCATGAAATGTTACCGCTGGGCTCGTGAAGATTGCGGTGTCACAGAAGACAATTTTGTTTGTCGCGGACGTCGTAAATATAAACCTAAGTAGTGTGAAATGAGTGAAGGATAACAGAAATGAATGAACATGTAAAAATTATATATTCATATGTCATTATTCTGTAATAAAATTACAGCAAAATATTATTACTGTCTTGTATTAGGAAACGTTGATCTCATTTCTAAGAAATGCCTTGTTTGTGAAGATTTAATGACTACTCTGAAAGTTTGTATCTTATTGCAAATACGATATTGTATGATAAAATTAAACAAAGCAAGATATTATTGCCATCATAAAAAATACAATTGCATTTACTTTTAGGTCTTTTAAATGGAGTTACAAAAGTGTGTCTCATATTGGGCACCTTTCCTCTACAGTACTTGCTTGAAACTAACTTGCAACTCCAAATTTTCCTTAGGCTTTGCTTTTCATGCATTATATGAAAGTATTATTAAATACAGTATATTGAGCATTATTTCGGTTAAGTAGAGACTGAAAATAAGCCTACAACAGCCGGATTACCATTCTGTACACTTTCCGCTGCGCCAAATGCAGGTTCGAAACTATGCTAATACCAAGGGTCACGTCTCTCCCGGCCTCACCAGAAATGCTATTTTCTCTGATTGCGACATCGCGAAATATTTTCGTTTCAGCATCTATAGTTACACTAAGTTCGGATAGGCGGTGAAGCTCTAAGTAGCCTTGAAAACGATAAGGGAGGTGCTTTCCGTGTAGAGAGCTGACATGGAGCTTCTCTTGACGAAAAACTAAAGCATCGTAGACATTCTTAGGCGCTTGTAGAACGTCTGCGGGCACCCAGCAGTTAACAAAAGTATGGTGAGCCGTCGGGCGAGGCGTCTGTCATCATCGCTGCTGTGACTCCTGCACTGTTGGAACGGGTGGACACTCTCATTCGAGTTGATCGACAGATCACAATGAAACACCTCGTTGCTCAACTGGACGTCTCTGCTCGTAGTGCTGACACACTCGTCCACCAGCTAGGGTACTCAGTGATGAGTGCCCCCTGGGTTCCTTACTGCCTAACATAAGATTATAAAGAGCAACGATGTGTGCGGAATTGCATGCTCGTTACGAGGCTGACTATGAGCATCGTCGCAAGCTATTAATCATGGAGGATGTTTCCAGAGTGAGATTTTCACTCTGCAGCGGAGTGTGCGCTGATATGAAACTTCCTGGCAGATTAAAACTGTGTGCCCGACCGAGACTCGAACTCGGGACCTTTGCCTTTCGCGGGCAAGTGCTCTACCATCTGAGCTACCGAAGTACGACTCACGCCCGGTACTCACAGCTTTACTTCTGCCAGTATTTCGTCTCCTTCTGTGAGTACCGGGCGTCAGTCGTGCTTCGGTAGCTCAGATGGCAGAGCACTTGCCCGCGAAAGGCAAAGGTCCCGAGTTCGAGTCTCGGTCGGGCACACAGTTTTAATCTGCCAGGAAGTTTCTTATTAAACATAGGCTCATCACTTAGAACCGGAAACTAAACAGCAAGCAATGGATTGACGCCACATCACCTCCCTTCCGAAGAAAAAGCTCAAAGCCGCACCATGAGTCGGTAAACAACTCATGGCGTCGGACTTCGGGCACTCTGTAGGGGTTTGTCTGTTGAATGTCCTTCCTCAGGGTGCAACGACCAATTCTGAAGTGTATTGTGCTCCCCCCCCCCCCCCCCCCTCAGAGGAAATTGAAGAAACGACTTCAGCTTGTTTAACGCCATAAAAATGGAAACGAATTGCTCCTTTTCCATGTCAACGCGACTTCCTAAAGTAGCTCATACAGCATTGGACTGTTCAACCGCATCCACTCTACACCTCGGATCTCGGACCTTCCGAATTTCGTCTGTCTGGCGCAATGGCGAATGCGCTCCGTGTGGGACAGTACGTGGGTGACGGTGAGATTACTGATGCAGCAAGACGTTGGATCCGACGTCGCCAAGTAGAGTAGTACCATGTGGGTATACAGGCCTCCACAGTAAGGTGGCGTACTTGACGGAGATCACGTTGAAAAATAGGGTTTTGTAGCCAAAAAAGTGGGGAATAATACGGTGTATTGGAAACTTGATTATAACTAATCCGCTTTTAGGAAGAAATTGTGTTACATTACTTACTTAGCACTTCTAGTACATGTATGCCTGTATAGCGAAAGCGTCAACACATAATACAAATGATTCTGTTGCTACGTATGCTTTAGAGGTTCCAGACCAGAAAACATGTTGGGGTTTAAAACCCTAAAGTGAACGACGATTCGCATATCGGTCAGATCAGCAGCTCTACACCTTCATTGCCTACAGGCTACACTTCAGTATGAAAAACAATATTTGAAAAAAGAGCAGTTAGATAAATACAATTCATGGTTAGCTTTGCCACCATCAAAAACAAAGTATGTCCTTTTCTTGCGCCTGCCTTAAACGTAGTCATCATGAGGGAATGAAGTTACACACAGTAGTGATCATACCCTAACCAAATTATCTAAGTTATTAGGAAAAATGGTTATTTGGAATACCACAGCAAATCACTTTATTATCAGAGAGTCCAAGAACGTGCTAACGACTTTCTTATTTCTTACGAAAACAACGCAAAATCTTCTGAAATCAAGTGGACACATACAGGTTGAAAATTGCAAAACGAAACCGAATTTTTTTTTTCATTTTCTTTGCAAAATGTTATATTTCTTGGGAGGCAGAAAACATCGTTTAGAGGCCATCGTGATGATGGCTGTTTTCTCAAAAGACTGTAAACTGTCAAATGAAGGTAACTTTTAGAGAACTGGTGATATTTCATGTCGAAGAATGTGGAGATGCTGAATTGGCGTCACAGTATTGCTCTGGCAGCAAAATAGGTACATTTCCTAGTAAAATTGTATACAATGATTTTGTTTACTGTTATGGCGAAGATATTATTTCCCAGATATAACACAGAATCAAAGAAAATGGATTCTAAAATACTGAGATCGTTGAGACCACGGATATTAGTCACAAGACTCAGACGAAAGTTTTTCTTAGACACATTTACCAAAATGCAATCAGAAAAGTCCGCAAGAGCCAGAGAAAGTGTGTGGAAATTAACTCTCAAAGTTAACCTCAGACGTAAAATAAACGAAGGTTTATCTTCAACTACTGAAAGTGACACTGGAGTCTTTTGAGGATGACAAAGATGCCAATATTTATAAGACAGACGAAGAGAATAAAGATATCCGAATGACTGGAGTAAAATTAGGTAAAAATGGGTTAAACTCTATGAGAAGGCCTAAGCTCGATGTTAGGAACTGTATTGGCATTCAACATATGGATGCTCTGTTATGAGTTCAGAGTTTGTGGGAGCAGTCACTGCAATATAGAAAGAATGCAACAGCGTTGGTCGAGCCCCTTGTTTTAATCATTCTCTGAGCTGTCCTGAGGTGCAATTAGAGCGGAACTTAATTAGGATCATTAAAGAGGTGGTAACGTTTTTTTGGGCTTCGCCAGGAAGAAATTCTGTAGTCATAAAGCATTCAGGGAATTAACTAGTCGCCTTGAGTGAGTCCGTCTACAGCGCTACTATTGCCGGAAGCAGAGGAAGAAGTACGGCGTGAAACGTGGCGTGCTCTGAGAGAACTAAGCCGACAAAATCAAACACTACCAGCAGAGAGCGGGCGGCTATTCGGGACCTGAGAGAGTGCCCTGAGATTACCTGCTGACACAAGGACTGCATTGAGAAGTTGCAGAGGCTGCTAGATGTCGACTTCTGCGGGGAGATCAACGCCGACCCTCAAAGAAGGTGAAGAACAAGGTTAGAGCTCTTCTCAAGGACGCCAAGAAACTGTTACCTGCAGGGCCTGTACCGCCATGACTTCATGGAGTCCCTAACGTTCACAAAGATGGGATGTCGTTGCGCTCCATTTTCAGCCACCTTACGGCATCTACATATTTGCTGGAAAAATACCTGACGGAAAAACTAAGAAATTATGTGGATAAAAGCACTCATCAATATGTAATTGTGTGGATTTTGTAAAACGCCTCGACAACTTCAGGGTGAAAGACAAAGATACCTTGGCGAGTTTTGACGTCGTTTCGTCATTCGCTAGAGTACCTTTACGAGAGTTACTAGAGCTTATTGATCAGACATTTGACGCCAAGATCACCGACCTTTTCAGGCATATTATGAGCTCCACGTACTTTCTGTTTAATGGAGAATAGTACGAAGAACCGGAAAGAGTCGCAATGGGCAGCCTACTCTCACCTATGGTCGCGAATTTGTATATGAGTACTTCGAGGTGGAAAACCCTGGTGTCATCCAAACCCAGGTTTTTTTTTCGTTACGTAAATGACACGTTTTTGTTCAGACCAATAAAAAAGGACAAACGCCTTGGAACTCATTACATCCAAACAATTGAGACCAAAGGAGAAGGAAGATTACCATTCCTGGATCTGATGACACCCTGGGCCACGGTGTGTATCTGAAGAAAACGCGCAGTGACCTGTATTTGCACGCAGAGAACTGCCACCACACTTCGCAGAGGAATTGTGTACTAAAAACGGGCCGGCCGGGGTTCCGAGCGGTTCTAGGCGCTGGAACCGCGCGACCGCTACGGTCGCAGGTTCGAATCCTGCCTCGGGCATGGATGTGTGTGATGTCCTTAGGTTAGTTAGGTTTAAGTAGTTCTAAGTTCTAGGGGACTGATGACCTTAGCAGTTAAGTCCCATAGTGCTCAGAGCCATTTGAACCATTTGTACTAAAAACGCTTGTACACAGTTTCAGTCGCAGGGAGTCTGGCAATCACCTGGAACACCTCAGGACTATTTTCCGAAAAAAATTGGTACCCAGAATGACAGGTTATGCACACTGTCCATCCCACCACAACAGTACCATCTATGGAAACGGAAGAAGAGAAGGAAAAAGATGCAGCCACTGTCTTGTGTCGTACACTGGACCACTATCGGGAAAAATCGGGCTCATATTTCAATAGAACCAAGTAAAAACCCCCTCTTGCCCGTCCAACAAAACACGAGCAATATTGGAAAGTGTCGAACACGATCTCGGTTTGCGAAAGTCCGACGTAAACCAGATTCCCACTATCGACGTTGCCGCGAACTCCGGAGGAACACTCGACTAATGTGTCCCAAGTCAGGGAAGCAGAACACTCGTTATCCGGGAACGACGCGATGGAATACTACCCTAACAGGATTATGATACAGGCTTCCAAACACAGGGACAGCGTCGTTAGAGAGACCATAGCAATTTGTACCAGCACCGATCTCATCAACCGAGGTGTAGGTTATAATCTTAGTGAGGTTTGGGAACCAGCACTGAGGTTAATTAAGAAGGCTCTCAGCAAACAAAACTATTGCAAACGAAACTATTTGGCGAGCAGGGCGGATTGAATGCTAACATCGACGACTACATAGACGCTGACGCGCGGCAGCCGGGACATTAGTCGACCGTGCGCCTACAGGAGCTCGGTTCGTCACCACACCTGACGATGGCAACATGTCTGATCGCCGAAATATTGTGCTCATTGGACACTATGAACCGGCAGTACACCCGTGGACTGTTCCATCACCAAATACTCCAGGAGAAACTGAAGAATCATCTAAATGTTTTCCATTGCATCGTGCCTGAGACATCCATTGTAAATTCGTGTTAGCAGCACTGTCGGTTTTCTTGGCAGCTGTTTTAATTGTTCCCTTGTTTCCCGCGGGCTGGGCCTGTGGCTCACTTTACATCCAAGCTCCTAATTATTTTTCGGATCTCAGTCGGGGTCGTCAGTGGTGGAATTTTTTTCTCGGTGTTTTTCTGACTTTTCCGCTCTTTGCCTTATTCCATTGTCTTCGGCGTTCGGCTTATCAATGTTGGGTATACTGATAGTATTTGCTCTCCCTAAGTCTTTGCAGATACACACTTAAAATAACAGATCAAAGAATAAGCCGGCTGCTTTGTGGGTAGCAGTCTATGATGACTTTTGTTCGCGAAAACATCTTACAATTTCCAGCCCTCTTTGATTTGCGTAGGAAGTGGTGCATTCTGTCTTACCACTTTTCATTTTCCACTCGATCGCACGTCGGTGTACTTCTCGATTACGCCTCTGTTGATTGTGGCTGTGATATGCAGCAACAAATGTTATTCTTCCATGTGCTGTTTCAATCAATACTGCTGTTGCTTCTAAGTTCGTTAATTGAGGTAGGGTTTCTCTATGTGAGAGTGTTTTGTAAGACCCTCAGGGTCTGTTTGCCCCATCAGTCCTTTAAGCTGTCATGTTATTTAATCTAAATCTTTGCGTTGGCCCCTGATGGGGATTGTATTACAAGTTGTATGTCGATCTTGTGTATTGTTACAGAATTTCCCAGTTCCATATTTTGATTGGTAATTCCGTTTCCATTCCATATTCCAAATACAAGATCTTGGCGGGTGACATCCCTATTGGCCATTACGAGGTGCGAGAAATTTTGCTATTCCTTTCGGTATGGCCATTAGTTAACACCAAAACTAATGAATTTCTCAACAGTAGTGATTTGCATGGCAAACAAAAAATATCTGTAAGTAATGGAGCTTATCACGCAAACTTCTAAAAACATTATTAGTGCACCACATATAACACCAAACATAATGGACATACCAGAGGAAATATTAAAATTATTTGCGTCTCGAAATGGCCAATAGGCATGTCACGCGGCAAGATCTTATATTTTGAATATGGGATGAAAACGGAATTTGCAATCAAAATATGGAGCTTGGGGATTTTATAACAAGACACAAGATCCACATACAGCTTGTAATGCTATCCCCATCTGAGGACAACGCAGAGATTTAGATTAAATAACAAGGCAGCTTGTAGGGCTGATTAGGGAAACAGACCCTGAGGGTCTTACGAAACGCACTCACACAGCATAGAGAAATCCTACCGCAATTAAATAACTTAAAAGCAACAGCAGTATTGTCTGAACAGCAAACGGAAGAATAACGTTTGTAGGTGCATATCACAGCACCAAACAACAGTATTCGAAGAGGAGTTACCGAGAATTACACCGTCGCGCGATCAAGTGGAAAATGAAAAAGTGGTAAGACAGACTGCAACACTTCCACTTACAAATCAAAGAATGCTGGAACATTGTAAGATGTTTGCACGAACAAAATTCATCAAAGTTGCTATCCAGTGAGCAGCCGGCTTATTCTTTGATCTGTTATTTTAAGTGGAAGTATTTGCAAAGACTTATGGAGAGCAAAATAATATCAGTATACCCAACACTGATAAGCCGGACGCCGAGAACAGCAGATTAAGGTAAGAGCGGAAAAATCAGAAACACAGCGAGCAAATAGAGCCACTACTGCGACCCCGACTGAGATCCGAAAAATAATTAGGAGCTTGGATATAAAGTGAGCCACAGACCTAGGCGGGAAGCAAGGAAATAACTGAAACAGCTGCCAAGAAAACGACAGTGCTGCTATCACGAATTTACAATGGATCTCTCAGGCACGAATATATCCCGATCCAATAGAAAACATTTAGGTGATTCTTCAGTTTCTCCCAGAGTATTTGGTGATGGAACAGTCCACGTGTGTACTGCCGTTTCATAGTGTCCAAAGAGCACAAAATTTCGGCAATCAGACATGTCGCCATCGTCAGGTGCGGTGACGAACTGAGCTCCTGAGGGCGCGCGATTGACTAATATCCTCTGCAACAGGAGACGCTAGCGCCGGCGTCTATGAATAAGTCGAAAGAAGTATTCTGGCCGCCCTCATAGCCAGGTCGTTTTGTTTGCTGAGGGCCTTCTTAACTGAACTCAGTGCTGGTTCCCAAGCTTCGCTAAGATTATAACCGCTACCTCGGTTGATGAGATTGTCTCTGGTACGAATTTCTACGGCCTCTCTAACGCTGTGGCAGTATTTTGAAATCTGTGCCATGATCCTGGAACGGCAGCACTCCATCACGTGATTCTCGGACAAACAGTGCTCTGCGACGTCTTCTTGTTGCGATACATCAGTCGAGTGTTCCTTTGGTGTTCCCGGTGACGTCGACACTCGGCACATTGACGTGAAATCTGGTTTATGCTGTCCTTACGCAAACCGAGATCATCCTTGACACTTCCCAATAATGCTCGTATTTTTCAGCGCGGGCAAGGGAGGGTTTTTACTAGGTTCTTGTTCATTCTGCGCCCGATTTTTCCCGATAGTGATCCAGTGTACGGCACAAAAGGCAGTGGCTGCACCTTTCTCCATCTCTTCTTCCGTTTACATAGGTGGGTGGGTCGGAGAGCATGCCTAATCTGCGATTCTGGGTACCAGTTTATTTCGGGATACAGTTCTGAGGTGTTCCAGCTCCTGGGGCAGACTCTCTACGTCTGACATAGTGCGTGCCATGTGGACTAGCGTTTTTAGTACACCATTCCTTTGAACAGTGTGGTGGCAGCTATCTGGAGCAAATAAACGTCAGTGTGCGTTTTCTACTGTACACACCGTGGCCCAGGGTGCCATCAGCTCTTCCCTTCACCATGACGTTCAGGAATAGTAATCTTCCTCCTGCTTCGGTCTCAGTAATGAATTTGATGTTGGGGTGTATGGAGTTCAAATGTGTAAGGAACTCAAGGAGTTTGTCTATTCCGTGTGGCCACATGACGAACGTGCGGAAAAAAGACGTGGGTGTCCACTTGGACGGCAAACATTCTACTCTTACAAATTGGCTACCACAGGCGAAAGCCGCATGGCCACTGCGACTCCTTCCGTTTGTTCGTAGTATTCTCCATCAAACAGAAAGTACGTGGAGGTCAGGATATGCTTGAAAAGGTCGGTGGTCTTCTCGTCAAATTCCTGACCATTAGCTCTAGTGACTCTCGTAGTGATGCCCTGGCGAATAACGAAACGACGTCTTTCTTTTTCACCCTGACGTAGTCGACGCGTTTTACAAAATCCACAGAATTACATATTGATGAGTGCTTTTACCCATATAATTGCTTGGTTTTTCGGTCAGGTATTTTTCCAGCTAATATGTAGGTGCGCTAAAGTTGCTGAAAATGGCGCCCAAGGACACAGCATCTTTTTGAGTTTTAGGGAGTCCATGAAGTCTTGGTGGTACAGGTCCTCGAGAAAACAGTTTCTTGGCGACACGCCCTGGTAAACCTGCGTCTTTCAAAATGTTTGAAATGGCTCTGAGCGCTATGGGACATAACAGCGGAGGTCATCAGTCCCATAGAACTTAAGACTACTTAAACCTAACTAACCTAAGGACATCACACACATCCATGCCCGACGCAGGATTCGAACCAGCGACCGTAGCGGTCGCGCGGTACCAGGCTGAAGCACCTAGAACCGCTCGGCCACTCCGGCTGGCTCGGCGTCTTTGAGAAGAGGCCTAATCTTGTTCTCCACCTTCTTTGAGGGGTCGGCGTTGATCTCCCCGTAGGAGTCGTCATCTAACAGGCTCGACATGTTCTCAGTGTAGTCTGCAGTATAACAGGTTTAACTAAACAGTAAAGTGAACAACCAGTTTATTACTTCTGTGTAAGAGCAACCTGTTGGGAAAACTGTAACGAGTATATGGTTCAAATGGCTCTGAGCACTATGGGACTTAAAAGCTGAGGTCATCAATCCCCTAGAACTACTTAAACCTAACTAACTTAAGGACATCACACACATGCAAGCCCGCGGCAGGATTCGAACCCGTGACCGTAACGGTCGCGCGGTTCCAGACTGAAGCGCTTAGAACCGCTCGGCCACTTTGGTTGGCGTAACAACTGTGGGTCTCAATAGTAGGGAACAACCTAATAACAGAACTACACCCTCAGTGGAAAGTGAACTACCTGTGGTGAAAGCTATAACGAGGTCAGCTGTGGGTATGTGCAGTGGGGAACATGCTAATTGCGGTTGTTGGTTAATACTTGCGGAATAAGCTCATTATGGTTCTTACGTTATTGAATTGCGAAGTAAACTCCCTAGATTTACGATTCCTTCTACTTCGTAGCATAATACCTAACACAATGTACGTGCCGCATTTCAATAAACTCTACAATCCTCCTGGAGGAGATATTGATAACAAAACATGATAAAAAAATGCATACATGGTTGTTTAAAAGTCTTCAAATAACTTTTCCGCGTGCGAGAGAGAAAAAACTTGCTCTTCTTGTGGCGTGGCATCATTTGTTAAGCTGGTACTATGATGCCACTAACTGAGTGCAAGATACTGATTTCGACGAATGACGATGAAAGGGTAGATCAGTGATCAACAGTTTCCTAAATAAAGTTACAACTATATTTTAATCTTGTAGTTGACGAAAGTGCTCACTGTAATGAAGAATGTTCTTTCAAGGAATATTAAGTACCTTCTGTTAGCTATTTTACAGTGGTTTTGCAGTTTATGTAGCTGTAGATATAAATGTAAGTGATCAATGATACCAACTCGTCTTGACGTAAGGTCAGACTCACTGTTACAGTAAGTGAACAATGTTTGCGCTCAAGCCGAATAGCTTCTCGTTAGTTGTCAATCAGGACGCTTTTGAGATATATTTTGAAAAGATTGATTGCTTCTTTTTAGCTAGCAACTTCACTCGGAATTAAACAACTGCATTAAATATATACATTTAACTGAGAAGTATTACAACTTTTATTGATATTTTTCTCTTGTTTTATTAATGTTATACACCGAATCCTCTCTATAATAGTGTCTTTCTTCTTACACATTTTACTGATGCATCGACAACTGCAGATACAGAAGTTAGCAGAACTGGTGTGATTACACAAACAACCTACCCTGAACTTAACATGTGAAGCCACACAGGCTAAATTTCTCACAATTTGTATTTTAAAGCAGTTATTGCTGAAAATATCCATTATCATTCAGTATTACGCCACAAGAGGAGCAAATGTTTACTCTCTCGTAGGCGAAAAAAGTATTAAATGGATTTTAAATAATTTAAATAATATAAGTGAACTTCATTATCAGTGAGGGACTCGTCCTAGGGCGGTAACACTTTGAATAGGGAGATAAAAGGTGCATATTGTGTTACACCTTAAGAAGTAATACATCTCTAGAGTAAAAGGACGGTATGCGTGTCCTCTATTGAAATAAGCGCAAACGTATGTCATAAAAAACATAAAATCTGCATCTACACCCATACTCTGTAAACCACTGCGAATCACATGGAATGGGATACTTCCTGTTGCACCGCACCAGTTCACCGACCCCATTTCTCCGTTTCATTCACGTATGGAGCACGTGAAAATTGATTGCGTGCTGTAATTAATCTAACCTCCTCCTCACGATCTCCATGGGAGCGATACGGACGGGGTTGATTAAAAGTCTGTTCTTGAAACTTTCTTAGTAGGCTTCCGTGAGATAAATTACGCCTGTATTCAGTATTCTGCCATTTCAATTTCTTCATCATCACTGTGACACTCACCCAAGGATCAAACAAACCTGTGTCCATTCGTGCTGCCCTTCTCTGTGTTCGTTCAACATCCTCTGTAAGTCATATTTGGTACGGGTCCCACCAACTTGAGCAATGTGCTAAGACAGGTCACACGAGTGATGCGTAAGCTATATCCTTTATTGACTTACTGCATTTCCTCGCTATTCTACGAATAAACCGAAGCCTGCCACTTGCGTTAAGCATATTCCTACAAAGTGTTACACCCACGTATTATATGAGCTGGCCGATTCCAACTGTGACTCGCTGATATTAAAATCGTCGAATACTACGTTTTTTTCGTTTTGTGAAGGGAACACCTTAACATTTCTGAACTTTTAAAGCAAGTTGGAGATCTTCGCATCACATTGTTGTCTTCCAAACAGTACTTCATTATAGATAACTGCATCTGCCAAAAGTCTGAGGTCATTATTAATATTGTCCGCAAGGTCATTAATATAAAACATGAATAGCAATAGTCCACCCGAACTCCCGAAGTTACTTCTACATCTGTCGATGACTCTCCCCCAAGATAACGTGCTGAATTCTCCTTGCAAAAAACAACCTCAATCCAGTCGCATATCTCGCTAGATAGCGCCTTACATTCGTACCTGTGGCAGAGCGGTTCTAGGCGCTTCAGTCTGGAACCGCGCGACCAATACGGTCGCAGGTTCGAATCCTGCCTCGGCCGTGGATGTGTGTGATGTCCTTAGGATAGTTAGGTTTAAGCAGTTCTAAGTTCTAAGGGACTGATGACCTAAGATGTTAAGTCCCATAGTGCTCAGAGCCATGTGAACCATTTTTGAATAAACATAGATGTGATACAGAGGCAAATGCTTTTCTTAGATTGAGAAATATTACATCTGTTTCCATTGATCCAAGGCATTAAGTATGACAGTCACAAAAAGTGTGAGTTGGGTTCAAGGTGATCGCTGTCGAGTCCAAGCTGGTTGGCACGAAAAGGCCATTCCGTTCGAGATACCTCATTATGTTTGAGTTCTGTGCACATGCCCACAAAAATACTTCAACTATCGATAACATTTAGCTACGTAATTAGAAAAATGATTTCTTATTCTATGTCACGATGTTAATCGTGGTATTCTGTTTGATGAGAATTACTCCACCCTGACTACAGTGAAACTGACGATCAGAGCCAAATACGAATTATTAGTGTGTTCAGAAGTCTTTCAGGCGGAAGTGTGGAGAGGTGTCCGATCTATACGAGGTGCGGCTAGAAAAAAAGCGGACTGATGTTGGAAAAAACATTTATTTACAATTATTTACAATTTCATGTTATCTCCTTCAATGTACTCTCCTCCTCGGTCTCTACACCGCTCCATACGAATTTTCCACTGTTCATAGCAATGCTGCAGATCATTTTCGGTAAGTCCATACATTACTTCCGTCGCTTTTTCTTTTACTGCTTCAACAGTCTCAAATCTAGTTCCTTTCAAAGCTGACTTGACTTTAGGGAAAAGAAAAAAGTCACAGGGGGCCAAATCAGGTGGTTGGGTGGATGATCTAAGATGGGAATGTTGTGTTTTGCCAAAAACGTCTTCACTGACAACGCACTGTGAGCTGGGGCATTGTCTTGGTGAAGGATCCATGACTTTTTTCTCCACAAATCGTTCCGTTTTCTCCGTACTCGCTCACGTAGGGTAGCCAGGACGCTAATGTAGTAATGCTGACTCACTGTTTGTCCCTCTGGTACCCAATCAATGTTCACAATCCCTTTCATGTCAAAAAAAAACAATCATCATTGCCTTGAATTTCGATTTTGACATTCATGCTTTTTTTTGTCGTGGAGAACCAGGAGTTTTCCAATGCATCGATTGGCGTTTAGTTTCGGGATCGTAAGTAAAAAACCACGATTCATCGCAAGTAATAACATTTTGTAAGAAGGTGGGATCACTTTCAATGTTTTCCAGGATGTCAGAACAAATCATTCTTCGGCGTTCCTTCTGTTCAATTGTGAGACACTTTGGGACCATTTTTGAACACACTTTGTTCATGTTGAAACTTTCATGAAGAATCTGCGTAACACTTTCCTTGTCAACTCCTGTTAACTCAGACACTGCTCTGATTGTTAAACGGCGATCTTGTCGAACAAGTTTACCGATTTTTTCAATGTTTGCTTCAGTTTTTGCTGACAATGGTCTGCCAGTGCGAGTGTCATCACTGGTGTCTTCGCGGCCATCTTTAAATCGTTTAAACCACTCAAACACTTGTGTTCGCGATAAACAATCATCGCCGTACGCTTGTTGTAACATTACAAACGTTTCACTTGCAGATTTTCCTAGTTTGATACAAAATTTGATGTTAACATGCTGTTCTTTCTGTACACTCAACATTTTCCGACGCACAGACAAAACGTCAACTACTTAAAACAGACGCCACGGGCAGACTGAGTGCAGGAGGCAGATGAAACTCGAGCAGTAGGCGGAGCGAGAGTCACGTAACAGGCCACGCGACTTTCAGCCTTATTGCATTCGTTTTATTGTTTCACCTGTACTAGTCCGGTTTTTTTTCTAGCCACACCTCGTAGACTAATCAGAAGTCCACATGTCACTCGCATCAATTAGAATTAAAGAAGGGAGCGCGGAGGGGTTATAAACACCCCTCTTCTCCCTAGAGGTGAAATTAGTTAAAAGCAGACGGTCTTTTTTTTAATCTACGCCTAAGTTAAATACTCAAATTTATATAGCCCTGATCCGTAGATTTAGTTGTATACTCCCGCATTCCCCGTATCATCTTACTTTGTGTGTCCGTTAGAATATAATACCTCTACCAGTGTCTTGTGCTCCTCATCCAGTTCGACCTGTGCGCGCCAAATATTAAAGGGGCTTCCAGATCCACCACAGAAGCGCGCGTATCGCGTCGCTTGTAGAGCACAATCAATCTGCTTTGCCCTCATTGTTATCATTGCTACAATTGTTAGACTGCTCGCCTAGAATTCAGTAGCCTATCGAAATAGTTTGTCTTGACAATGTCGAGTCTTCCAGTTTTGTGCGACATGAAACGAGTTTCAAAAATAAGATATTTGTTCTCTAAAACACAGAAGACTATGTGTGAGTTTTATGGGACAAGTGTTTTTTTTTTTTTCATGTCTATCCTTTTAGCAGGAGATCTCTGGGACGACGGCCGTTTACTATCGTGACAAAAAATAAAAACACCTACAGCCGTCCTTATGATTTTATTTTATTTTGTCACTACCAGTTTCGACGCTTCATTGTGTCATCTTCAGTTCAGGTCATGTTCCTTCTTTTTACTTCTTTGTGAGGTATTGTTTCCTTCCATTCATCACCTTTTACTGTTGTTTTGTCTTAAAGTAAGTTATTTCAAGGTTGTGCAGTTAATGCACGTATGACTGTCAAATAAAATTCGGGAATAGTATTTAAAGAAGTTTTAATAGATTATAATTGAATAATGTATTGAGTGGAAATTCGTGAAGGTACATTTAAGATATGTTACAATGGATGTATCTGTTCTTTCTGTCAAATGTTCGGTGTAAATTCATTTGCAGAGTCTTACCTTTGTTCTCATTCTATTTTAATCTGTTCCTATGTAACTTGACCGATAAGTTGATAATGCGATCTTTAATGTTTTGTGCATACAGGTCTGAAGATGACACAATGAAGCGTCGAAAGTAGTAGCCACAAAATAAAATAAAATCATATGGACGGCTGTAGGTGTTTCTATTTTTTGTCACAACTATTTCGGATTATAGGATAGTAAAGTAACATTACTTAAGAATATGAGCCAAAATAGCATAATTTTCTTTCTTTGAATTTGTCCGAACGTCTATAAGACAGAGCATCGTTTAGTGTGATGTATGCTTTTTTAGTTACATACTCGTTACACGTATAGCTGCACATACTTAGCCAAAACAGATTTACCTTCCACGAATGTTTCCATACTTCTGGTAAGTTCCTTTTCTTCCATGTCAGACCTGGAAGTTTTGTGGGCCACTTGCGTCTGATTACCCGTATTTCCAAGTGACATCTGGGAATGTTACGGCCATGTCACTGTACAACAGAGCACATACACTTTTACATTCACATTAATGACCTAGAATCTTTACAGAATCGAGTTCCCATGTACAAAACAGCTTCAGACGTTAGATTACTTTTCAAATGAGTTAATTTGTTAAATATTTATGTTAAGCATGTAAGCGAGAAAAATCTTAGAAAACGTTTTAAACTGCGCTTAAAGTTTGTTGGAAGTCGCTAAGCGCTCTCATTATGAAACACTGGGTGACAATAGTGTGGGTAATTTGTGCCCAATTTTGAGCAGAGGTAGCTTTGTAACATATGTGGATACTGTCTGCAAACTGTGTTGCGAAGAGAGTCGGTACTGAAGGAGGAATGCATTAACACGTCATGTCTAATGCTGAAGTCTTACTGCATGAAGAGCGAACACGTAATAAGCGATAAACTTTTTTCTTTCATCATTTTGTGGGGAATGTCGGTGAGGAAAAGTTTCATAAAAGTGTGAAACTATGCGTAATGTTTGTTGGAGTTCGCTAAGAATACTGTGTGAATTAAGTCCGTGTATTTGCGCACCGTCGGTAATGCCGCCAAGAAGAAAAACGTACACTTATGAGTCAAAATGTTATTACGGCCTGCTCAATAAATTGTTTGCCGTCTGTGGAACGAAATACATCACTGATTCTCAGTATCAGGGATGAAAGTTTGTTGGTATGTTTGTGGAGGTATGTGATGTTAGATGTCTACGCACAGCTCGTGTAATTCGCGTAACTAATGGGCTGCTGACTCGCGTACGCGGTGACGGCGCCCGATAGCGACCGAGATGAGTTCCACAGGGCATACATCAGGCGAATTTGGTAGATGAGACATCAATAAGAGTTCACTATAATGCTCCACAAACCACTGTATCAGGTTCTGGCTCCGAGACACGGACAATTATTCTGTTGAAAGACGACATCGCCGTAGGGGGAAGGTATCAAGTATGTAGAAATGCAGGTGGTTCGCAGCTGTCTTCTATTACCAGGACAGGTCCCTTGCAAGCACAGGAGAATGTCTCCCTTAACATAATACTGCTCCCACCAGCCTGCGCTCGTGGGGCGCTGCTCATTTCGAGCCACTCACTATTCACCTCGATCACGGCGTTTGCGCTGACGACCGTCGACCTAGTATAGAAAATGTGATTCACCCGAAGAGCCGAGCACAACTGTACTCTTTCGTGCTAAAATGTAGACTTTCACGGCCGGAAATATCATGCCCATTATAGTTATTCGGGCTGTTATGCAGTGGTCGGTTGATGAATTCTGTGTAAATTCCCAACGTTTCGTCCCCGACTGCGGGAGACAGCTTCAAGGGGTCCGTAGCTCGATGGAAGGTCCAACACACCCACTGGCTCGCTACTGACTGCCGCTATATTCCGTGTCCGCGCGCTCCCGCGCCGCGGCGTGACGCCACGTGTTTTGAAAACGTCAGTGCCAACTGGCCGGTGTCCGTCGCCGTCGATCGCCGTTGCCATCACCCAGTAGTGGACGGGTGGTACACATCTTCTTTAACAGCGGCATCTGTGTACCGTTTCACTTCACGCCCTCCTTCTTTCGATTGAAATTATTGGGATGTTTAGCGATTTCGATTGCCTCCCTGTAGAGCCTTTCGTAATATCCGCTTGTGGCCGCTAGTACTTGTGTCTCCTCGAAACGAATATTGTGGTTCCCTGGATGGAAAGCATGCTCCGCAACAGCTGATCGTTCCGTTTCTCCTCTTCTACAATTTCCCTTGTGCTCTTCCAAACGTTTAGAAACAGTTCTTTTAGTGGTACCCACATAAACATCACCACAGCTGCATGGGATCCTATACACTCCAGCTTTTTCCAATGGTTTGCGATCGTCCTTGGCAGGCTTAAGGTATTCCTGTATCTTCCTGGTGGGCTTGTAAATTACGGTACGGACGTTTTCAAAACACGTGACGTCACGCCGCGGCGCGGGAGCGCGCGGACACGGAATATAGCGGCAGTCAGTAGCGAGCCTGTGGGTGTGTTGGACGTTCCATCGAGCTACGGACCCCCTTGAAGAT
Source organism: Schistocerca piceifrons (assembly GCF_021461385.2). Lineage (NCBI taxonomy): Eukaryota > Metazoa > Arthropoda > Insecta > Orthoptera > Acrididae > Schistocerca > Schistocerca piceifrons. Next base: position 172,450,702 of record NC_060140.1, read on the forward strand.
GTCTCCCGCAGTCGGAGACGAAACGTTGGGAATTGACACAGAATTCATCAACCGATCACGGCATAACAGCCCGGATAACTATAATGGACATGCACTCTGTCGGCAGAGATGCCACAGATAACCATCTATCCTGCTTTACAGAGCAGACAAGCCTCCGAACCCCATGTTCTGTGAAGAGTCATGGACGTCCAACCATTTGGGGCCTAGTGGTAGTTAACACTGTCCTACGTGTTTCCGTAGATGCTCACAACAGTAGCACGTGAACGTTTCACCAGCTTCTTCGTTTTCAAGATACTCGTTCACAGGCTCTGCGTAATAATAATCTGCCATTTGTCAAAGTCGTTTATCTTAATGGATTTCCGCAGCACATATCTTCGCTAGGGTGGTCCCCCGTCTGTGTTTGCTCCGCTTACATACTTTTGGTACCGCACAGCGTGATCGATCGCCACCAGGCGGCACCAGACGTCGCGGTGGGCAGTGGTCATAATGTTTTGTCTCATCAGTGTACAGTTTCTACCTGTAACACTTGTACTATTGTGTTAAGCCAGCACTTTTGGTAGGAATAGCGTGTTTGATTAGTAATCAAAACGTCCTCTGTCCCTTGTTCGAATCCCACCAGTGCTTTTTTTTTTATTAATAATGGCCATTGGTGGCCGAAGACGTCCGGTGTAAGAAGTCACCCCTGATCTGCGAACGACCTAGTCAATGGGGACGGCGGAGCGGACAGAGGTTCAGGGCCCTCTCTTGTCCTTGGGGTGGGAAACTGCTGCTCAAGGCGGAAGAATCAGCAGTGACCAACGGCATGATGATGCAGAAGGCAATGGAAACCTCTGCATTAAAAGCACGTAACGTGTATCCACAGGACATGTGGCCTTTAATTGAAAAGTGTCATGACAATCTCTCCATTGGCAAACGATTCCGGAATAGCCCCCCCCATTCGGATCTAAGGGGGAGGTGACCATGGAAACGGATTGAATTATCAACGAAAGGATAGCGTTCTACGAATCGAGGCGTGGAATGTCAGAAGTGTGTACGTGGTGCCGGCCGAAGTGGCCGTGCGGTTAAAGGCGCTGCAGTCTGGAACCGCAAGACCGCTACAGTCGCAGGTTCGAATCCTGTCTTGGGCATGGATGTTTGTGATGTCCTTAGGTTAGTTTGGTTTAACTAGTTCTATGTTCTAGGGGACTAATGACCTCAGCAGTTGAGTCCCATAGTGCTCAGAACAATTTGAATTTTTTTGTGTACGTGGTAGGGAAATTAGAAAATCTTAAATGGGAAATGCAAAGGTTCAAGCTAGATATAGTTGGGGTCAGCGAAGTGAAATGGAAATAAGACAAGAATTTCTGGTCAGATGAGTATAGGGGAAAATCAACAGCTGCAGAAAAAGGTGTAACGGGAATAGGATTCGTTATGAATAGTAAGGCAGGGCAGAGAGAGTGTTACTGTGTACAGTTCAGTGATAGGGTTGTTCTTATCAGACTCGACAGCAAACCAACACCGACAACGATAGTTCAGATATATATGCCGACGTCGCAAGCTTAAGATGAAGAGATACGGAAAGTATATGAGGATACTGAAAGGGCAATACACTACATAAAAACTAAACGAAACTCCTCCCGAAGAGGCCATGAAGGCCTAACGGTATCGACCGGCCGCCGCGTCATCCTCAGACAAGAGACATCACTGAATGCGGATATGAAAGGGCATGTGGTCAGCACACCGCTCTCCCAGCAGCATGTCAGCTCCTGCTCAGTCAAGTAGCTCCTCAGTTTGCCTCACAAGGACTGAGTGCACCCTGCTTGCCAACAGCACTCGGCAGACCGAATGGTCACCTATCCAAGTGCTAGCCCAGCCCGACAGCACTTAACTTCGATGATCCGACGGGAATCAGTGGTACTACTCCGGCAAGGCCGTTGGCACACTACATAAAGGGAGACGAAAATCTAATAGTCATAGGAGACTGGAATGCAATTGTAGGGGAAGGAGTAGAAGAAAAACTTACAGGAAAAAACGGGCTTTGGACAAGATATGAGAGAGGAGAAAGGATAATTGAGTTCTGCAACAAGTTTCAGTTAGTAACAGCGAATGCTCCTTTCAAGAATCACAAGAGGAGGCTGTATACTTGGAAAAGGCCGGACGATACGGGAAGAATTAAGTTAGATTACAACATGGTCAGAGAGATTCCGAAACCAGATACTGGCTTGTAAGACGTACCCAGGTGAATATATAGACTCAGATCACAATATAGTACTGACGAAGAGTAGGCAGAAATTTAAGACGTTAGCCAGGTAAAATCAATACGCAAAGAAGTGGGAAACAGAAATACTAAGGAATGACGACATACGCTTGAAGTTCTCTAAGGCTATAGATACAGCAATAAGGAATAGCTCAGTAGGCAGTACAGTTGAAGAGGAATGGACATTTCTAATAAGGGCCATCGCAGAAGTGGGAATGGAAGACATATGAACAAAGAAGGTAACTGCGAAGAAACCATGGGTAACAGAAGAAACACTTCAGTTGATCGATAAAAGGAGGAAGTACAAAAATGCTCTGGGAAACTCAGGAATAGAGAAATACAAGTCGCTGAGGAATGAAATAAATAGGAAGTGCAGGGAAGCTAGGACGAAATGGATGCATGAGAAATGTGAAGAAATCAAAAAGAAATGATTGTCGGAATGACAGACTCAGCATACACGAAAGTCAAAACAACCTCCGGTGACAATAAAAGCAAAGGTGGTAACACTAAGAGTGCAACGGGAATTCCACTGCTATATGCAGAGGAGAGAGCATGTATGTGGAAAGAGTACCTTGAAAGCATCTATGAGGGGGAAGATTTGTATGATATGATAAAAGAGGAAACAGGAGTCGATTTAGATGAGATAGGGGATCCAGTATTAGAATCGGAATTTAAAAGAGCTCTGAAGGACTTAAGATCAAATAAGGTAGAAGGGATAGGTAACATTCCCTCAGACTTTCAAAAATCATTGGGGAAGTGGCAACAAAACGACTGTTCACGTCCGTGTGTAGAACGTATGAGTCTTGAGACATACCATCTGACTTTCGGAAAAATATCGTTCATACGATTCCGAAGACTGCAAGAGCTGACACGTGCGAGAATTATCGCACAATCAACTTAAAAGCTCATGCATCCAAGTTGTTGACAGGAATAATCTACAGACGAATGGAAAAGAAAATTGAGGATGTTCTAGATGACGATCAGATTAGCTTTAGAAAAGGTAAAGGCACGAGAAAGGCAATTCTGATGTTGCGGTTGATAATGGAAGCAAGACTAAAAATCAAGACACGTTCACAGGATTTGTCGACCTGAAAAAAGCCTTCGACAATGTAAAATGGAGCAAGATGTTCAAAATTCTGAGAAAAACAGCGATAAGCTACAGGGAGAGACTACTAATATACAATATGTACTAGAGCCAAGAGGGAATAACAATAGTGGATGACCACAAACGAAGTGCTCGGATTAAATAGCGTGTAAGACAGGGATGTGGTCTTTCCCTCTACTGTTCAATCTGTACATCGAAGAATCAATGATGGAAATAAAAGAAAGGCTCAGGAGTGGAATTAAAATTCAAGGTGAAACGATATCAATGATACGATTCGCTGATGACATTGCTATACTGAGTGAAAGTACGGAAGAATTACGTGATCTGCTGAACGCCATGAACAATTTAATGAGTACAGAATATGGGCTGAGATTAAATCGAAGAAAGACGAAGGTAATGAGAAGTTGCAGAAATGAGAACAGCGAGAAACTTATCAGCGTTGATGGACAGTAAAATAACCAATGATGGATGGAGCAGGGAGGACATCAAAAGCAGACTAGCAATGGCAAAAAGTGCATTACTGGCCAAGTGAAGTCTACTAGTATCAAACACACGCCTTAATTTGAGGAACAAATTTATGAGAACATAGTCTGGATTACAGTATCGTATGTAGTGAAACATGCGCTGTGGGAATACCGGAACAGAAGAGTATCGAAGCATTTGAGGTGTGGTGCTAGAGACGAATGTTAGATGGACTGATAAGCTAGGGAATAATGTGGTTTTGTGCAGAATCTGAGAGGGAATGAATATGGGAAAACACTGATAAGGAGTAAGGACATGATTATAGGACATCTGTTAAGACGTGAGGGAATGACTTCCATGGTACTAGAGGGAACTGTAGAGGGCAAAAACTGTCAAAGAAGGCAGAGTTGTATTGCGTATACGTTCACGTTGTGCTCATCAATTTTGCAGAATTAAAGTTCTTTTCAATACCCATACCTCCTTAAAGAAGCACTTGCTGACCCAGGTTCATATAACATTTTTTGTTCAGAATTACTTATACGATCACTGTGTGAAATATTGACCTTTCCTCTCCAAACACACTGTATAGACGTTACCGACCGCAGCGTGGTATTCCGCCTGTTTACATATCTCTGTATTTTAATTTGCATGTCTATACCAGTTTCTTTGGCGCTTCAGTGTATTTCCGTGGTGCAACGAATGCTTCATTAAATTTCGGGTGTGCAGCTGCAAAATGAAGCTTCTTCTAATATTTCGGCTGCATATTGTTCAGCTTGGATAACTCAAGGAATCCGGTGCTTTCTGCAGTAAACTTACAAACACGTCGCGACACTGCAGCTCGGAGGGTTATGTCGACATTCCAGCGTGGACAGACTGCGCAGCCACAATATAATTCGTTCAAATTGTTCTTCTATATCGCCGATCAACGTCTTTGGTGCCTATGTATCTATGGCCGCATGCGCAGTAGTGGGTCCACGAGTTTAAAAGGATGGAGTGAGTGCTGGAGCGTCAGTCTTTTGGTTCACTCTAAAGACGGCTGAACTATGCAACCGAAATTTTAGAAGAAGAAGCTGAATTTACGCTTCTGCACACCCGAAATTTAAAGAAGTAGGGGAAGGAGTAGTTTTCTCGGCATCTTGCACACGTTATAAAAGCGGTATTTTGACAAATACATGGTTGTTTAAAGTTTCTACAGAAAGACAAACTTGGTTTACATTCATAAAACGGTCTCTGTCATAGTACAGTTTTGGCAACAAACCACAAGTAACGCATCATTTGCCAAATAGTGACGAGGATAGCCGGTGATGTACAGTGGAATGTATTTCGATGCAGTCTTCTCGGGATGCTATTTGTTTTTCTCTCTCGGCGAGATAACAACAATTTCGAAGCTTCTTGATCAAATACCTTACCTGATGATAAAAATATACTTCGCAGTGTTGCATCAGCTGCCGAGGGCTGCTTGAAGATCAAAATGAAACTAACGGAATTCGAAGTTCTTAACGCTCTGATTACTTTACATTCTTGGAAAGTTATTTTCAGAGTCCTCGAGGACGTTGTAAGTACATTCCTTTCTTGGGAACTAACTTGCAACTCCAAATTTTCCTTAGTCTTTGCTTTTCATGCCTTCTATGAAAGTATTATCAAATACAGTGTATTGAGTATTATTTCGGTTAAGCAGAGACTGAAAATAAGTCAACAACCGTCGGAATACCGTTCTGTACACTTTACGCTGCGCCAAACGCAGCCTCGAAACTACACTAACACCAATGGCTCACGTGTCTCCCGGCCTCGCCAGGAATGCTATTTTTTCTGAACGCTTGGCCATCAGGAGCTCCAACTTCTACCAGTCTATTAAGGTGAGTATCACAGCGTTCATTTATACCAAAACCTATTTAACTGTACTAACTGTGATGTACGAGAAGTGTTAAATAAGTAATGCTACGTTTTCGTTTTCTCGTCCAATATCGGCTTAAAATATGCGAAATTTATTGTGAGACATCGCGAAATATTCTCGTTTGAGCATCTATAGTTACACGAAGTTCGGATAGGCGGCGAAGCTCTAAGTAGCTTCAAAACGGCGTCGGTAAGGGAGTGCATTCCGTGTAGGGAGCTGACATTGAGCTTCTTATGGCAAAAAACTAAAGCATCTTAGACATTCTTAGGTGCTTCTAGAATGTCTGCGGGCACCCAGCATTGAACAAAGGCATGGTGACCCGTTGGGCGAGGCGTCTGTCATCTTCGCTGCTGTGACTCCTGCACTGTTGGAACGTGCGGACACTCTCATTCTAGTTGGTCGGCGGATCACAATAAAACACCTTGCTGCTCAACTGGACGTCTTTGCTCGTAGTGCTGACACACTCGTCCACCAGCTGGGGTACTCAATGATGAGTGCTCCCTGGGTTCCTTACTGCCTAACATAAAATTATAAAGAGCAACGAACTACCATCTGTGCGGAATTGCATGCGCGTTACGAGGCTGACTATGACAATATTTTGTCGAACATCGTCGCAAGCTATGAAACATGGATCATCACTTCGAACCGGAAACAAAACGGCAATCAATGGATTGGTGCCACACCACCTCCCTTCCAAAGAAAAAGATCAAAGCCGCACCCTGAATCGGTAAACAACTCATGGCGACGGACTTAGGGCACTCTAAAGAGGTTAGTCTGTTTAATGTCCTTCCTCAGGCTGCAACCTGCAACGATCAATTCTGAAGAGCACTATGCATTTTGAAGAAACGAATTCAGCGTGTTTATCGCCATAAAAATGGAAACTGCTCGTTCTCCATGACAACGCAACGCTTCTGACAAGTTTGCACAGCTTAATGGAGATCACACAACACTGGCTATTCTACACCATCCGCTCTACAGCTCGGATCTCTGACCTTCCGACTTTCATCTGTCTGGCCCAAGGGCGAATGTGCTCCGTGTGAAACAGTACGTGGATGACGGTGAGATTACTGATGCAGCAACACTTTGTCTCCGACGTCGCCAAGTAGTGGTAAAAATGGAAATGCCGTGTGGCTTGGGCCTCCCGTCGGATAGACAGTTCGTCTGGTGCAAGTCTTTAGAGTTGACGCCACTTCGGCGACTTGCGTGTCGATGGTGATGAAATAATGATGATAAGGAGAACACAACACCCAGTCCCTGAGCGGAAAAAATCGCCGACTCAGCCGGGAATCGAACCCGGGCCATTAGATATGACATTCCGTCACGCTGACCACCCAGTTACCAGTGGCGGACAGTAGAGTGGTACCATGTGGGGATGCAGGCCTTCCCAGTAAGGTGGCTTAAGACAGTAGGACTGGACGGAGATTACGTTGAAAAATAGTTTCGTAGCCAAAAGAGCGGGGAATAATACGGTGTACTGGAAACTTGAATAAAACTAATCTGCTGTTGGGAAGAAATTGTGTTACGTTACTTACTGAACGCTTCTCTTACATGTACGCCTATATGGTGAAAGCGTCAACACATGGCGCTAATGATTTTATTACTATGTATGCTTTTCAGGTTCCAGACCAGAGAACGTGTTGAAGTTTAAAACCCCTAAGTGAACGACACTTCGCATATCCAAGATGGTCAGATCAGCTGCTCTACACCTTCATTGCCTACAGGTTACACTTGGGGATGAAAAACGATATTTGAAAAAAGAGCACGTACATAAATACAATTCATGGTTAGCTTTGCCATCATCAGAAAAAAATATGTCCTTTTCTTGTGCCTGTCTTAAGGGTAGTCATCAAGAATGAATGAAGCTAAACACACTAGTGATCATAGCCTAACCTAATAACCTAATTCTCTAAGTTACTAAGAAAAAATAGTGATTTGGAATGCCACAGCAAATCGCTTTATTATCAGAGAGTACAAGAACGTGCTAGCGATCACATGTTTGACAGTCATAACCGGTTTCGGTCGTACAATGACCATCTTCAGATGCTAAAACAATACAAAAGGAAATTTATATTGAAAGCTAAAAAATAAGTGCAATATATATCCATGCTTATTAGTAATCTAACTGTATTTCTGCGAAATACATATAGTTCATACCTAAAGGCGGCATACACTGAACAAAGGTTCATGCGTTGTCAAAGTAGCTATAAAATGTAAGACACCGGTCTTATATAAATATAAAAATTTGTTCAATTGTGTTCAATTTACGGGAGAATCAATCACGCACTCCATAGACAAAATTTTTTTTTTCCAAAAACGTGCTAACGACTTTCTGATTTCTTACGAAAACTCGGCAAAATCTATTGAAAAGCAAGTGGACACACACAGGTTGAAAAGTGCAAAACGAAACCGAAATTTTTTTCGTTTTGTTTGCAAAATGTTATATTCCTTGGGAGGCAGAAAACATCATCGTGATGATGCCTGTTTTCTCAAAAGACCGTCAAATGAAGTTAACTTTAAATAACGTGAAATTTCATGTCGAAGAACGTGGAGATGCTGAATTAGCGCCACAGTGGAGCTTTGGCAGCGAAATAGGTACATTTTCGAGTAAAACTGTATACAACAATTTTGTTTACTGCTGTGGCGAAGAAATTATTTCCCAAATATAACACAGAATTCAAGAAAATGGATTTTACAATACTGAGATCGATGAGACCAAGGATATTAGTCACAAGACCCAGACGAAAATTTTTCTTCGATACATTTACCAAGATGCGATCAGAAAAGATTTATTATGTTTTATCAGTCCGCGAGAGCCAGAGAAAGTCTGCGGAAATTCAAAGTTAACCTCAGACGTAAAATAAACGAAGATTTCTCTTCAACTACTGAAAGTGACACTGGTGTCTTTTGAGGATGACAAATATGCCAGTATTTATGACAAAGATAAGACAGACGAAAAGAATAAAGATACCCGAATGACTGGAGTAAAATTAGGTAAAACTGGGTTAAACTGTATGACAAGGCCCAAGCTCGATGTTAGGAACTGTATTCGTATTAAACATATGGATGCTCTGTTAAGAGTTGCGCGTTTGTGGCAGCAGTCACTACAACATAGAAAGAATGCAGCAGTGTTGGTCGAGCCGCTTGTTTTAATCATTCTATGAACCTGTCTGATTCTAAGTGCCCTGAGGCGCAACTAGAGCGGAACTCAATTAGGATCATTAAAGAGGTGGTATCTGTTTTTTGGGCTTCGCCAGGAAGAAATGCAGTTATCATAAAGCATTCAGGGAATCAGCTAGTCGCCTTGGGTGAGTCCGTCGGCAGCACTTTTTCTAAAAAAAGACAACACTGAAAAAATCGTGTCATGCCTCAAGGAAATTTCGAAATGGTCAAATTTTTCAAGTGACACTTCTATCGCAACAGCTAGTACCCTTTTATATATAGTCAGTAATGGAGAATTCATAGTAACTCTCTTGTGCCTTGCAGATGCGCTAAGCGAAACATCACCGCTCAGTAGATTTTTCCAAAAAAAGACTATTGATATTTGTGAGCCATACGGAGTCGATAGGACGCTGTATGTCTTCCGCAAGCCATCTTTGCCTCTAGAGGGGGACGGGCCGTTCTGACGTAAGCAAGGGGCAGGTTGAGGAGTGAGTCGGACGGCTACAAACGGTGGAGCGGGAAGGGCTCTTCAGGTACGACGTGTCGTGATTTGAGCCGTGCGATTTCTCTATCGGACGACTGGACTACGGTATTTCGCTTGGAGCCGAGTGTCTCAGAAAGTTTTCATCCTGGCAGCTAGCGAGGACACGAGGCAGCCGAAGCTATTTCTGCTGCGGAAGTAGGTGGTTGCGGCGCTTTGGTTAAGAGGGAAGCGCGCCTTCTTAGAACTATGGTAAGGCACCTTAGGACTGTTGAGTGCATTTGGGGACAGCGTGAGGCTCGCTTCCCCAGTGCGTCGCCGTTTGCTTATGCGCCGTACCCGCCTTCAAGGCTCAATCTTTTTGCTTGCTTACGCCCCAGTCGTAAGTACGTTGAGCATGGGTTCAAGAGACCTGCACATGTTCGTACCAACTGATTATTATAGCAGCGTAAATTGGTGATTTTCTGTAATTAAGACATACTGTGTTTTACCTTCTTATTTACTGAGGCGCCAAACAATTTGGTGTAGGCATGCGTATTCAAATACAGAGATACGTAAACAGGCAGAATACGGCGCAGCGGTCGGCAACGCCTATATGAGACAACAAGCGTCTGGGGCAGTTAGGTCGGTTACTGCTGCTACAATGGCAGGTTATCAAGATTTAAGTGAGTTTGAACGTGATATTATAGTCGGCGCACTAACAATGGGACACAGCATCTCCGACGTAGCAGTGAAGTGGAGACTTTCCGTACGACCATTTCACGAGTGTACCGTGAATATCAGGAATCCAGTAAAACATCAAATCTCCAACATCGCTGCGGCCGGAAAACGAACCTGCAAGAACGGGGCCAAAGACGAGTGAAGAGAATTGTTCAGTGTGACAGATGTGCAACCGCTCCGCAAATTGCTGCACGTTTCAATAATGGGATAATAACTGTCAGTGTGTGAACCATTCAACGTAACATCATCGATATGGGCTTTCGGAGCCGAAGGTCCACTCATGTACCCTTGATGACTGCACGACGCAAAGCTTTACGCCTCGCCTTGGTCCGTCAACACCGACATTGGACTCTCTGTGACTGAAAACTTGTTGCCTGGTCGGACTACTCTCATTCTAGATTGTATCGAGCGGATGGAAGTGCACAGGTATGGTGGCAACCTCATGAATCCATGGATGTGGTCGAGCGGTTCTGGGCGCTTCAGTCCGGAACCACACGGCTGCTATGATCGCAGGTTCGAATCCTGCCTCGGGCATGGATGTGTGTGATGTCCTTACGTTTGTTAGGTTTAAGTAGTTCCAATTCTAGGGAACTGATGACCTCAGATGTTAAGTCCCATAGTGCTTGGAGCCATTTGAACCATTTTTATTTCATGAATCCATTGGCCCTGCATGTCAGCAGGGGACTGTTCAAGCTGACGGTGGCTCAGTAATGGTGTGGCGAGTGTGCAGTTGGAGTGACAGGGGACCTCTGATACGTCCAGATACGACTCTGACAGGTGACACGCACGTAAGCATCCTGTCCGATCACCTGCATCCAATCATGTTCATTGTGCATTTTGACGGATTTGGGCAATTACAGCAGGTCAGTGCAACACCCCACACGTCCAGAATTGCTACAGAGTGGCTCCAGGAACACTCTTCTGAGTTTAAACACTTCCACTGACCACGAATCCCCAGATATGAACATTGAGCATATCTGGGATGCCTTGCAATGTGCTGTTCAGAAGAGATCTCCACCCCCTCGGTCTTGCTGCTATGGACAGCCCTGCAAGATTCATGGTGTCCATTCCCTCCAGCACTACTTCAGACATTAGTCGAGCCCATGCAACGTTGTGTTGCGGCACTTCTGCGTTGTTGCGGAGCCTTACATGACATAAAGCAGTTGTACCAGTTGCTTTGGCTCTTCAGGGTATATAGTAGCTTTATGGACTTATATAGTAGGTTTTTGAACTTTCGATTTAAGTTACCTCATGTATTGCTGCGAGTGGCTTTGATGCTTGCTAGTTAACTTGTTGATTCTGGGAGAAAAGGATTCGTGCCAACTGATTTGTATTTAAGGTACTGTCTGCTAATTTAATTGAAGTTCGTTTGCCAACCTTGTGCATCCATGCAAATCTGGCTGATTTTCCGTCCAACTTGGCGGCCCCTTGCGGCGGGCGAATCTTCTTCTCTCGTTGTTGAGATATTGGTGTTTGTTCAGTAACATGAACGTGATTATTTTTTTGCTTTAAATATTGGTGGGTTTGGTTTACCCACCAGGGTAGCCGAGAGCGCTAACGCGCTGCTTCCTAGACTCGGGTAGGCGCGCCGGCCCCGGATCGAATCCGCCCGGCGGATTACCGACAAGGGCCGATGTGCCGACCAGCCTGGATGTGGTTTTTAGGCGGTTTTCCACATCCCGCTAGGTGAATACAAGGTTGGTCCCCGTGTTCCGCCTCAGTTACACGGCTTGCAGACGTCTGAACACATTCATACTATTCCATGGATTACACTCGGCGCAGACAGTTGGGGTACACTAATTCCGTACGGGGTGGCGGCGGAACGGGCATCCGGCCACCCATTAAACATTAACATGCCAAATCCGATTAACGTAGGCTGACACTGCCTAACTGTGGGACAAGAATAGAATTGTTGGGTTTGGTTTCTGCCCCTTTATTGGTATGAAGTTGTGTTATTAACCTCATAGCTATATTGTGTTCAGTTATATGATCGAGGGGTTAAAGACCATTTATAATTTGATTATTTGCCGAACTTAAAGATCTGTTACGGCACAGAGTAGTATGGGTGCCAAGTTGTAAAATTTTTAACGGAGTTAAACTACCTTGTTGTAAGATAGGCTCATTACGGCACGATTTGCGGTGGACCAGGAAGCATGACGATGCAAGACAGACGGGCAGCACAGTCTGCAACTCTGCGGTACCTGAGTGAGTGAGAGTACACAAAGTGGGAAAACAGAGGAGGACAGGACTAAGCAAAACAACACGCACGCTCGTTCGTGCGGCGGATTGCCGCAAGAAGCAATAGCCACAGTTAGGGAAAACACTCACAGACTAATTTAACTAGATGATAAGAGATAATTAAAGTTAGGGAAGCAGAATAACGCGGCCACATGCGGGGTTCATTAGTAAACTGCACGCCACAGACCTACGGAGAGCTCTTTAAATACTGGAGCCCCAGCTCCAAGTAAGAGAGAACGGTTCGTGTCAATGAGAACGATGGAGTCCGTGTCGACGACTTTCCGTTCCATGACCATGTTGTTTTAGTAAGTCTTGTCTCAGTCAAACTCAGTATAGATCATTAGATCAACCAGCGCAGTTCCAGCCAGCCGTGGAGCGCCACAAGGCTGAACACATGCTGTGTCACACCAACCACTCCTGCTTGGAGAGCTGAAGAACCACCAGCAGCAATCCATTACCAGGTGCTGCACTCTCCGAGTGTGGGACGGAAGACGTTGGCCATGCCGGTAGTACTGGGTTCAACGCCTGACGCCTACACCACCCAGCGGATGGGTTGGTCCAGGGTAGAAGCGGCACGTAGTGGGATCGAGGACACTCCCCCAGCCACTAACAGCCATCCATGCTGTACCAGGCTGGGCTAAGCATCCGTGTCGACGCAAGAGAAATGGGAACTCGCTGGGTCGCAGTCGGAACGACTGGCGCAGCGTCCGACACCGAGTGTCTGTCCGTGACCATCCACAGAGACAACTGCGCCCAACAGTGCACCACCCTTCGTAAAATTGTCACAATAAACGAATCACTGAATAATTATGTTTTCTTAGCGCCACTCGCGCTTCCAGACGATTCGTGACATCGTGCAGAGGCGACATCCGCTCGGCCCCTCTGTAGATGCTGTTTCTTGCCAGGTACTACCAGCAGTTACTAGCGCCTTGCACAGAGTTGTTTCGATTATCCTGGAGGTGTCTGTATCTGATTGACGCTGAGTAACTGCCTGGGAGCAGTCGGTTGTATTCCGAGGTCGCGGGTTGCGCTGCTTCTTGATCAACAGTAGTCGCGTGTGTAAAAAAAATCGTTTGACTCAACATTGTAGGTGCCTTATCTTCTTTAAAATTATGTATTTTATTTAAATGACTGTGTGTGTCTTTTCGGGGAACTGAATTTAAATTTTAAGATCATAGTTTTAGCAAGTTTTCATTCCTTTGGTGAGTAGTGTTGTGCAGCATTCTGTGATACCAAGCAATCCTGAATCAATAAACCGGCTGTCAGAAATATACGATAAAGTGAATTGGCAAATTGTTTGACTCATTCTTCTTTTGTAGCTGTCATTTTGAAGTATAGATAGTGTATTAAAGTTTTTGAACATTTCTGTGTCACAAAAGCTTGTACTAAAACTTTTCCTGTGTCCTAATAATTACATGGTATGTCATTATAGGAATTGAAACATAGTGATAACTGATAAACATCTAGGAACTGCGACAAGTTTTTTTGCCTCTGTGATGTGAGTTGCAGAAAGTATTTGCTTCCAGAAAGTGTGATAGTTAACTACAAAGCTTATTTGTTGTCCTTGAACGTAGATGTTTCAGTAAATATATACAATATTTGGAGTTTCCTATGTTTTTAAACATAGTAGGTGAATATGGATTGGGGCTAAGAAACGAAAGAGGAAGCCGTCTGGTAGAATTTTGCACAGAGCATAACTTAATCATAGTTAACACTTGGTTCAAGAATCATAAAAGAAGGTTGTATACATGGAAGAATCCTGGAGATACTAAAAGGTATCAGATATATTATATAATGGTAAGACAGAGATTTAGGAACCAGGTTTTAAATTGTAGGACATTTCCAGGGGCAGATGTGGACTCTGACCACAATCTATTGGTTATGAACTTTGGATTAAAACTGAAAAAATTGCAAAAAGGTGGGAATTTAAGTAGATGGGACCTGGATAAACTGACTAAACCAGACATTGTACAGAATTTCAGGGAGAGCATACGGGAAAAATTGACAGGAATGGGGGAAAGAAATACAATAGAAGACGAATGGGTAGCTCTGAGGGATGAAGTAGTGATGGCAGCAGAGGATCAAGTAGGTAAAAAGACGAGGGCTAGTAGAAATCCTTGGGTAACAGAAGAAATATTGAATTTAACTGATGAAAGGAGAAAATATAAAAATGCAGTAAATGAAGCAGCAAAAAGGAATATAAACGTCTCAAAAATGAGATCGACAGCAAGTGCAAAATGGCTAAGCAGGCATGGCTATAGGACGGATGTAAGGATGTAGAGGCTTATCTCACTAGGGGTAAGATAGATACAGCCTGCAGGAAAATTAGAGAGACCTTTGGAGAAAAGAGAGCCACTTGTATGAATATCAAGAGCTCAGATGGAAACTCAGTTCTAAGCAAAGAGGGTAAAGCAGAAAGGTGGAAGAATTATATAGAGGGTCTATACGAGGGCGATGTACTTGAGGACAATGTTATGGAAATGAAAGAGGATGTAGATGAAGATGAAATGGGAGATACGATACTGCGTGAAGAGTTTGACAGAGCACTGAAAGTGCTGAGTAGAAACAAGGCCCCGGGAGTAGACAACATTCCATTAGAACTACTGACCGCCTTGGAAGAGCCAGTCCTGACAAAACTCTACCATCTTGTGAGCAAGATGTACGAGACAGGCGAAATACCCTCAGACTTCAAGAAGAATATAATAATTCCAATCGCAAAGAAAGCAGGTGTTGACAGATATGAAAATTACCGAACCATCAGTTTAATAAGTCACAGCTGCAAAATACTAACGTGAATTATTTACAGACGAATGGAAAAACTGGTAGAAGCCGACCTCGGGGAAGATCAGTTTGGATTCCGTAGAAATGTTGGAACACTTCAGGCAATACTGACCTTACGACTTATTTTAGAAGAAAGATTAAGGAAATGCAAACCTACGTTTCTAGCATTTGTAGACTTAGAGAAAGCTTTTGACAATGTTGACTGGAATACTCTCTTTCAGATTCTAAAGGTGACCGGGGTAAAATACCGGGAGCGAAAGGCTATTTACAATTTGTACAGAAACCAGATGGCAGTTATAAGAGTCGAGGGGCATGAAAGGGAAGCAGTGGTTGGGAAGGGAGTGAGACGGGGTTGTAGCCTCTCCCCGATGTTATTCAATCTGTATATTGAGCAATCAGTGAAGGAAACAAAAGAAAAATTTAGAGTTGGTATTAAAATCCACGGGGGAAGAAATAAAAACTTTAAGGTTCGCCGATGACATTGTAATTCTGTCAGAGACAGGAAAGGACTTGGAAGAGCAGTTGAACGGAATGGACAGTGTCTTGAAAGGAGGATATAAGATGAACATCAACAAAAGCAAAACGATGATAATGGAATGTAGTCGAATTAAGTCGGGTGATGCTGAGGGAATTAGATTAGGAAATGAGACACTTGAAGTAGTAAATGGGTTTGGTATTTGGGGATCAAAATAACTGATGATGGTCGACGTAGAGAGGATATAAAATGTAGACTGGAAATGGCAAGGAAAGTGTTTCTGAAGAAGAGAAATTTGTTAATATCGAGTATAGATTTAAGTGTCAGGAGGTCGTTTCTGAAAATATTTGTATGGAGTGTAGCGATGTATGGAAGTGAAATATGGACAATAAATAATTTGGACAAGAAGAGAATAGAAGCTTTCGAAATGTGGTGCTACAGAAGAATGTTGAAGATTAGGTGGGTAGATCACGTAAGTAATGAGGAGGTATTGAATAGGATTGGGGAGAAGAGTAGTTTGTGGCACAACTTGACTAGAAGAAGGGATTGGTTGGTAGGACATGTCCTGAGGCATCAAGGCATCACAAATTTAGCATTGGAGGGTAAAAATCGTAGAAGGAGACCAAGAGATGAATACACTAAGCAGATTCAGAAGGATGCAGGTTGCAGTAGGTACTGGGAGATGGAGCTTGCACAGGATAGAATAGCATGGAGAGCTGCATCAAACCAGTCTCAGGACTGAAGACAACAACAACATGTTTTTAACAGTACAATGTGGGTGAGTGTGTCGTATTAAAGTCTTACTTCAATGCAAAGTAAATATTGCAGGACATGTTCGGGGTTGCCCACATTTATGAAATTTAATAACTTTTGGGACATGTTGTTATTCTTAAGGCGTTTTTAATTAATTTTTGAAATTCTACAACCTGATTTTTCTTAATATCTTTGATTGATCTTTTGAGAATACGTTGTTTAATAAATATTTTAACCGCGCATGATGTTTAACACTTACTTGGGCCTAGTCCTCCCCCTCCTAGACAACTCCACGCAGTAGCTGCATACCGGCTACCAAAGCAACTGATATCTCAACGTATACTTTCTCAGATATAAAAACAAAGCGAGAAAATATGATGCATAATACAGCCTGCTATAAGATCAAGCCAAAAACTGGCAGGTATTGTAAGAAGCGCCATCCACACACCAAGGATGACATCTCGACGAGTTAGTAGCTGTAACGCTGCTCCATCGAGTACGGAAAGTTATTTCAGGGTGAATGTGTTTATAAATACGAGGTTAACTGTGGGTGTGTAAAGACTTGAAAAAGTAATAGAGGAGAATCTCGGCGAGGGGCAGTTTGGCTTTAGACGGAATACGGGCACCAGAGATGCAATAGGGCTCCTACGAATCTTGGGAGAAAGGTTTATTGAAATATGTACTTCATCGATTTAGAAAAGGCATTTGACAATGTGGTTTGGGACAAGCTGACGACTATTATGAGGGAAAAGAGAGTGGACTGGAAAACCAGAAGACTTATAAACTCATTGTACCTTACTCAAAAAGTTTCAGTTAAAGTGAGAGGAGAAAGTACAAACTGGATCAGACTAGGGAAAGGAGTAAGACAAGGATACTGTTTATCACCTACTCTTTTCAACCTGTACTTGGAAAATATGATTGACCAATGCTCATTAGATGACAAAGGAGTAGAAATTGGAGGAAGAAGAGTAGGGTGCTTGAGATTTGCTGATGACATGGTCCTTCTAGCCACAGGGGAAAAAGAATTACAGGATTTGGTGGACACCATTGCAACTAACGGAAAAAAAGTATGGAATGAAAATTAACACAAATAAAACAAAAGTATTGGCAATAGGAGGAAATAAGGAAATAAAAATTGTGATGAATGGAGAAACACTAGAACAGGTGCAAAATTTTGAGTATCTTGGAAGCAGGATAGACACCGACTGGAAGTGCACCACAGAAATTAAAACAAGGATAGCAATGGCAAAAGAGGCGTTTTATAAGAAAAGGAGAATCTTCTGCAGCGGTATGGACAGAGAACTCAGAGAAAGAGACTCATAAAATGTCTTGTATGGAGTGTTCTTCTATATGGCGCTGAAACATGGACTATGAGGAAAAAAGACAGAGAAAGGCTGGAGGCTTTTGAGATCTGGACATGGCGGAAGATGGAAAGAATAAGATGGATGGACAGAGTAAAAAATGAAGAGGTACTGAGAAGAGTGGGAGAGAAAAGGCAGTTACTAGATGTAATAAAGAGAAGAAAAAGAAATTGGATGGGGCATATATTAAGAAAGAATGACGGACTCATAAAAACAGTTTTAGAAGGTTATGTAGAAGGGAAAAGGAAGCGAAGAGGCAAAGGACCTGCTAATATAGCAGATAACTGATGATGACAGTGGGGAACATGCTAATTGCGGTTCTTAGTTAATATTTGCGGAATAAGCTCAATATGGTTCTTAGGTTACTGTATTGCATAGTAAACTCGCTTTCTCGATTTATAGTTCCTTCTACTGCGCAGCGTAATATGTAACATGACGTACGTAAAGCATTTAATGTAACTTTTCCCTGCTTCTTAATAAGACATTGATAACAACATATGGTATAAAACGCGAACATGATTGTTTAAAAGTCTTCAAATACCTTTTCCGCATGCGAGAGAGAAAAAACTTGCTCTTCTTGTGGCGTGGCATCATTTGTTAAGCTGGTACTATGAGGCCACTAACTGAGTGCAAGATACTGATTTCGACAAATGACGATTAAAAGGTAGATCAGTGTTCAACAGTTTCCTAAATAATGTTACAACTATATTTTAATCTTGTAGTTGACGAAAGTGTTCACTGTAATGAAGAATGTTCTTTCAAGGAATATTAAATACCTTCTGTTAGCTATTTTACAGTGGATATTCAGTTTATGTAGTTGTAGATATAAATGTAAGTGATCAATGATACCAACTCGTCTTGATTTAAGGTCAGACTCACTGTTACAGTAAGTGAACAATGTTTGCATTCAAACCGAGTAGCTTCTCGCTCGTTGTCAATCCGGACGCTTTTGAGACATATTTTGAAAAGATTGATTGCTTCTTTTTAGGTAGCAACTTAACTCAGATGTAAACAACTGCATTCAATATATACATTTAACTGAGAAGTATTGCAACTTTTTATTGATGTTTTTCTCTTGTTTTATTAATGCTATACACCGAAACGTCTCTAGAGTAATGTCGTTCTTCTGACACATTTTCTTGTTGCGTCGACAACTACAGATGTAGAAGTTAGGTTGATTACACAAACAACTGACCCTGAACTTAACATGTGAAGCCACACAGGCTAAATTTCTCACAATTTGTATTTTAAAGCAGTTATTGCTGAAAATATCCAGTATCATTTAGTATTTCGCCACAAGAGGAGCAAATTTTTACTCTCTTAGGCGAAAAAAGTATTTAATGGATTTCAAATAATTGTGCCGAAACATTCTTGGTTGACATTTAGCTTACATATCATTATCAGTGAACATCATTAACAGTGAGGGAGTCGTTGTGATCAGTGAAGATCATTATCAGTGAGTGACTGGTCCTGGGGCGGTAACACTATGAACAGTGACAAAAGGTGCATGGTGCATAACACCGTAAGAAGTAATTCTTTTCTAGAGTAAAACGACGATATGCGTGTCCTGTATTGAAATAAGCGCAAACGTATCTCATAAAAACAAATTAAATCTGCATTTACCCCCATACTCCGCAAACCACTGCGAAGTACATGGAATGGGATACGTCCCGTTGCACCGCACCAGTTCACCGACCCCTTTTCCACGTTTCATTTACGTATGGAGCACGTGAAAATGGATTGCTTAAGTACTTCCGTGCGTGCTGTAATTAATCTAACCTCGTCCTCACGATCACCATGGGAGCGATACGGACGGGGTTGTTGTATATTGCTGGAGCCATGATTAAAAGTCGGTTCTTGAAACTTTCTTAGTAGGCTTCCATGAGATAAATTACGCCTGTCTTCAATATTCTGCCATTTCAATTTCTTCATCATCACTGTAACACTCACCCATGGATCAAACAAACCTGTCCATTCGTGCTGCCCTTCTCTGTGTTCGTTCAACATTCTCTGTGAGTCATATTTGGTACGAGTCCCACCCACTTGAGCAATGTGCTAAGATAGGTCATACGAGTGATGCGTGAGCTATATCCTGTATAGACTTACTGCATTTCCTCGCTATTCTACGAATAAACCGAAGCCTGCCACTTGGGTTAAGGGTATTCCTACAAAGTGTTACACCCAGGTATTATACGAGCTGGCCGATTCCAACTGAGACACACTGATATTAAAACCGTCGGATACTACGTTTTTTTCATTTTGTGAAGCGAACACCTTTACATTTCTGAACTTTTAAAGAAAGTTGGAGATCTTCGCATCACATTGTTTTCTTCCAAACAGTACTTCATTATAGATAACTGCATCTGCCAAAAGTCTGAGGTCACTATTAATATTGTCCGCAAGGTCATTAATATAAAACATGAGTAGCAATAGTCCACCCGAACTCCCGAAGTTACTTCTACATCTGTCGATTACTCTCCCCCAAGATAACATGCTGCTTTCTTCTTACAAAAAACAACCTCAATCCAGTCGCAAATCTCGCTAAATAGCCCCTTACATTCGTACCTGTGGCAGAGCGGTTGTAGGCGCTTCAGTCTGGAACCGCGCGACCAATACGGTCGCAGGTTCGAATCCTGTCTCGGCCATGGATGTGTGTGATGTCCTTAGGATAGTTAGGTTTAAGCAGTTCTAAGTTCTAGGGGACTTATGACCTCAGATGTTAAGTCCCATAGTGCTCTGAGCCATGTGAACCATTTTTGAATAAACATAGATGTGATACAGAGACAAATGCTTTTCTTAGATTGAGAATTATTACATCTGTTTCCATTGATCCAAGGCATTAAGTATGACAGTCACAAGAAGTGTGAATTGGGTTAAAGGTGATCGCTGTCGAGTCCAAGCTGGTTGGAACGAAGGAGGCCATTCCGTTCGAGATACCTCATTATGTTTCAGTTCTGTGCACATGCCCAAAAAAATAGTTCAACTATCGGTAACACTTAGCTACGTAATTAGAAAAATCATTTCTTATTCTATGTCACGATGGTAATCGTGGTATTCTGTTTGATGAAAATTACTCCACCCTTACTGCAGTGAAACTGACGATCAGAGCCAAATACGAATTATTACTGTGTTCAGAAGTCTTTCAGGCGGAAGTGTGGAGAGGTGTCCGATCTATAGACTAATCAGAAGTCCACATGTCACTCGCATCAGTTAGAATTAAAAAGGGGGGGGGGACGGAGGGTTATAAACACCCCCCTTCTCCCTAGAGGTGAAATTAGTTAAAATCAGACGGTCTTTTTTGTAATCTTCGCCTAAGTTAACTACGCAAATTTTGAGAGCCCTGATCCGTAGATTTAGTCGTTTACTCCCGCATGCCCCATATCATCTTACTTTGTGTGTCCGGGAGAAGATACTACCTCTACCAGTGTCTTGCGCTCCTGATCCTGTTCGACCTGTGCGCGCCAAATATTAAAGGGGCTTCCAGATCCGCCACAGAAGCGCACAATGTGCTTTGCCCTCATTGTTATCATTGCTACAATTGTTAGACTGCTCGCCTAGAATTTAGTAGCCTATCGAAATAGTTTGTCGGCCAGTTTTGTGCGACATGAAACCAGTTTCAAAAACAAGATCTTTGTTCTCTAAAACACAGCAGACAATAAGTCAGTGGCTCCTTGAGTGTTATGGGACAAGTGTTTTCTGCATGTCTATCCTTTTAGCAGGATGTCTCTGGGACGACGGCCGTTTACTATCGTGACAAAAAATAAAAACACCTACAGCCGTCCATATGATTTTATTTTATTTTGTCACTACCAGTTTCGACGCTTCATTGTGTCATCTTCAGTTCAGGTCATGTTCCTTCTTTTTACTTCTTTGTGAGGTATTGTTTCCTTCCGTTCATCACCTTTTACAGTTGTTTTGTCTTAAAGTAAGTTATTTCAAGGTTGTGCAGTTAATGCATGTCCGACTGTCAAATGAAAATCGGGAATAGTATTTAAAGAAGTTTTAATAGATAGTATAATTGTATAATGTATTGAGTGGAAATTCGTGATGGTACATTTTAGATATGTGACAATGGATGTATCTGTTCTTTCTGTCAAATCTTCGGTGTAAATTCATTTGCAGAGTCTTGCCTTTGTTCTCATTCTATTTAATCTGTTCCTATGAAACTTGACCGATAAGTTGATAATGCTATCTTCTAATGTTTTATGCATACAGGCCTGAAGACGACGCAATGAAGGGTCGAAACTGGTAGCGACAAAATAAAATCAAAACAAATCATAAGGACGGCTGTAGGTGTTTTTATTTTTTGTCACAAGTGTTTCTTTGTTCCCTTCTTACTTAATTTCGGATTAAAGGATATTAAAGTAACATTACTTAAGAATATAAGCCAAAATAGCATAATTATCTTTCTTTGAATTTTTCCGAACGTCTAAATGACAGTGCATCGTTTAGCGTGACGTGTGTATGCTTTATCTTTCTTTGATTTTGTTCGAACTTCTATATGACAGAGAATCGTTTGTGTGACGTGTGTATGCTTTTTTTGTTACGTATAGCTGCACATACTTAGGCAAAACAGATTTATCTTCCATGAACGTTTCCATTCTTCTGATAATTTCCTTTTCTTCCATGTCAGATCTGGAAGTTTTGTGGGCCACTTGCGTCTAATTACCCATATTTCCATGTGACATCTGGGAATGTTATGGCCATGTCACGGTACAACAAAGCACGCGAGCCTTTACATTCACTTTCGTGACCTCGAATCTTTACAGAATCAAACTCCCATGTATAAAACAGCTTCAGACGTTAGATTACTTTACAAATGAGTTAATTTGTTAAATATTTGACATTAAGCATGTAAGCAAAAAAAAACTTAGAAAATGTTTGAGACTGCGCTTGAAGTTTGATTTAAGTCGGTAAGCGCTCTCATTATGAAACAGTGGGTGACATTAGTGTGAGTAATTTGCGCCTTATTTTAAGCAGAAGCAGATTTGCAACACATCTAAATATCTATGAAGTTATCTCTCCTGAACTATATGTTGCCCAATGGTATAATTTTGCAGTTACATTGAATGGTATATGTGGATAGTTTCTACAAACTGTGTTGCGCAGGGTGTCGGTACTGAAGGAGGAATACATTAACACGTGATTTCTATTGCTGAAGTCTTACTGCATGAAGAGCGAAACGTACTAAGCGATAAACTTTCCTTTCATCATTTTGTGGGGACTGTCGGTGAGGAAAAGTTTCATAAAAGTTTGAATTTAAGTGCAATGTTTCTTGGAATTCGTTGAGGAAACTGTGCGAATAAAGTCCGGGTATATGCGTACCGTCGGTAATGCCGCCACAAGACAACCGTACACTTATGAGTCAAAATGTTATTACCGCCTGCTTAATAGATTGTTTGCCGTCTGTGGAACGAAATACATCACTGATTCTCAGTATCAGGGATGAAAGTTTGTTGGTATGTTTGTAAAGGTATGTGACATTAGATGTCTACGTACAGGTCATGTAATTCGCGTAACTAATGGGCCGCTGACTCGCGTATGCGGTGACGGCGCCTGATACCGACCGAGATGGGTTCCATAAGACATACAAGAGGCGAATTTGGTCCCCGAGACATCAATAGGAGTTCACTATAACACTCCTCAAACCACTGTAGCACGGCTCGGGCTCCGAGACACGGACAATTATTCTGTTGAAAGACGACATCGCCGTCGAGGAAGGTATCAAGTATGCAGAAACGCAGGTGGTTCGCAGCTGTCTTCGATTACTACCACAGGTCCCTTGCAAGCACAGGAGAATGTCTCCCGTATCATAATACTGCTCCCACCAGCCTGACCTCGTGGCGCGCTGCTCATTTCGAGCCACTGTTCACCTCGATGGCGGTGTTTGCGCTGACGACCGTCGACCTAGTATAGAAAATGTGATTCACCCGAAGAGCCGAGCACAACTGTACTCTTTCGTGCTAAAATGTAGACTTTCACGGCCGGAAATATCATGTCCATTATAGTTATCCGGGCTGTTATGCCGTGGTCGGTTGATGAATTCTGTGTAAATTCCCAACGTTTCATCCCCGACTGCGGGAGACAGCTTCAAGGGGGTCCGTAGCTCGATGGAAGGTCCAACACACCCACTTGCTCGCTACTGACTGCCGCTATATTCCGTGTCCGCGCGCTCCTGCGTCGCGGCGTGACGTCACGTGTTTTGAAAACGTCAGTGCCAACTGGCCGGTGTCCGTCGCCGTCGATCGCCGTTGCCATCACCCAGTAGTGGACGGGTGGTACACATCTTCTTTAACACCGGCATCCGTGTACCGTTTCATTTCACGCCCTCCTTTCGATTGAAATTATTGGGATGTTTAGCGATTTCGATTGCCTCCCTGTAGAACCTGTCGTAATATCCGCTTGTGGCAGCTAGTACTTGCGTCTCCTCAAAACGAATATTGTGGTTCCCTGGATGAAAAGCATGCTCCGCAACGGCTGATCGTTCCGTTTCTCCTCTTCTACAATTTCCCTTGTGCTCTTCCAAACGTTTAGAAACAGTTCTTTTAGTGGTACCCACATAAACATCACCACAGCTGCATGGGATCCTATACACTCCAGCTTTTTCCAATGGTTTGCGAGCGTCCTTGGCAGGCTTAAGGTATTCCTGTATCTTCCTGGTGGGCTTGTAAATTACGGTACTGACGTTTTCAAAACACGTGACGTCACGCCGCGGCGCGGGAGCGCGCGGACACGGAATATAGCGGCAGTCAGTAGCGAGCCTGTGGGTGTGTTGGACCTTCCATCGAGCTACGGACCCCCTTGAAGATCTCTCCCGCAGTCGGGGACGAAACGTTGGGAATTTACACAGAATTCATCAACCGATCACGGCATAACAGCCCGGATAACTATAATGGACATGTACTCTTTCGGCAGAGACGCCACAGATATCCACCTATCCTGCTTTACAGAGCAGACAAGCCTCCGAACCCCAAGTTCTGTGAAGAGTCAAGGACGTCCAACCATTTAGGGCCTAGTGGTAGTTAACACTGTCCTACGTGTTTCCGTAGATGCTCACAACAGTAGCACGTGAACGTTTCACCAGCTTCTTCGTTTTCAAGATACTCGTTCACAGGCTCTGCGTAATAATAATCTGCCATTTATTAAAGTCGTTTATCTTAATGGATTTCCGCAGCACATATCTTCCTTAGGGTGGTCCCCCGTCTGTGTTTGCTCCGCTTACATACTTTTGGTACCGCACAGCGTGATCGATCGCCACCAGGCGGCACCAGACGTCGCGGTGGGCAGTGGTCATAATGTTTTGTCTCATCAGTGTACAGTATCGACCTAGAACACTTGTACTACTCTGTTAAGCCAGCAATTGTGGTAGGGGCAGTGCCTTTGATTAGTAATCAAAACGTCCTCGGTCCCGCGTTCGAATCCCACCAGTGCTTAAATTTTTATTAATAATAAGCACTGGCGGCCGAAGACTTCCGGTATAAGAAGTCACCCTCGTTCTGTCAACGGCCTTGTCAAAGATCGCGGAGGAGCGACTCAGGACCCTCTCTTGTCCTTGGGGTGGCAAACTGCCCCTCAAGGCGGAAGAATCAGCAGTGATCCAACGGCATGAGGATGCAGAAGGCAATGGAAACCACAGCATTAAAGACGCTTAATATGTATCCACAGCACATGTGGCCTTTAATTGAAAAGTGTCACGATCTCTCCATTGGCAAAAGATTCCGGAATAGCCTTCCATTCGGATCTGCTTTACGGGACTGCCAAGGGGGAGGTGACCAAGGGGAAAGGATTCAATTATCAAGGAAAGGATAGTGTTCTACGAATCGGGACGTGGAATGTCAGAAGCGTGAACGTGGTAGGGAAACTAGAAAATCTGAGATGGGAAATGCAAAGGCTCAATCTAGATATATTTGGGGTCAGTGAAGTGAAGTGGAAGGAAGACAAGAATTTCTGGTCAGATAAGTATAGGGTAAAATCAACGGCAGCAGAAAATGGTGTAACTGGAGTAGGACTCGTTATGAATAGTAAGGTAGGGCAGAGAGTGTGTTACTGAAAACAATTCAGTGATAGGGTTGTTCTTATCAGAATTGACAGCAAACCGACACTGACAACGATAGTTCAGATATATATGCCGCTGTCGCAAGCTGAAGATAAAGAGACAAAGTATATGAGAATATTGAAAAGGCAATACACTACAAAAAGGGAGACGAAAATCTAATAGTCATAGGAGACCGGAATGCAATTATAGGGGAAGGAGTAGAAGAAAAACTTACAAGGAAATATGGGCTTGGGACAAGGAATGTGAGAGGAGAAAGCTAGTAATAGCGAATACTCAGTTCAAGAATCACAACAGAACGAGGTATACTTGGAAAAGGCCTGGAGATACGGGAAGATTTCAGTTAGATTACATCATGGTCAGACAGAGATTCCGAAACCAGATACCGGATTGTAAGGCGTACCCTGGTGCAGATATAGAGACTCAGATAGTACTGATGAATTGTAGGTAGGAATTTAAGACGTTAGTCAGGAAGAATCAATACGCGAAGATGTGGGAAACAGAAGTAATAAGGAATGACGAGATACGCTTGAAGTTCTCTAAGGCTATAGATACAGCAAAAAGGAATAGCTCAGTAGCCAGTACAGTCGAAGAGGTATGGGCATTTCTAAAAATGGCCATCTCAGAAGTCGGAAGGTAAAGCATAGTTACAAAGAAGGTAACTGCGAAGAAACAATGGGTAACAGAAGAAATACTTCAATTGATCGATGAAAGGAGGAAGTACAAAAATGTTCATGGAAACTCAGGAATACAGAAATACAAGTCGCTGAGGAATGAAGAATGAAATAAATAGGAAGGGCAGGAAGCTAAGACGAAATGGATGCATGAAAATGTGAAGAAATCGAAAAAGAAACGATTGGCAGAAGGACAGACTCAGCATACATGAAAGTCAAAACAATCTCCGGCGACATTAAAAGCAAAGGTGGTAAAAATTAAGAGTGCTATATGCAGGTGAGAGAGCATATATGTGGAAAGAGTACATTGAAAGCGTCTATGAGGGAGAAGATTTGTATGATGTGATAAAAGAGGAAATAGGAGTCGATTTAGGAGATCCAGTGCTATAAGCAGAATTTAAAAGAGCTTTGGAGGTCTTAACATGAAATAAGGTAGAAGGGATAGATAACATTCCCTCAGAATTTCTAAAATCTATTGAGGAAGTGGCAACAAAACGACTATTCACGTCGGTGTGTAGAATGAATGAGTCTTGAGACATACCATCTGACTTTCGGAAAAATATCGTCCAGACGATTCTGAAGACTGCAAGAGCTGACAAGTGCGAGAATTATCGCACAATCAATTTAACAGCTCATACATCCAAGTTGCTGACAAGAATAATATACAGAAGAATGGAGAAGAAAGTTGAGGATGTGCTAGGTGACGATCAGCTTGGCTTCAGAAAAGGTAAAGGCACGAGAGAGGTAATTCTGACGTTGCGGTTGATAATGGAAGCAAGACTAAAGAAAAATCAAGACACTTCCATAGGATCTGTCGACCTGAAAAAATCCTTCGACAATGTAAAATGGTGCAAGATGTTCGAAATTCTGAGAAAAATAGGGATAAGGTACAGGGAGAGACGAGTAATATAAAATATGTACATGAGCCAAGAGGGAATAATAAGAGGGAGAGACTGGTAATATACAACATGTACAAGAACCAGGAGGGAATAATAACAGTGGACGACCACGAACAATGTGCTCAGATTAGAAAGGGTGTAAGACAGGGATGTGGTCTTTCCCGCTACTATTCAGTCTGTACATCGAAGAAGAAATGATGGAAATAAAATAGAGGTTCAGGAGTGGAGTTAAAATTCAGGGTGAAAGGATATGAATGATACGATTCGCTGATGACATTGCTGTCCTGAGTGAAAGTGAAGAAGAATTACGTGATCTGCTGAACGAAATGAACAGTCTAATGACGACAGAATATTGATTGAGAGTAAATCGAAGAAAGACGAAGATAATGAGAAGTTGCAGTAACGAAAACAGCGAGAAACTTAACATCAGCGTTGATGGTCAGTAAAATAAGCAATCACGGACAGAGCAAGGAGGACGACAAAACCAGACTAGCAATGGAAAAAAGTGCATTCCTGGCCAAGTGAAGTCTACTAGAATCAAACACAGGCCTTAATTCGAGGAACAAATTTCTGAGAACGTATGTCTGGAGTGCAGTATAGTATGGTAGTGAAACATGGACTGTGGGAAAACCGAAACAGAGGAGTATCGAAGCATTTGAGATGTGGTGCTACAGACGAATGTTAGATTGATTGATAAGCTAAGGAATGAGGAGGTTTTGCGCAGAATCAGAAGGAAAGGAATATGGGAAAACACTGATAAGGAGAAGGGACAGGATGATAGGATATCTTTTAAGGCGTGATGGAATGACTTCCATGGTACTAGAGGGATCTGCAGAGGGCAAAAACTGTAAAGGAAGACTGAGTTTTATTGCGTATACGTCCACGTTGTGCACATCAGTTTTGCGGAATTGAAGTTCCTTTCAATACCCATTCCTCCCTAACGAAGCATTTGCAGACCTATGTTCATATAACATTTTTTGTTCAGAATTACTTATACGATCACTGTGTAAAATATTGACCTTTCCTTTCCAAACACCCTGTATAGGCGTTACCGACCGCAGCGTGGTATCCTGCCTGTTTACATGTCTGTATTTTAATATGCATGCCTATACCAGTTTCTTTGGCGCTTCAGTGTATTCCCGTGGTGCAACGACTGTTTCATTAAATTTCGGGCGTGCGGACGCAAAATGAAACTTCTTCTAACATTTTGGCTGCATATTGTTCGGTTTGGATAACTCATGGAATCCGGCGCTTTCTGTAGAAAACTTGCCAAACACGTCACGTCACTGCAGCTCGAAGGGTTATGGCGACATTCCAGTGTGGACAGACTGCGCCGCCGCAGACATAGTTCGTTCAAATCGTTCTTCTAAGCCGCAGATCAACGTCTTTGGTGCCTATGTATCTATGGCCTCATGCGCAGTGGTGAGGTCTAAGAGTTTAAATGGATGGAGTGAGTGGTAGTTTTAAATCGGCCGCGGTCCATTAGTTCATGTCGGACCCGCGTGTCGCCACTGTTAGTGATCGCAGACCGAGCGCCACTACACGGCAGGTATCGAGAGACGGACTAGCACTCGCCCCAGTTGTACGGACGACTTTGCTAGCGACTACACTGACGAAGCCTCGCTCCTTTGCCGAGCAGATAGTTAGAATAGCCTTCAGCTAAGTCCATGGCTACGACCTAGGAAGGCGCCATTAGCCTTACATAGCAATTGATACTTATCGTATAAAGCATGTCTCATCAAGAACGATGTATACAACAAGGATGGATTAAAGTTAAGTATTCCAAAAGCTACGTACTTTTCTTTATAGCATTCATTACGTATCCTGTTTCAGACCTCACGCCATCCTTCGTGTGTTTATAGCGTGCATTGCGGTCCCCTCAAATCACACTGTGTCGGCACTTCTGTCGACACATCAGAGTGAGTGCTGGATCGTCAGCCTTTTGGTTCACTCTGAAGACGGCTGAACTACATGAACCGAAATTTTAGAAGAAGAAGAAGCTGAATTTATGTTTCTGCACACCCGAAATTTAAAGAAGTAGAGGAAGGAGTAGTTATCTCGGCATCTTGCACACGTTATAAAAGCGGCATTTTGACAATTACATGGTTGTTTAAAGTTTCTACAAAAAGACAAACTTTGTTTACATTGATAAAACGGTCTGTGTCACAAGTAACGCATCATTTGCCAAATACTGACGAGGGTAGCCGGTAATGTACAGTGGAACGTATTTCGATGCAGTCTTCTCGGGATGCAATGTCTTTCTCTCTCTCGACGAGATAGCAACAGTTTTGAAGCTTCTTGATCAAATTCCTTACTTAATGATTAAAATATACTTCACAGTGTTCCATCAGTTGCCGAGGGCTGCTTGAAGATAAAACTGAAACTAACGGAATTCGAAGTTCTTAACGCTTTGATTTCTGTACATTCTTGGAAAGTTGTTTTCAGGGTCATCGAGGTCGCTGTAAGTAGAGGAAAGGTGCCTATTATGCGATAGTTCCCTAATATGAGACACCCCAACTGTGCTCATGTTATGGGCTGCACTCTACTGGAGAGTTTCTTAAACACGTCTGTTGCGTGCCAGACGACGTCACAGCGAGTAGGACGCCATAGTTGAGCCGGACACAGTATGTAGAGGTTGCAAAGACCTTGTAAAAAATAACTAGACTCACTGATGGCGCTGCAGTCGCGGGACAATTTGAACCTTCGGCTGGACGCCATTATAGTGGTTGTAGTCTGATGTGTTGTGTAGTATTGTTGTTTATGAAGATCCTGATTCAACGTTGTATATTTGTTGGGGCGTACATACAGTATTTGTTACTCGTAATTCTACTGTCTGTACATTCCAATCAAAAGAAGTACAATGGTGAAGAGTTACGCAGCGATTAATTGTACAAATAAATTCGAGAAAGGAACGAATAATACATTTCACAGGTATGTGAATATTTTAAGTTGTTTCGTATGTCAGTGCACTTGCTTAATAAATGTTTTTGTAACACGGTATTAGCATAATGTCTGTGCATCTATTTGCAGGTTTCCTTTCTCAAAACCACAGCTGTTACAAAAATGGTTACACGCTGTCAGGAGGCAAGATTTCCGACCGACAGAATACCATTTTATATGTTCTGATCATTTTGAAGAAAGTTGGCTGATCGGTAGTGTTTTCATTTTCTAGGTTAGGTTGAAAATTGATAATTTCGTTTTGTGTTACCAAAGCACTATGCCATATGTAACGCACTTCTCGTCATAAAATCTAAAGCAAGGTAGCATCAGAAAATATCTATTAATATAGTGGGCAAATCTTTGAGTATTTTGATGCATTTTGCGTACATCTATCGTAAATGAACTACGAAAAATGCTAGGGGTCCAGTACATAAGTTTTAGCTACGGCTGATTCCATGTAGTACGTAAGATAAATTCATTAACAGTGACTAGTTGCTGTTTGTTCGTAAATTAAAAAGTATATTGTAGTAAAGCATTAAAATGAGGCATTATGTTTGCGACCTAACTCAAGGGAAGGCATTTTATAACCAAAAGCGATGTATGAACATTCGAACTCCGCGCGTCAGTTTACCACTCTAATGGCCGCCGGCCAGCTATTCAATTTGTCCGCTCTTCACAATCGACCACTCGTGCGGTTGTGGGGGCCTGAGAGGTTGATACAAAATTTCTTGTTTGGAATTTTTGCGATACCGGCGTTAAGACAATATTTCAGCTTAAAGGTGAGCAGATATTACTGTACGCTTTTATTGTTGTTATTTGTGACGATATTGCCTATAATTTTTGACAATGAAGTCCACTTTCCAACGAACGTTGTTGGCAAGTGCGTGATTCTTTGTGTAAGGTGGCGACATTCCTAACAAGCGATAGTGTGGGGATCCAAATACGCGACAGTGTCGCATATTACGATACTTTTCGAATATTGGGGGAACTCGTTCTCTCACGATTTGTTATATGTAATTTACGCAATAGTATCATGAGATAACAATATTTTATCATTTATTGTAGTAAAATTTTGGCAACTGCGTTTATTTTAATTCGATTAAATTATCTTAAACAGGGATTGCTTTGACTAATCTTATGATCAGAAATTTGAATGTTTTCTGGAACTTTCTTTCAAGGCAGTATTTTGCTCAGAAGTTGATCACTATTACTCCGTTCACTGTACTTATAAAAAATAAACTAACAAATAAAATCATGGAAGTTGAAGTTCTTTAAGAAGTATATCTGATTATTTTACTTATTCTTTGTAGATGGCATTGGCACCTAAAAGGAAAACGTGGGATAAAGACGCCATGGTTCGTGCCATTACATGTGTGAGAAATGGCGAGATGGAGTACTTAAAAGCCTCAAAAGTTTTTTCTGTACGAAAACGTAGTTTGGAAAGGTATGTGATGGATAAAACTCGTACACCCGAGAAGCTCGTTGGTGTTATTCTTGGCAGAAGGCCAGTTCTCTCATCTCAACTGGAAGATGAACTAGTGAAATACTGCCTTGCAATGGAAGAGCGATTTTGCGCTCTTAAATGTAAGGACATACGAAGCATGGCCTTACAGTTAGCTGCCAGGAATAGCCTCAAGAATCCCTTCAATTCAGAAAAGGCTTCAGCAGGAAAGAAATGGCTCCGAGATTTCCTTAAGAGACATCCCATTTTATCAATGGAACTCCTCAGGGTCTTGCAGCAGCAAGAGTGAAAGCTATCACTCCAGAAAATGTGGGGAGATTTTTTTATATTTACGAATCTGTACTAACTAAAGTGAACCATAACCCGCATCGAGTCTTCAATGTTGACGAAACTGAGGTGACGTCTGTGCAGCACAAACACAACAAGGTTATTGCTATGAAAGGGGAGAAAGTTGCTGCCTTGACTTCAGCAGAAAGGGGCAAATCTCATCACAGTTGTAACGTGTATGAACGCAGCTGGCACTTATGTCCCACCACTAATCGTCTTCTCAAGGAAGAAAATGAAGCAGGAATTGATGGACGGTGCACCTACAGGATCAATATCAGCTTGTCATCCAAGTGGCTGGATACAAACTCACATTTTTACTCAGTGGTTCGATCATTTTGTGAGTCATGTAAAGCCATCTTCAAATGACCCTGTCATTTTGATTCTTGACGTCGGATTTATGGGGCCTTTGAAAACCTGCTATGCCCAAGAGATAGAAACGTGGTTGGCAAGTAACCCAGGTCGTGTTATAACCGCATTATTAATAGCCAGGTTATTTGGGACACCTTACAACCGAGCAGCAACAATGGGAGCATCTGTGAATGTCTTCAGAAAAACATGTCTCATCCCATGCAACAGAAACATCTTTAGGGAACATGAATTTTCAATTCATCGCCATGCTAAGATGCCAAAAACGAAAATGAAAACACTGATGGTGATGGTCAAGCTGTCAGTCCGGCAGACATCAGACCTCACCCACACATCGCAAAACCACCTGGAGATAGTCAAGTAGGTCAAATATCGCGTTCGTGCTCTGCTGCGTTACTAACTTCAACTCCTTACGCGAAGCAATTGCAAGAATCTAAACTGAAGAAATCAGAGGCTGAAGCTAAGAAAGCAGCCAGAAAGTTATTTGGGGAGAAGAGTGGAAAATCTTCAAATCGTAGACCTAAAGCAGAAGAATCGTCTAGTGACTCCGCATCCGATGTCCATCTTGAGAACCTTCGGGATTCAGACAGCAGTGATGACGATGACGCGGTGTGTCTGTTCTGTACTGGGCGCTTTTCTGAAGACAAACACGGGGAGAAGTGGGCACAGTGCACGGAATGTTATCGCTTGGCTCGTGAAGATTGCGGTGTCACAGAAGACAAATTTGTTTGTCCCGGACGTCGTAAATATAAACCTAATTAGTGTGAAATGAGTGAAGGATATCAGAAATGAATGAACATGTAAAAATTATATATTCACATGTCATTATTCTGTAATAAAATTACAGCAAAATATTAATACTGTCTTGTATTAGGAAACGTTGATCTCATTTCCACGAAATGCCTTGTTTGTGAAGATTTAATTACTACTCTGAAAGTTTGTATCTTATTGCAAATACGATATTGTATGATAAAATTAAATAAAGCAAGATATTATTACCATCATAAAAAATACAATTGCACTTACTTTTAGGTCTTTTAAATGGAGTTACAAAAGCGTGTCTCATATTAGGCACCTTTCCTCTACAGTACTTGCTTGAAACTAACTTGCAACTCCAAATTTTCCTTAGGCTTTGCTTTTCATGCTTTATATGAAAGTATTATTAAATACAGTATATTGAGCATTATTTCGGTTAAGTAGAGACTGAAAATAAGCCTACAACAGCCGGATTACCATTCTGTACACTTTCCGCTGCGCCAAATGCAGGTTCGAAACTATGCTAATACCAATGGTCACGTCTCTCCCGGCCTCACCAGAAATGCTATTTTCTCTGATTGCCTGTCCATCAAGAGCTCCAACTACTGCCAATCTATCAAGGCGAGTATCTCGGCGTTCATTTATACCAGGACCTACTTAAGCGTACTAACAGTGATGTACGAGGAGCGTTAAATAAGTAAGCTATGTTTTCGTTTTCTCGTCCAACTTCGGATTAAAAAATGCGGAATTTACTGTGAGACATCGCGAAATATTTTCGTTTCAGCATCTATAGTTACACTAAGTTCGGATAGGCGGTGAAGCTCTAAGTAGCGTTGAAAACGATAAGGGAGGTGCTTTCCGCGTAGAGAGCTGACATGGAGCTTCTCTTGACGAAAAACTAAAGCATCGTAGACATTCTTAGGCGCTTGTAGAACGTCTGCGGGCACCCAGCAGTTAACAAAAGTATGGTGAGCCGTTGGGCGAGGCGTCTGTCATCATCGCTGCTGTGACTCCTGCACTGTTGGAACGGGTGGACACTCTCATTCGAGTTGATCGACAGATCACTATGAAACACCTCGTTGCTCAATTGGACGTCTCTGCTCGTAGTGCTGACACACTCGTCCACCAGCTACGGTACTGAGTGATGAGTGCCCCCTGGGGTCCTTACTGCCTAACATAAGATTATAAAGAGCAACGATGTGTGCGGAATTGCATGCTCGTTACGAGGCTGACTATGAGCATCGTCGCAAGCTATTAATCATGGAGGATGTTTCCAGAGTGAGATTTTCACTCTGCAGCGGAGTGTGCGCTGATATGAAACTTCCTGGCAGATTAAAACTGTGTGCCCGACCGAGACTCGAACTCGGGACCTTTGCCTTTCGCGGGCAAGTGCTCTACCATCTGAGCTACCGAAGTACGACTCACGCCCGGTACTCACAGCTTTACTTCTGCCAGTATCTCGTCTCCTTCTGTGAGTACCGGGCGTGAGTCGTGCTTCGGTAGCTCAGATGGCAGAGCACTTGCCCGCGAAAGGCAAAGGTCCCGAGTTCGAGTCTCGGTCGGGCACACAGTTTTAATCTGCCAGGAAGTTTCTTATTAAACATAGGCTCATCACTTAGAACCGGAAACTAAACAGCAAGCAATGGATTGGCGCCACATCACCTCCCTTCCGAAGAAAAAGCTCAAAGCCGCACCATGAGTCGGTAAACAACTCACGGCGTCGGACTTCGGGCACTCTGTAGGGGTTTGTCTGTTGAATGTCCTTCCTCAGGGTGCAACGACCAATTCTGAAGTGTATTGTGCTCCCCCCGCCCCCCCCCCCCCCCAGAGGAAATTGAAGAAACGACTTCAGCTTGTTTAACGCCATAAAAATGGAAATGAATTGCTCCTTCTCCATGTCAACGCGACGTCCTAAAGGAGCTCACACAGCATTGGACTGTTCAACCGCATCCACTCTACACCTCGGATCTCGGACCTTCCGAATTTCGTCTGTCTGGCGCAATGGCGAATGCGCTCCGTGTGGGACAGTACGTGGGTGACGGTGAGATTACTGATGCAGCAAGACGTTGGATCCGACGTCGCCAAGTAGAGTAGTACCATGTGGGTATACAGGCCTCCACAGTAAGGTGGCGTACTTGACGGAGATCACGTTGAAAAATAGGGTTTTGTAGCCAAAAAAGTGGGGAATAATACGGTGTATTGGAAACTTGATTATAACTAATCCGCTTTTAGGAAGAAATTGTGTTACATTACTTACTTAGCACTTCTAGTACATGTATGCCTGTATAGCGAAAGCGTCAACACATTATACAAATGATTCTGTTGCTACGTATGCTTTAGAGGTTCCAGACCAGAAAACATGTTGGGGTTTAAAACCCTAAAGTGAACGACGATTCGCATATCGGTCAGATCAGCAGCTCTACACCTTCATTGCCTACAGGCTACACTTCAGTATGAAAAACAATATTTGAAAAAAGAGCAGTTAGATAAATACAATTCATGGTTAGCTTTGCCACCATCAAAAACAAAGTATGTCCTTTTCTTGCGCCTGCCTTAAACGTAGTCATCATGAGGGAATGAAGTTACACACAGTAGTGATCATACCCTAACCAAATTATCTAAGTTATTAGGAAAAATGGTTATTTGGAATACCACAGCAAATCACTTTATTATCAGAGAGTCCAAGAACGTGCTAACGACTTTCTTATTTCTTACGAAAACAACGCAAAATCTTCTGAAATCAAGTGGACACATACAGGTTGAAAATTGCAAAACGAAACCGAATTTTTTTTTCATTTTCTTTGCAAAATGTTATATTTCTTGGGAGGCAGAAAACATCGTTTAGAGGCCATCGTGATGATGGCTGTTTTCTCAAAAGACTCTAAACTGTCAAATGAAGGTAACTTTTAAAGAACTGGTGATATTTCATGTCGAAGAATGTGGAGATGCTGAATTGGCGTCACAGTATAGCTCTGGCAGCAAAATAGGTACATTTCCTAGTAAAATTGTATACAATGATTTTGTTTACTGTTATGGCGAAGATATTATTTCCCAGATATAACACAGAATCAAAGAAAATGGATTCTAAAATACTGAGATCGTTGAGACCACGGATATTAGTCACAAGACTCAGACGAAAGTTTTTCTTAGACACATTTACCAAAATGCAATCAGAAAAGTCCGCAAGAGCCAGAGAAAGTGTGTGGAAATTAACTCTCAAAGTTAACCTCAGACGTAAAATAAACGAAGGTTTATCTTCAACTACTGAAAGTGACACTGGAGTCTTTTGAGGATGACAAAGATGCCAATATTTATAAGACAGACGAAGAGAATAAAGATATCCGAATGACTGGAGTAAAATTAGGTAAAAATGGGTTAAACTCTATGAGAAGGCCTAAGCTCGATGTTAGGAACTGTATTGGCATTCAACATATGGATGCTCTGTTATGAGTTCAGAGTTTTTGGGAGCAGTCACTGCAATATAGAAAGAATGCAACAGCGTTGGTCGAGCCCCTTGTTTTAATCATTCTCTGAGCTGTCCTGAGGTGCAATTAGAGCGGAACTTAATTAGGATCATTAAAGAGGTGGTAACGTTTTTTTGGGCTTCGCCAGGAAGAAATTCTGTAGTCATAAAGCATTCAGGGAATTAACTAGTCGCCTTGAGTGAGTCCGTCTACAGCGCTACTATTGCCGGAAGCAGAGGAAGAAGTACGGCGTGAAACGTGGCGTGCTCTGAGAGAACTAAGCCGACAAAATCAAACACTACCAGCAGAGAGCGGGCGGCTATTCGGGACATGAGAGAGTGCCCTGAGATTACCTGCTGACACAAGGACTGCATTGAGAAGTTGCAGAGGCTGCTAGATGTCGACTTCTGCGGGGAAATCAACGCCGACCCTCAAAGAAGGTGAAGAACAAGGTTAGAGCTCTTCTCAAGGACGCCAAGAAACTGTTACCTGCAGGGCCTGTACCGCCATGACTTCATGGAGTCCCTAACGTTCACAAAGATGGGATGTCGTTGCGCTCCATTTTCAGCCACCTTACGGCATCTACATATTTGCTGGAAAAATACCTGACGGAAAAACTAAGAAATTATGTGGATAAAAGCACTCATCAATATGTAATTGTGTGGATTTTGTAAAACGCCTCGACAACTTCAGGGTGAAAGACAAAGATACCTTGGCGAGTTTTGACGTCGTTTCGTCATTCGCTAGAGTACCTTTACGAGAGTTACTAGAGCTTATTGATCAGACATTTGACGCCAAGATCACCGACCTTTTCAGGCATATTATGAGCTTCACGTACTTTCTGTTTAATGGAGAATAGTACGAAGAACCGGAAAGAGTCGCAATGGGCAGCCTACTCTCACCTATGGTCGCGAATTTGTATATGAGTACTTCGAGGTGGAAAACCCTGGTGTCATCCAAACCCAGGTTTTTTTTTCGTTACGTAAATGACACGTTTTTGTTCAGACCAATAAAAAAGGACAAACGCCTTGGAACTCATTACATCCAAACAATTGAGACCAAAGGAGAAGGAAGATTACCATTCCTGGATCTGATGACACCCTGGGCCACGGTGTGTATCTGAAGAAAACGCGCAGTGACCTGTATTTGCACGCAGAGAACTGCCACCACACTTCGCAGAGGAATTGTGTACTAAAAACGGGCCGGCCGGGGTTCCGAGCGGTTCTAGGCGCTGGAACCGCGCGACCGCTACGGTCGCAGGTTCGAATCCTGCCTCGGGCATGGATGTGTGTGATGTCCTTAGGTTAGTTAGGTTTAAGTAGTTCTAAGTTCTAGGGGACTGATGACCTTAGCAGTTAAGTCCCATAGTGCTCAGAGCCATTTGAACCATTTGTACTAAAAACGCTTGTACACAGTTTCAGTCGCAGGGAGTCTGGCAATCACCTGGAACACCTCAGGACTATTTTCCGAAAAAAATTGGTACCCAGAATGACAGGTTATGCACACTGTCCATCCCACCACAACAGTACCATCTATGGAAACGGAAGAAGAGAAGGAAAAAGATGCAGCCACTGTCTTGTGTCGTACACTGGACCACTATCGGGAAAAATCGGGCTCATATTTCAATAGAACCAAGTAAAAACCCCCTCTTGCCCGTCCAACAAAACACGAGCAATATTGGAAAGTGTCGAACACGATCTCGGTTTGCGAAAGTCCGACGTAAACCAGATTCCCACTATCGACGTTGCCGCGAACTCCGGAGGAACACTCGACTAATGTGTCCCAAGTCAGGGAAGCAGAACACTCGTTATCCGGGAACGACGCGATGGAATACTACCCTAACAGGATTATGATACAGGCTTCCAAACACAGGGACAGCGTCGTTAGAGAGACCATAGCAATTTGTACCAGCACCGATCTCATCAACCGAGGTGTAGGTTATAATCTTAGTGAGGTTTGGGAACCAGCACTGAGGTTAATTAAGAAGGCTCTCAGCAAACAAAACTATTGCAAACGAAACTATTTGGCGAGCAGGGCGGATTGAATGCTAACATCGACGACTACATAGACGCTGACGCGCGGCAGCCGGGACATTAGTCGACCGTGCGCCTACAGGAGCTCGGTTCGTCACCACACCTGACGATGGCAACATGTCTGATCGCCGAAATATTGTGCTCATTGGACACTATGAACCGGCAGTACACCCGTGGACTGTTCCATCACCAAATACTCCAGGAGAAACTGAAGAATCATCTAAATGTTTTCCATTGCATCGTGCCTGAGACATCCATTGTAAATTCGTGTTAGCAGCACTGTCGGTTTTCTTGGCAGCTGTTTTAATTGTTCCCTTGTTTCCCGCGGGCTGGGCCTGTGGCTCACTTTACATCCAAGCTCCTAATTATTTTTCGGATCTCAGTCGGGGTCGTCAGTGGTGGAATTTTTTTCTCGGTGTTTTTCTGACTTTTCCGCTCTTTGCCTTATTCCATTGTCTTCGGCGTTCGGCTTATCAATGTTGGGTATACTGATAGTATTTGCTCTCCCTAAGTCTTTGCAGATACACACTTAAAATAACAGATCAAAGAATAAGCCGGCTGCTTTGTGGGTAGCAGTCTATGATGACTTTTGTTCGCAAAAACATCTTACAATTTCCAGCCCTCTTTGATTTGCGTAGGAAGTGGTGCATTCTGTCTTACCACTTTTCATTTTCCACTCGATCGCACGTCGGTGTACTTCTCGATTACGCCTCTGTTGATTGTGGCTGTGATATGCAGCAACAAATGTTATTCTTCCATGTGCTGTTTCAATCAATACTGCTGTTGCTTCTAAGTTCGTTAATTGAGGTAGGGTTTCTCTATGTGAGAGTGTTTTGTAAGACCCTCAGGGTCTGTTTGCCCCATCAGTCCTTTAAGCTGTCATGTTATTTAATCTAAATCTTTGCGTTGGCCCCTGATGGGGATTGTATTACAAGTTGTATGTCGATCTTGTGTATTGTTACAGAATTTCCCAGTTCCATATTTTGATTGGTAATTCCGTTTCCATTCCATATTCCAAATACAAGATCTTGGCGGGTGACATGCCTATTGGCCATTACGAGGTGCGAGAAATTTTGCTATTCCTTTCGGTATGGCCATTAGTTAACACCAAAACTAATGAATTTCTCAACAGTAGTGATTTGCATGGCAAACAAAAAATATCTGTAAGTAATGGAGCTTATCACGCAAACTTCTAAAAACATTATTAGTGCACCACATATAACACCAAACATAATGGACATACCAGAGGAAATATTAAAATTATTTGCGTCTCGAAATGGCCAATAGGCATGTCACGCGGCAAGATCTTATATTTTGAATATGGGATGAAAACGGAATTTGCAATCAAAATATGGAGCTTGGGGATTTTATAACAAGACACAAGATCCACATACAGCTTGTAATGCTATCCCCATCTGAGGACAACGCAGAGATTTAGATTAAATAACAAGGCAGCTTGTAGGGCTGATTAGGGAAACAGACCCTGAGGGTCTTACGAAACGCACTCACACAGCATAGAGAAACCCTACCGCAATTAAATAACTTAGAAGCAACAGCAGTATTGACTGAACAGCAAACGGAAGAATAACGTTTGTAGGTGCATGTCACAGCACCAAACAACAGTATTCGAAGAGGAGTTACCGAGAATTACACCGTCGCGCGATCAAGTGGAAAATGAAGAAGTGGTAAGACAGACTGCAACACTTCCACTTACAAATGAAAGAATGCTGGAACATTGTAAGATGTTTGCACGAACAAAATTCATCAAAGTTGCTATCCAGTGAGCAGCCGGCTTATTCTTTGATCTGTTATTTTAAGTGAAAGTATTTGCAAAGACTTATGGAGAGCAAAATAATATCAGTATACCCAACATTGATAAGCCGGACGCCGAAGACAGCAGAGTAAGGTAAGAGCAGAAAAGTCAGAAACACAACGAGCAAATAGAGCCACTACTGTGACCCCGACTGAGATCCGAAAAATAATTAGGAGCTTGGATATAAAGTGAGCCACAGACCCAGGCGGGAAGCAAGGAAATAACTGAAACAGCTGCCAAGAGAACGACAGTGCTGCTATCACGAATTTACAATGGATCTCTCAGGCACGAATATATCCCGATCCAATGGAAAATATTAAGGTGATTCTTCAGTTTCTCCCAGAGTATTTGGTGATGGAACAGTCCACGCGTGTACTGCCGTTTCATAGTGTCCAAAGAGCACAAAATTTCGGCAATCAGACATGTCGCCATCGTCAGGTGCGGTGACGAACTGAGCTCCTGAGGGCGCGCGATTGACTAATATCCTCTGCAACAGGAGACGCTAGCGTTGGCGTCTATGAATAAGTCGAAAGAAGTATTCTGTCCGCCCTGATAGCCAGGTCGTTTTGTTTGCTGAGGGCCTTCTTAACTGAACTCAGTGCTGGTTCCCAAGCCTCGCTAAGATTATAACCGCTATCTCGGTTGATGAGATCGTCTCTGGTACGAATTTCTACGGCCTCGCTAACGCTGTGGCAGTATTTTGAAATCTGTGCCATGATCCTGGAACGGCAGCACTCCATCACGTGATTCTCGGACAAACAGTTCTCTGCGACGTCTTCTTGTTGCGATACATCCAGTCGAGTGTTCCTTTGGTGTTCCCGGTGACGTCGACACTCGGCACATTGACGTGAAATCTGGTTTATGCTGTCCTTACGCAAACCGAGATCATCCTTGACACTTCCCAATAATGCTCGTATTTTTCAGCGCGGGCAAGGGAGGGTTTTTACTAGGTTCTTGTTCATTCTGCGCCCGATTATTCCCGATAGTGCTCCAGTGTACGGCACAAAAGGCAGTGGCTGCACCTTTCTCCATCTCTTCTTCCGTTTCCATAGGTGGGTGGGTCGGAGAGCACGCCTAATCTGCGATTCTGGGTACCAGTTTATTTCGGGATACAGTTCTGAGGTGTTCCAGCTCCTGGGGCAGACTCTCTACGTCTGACATAGTGCGTGCCATGTGGACTAGCGTTTTTAGTACACCATTCCTTTGAGAAGTGTGGTGGCAGCTATCTGGAGCAAATACACGTCAGTGTGCGTTTTATCCTGTACACACCGTGGCCCAGGGTGCCATCAGCTCTTCCCTTCACCATGACGTCCAGGAATAGTAATCTTCCTCCTGCTTCGGTCTCAGTAATGAATATGATGTTGGGGTGTATGGAGTTCAAATGTGTAAGGAACACAAGGAGTTTGTCTATTCCGTGTGGCCATATGACGAACGTGCGGAAAAAACACGTGGGTTTCCACTTGGACGCCAAACATTCTACTCTATAGTACTCATATACAAAATGGCTACCACAGGCGAAAATCGGATGGCCACTACGACTCCTTCCGTTTGTTCGTAGTATTCTCAATTAAACAGAAAGTACGTGGAGGTCAGGATATGCTTGAAAAGGTCGGTGGTCTTCTCGTCAAATTCCTGACCATTAGCTCTAGTGACTCTCGTAGTGATACCCTGGCGAATAACGAAACGACGTCTTCCTTTTTCACCCTGAAGTAGTCGACGCGTTTTACAAAATCCACAGAATTACATATTGATGAGTGCTTTTACCCAAATAATTGCTTGGTTTTTCGGTCAGGTATTTTTCCAGCTAATATGTAGGTGCGCTAAAGTTGCTGAAAATGGCGCCCAAGGACACAGCACCTTTTTGAGTTTTAGGGAGTCCATGAAGTCTTGGTGGTACAGGTCCTCGAGAAAACAGTTTCTTGGCGACACGCCCTGGTAAATCTGCGTCTTTCAAAATGTTTGAAATGGCTCTGAGCGCTATGGGACATAACAGCGGAGGTCATCAGTCCCATAGAACTTAAGACTACTTAAACCTAACTCACCTAAGGACATCACACACATCCATGCCCGAGGCAGGATTCGAACCAGCGACCGTAGCGGACGCGCGGTACCAGGCTGAAGCGCCTAGAACCGCTCGGCCACTCCGGCTGGCTCAGCGTCTTTGAGAAGAGGCCTAATCTTGTTCTCCACCTTCTTTGAGGGGTCGGCGTTGATCTCCCCGTAGGAGTCGTCATCTAACAGGCTCGACATGTTCTCAGTGTAGTCCTTGTGGGCATTAACAACATTAGCGTTGCCTCTGTCGTCAGGTAAGACATCAATCACAGGGCGCTCTCTCAGGTCCCGAGTAGCCGCCCGCTCTTTGCTGGTAACGTTTGACTTTGTAGGCTTAGTTCTCGTCAGAGCACGTCAGGTTTCACGACGTACTTCTTCCTTTGCTTCAGGCAGTAGTCGCACCGCAACTTGTTCAACTGTACTGTATATATCCGCAACCGACATGAACTTAGAGATGGGAGTAAAGTTATGCCACTATTCCAGAACTGAAGGCGCAGCGTCACTGAGCTCCGTGTCAGTCAGATTGATGACAATTTGGCACGGAGCCTACAGTGACGGTTTGTTAGACACGCGTGAGAATTTTGATATTTGACGTCCTGTGTTCTTTCTGTTGGTGGGAACGGCTGCCAATCATTTAACACCATCAACCCAATCCCAGGTCCAGGAGTTAAAGCGATTGGCCAGTTGTAAATGCAGGCTAAACAAGTGTTGGGAATGGTACTCAAGGCACTCTGTCACGTACCAAAGCAAGGCTGCTCTGCTTCTTAATTCTCCTGGCTCTGCTGAATCGATGTTATGTGTGGCATTAGCAAAGTTCGGCACAACATGCTGGGCACGTCACCTCTTCAGAAGTGCAAGAGCACTCTGCAAACGGCATCTTCGTTGGCGCAGCTTGTCGAATTTCTTCATACTGCGATGCATCTTTTCGCCGTAAAGGTATACGATGTGATTCTTCGATTTATGATGGCGTATTTATTGATCGAACAGTCCACAGGTGTACTGCCGATTCATATAGTCCAAAGGCCACAATATTTCGGCGATCAAACATGTCACCATCGACAAATGTTCTGTCGAACTGAGCTCCTAAGGGCGCGCGGACGATTAATATTCCCTGCCCCCTCAAGCGGCTCCGTTTGCGTTCCGCTCCCATGGTCGCACGTGCACGTTCGTAGAGACCCTAGCGTCAGAGTCTGTGATTGCATTGACGTAAGCTCTCTATGCACTCTGCTCGCCAGATTGTGCTCTTTGCTGAGAGTCCTCTTAATTAAGTCAGTGTTGGTTTCCAAGGCTTGCTAAGAGTAAGGCAGTAGTCTCGGTTTATGAGTTCGTCCCCGGTACGCATATTGAAGAAGCATTGAATAAAAAACTTC
This sequence comes from Schistocerca piceifrons, assembly GCF_021461385.2. NCBI lineage: Eukaryota > Metazoa > Arthropoda > Insecta > Orthoptera > Acrididae > Schistocerca > Schistocerca piceifrons. The sequence goes on from NC_060140.1 coordinate 172,494,576, forward strand.
TTTCGCTTGCCCAATAAAAGATCAGCATTATTAGGAAGTGTCAACGATGATCTCGGCTTGCGGAAGGCCAAAATATACCAGATTCCATGTCTGTGTGGTAACACCTGTATTGGACACACAGTGTCCGCCGTTGAAGATCGTTGCCGTGAACACCAGAAGGACACTCGACTGATGTATCTCAACAAGTCAGCGGATGCAGAGCACTGTTTGTCCGAGAATCATGCGATGGTGGACGACCGAACCTGAATCTTGGCATAGACTTCCAAATACTGGAACAGCGCCGCTAGGGAGGCCATTACAGGGCAGAAACTTTCCTAGATGTAAAGAAAGCTTATAGTAAAATTTGGAAAGATCGCGTTATCGTAAAACTACAAACATTTAATGTCACGGCACAAGAAGAGCAAGTTTTCCCTCCCTACCATGCGAAAAATGTATTTCAAGGGTTTTAAATAACTTTGTCCGCATAGAGGACTGTGAAAAATATAATTTCTGTAATTATGTTCTCAATTTATTGTATTACACAGCGAACAACCTACTGCGAAAAATTTAACGTACATGTAATTGTAATAGTAGAATAACGGTAGAGATATAATGGAAGAATGCAAATGGTGACTATAGGTTTTTCATATCGCTAATTACTTTTCCTTACCAGCACGCTGCATTGAATGTGCAGGACACCACGCTTCAGATAAATGTCAGATGCCAAGAGGACCAAATTCAACACGTGCAAACTGCTTGTGTATTCGTAGATCTCAATAGCAGCGAACAACAAGTGTTCATTATATCACACAAAGAACTACCTATTGTTAAAAGTGTAACCTCTATAATCGTAGTTCTCAATAGTAGCGAACAACCATACATCATCTGTCTGAATGTAAATTTTTCTTTCTGTTCTCATCTTTGGCGGCGGGAATTCGTTCATTTATTGTTTTTAACATAATTCTATTTAATTTCGCTTAGTTAGGACATTTGTGCTTTTGTCGCCCTTTGAACCTAATACGGTGATTGCTACAAGTTTTTTTTTTTAGTCTATTCCTTATTATGCCTCTGGGAACTCTCACTCTGTGCCATTCTCGTGGTTCTACTTTTCCAGCATAGTCTAGGTGTCTTGTGTTTCTTAACCCATCCGTTTCTTCTAACATTTTACGAGTTTTTTCCTGTATTTTTGTGTGACTGTTTGCACACTGATTTCACCATGTAAGCCGTTATTCTAGTCCACCGAGGGGCTTCGAGCATTATTCTGAAACATCGGTGCTGTTCTCCTTGCAGCACTTGTCGGTTTGCCTTGCAAGTTGTTCCCCCGAAGTTGAACAACCGTCTAATAGAACTGGTAATATTGTTGTTTTACAGAGGATAATCTTGTTCGGATTCCCATATTAGTGCTAGCCAAAAGTGGGAATAGTGTATGAAATAGTCTTTTATCATTTTTCCCTTTTTTATGTGCGATATGTGTTTTAAAGATCAGCTTGTTGTCCAACATGACTCCAAAATATTTAACCTGACTTGTCTAATTTATATGTGTTCCGTATCTTACTAATCCGTCGCGTAGTTCTGGCCTCTTCCTCGTAAATGTAATTCCTTGTGTTTTTCCGCGTTTAGTTTGACATCCTTATTTAGTGTTTAGCTGTATTTGCATCCTTGTTATCGCACTGCCGATCTACTGCTACTTGCAAGTACGGCGGTATCGTCTGGAAATTGAGGCAATACTGCGTTGGGTATCAGAGGTATGTCGTTAACATAAATTATGAACAGTGTCGGCGATAATACCGAACCTTGAGGGATTCCTTGTCCCAATGATTTTATGCTTGAATGTTGTTTGTCAATTTTTACAAAGAATTTCCTGTTTGAGAGAAAGTCATCTATGATTCGTCTGTAGGAGCCTGGGATGCATTTTTGATCTTGTAGCTTTACGATAAGGCGATATTTTCAGACTTTATTATAAGCTATTGCTACGTCTAGGAAAGCTGCTTCCGGGTAGTACTTCCTGTTTATGTTATATGCGATGTTTTCGGATATGCGTAGTAGTTACATCTCTTCCGATATTGTGGTCTGAAATGCAAACTATTCTGGTGGATTGATCTCATTTTCAAGTTCTGGAAGTTGTAGCCTTTGTAGGATTACTCACTCGTAAACTTTGGAAAAGGCTGCAAGGAGACAAATATGTCAATGATTCCGGGGCAGTTTTGAGTGTTTACTCCACTTTGGTACTAATACAATTCCAGATTTTTTACCATTGCGTCAAGAGATATTAATGTTTGAGACATCTATCGGTTTTGTTGGCAACCGTTTTAACTGTTTGTTACGCCTTCTGAGCCTGTGGCTCATTTTATGTCCAAGTTCCTAATTATTTTCCGATCTCAGTCGGGATTACTTATTCTGTCACTGATATTTTCCACTCTTTGCCTTGTTCTATTGTCTTCGGCATCTGGTTGTATCGATAGTATATTGCACTTCGTAAGCGTCTACAAATATTTCCACTTTAATAACAGGTCAAAGTCTCAGCTGGCGCGGCCCTGGATAGCAGGCTTTGGTGCTTTTTGTCAGTAAAAAGTCTTCAATGTTCCAGTCCTCTTTTTCTTTGTGGGAGAAACTGGTCCATTTTTCTACCCACTTTTCGATTCTCCACTCGACGGGGCGACGGTGTAGTTCTCGAGATAATTGTCGTAATTCGATAACTCCTCTTCGACTAATTGCTGATTTATTAACTGAAGACATAAAGTCTGTAAATGAGTCCGCAATCATTTTTGGCACTTTATTTTTACAAGTCCGACTTGATCACAAATATTTCTTACACATTATTACCGGTTTCGACATGCTGCCATCATAAGACCTGTTACAAAGATAAATATTGTGTAAGCGACAGGTTCAATGAGTTAACGCTAAAACTAACAAGTCCTAGTGATACATAAAACATAACATTATAAAATGTTTGTAGTTACGTATAGCAGCCATACATACAATTAAAATATTCTGATGTGAATCATCATCATCATGTGAGTACATGGTACGTGCTGGTAATACTCAGATTGCGTCTGGTATTTAGAATAATGCCAGCCGAGGGCACTTTAGCTAGAGCGCATATTAAACGAGTGTCGCCAATCTTATTATTAAATTGCGGCATGCACAGTCATCAGTTAAATTTTTTTTTAAAGTACCTCCCATGGCAAAACGAGTGTCTGCAATAAACCGTAACTGATGTGAAATTGGATTCATACTTAAAATACCATAAAAAATACAAATACTAATATAATACAGCCACTAGCCTGACTAGGTAAAACTTTCAACTTGTATAAGCTAGTACAAAACGTGTAAAAATAAAATATCTAAAAAATATTCCAGCCTGATAGTCGATATTATATCAAGCGCGTGGTCACAATGGCGACATGTCGTCGTATCCTTGTTTTCCTGTGGCGGAGCTTACGAGGAAGGCCCAGTCTTCTCGTCGTGGGCGGCCGACGCACGTCAATCCGCTGGAGTGCGCTGCGCTACTCAAACTAGTACGTCTCTGAATGTATCAAAATCAGCATTTAGACTGAACTCATTCTGTTCATTCAGCAGTAATTCCGGTTGTCGTTTTCTGTGCACTTAAATCTCTCCTTCTTCGAGTAGGTTCAGTAATCGTCCCTATGGCGCGCTACGCTACACTTTCATATTGTCTATGCTTCCGACTAAATATCTTTCTCTGTCTAAATGCGTACCGAAAGCACTCTTTCTGATTATACTTATATTCTCTATAACGAGTCTGGAAATTCCTTCCTGTCTGACCGGTATGAAAATTGTCGCAGTCTTGGCAGCTGATCTTATAAACAACAGAGCCCCATATATTTATTGCTGACGTCAACTTTGTGTCGTAGCTTACAACCAATTGTACCTTTATTTTGAATCCAATTTTTATTTTCGTTTTTCTGAAGGTCTGCGCAGTTCTGTCGGAAAACGCACCATTGTACGTCATAGCAACACACTTTTTGCCCCCTGGTTCTACTGACTCCTTCCTGTCACATATTTTTGATTTTAGTTTGTAATAAAGTTTCATTACAACACGATCTTTATATCCGTTTGCCTTAGCTACTTATCTAATCACACTTAATTCTTCCTTCTCGTCATTAGTTTTAGCATCCTGTTGATCAAACTTATGAAGTATGCCCATTTATGCTTCTTTGGGTAACAGGATTTCGCATTTGTAATAGTGTCTATGGCCGTTGCCTTCCTAAATATGCTAATCTTATGTCTTCCATCTCTTTTAGTTAATCTTAGATCCAAAAAACTTCTACTTCCTTCTTAAAATTCCACTACGTATTAAATTATCGTACATCTCACCCATTCTTTCCGCCATCTCGCGTATTTCACTTTCGCCACCTTCGTACAGTAGTATATCGTCTACATATCGCCTATAATAGACAATTTTCTCTCAGACGTCAGGGTTTTGTTCAAAAACTTATTTTCTAGCTCATTTACAAATATTTCAGCTGAAACATTCATAAAACCGAAAAGATTCTTGCAGATAATAACATAGTTGAGGTCAAGAGGAATACTGTGAACAAATTTGTCAGATATAAGGAAAGTGAGAGAAGTATGTATTTGTTTAGTCAGGGTGAAATGGTACAACTTGTGGAAGTTTTAGAACTTGTGTTGTAATTTAACTATTACAATGAAATGAACACCCGTAGCTGCTTACAGGCGTTGACATGCAACGGGGACAGATGATAATGTGTGCCCCGACCGGGACTCGAAACCGGGATCTCCTCCTTACGTGGCACACGCTCTGTCCACCTGAGCCACCGAGGACACAGAGCAGAGCGCGACTGCAGGGATTTATCTCTGGCACGCCTCCCGCGAAACCCACATTCTCAACGTATTGTCCCGCACTACATTCGTAGTGCCCCCGCCCCGGTCGGGGCACACATTTTCATCTGTCCCCGTTGACGTATGTCAACGCCTGTAAGCAGCTAAGGGTGTTCATTTCATTGTAATTTCATTCTAACGAGCTGCATGGTCTCCGATGGTATCTGTTCTTTCGGACATGTCCGAAAGGAGAGATACCACCTTAGTATATATATATAGTCATATATATATATATATATATATAGTCATTTAACTATTTTAAAATTAACAAGATTTTTTGTCAGAAGGATGGCCTCGCAATGGGCAATAGTTGGTGTAGTACTTTAGCTGAAATGTGTGTAAATGGTAGGACGGCAGTGTACCGAAAACGGTAATAAAGTGTAAGAAATCTGTGTGATCAAGACGGACTTGTAAAAATAATTGTTGATTGGCGCTGAAATATGCGGCAACGTACGTTATTCGTCTATGCGCTGTTTCAGTCAATGCCACTGTTGCTTCTAAGTTCGTTAATTCTGGTAGGGTTTCTCGGTGATTTGTAAGCGTGATTCAACAAGAATACTGCAATTCCATCTCAGTGTATGTTTGGCCTATCTGTTCTATAATACATTCTTTAATCTAAATTTTTGCAGATGCACTGAACAGCACACATACGACCAGTGCAAACTACCAAGGGGGGAGGGAAAAGAAAAGTGCGCTAATTGCAAAGGAGCGCACCCAGCCAGTTACTTAGGATGTCCAGAGGGGTAAAAACATCAGTAAAACCCCGAATCACAACAAAAACATACCAGCACCTGCCCAGAGAAGAGAAAATGACACCGTGAAAACGCTGGTTTTCGCCTTCACCGCTTATTCCCGTGCACTTGCCGGTGACCCACCAGACCCGCCGAACCACCGACCACCACCACAACACAGCAGTAACCAGGTTTCCCAAGCTGATGAAAGTCCGAGGGAAGTCTGTCCTCCATGCCCCCCACAAACCAGTCCGCGAGAAGCAGACGAGTCTGTTCCAATCCAACAACTCGCGTCGTCCATCCGACTGCTACAGGCACAGATGACCCAGCTGGTAGGTATTCTAGCAACACTGACGCAGCTCCCTGCCGACCTCAGATCGGCAGCACAGCAGTCGCCTGTGGCAGCGACAGCCTCAGGAAAAACTGTCCCCCACCATGGATAGGAGACTTAATATAGAAGGTCTCAAAATGGGCGCGTTTAACGCAGACAACCTTACTCGCCAACCCATGGAGTTTAGAGAATTCATACAGGAAGAAAACGTTGACATGTGCCTAGTGGGAGAAACATTCCTCAAACCAGGACTAAGAGTGGTACAACAACAAAGTTAGGAAACTACTGCGAAAGCAAAGAGAGCTTCACTCCAAGTTTAAACGCAGCCAAAGCCTCTCAGACAAACAGAAGCTAAACGATGTCAAAGTTAGTGTAAGGAGGGCTATGCGTGAAGCGTTCAGTGAATTCGAAAGTAAAATTCTATGTACCGACTTGACAGAAAATCCTAGGAAGTTCTGGTCTTACGTTAAATCAGTAAGTAGCTCGAAACAGCATATCCAGACACTCCGGGATGATGATGGCATTGAAACAGAGGATGACACGCGTAAAGCTGACATACTACACACCTTTTTCCAAAGCTGTTTCACAGAGGAAGACCGCACTGCAGTTCCTTCTCTAAATCCTCGCACAAACGAAAAAAAGGCTGACATCGAAATAAGTGTCCAAGGAATAGAAAAGCAACTGGAATCACTCAATAGAGGAATGTCCACTGGACCTGACGGGATACCAATTCGATTCTACACAGAGTACGCGAAAGAACTTGCCCCCCTTCTAACAGCCGTGTACCGCAAGTCTCTAGAGGAACGGAGGGTTCCAAATGATTGGAAAAGAGCACAGGTAGTCCCAGTCTTCAAGAAGGGTCGTCGAGCAGATGCGCAAAACTATAGACCTATATCTCTGACGTCGATCTGTTGTAGAATTTTAGAACATGATTTTTGCTCGAGTGTCATGTCGTTTTTGGAAACCCAGAATCTACTATGTAGGAATCAACATGGATTCCGGAAACAGCGATCGTGTGAGACCCAACTCGCTTTATTTGTTCTTGAGACCCAGAAAATATTAGATACAGGCTCCCAGGTAGATGCTATTTTTCTTGACTTCCGGAAGGCGTTCGATACAGTTCCGCACTGTCGCCTGATAAACAAAGTAAGAGCCTACGGAATATCAGACCAGCTGTGTGGCTGGATTGAAGAGTTTTTAGCAAACAGAACACAGCATGTTGTTATCAATGGAGGGACGTCTACAGACGTTAAAGTAACCTCTGGCGTGCCACAGGGGAGTGTTATGGGACCATTGCTTTTCACAATATATATTAATGACCTAGTAGATAGTGTCGGAAGTTCCATGCGGCTTTTCGCGGATGATGCTGTAGTATACAGAGAAGTTGCAGCATTAGAAAATTGTAGCGAAATGTAGGAAGATCTGCAGCGGATAGGCACTTGGTGCAGGGAGTGGCAACTGTCCCTTAACATAGACAAATTTAATGTATTTCGAATACATAGAAAGAAGGATCCTTTATTGTATGATTATATGATAGCGAAACAAACACTGGTAGCAGTTACTTCTGTAAAATATCTGGGAGTATGCGTGCGGAACGATTTGAAGTGGAATGATCATATAAAATTAATTGTTGGTAAGGCGGGTACCAGGTTGAGATTCATTGGGAGAGTGCTTAGAAAATGTAGTCCATCAACAAAGGAGGTGGCTTACAAAACACTCGTTCGACCTATACTTGAGTATTGCTCATCAGTGTGAGATCCGTACCAGATCGGTTTGACGGAGGAGATAGAGAAGATCCAAAGAAGAGCGGCGCGTTTCGTCACAGGGTTACTTGGTAACCGTGATAGCGTTACGGAGATGTTTAATAAACTCAAGTGGCAGACTCTGCAAGAGAGGCGCTCTGCATCGCGGTGTAGCTTGCTCGCCAGGTTTCGAGAGGGTGCGTTTCTGGATGAGGTATCGAATATATTGCTTCCCCCTACTTATTCCTCCCGAGGAGATCACGAATGTAAAATTAGAGAGATTAGAGCGCGTACGGAGGCTTTCAGACAGTCGTTCTTCCCGCGAACCATACGCGACTGGAACAGGAAAAGGAGGTAATGACAGTGGCACGTAAAGTGCCCTCCGCCACACACCGTTGGGTGGCTTGCGGAGTATAAATGTAGATGTAGATGAAGAGTTTCTGTACCAAACTACAGTTGTTACAGAAACTACCGACCCACTCACGGAAGCGGGGTCGCGGTATATGTCAAAAAAGGAATCAGACATCACAAAATATACCCCCCCCCTCCCCCCCAATACAGCAGAAATAGAAACGGCGGCAATCGAAGTGGCCACAGTAACTGGCTCCCTCACAGTCGTTGCAGTGTATCGCCCCCCTTTCCAAAGGCTAGGAGAGTACGACATAGCTGCACTAAGCCGTATTAGAGGCAAACTACTAATAGCAGGGGACCTAAACGCCAAGCACGCGGACTGGAACTCGAGACACCGAAATCAAGCTGGTCAACAACAGCAACGACTCGCGCGCACACACCAGTTACAAATATGGGGCCCAGAGGAACCGACACACTACCCAAAGAACGGAGGAAGACCGGAGGTCCTCGACATAGCCATCACAAAGCATCTGGTGGGCTTTGTATCCGCGACATCGGTAAACAGAATGTCATCGGACCACAATCCCGTGATTTTTGAGGTCGATATGGGAGAATGGTTCTCTATCCCACAACGGCATGCGACGTACAAGCGCATCAATAAGGAGCAATTCAGCAACGCTGTAGCAGCTGAACTTGCCCAGACCCCGCCTCCACCTGCAGAGACAGCAGAACAGGCACTAGACGGCCTCACAAGAGTGATCCTACAAGCTGCTGAGGGTGCCACACCGCCTCCTGCGGGGCCCCCCCGCTCCAGTCAACTCCCACCGCACTTGCTTGCGCAATTACGGCACAAAAACAGGATCGCCAAAGAGTGGAAGCTCACCAGAAACAGGGATACACGGAGGCTACTCAATAGGCTACAGAGAGAGCAGAAAGCAGATCTCAATGAGTATCGCAATCAACAATGGTCGGCAAGGCTCTCAACTCTCAAACTAGAAGACAATAGTTCATGGCAAGCCACCAAACAGTATACGAAAAGACGCGCGAAAATGCCACCACTGCATGGCGAACGCGGACTGCAGTTCAGCCCCATTGACAAAGCTAACGCACTAGCCGACGTGTTCGAAAAACAGTTCAGACCAGCAGAAGTACCGGACAGAGAACACGTCGCAACAGTCCGCCGAGAACTGGCCGTGTTCCTGGAAGCAGACGACGAAGATGACTACACGCAACCCTTCAGTACTGAAGACGTGGCGCGCTGCATCAAGTCCCTGCCCACCATGAAAATCCCGGGTCACGACCAGGTCACAAACGAATTGCTGAAACTCCTCCCGCCTCTGGCAATCACCCACCTGACCGATATAGTCAACGAACTGACGCGATCACAAAAATTCCCGGCGCAGTGGAAGCACACAGAAGTCATTGCGATCGCGAAACCAGGAAAAGACCCGGTGTTCCCGCAACATTATAGACCAATTAGTCTACAGCCCACCCTAAGTAAACTTTACGAGCGCCTCCTACTAACACCCATACAGGACTATATCACAAGAGAGCAGATTCTGCCGAAATTCCAATTCGGATTTAGGCAAAGACACTCCGTGTGGTGTCACCGCCAGACACCACACTTGCTAGGTGGTAGCCTTTAAATCGGCCGCGGTCCGGTAGTATACGTCGGACCCGCGTGTCGCCACTCTCAGTGATAGCAGACCGAGCGCCACCACACGGCAGGTCTAGAGAGACGTACTGGCACTCGCCCCAGTTGCACAGCCGACGTTCATAGCAATGGTTCACTGACAAATACGCTCTCATTTGCCGAGACGATAGTTACCATAGCCTTCAGCTACATTTGCTACGACCTAGCAAGGCGCCGTATTCAATTGATAATTAATATTATGAAGCATGTACCGTAACGAGAGATGGTCTACAATTGTGGATTAAAGTTAAGTATTACAGCAACTGCGTCCATTTTCTAAGTTCTCATTTCCTTTTAACTGTTCCAGACCTCACGCCAATCTGCGTGAGCTTAACGCGTGCCTTTCGGCTTCCTCTCGTTGTGACTTGGCTGTCTTGCTAAGTCACAACACTCCGCCTCCCAGCAAATCATGAGGGTGGTTGAAGAAGCCACGGACAGCTTCAACCGAAAGGGCTACTGCGGGCTTGTCTTGTTAGAAGTAGCAAAAGCCTTCGACTCAGTCTGGCACACCGGGATACTACACAAGATGTACACCATAGGCTTCCCCGGAAAGATCGTCAAAATCGTTAAAAACTATCTCTCCAGTAGGACTTTCTCAGTTAAGTCTGCAAACCGCCCTATACAGGACGGAAAACTGGACCAAGCAATGGCGCATCACAATAAACTCAGACAAGACACAAGCCACGCTGCTCACCAGACGCTATGGGAAACGCCGACCCCCAAGAAGGCCATACCAACTGCTGCGGTTGCAGGGGCAGAACTTGACATGGAGAAATTCTGCGAAGTACCTCGGTGTCACACTTGACAGACGCCTGACATGGAAGTGTCACATAGAGGAACTTCGCAGAAAGGCTCACGGCAGGGTGCAGATTCTGTACCCTGTATTGAACAGCACCAGTTCCCTCGACCCCGCAACAGGAGTAGCGATCTATCGAAGTCTAATTCGACCCATACTGGAATATGCGTGCCCTGTATGGGGCTCCGTAGCCAGATCGACGATAGATCGCTTTCAGAAGGTTCAAAATAGAGCGTTAAGACGGGCCTTACACGTCCCCATGCGCTTCCCCGCGGCAGACCTGCATGAAGCTGCAGACATAGAGCCACTAAGAACACGATTCCGTGCCCTGGCAGAAGCTTTCTACGCCAAGGCGCGCGATTCACAAAACGAGCTAATAAACACCCTTGGGCAATATGAACAGCATAGGGACAGATACAAAAGACCGAAGTCGCTACTCCTGCAGTAGCACAAACAGATAAATTAACAACTCTCAAAAATAGCAACTCACAAAAGCACAGCACTAACAACAACACACAAGAAAAGAGGAGGAAATGTCCAAATGCGACAATAACCTCCACCAACACCCCCCTCTAACGGTAGAGGAGAAAAAGAGAGAAGAGCCCTGATAAGTTTCCCTTATAAGCGGTCCTTCCATCTTGTCTTCTAAAAAAATCTAAAAATGTAGTATTTGTTAGGGTAATTTCATTAGCGTTCCATAAACAAAAGATAAGGTCTTGGCCCGTTAGATGCCTGTCGACCATTTAGAGGTGCGAAAACTTTTAACACTCCCTGTAATATGACCATTTTGTTTTGGTGTTACATCTCGCGCATTAATAATTTATTTAAAAGTTTCGTATACGATCAAGTATCTTCAGATGATTGTTGTTTGCCATTAAGTTGAAGACCCTAGTCAGGGTGTTAACACGTTTCGCAAAGTCAAAAGTTGTAGTTGGGCTCTGGGTTTGGGTTTGTAGATGTCTTCGTGTCCATACCATTTGGTAATGAAGGTGTATATTTTGTTGTGGAACCGCTGTATTTCTTCTTGGTAGTCCGGGAAAGTCACCTGGGTTTTGTATTTCCACCGGTGTTGGTGTTGCCGTTGACTGGGCTGTCCTGTTACTGATAGTTTGCACTTGTGCACTGTAAATTCTGAGGGCATCTTGGAAAGCACTTCTAACTCTGAAGGGGACGGGGTTCTGATCGCAGTTTGGTCACTTGTTATCTGACATTTACCTGAAGAGTGGTGTTGTGCACATTTAACGCAGCGTGATGGTAAGGACCAATGATTAGTGGCATGAAAAAATTGTTGGCATCGTGTCCATTAAATTGTTCCCAATAGGTTATTCATTGTGCAATATAAAACTGAGAATTGTAATGAAACAAGCTACATTTTTTTTACAATCGGTTGTTCTCTATGCAATATAATAAATTCAATTGAACACATTATCATTTTAGTTGATTGTGTAATACGATATAATAATATACTGAATGAAGTGACAGATTCCTTGTTCACTACTATAGAGAAATACAATTACGATGTATAACAGGTTTAACTAAACAGTAAAGTGAACAACCAGTTTATTACTTCTGTGTAAGAGCAACCTGTTGTGAAAACTGTAACGAGTATATGGTTCAAATGGCTCTGAGCACTATGGGACTTAACAGCTGAGGTCATCAATCCCCTAGAACTACTTAAACCTAACGAACCTAAGGACATCACACACATGCATGCCCGCGGCGGGATTCGAACCCGTGACCGTAACGGTCGCGCGGTTCCAGACTGAAGCGCTTAGAACCGCTCGGCCACTTTGGTTGGCGTAACAACTGTGGGTCTCAATAGTAGGGAACAACCTAATAACAGAACTACACCTTCAGTGGAAGGTGAACTACCTTTGGTGAAAGCTATAACGAGGTCAGCTGTGGGTATGTGCAGTGAGGAACATGCTAATTGCGGTTGTTGGTTAATATTTGCAGAATAAGCTCATTATGGTTCTTACGTTATTGGATTGCAAAGTAAACTCCCTAGATTTACGTTTCCTTCTACTTCGTAGCGTAATACCTAACACAATGTACGTGCCGCATTTCAATAGACTTTCCCATCCTATTGGAGGAAATATTGATAACAAAACATGATAAAAAAAAATGCATACATGGTTGTTTAAAAGTCTTCAAATAACTTTTCCGCGTGCGAGAGAGAAAAATCTTGCTCTTCTTGTGGCGTGGCATCATTTGTTAAGCTGGTACTATGAGGCCACTAACTGAGTGCAAGATACTGATATCGACAAATGATGATGAAAGGGTAGATCAGTGATCAACAGTTTCCTAAATAAAGTTACAACTATATTTTAATCTTGTAGTTGACGAAACTGCTCACTGTAATGAAGAATGTTCTTTCAAGGAATATTAAGTACCTTCTGTTAGCTATTTTACAGTGGTTTTGCAGTTTATGTAGCTGTAGATATAAATGTAAGTGATCAATGATACCAACTCGTCTTGATTTAAGGTCAGACTCACTGTTACAGTAAGTGAACAATGTTTGCGCTCAAGCCGAATAGCTTCTCGATAGTTGTCAATCAGGACGCTTTTGAGATATATTTTGAAAGATTGATTGCTTCTTTTTAGCTAGCAACTTCACTCGGAATTAAACAACTGCATTCAATATATACATTTAACTGAGAAGTATTACAACTTTTTATTGATATTTTTCTCTTGTTTTATTAATGTTATACACCGAATCCTCTCTAGAATAGTGTCTTTCTTCTTACACATTTTACTGATGCATCGACAACTGCAGATACAGAAGTTAGCAGAACTGGTGTGATTACACAAACAACTGACCCTGAACTTAACATGTGAAGCCACACAGGCTAAATTTCTCACAATTTATATTTTAAAGCAGTTATTGCTTATCATTTAGTATTACGCCACAAGAGGAGCAAATGTTTACTCTCTCGTAGGCGAAAAAAGTATTTAATGGATTTTAAATTAAAAGGACGGTATGCGTGTCCTCTATTGAAATAAGCGCAAACGTATGTCATAAAAAACATAAAATCTGCATCTACACCCATACTCGGTAAACCACTGCGAAGTACATGGAATGGGAGACTTCCAGTTGCACCGCACCAGTTCATCGACCCCCTTTCTCCGTTTCATTCACGTATGGAGCACGTGAAAATTGATTGCTTAAGTACCTCCCTGCGTGCTGTAATTAATCTAACCTCGTCCTCACGATCTCCATGGGAGCGATACGGACGGGGTTGATTAAAAGTCTGTTCTTGAAACTTTCTTAGTAGGCTTCCGTGAGATAAATTACGCCTGTCTTCAATATTCGGCCATTTCAATTTCTTCATCATCACTGTGACACTCACCCAAGGATCAAACAAACCTGTGTCCATTCGTGCTGCCCTTCTCTGTGTTCGTTCAACATCCTCTGTAAGTAATATTTGGTACGGGTCCCACCCACTTGAGCAATGTGCTAAGTCAGGTCACACGAGTGATGCGTAAGCTATATCCTTTATTGACTTACTGCATTTCCTCGCTATTCTACGAATAAACCGAAGCCTGCCACTTGCGTTAAGCATATTCCTACAAAGTGTTACACCCACGTATTATATGAGCTGGCCGATTCCAACTGCGACTCGCTGATATTAAAATCGTCGGATACTAAGTTTTTTTCGTTTTGTGAAGGGAACACCTTTACATTTCTGAACTTTTAAAGCAAGTTGGAGATCTTCGCATCACATTGTTGTCTTCCAAACAGTACTTCATCATAGATAACTGCATCTGCCAAAAGTCTGAGGTCATTATTAATATTGTCCGCAAGGTCATTAACATAAAACTTGAATAGCAATAGTCCACCCGAACTCCCGAAGTTACTTCTACATCTGTCGATGACTCTCCCCCAAGATAACGTTCTGAATTCTCCTTGCAAACAACAACCTCAATCCAGTCGCAAATCTCGCTAGATAGCCCCTTACATTCGTACCAGTGGCAGAGCGGTTCTAGGCGCTTCAGTCTGGAACCGCGCGACCAATACGGTCGCAGTTTCGAATCCTGCCTCGGCCATGGATGTGTGTGATGTCCTTAGGATAGTTAGGTTTAAGCAGTTCTAAGTTCTAGGGGACTGATGACCTAAGATGTTAAGTCCCATAGTGCTCAGAGCCATTTGAACCATTTTTGAATAAACATAGATGTGATATAGAGGCAAATGCTTTTCTTAGATTGAGAAATATTACATCCGTTTCCATTGATCCAAGGCATTAAGTATGACAGTCACAAAAAGTGTGAGTTGGGTTCAAGGTGATCGCTGTCGAGTCCAAGCTGGTTGGCACGAAAAGGCCATTCCGTACGAGATACCTCATTATGTTTGAGTTCTGTGCACATGCCCACAAAAATACTTCAACTATCGATAACATTTAGCTACGTAATTAGAAAAATCATTTCTTATTCTATGTCGCGATGTTAATCGTGGTATTCTGTTTGATGAGAATTACTCCACCCTGACTACAGTGAAACTGACGATCAGAGCCAAATACGAATTATTAGTGTGTTCAGAAGTCTTTCAGGCGGAAGTGTGGAGAAGTGTCCGCTCTATAGACTAATCAGAAGTCCACATGTCACTCGCATCAATTAGAATTAAAGAAGGGAGCGCGGAGGTTTTATAAACACCCCCCTTCTCCCTAGAGGTGAAATTAGTTAAAAGCAGACAGTCTTTTTTGTAATCTACGCATAAGTTAACTACTCCAATTTAAAGAGCCCTGATCCGTAGATTTAGTAGTTTACTCCCACATTCCCCGTATCATCTTACTTTGTGTGTCCGTTAGAATATAATACCTCTACCAGTGTCTTGTGCTCCTCATCCAGTTCGACCTGTGCGCGCCAAATATTAAAGGGGCTTCCAGATCCGCCACAGAAGCGCGCGTATCGCGTCGCTTGTAGAGCACAATCAATCTGCTTTGCCCTCATTGTTATCATTGCTACAATAGTTAGACTGCTCGCCTAGAATTCAGTAGCCTATCGAAATAGTTTGTCTTGACAATGTCGAGTCTTCCAGTTTTGTGCGACATGAAACGAGTTTCAAAAATAAGATCTTTGTTCTCTAAAACACAGAAGACTATGTGAGTGGCTCCTTGCGTTTTATGGGACAAGTGGTTTTTTTTTCATGTCTATCCTTTTAGCAGGAGATGTCTGGGACGACGGCCGTTTACTATCGTGACAAAAAATAAAAACACCTACGGCCGTCCTTATGATTTATTTTATTTTGTCACTACCAGTTTCGACGCTTCATTGTGTCATCTTCAGTTCAGGTCATGTTCCTTCTTTTTACTTGTTTGTGAGGTATTGGTTACTTCCATTCATCACCTTTTACTGTTGTTTTGTCTTAAAGTAAGTTATTTCAAGGTTATGCAGTTAATGCACGTCCGACTGTCAAATAAAATTCGGGAATAGTATTTAAAGAAGTTTTAATAGATTATAATTGAATAATGTATTGAGTGGAAATTCGTGAAGGTACATTTAAGATATGTTACAATGGATGTATCTGTTCTTTCTGTCAAATCTTCGGTGTAAATTCATTTGCAGAGTCTTGCCTTTGTTCTCATTCTATTTTAATCTGTTCCTATGTAACTTGACCGATAACTTGATAATGCGATCTTTAATGTTTTGTGCATACAGGCCTGAAGATGACACAATGAAGCGTCGAAAGTAGTAGCCACAAAATAAAATAAAATCATATGGACGGCTGTAGGTGTTTCTATTTTTTGTCACAACTATTTCGGATTATAGGATAGTAAAGTAACATTACTTAAGAATATGAGCCAAAACAGCATAATTTTCTTTCTTTGAATTTGTCCGAACGTCTATAAGACAGAGCATCGTTTAGTGTGATGTATGCTTTTTTAGTTACATACTCGTTACACGTATAGCTGCACATACTTAGGCAAAACAGATTTACCTTCCACGAATGTTTCCATACTTCTGGGAAGTTCCTTTTCTTCCATGTCAGACCTGGAAGTTTAGTGGGCCACTTGCGTCTGATTACCCGTATTTCCATGTGACATCTGGGAATGCTACGGCCATGTCACTGTACAACAGAGCACATACACTTTTACATTCACATTAATGACCTAGAATCTTTACAGAATCGAGTTCCCATGTACAAAACAGCTTCAGACGTTAGATTACCTTTCAAATGAGTTAATTTGTTAAATATTTATGTTAGCGAGAAAAATCTTAGAAAACGTTTTAAACTGCGCTTAAAGTTTGTTGGAAGTCGCTAAGCGCTCTCATTATGAAACACTGGGTGACAATAGTGTGGGTAATTTGTGCCCAATTTTGAGCAGAGGTAGCTTTGTAACATATGTGGATACTGTCTGCAAACTGTGTTGCGAAGAGAGTCGGTACTGAAGGAGGAATGCATTAACACGTCATGTCTAATGCTGAAGTCTTACTGCATGAAGAGCGAACACGTAATAAGCGATAAACTTTTTTTCTTTCATCATTTTGTGGGGAATGTCGGTGAGGAAAAGTTTCATAAAAGTGTGAAACTATGCGTAATGTTTGTTGGAGTTTGCTAAGAATACTGTGTGAATTAAGTCCGTGTATTTGCGCACCGTCGGTAATGCCGCCAAGAAGAAAAACGTACACTTATGAGTCAAAATGTTATTACGGCCTGCTCAATAAATTGTTTGTCGTCTGTGGAACGAAATACATCACTGATTCTCAGTATCAGGGATGAAAGTTTGTTGGTATGTTTGTGGAGGTATGTGATGTTAGATGTCTACGCACAGCTCATGTAATTCGCGTAACTAATGGGCTGCTGACTCGCGTACGCGGTGACGGCGCCCGATAGCGACCGAGATGGGTTTCACAGGGCATACATCAGGCGAATTTGGTAGATGAGACATCAATAAGAGTTCACTATAATGCTCCACAAACCACTGTATCAGGTTCTGGCTCCGAGACACGGACAATTATTCTGTTGAAAGACGACATCGCCGTAGGGGGAAGGTATCAAGTATGTAGAAATGCAGGTGGTTCGCAGCTGTCTTCTATTACCAGCACAGGTCCCTTGCAAGCACAGGAGAATGTCTCCCACAGCATAATACTGCTCCCACCAGCCTGCGCTCGTGGCGCGCTGCTCATTTCGAGCCACTGTTCACCTCTATGACGGCGTTTGCGCTGACGACCGTCGACCCAGTATAGAAAATGTGATTCACCCGAAGAGCCGAGCACAACTGTACTCTTTCGTGCTAAAATGTAGACTTCCACGGCCGGAAATATCATGTCCATTATAGTTATTCGGGCTGTTATGCAGTGGTCGGTTGATGAATTCTGTGTAAATTCCCAACGTTTCATCCCCGACTGCGGGAGACAGCTTCAAGGGGTCCGTAGCTCGGAGGAAGGTCCAACACACCCACTGGCTCGCTACTGACTGCCGCTATATTCCGTGTCCGCGCGCTCCCGCGCCGCGGCGTGACGTCACGTGGTTTGAAAACGTCAGTGCCAACTGGCCGGTGTCCGTCGCCGTCGATCGCCGTTGCCATCACCCAGTAGTGGACGGGTGGTACACATCTTCTTTAACACCGGCATCTGTGTACCGTTTCATTTCACGCCCTCCTTCTTTCGATTGAAATTATTGGGATGTTTAGCGATTTCGATTGCCTCCCTGTAGAACCTGTCGTAATATCCGCTTGTGGCAGCTAGTACTTGCGTCTCCTCGAAACGAATATTGTGGTTCCCTGGATGGAAAGCATGCTCCGCAACGGCTGATCGTTCCGTTTCTCCTCTTCTACAACTTCCCTTGTGCTCTTCCAAATGTTTAGAAACAGTTCTTTTAGTGGTACCCACATAAACATCACCACAGCTGCATGGGATCCTATACACTCCAGCTTTTTCCAATGGTTGGCGATCGTCCTTGGCAGGCTTAAGGTATTCCTGTATCTTCCTGGTGGGCTTGTAAATTACGGTACTGACGTTTTCAAAACACGTGACGTCACGCCGCGGCGAGGGAGCGCGCGGACACGGAATATAGCGGCAGTCAGTAGCGAGCCTGTGGGTGTGTTGGACCTTCCATCGAGCTACGGACCCCCTTGAAGATGTCTCCCGCAGTCGGAGACGAAACGTTGGGAATTGACACAGAATTCATCAACCGATCACGGCATAACAGCCCGGATAACTGTAATGGACATGTACTCTTTCGGCAGAGATGCCACAGATAACCATGTATCCTGCTTTACAGAGCAGACAAGCCTCCGAACCCCATGTTCTGTGAAGAGTCATGGACGTCCAACCATTTGGGGCCTAGTGGTAGTTAACACTGTCGTACGTGTTTCCGTAGATGCTCACAACTGTAGCACGTGAGCGTTTCACCACCTTCATCGTTTTCAAGATACTCGTTCACAGGCTCTGCGTAATAATAATCTGCTCTTTGCCAAAGTCGCTTATCTTAATGGATTTCCCCATCTGCAGCACAGATCTTGGTCCACCGTCCGTGTCGGCTCCGCTTACATACTTTTGGTACCGCACAGCGTGATCGATCGCCACCAGGCGGCACCAGACGTCGCGGTGGGCAGTTGTCATGAGATTTGTCTCATCGGTGTACAGTTTCTACCTGTAACACTTGTACTATTGTGTTAAGCCAGCACTTGTGGTAGGAATAGCGTGTTTGATTAGTAATCAAAACGTCCTCTGTCCCTTGTTCGAATCCCACCAGTGCTTTTTTTATTAATAATGGGCATTGGCGGCCGAAGACGTCCGGTGTAAGAAGTCACCCCTGATCTGCGAACGACCTAGTCAATGGGGACGGCGGAGCGGACAGAGGTTCAGGGCCCTCTCTTGTCCTTGGGGTGGGAAACTGCTGCTCAAGGCGGAAGAATCAGCAGTGACCAACGGCATGATGATGCAGAAGGCAGTGGAAACCTCTGCATTAAAGCCACGTAACGTGTATCCACAGGACATGTGGCCTTTAATTGAAAAGTGTCATGACAATCTCTCTATTGGTAAACGATTTCGGAATAGCCCCCCCATTCGGATCTAAGGGGGAGGTGACCATGGAAACGGATTGAATTATCAACTAAAGGATAGCGTTCTACGAATCGAGGCGTGGAATGTCAGAAGCGTGTACGTGGCAGGGAAACTAGATAATCTGAGATGGGAAATGCAAAGGCTCAAGCTAGATATATTTGGGGGTCAACGGAGTGAAATGGAAATAAGACAAGAATTTCTGGTCAGATGAGTATAGGGTAGAATCAACAGATGCAGAAAATGGTGTAACGGGAATAGGATTCGTTATGAATAGTAAGGCAGGGCAGAGAGTGTGTTACTGTGTACAGTTCAGTGATAGGGTTGTTCTTATCAGAATCGACAGCAAACCAACACCGACAACGATGGTTCAGATATATATGCCGACGTCGCAAGCTTAAGATGAAGAGATACGGAAAGTATATGAGGATACTGAAAGGGCAACACACTACATAAAAACTAAACGAAACTTCTCCCGAATAGGCCATGAAGGCCTAACGGTATCGACCGACCGCCGCGTCATCCTCAGACATCACTGAATGCTGATATGAAAGGGCATGTGGTCAGCACACCGCTCTCCCAGCAGCATGTCAGCTGCTTCTCAGTCAAGTAGCTCCTCAGTTTCCCTCACAAGGACTGAGTGCACCCTGCTTGCCAACAGCTCTCGGCAGACCGAATGGTCACCTATCCAAGTGCTAGCCCAGCCCGACAGCGCTTAACTTCGGTTATCTGACGGGAATCAGTGATACGACTGCGGCAAGGCCGTTGGCACACTACATAAAGCTAGACGAAAATCTAATAGTCATAGGAGACTGGAATGCAATTGTAGGGGAAGGAGTAGAAGAAAAACTTACAGGAAAATACGGGCTTTGGACAAGATATGAGAGGGGAGAAAGGATAATTGAGTTCTGCAACAAGTTTCAGTTAGTAACAGCGAATACTCCTTTCAAGAATCACAAGAGAAGGCTGTATACTTGGAAAAGGGTGGACGATACGGGAAGAATTAAGTTAGATTACATCATGGTCAGAGAGAGATTCCGAAGCCAGATACTGGCTTGTAAGACGTACCCAGGTGCAGATATAGATTCAGATCACAATATAGTACTGACGAAGAGTAGGCAGAAATTTAAGACGTTAGTCAGGAAAAATACGCAAAGAAGTGGGAAACAGAAATACGAAGGAATGACAACGTAGGGTACTAAGGAATGACGACATACGCTTGAAGTTCTCTAAGGCTATAGATACAGCAATAAGGAATAGCTCAGTAGGCAGTACAGTTGAAGAGGAATGGACATTTCTAATAAGGGCCATCTCAGAAGTGGGAATGGAAGACATATGAACAAAGAAGGTAACTGCGAAGAAATCATGGGTAACAGAAGAAACACTTCAGTTGATCGATAAGAGGAGGAAGTGCAAAAATGCTCTGGGAAACTCAGGAATAGAGAAATACGCTGAGGAATGAAATACATAGGAAGTGTATGGAAGCTAGGACGAAATGGATGCATGAGAAATGTGAAGAAATCGAAGAAGAAATAATTGTTGGAAGGACAGACTCAGCATACACGAAAGTCAAAACAACCTCCGATGACAATAAAAGCAAAGGTGGTAACATTAAGAGTGCAACGGGAATTCCACTGCTATATGCAGAGGAGAGAGCATCTATGTGGAAAGAGTATCTTGAAAGCATCTATGAGGGGGAAGATTTATGATATGGTAAAAGAGGAAACACGAGTCGATTTAGATGAGATAGGGGATCCAGTATTAGAATCAGAATTTAAAAGAGCTCTGGAGGGCTTAAGATCAAATAAGGTAGAAGGGATAGATAACATTCCCTCAGACTTTCAAAAATCATTGGGGGAAGTGGCAACAAAACGACTGTTCACGTTGGTGTGTAGAACGTATGAGTCTTGAGACATACCATCTGACTTTCGGAAAAATATCGTTCATACGATTCCGAAGACTGCAAGAGCTGACAAGTGCGAGAATTATCGCACAATCAACTTAAAAGCTCATGCATCCAAGTTGTTGACAGGAATAATCTACAGAAGAATGGAAAAGAAAATTGAGGATGTTCTAGATGACGATCAGATTAGCTTTAGAAAAGGTAAAGGCACGAGAAAGGCAATTCTGACGTTGCGGTTGATAATGGAAGCAAGACTAAAAATCAAGACACGTTCACAGGATTTGTCGACCTGAAAAAAGCCTTCGACAATGTAAAATGGAGCAAGATGTTCAAAATTCTGAGAAAAACAGCGATAAGCTACAGGGAGAGACTACTAATATACAATATGTACTAGAGCCAAGAGGGAATAACAATAGTGGACGACCACAAACGAAGTGCTCGGATTAAATAGCGTGTAAGACAGGGATGTGGTCTTTCCCTCTACTGTTCAATCTGTACATCCAAGAATCAATGATGGAAATAAAAGAAAGGCTCAGGAGTGGAATTAAAATCCAAGGTGAAAGGATATCAATGATACGATTCGCTGATGATATTGCTATACTGAGTGAAAGTACGGAAGAATTACGTGATCTGCTGAACGCCATGAACAATTTAATGAGTACAGAATATGGGTTGAGATTAAATCGAAGAAAGACGAAGGTAATGAGAAGTTGCAGAAATGAGAACAGCGAGAAACTTATCAGCGTTGATGGACAGTAAAATAACCAATGATGGATGGAGCAGGGAGGACATCAAAAGCAGACTAGCAATGGCAAAAAGTGCATTACTGGCCAAGTGAAGTCTACTAGTATCAAACACACGCCTTAATTTGAGGAACAAATTTATGAGAACATAGTCTGGATTACAGTATCGTATGTAGTGAAACATGGACTGTGGGAAAACCGGAACAGAAGGGTATCGAAGCACTTGAGGTGTGGTGCTAGAGAGGAATGTTAAATGGACTGATAAGCTAAGGAATAAGGTGGTTTTGTGCAGAATCTGAGAGGGAATGAATATGGGAAAACACTGATAAGGAGTAAGGACATGATTGTAGGACATATGTTAAGGCGTGAGGGAATGACTTCCATGGAACGGTAGAGGGCAAAAACTGTGAAGGAAGGCGGAGTTGTGTTGCGTATACGTTCACGTTGTGCTCATCAATTTTGCAGAATTAAAGTTCTTTTCAATTCCCATACCTCTTTAAAGAAGCACTTGCTGGCCCAGGTTCATATAACATTTTTTGTTCAGAATTACTTATACGATCACTGTGTAAAATAATGACCTTTCCTCTCCAAACACACTGTATAGGCGTTACCGACCGCAGCGTGGTATTCCGCCTGTTTACATATCTCTGTATTTTAATTTGTATGTCTATACCAGTTTCTTTGGCGCTTCAGTGTATTTCCGTGGTGCAACGAATGCTTCATTAAATTTCGAGTGTGCAGCTGCAAAATGAAGCTTCTTCTAATATTTCGGCTGCATATTGTTCAGCTTGGATAACTCAAGGAATCCGGTGCTTTCTGGAGTAAACTTACAAACACGTCGCGACACTGCAGCTCGGAGGGTTATGTCGACATTCCAGCGTGGACAGACTGCGTAGCCACAATATAATTCGTTCAAATTGTTCTTCTATGGCGCCGATCAACGTCTTTAGTGCCTATGTATCTATGGCCGCATGCGCAGTGGTGGGTCCTGGAGTTTAAAAGGATGGAGTGAGTGCTGGAGCGTCAGTCTTTTGGTTCAGTCTAAAGACGGCTGAACTATGCAACCGAAATTTTAGAAGAAGCTGAATTTATGCTTCTGCACACCCGAAATTTAAAGAAGTAGGGGAAGGAGTAGTTTTCTAGGCATCGTGCACACGTTATAAAAGCGGTATTTTGACAAATACGTGGTTGTTTAAACTTTCTACAGAAAGACAAACTTGGTTTACATTCATAAAACGGTCTCTGTCATAGTACAGTTTTGGCAGCAAACCACAAGTAACGCATCATTTGCCAAATAATGACGAGGATAGCCGGTGATGTACAGTGGAATGTATTTCGATGCAGTCTTCTCGGGATGCTATTTGTTTTTCTCTCTCGGCGAGATAACAACAGTTTCGAAGCTTCCTGATCAAATTCCTTACCTGATGATAAAAATATACTTCGCAGTGTTGCATCAGCTGCCAAGGGCTGCTTGAAGATCAAAATGAAACTAACGGAATTCGAAGTTCTTAACGCTCTGATTACTTTACATTCTTGGAAAGTTATTTTCAGAGTCCTCGAGGACGTTGTAAGTACATTCCTTTCTTGGGAACTAACTTGCAACTCCAAATTTTCCTTAGCCTTTGCTTTTCATGCCTTCTATGAAAGTATTATCAAATACAGTGTATTGAGCATTATTTCGGTTAAGCAGAGACTGAAAATAAGTCAACAACCGTCGGAATACCGTTGTGTACACTTTACGCTGCGCCAAACGCAGCCTCGAAACTACACTAACACCAATGGCTCACGTGTCTCCCGGCCTCGCCAGGAATGCTATTTGTTCTGAACGCTTGGCCATCAGGAGCTCCAACTTCTACCAGTCTAATGAGGCGAGTATCACAGCGTTCATTTATACCAAAACCTATTTAACTGTACTAACTGTGATGTACGAGAAGCGTTAAATAAGTAATGCTACGTTTTCGTTTTCTCGTCCAATTTCGGCTTAAAATATGCGGACTTTATTGTGAGACATCGCCAAATATTCTCGTTTGAGCATCTATAGTTACACGAAGTTCGGATAGGCGGCGAAGCTCTAAGAGCTTCAAAACGGCGTCGGTAAGGGAGTGCATTCCGTGTAGGGAGCTGACATTGAGCTTCTTATGGCAAAAAACTAAAGCATCTTAGACATTCTTAGGTGCTTCTAGAATGTCTGCGGGCACCCAGCATTGAACAAAGGCATGGTGAGCCGTTGGGCGAGGCGTCTGTCATCTTCGCTGCTGTGACTCCTGCACTGTTGGAACGTGCGGACACTCTCATTCTATTTGGTCGGCGGATCACAATAAAACACCTTGCTGCTCAGATTGACGTCTCTGCTCGTAGTGCTGACACACTCGTCCACCAGCTGGGGTACTCAATGATGAGTGCCCTCTGGGTTCCTTACTGCCTAACATAAAATTATAAAGAGCAACGAACTACCATCTGCGCGGAATTGCATGCGCGTTACGAGGATGACTATGACAATATTTTGTCGAACATCGTCGCAAGCTATGAAACATGGATCATCACTTCGAACCGGAAACAAAACGGCAATCAATGGATTAGTGCCGCACCACCTCCCTTCCAAAGAAAAAGATCAAAGCCGCACCCTGAATCGGTAAACAACTCATGGCGACGGACTTAGGGCACTCTAAAGAGGTTAGTCTGTTTAATGTCCTTCCTCAGGCTGCAACCTGCAACGATCAATTCTGAAGAGCATTATGCATTTTGAAGAAACGACTTCAGCGTGTTTATCGCCATAAAAATGGAAACTGCTCGTTCTCCATGACAACGCAACGCCTCTGACAAGTTTGCACAGCTTAATGGAGATCACACAACACTGGCTATTCTACCCCATCAGCTCTACAGCTCGGATCTCTGACCTTCCGACTTTCATCTGTCTGGCCCAAGGGCGAATGTGCTCCGTGTGAAACAGTACGTGGATGACGGTGAGATTACTGATGTAGCAACACTTTGTCTCCGACGTCGCCAAGTAGTGGTAAAAATGGAAATGCCGTGTGGCTTGGGCCTCCCGTCGGATAGACAGTTCGTCTGGTGCAAGTCTCTAGAGTTGACGCCACTTCGGTGACTTGCGTGTCGATGGTGATGAAATAAAGATGATAAGGAGAACACAACACCCAGTCCCTGAGCGGAAAAAATCGCCGACTCAGCCGGGAATCGAACCCGGGCCATTAGATATGACATTCCGTCACGCTGACCACCCAGTTACCAGTGGCGGACGGTAGAGTGGTACCATGTGGGTATGCAGGCCTTCCCAGTAACGTGGCTTAAGACCGTAGCACTGGACGGAGATTACGTTGAAAAATAGAGTTTCGTAGCCAAAAGAGTGTGGAATAATGTGGTGTACTGGAAACTAGAATAAAACAAATCTGCTGTTGGGAAGAAATTGAGTTACGTTACTTACTGAACGCTTCTCGTACATGAACGCCTATATGGTGAAAGCGTCAACACATGGCGCTAATGCTTTTATTACTGTGTATGCTTTTCAGGTTCCAGACCAGAGAACGTGTTGAAGTTTAAAACCCTTAAGTGAACGACACTTCGCATATCCAAGATGTTCAGATCAGCTGCTCTACACCTTCATTGCCTACAGGTTACACTTGAGGATGAAAAACGATATTTGAAAAAAGAGCACTTAGATAAATACAATTCATGGTTAGCTTTGCCATCATCAGAAAAAAGTGTGTCCTTTTCTTGCGCCTGTCTTAAGGGTAGTCATCAAGAATGAATGAAGCTAGACACACTAGTGATCATAGCCTAACCTAATAACCTAATTCTCTAAGTTACTAGGAAAAAATGGTGATTTGGAATGCCACAGCAAATCGCTTTATCATCAGGGAGTCCAAGAACGTGCTAACGATCACATGTTTGACAGTCATAACCGGTTTCGGCCGTACAATGACCATCTTCAGATGCTAAAACAATACAAAAGGAAATTTATATTGAAAGCTAAAAAATAAGTGCAATATATATCCATGCTTATTAGTAATCTAACTGAATTTCTGCGAAATACATATAGTTCATACCTAAAGGCGGCATACGCTGAACAAAGGTTCATGCGCTGTCAAACTAGCTATAAAATGTAAGACACCGGTCTTATATAAATATAAAAATTTGTTCAATTGTGTTCAATTAACGGGAGAATCAATCACGCACTCCATAGACAAAATGTTGTTTTTCCAAAAACGTGCTAACGACTTTCTGATTTCTTACGAAAACTTGGCAAAATCTATTGAAAATCAAGTGGACACATATAGGTTGAAAAGTGCAAAATGAAACCGAAATTTTCTTCATTTTCTTTGCAAAATGTTATATTTCTTGGGAGGAAGAAAACATCTTTTAGCGGCCATCGTGATGATGCCTGTTTTCTCAAAAGACCCTAGACCGTCAAATGAAGGTAACTTTAAATAACGTGAAATTTCATGTCGAAGGACATGGAGATGCTGAATTAGCGCCACAGTGGAGCTTTGGCAGCAAAAAGGTACATTTTCGAGTAAAACTGTATACAACAATTTTGTTTACTGCTATGGCGAAGAAATTATTTCCCAAATATATAATACAGAATCCAAGAACATGGATACTGAGATCGATGAGACCAAGGATATAGTCACAAGACCCAGACGAAAATTTTTCTTCGATACATTTACCAAGATGCGATCAGAAAAGATTTATTATGTTTTATCAGTCCGCGAGAGCCAGAGAGTCTGTGGAAACTCAAAGTTAACCTCAGACGTAAAATAAACGAAGATTTCTCTTCAACTACTGAAAGTGACACGGGTGTCTTTTGGGGATGACAAAGATGCCAATATTTATGACAAAGATAAGACAGACGAAAACAATAAAGATACCGGAATGACTGGAAAAAAATTACGTAAAACTGGGTTAAACTCTATGAGAAGGCCTAAGCTCGATGTTAGGAACTGTATTGGTATGCTCTGTTATGAGTTCCGAGTTTGTGGGAGCAGTCACTACAATATAGAAAGAATACAATAGCGTTGGTTGAGCCCCTTGTTTTAATCATTCTCTGAGCTGCCCTGAGCTGCTATTAGAGCGGAACTCAATTAGGATCATTAAAGAAGTGGTATCTGTTTTTTGGGCTTCGCCAAGAAGAAATGCAGTTATCATAAAGCATTCGGGGAATCAGCTAGTCGCCTTGAGTGAGTCCGTCGGCAGCGCTTTTTCTAAAAAAAGAAAACACTGAAAAAATCGTGTCATACCTCAAGGAAATTTCGAAATGGTCAAATTTTTCAAGTGTCACTTCTATCGCAACAGTTTAGTACCCTTTTATATATAGTCAGTAATGGAGAATTCATAGTAAGTCTCGTGTACCTTGCAGATGCCCTAAGCGAAACATCACCACTCAGTAGCTTTTTCCAAAAAAAGATTATTGATATTGGTGAGCCATACGGAGTCGACAGGACGCTGTACGTCTTCCGCAAGCCATCTTTGCCTCTAGAGGGGGACGGGCCGTTCTGACGTAAGCAAGGGGCAGGTTGAGGATTGAGTCGGACGGCTACAAACGGTGGAGCGGGAAGGGCTCTTCAGGTACGACGTGTCGTGATTTGAGCCGTGCGATTTCTCTGTCGGACGACTGGACTACGGTATTCCGCTTGGAGCCGAGTGTCTCAGAAAGTTTTCATCCTGGCAGCTAGCGAGGACACGAGGCGGCCGAAGCTATTTCTGCTGCGGAAGTAGGTGGTTGCGGCGCTTTGGTTAAGAGGGAAGCGCGCCTTCTTAGAACTATGGTAAGGCACCTTACGACTGTTGAGTGCATTTGGGGACAGCGTGAGGCTCGCTTCCCCAGTGCGTCGCCGTTTGCTTATGCGCCGTACCCGCCTTCAAGGCTCAATATTTTTGCTTGCTTACGCCCCAGTCGTAAGTACGTTGAACATGGGTTCAAGAGACCTGCACATGTTCGTACCAACTGATTATTATAGCAGCGTAAATTGGTGATATTCTGTAATTAAGACATACTGTGTTTTACCTTCTTATTTACTGAGGCGCCAAACAATTTGGTGTAGGCATGCGTATTCAAATATAGAGATATGTAAACAGGCAGAATACAGGCAGAAGACGTAGCAGTGAAGTGGAGACTTTCCCGTACAACCATTTCACGAGTGTACCGTGAATATCAGGAATCCAGTAAAACATCAAATCTCCAACATCGGTGCGGCCGGAAAACGACCCTGCAACAACGGGGCCAAAGACGAGTGAAGAGAATTGTTCAGTGTGACAGATGTGCAACCGCTCCGCAAATTGCTGCACGTTTCAATAATGGGATAATAACTGTCAGTGTGTGAACCATTCAACGTAACATCATCGATATGGGCTTTCGGAGCCGAAGGTCCACTCATGTACCCTTGATGACTGCACGACGCAAAGCTTTACGCCTCGCCTTGGTCCGTCAACACCGACATTGGACTCTATGACTGAAAACTTGTTGCCTGGTAGGACTACTCTCATTCTAGATTGTATCGAGCGGATGGAAGTGCACAGGTATGGTGGCAACCTCATGAATCCATGGATGTGGTCGAGCGGTTCTAGGCGCTTCAGTCCGGAACCACACGGCTGCTATGATCGCAGGTTCGAATCCTCCCTCCGGCATGGATGTGTGTGATGTCCTTACGTTTGTTAGGTTTAAGTAGTTCCAATTCTAGGGAACTGATGACCTCAGATGTTAAGTCCCATAGTGCTTGGAGCCATTTGAACCATTTTTATTTCATGAATCCATTGGCCCTGCATGTCAGCAGGGGACTGTTCAAGCTGACGGTGGCTCAGTAATGGTGTGGGGAGTGTGCAGTTGGAGTGACAGGGGACCTCTGATACGTCCAGATACGACTCTGACAGGTGACACGCACGTAAGCATCGTGTCCGATCACCTGCATCCAATCATGTTCATTGTGCATTTTGACGGATTTGGGCAATTACAGCAGGTCAGTGCAACACCCCACACGTCCAGAATTGCTACAGAGTAGCTCCAGGAACACTCTTCATTGTTTAAACACTTCCACTGACCACGACTCCCCAGATATGAACACTGAGCATATCTGGGATGCCTTGCAATGTGCTGTTCAGAAGAGATCTCCACCCCCTCGGTCTTGCTGCTATGGACAGCCCTGCAAGATTCATGGTGTCCATTCCCTCCAGCACTACTTCAGACATTAGTCGAGCCCATGCAACGTTGTGTTGCGGCACTTCTGCGTTGTTGCGGAGCCTTACATGACATAAAGCAGTTGCACCAGTTGCTTTGGCTCTTCAGGGTATATAGTAGCTTTATGGACTTATATAGTAGTTTTTTGGACTTTCGATTTAAGTTACCTCATGTATTGCTGCGAGTGGCTTTGATGCTTGCTAGTTAACTTGTTGATTCTGGGAGAAAAGGATTCGTGCCAACTGATTTGTATTTAAGGTACTGTCTGCTAATTTAATTGAAGTTCGTTTGCCAACCTTGTGCATCCATGCAAATCTGGCTGATTTTCCGTCCAACTTGGCGGCCCCTTGCGGCGGGCGAATCTTCTTCTCTCGTTGTTGAGATATTGGTGTTTGTTCAGTAACAGGAACGTTATTATTTTTTTGCTTTAAATATTAGTGGGTTTGGTTTACCCACCAGGGTAGCCGAGAGCGCTAACGCGCTGCTTCCTAGACTCGGGTAGGCGCACCGGCCCCGGATCGAATCCGCCCGGCGGATTACCGACGAGGGCCGATGTGCCGGCCAGCCTGGATGTGGTTTTTAGGCGGTTTTCCACATCCCGCTAGGTGAATACAAGGATGGTCCCCGTGTTCTGCCTCAGTTACACGTCTCACAGACGTCTGAACACATTCATACTATTCCATGGATTACACTCGACGCAGACAGTTGGGGTACATTAATTTCGTACGGGGTGGCGGCAGAAAGGGCATCCGGCCACCCATTAAACATTAACATGCCAAATCCGATTAACGTAGGCTGACCCTGCCTAACTGTGGGACAAGGCTCAAGCGATAGAATAGAATTGTTGGGTTTGGTTTCTGCCCCTTTATTGGTATGAAGGTGTGTTATTAACCTCATAGCCATATTGTGTTCAGTTATATGATCGAGGGGTTAAAGACCATTTATAATTTTATTATTTGCCGAACTTAAAGATCTGTTACGGCACAGAGCAGTATGGGTACTAAGTTGTAAAATTTTTAACGGAGTTCAACTACCTTGTCGTAAGATAGGCTCATTACGGTACGATTTGCGGCGGACCAGGAAGCATGACGATGCAAGACAGACGGGCAACACAGTCTGCAACTCTGCGGTACCTGAGTGAGTGAGAGTACACAAAGCGAGAAGAAAGAGGAGGACAGGACTAAGCAAAATAACACGCACGCTCGTTCGTGCGGCGGACTGCCGCAAGAAGCAACAGCCACAGTTAGGGAAAACACTCACAGACTAATTTAACTAGATGATAAGAGAGAATTAAAGTTAGGGAAGCAGAATAACGCGGCCACATGCGGGGTTCATTAGTAAACTGCACGCCACAGACCTACGGAGAGCTCTTTAAATACTGGAGCCCCAGCTCCAAGTAAGAGAGAACGGTTCATGTCAATGGGAACGATGGAGTCCGTGTCGACGACTTTCCGTTCCATGACCATGTTGTTTTAGTAATTCTAGTCTGTCAAACTCAGTATAGATCATTAGATCAACCAGCGCAGTTCCAGCCAGCCGTGGAGTTCCACAAGCCTGAACACATGCTGTGTCACACCAACCACTACTGCTGGGAGAGGTGAAGAACCACCAGCAGCAATCCATTACCAGGTGCTGCACTCTCCGAGTGTGGGACGGAAGACGTTGGCCATGTCGGTAGTACTGGGTTCAACGCCTGACGCCTACACCACCCAGCGGATGGGTTGGTCCAGGGAAGAAGCGGCACGTAGTGGGATCGAGGACACTCCCCCAGCCACTAACAGCCATCCATGCTGTACCAGGCTGGGCTAAGCATCCGTATCGACGCAAGAGAAATGGGAACTCGCTGGGTCGCAGACGGAAGGACTGGCGCAACGTCCGACACCGAGTGTCTGTCCGTGACCATCCACAGAGACAACTGCGCCCAACAGTGCACCACCATTCGTAAAATTGTCACAATAAACGAATCACTGAATAATCATGTTTTCTTAGCGCCACCTGCGCTTCCAGACGATTCGTGACATCGTGCAGAGGCGACATCCGCTCGGCCCCTCTGTAGATGCTGTTTCTTGCCAGGTACTACCAGCAGTTACTAGCGCCTTGCACAGAGTTGTTTCGATTATCCTGGAGGTGTCTGTATCTGATTGACGCTGAGTAACTGCCTGGGACCAGTCGGTTGTATTCCGAGGTCGCGGGTTGCGCTGCTTCTTGATCAATAGTAGTCGCGTGTGTAAAAAAAATCGTTTGACTCAACATTGTAGGTGCCTTAGCTTCTTTAAAATTATGTATTTTATTTAAATGACTGTGTGTGTGTGTGTCTTTTCGGGGAACTGAATTTAAATTTTAAGATCATAGTTTTAGCAAGTTTTCATTCCTTTGGTGAGTAGTGTTGTGCAGCATTCTGTGATACCAAGCAATCCTGAATCAATAAACCGGCTGTCAGAAATATACGATAAAGTGAATTGGCAAATTGTTTGACTCATTCTTCTTTTGTAGCTGTCATTTTGAAGTATAGATAGTGTATTAAAGTTTTTGAACATTTCTGTGTCACAAAAGCTTGTACTAAAACTTTTCCTGTGTCCTAATAATTACATGGTATGTCATTATAGGAATTGAAACATAGTGATAACTGATAAACATCTAGGAACTGCGACAAGTTTTTTTGCCTCTGTGATGTGAGTTGCAGAAAGTATTTGCTTCCAGAAAGTGTGATAGTTAACTACAAAGCTTATTTGTTGTCCTTGAACGTAGATGTTTCAGTAAATATATACAATATTTGGAGTTTCCTATGTTTTTAAACATAGTAGGTGAATATGGATTGGGGCTAAGAAACGAAAGAGGAAGCCGTCTGGTAGAATTTTGCACAGAGCATAACTTAATCATAGTTAACACTTGGTTCAAGAATCATAAAAGAAGGTTGTATACATGGAAGAATCCTGGAGATACTAAAAGGTATCAGATATATTATATAATGGTAAGACAGAGATTTAGGAACCAGGTTTTAAATTGTAGGACATTTCCAGGGGCAGATGTGGACTCTGACCACAATCTATTGGTTATGAACTTTGGATTAAAACTGAAAAAATTGCAAAAAGGTGGGAATTTAAGTAGATGGGACCTGGATAAACTGACTAAACCAGACATTGTACAGAATTTCTGGGAGAGCATACGGGAAAAATTGACAGGAATGGGGGAAAGAAATACAATAGAAGACGAATGGGTAGCTCTGAGGGATGAAGTAGTGATGGCAGCAGAGGATCAAGTAGGTAAAAAGACGAGGGCTAGTAGAAATCCTTGGGTAACAGAAGAAATATTGAATTTAACTGATGAAAGGAGAAAATATAAAAATGCAGTAAATGAAGCAGCAAAAAGGAATATAAACGTCTCAAAAATGAGATCGACAGCAAGTGCAAAATGGCTAAGCAGGCATGGCTAGAGGACGGATGTAAGGATGTAGAGGCTTATCTCACTAGGGGTAAGATAGATACAGCCTGCAGGAAAATTAGAGAGACCTTTGGAGAAAAGAGAGCCACTTGTATGAATATCAAGAGCTCAGATGGAAACTCAGTTCTAAGCAAAGAGGGTAAAGCAGAAAGGTGGAAGAATTATATAGAGGGTCTATACGAGGGCGATGTACTTGAGGACAATGTTATGGAAATGAAAGAGGATGTAGATGAAGATGAAATGGGAGATACGATACTGCGTGAAGAGTTTGACAGAGCACTGAAAGTGCTGAGTAGAAACAAGGCCCCGGGAGTAGACAACATTCCATTAGAACTACTGACCGCCTTGGAAGAGCCAGTCCTGACAAAACTCTACCATCTTGTGAGCAAGATGTACGAGACAGGCGAAATACCCTCAGACTTCAAGAAGAATATAATAATTCCAATCGCAAAGAAAGCAGGTGTTGACAGATATGAAAATTACCGAACCATCAGTTTAATAAGTCACAGCTGCAAAATACTAACGTGAATTATTTACAGACGAATGGAAAAACTGGTAGAAGCCGACCTCGGGGAAGATCAGTTTGGATTCCGTAGAAATGTTGGAACACTTCAGGCAATACTGACCTTACGACTTATTTTAGAAGAAAGATTAAGGAAATGCAAACCTACGTTTCTAGCATTTGTAGACTTAGAGAAAGCTTTTGACAATGTTGACTGGAATACTCTCTTTCAGATTCTAAAGGTGGCCGGGGTAAAATACCGGGAGCGAAAGGCTATTTACAATTTGTACAGAAACCAGATGGCAGTTATAAGAGTCGAGGGGCATGAAAGGGAAGCAGTGGTTGGGAAGGGAGTGAGACGGGGTTGTAGCCTCTCCCCGATGTTATTCAATCTGTATATTGAGCAATCAGTGAAGGAAACAAAAGAAAAATTTAGAGTTGGTATTAAAATCCACGGGGGAAGAAATAAAAACTTTAAGGTTCGCCGATGACATTGTAATTCTGTCAGAGACAGGAAAGGACTTGGAAGAGCAGTTGAACGGAATGGACAGTGTCTTGAAAGGAGGATATAAGATGAACATCAACAAAAGCAAAACGATGATAATGGAATGTAGTCGAATTAAGTCGGGTGATGCTGAGGGAATTAGATTAGGAAATGAGACACTTGAAGTAGTAAATGGGTTTGGTATTTGGGGATCAAAATAACTGATGAAGGTCGACGTAGAGAGGATATAAAATGTAGACTGGAAATGGCAAGGAAAGTGTTTCTGAAGAAGAGAAATTTGTTAATATCGAGTATAGATTTAAGTGTCAGGAAGTCGTTTCTGAAAATATTTGTATGGAGTGTAGCGATGTATGGAAGTGAAACATGGACAATAAATAATTTGGACAAGAAGAGAATAGAAGCTTTCGAAATGTGGTGCTACAGAAGAATGTTGAAGATTAGGTGGGTAGATCACGTAAGTAATGA
This sequence comes from Schistocerca piceifrons, assembly GCF_021461385.2. Lineage (NCBI taxonomy): Eukaryota > Metazoa > Arthropoda > Insecta > Orthoptera > Acrididae > Schistocerca > Schistocerca piceifrons. The sequence goes on from NC_060140.1 coordinate 172,528,810, forward strand.
GGAGGTATTGAATAGGATTGGGGAGAAGAGTAGTTTGTGGCACAACTTGACTAGAAGAAGGGATTGGTTGGTAGGACATGTCCTGAGGCATCAAGGCATCACAAATTTAGCATTGGAGGGTAAAAATCGTAGAAGGAGACCAAGAGATGAATACACTAAGCAGATTCAGAAGGATGCAGGTTGCAGTAGGTACTGGGAGATGGAGCTTGCGCAGGATAGAGTAGCATGGAGAGCTGCATCAAACCAGTCTCAGGACTGAAGACAACAACAACATGTTTTTAACAGTACAATGTGGGTGAGTGTGACGTATTAAAGTCTTACTTCAATGCAAAGTAAATATTGCAGGACATGTTCGGGGTTGCCCACATTTATGAAATTTAATAACTTTTGGGACATGTTGTTATTCTTAAGGCGTTTTTAATTAATTTTTGAAATTCTACAACCTGATTTTTCTTAATATCTTTGATTGATCTTTTGAGAATACGTTGTTTAATAAATATTTTAACCGCGCATGATGTTTAACACTTACTTGGGCCTAGTCCTCCCCCTCCTAGACAACTCCACGCAGTAGCTGCATACCGGCTACCAAAGCAACTGATATCTCAACGTATACTTTCTCAGATATAAAAACAAAGCGAGATAATATGATGCATAATACAGCCTGCTATAAGATCAAGCCAAAAACTGGCAGGTATTGTAAGAAGCGCCATCCACACACCAAGGATGACATCTCGACGAGTTAGTAGCTGTAACGCTGCTCCATCGAGTACGGAAAGTTATTTCAGGGTGAATGTGTTTATAAATACGAGGTTAACTGTAGGTGTGTAAAGACTTGAAAAAGTAATAGAGGAGAATCTCGGCGAGGGGCAGTTTGGCTTTAGACGGAATACGGGCACCAGAGATGCAATAGGGCTCCTACGAATCTTGGGAGAAAGGTTTATTGAAAAAGGAAGAGACCTATATATGTACTTCATCGATTTAGAAAAGGCATTTGACAATGTGGTTTGGGACAAGCTGACGACTATTATGAGGGAAAAGAGAGTGGACTGGAAAACCAGAAGACTTATAAACTCATTGTACCTTACTCAAAAAGTTTCAGTTAAAGTGAGAGGAGAAAGTACAAACTGTATCAGACTAGGGAAAGGAGTAAGACAAGGATACTGTTTATCACCTACTCTTTTCAACCTGTACTTGGAAAATATGATTGACCAATGCTCATTAGATGACAAAGGAGTAGAAATTGGAGGAAGAAGAGTAGGGTGCTTGAGATTTGCTGATGACATGGTCCTTCTAGCCACAGGGGAAAAAGAATTACAGGATTTGGTGGACACCATTGCAACTAACGGAAAAAAAGTATGGAATGAAAATTAACACAAATAAAACAAAAGTATTGGCAATAGGAGGAAATAAGGAAATAAAAATTGTGATGAATGGAGAAACACTAGAACAGGTGGAAAATTTTGAGTATCTTGGAAGCAGGATAGACACCGACTGGAAGTGCACCACAGAAATTAAAACAAGGATAGCAATGGCAAAAGAGGCGTTTTATAAGAAAAGGAGAATCTTCTGCAGCGGTATGGACAGAGAACTCAGAGAAAGAGACTCATAAAATGTCTTGTATGGAGTGTTCTTCTATATGGCGCTGAAACATGGACTATGAGGAAAAAAGACAGAGAAAGGCTGGAGGCTTTTGAGATCTGGACATGGCGGAAGATGGAAAGAATAAGATGAATGGACAGAGTAAAAAATGAAGAGGTACTGAGAAGAGTGGGAGAGAAAAGGCAGTTACTAGATGTAATAAAGAGAAGAAAAAGAAATTGGATGGGGCATATATTAAGAAAGAATGACGGACTGATAAAAACAGTTTTAGAAGGTTATGTAGAAGGGAAAAGGAAGCGAGGAGGGAAGAGATTCCAGATACTGGATGACATGATGGACGGTACAACATACAGCAGCATTAAGAAGGAAGCAATGGATCGCAGAAAATGAAGAGGCAAAGGCCCTGCTAATATAGCAGATAACTGATGATGACAGTGGGGAACATGCTAATAGCGGTTCTTAGTTAATATTTGCGGAATAAGCTCATTATGGTTCTTAGGTTACTGTATTGCATAGTAAACTCGCTTTCTCGATTTATGGTTCCTTCTACTGCGCAGCGTAATATGTAACATGACGTACGTAAAGCATTTAATATAACTTTTCCCTGCTTCTTAATAAGACATTGATAACAACATATGGTATAAAACGCGAACATGATTGTTTAAAAGTCTTCAAATACCTTTTCCGCATGCGAGAGAGAAAAAACTTGCTCTTCTTGTGGCGTGGCATCATTTGTTAAGCTGGTACTATGAGGCCACTAACTGAGTGCAAGATACTGATTTCGACAAATGACGATTAAAAGGTAGATCAGTGTTCAACAGTTTCCTAAATAATGTTACAACTATATTTTAATCTTGTAGTTGACGAAAGTGTTCACTGTAATGAAGAATGTTCTTTCAAGGAATATTAAATACCTTCTGTTAGCTATTTTACAGTGGATATTCAGTTTATGTAGTTGTAGATATAAATGTAAGTGATCAATGATACCAACTCGTCTTGATTTAAGGCCAGAATCACTGTTAAAGTAAGTGAACAATGTTTGCATTCAAACCGAGTAGCTTCTCGCTCGTTGTCAATCCGGACGCTTTTGAGACATATTTTGAAAAGATTGATTGCTTCTTTTTAGGTAGCAACTTAACTCAGATGTAGACAAATGCATTCAATATATACATTTAACTGAGAAGTATTGCAACTTTTTATTGATGTTTTTCTCTTGTTTTATTAATGCTATACACCGAAACGTCTCTAGAGTAATGTCGTTCTTCTGACACATTTTCTTGGTGCGTCGACAACTACAGATGTAGAAGTTAGGTTGATTACACAAACAACTGACCCTGAACTTAACATGTGAAGCCACACAGGCTAAATTTCTCACAATTTGTATTTTAAAGCAGTTATTGCTGAAAATATCCAGTATCATTTAGTATTTCGCCACAAGAGGAGCAAATTTTTACTCTCTTAGGCGAAAAAAGTATTTAATGGATTTCAAATAATTGTGCCGAAACATTCTTGGTTGACATTTAGCTTACATATCATTATCAGTGAACATCATTAACAGTGAGGGAGTCGTTGTGATCAGTGAAGATCATTATCAGTGAGTGACTGGTCCTGGGGCGGTAACACTATGAACAGTGACAAAAGGTGCATGGTGCATAACACCGTAAGAAGTAATACTTTTCTAGAGTAAAACGACGATATGCGTGTCCTGTATTGAAATAAGCGCAAACGTATCTCATAAAAACAAATTAAATCTGCATTTACCCCCATACTCCGCAAACCACTGCGAAGTACATGGAATGGGATACGTCCCGTTGCACCGCACCAGTTCACCGACCCCCTTTCCACGTTTCATTTACGTATGGAGCACGTGAAAATGGATTGCTTAAGTACTTCCGTGCGTGCTGTAATTAATCTAACCTCGTCCTCACGATCACCATGGGAGCGATACGGACGGGGTTGTTGTATATTGCTGGAGCCATGATTAAAAGTCGGTTCTTGAAACTTTCTTAGTAGGCTTCCATGAGATAAATTACGCCTGTCTTCAATATTCTGCCATTTCAATTTCTTCATCATCACTGTAACACTCACCCATGGATCAAACAAACCTGTCCATTCGTGCTGCCCTTCTCTGTGTTCGTTCAACATTCTCTGTGAGTCATATTTGGTACGGGTCCCACCCACTTGGCAATGTGCTAAGATAGGTCATACAAGTGATGCGTGAGCTATATCCTGTATAGACTTACTGCATTTCCTCGCTATTCTACGAATAAACCGAAGCCTGCCACTTGCGTTAAGGGTATTCCTACAAAGTGTTACACCCAGGTATTATACGAGCTGGCCGATTCCAACTGAGACACACTGATATTAAAACCGTCGGATACTACGTTTTTTTCGTTTTGTGAAGCGAACACCTTTAATATAAAACATGAATAGCAATAGTCCACCCGAACTCCCGAAGTTACTTCTACATCTGTCGATTACTCTCCCCCAAGATAACATGCTGCTTTCTTCTTACAAAAAACTACCTCAATCCAGTCGCAAATCTCGCTAAATAGCCCCTTACATTCGTACCTGTGGCAGAGCGGTTGTAGGCGCTTCAGTCTGGAACCGCGCGACCAATACGGTCGCAGGTTCGAATCCTGTCTCGGCCATGGATGTGTGTGATGTCCTTAGGATAGTTAGGTTTAAGCAGTTCTAAGTTCTAGGGGACTGGTGACCTCAGATGTTAAGTCCCATAGTGCTCTGAGCCATGTGAACCATTTTTGAATAAACATAGATGTGATACAGAGACAAATGCTTTTCTTAGATTGAGAATTATTACATCTGTTTCCATTGATCCAAGGCATTAAGTATGACAGTCACAAGAAGTGTGAATTGGGTTAAAGGTGATCGCTGTCGAGTCCAAGCTGGTTGGAACGAAGGAGGCCATTCCGTTCGAGATACCTCATTATGTTTCAGTTCTGTGCACATGCCCAAAAAAATAGTTCAACTATCGGTAACACTTAGCTATGTAATTAGAAAAATCATTTCTTATTCTATGTCACGATGGTAATCGTGGTATTCTGTTTGATGAAAATTACTCCACCCTTACTGCAGTGAAACTGACGATCAGAGCCAAATACGAATTATTAGTGTGTTCAGAAGTCTTTCAGGCGGAAGTGTGGAGAGGTGTCCGATCTATAGACTAATCAGAAGTCCACATGTCACTCGCATCAGTTAGAATTAAAAGGGGGGGGGGGCGGAGGGTTATAAACACCCCCCTTCTCCCTAGAGGTGAAATTAGTTAAAATCAGACGGTCTTTTTTGTAATCTTCGCCTAAGTTAACTACGCAAATTTTGAGAGCCCTGATCCGTAGATTTAGTCGTTTACTCCCGCATTCCCCATATCATCTTACTTTGTGTGTCCGGGAGAAGATACTACCTCTACCAGTGTCTTGCGCTCCTGATCCTGTTCGACCTGTGCGCGCCAAATATTAAAGGGGCTTCCAGATCCGCCACAGAAGCGCACAATGTGCTTTGCTCTCATTGTTATCATTGCTACAATTGTTAGACTGCTCGCCTAGAATTTAGTAGCCTATCGAAATAGTTTGTCGGCCAGTTTTGTGCGACATGAAACGAGTTTCAAAAACAAGATCTTTGTTCTCTAAAACACAGCAGACAATGTCAGTGGCTCCTTGAGTGTTATGGGACAAGTGTTTTCTGCATGTCTATCCTTTTAGCAGGATGTCTCTGGGACGACGGCCGTTTACTATCGTGACAAAAAATAAAAACACCTACAGCCGTCCTTATGATTTTATTTTATTTTGTCACTACCAGTTTCGACGCTTCATTGTGTCATCTTCAGTTCAGGTCATGTTCCTTCTTTTTACTTCTTTGTGAGGTATTGTTTCCTTCCATTCATCACCTTTTACAGTTGTTTTGTCTTAAAGTAAGTTATTTCAAGGTTGTGCAGTTAATGCATGTCCGACTGTCAAATGAAAATCGGGAATAGTATTTAAAGAAGTTTTAATAGATAGTATAATTGTATAATGTATTGAGTGGAAATTCGTGATGGTAAATTTTAGATATGTGACAATGGATGTATCTGTTCTTTCTGTCAAATCTTCGGTGTAAATTCATTTGCAGAGTCTTGCCTTTGTTCTCATTCTATTTAATCTGTTCCTATGTAACTTGACCGATAAGTTGATAATGCTATCTTTTAATGTTTTATGCATACAGGCCTGAAGACGACGCAATGAAGGGTCGAAACTGGTAGCGACAAAATAAAATCAAAACAAATCATAAGGACGGCTGTAGGTGTTTTTATTTTTTGTCACAAGTGTTTCTTTGTTCCCTTCTTACTTAATTTCGGATTAAAGCATATTAAAGTAACATTACTTAAGAATATAAGCCAAAATAGCATAATTTTCTTTCTTTGATTTTGTTCGAACTTCTATATGACAGAGAATCGTTTGTGTGACGTGTGTATGCTTTTTTTGTTACGTATAGCTGCACATACTTAGGCAAAACAGATTTATCTTCCATGAACGTTTCCATTCTTCTGATAATTTCCTTTTCTTCCATGTCAGATCTGGAAGTTTTGTGGGCCACTTGCGTCTAATTACCCATATTTCCATGTGACATCTGGGAATGTTATGGCCATGTCACGGTACAACAAAGCACGCCAGCTTTTACATTCACTTTCGTGACCTCGAATCTTTACAGAATCAAAATCCCATGTATAAAACAGCTTCAGACGTTAGATTACTTTACAAATGAGTTAATTTGTTAAATATTTGACATTAAGCATGTGAGCAAAAAAAACTTAGAAAATGTTTGAAACTGCGCTTGAAGTTTGATGGAAGTCGGTAAGCGCTCTCATTATGAAACAGTGGGTGACATTAGTGTGAGTAATTTGCGCCTTATTTTAAGCAGAAGCAGATTTGCAACACATCTAAATATCTATGAAGTTATCTCTCCTGAACTATATGTTGCCCAATGGTACAATTTTTCAGTTACATTGAATGGTATATGTGGATAGTTTCTACAAACTGTGTTGCGCAGGGTGTCGGTACTGAAGGAGGAATACATTAACACGTGATTTCTAGTGCTGGAGTCTTACTGCATGAAGAGCGAAACGTACTAAGCGATAAACTTTACTTTCATCATTTTGTGGGGACTATCGGTGAGGAAAAGTTTCATAAAAGTTTGAATTTAAGTGCAATGTTTGTTGGAATTCGTTGAGGAAACTGTGCGAATAAAGTCCGGGTATATGCGTACCGTCGGTAATGCCGCCACAAGACAACCGTACACTTATGAGTCAAAATGTTATTACCGCCTGCTTAATAGATTGTTTGCCGTCTCTGGAACGAAATACATCACTGATTCTCAGTATCAGGGATGAAAGTTTGTTGGTATGTTTGTAAAGGTATGTGACATTAGATGTCTACGTACAGGTCATGTAATTCGCGTAACTAATGGGCCGCTGACTCGCGTATGCGGTGACGGCGCCTGATACCGACCGAGATGGGTTCCATAAGACATACAAGAGGCGAATTTGGTCCCCGAGACATCAATAGGAGTTCACTATAACACTCCTCAAACCACTGTAGCACGGCTCGGGCTCCGAGACACGGACAATTATTCTGTTGAAAGACGACATCGCCGTCGAGGAAGGTATCAAGTATGCAGAAACGCAGGTGGTTCGCAGCTGTCTTCGATTACTACCACAGGTCCCTTGCAAGCACAGGAGAATGTCTCCCATATCATAATACTGCTCCCACCAGCCTGACCTCGTGGCGCGCTGCTCATTTCGGGCCACTGTTCACCTCGATGGCGGTGTTTGCGCTGACGACCGTCGACCTAGTATAGAAAATGTGATTCACCCGAAGAGCCGAGCACAACTGTACTCTTTCGTGCTAAAAGGTAGACTTTCACGGCCGGAAATATCATGTCCATTATAGTTATCCGGGCTGTTATGCCGTGGTCGGTTGATGAATTCTGTGTAAATTCCCAACGTTTCATCCCCGACTGCGGGAGACAGCTTCAAGGGGGTCCGTAGCTCGGTGGAAGGTCCAACACACCCACTTGCTCGCTACTGACTGCCGCTATATTCCGTGTCCGCGCGCTCCTGCGCCGCGGCGTGACGTCACGTGTTTTGAAAACGTCAGTGCCAACTGGCCGGTGTCCGTCGCCGTCGATCGCCGTTGCCATCTCCCAGTAGTGGACGGGTGGTACACATCTTCTTTAACACCGGCATCCGTGTACCGTTTCATTTCACGCCCTCCTTTCGATTGAAATGATTGGGATGTTTAGCGATTTCGATTGCCTCCCTGTAGAACCTGTCGTAATATCCGCTTGTGGCAGCTAGTACTTGCGTCCCTCAAAACGAATATTGTGGTTCCCTGGATGGAAAGCATGCTCCGCAACGGCTGATCGTTCCGTTTCTCCTCTTCTACAATTTCCCTTGTGCTCTTCCAAACGTTTAGAAACAGTTCTTTTAGTGGTACCCACATAAACATCACCACAGCTGCATGGGATCCTATACACTCCAGCTTTTTCCAATGGTTTGCGAGCGTCCTTGGCAGGCTTAAGGTATTCCTGTATCTTCCTGGTGGGCTTGTAAATTACGGTACTGACGTTTTCAAAACACGTGACGTCACGCCGCGGCGCGGGAGCGCGCGGACACGGAATATAGCGGCAGTCAGTAGCGAGCCTGTGGGTGTGTTGGACCTTCCATCGAGCTACGGACCCCCTTGAAGATCTCTCCCGCAGTCGGGGACGAAACGTTGGGAATTTACACAGAATTCATCAACCGATCACGGCATAACAGCCCAGATAACTATAATGGACATGTACTCTTTCGGCAGAGACGCCACAGATATCCACCTATCCTGCTTTACAGAGCAGACAAGCCTCCGAACCCCAAGTTCTGTGAAGAGTCAAGGACGTCCAACCATTTAGGGCCTAGTGGTAGTTAACACTGTCCTACGTGTTTCCGTAGATGCTCACAACAGTAGCACGTGAACGTTTCACCAGCTTCTTCGTTTTCAAGATACTCGTTCACAGGCTCTGCGTAATAATAATCTGCCATTTATTAAAGTCGTTTATCTTAATGGATTTCCGCAGCACATATCTTCGTTAGGGTGGTCCCCCGTCTGTGTTTGCTCCGCTTACATACTTTTGGTACCGCACAGCGTGATCGATCGCCACCAGGCGGCACCAGACGTCGCGGTGGGCAGTGGTCATAATGTTTTGTCTCATCAGTGTACAGTATCTACCTAGAACACTTGTACTACTCTGTTAAGCCAGCAATTGTGGTAGGGGCAGTGCCTTTGATTAGTAATCAAAACGTCCTCGGTCCCGCGTTCGAATCCCATCAGTGCTTAAATTTTTATTAATAATAAGCACTGGCGGCCGAAGACTTCCGGTATAAGAAGTCACCCTCGTTCTGCCAACGGCCTTGTCAAAGATCGCGGAGGAGCGACTCAGGACCCTCTCTTGTCCTTGGGGTGGCAAACTGTCCCTCAAGGCGGAAGAATCAGCAGTGATCCAACGGCATGAGGATGCAGAAGGCAATGGAAACCACAGCATTAAAGACACTTAATATGTATCCACAGCACATGTGGCCTTTAATTGAAAAGTGTCACGACCTCTCCATTGGCAAAAGATTCCGGAATAGCCTTCCATTCGGATCTGCTTTACGGGACTGCCAAGGGGGAGGTGACCAAGGGGAAAGGATTCAATTATCAAGGAAAGGATAGTGTTCTACGAATCGGGACGTGGAATGTCAGAAGCGTGAACGTGGTAGGGAAACTAGAAAATCTGAGATGGGAAATGCAAAGGCTCAATCTAGATATATTTGGGGTCAGTGAATAGAAGTGGAAGGAAGACAAGAATTTCTGGTCAGATAAGTATAGGGTAAAATCAACGGCAGCAGAAAATGGTGTAACTGGAGTAGGACTCGTTATGAATAGTAATGTAGGGCAGAGAGTGTGTTACTGAAAACAATTCAGTGATAGGGTTGTTCTTATCAGAATTGACAGCAAACCGACACTGACAACGATAGTTCAGATATATATGCCGCCGTCGCAAGCTGAAGATAAAGAGACAAAGTATATGAGAATATTGAAAAGGCAATACACTACAAAAAGGGAGACGAAAATCTAATAGTCATAGGAGATCGGAATGCAATTATAGGGGAAGGAGTAGAAGAAAAACTTACAAGGAAATATGGGCTTGGGACAAGGAATGTGAGAGGAGAAAGCTAGTAATAGCGAATACTCAGTTCAAGAATCACAACAGAACGAGGTATACTTGGAAAAGGCCGGGAGATATGGGAAGATTTCAGTTAGATTACATCATGGTCAGACAGAGATTCCGAAACCAGATACCGGATTGTAAGGCGTACCCTGGTGCAGATATAGAGACTCAGATAGCACTGATGAATTGTAGGTAGGAATTTAAGACGTTAGTCAGGAAGAATCAATACGCGAAGATGTGGGAAACAGAAGTAATAAGGAATGACGAGATACGCTTGAAGTTCTCTAACGCTATAGATACAGCAAAAAGGAATAGCTCAGTAGCCAGTACAGTCGAAGAGGAATGGGCATTTCAAAAAATGGCCATCTCAGAAGTCGGAAGGTAAAGCATAGTTACAAAGAAGGTAACTGCGAAGAAACAATGGGTAACAGAAGAAATACTTCAATTGATCGATGAAAGGAGGAAGTACAAAAATGTTCATGGAAACTCAGGAATACAGAAATACAAGTCGCTGAGGAATGAAGAATGAAATAAATAGGAAGGGCAGGAAGCTAAGACGAAATGGATGCATGAAAATGTGAAGAAATCGAAAAAGAAACGATTGGCAGAAGGACAGACTCAGCATACATGAAAGTCAAAACAATCTCCGGCGACATTAAAAGCAAAGGTGGTAAAAATTAAGAGTGCTATATGCAGGTGAGAGAACATATATGTGGAAAGAGTACATTGAAAGCGTCTATGAGGGAGAAGATTTGTATGATGTGATAAAAGAGGAAATAGGAGTCGATTTAGGAGATCCAGTACTATAAGCAGAATTTAAAAGAGCTTTGGAGGACTTAACATGAAATAAGGTAGAAGGGATAGATAACATTCCCTCAGAATTTCTAAAATCTTTTGAGGAAGTGGCAACAAAACGACTATTCACGTCGGTGTGTAGAATGAATGAGTCTGGAGACATACCATCTGACTTTCGGAAAAATATCGTCCAGACGATTCTGAAGACTGCAAGAGCTGACAAGTGCGAGAATTATCGCACAATCAATTTAACAGCTCATACATCCAAGTTGCTGACAAGAATAATATACAGAAGAATGGAGAAGAAAGTTGAGGATGTGCTAGGTGACGATCAGCTTGGCTTCAGAAAAGGTAAAGGCACGAGAGAGGTAATTCTGACGTTGCGGTTGATAATGGAAGCAAGACTAAAGAAAAATCAAGACACTTCCATAGGATCTGTCGACCTGAAAAAATCCTTCGACAGTGTAAAATGGTGCAAGATGTTCGAAATTCTGAGAAAAATAGGGATAAGGTACAGGGAGAGACGAGTAATATAAAATATGTACATGAGCCAAGAGGGAATAATAAGAGGGGGAGACGGGTAATATACAACATGTACAAGAACCAGGAGGGAATAATAACAGTGGACGACCACGAACAATGTGCTCAGATTAGAAAGGGTGTAAGACAGGGATGTGGTCTTTCCCGCTACTATTCAGTCTGTACATCGAAGAAGCAATGATGGAAATAAAATAGAGGTTCAGCAGTGGAGTTAAAATTCAGGGTGAAAGGATATGAATGATACGATTCGCTGATGACATTGCTGTCCTGAGTGAAAGTGAAGAAGAATTACGTGATCTGCTGAACGAAATGAACAGTCTAATGACGACAGAATATTGATTGAGAGTAAATCGAAGAAAGACGAAGATAATGAGAAGTTGCAGTAACGAAAACAGCGAGAAACTTAACATCAGCGTTGATGGTCAGTAAAATAAGCAATCACGGACAGAGCAAGGAGGACAACAAAACCAGACTAGCAATGGAAAAAAGTGCATTCCTGGCCAAGTGAAGTCTACTAGAATCAAACACAGGCCTTAATTTGAGGAACATATTTCTGAGAACGTATGTCTGGAGTGCAGTATAGTATGGTAGTGAAACATGGACTGTGGGAAAACCGAAACAGAGGAGTATCGAAGCATTTGAGATGTGGTGCTACAGACGAATGCTAGATTGATTGATAAGCTAAGGAATGAGGAGGTTTTGCGCAGAATCAGAAGGAAAGGAATACGGGAAAACACTGATAAGGAGAAGGGACAGGATGATAGGATATCTTTTAAGGCGTGATGGAATGACTTCCATGGTACTAGAGGGAACTGCAGAGGGCAAAAACTGTAAAGGAAGACTGAGTTTTATTGCGTATACGTCCACGTTGTGCACATCAGTTTTGCGGAATTGAAGTTCCTTTCAATACCCTTTCCTCCCTAACGAAGCATTTGCAGACCTATGTTCATATAACATTTTTTGTTCAGAATTACTTATACGATCACTGTGTAAAATATTGACCTTTCCTTTCCAAACACCCTGTATAGGCGTTACCGACCGCAGCGTGGTATCCTGCCTGTTTACATGTCTGTATTTTAATATGCATGGCTATACCAGTTTCTTTGGCGCTTCAGTGTATTCCCGTGGTGCAACGACTGTTTCATTAAATTTCGGGCGTGCGGACGCAAAATGAAGCTTCTTCTAACATTTTGGCTGCATATTGTTCGGTTTGGATAACTCATGGAATCCGGCGCTTTCTGTAGAAAACTTGCAAAACACGTCACGTCACTGCAGCTCGGAGGGTTATGTCGACAGTCCAGCGTGGACAGACTGCGCCGCCGCAGACATAATTCGTTCAAATCGTTCTTCTAAGCCGCAGATCAACGTCTTTGGTGCCTATGTATCTATGGCTTCAGGCGCAGTGGTGAGGTCTACGAGTTTAAATGGATGGAGTGTGTGGTAGTTTTAAATCGGCCGCGGTCCATTAGTTCATGTCGGACCCGCGTGTCGCCACTGTTAGTGATCGCAGACCGAGCGCCACTACACGGCAGGTATCGAGAGACGGACTAGCACTCGCCCCAGTTGTACGGACGACTTTGCTAGCGACTACACTGACGAAGCCTCGCTCCTTTGCCGAGCAGATAGTTAGAATAGCCTTCAGCTAAGTCCATGGCTACGACCTAGCAAGGCGCCATTAGCCTTACATAGCAATTGATACTTATCGTATAAAGCATGTCTCATCAAGAACGATGTATACAACAAGGATGGATTAAAGTTAAGTATTCCAAAAGCTACGTATTTTTCTTTATAGCATTCATTACGTATCCTGTTTCAGACCTCACGCCATCCTTCGCGTGTTTATAGCGTGCATTGCGGTCCCCTCAAATCACACTGTGTCGGCACTTCTGTCGACACATCAGAGTGAGTGCTGGATCGTCAGCCTTTTGGTTCACTCTGAAGACGGCTGAACTACATGAACCGAAATTTTAGAAGAAGAAGAAGCTGAATTTATGTTTCTGCACACCCGAAGTTTAAAGAAGTAGAGGAAGGAGTAGTTATCTCGGCGTCTTGCACACGTTATAAAAGCGGCATTTTGACAATTACATGGTTGTTTAAAGTTTCTACAAAAAGACAAACTTTGTTTACATTGATAAAACGGTCTGTGTCATCGTACAGTTTTGGCAGCAAACCACAAGTAACGCATCATTTGCCAAATACTGACGAGGATAGCCGGTAATGTACAGTGGAACGTATTTCGATGCAGTCTTCTCGGGATGCTATTTGTTTTTCCTCTCTCGACGAGATACCAACAGTTTCGAAGCTTCTTGATCAAATTCCTTAGCTAATGATTAAAATTTACTTCACAGTGTTCCATCAGTTGCCGAGGGCTGCTTGAAGATAAAACTGAAACTAACGGAATTCGAAGTTCTTAACGCTCTGATTTCTGTACATTCTTGGAAAGTTGTTTTCAGGGTCATCGAGGTCGTTGTAAGTAGAGGAAAGGTGCCTATTACGCGATAGTTCCCTAACTACGCTCATGTTAGGGGCTGCACTCTAGCGGAGAGCTTCTTAAACACGTCTATTGCGTGCCAGACGACGACACAGCGAGTAGGACGCCATAGTTGAGCCGGACACAGTATGTAGTGGTTGATACAAAATTTCTTGTTTGGAATTTTTGCGACACCGGTGTTAAGACAATATTTCAGCTTAAAGGTGAGCAGATATTACTGTACTCTTTTATTGTTGTTATTTGTGTCGATATTGCCTATAATTTTTGACAATTAAGTTCATTTTCCAACGAACGTTGTTGGCAAGTGCGTGATTCTTTGTGTAAGATGGCGACGTTCCTAATAAGCGATAGTGTGGGGATCCAAATGCGCGACAGTTTAGCATAATAGGATACCTTTCGAATATTGGGGGAACTCATTCTCTCACGATTTGCTATATGTAATTTACGCAATAGTATCATGAGGTAACACTATGTTATCATTTATTGTAGTAAAATTTTGGCAACTACGTTTATTTTAATACGATTAAATTATCATAAACAGGGATTGCTTTGACTAATCTTATGATCAGAAATTTGAATGTTTTCTGGAACTTTCTTTCAAGGCAGTATTTTGCTCAGAAGTTAATCACTATTACTCCTTTCACTGTACTTAGAAAAAATAATCTAACAAATAAAATCATGGAAGTTGAAGTCCTTTAAGAAGTATGTCTGATTATTTTATTTATTCTTTGTAGATGGCATTGGCACCTAAAAGGAAAACGTGGGATAAAGGCGCCATGGTTCGTGCCATTACATGTGTGAGAAATGGCGAGATGGAGTACTTAAAAGCCTCAAAAGTTTTTTCTGTACGAAAACGTAGTTCGGAAAGGTATGTGAAGGATAAAAGTCGTACACCCGAGAAGCTCGTTGGTGTTAATCTTGGCAGAAGGCCAGTTCTCTCATCTCAACTGGAAGATGAACTAGTGAAATACTGCCTTGCAATGGAAGAGCGATTTTACGCTCTTAAATGTAAGGACATACGAAGCATGGCCTTACAGCTTAGCTGTCAGGAATAGCCTCAAGAATCCCTTCAATTCAGAAAAGGCTTCTGCAGGAAAGAAATGGCTCCGAGATTTCCTTAAGAGACATCCCATTTTATCAATGAGAACTCCTCAGGGTCTTGCAGCAGCAAGAGTGAAAGCTTTCACTCCAGAAAATGTGGGGAGATTTTTTTATATTTACGAATCTGTACTATCTAAAGTGAACCATAACCCGCATCGAGTCTTCAATGTTGACGAAACTGAGGTGACGTCTGTGCAGCACAAACACAACAAGGTTATTGCTATGAAAGGGGAGAAAGTTGCTGCCTTGACTTCAGCAGAAAGGGGCAAATCTCATCACAGTTGTAACGTGTATGAACGCAGCTGGCACTTATGTTCCATCACTAATCGTCTTCTCAAGGAAGAATATGAAGCAGGAATTGATGGACGGTGCACCTGCAGGATCAATATCAGCTTGTCATCCAAGTGGCTAGATACAAACTCACATTTTTACTCAGTGGTTCGATCATTTTGTGAGTCATGTAAAGCCATCTTCAAATGACCCTGTCATTTTGATTCTTGACGTCGGATTTATGGGGCCTTTGAAAACCTGCTATGCCCAAGAGATAGAAACGTGGTTGGCAAGTAACCCAGGTCGTGTTATAACCGCATTATTAATAGCCAGGTTATTTGGGACACCTTACAACCGAGCAGCAACAATGGAAGCATCTGTGAATGTCTTCAGAAAAACATGTCTCATCCCATGCAACAGAAACATCTTTAGGGAACATGAATTTTCAATTCATCGCCATGCTGACGCCCTTCAAGAAAGAGATGCCAAAAACGAAAATGAAAATACTGATGGTGATGGTCAAGCTGTCAGTTCGGCAGACATCAGACCTCTCCCACACATTGCAAAATGGTTCAAATGGCTCTGAGCACTATGGGACTCAACTTCTGAGGTCATCAGTCCCATAGAACTTAGAACTAGTTAAACCTAACTAACCTAAGGACATCACAAACATCCATGCCCGAGGCAGGATTCGAACCTGCGACCGTAGCGGTCTTGCGGTTCCAGACTGCAGCGCCTTTAACCGCACGGCCACTTCGGCCGGCACACATTGCAAAACCACCTGGAGATAGTCAAGTAGGTCAAACATCGCGTTCGTGCTCTGCTGCGTTACTAACTTCAACTCCTTATGCGAAGCAATTGCAAGAATCTAAACTGAAGAAATCAGAGGCTGAAGCGAAGAAAGCAGCCAGAAAGTTATTTGGGGAGAAGAGTGGAAAATCTTCAAATCGTAGACCTAAAGCAGAAGAATGGTCTAGTGATTCTGCATCCGATGTCCATCTTGAGGACCTTGAGGATTCAGACAGCAGTGATGACGATGACGCGGAGTGTCTGTTCTGTACGGGGCGCTTTTCCGAAGACAAACACGGGGAGAAATGGGCACAGTGCATGAAATGTTACCGCTGGGCTCGTGAAGATTGCGGTGTCACAGAAGACAATTTTGTTTGTCGCGGACGTCGTAAATATAAACCTAAGTAGTGTGAAATGAGTGAAGGATAACAGAAATGAATGAACATGTAAAAATTATATATTCATATGTCATTATTCTGTAATAAAATTACAGCAAAATATTATTACTGTCTTGTATTAGGAAACGTTGATCTCATTTCTAAGAAATGCCTTGTTTGTGAAGATTTAATGACTACTCTGAAAGTTTGTATCTTATTGCAAATACGATATTGTATGATAAAATTAAATAAAGCAAGATATTATTACCATCATAAAAAATACAATTGCACTTACTTTTAGGTCTTCTAATGGAGTTACAAAAGTGTGTCTCATATTAGGCACCTTTCCTCTACAGTACTTGCTTGAAACTAACTTGCAACTCCAAATTTTTCTTAGGCTTTGCTTTTCATGCTTTATATGAAAGTATTATTAAATACAGTATATTGAGCATTATTTCGGTTAAGTAGAGACTGAAAATAAGTCTACAACAGCCGGATTACCATTCTGTACACTTTCCGCTGCGCCAAATGCAGGTTCGAAAGTATGCTAATACCAATGGTCACGTCTCTCCCGGCCTCGCCAGAAATGCTATTTTCTCTGAATGCTTGGCCATCAGGAGCTCCAACTACTACCAATCTATCAAGGCGAGTATCTCAGCGTTCATTTATACCAGGACCTGCTTAAGCGTACTAACAGTGACGTACGAGGATCGTTAAATAAGTAATGCTATGTTTTTGTTCTCTCGTCCAACTTCGGATTAAAAAATGCGGAATTTACTGTGAGACATCGCGAAATATTTTCGTTTCAGCATCTACAGTAACACTAAGTTCGGATAGGCGGTGAAGCTCTAAGTAGCCTTCAAAACGATAAGGGAGGTGCTTTCCGAGTAGAGAACTGACATTGAGCTTCTCTTGACGAAAAACTAAAGCATCGTAGACATTCTTAGGCGCTTGTAGAACGTCTGCGGGCACCCAGCAGTTAACAAAAGTATGGTGAGCCGTTGGGCGAGGCGTCTGTCATCATCTCTGCTGTGACTCCTGCACTGTTGGAACGTGTGGACACTCTCATTCGAGTTGATCGACAGATCACAATGAAACACCTCGTTGGTCAACTTGACGTCTCTGCTCGTAGTGCTGACACACTCGTCCACCAGCTAGGGTACTGAGTGATGAGTGCCCCCTGGGTTCCTTACTGCCTAACATAAGATTATAAAGAGCAACGATGTGTGCGGAATTGCATGCTCGTTACGAGGCTGACTATGAGCATCGTCGCAAGCTATTAAACATGGGTTCATCACTTCGAACCGGAAACTAAACAGCAAGCAATGGATTGGCGCCACATCACGTCCCTTCCGAAGAAAAAGCTCAAAGCCGCACCATGAGTCGGTAAACAACTCAAGGCGACGGACTTCGGGCACTCTGAAGGGGTTTGTCTGTTCAATGTCCTTCCTCAGGGTGCAACGATCAATTCTGAAGTGTATTGTGCTCCCCCCCCCCCCCTCCCCCCCCCCCCGCTCCCAGAGGAAATTGAAGAAACGACTTCAGCTTGTTTAACACCGTAAAAATGGAAACGAATTGCTCCTTCTCCATGACAACGCAACGCCCACACAGCATTGGTCTGTTCAACCGCATCCACTCTACATCTCGGATCTCGGACCTTCCGAATTTCATCTGTCTGGCGCAATGGCGAATGAGGTCAGTGTGGAACAGTACGTGGGTGACGGCGAGATTACTGATGCAGCAAGACGTTGGCTCCGACGTCAAGTAGAGTGGTACCATGTGGGCATAGAAGTCCTCCAAGTAAGGTGACATAAGACCGTAGTACTGGAGGGAGATTACGTCGAAAAATAGGGTTTCGTAGCCAAAAAAGTGGGGAATAATACGGTGTATTGGAAACATGAATAAAACTAATCGGCTTTTAGGAAGAAATGTTACATTACTCACTGAACGCTACTCGTACGTGTATGGCTGTATGTTGAAAGCGTCAACGCACAGCACTAATGATTTTATTGCTACGTATGCTTTTTAGGTTCCAGACCAGAGAGCGTGTTGAGGTTTAAAACCCTTAAGTGAACGACACTTCGCATACCCAAGATCGTCAGATCAGCTGCTCTCCACCTTCATTCCCTACAGGTTACATTTCAGGATGAAAAACGATGTTTGAAAAAATAGCTCTTAGATAAATACTCGTGCAATTCATGGTTAGTTTTGCCACCGTCAAAAACAAAGTATGTCCTTTTCTTGCGCCTGTCTTAAAGGTAGTCATCATGAAGGAATGAAGCTAGACACACTAGTGATCATATCCTAACCAAATTATCTAAGTAGTTAGGAAAAAATGGTGATTTGGAATACCACAGCAAATCACTTTATTATCAGAGAGTTCAAGAATGTGCTAACGACTTTCTGATTTCTTACGAAAACTCCGCAAAATCTATTGAAAATCAAGTGGACACACACAAGTTAAAAAGCGCCAAACGAAACTGAAGGATTTTTTAATTTTCTTTTCAAAATGTTATATTCCTTGGGAGGCAGAAAACATCTTTTAGAGGATTTTTCTCAAAAGACCCTAGACTGACAAATGAAAGTAACTTTTAAATAACTGGTGATAGTTCATGTCGAAGAATGTGGAGATGCTGAATTAGCGTCACAGTATAGCTCTGGCAGCAAAATAGGTACATTTCCTAGTAAAACTGTGCACAACGATTTTGCTTACTGCTATGGCGAACAAATTATTGCCCAAATATAACACAGAATCCAAGAAAATGGATTCTAAAATACTGAGATGGATGCGACCACGGATATTAGTCACAAGACTGTGAGTGGCTTTGATGCTTGCTAGTGAACTTGTTAATTCTAGGAGAAAAGGATTCGTGCCAACTGATTGGTATTTAAGGTACTGTCTGCTAATGTAATTAGAGTTCGTTTGCCACCTTTGTGCATCCATGCAAATCTGGCTGATTTTCCGTCCCCTTGCGACGGGTCAATCTTCTTACCACCATGTTGAGATATCGGCGAGGGTCCAGTAACAGGACCTCCATTATTTCTTTGCTATAAATACGGGAGGGTTTGGTTTCTGCCCCTTTATTGGTATGAAGGTGTGTTATTACCCTCATAGCCATATTGTGTTCAGTTGCATGATTGAGGAGTTAAAGACCATTTACAATTTGATTATTTGACGAACTTAAAGATTTGTTACGGCACAGAGTAGTGTGGGTGCCAAGTTAAAAAAAATTTAACGGAGTTCAACGACCTTGACGTAAGATAGGCTCACCACGGCACGATTAGCGGCGGACCAGGAAGCATGACGATGCAAGACAGACGGGCAGCACAGTCTGCAACTCTGCGGTACCTGAGTGAGTGAGAGTACACAAAGCGGGAAAACAGAGGAGGACAGGACTAAGCAAAATAACATGCACGCTCGTTCGTGCGGTGGAATGCCGCAAGAAGCACTAGCCACAGCTAGGGAAAACACTCACAGATTAATTTAACTAGATGCTAAGAGAGAACTAAAGTTAGGGAAGCAGAATAACGAGGCCACATGCGGGGTTCATTAGTAAACTGCACGCCACAGACCTACGGAGAGCTCTTTAAATACTGGAGCCCCAGCTCCAAGTAAGAGAGAACGGTTCATGTCAGTGAGAACGTCGAGGACATTCCGTTCCATGACCATGTTGTTTTAGTAAGTCTTGTCTCAGATCAACCAGCGCAGTACCAGCTAGCCGTGGAGCGCCGCAGAGCTCAACTCCACTGACGAAGCGTGCTATGACACACCAACCACTATTGATGGGAGGGCTGAAGAACCACCAGCAGCAGTGCAGTACCAGGCGCTGTACTCTCCGAGTGTGGGACGGAAGACGACGACCAGGCCGGCAGTACCGGGTTCAACGCCTGCCGCCTCCACCACAGCGTGGTCTAGGGAAGAAGAGGCACGGAGTGGGATCGAGTACACTCCCTCAGCCAGTAGCAGCCATCCATGCTGCACCAGGCTCGGCTAAGCATCCATGTCGACGCAAGAGAAACGACGACTTGCTAGGACGCAGACGGAAGGACTGGCACAGCGTCCGACACAGAGAGCACTCCCTGACCATCCAAAGAGACAACTACCACCAACAGTGCACCACCCTTCGTAAAGTTGTCACAATGAACGATTCACTAAATAATCACGTTTTCTTAGTGCCACGCGTGCTTCCAGACGATTCGTGACATCGTGCAGAGGCGACATCCGCTCGGCCCCTCTGTAGATGCTTTTTCTTGCCAGGTACTAATAGCTGTTACTAACGCCTTGCGCAGAGTTGTTTCGATTCTCCTGGAGGTGTCTGTATCTTCCTTACGCTGAGTAACTGCCTGGGCGCAGTCGGTTGTATTCTGAGGTCGCGGGTTGCGCTGCTTCTTGATCAACAGTAGTCGCGTGTGAAAAAAAGTTTGACGCAACATTGTAGCTGTCTTCCCTTTTTTAAAATTATGCATTTTTTTTAAATGAGTGTGTGTGTGTGTCTTTTCGGGGGACTGAATTTAAATTTTAAGATCATTGTTTTAGCAAGTTTTCATTCCTTTGGTCAGTAGTGTTGTGGAGCATTCTGTGACACCAAACAATCGTGAATCAATAAACTGGCTGTCAGAAAAATACGATTAGGTGAATTGCTAAATAATTTGTGACACAGATTATTCTTTTTGAGGTGTTGGCATAAGAGCTAACACAGTGTTACTTGAGGAGGCCGAAATGCACGCTTTTAAAGCTCACGCAAACTGTCGTGATGCCTGGAACAGGTCAGAGAAATAAGACTAGCAAAACAGGAGGTAACTGGTAGAATACTTAACTTTAATCCACAATTGGTGAACATCTCTCGTTACTGTACATGCTTCATTAGATACATAGCAAAGGATAAATGGCGCCTTGCTAGGTCGTAGCAAATGACGTAGCTGAAGGCTATGCTAACTATCGTCTCGCCAAATGAGAGCGTAATTGTCAGTGAACCATTGCTATTAACGTCGGCTGTACAACTGGGACGAGTGCCAGTACGTCTCTCTAGACCTGCCGTGTGGTGGCGCTCGGTCTGCAATCACTGATAGTGGCGACACGCGGGTCCGACGTATACTAACGGACCGCGGCCAATTTAAAGGCTACCACCTAGCAAGTGTGGTGTCTGGCGGTGACACCACACTTTTTATAGCTGTTATTTGGAAGCATAGATAGTGCATTAAAGTTTTTGAACATTTCTCTGTCACAAAAGCTTGTACTAAAAATTTTCCTGTGTCCTAATAATTACATTGTATGTCATTATAGGAATTGAAACATAGTGATAATTGATTAATATCTAGGAACTGCGACAAGTTTTTTTTTTTACCTCTGTGATGTGAGTTGTAGAAAGTATTTGCTTCCAGAAGTGTGATAGTTAAGTGCAAAGCTTATTTGTTTTCCTTGAACATAGATATTTCCGTAAGCATATACAACATTTTGAGTTTCCTATGTTTTTAACAGTACAATATGGGTCAGTGTGACAGTGTATTAAAGTCTTACTTCAATGCAAAGTAAATATTGCAGGACATGTTCGGTGATGTCCACATTTATGAAATTTAATAATTTTTGGGACTTATCGTTGTTATTCTTAAAGTGTTTTTAATTAATTTTTGAAAGCCTACAAGCAAATTTATCTTAATAGGTTTGATTGATCTTTTGAGCATACGTTGTTCAATAAATATTTTAACCGCGCATGATGTTCAACCTTTACATGGGCCTAGTCCTCCCCTTCCTAGACAACTCCACGCAGTAGCTGCGTACCGGTTAGCAAAGCAACTGATATCTAAACGGATACTTTCTCAGTTGTGAAAACAAAGCGAGAAAATGTAGTTGTAGAATACAGCCTGTTGCCTGCTGTGCGATCAAGCCAAAAACTGTCAGGTATTGTAAGAAGCACCATCCAAACACCATGGATGACATCTCTACAAGTTAATAGGTCTAACGCTGCTCCATCGAGTACGGAAAGTTATTTCAGGGTAAATGTCTTTATAAATACTGATCTGGAAAACAGATTCACTCAGTCTCTACAATCTCAACGCTCTTCTACCAAAAATCGACACACGTTCAACAAGGTCCATGAAGTCAGCGATTAGAGATGCAGAAACTCTAGCTCCAAAGCGCTACAGAGTAAATAGAGAGGATTAAAGTGACAGTATTTTAAATCTGACGACAAAGATCAAGCCGTGGGTGGCAAAAAACAAAAGGGAAGATACAAACAAACCGTTGATCACAGACTATGAACCTGAATGTTTGCAGTTTTGCAAACTGGATATTTTTCTTTCAATTAGATCTTTATTGTTGATCCTCTCTTCTCTTCCTGTGTCGACTGCAGCAGCAGAAAAATCTTTCTCGACACTCAGACTGATTAAGACTTGGTTGAGAAACCATTATGAGGAAATGAGCCTAATAGCACTTGCTTTGTTGTATGTCCAGAGAGACATAATTATTAAAAAAGATAAAATTGTAGATAGGTTTACTGAGTAAGGCAGGAGCAACATAGAAAATGTATTTTCTGAATTACAAATACTATGTAGTATAATGCAAATTGTTCTTCTGTGATGTAGAAAGAAAGAACTAGTATTCACACACGTAGATTATCCTCTACAATTTTATATAAAACTGAAAAAAGTGCAAATGAGATGCTAATATGAAAGAAGCACAGCAAATATAGACTGTATGTGTAGAGAACTAAAATGAAAAATACAAACATGATTATATTTTACAATTTGTGTGGGTTAATTGCTGTCTTTAGCAACTATAATGAAAGTCTCATGAAAATCACCGAAATTTCGCATTATTTTAAAGCATCTTCAGTGGTCAGGTTTTTCCTTGCTTATTGCATGCTTCTTTGGCTTCCACGTGTATGTGTTAAGTATTTGCACAGATCTTTCACTGCACTTAAGCACATTTACACTTGTGTGTTGGGAAATGTTGCTGTTCTCATGCCATAGCCAGGACGCAACAAAGATAAAAAAAAAACCTGGACACTGAAGATGCTTTAAAATAAAGCGAAACGCGTCTGGTCTTAATAAGACATTTATTACAGTTACTAAAGACGGTAGACCTAAATGACTTATACATGTGCAACTGCGGAAAAAAAGAGACAAAAAAGAACAAGACAACATGTATATGATTATTTTTTGTGAAAAGGTCTTGTACGCAAGAATTTAACCACCAAGTGTATTAAAAAAAACAATATTACATTCAAACCTACGGTCTTATGTACTTTCAAGTATGGTTTGAGTTACTATAACGGTCTAATATCATTCTGACTGTTTACACTGCACTGCTTTGGAGGTATTAGTCTTATGAACATAGTGAATGTGGATATTGGATTTGTATTCCTACTATGTTCTTGTGAATACGAGTATCATTGTAAATTGTATTGAAAATAAAAATTAGAAAAATATTTGAGTATCTATTCAAGACTTCAAACACGTAATTGTCAACAAATTAAAACTGTAATCTCACAGATATTGTATTTAACTTCAGTTTATTCGCTTTTAATTTGCTTAGATACCCTGTGTAGACAAAAGGTCTACTGTAAGGTAACTTTAAAAAGGTCGTGAATGGTACAAATTTCATGACAGTTAAACTATTTTACCTAAAATAATGCACGTCTTTGCACTAGTTTGATATGCCTAAGTATCAAAATAAAGTAGCTGTTTTTGAACTTTTCATTGTCTTTCAATGGGAGGACCCTTGGATCTTCTTTCTTTTCCAGGCAACAGCCGCCGCACCCAGGATGTCATTAATTCGTCACTGGTTCGACCCAAGGTTTAGCAGGACTTTTTGTAGGTTACTGAGGCACGGTACTGCATGTTGACATACCGTAGTTCCAGGTTGCACTATAGCTGCAGCAACAGTAATTTTCTCTTACAGGGAGCAGAGCAACTCTTTCCGCTGGCACATGATTAGAATGAATGACGTGGTAACGAAAGCAACAAAATTTGGCATCTTGTAATATGTTTTGAGGAAGAGACGGTCGAAATATGAAAATTCATTACACATCTGTTGTGGGAGATCGGGTGTCTTCTTGCTTTAAGCAGAACATACAGCACACTTCCTGTAATTCCTTAAAAGCAGAAGAAAGTAATTTCCATAAACAGGACTATGCTTAACTAGCGAAGAGTGGCTTGGAAAACATTAAAAGCCACGAGAACTGTATTTGATGTCTCTTTGAAGAAATGACTAGGCATATTTTGATTGATTTTATTAATCAAGGAATATCCACTTCATGGAATATTTCTCAACGTTTATTCACATTCTTCGAGAAAGATTTTTTATCCGTGGATGTACTGTGGTTGTCCGATCGCATCCTAGCTACCCTTTTACTAATTCAGCTCTTTCACTACTAATTCATCGGTTCATAAACGTTTGATTCATGGACGCCGTTTTATAACACACGTTCATCTACAGTAAATTACTTTTTAAATTTGCCGCTCCTGAACGCACACTATGTTAATTTTCTTTAAGCCTGCACAGAGAAGGAAACAGCCGTAACACATCCGTCATCTTGAACTTGTTTACAACAACTGGTTTTATCCAACACCTCTGCCGAGGCAGAGCATGCATTATACATTAAGGTTTTCAGTGATGACGGTGATGGTTGTGTGCTCTGGTACGTAATGCAATTGTGTGTGATTCTCAAAATAAACATGCTGATGACTCGAACCACCAGATAGTGCAAATGGAGCTATATGACTGAAAGTTGCATGCTACCCAGAATTTCCTGTGTGTAACTCAACTGCACCTTAAATAAAACCTTGCGTCGCTTGTGCATGTTAATAATAAGACGCGTTCGAAGTTCGGTAAAGATGTGGATTCTGCGAGAAAGAATACAAGGAACCCCGCAGTGGGAATATTATAGTTAAGGGCTGTGTAACACTTGGGATCATGTAAGGTAGAAGGGATAGATAACATTCCGTCAGAATTTCTGAAATAACTGGGGTAATTGGCAACGAATCGACTATTGAACTTGCTATGTTGTACGATCTGTTCAGGTAGGCGACCTGCTATCTGACTTTCGGAGAAATATTATCCACACAATTCCCACAGAAAGAGCAGATAGGTGCGCGAAGTGTCGCATAATCAGCTTAACAGTTCGTGCATCCAAATTAGTGACCATAAAAATATACAGAAGAACGGAAAAGAAACTTGATATGTTATACGACGATCAGTTTGACTTCAAGAAAAGTAAAAGCAGTCCTGAGATTGCGCTTAAAGATGGAACACTGAAGAAAAATAAAGACAGATTCTAAGGATTTGTTACCTGGAAAATGCATTCGACAGTGTAAAATGGAGCAAAATGTTAGAATTTCTGAAAAAAGTGGGAGTAAGCAGTAGGATATGCAGGATATTGTACAATATGCGCAAGAACCAATATATGAGTGGAAGACCAAGAACTAAGTCCACGACCACGAGACCTTTCGATGGACCGCCTAGCAGTTTACCTGTCAGGCAGTTAGACACATAAGTATCAAATGAGCAGCAAGTTCTGAGTAATAACAACAACAATAGTAATAATAATTATTATTATTATAATGATCTGTATATATAAAATTCAGCCTGCGTATGTTTGTACTCACAAAAATCGAAAAGAAATAGACCTGAAATTTTGACGCAACGTTTCATTCAAACATGCGCGTGTTTCTATAATCCGCTTTTAA
The DNA here is from genome assembly GCF_021461385.2 of Schistocerca piceifrons. Classification (NCBI taxonomy): domain Eukaryota; kingdom Metazoa; phylum Arthropoda; class Insecta; order Orthoptera; family Acrididae; genus Schistocerca; species Schistocerca piceifrons. The sequence continues at coordinate 172,554,700 of NC_060140.1, forward strand.
TAGATGTCAAATAGAAATAAATATGCAATATATAAAGGGATAACTGCTTACCAAAGTAACGTGATTACAAAAAATCTCTAAGAGATCTTGACCGATTTACTTCAAATTTTCACACGGTACTCTAACGAACATTCGTATGGACATAGTCTATCATTTCTATATATGTAATACATAGATATATATGTTATGAAAGAAGAGAAACATTGTAACCAAAAATATCGATACGGTCTTGAGAGATTTAAGGAACCATTTGCACTCGAGCACATACGATATTTAATTTACTGAACTTAGAGTATATGTATCGATTTTTTAAGACAAGAGAAAGCAAAATAAAGGAATTAACACCGCTCTCATGTCACAGCCAGTAGGCATCAGCACACTCTCATCATTCGTTTTTCTAGAAGGGCGTAATATTTTATGTGGCTCCACAGTTAGCCATATTGATACTTATTTGCAGAAAAGAGGCGCAGAATGAATAAGTCGCTCTCATTTGTGAATTATCTGCAATTATTTACCTAGGATTTCACGTAAGTGTCATTCATATCGTAATGCATATGTCGAAATGAATACATGTTTTATTTAATCGTATGATTTTCTGTTTTAATAGTTTTAGTCACCCCATTGTCATGATTGAAGCTGAGGTCACATATCAGACTTTGTCTACAAAAAATATGTAATGAGCCCTGACTACGTTCCGTACATCTTCGGACGTGCGAAGCTCGATAAAGTCACGGTGTAAATTGCATTTACTTTATTGTGTGACCTCAATGCACAATGCTACGTAAGATTTTATGAAACATTAAGAAATTCATTTCCAATCTTAAAGGCGAAACAAACTTTGATCTCTCAATTACTTATCCAAACAACAATAATAATAATAATTATTATTATTACAAATTATTATTATATGTTAGTATTTTATTTTATTTTTATTTGTTAAAGAGATTTACTTAAAATTATAGACGATACTCGAACGAACATTCAGACAGACTTGGGCTGCACACTGTTTAATATATGTAATATACAGTATATGTAGTATATAAAGGGGAAACACTGTTACCTAAAGTCCTAAAAAGCACTTGACTGATTTACTTCAGATTTTTACATGTTACTGTAATAAATGTTTGGACATATACAGGCTCTATATATTTTAATATATAAATATATAACGGCTAAATGTTGTTAGTAAAGAGAAGTTGTATTTACCGCTTATCGGTTTGTGATCAGGATACTGCTATAGAATCTGAAGTTGCAACAACAATAATAACTTCGACAGAAGATGATGGGTACGAAACTCACTGAAACGTTGCGACAAGACGACGCCACCACTCGGCTGATAACCCGAGAAGAATTCATCAACAATAAACAAGGCTCAAAGTAAGAGAGAGAGGGGAAGATGAAACGATCGGAGGTCCTTCTCCTCTCTCATTCCTACTAACAAGCCCATATTGTTCCGTAAATCTTTCTTCTAATCCTTCCCCTACAACGGCATTTAAATCCCCCATTACTGTTATACACTCCTGGAAGTTGAAATACGAACACCGTGAATTCATTGTCCCTGGAAGGGGAAACTTTATTGACACATTCCTGGGGTCAGATACATCACATGATCACACTGACAGAACCACAGGCACATAGACACAGGCAACAGAGCATGCACAATGTCGGCACTAGTACAGTGTATATCCACCTTTCGCAGCAATGCAGGCTGCTATTCTCCCATGGAGACGATCGTAGAGATGCTGGATGTAGTCCTGTGGAACGGCTTGCCATGCCATTTCCACCTGGCGCCTCAGTTGGACCAGCGTTCGTGCTGGACGTGCAGACCGCGTGAGACGACGCTTCATCCAGTCCCAAACATGCTCAATGGGGGACAGATCCGGAGATCTTGCTGGCCAGGGTAGTTGACTTACACCTTCTAGAGCACGTTGGGTGGCACGGGCTACATGCGGACGTGCATTGTCCTGTTGGAACAGCAAGTTCCCTTGCCGGTCTAGGAATGGTAGAACGATGGGTTCGATGACGGTTTGGATGTACCGTGCACTATTCAGTGTCCCCTCGACGATCACCAGTGGTGTACAGCCAGTGTAGGAGATCGCTCCCCACACCATGATGCCGGGTGTTGGCCCTGTGTGCCTCGGTCGTATAGAGTCCTGATTGTGGCGCTCACCTGCACGACGCCAAACACGCATACGACCATCATTGGCACCAAGGCAGAAGCGACTCTCATCGCTGAAGACGACACGTCTCCATTCGTCCCTCCATTCACGCCTGTCGCGACACCACTGGAGGCGGGCTGCACGATGTTGGGGCGTGAGCGGAAGACGGCCTAACGGTGTGCGGGACCGTAGCCCAGCTTCATGGAGACGGTTGCGAATGGTCCTCGCCGATACCCCAGGAGCAACAGTGTCCCTAATTTGCTGGGAAGTGGCGGTGCGGTCCCCTACGGCACTGCGTAGGATCCTACGGTCTTGGCGTGCATCCGTGCGTCGCTGCGGTCCGGTCCCAGGTCGACGGGCACGTGCACCTTCCGCCGACCACTGGCGACAACATCGATGTACTGTGGAGACCTCACGCCCCACGTGTTGAGCAATTCGGCGGTACGTCCACCCGGCCTCCCGCATGCCCACTATACGCCCTCGCTCAAGTCCGTCAACTGCACATACGGTTCACGCCCACGCTGTCGCGGCATGCTACCAGTGTTAAAGACTGCGATGGAGCTCCGTATGCCACGGCAAACTGGCTGACACTGACGGCGGCAGTGCACAAATGCTGCGCAGCTAGCGCCATTCGACGGCCAACACCGCGGTTCCTGGTGTGTCCGCTGTGCCGTGCGTGTGATCATTGCTTGTACAGCCCTCTCGCAGTGTCCGGAGCAAGTATGGTGGGTCTGACAAAAAAATGGCTCTGAGCACTATGGGATTTAACATCTGTGGTCATCAGTCCCCTAGAACTTAGAACTACTTAAACCTAACTAACCTAAGGACATCACACACATCCATGCCCGAGGCAGGATTTGAACCTGCGACCGTAGCAGTCCCGCGGTTCCGGACTGAGCGCCTGAACCGCTAGACCACCGCGGCTGGCTGGTGGGTCTGACACACTGGTGTCAATGTGTTCTTTTTTCCATTTCCAGGAGTGTATTTTCGTCTCTCTTTACGTACTAAATTACCCTTACAATATCCTTGTATACGTATTCTACCGCTTCATATCCTCCTTGCGACGTCTGCATGTATCCCTGAATTATTGTTGTCGGTGTCGGTTTGTTGTCGATTCTGATAAGAACAACTGTATTACTGAATTATTCACAGTAAGTCATTCTCTGCAATACCTTCCTATCCGGAAAATGAACCTTACTCCCGTTTTACTATTTTCTTTCGCTGTTTACACTACCCTATTTTCTTCTCACCAGAAAGCGTTGTCTTTTTTTCCATTTGACTTCATTGACTTCCACTGAGTCCCACTGAACCACTGCATATCCCTTTTTAGATTTTATAACTTCCCTAACACGTTCAAACTGCTGACATCCACTCTCCTACTCGTAGAAAGTTAACCTCTTGTTGGTTATGCCATCTGTTGGTCATGGTCGCCTTCCACTTGGCAGTCCCTCCCGAAGATCCGATGGGTGACTAATCCGCAAATACTTTCTAATAGAGAGATCATCACGCCACACTTTTCGGTTACTGATCAGATCCTCTGTTATTGCGTTCTGCATCCTCATGCCGCTCATCATTGTAGGTTGATTAGCTTTTTAGGGACTATTTTCCACCCCAAGGACAGAAGAGTGCCCTGAATCTCTGTCCACTATTTTGCTCTCTTTGACAGGGGCCTTTGGCAGAACGAGGTCGACGTCTTTTGTCGAAAGTCTTCGGCCGCTGTTTCTAATGATAATTATTCAAAATTTAAGCAGTGATCACGGGACCCAGTACGTTTGATAACTAGGCAATGACGCTGCCTCCATACCCTTTTTTAAAAGAACAAGTTTATTGCTTTACAATTGTGTAACTGTTACTTTATAAATGATAACCGAATAGTGAAATACATTATATTAAATTCTTATAAATAATCGGCAACTCACCCTGTATTTACTACCAACACAGAAATAGTTTGTCGCTTCACCATTAAATAAATTGTAGGATTCTTCGTAACGGCTTCAGTGGCACATATGTTCCTGCCGTTGTTCCTCTGGACATCTAACTGCTGCTCTGCTTTTTTCTTCTTCAAGAGAAACAGGACTAGTTCTAGTTCGTGAAATCAAATGGAATACTCTTCTTGTAACTTAATATATAAAATTTAGTTTACTGATGAAGGCGAAATAGAAGGTAATTTATAAATTCATAACTGAAATATCATTCTTGATTTTAAACAACAATTAGATATCTCTGAAAACTCTATTTACTTTTAGGACGCTTCTTTAAATAAAAATGCCCTTCATTGAAATGTTGTATGTAGCCTTCTACATACTTTTTGTCTTCGTACTCACAATAAATAGATATTGTCCAATGAACCGATTATAACTTACGTTTTGGACTGGGATATAAATTGTAATCTGTTATTGGAATGTTGTTCTCGGAGGCTCTATGATGATGACCAGTTTTTTACTCGACCAGTCCAGATCCCAATTTTTCCTTTGAGTATATGTTCTAGAGTCTCCAGCAGGTGACAGGAGTGAACCGTATGTTCATTTTATGTAGCTTGTCTCCTGTGGGGGCTTTCTCATTAACAGCATCTTACCAAAGAGAGTTCGTAAAATAGGGTGATTAATATTTTGCCAAATCTATATCCAGTTTTTATCTTTATATTTCATCTCAACTGTAGCTCTGTGGTGACCGTTCTTAAATACACAGTGCAATTTACAAGTATTAAGATTTTGAATATTTTCATGTAGAGTCTATGTAACTAAAGTTCAACGCGTTATTTTTTAAAATAGTCCAGTTCTGCGTTTATTCACCCGACATGTATTGGAGCACATCGGTCATTAAGGACTAAAACGATATACAGGTTTCGTGATATGCTAACCCGATTACCGTCAAATAATTTCTATGTGCAATTAAGAGACATCGTCCTACATTGAGACCGGATATCTTTAAAACCCAGTCCTCTGTTCCATCGAAGTAATGTGGCAGTTTGAGAAGATACTTGAAAAACATCGCTTTTCCCAACATACCAGCTTGCGAGCGCCAGCTCGGTGACTGTGGGGATTACTACCACGCAGCGATGTCACAGATTTTGCTGCTTACAAAACAGTTGACGAATAGTACCTGTGCAGTCTGTCTAGTGACCTTATACTATGAACTTTGAACGTAGCTCTTATAGTACTGAGTTTCTGTTTCCACTTTTAATCGCCACATTACCCGTGAATTTGGTGTAAACATCACACGTAGGGGGTGAATCACACCAGTTTTTTTTGGAACCAGAAGGTTTCCATATATTACTTTGGACTTATGTTGTCTAAGGCTAGCATGACAGGCGTCAGCATCATCCACGACGATTCCTCGTGCTTCACCTATCTCCGTCTTGTAGTTGACAGTGATATTGTCAACAGCGTAAGGGTGACAAACTGTTTTCGCACTGAATATTTGCAACCCTTGGAGTGTGTGTAATTTGAAAAGCAGCGGATCGATAGAATGACGTACAAAGTCATGGACAGTGGACATCCTTGCTTCGCTTACTGGTTCTGAACGGCTGGTGTATACAGGAGTCGTTAACTGTTCTACTCTTAGACTGAGACTGCCTATACAGCTTTGTATCAGTTGCATGGATTTATCGCTGAAATCCATTATTCGTATTGTGCTTAGTAAAAATTTGTAATTTACTTCGTCAAAAATCCTATTAAAGTCTAGAAAGATAATAGCAAGTCGGCTTTTGCAGTTCTAAATTAAATACACCATATCTCTATAATTTACATCTACTTCTACGTGATTAATCTGCCATTCACAATAAAGTCCCTGGCAGAGGGTTCAATGAACCACCTTCAAGCTGTCTCTCTACCGTTCCACTCTCTAACGGCACGCGGGATAAATGAGCACATAAATTTTTCTGTGTGAGCCGTGATTTCTCTTATTGTATCATGATGATCATTTCTCCCTATGTAGGCGGGTGCCAACAGAATGTTTTCGCAATCGGAGGAGAAAACTGGTGATTGAAATTTCATGAGAAGATCCCGTCGCAACGAAACGCGCCTTTGTTTTAATGATTGCCACTCCAATTCACGTATCATGTCTGTGACACTGTCTCCACTATTTCGCATAATACAAAAGGAGCTGCTCTTCTTTGTACTTTTTCGATGTCATCCGTCAGTCCCATCTGATGCAGATCCCACACCACACAGCAATACTCCGGAATAGGGTGGACAAGCGTGGTGTAAGCAGTCTCTTTAGTAGACCTGTAGCATCTTCTAAGTGTTCTGCCAATGAATCGCAGTCTTTGGTTTGCTCTACCCACAATATTATCTATGTCATCGTTCCAGTTTAGGTTATTTGTAATTGTAATCCCTAAGTGTTTGAAAAGAAAATGTTGAGGAAAATTTTCGGAGCAAAAAGGCATGGCATTAGCGGAGAGTGGCGAAAACTGCATAACGAAGAGGTTCACGAACTCTATTCAAGCCCTGACATAATCAGTATTATTAAATCACGTAGGCTGCGATGGGCGGTCATGTAGCTGGAATGGATGAGGGCAGGGCAGCGCGCAGAGTACTGGTAGGGCACTCAGAGGGAAAATGTCCTGTGGGGAGACCGAGGCGTAGATGGGAGGGCAATGTGACGGCTGATTTTGTAAGTAGGCTGTTTAGGTTTTTTTATTGGTAACGCCACCTCTGTATGAAAATCACTGGCTATGCTGTGTGCAGTCTGTGGCTGCTTTGCATTGTTGGAATACTCGCCATTGTAGTGTTAGGCAGCTGGCTGTGAACAGCGCGTAGCGTTGCGCAGTTGGAGGTGAGCCGCCAGCAGTGGTGGATGTGGGGAGAGAGATGGCGGAGTTTTGAAATTTGTCATGAACTGCTATATTTATATATGATGATATCAAGGTAAATACATTGTTTGTTCTCTATTAATATCTTTCATTTGCTAACTATCCCTATCAGTAGTTAGTGCCTTCAGTAGTTTGAATCTTTTATTTAGCTGGCAGTAGTGGCGCTCGCTGTATTGCAGTAGCTTGAGCAGCGAAGATTTTTGTGAGGTAAGTGATTTGTGAAAGGTATAGTTTAATGTTAGTCAGGGCCATTCTTTTGTAGGGAATTTTGAAAGTCAGATTGCGTTGCGCTAACAAAATATTGTGTGTCAGTTTAAGCACAGTCCTGTATAATTCTTCAAAGGGGACGTTTCAATTTGAGGAGCCTAGGTATTGAAGGTGAAGGAAATAGCACAAGACAGGGACAGATAGCGAAAATACGTTGCTGCGGTAATGGACTCTCGATTCCGGTATGACCAGTGTGTGTGTGTGTGTGTGTGTGTGTGTGTGTGTGTGTGTTTGTGTGTAAGTATTTAGTTGAATTTACAGCCTTCAGATTTGTGTGACTTATCGCGTAATCGACATTTAGCGGATTTGTTTTAGTACTCATGTGAATAACTTCACACTTTTCTTTATTCATGGTCAACTGCCACTTTTCGCACCATACAGATATCTTATCTAAACCATTTTGCAAGTCTTTTTGATCATCTGATGACTTACAAGACGGTAAATGACAGCATCAGCTGCAAACAATCTAAGATCGCTACTCAGATTGTCTCCTATGTCACACAAAATACTCATCATTGATCTTTCTGTTACTGCACAGGCCTGATAACGCTCAAATTCCATTCGGAAGGGTGGGCTTCATTCTGTTTATTATACACACTATCTGTTTAAAGTCTGCGTTGAGAAGAGTAATAGGCCAGAAAATGCTATAACGTTTTGCTTTGCAGTTTTTTGGGTATCTCGACAACCACGTCTTCAGTAAAATAAACTGGAAAAGAAGTACACTGTATCCGTAATTCAAGTTCTAGTTTCGGAAGGCTATAGAAAGAGAATCACTGTTCAGGATGACGTCATGACGTCAGATTTGAACACCATGTTACTGAACCAAGCGGAAACGTCACAAAAATACTAAAATTTTCCGTTAAATTAACGTAAAGGAGGTCGGCTACGACTGATAGATGAACCGCAATACGACGTCTGTGGTTTGAGTTCCACCTGACAGCATCCGTACTGTTCCATATGCATGACTGTACAAGTTCGGCAGTCAACAGTTGTGGCACTGTTAGGTAAGCTCGTCCACCACGGCGAGGCCGTACCACATCGGAGGGGAAAAACCGTTTTTTAACTGTCCTGAGGCCGAAATCCACGTAAAAAGCAAAATGACATCAGTTTTTAATTTAATTGGCGCCATAAACTGTATCAAAGGCAAAATGACATCGGTTTTTAATTGTCCTGGAACCAAATGCCGCAAGTTCAGCACGCTGTCCACCGTTTTCTGCCTCTAGTTGAAATCGAGAAACAGCATGTTCCACAACATATCGGAGTGTATCGGGGGTCCTTTTCAGAATGCGTTGCGCAATGCGTGCCATCAATTCAACTACGCACGTACTTGGAGCACTAAACGCAACACCTTTGAGATAACCCCACAGCCAAAAGTTAGACAGATTGAGGTTTCCGAAATGCCTCTGGAGCATCCGCTTCTCTGGCCGTGCAATACCTGTATAAGGAGGAGCGCCATCTTGCACGAAAATGATCCTGCCCAGACAGACATTGACAGTGTTGACGGGATGGAATGACGTTGGTGCGCAAGACTCTCATAGCGTTTACCAATGACGGCACATGTAATAGGACCTGCAGGTTTCATGTCCTAGAAAAACTACAACCCTACGATAAACCATGTCATCAATCCTCACCACCCCTCACCATACACTCCGCTTTGCAAAATCAAGTCGTGCGGGTTGGTGCGCGTGTGGATTTTCCGTTGCCTATATTCTGCAATTCTGTGTATCGACATGGAGATGTAAGTGGGTGTCGTCTGTCCACAGAGTGTCCCATGGCCATTCGTGGTCCACTTCACGCGAACAAGACGTTCCAGAGCGAATGTTTGTCTTGCTGGGAAGTCAGCAGGAGGCAACTCCTGAGCATGGGTGATTCTGTATTGCTAGCAATGCAGATTGTTTCGTAAGATTTTCCCACTGTATTCAAAAAAATGGTTCAAATGGTTCTGAGCACTATGGGACTTAACATCTTAGGTCATCAGTCCCCTAGAACTTAGAACGAATTAAACCTAACTAACCTAAGGACATCACACACATCCATGCCCGAGGCAGGATTCGAACCTGCGACCGTAGCAGTCCCGCGGTTCTGGACTGCAGCATCCACTGTATTCGTAGGCATGTCCAACGTTCAGACAGTTCCCCCCCCCCCCCCCCCTACCGAGCGAGGTGGCGCAGTGGTTAGCACACTGGACTCGCATTCGGGAGGACGACGGTTCAATCCCGTCTCCGGCCATCCTGATTTAGGTTTTCCGTGATTTCCCTAAATCGTTTCAGGCGAATGCCGAGATGGTTCCTTTGAAAGGGCACGGCCGATTTCCTTCCCAATCCTTCCCTAACCCGAGCTTGCGCTCCGTCTCTAATGACCTCGTTGTCGACGGGACGTTAAAACACTAACCACTAACCACCTGACAGTTCCCCGTGCACTGCATGATTACATACCACCGCTAGACTCCTGCAATTCTGCGGCCACATCTTCGACAGACGTCGAATCAACGGCTTTCCTTCCTCTTCCGCATTGTACTTCAAAAGAACCTGTGTTTTCGAATTTTGTCATCGTTTTCTCCACGCCTTGACAGTCATCGGACAAATGCCTTTCTTCAAACCTTTGAGTGTCCGGGACCTCTGCAAGGCTACTGGCGCACCGGCGCCGTTCTGTTAAAGAGTTTACCAGCAACGCGCGATCCTTCACGGATTCAGCCATGTTGGACGTCTCGGACGCCAACTAAGCGACAGCCACGTGCCACGCCTCTGGTGGTGTGCACACCGCAATCTATCGATCTATTGGTCGTATTTTCGTTATTTTTTTTCCTCCATGACTTTTCCCACTGGGTCAATAATATCATTCTGAGCAATGGTTCTCTTTCTACAGCTTTTTAAAACTGGAACTTCAATTTTAAACACCCTCTTCTTAACAGCACTTCATTGTACTCGTATACGTAAGTAAGCTCGTGACCAATCATATTGCAAACATGTATGTAAAAGTCATCAAGGCATAGGCCCCGCAGATTTCTTGCGTGTGGTCTCGCCGCTTGTACTTTTCATTTTATCATCTGCAGTAATCACTAACAGTCCTGCGTTGTAATCATGACTGACGGCAGTCGGGAAGTTGTGCAGGAAGTCATCTTTTGTTATCTCACCTATTAATATACTTTAGTATACTTTCCACAGGAGTATGGTGTGTATAAGCGTGTCCATGTCCAGTGTCATTCATGTTGTGTGCACGCACTCGCTTTCAGTATAGAGGTCCAGAATTAATGCAGTTGTCTTCGCTTTGATGCGTTTGACCCTAAAGCCGTTGAACACACGGACCGTGCTGCCGAACATCAACGTTGAGCGTGTTAAGTTCAAAGTGCTGCTGAACGCTCAGAAATGATGCGACTTGTGGTAACGGTACGTGGGCCCCAACGTGGTATACGCGATCACAACTCACTCCGGCGGCAGTTGCGGGATGATTTCTCGTTCGTAAATCACACTGTTTACCTAACGTGCGCGCGTAAAATTCTCACGTTAGCTCTATTAAAACGCACATTACCTCCATCGTCCACGAAAAGGGAAGTACCATGACCAATCAGTAAGGACACAGGCTTATAAAAGTTCCATTACAAACAGTGCGATACAAATTTGCAATACTTTTGCACGTAAGATAAACATTATTTCACCATTCCCACATTTTAGTAAAACCCCAAGATAAGTCTTACTCGATCACTGTTCCTACCCAGTGGCAAAATCTTTGCAACATGAGAATTACGGAGCGTAAAATAAAAAGGCTCTGAGCACTATGGGACTTAACATCTGAGGTCATCAGTCCCCTAGAACTACTTAAACCTAACTAACCTAAGGACATCACACACACCCATGCCCGAGGCAGGATTCGAACCTGCGACCGTAGCGGTCACGCAGTTCCAGATTCAAGCGCCTAGAACCGCTCGACCACAGCGGCCGGCGTAAAAGAAAAAGGAGCAAAATATCTTTATACAAGTAGCTCAAGCTCTCCTGTAGATTAAGCAATCGAACAAACTCACCCCTCGAAAAAAGGTGAACTTATATTTAAGTAACACGAAGTATTACAGTGTGTACTTATATGAAACTAATAAGAAAGTATCAGAACCTAATAAAAACGGAAATGTTAGGGAAAAAAATTGGGATTTCAGGTATGGGGACCACCGCCCGAAATTACAATCTTTACACGGATCAGGGACGCTACTCACAACGCTAAACCAACTACACACTGTTTGAACAAATTATAGCATTTTACCACTTGCTAAAAGCTTTAATCGCAGATATGTTACTTATTTAAATTTAATTATAATAAATTGTACCAAGAACAATGGGTTATTGGGTGGATCTTCACTGTGTCGCTTCCTTCAAATAGCATGCTCTCATAATACGCAAGTTAAAATAATTCTTTTGCCACGAATATGATGTTTCTCATTATTTAATTGGAATGAATCACACAGTTAACAACGAATTTTCCAGTGATTCTCACTTTGCTGGTGCTCAGAAACGGCATATATACGTATAGCATTGAATGCCAATATGGCGCCTCACAACTCTGTGCTGAAGGGAGATGACGTGCGTGTGACGTAGTTGGCGTTGTGCCATCTCATTGGTCAACGCTCAGACGCACGCTCAGAATATCTGACATGCTAGATATTGCTCTGCACGTTCGGAAAAACTCCCGAAGTTGCTATTCAACAGTATGACGTCAGAAACTCGGCACGCTCAACGCCCAACGTTCTGATGCACGGTCCGTGTGCTGACGGCTTAAGGATGTTGTCGCTGCGCTCTGACGGTTCGTTACACAATTCGTGGAGCCACTTAAAGTTATGTTCCAGCGTGGTCTGTCGCCAATATCTTTGATGCGAGATTACTGAATATCTCCACATCTGGGGTTTGGAATACTTTGTCGACCACATTACACACTTTGACTATATCGGTAACTGCTGACGTCTTCTATCCTTTTTCTGAGCTCTTGCTTCAATTCAAAATCGTGTAACAATGATACAAGTAGATGGCATACCCCGCGTCGTAAGTAGGTATTTCGCGGACGTTAATTAGTATTCTCAGTGGTCGGAAAAAGTAAAATGTCGCAATCGACTACAGGTAGTAAGTAATCTGTCCAGTCTATTAGCCTATACACTACACGCATGCGTGTAACTGGAAGCATGTGGGCGTAGCTGAACCAAAGTATCTATCAAATACAAATCATATGTTAAAACTTGCAACTCTTCACAAAAGTTAAAATTTGGACGCGGGTCTTTTCGCAACGCATAAATAAAATCTCCATACAGAATTATGTTGGATCCTGTGATGGTCTTTATGTAGTGGTTTTTATATATTATGAAAAGTTTGTTATGGTATTGCGACTGCTTCACAGCTGGAAAATTATTTACGTCAGTAACTCAGTTGTGGTGCCTCTCGCAGTTAATTTGCCCGATACGATGTTTTTATATTAAAAGACTGCAATTCCCCCCTCAGTGGAAACAAGCCAAGCTGATTGCGTTCCCTAAGGGGCTCATAAGACCCCACAGCCCCCACCAACAACAGGCCCATCAGCCCCCCAAACACAATGGCGAAGGTCCTTGAATCTGTGATCCTTCACCGACTTTCTCAACCTCTTGCAGCAGCTGGGACGATCCATCCTGAACAGTTTGGATTCACTTCGCACCTCTCTGCTGAACTTCAGGTCCTACGGATCACATCAGCAAAGGCTTCAACACTGCCAAGTCGACAGCTGCTGTTTTTCTGGACATGCAACACGCCTACGACAAGATCTGGCAAGACAACCTCGTACACAAGATGCTGACACAGACCCCCATACCGGATATTTATGTCAAGATCGTGGATGACTTCCTCCGTGGTAGGACTTTCCTAGTGGCTCAACGGGGAATGCGTTCTGGCATTCGCCAGTTGTCGGCAGGCACTCCGCAAGGATCGGTGCTATCTCCCATCCTATTTAATATCTATGTCAATGATATGCCGGTCATCCCCGAGTGCAACCTTGCACAATACGCCGACGACACAGCGCCATACACCACTGGCCGCATTACTGACGCCGTCGTCGCCCGCCTCCAGCGACAGGTGGACGCCACCATCACCTGGTGCCGGACAAACAAAATAGCTCTCAATGCCGCCAAAACTACGGCAGTTTACTTCACGAAACGGCGCCCAGTCCTCCGCCGCAATATCTCGATCGCAGGTGTGTAGGTGCCCTGGTCCCCGACAACCACCTATCTCGGGGTCCAGATGGACCACAAGTTGCTCTTCCACTGTCATGCGGAGTATGTCACCAACAAGGGGCGAAAGCTGACCAGGGCTTTGTACCCGCTCTTTCGCAGTAGGGAACTTAACCTGCGTACCAAGCTCCGCATTTACCGAACAGTTATCCTGCCTGCCCTCACGTATGTATCCACTGCATGGGCCACGATTAGTGTCACCAGGATGCGGACATTGCAGCGCCTGCAGAACAAGGTGCTCAGGTGGAGCCTGCACGCCCCGCCACTCACGAGAATTGACACTCTCCACGAGGAAGCGGATATCGTCCCCCTAAAGACGACCATACGCAACAACGCGCGGCGGCTCTATGAGAAAGTGGATGACTTGCGGGACACTGTCCATGGGTTACGCCACGTTGGGACCACACTTCCACACCGCTGGCATCGACATCCGGTTCCCCCAACCATTCTAGAGGAAACGGATTCCGACCATGGCTAACGATAGGTCTGGTACGCCCACCACGGACGCATCCTTTGTCGGGACTAGCCCCCATTCTACGTCCAATACTTTCCAATCGTACCTGCCCATGTTAGGCTAAATTTTTCTGCCTGACTCATGTAGTACTGTCACCGACAGAGGGTGGTACGGGACTACAAGTCCCACCACCACACCTCCAAAGTGAATTGCAGTGACGCAGTCACTGCCCTGTGGAAATTTACTGCCTCACCAACATAGTTAGGCCGCAATACACCGGTGATGCTGTATTGTAACGTATAAAAAAAAAAAAAAAATCCAGCTGTATGTAAGTGTAGTTCTGTTCCACTAACGATCCTAGAAGAATTGCATTCCTACTACTACCAACGATACCCACGAGCTCTGCTTCTCCATCGATCCTACAAGAATCTAATTTCGACCACGACCAACAATAGGCATGATACGTCCATTAGTGATGCATCCTTTGGCGGGACCAGGCCACCATTGGCCTGGCAAGCCCACCGCGGATGTAACGCTTGGCGGGTTTAGACCACCATTGTACGACCGCCACTTTCCCACCCTACCCGCCCATATCGGGCTAAGCTCTTGTGTCTGACTGTTGGAGCACTGTCATCTTTGGAGGGTGGTACGGGATTCCCAAGTCCCACCTCCACACTCCCAAAGTGTAATGTGGATTAGTTTACTGCCTCACAAACAGTCAGACCGTGAAAGACAGGTGATGCTGTATTGTAACATATCACCCATGAAAAAAAGTCCGGTGGCTCACGGCTTACTGTTACTTTACTTTTACGAACCGCTAACTCTGTATCAGAATGAAAACCTTTATAATGCATACGGCTGAAGCGTACGACTTTTTTCTATTTCAGGGCAGTAAACTTGTAGTTCAATATACAAACATAATTCCAGATATGTGACTGTATTTGTTGTCAAAATTGGTTATTGTTAATTATTTCTACTTTTGTGAAAATGCAAGGCTAAGGAGATTCTCGCGATTTCGTTAAGCGAGGATCGGAAAAGTTACTGAACTCAGTTTACACAAATATGATTAAATGTTGAAAATACTGATTGCTTTTATTGTTGCAAAGGAAGAACCGCTAATCAAAAAAATCTCCTACATTTACATTTATTTTTACTTGTCAAAATTACAGAATATTAAGATATTTGTTGTGTTGGCTGAAGAGCCAACACCGTGTGACTAGAGGAGGTCGAAATGCACGCGTTTTAGCTCACGCAGGCTGGCGTGAGGAGGGAAGAATTATACTGACTTGAGGTCTGGAACATGACAAGGAATGAGAATTCAGAAAGCGGACGTAATTAGTTTCATACTTAACTTTAATCCATTAATGACGAACGTCGCTCTTGACGGTACGTGATTCACAATATTATCTGTTCAGAATAGTAACTGAATATGACGCCTTGCTAGGTGGTAGCAAATGACGTAGCAGAAAGCTATGCTAAACTGTCGTCTCGGCAAATGAGAGCGTATGTAGGCAGTAAACCATCGGTAGCAAAGTCGGCTGTACAACTGGGGCGAGTGCTAGGGAGTCTCTCTAGATTAGACCTGCCGTGTGGCGGCGTTCGGTCTGCAATCACTGATAGTGGCGACACGCGGGTCCGACGTATACTAACGGACCGCGGCCGATTTAAAGGCTACCACCTAGCAAGTGTGGTGTCTGGCGGTGACACCACAATATTTATTACGAATCTGGGCCGTTATCATTTAGAACAATGACGCTGACCTCTGCACCAGTGTTCCGCTATAAAATTTGAACAAAGAAATTAATTTTACCACTTCATGATTATAGGAGCTGGTGCATATAAAAATTGCCAACACTTTTAAGTAATATTGGATTATATTTAGGCTAAATATAACATGAAAATTACATGTTTTCGTGCCTCGTCACAAAACGGCTTCTTACACTACAAATAAAAAGAAAAAGGGGCAGAGGGGGATTTTTTTTTTTTTACAAAAAACAGATTGTAATTACATTCGCAGATCATATTGGTTGATTACAGAGTCTTTGTTATTTTTGTGAGAAGAGAAAATATTTATAGCTCTGAAAGTTCGTATAATAACATATTTCGTTACGACGTCAATTTTGGTATATTTGCGAAATTATTTAACGTCATTTTTATCACATTATGTGGCGTATCGCCACAATCCGACGTTTGTTTAGAGGTTTGCAATTCCACCTCTAAACAAGTACCAACGACCACTTTTGCCGTTGGTACCTGACGGAGTGTATATATTGACTAACTGCAAGTCACTGAGTTGCACAGTGATTCCTCTATTTCCCAGAACCGCTTTTTTGACACCTTAAATAAGACTGTCGTTCCAGATTCATTATCAGCATTAAGAATTGTATCATAACGAGGGATGCCTACTATCGTCTGCGGTCGCTGGTTCGAATCCTGCCTCGGGCATGGATGTGTGTGATGTCCCCTAGAACTTAGAACTACTTAAACCTGACTAACCTAAGGACATCACACACATCCATGCCCGAGGCAGGATTCGAACCTGCGACCGTAGCGGTCGCGCGGTTCCAGACTGTAGCGCCTAGAACCGCTCGGCCACTTCGGCCGGCCCAGCAGCTGTCTCCTGGCGCGAGGTTGCAAGTGCGTTCGTTGCTTAACATACAGTCTGTTGACGAAGTATGAGCATATCGAATAAGTTCACAGATACGAGAGTGGCTGGAAGACTTTTTGAAAAATAGAACCCAGTATGTTGTCCTCGACTGCGAGCATTCATCAGACAAGGGTATCGTAAGGAGTGCCCCAGGGAAGTGCGAGACGAGCACTGTTGTTCTTTGTACGAGGTGTGGCTAGAAAAAGACCGGACTAGTACTGGTGAAACAATAAAACGAATGCAATAAGGCTGAAAGTCGCGTGGCCTGTCACGTGACTCTCGCTCCGCTTACTGCTCGAGTTTCGTCTGCCTCCTGCACTCAGTCTGCCCGTGGCGTCTGTTTTAAGTAGTTGACGTTTTGTCTGTGCGTCGGAAAATGTTGAATGTACAGAAAGAACAGCGTGTTAACATCAAAATTTGTTTCAAACTAGGAAAATCTGCAAGTGAAACGTTTGTAATGTTACAACAAGTGTACGGCGATGATTGTTTATCCCGAACACAAGTGTTTGAGTGGTTTAAACGATTTAAAGATGGCCGCGAAGACACCAGTGATGACACTCGCACTGGTAGACCATTGTCAGCAAAAACTGATGCAAACATTGAAAAAATCGGTAAACTTGTTCGACAAGATCGCCGTTTAACAATCAGAGCAGTGTCTGAGTTAACAGGAGTTGACAAGGAAAGTGTTAGGCAGATTCTTCATGAAAGTTTCAACATGAACAAAGTCTGTTCAAAAATGGTTCCAAAGTGTCTCACAATTGAACAGAAGGAACGCCGAAGAATGATTTGTTCTGACATCCTGGAAAACATTGAAAGTGATCCCACCTTCTTACAAAATGTTATTACTTGCGATGAACCGTGGTTTTTTACTTACGATCCCGAAACTAAACGCCAATCGATGCATTGGAAAACTCCTGGTTCTCCACGACAAAAAAAAGCACGAATGTCAAAATCGAAATTCAAGGCAATGATGATTGTTTTTTTTGACATCAAAGGGATTGTGCACATTGATTGGGTACCAGAGGGACAAACAGTGAATCAGCATTACTACATTAGCGTCCTGGCTACCCTACGTGAGCGAGTACGGAGAAAACGGAACGATTTGTGGAGAAAAATGTCATGGATCCTTCACGAAGACAATGCCCCAGCTCACAGTGCGTTGTCAGTGAAGACGTTTTGGCAAAACACAACATTCCCATCTTAGATCATCCACCCTACTCACCTGATTTGGCCCCCTGTGACTTTTTTCTTTTCCCTAAAGTCAAGACAGCTTTGAAAGGAACTAGATTTGAGACTTTTGAAGCAGTAAAAGAAAAAGCGACGGAAGTAATGTATGAACTTACCGAAAATGATCTGCAGCATTCCTATGAACAGTGGAAAATTCGTATGGAGCGGTGTAGAGACCGAGGAGGAGAGTACATTGAAGGAGATAACATGAAATTGTAAATAATTGTAAATAAATGTTTTTTCCAGCATCAGTCCGGTTTTTTTCCAGCCGCACCTCGTATACACAAATGATTTGGCAGACATGGTGGGCAGCAGTCTGCAGTTGTTTTCTGATGATGCCATTGTGCATGGTAAGGTGTCGAAGTCGAGTGACTGTAGGAAGACACAAGACGACTTAGACCAAATTTCCAGTTGGTGTGATGAATGGCAGCTAGCCCTAAATGTGGAATAGTGTAAGTTAATGCGGGTGAGGAGGAAGAACAAACCTGTAATGTTCGGATTCCTAATTACTAGTGTCCTGCTGGACACAGTCAATTCGTTTAAATATCTGGGCGGGACGTTGCAAAGCAATATAAGACGGGACGAGCATATGAGAACTGTGGCAGGGAAGGCGAATGGTCAGCTTCGGTTTATTGGGAGAATTTCAGGAACGAGTGGTTCACCTGTAAAGGAGACCGCATATAGGACACCGGTGCGACCTATTCTTGAGTACTGCTCGAGTGTACCAGGTCGGATTGAAGGAAGACATCGAAGCAATTCAGAGACGGGCTGCTAGATTTGCTACTGGTAGGTTTGAACGACACGTAAGTGTTATTGAGATGCTTCAGGAACTCAAATGGGATCCGTGGAGAGAAGGCGACATTCTTTTCGAGAAATACAAAAGAGGAAATTTAGAGAACCGGCATTTGAAGCTGACTGATGAATGATTCTACTGCCGCCAACATACATCGCGTGTAAGGACCCCGAAGGTAAGATACGAGAAATTATGGCTCGTACTAAGGCATACAGACAGTTTTCCCTCGCTCTATTTGCGATTGGAGCAGGAAAGGAAATGACAAGTGTGGTGTCACCGCCAGACACCACACTTGCTAGGTGGTAGCCTTAAAATCGGCCGCGGTCCATTAGTATACGTCGGACCCGCGTGTCGCCACTGTCAGTGATGGGCAGACCGAGCGCCACCACACGGCAGGTCTAGGACTTACTAGCACTCGCCCCAGTTGTATAGCCGACTTTGCAAGGAAAGGTTCACTGACAACTACGCTCTCATTTGCCGAGACGATAGTTAGCATAGCCTTCAGCTACATTTGCTACGACCTAGAAGAAGGGATCGGTTGGTAGGACATGTTTTGAGGCATCAAGGGATCACAAATTTAGCATTGGAGGGCAGCGTGGAGGGTAAAAATCGCAGAGGGAGACCAAGAGATCAATACACTAAGCAGATTCAGAAGGATGTAGGTTGCAGTAGGTACTGGGAGATGAAGAAGCTTGCACAGGATAGAGTAGCCTGGAGAGCTGCATCAAACCAGTCTCAGGACTGAAGACCACAACAACAACAACAGCAAGGCGCCGTATTCAGTTGATAATATTATGAAGCATGTACCGTAACGAGAGATGTTCTACAATTGTGGATTAAAGTTAAGTATTATATCAACTACTTACTTTATTTGCAATTCTCAAGATATTGTCCTGTTCCAGACCTCACGCCAGTCAGCGTGTAATTAAACGCGTGCATTTCGGCCTCCTCTAGAAAAACAGTGTTGGCTCTTCTGCCAACACTACAATAAGTAGTGGTACAGGGTACCCTCCGCCACGCACCGTACTGTGGCTTGCGGATATCTATTCAGATGTAGATGTACATAATAGATTTAACACAGTGATGAGATTGATTATTGAATTTGAGAACACCGGTTGTGGATATTAGATCCTCGATGGGTCTTCATTTTAGTCGTTCTGCGGGAAACAGCACCATACTGACAAGGGGAGGCCGCCAATTGTGAAATTCAGATTCGATTCATACTGTGCATAATAAAAGCCCATGGCCAGAGGTGTAATGTGGCAAAGCACCAAGATGCACTTCCCAGCCGTTGTCGAGAAAATCGACGGTTAAAAGAAACCGTTGCGGTGAAATACTCTCAAGGATTAATAATTTTCTGCAGCGTCGTGGCGCAACGGTAAGCGCTCGGGTTCGT
Organism: Schistocerca piceifrons; assembly: GCF_021461385.2. Classification (NCBI taxonomy): domain Eukaryota; kingdom Metazoa; phylum Arthropoda; class Insecta; order Orthoptera; family Acrididae; genus Schistocerca; species Schistocerca piceifrons. The sequence continues at coordinate 172,574,688 of NC_060140.1, forward strand.
AATAAAAAAGAGTTGCAACTTTTTATTTATTTATTTATAAAATTTTATTTATTTATAAAAAAAAAGTTACATAGCGCGAGATTCGATCCGGTGACTTTCGGATTACGAACCCAAGCGCTTACCACTGCGCCACGACGCTGCAGAAAATTATTAATCCTAGAGAGTATTTCACCGCAACGGTTTCTTTTAACCGTCGATTTTCTCGACAACTGCTGGGAAGTGCATATATATATATATATATATATATATATATATATATATATATCCATCGTCCACCACCAAATGTCTTCTCCGATTTTTGCCGATATGATGCGATACGCGTGGTATGCATCAAACCTGACGAACGATAGAACAATTTTTCAGAATGTCTATCAAGTGTGTTTCCCAACAGATAATTTAAAAAACAATTGTTCTTTTAAGAACGCATCGTTTATCAGATGTGCTCGATGTCGTGCTGTTTTCTGCTTTCCATGTTTCTATGATAACTGTCACTCTGGTTCGTGCGATACTCCAGCTACTACTGGTCACTAATTGTTAATTATGTGCGATTGTATACCGAACTTTTCAATAAATTGTATCCACTTGAATACTATTTGTGATATTGTGTTTTATTTCAAATTTTATTTTTCCACGACAAACGACTTTCAACAACTTATTATATGCATAATTGTTGCTACTGATTGCCGGGAATTATATATATATATATATATATATATATATATATATATATATATATATTGTTAATCGCAGAGAGTATTTCACCGCAACGGTTTCTTTTAACTGTCGATTTTTCTCAACAACGGCTGAGAAGTGCATCTTGGTGCTTTGGCACATTACACCTCTGGCCATGAGCTTTTATTATGCGCAGTATGAATCGAATCTGAATTTCACAATTGGCGGCCTCCCCTTGTGAGTGATAATGTTACTTTAAGCCCAGTGAAATCTATTCGCCGACGTTCACAATAAACGAATGTTCTCAAAACCAGTGTGCAACGAATTCTCAAAAAAACTGTGTACCTTTGGGCCTATGGAATTCGACTTGCACAAGAAATGAAGCGAAATTAACTTTTCTATTGATGTCAGAAAACATTTACACAATATTTTTCTCAGTTGTTAAATTGGGAGGGGTGGGCCCGTACCGGCGTTAAGCTGTTCTCCCAACATGACTGCTATGGATTTCTCTCTGCGAGGGTATGGGGATTGATTGATGCATTTGATGGACAAGCTACCAACACACACTCCAGAAGCGTAGACTGCCCGTTTAGCTGAATTTGCAATCGTTATCCGTGAAACACCTGATTGTTCAGAGCGTGTTAGACACACAGTTCTAGTCGTGCATTAATTGAAATGAACGACATATCCAGCGACGTCACTAAAACAGTATTGAGCATACGACAGTATGAACACAGTTTCTGAGCACCATTCTCGTCAAAAACTTCGTGGGCTCATGCAGGGAAAAGGTATTCCTGTGACTTTTTGTCACATAAAGTGTTTCTTTTCATCTGCTGTCAATACTAATTTTTCTTTTTTTTAAAATCCATAATATACGAATTGTGATTTCCGTTATTAAACTGTAATACCAGGACGTGTCCAATATCCTTGTAAACATGATCCTCAGATGAATTAGACAACATAAAAACCCTCCACCACTATTACTACTACTACTATTAGGCATGCCATTGCAAGGTGACATTCCCAAGTGTCAATAAACGATCTTGATGAAGCCAGGCAGATGTGCAGAGGGGGTGAAATAATGAAACACCTATTTTTTTCTTTGTGCCAAATTCACTTCTAAGGGGTAAAACACACCCGAAAGTTAATTTGGCATATTAGGCTTGGAGGGAATACCTTCGAAACTATGATATTTAAAAAATGTTTCTCATATAATTGTTGATATGTAATTAACCTTTTTAAAACTGTGTTATCGATATTTGTAATAATTTCATATTTTGAAAAACATCCCTCCATCATTAATTAATTCTGAAAGCCTTTATTACAACATAAATTAAAAACGCTCTCAAGGTACGTATATCCATGTGTATTAAAGCTGATTTCTGAAATGCTATTTTTTGAAAATAAGCTGTACACAATGCGCTCGCAGAGTATTTTCAACATATCAAATTAAAATATCGAAACGTTCTTTATTAGTCTAATTATTCACTTTACTTATATTTTTTTAGGTTTTAAATTGTTATTTTACGTCTTACGTGTTTTTTTTATTTTAGTTTACCATTTTACTTACGTGTTTTTGTTAAATGAAAGTAGAAAGTAATTCATTATTATGATATGAAATCATTAAAATAATGGCAATCTCTAAATAAGTGCTTAAAACGGCGCTTTGGGATGGGATTGCGTTGTTTTGGTGAGGAGACGAAACAACGAGGTCATTGGTCTCATTGGATTAGGGAAGGACGGGGAAGGAAGTCGGCAGTGCTCTTTCAAAGGAACCATCCCGGCATTTGCTTGAAGCGATTTAGGGAAATCACGGAAAACCTAAATCAGGATGGGATGGGACTGAACCGTCGTCCTCCCGAATCAGTGGGCTAACCACTGCGCCACCTCGCTCGGTAACGGCGCTTTCTTACACCTTGCACATAAAAGCAACGAAATTTTTCGACATAATATACATGATGGAGAACACAATATAAAAAAAACTCAGAAGGATTTCAAATTGTTGCAGGTGATTTTCTAAATACACTTCTTTGTATCAGACACATTTCGATACATTGGTAAGCCTTGGCGAAAAGAATTGATTATTTACTAGTGACTGGAACTTAATTAGAATGTTTCTCAAGTGGAGACCGACTCAAAATCATTCAACAGAATTAGATCCGAAAATCTTCTCACAAAGTTCTTCCCACGTCTCACGACTGTACCGGTGACGCTGACCCCTTTGGGATCACCGGATGAACAAGTTTCTTGTCCTTCGGTACGACGATGGAAACGGAATTTTCACACTGACCATCGGTCTTTCCGAAGATTTGAAAGAAAGTAATGGTGAGTTTGGACCGAATATTCGCGTATCTCTTTTTGAAGCCCTAAATGTCCTTGTGACAGCATGGAAATCTAGCAAACAATCGTCTGACCAGGTCAAAAGATATCTGAAACATGTTTTCTTTTTCTATGGCGGAGAAATTTATTATTGTTAGATTTAGGGTCGTTAGTGTGAAAGAACTGTACAAACGTCGTACCTGAGGATCCCAAAGGGCTCGACGGCACAACTACAGTCGTGCCATGTATATGGGTTCCGTTATTGGAAAACTTCGTGAAATTTTCAGATTTCGTTCTATCTAATGATTTTCACGTCAGTCTGCACTTGATAAACAATATTATTAATCTGCAGTCACTAGTACATGATACAATGCCGGCCGCAGTGGCCGAGCGGTTCTAGGCGCTTCAGTCCGGAACCGCGTGATTGCTACGGTCGCAGGTTCGAATCCTGCCTTGGGACTGGATGTGTGTGATGTCCTTAGGTTAGTTAGGTTTAAGTAGTTCTAAGTTCTAGGGGACTGATGAGCTCAGATGTTGTCCCATAGTGCTCAGAGCAATTTGAACTATTTTTTTAAATGATGCATTCTTTTCGCTAAGGCGTATCAGTGTATTGAATGGTTCAAATGGCTCGGAGCACTATGGGACTTAACATCTGTGGTCATCAGTCCCCTAGAACTTAGAGCTACTTAAACCTAACTAACCTAAGGACATCACACACATCCATGCCCGAGGCAGGATTCGAATTTGCGACCGTAGCAGTCGCGCGGTTCCGGACTGCGCGCCTAGAACCGCTAGACCACCGCGGCCGGCATATCAGTGTATTGAAATACGCCTGATCCTTTACCCGGGCGACGTTTATATATCTGTTCACTGTGGCATGAATTCAAGACTAGCATGACATTCACCTCTCAACACCCACTTCCCCCGCCACTGTCCCAAGTAATGATGGACAAAATCGCAGTTTTTGTGGAGTTACACCTCATGTGGTGTAATAAAAACATCCTCAGCCCCTGGTTCGAACTTAGCCACGGTATATATTTTCAATAAATTTCATCAGACATTACGCGCTGCATAAGAAGTCACCCTCGCTCTGCCAACGGCCTTCCAAAGAGGACGGGGAAGTGGACAGAGGTTCAGGGCACTCTCTTGACCTTCGAGAGGGAAACTGCCCCTGAAAACGGAAGAATGGACAATGAACAGGGGAATGAGGCTGCAGAAGTTGAATTTACAGGACATATGGCCTGTAGCTGAAAGTGTCATGAAAATCTCTCCGTCGGCAAACAATTCCGGATAAGTCTCCCATTCGGATCTCCGGGAGGGGAGTGTCTAGGGGGAGGTGACCATGAGAAAAAAGATGAAATAACCAACGAAGAGGCGACATTCTACGAGTCGGGGTGTGGAATGTCAGAAGTCTGAACGTGGCAGGGAAGCTATAAAATTTGAAAAGGGAAATGCTTAGGGTGAATCTACGTATAGTGGGGGTGAAAGAGAAAGAAAACAAGGATATATGGACAAATGCAGGGTAATACCAAAAGCAGTAGAAAATGGTGTAACAACACCACAATTCGTTATCAGTATGAAGGTAGGGCAGAGAGTGAGTTACTGTTAACAATTTAATGATAGAGTTGTTCTCCTTACTTTCGGCATCAAATGAGCGCCGACAACTTCAGGTTGTAATGGGACATCCGCCTGTAGCATTACTTTTCCTCAACAGTAGTTGTCGATACCAGTCCTATTTTTCGAATTTTGGACAAGTCAGTATTATCTCCGTTACTTTTCTGAAAACTTTCATATAGTTTTATACATAGTATGTTATATTTCTAGCTAAAAAATTTTAAAAGGAATTACATTATAAAATATTTTAGTTTCGATGTTATAATCGATAACTACTAGTTCTGGAAGTACAGTTAAAATTATTTTTTTTTAGAAACATTTGAAATTAAGAATTATTTTGCACACTTAAAATTACTATTATTATTTACGCAATCCTGTACTGTTTACTACGTTTATTTCTGGATTCATTTATGAAAAATAATCGAAATTAATAATGAAACTAAAACTAGTAGGAATTCATTTGTTACGAGGAATGTAAACGTGTGAGACAGAACGTGCATGCGTTGAGGCACATGGAAACCATTTTAAACTCATACTGTAACTGCGGTTGCATGGTTCAGCAGCTATTAGACCGCAGTCTCTGTAACAAGTGTGACTGAATAAATAGTCTCTAGCATGGAAACCATGCATTTGCGGACTTAAGTTCATTAGACCTTTCTTGTTTCGTATCCTCTCATCGATCAGTCCCTAGAGTTTGTATACGGTGGAAAAAATCACGCTGTATATTTTTACCGTTTTTTACTAAGAAATGTTCTATATATCTAACAGCAATTGCTCGTCCTTTTTGTCCTGTGTAATAGGCTGAACGTGTGCCACAGCTAATTTTAAAGAGAATGCACTAGTTATTTTTCAAACTAATAATAATTATAATAGTAATACTAGCAGAAAAGAGAAGAATAGTAGAAAACGGTATTGATAGTAGAAAACGCCCCTTTACAGCCATATCTGATTTCAAGGGGACGCTGAATCCTCTAACATACAGGCCCCAGACATTTCATTACGTTGGTTATTAGAAGTGCTAAGTGTGGTGGTTGTATTATTGTTTTTATTTTTGGAAATATTGTCTGCTATGGTTGGTTCGTATCCATAACTGACCGCCACAGTTGTAATCAAATTAATCTCAGCGTCTAGATTTTCACGAAACAAAGGAATGGTAACAGCTCTACGGATGGAAGAATGAAAAAAGGATTTTTCGTGAGAATGGGGGTGTGTTGAACAGGACTGTACTATTTGATCAGTGCAGGTTTCTTAGCGAAAAATATTGAAATAAAGTTTATCAGCTGTTGTTAATGTTAGAACCTAATAAATTAACTGATGGAATTCGTTTTGGAGCTCACATGTGAAAGCAATTTTTTCGTGTAGTTCGTTAAAGATTTTGAAGAGGCGATCAGTGTATTTACTGGACCATCTGTAAATAATCCAAATGTCATCTACATATTTGGAGAACGAAAGAACAGTTAGGGTGGCAGTAGAAACGTTTTTAGAGAACGTTTCTTCTAAGGTATTTATGAAGCCAGGTTGAAGGAAATGTAGTTGCAACTGGTTAGCTGTATTATACAAATCATATCATTGTACGGTTGCTGACTCGTAGACATGTTTAAAACTGTGTAAATGTAATTGTATTATAGCGATGGCTGGCTCATCCTCTAAGAGTAATTTTAAGATCGGTTTAATAGCAGCAGTGTGTATAGGAAATATTACTGTTTTCAGTGTGTAGTAAACAAATTATTTACGAATATTTTTGAAGACAGCTGATGCTTCCACTTTACTGCCCTCCTCTGAAAGGATTTTTCAGATTTTTCTCTGTCCAGTCCTGTACCGCATTTGTGACGAAACGTGTCGGGTTGCATTGTCGGTTTTCCGCGAAAACGCCAGATTAAATTTGACACTGAGGCTGGCTTTACAAAGCGAAGTTACACAGCGCCCGTATCCTATTTTCACAGCATCAGGCCGCGCGACCAAATTAAATATATTGTTTACATTAATTTCGCCGCATATTACACGCAACAGCGCTGAATAACACGCGACCGAGCCCGGCAGACGCGTGTGCGTTATCTGCCTCTCAAACACTGCCGCCTCGTCCCGGACACGAGCGACCGCTCGCAAACCACTCCACACACACGCGGGCAGCGACGCTGACCAGCAAGGTTAATTACGACGAACAAGCCCTCGGCCCATGTGTTAGGCACAATGCGTTCGGCTCGTTCAGGTTCCAATTCAGTTTCCCTGTAGCTGACCTGACCGTAATCATAATAACCAGCTAACTGTTCCACGTGAAATGCACAGCTTTTCCGCTCACATGAAGCATTAAAGTAATAAAGTCCAAAAAATCTCTGCTGTTTCTCTGTCTTATCTACCGCCTGAATTTTGGAACAGAGACTTGGCTTTTACAGAAAATTTATTTACGTATACGAATTATATCTTTTTTCACCGCGTGGAAACAATCAGAACAGATCATTTTTACCATCTTCGATATTTCTGTTTTGATGTCAACCTTGGTTCTTTCTATCTATTTTCAAAGTTTCACGTACAAGTCACCACATCCTCGGTGTTTTGTAAATTCTAGCCTTTGTGGGTTCTTTCAGATATTCTCCTCTACTGCTCCTTTTTGGTGTCAGCGTTTGACGCCTTAGCAGATATTCCAGCAACCAGACTCTACTCGATTTTCCTAGACGTCTTTCCATACCTATTTATTTCTTACCTTAATTATCCATTTTTTAACATTCCTCGACAGCATCATACACTACTGGCCACTAAAATTCCTATACCACGAAGGTGACGTGCTACAGACCGAAATTTAATCGACAGGAAGAAGATGCTATGAGATGCTATGAGATGCAAATGATTAGCTTTTCAGAGCATTCACACAGGGTTGGCGCCGGTGGCGACACCTACAACGTGCTGACATAAGGAAAGTTTCCAACTGATTTCTCATACACAAACAGCAGTTGACCGGCGTTGCCTGGTGAAACGTTGTTGTGATGCCTCGTGTAAGGAGGAGAAATGCGTACCATCACGTTTCCGACTTTGATAAAGGTCGGATTGCGGTTTATCGTATCGCGTCATTGCTGCTCGCGTTGGTCGAGATCCAATGACTGTTAGTAGAATATAGAATCGGTTGGTTCAGGAGGGTAATACAGAAGCCGTACTAGATCCCAACGGCCTCGTATCACCAGCAGTCGAGATGACAGGCATCTTATCCGCATGGCTGTAATGGATCGTGCAGCCTCGTCTCGATCCCTGAGTCAACAGATGGGGACGTTTGCAAGACAACAACCATCTGCACGAACAGTTCGACGACGTTTGCAGCAGCATGGACCATCAGCTAGGAGACCATGGCTGCGGTTACCCTTGACGCTGCATCACAGAGAGGAGGGCCTGCGATGGTGTACTCAACGACGAACCTGGGTGCACGAATGGCAAAACGTCATTTTTTCGGATGAATCCAGGTTCTGTTTACAGCATCATGATGGTCGCATCCGTGTTTGGCGACATCGCGGTGAACGCACATTGGAAGCGTGTATTCGTCATCGCCATACTGGCGTATCACCCGGCGTGATGGTATGGGGTGCCATTGGTTACACGTCTCGGTCACCTCTTGTTCGCATTGACGGCACTTTGAACAGTGGACGTTACTTTTCAGATGTATTACGACCTGTGGCTCTACCCTTCATTCGATCCCGGCGAAACCCTACATTTCAGCAGGATAATGCACGATCGTATGTTGCAGGTCCTGTACAGGCCTTTCTGGATACAGAAAATGTTCGACTGCTGCCCTGGTCAGCACATTCTCCAGATCTCGCACCAACTGAAAACGTCTGGTCAATGGTGGCCGAGCAACTGTCTCGTCACAATACGCCAGTCACTACTCTTGATGAACTGTGGTATCATGTTGAAGCTGCATGGGCAGCTGTACGTGTACACGCCATCCAAGCTCTGTTTGACTAAATGCCCACGCGTATCAAGGCAGTTATTAAGGCCAGAGGTTGTTCTGGGTACTGATTTCTCAGGATCCGTTTTCTACTTCTACTTATCACTTCTTCCCACCTCTGTCCCTCAGAAGCACATTTTCATAAACTTAACATGTAATGATACTGGAGCTCTTATGTTGAATTAAACTTTCCTCTGACATGCGAGTCTGTTTGCTATAGCTTCTATGCTTTTGTTATGCTTTTCAATCTTCCTTTATACCCAGGGGAGCCCTTTCACCTCTTCTTCTGCTCAGCCGTTCCAAATTCTGACGCTATGCAAGTCGCTTTTCTCCTTTCTTCTTCTTCTTTTCTTCTTCTTCTTCTTCTTCATCTTTCTACACTTATTAGGTACTTGTCTGTTACGCCCTCTTGGTAGAAACTATCGATCTTTCCGCTTTTTGCTTAGTATTGTTAAGGATCTTCTGCCCTCTCGGTAATATTTCGCCATTAATTTTGGCATACTATCGTCTTTCATTCTTGTGACATGGTTCTTGCAGTTATATCTGTATTCCTTAATCCGTTCTCCTCTCCCACCAGATAGTAGTACACAGCTAATCTTCTTAGGAATTGTTTCTCCGATGCTCATTTCTTTTTGATACGGTATTCAATATCTATAAATTTCCAGAAGACTTTTGACACTGTACCTCGTAAGCGGCTTGTAATCAAACTGCGTGCTTGTGGAATATCGTCTGAGTTATGCGACTGGACTCGTGATTGCCTGTCAGAGAGATCACAGTTCGTAGTAATTGACGGACAGTCATCGAGTAAAACACAGGTGATTTCTGACGTTTCACAAGATAGTGTTGTTGGCGCTCTGTTGTTCCTTTTCCATATAAACGATTTAGGGGACTTTTGTATACCGCGTGGGAGGCGGCGCGTGGGTAAGGAACAGGAACAGGAAAAGGTACTAATCTCTCGGTACTGCAGAGACGGTTTAAGCACCTTTACTAGTTGATAAACGTATGCAAACATATTACATAACTTGCAAGGTGGTGCGAAGTTGAAGCGAAGTGTCCTGGCTGTCTGCACCTGATGAAATGGGCTGAAGCAGTCGCGGAGCTCGTAGACCTCGACAGCACCGGCTAGAGGGCGCTGTCGTCTGTCTCTCTCGTAGTTCCAATCTAGCAGAGCGTGAGCAGCTGTCTTTGATAGTTTGCGGATGATGCTGTCGTTTATCGTCCAGTAAAGTCATCAGAAGATCAAAACTATTTGCAAAACCATGTAGAAAGGACATCTGTATGGTGCGAAAACTGGCAACCTCTAAGTAATGAAAAGTTTGGGTCCTACACTTGAATACTAAACAGAGTCCGTTAAACTTTGGTTACACGATAAATCAATCAAATCTAAAGACCGCAACTTAACTAAATAACTAGGAAATATAATTACAAACAACTGAAATTGGAAAGAACACAGAGGAAATGTGGGGGACGTCAATCAAAGTCGCGATTTATTGCCAGAACACATACAAGATACAACAGATGTACTACGCTGGTCCGTCCTCTTTTAGAATGCTGCTGCGCGGAGTGGGATCCTTGCCAGATAGGATTAACGGAGAACATCGAGGAAGCTCAAAGAGAGCGCAGCACGTTTTATATTATAGAGAAATTAGGGAGACAGTGTCACGGCCATGATACAGGACTTGGGGTGGACATGTTTAAAACAAAGGCGTTTCTCGTTGGGGTTAGATCTTCTGACGAAATTTAAACTTGCTCCTCCGGATGCGAAAATATTTTGTTGACGCCGACCTACAAAGGGAGAAACGATGATCACGGAAATATATAGGTGTTCGTTTTTTCCGCGCACTGTTCGAGAGTGGAATGATAGAGAATTATTGGGAAGGTGATTCGATGAACCCTCTGCCAGGCACCCAGGCACTTAAGTGTGATTTGTAGAGTAGCGATGTAGATGTAGATGTACAGTCCACGACCCGCCCACATATGTCGTAGTTGGTACTGATACAGTTTTGTAGAATTTATGTAGAGTTTCCTTTCTTACTTCTGTCCGAACGGTTCTATAGGTGGTTCCGCTAATGCAATTAAATCTTTCTAGTTTCTTTTGTTATGTCAGTTTCTTTTATGAACGAAATGGTATTTCCTAAAAAGTTCAACGAGTTACTCCTAAGAAGTTCGAAGAATTTACTCTTTCTACTTTCTTATCATTCACTGTTATTTTTCTGGGAACTAATCCCTGGTTCCTGAAAGACACACATTTTATTTTCTTTGAAGATGCTAATAGATTACACAAGTTGTAAACGATAACTGTTTACAACGTGCCAAAGTGGCATAGGGGAAACGGAGACGAACAATTTGATATAGAGCACTTGTGGTCTGTCAGGCCGGGAAACATCCAAAACTTTTATACAGAAGCGAATTAACCTGCAACAGTATTTTCTCTAAAATCGTCCTTGAATATTACAAAATACTTGCACTTATAAAGCTAATGTTCTTTTGAATTTTTCTTTGCATTTTTATGAATGTGAACAACAAAAATTTAATAATTACATCGCTCTGTCTCTCTGAACGTATTACTAAGAGAGAACAGTGTTTACGAGTGTAAAATTTAGATCGAATTAGAAGAGTAGTTTTTACATAACTTGCTCAAAAATCTTTTCCTTTATCTATCCTTACAGGAGATGTTAACCTAGTAATATTAACAAAAGCCGGTGGCATAAGAGAGCAAATGGATACTGGTGATATCACTCGGCGAGCATGCGCTGTAATTTAAGTGGCTTTTGTAGGTCAAACTGATGATGTTTCAGCGCTTGATAGACCACAAGTGTCTGATATCAAGCTATTCGTCTTGACTTTCCCTACACCACTGTCGTACACCGGACACAGGTATGGTTTACGTCCTGTAGAACGTAGCTGTTGTGGATGAGTCATCAGAAGTTGTTCGGAGTGCGTTCTAGCTATCAGCAGTCACAATCACAATTACATCAATATCATCATCACTCCTTTCTGCTGCTATTCATACTTTCGTCTTAGCTTTGTTCATCCTTCAGCAAAATTTTGTGCAAAGTACACTGTCCGTTTGAATCAACTGGTCTTCCAAGAGCTCACTACATTTGACCAGAAGTGTAATGTCTTTGGACACTAGCACTGGTGCAGTCTATTTCCTACTACACAATTTTGCTTCCATTTCCCTAGTTGTTTCTATAATATTCGGATCAAGAAACAGTGATGATCATCACCTACACTAACATACATATTTTGTAACACAATTTTAACTTTCTTTACCTTCCACTTTTATAAGTCCCCTTTTGCTTTTGTACATATTGGACATACTTCTCGTTAATTGCTACCCTTTAATCTCATCCGTCTCAGGTTTTCAAATACCTCTATGACTTCAGTATCAGAATATTTCTTCAGCAGCTTAGGCCACGAGGAACATCCTTTCTTGGTGTAGAGGAACAGTTTATTTCTCCAAGGCTCAGGTCTCGACAGCTGACTGTCGCAGTCGTAGACGATCAAAGCACTGGTGAGTAAGAGATATTACACTGGGAAGCAAGCTATTAACTGAATATCTTTACTTTAAAGTCACCTGCTGCGTTTTTCTGTTTGTATGTGAAGGCTGATGTCAGAAACTACTACAGGGAATTTAATAATGTTTTTACTGATTCGCGAGAAGGATTTGTGTTCTAGGAGGGATAGTCAGTATTGAGGATATGACAAGAACACTACTTTGAAGCAAAGAACTCCATGTGGACACATGCACTATTCCGAGGTGTTTCCGTGTTAGAACCCATTTGAAGCACATTCGTTTTTGGGCTAGCGGCGCATCACGGCTGCCGTCATTAGGGAACATGCAGAGGAACTCAGACAAGCAATACAACTTGTACCTCAAGAATGCCCAAATGCACTGAAGGTACTTGTGGGATAGTCGAACATATATTGTACACTTTACAACAGCTGACATGATAATGCTTAGAGATGAATTTATTAAAAATACGTATTCTTCTACTGATACTTTGTAAAATGCATGTTGTAACGTTTACTAACCGTTGTACATGTGTAAACCAGACTGTGTTTTGAATAAAACAGAATATAAATTATAATGTCAAGTACATTAAATGTGTTCTGCCTCGGATACCATTCGGAACAGAGCATATGTTCACATGAAGTTTTTTTGTTTCGAATGACCGTTCCTGTCGTATCTCTGAACAGTGACCAGTCCACCTAGGGTACCATCTGTAATATTTTACCGCTGCGCCAGACAAGTCTTTCGCCTGTACATGCATTGTGCTATAGGTACGCAGATGAGACGGGTCGCTAGTATTACTTTAATGGTTCAAGATATCGAAGCTAGGCATTCGCCGACTAACAGAACGCTAAAAGTGACTTAATATATAGGGTCTCACTTCTGGTCACCAGTTTTAATGTACCGGGTGATCAAAAAGTCGGTATAAACAGAGGTAAAAATTGACACACACACTTGGAATGACATGGTGTGGCGTTCGCTGTGTTATTCAGTGGTTTAGTATTTAACTAATTTGTAAATGAAAATGATAATCTTAAAATATTACATTGAGTATTACTAAATAATTTTTCTCCCGGCTAAAGATTTGGTCAAGTTGCTAAAGAACTCAAGTTAACGTCGTGTTAAAATGTTGTCTGTAAGTTGTGTAAGTGTCACTAAATTACAGTTCATACAACAGATTCTATACAACTATTGAGTATGATGGAAGCAGTTATCTTCAGCAAAATGATCAATAAAACCACCGAATATCAGCCGCGCACAACACTGACGTATGTTACCTGAAACAATATTCTTCGCAACTCGTGCGTAATTAATTTCGGCTCCATACATCAGCTAGAAAAGTTTGTTGTAACGATCGTGCTATGAGCACTGTTTTTAAAGAACCAATCTGATTCGAATTATTTTCATTAAAATGAGTTCGGGACCACCGGTGCACATTTATTTTTACACATTTGTATTACGTTCGGCATCTGCGTCTGCAGAGTTGCGTAATTTGAATTTGCCACTGAGACAATTGTTAAGATGGCGGCAGACAATTGATAGAGACTTTCCATTGTTAGAACAAATAAGTAAGTATTTGAAATGCTTATTAAACTCTATAAACTCTACTTTCGTATTGTGCACTATTTAGACTGCATGAAGCAAACATTTGATTTGTTTCTAAGGAAAACACAGACAAAAACGCGATAGAAATCGCTGTCATCAATGGCTGCGCTCGTTGCAGCGGAAAGAAATAATTAACACAGATAATGCTTACTGAGAGAGGAATTAAAGTTACAAATAATTATTCACTCATATTTATAATAATAATGAACTCTTTCTCAAGTAATAATTAACAAATAATTACATTTTCTTAACAGACCTCAGTTTGATATGCTTCTTGCGTCCTGAACCTACAAAAGCCAATCAACAAAAGGTAAAAACAAAGGAAGACAAACGCAGATCATAAAAGGAATTTACAATTATCATTGTCTTTGTATGATACACATCGATATGCCCAATTACATCATAGAATATTATATGAATAATTAATATTTATCTTCATTTTCACTATTTTCTTCATATGTCGAATAGATAATGTTTATAACTGTTACAGGCATAATTTCCTCTCGTCGCACTGTAGCTAAAATTTATCTCGTGGATGTTACAATGGGGTTTTACTATAACCACCCCATATTGCTAGACGCGTGAAAGACCTCTTGCGCGCGTCGTTTGGTGATGATCGTGTGCTCAGCCGCCACTTTCGTCATGCTTGGCCTCCCAGGTCCCCAGACCTCAGTCTGTGCCATTATTGGCTTTGGGGTTACCTGAAGTCGCAAGTGTATCGTGATCGACCGACATCTCTAGGGATGCTGAAAGACAACATCCGACGCCAATGCCTCACCATAACTCCGGACACGCTTTACACTGCTGTTCACAACATTATTCCTCAACTACAGCTATTGTTGAGGAATGATGGTGGACATATTGAGCATTTCCTGTAAAGAACATCATCTTTGCTTTGTCTTACTTTGTTTGCTAGTTATTGCTGTTCTGATCAGATGAAGCGCCATCTGCCGGACATTTTTGAACTTTTGTATTTTTTTGGTTCTAATAAAACCCCATGTCATTCCAAGCATGTGTGTCAATTTGTACCTCTCTATCTACATTATTCCGTGATTTATTCGGTTTTCAAATTTATACTGACTTTTTGATCACCCGGTATACGGGCAGGGGAGGGGAGAGAAGGTTATTACATATGCCTCGTGACGACAGTGTGCAGGAGGTCGAGCGGGCAGGATTTGGGAGTGGGAATCCAGGGCTGCCGTTAAATGACAAAACAGGGAATTAGGTACAATAAAGAGGATTTATTTCAATATACGGAGTACAAATGGCGCGCCTAGGGTCGAAAGTTACCAGGTTTAGGCCAGTCTAGGAGGTCGAACAACTAACTGAAATGGGCAACGGAAGGGGAAGCCGTTCATGTTAACTTACGTTGGTGGCCGGTCGTGAGCCAGAGGCTGTGCCTCCCGAAAATACGTCCGTTCAGCGCGAGGTCTGAATTACAAGAAAGCGAGGCAACTGAGTTCCGCACTGCAGAACCCTCCAGCGTCCACACACGTGACCTGTATCCCACGCACGCAGCTAGCTAAAACCAGTGGCGTGAATTCGAAAGCAGTTTCAGCAGAGGTCTCAGGGCGTCTCTTGTCAGCAGCTTTAACTGGACAGGCAACTATTATCACGTAGGCATAGCTAAGTCACTCTGGGAGAAAACTTGTAAAGATTTCACTGGGCCTTTGAAATAAATTTTTTAAACCAATTCCCTTAAATTTTCCTTGGCTGGCTGCCACTATGTACAGTGACGTTTTATGTGTATGATATATGTTCGTAACTGGTTAAATCACTGAGCTATTGAAGCACCTGCAATACTGAAACTTTCTGGCAGATTAAAATTGTGTGCAGAACAGGGAATCGAAGCCAGAACCTTTGCATAGAAAAATGCCTTAGCTATCATGCCGCAGATCACGACCCCTTTATAGCCGTCCGTAAATGCGAGAGCGTTGCCGGTGCAGGATTTTTGTGCACGAACTGACCTATCTATTACGTTCCATAAAATATGTTCGATGGGATTGATGCCATAATCAAGTCGGAAACTCTTTCACATGAGTCGCCTGAATACAAATGACAGCTCCCCCAATGCAGGTGTGTCATCTGAGATTTGTCCGCCCCCGGTAGCTGAGTGGTCAGCGCGACAGAATGTCAATCCTAAGGGCCCGGGTTCGATTCCCGGCTGGGTCGGAGATTTTCTAAGCTCAGGACTGGGTGTTGTCTTGTCCTAATCATCATCATTTCATCCCTATCCACGCGCAAGTCGCCACAATGATGTTAAATCGAAAGACTTGCAGCCGGCGAACGGTATACCCGACGACAGCCGGCCGAAGTGGCCGTGCGGTTAAAAGGCGCTGCAGTCTGGAACCGCAAGACCGCTACGGTCGCAGGTTCGAATCCTGCCTCGGGCATGGATGTTTGTGATGTCCTTAGGTTAGTTAGGTTTAACTAGTTCTAAGTTCTAGGGGACTAATGACCTCAGCAGTTGAGTCCCATAGTGCTCAGAGCCATTTGAACCATTTTGAACCCGACGAGAAGTCCTAGTCAGACGACATTCATTCATTCATGTGAGATTTTCGACGTTATTATGGCCGCACGATGGGCGATGGGAATTATCAGACTTTGGACACGGAATGGTAACGGGAGCTAGACGCATGGTATATTAAACTTCTGTAAATGTTAGGGAATTGAGTATTCCGAGATCCACAGTATCAAGACTGTGCCGAGAAACCAATACCCGGGATTAACTCTCACCACGGGTAACACAGTGGCCGACGGTCTTCACTTAATAAGCGAGAACAGCGGCGTTTGCGCAGATTTGTCAGTGCTAACAGACAAGCACCATCGCGTGAAATAACCGCAGAAATCGCTCTGGATCGTACGACGAATATGTCCTTACAGACAATGCGGCGAAATGTTGCGTTAATGGGCTATAGCAGCAGATGACCGTCTCGAGAGCCTTTTGCTAACACACCACTACATGGCCTGCAGCGCCTCTCCTGGGCTCGCGACCATATTGGTTGGACCCTTGGCGACTCGAAAACTGTGGCCTGGTCAGATGAGTCTTCATTTCAGTTGGTAACAGCTGACGGTAGGATTCTTGTGTGGTATACACCACACGAGGACAGGTTGTCAACAATGCATCGTGCTTCATAATGGCACGGTCTCTGTTAGCACGGAACGACTGGCTCCTCGCTTATGTTCGGCTACTTGTAGACCATTAGTAGACTTTCAAGGACTTCATGCTCCCGGTCAACGACGGGGTTTTGATGGATGACAACGGGCCATGTCACCGGGTCACAGTTGTTCGCAAATGTTTTGAAGAACATTCTGGACAGTTGGAGCCTATGATTTGGCCATCCAGATCGCCCGACATGGGACATAATCGACAAAAATTAGAGAACGTGTACAAAATCCTGCTCCAGCAACTCTTTCGCAACCATGGACGGCTATAGAGGCTGCATGCTGTATTTCTGCAGGGGACTTTCAACTAGTTGTTGAGTACATGCCACGTTGAGATGCTCCAATATGCCGGAAAAGAGGACGTCCGATACGATATTAGGAGGTACCCCATCGCTTCTGTCAGCATATAGCAAAAATTTCTTTAAAACAAAAAAGATTAGTTTTCTCCTTACAGTTGTGCTTCAAACAATAACAGCTTTCTGTAGTACACTCTGATGATTCTGTGCAGGCCACAGACGAGGTTAGGCCACAGACGAGGTTATCCTTTCCTTGAAGTTTCAAGTTCAGTTCATTCATGTGCTATGTGATGTCGATCAAAATTGACCTTTACAGCGAAGCAGGATCTGATAATTATGGGTTAGCTATATCTTTTTTATTGAGAAAACATGTATTTCGCTTCGGAGCGATTGAAAACGAAACGGCAGCTAAGCCACCTCAATACTGTGTGATAAGGCAAGTCAGAGAGTTCACAATATATTTCTTGAAGAAAAGCCCAGAACCAAAGGCGAATGAATTTCACAGTAAAAAAGTCTGGTGTCAGTGCGTAAGAAGTACGCAAGACCATCCCACAGAGTGCTTGCTGATACATCCAGTTGAGACCTGATCATTGAACATAGTAAACTGAATGGAGATATCAGCCACGAGGTTCCCTCACGTGTGACAATATCCTAGAATTCTAAATTTAAACCGTATGATAACGTCTCGTGTTCCATGTGTTTCATCAAGTACATTCAAGTATTGTCGGCTGGCTGGATGAATTGACGTCGTTGACCGGATCTACCCCATGTGCCGTTGTTTGGTGACTCCTAGCATAGTGGATTGAATGCAGAAAGAATTTTCACTCTGCAGTGGAGTGTACGCTGTTATGGAACTTCCTGGGATATCTAAATTGCATTTCGCATCTGGATTCTGTGAGTTAACGAACATTGCACTCTCATTTAAATGTATGGCCGAAAGAGTCAGCCTACAACAATTGTGAAATGAACCCTGTTGTCCAAGACCGCGTGCCACAAAGGGCGCAGATTCATCACGAGATGGGGAAAATCACAGGCGTCTATTGTCTATTGAGACCTAAGCGCTATAGTGTGCGAGTGAGACAGACGAGAATCTACGTCACAGGGAAACCCAGTAGAAGCCTTTTGTGGCCAAGAAGACGTAGCAGTTTTAAATATTGCGGACTTAAGATCGGCCATGAAGGGAAACCTTTATGAACACTATTTAATTCTGTAGTAATGCAGGGAATCTAGCCAAATTGATTTTAATCTGTCATCCTCCGTAAATTTTCATGGTGATCCCAATAAAACTTGAATATTGATCATATCTATAACAGTTTAGGATTTACTGTTAAAGTGAAATTAACAAGTTTTGTAACAAAGACCTAAATGCTAAAATCTGAACCGTTTGGTCGATCTTAATGACCGACATTTCATATAGAAGTTCATCATTACAATGACAAACTTTTAAATATCAGCTCTGTAACTTTATTTGTTTAAAAGAAATAGTAAGTTTAAGTTTTCAGTATTTTCAGTTATGGATCAGATGATCATTTCCTCTACACAAAACACATTGAACGATGGCAGCATGACACCTTATTGAATGATTAGGTAATAGAATGTTTGTTGTATAGTTTAATGCATAATAGTTACTTTTTGTTCCTTATTTATTTAGCAGAAAGCACACTGGTGCAAGGCTACTGGCCGTGACATTCACAGTTAAGAAGGAAATTGTACTAGTTTTATGTAAAAAAATTTAACGTTTATTATGTAATGGATATTATTGTTACTTGGACTCTGACCACAATCTATTGGTTATGAACTGTAGAATAAAACTGAAGAAACTGCAAAAAGGTGGGAATTTAAGGACATGGGACCTGGATAAACTGAAAGAACCAGAGGTTGTACAGAGTTTCAGGGAGAGCATAAGAGAACAATTGACAGGAATGGTGGAAAGAAATACAGTAGAAGAATAATGGGTAGCTTTGAGGGATGAAGTAGTGAAGACAGCAGAGGATCAAGTAGGTAAAAAGGCGAGGGCTAGTAGAAATCTTTGGGTGACAGAAGATATATTGATTTTAACTGATGAAAGGAGAAAATATAAAAATGCAGTAAATCAAGCAGGCAAAAAGGAATACAAACGTCTCAAAAATAAGATCGACAGGGCGTGCAAAATGGCTAAGCAGGGATGGCTAGAGGATAAATGTAAGGATGTAGAGGCTTATCTCACTAGGGGTAAGATAGATACTGCCTACAGGAAAATTAAAGAGACCTTTGGAGAAAAGTGAACCACTTGTATGAATATCAAGAGCTCAGATGGAAACCCAGTTGTAAGCGAAGAAGGGAAAGCAGAAAGGTGGAAGGAGTATATAGAGGGTCTATACAAGGGCGTGAGGGCAATATTATGGAAATGGAAGAGAATGTAGACGAAGATGAAATGGGAGATATGATACTGCGTGAAGAGTTTGACAGAGCACTGAAAGACCTGAGTCGAAACAAGGCTCTGGGAGTAGATAACATTCCATTAGAACTACTGACAGCCTTGGGAGAGCCAGCCCTGTCAAAACTCTACCGTCTGGTGAGCAAGATGTATGAGACAGGCGAAATACCCTCAGACTTCAAGAAGAATATAATAATTCCAATCCCAAAGAAAGCAGGTGTTGACAGATGTGAAAATTACCGAACTATCAGTTTAATAAGTCACAGCAGTAAAATACTAACGCGAATTCTTTACAGACGAATGGAAAAACTAGTAGAAGCTGACCTAAGGGAAGATCAGTTTGGATTCCGTAGAAATATTGGAACACGTGAGGCAATACTGATCCTACGACTTACCTTAGAAGCTAGATTAAGAAAAGGCAAACCTACGTTTCTAGCATTTGTAGACTTGGAGAAAGCTTTTTACAATGTTGTCTGGAATACTCTCTTTCAAATTCTGAAGCTGCAGGGGTAAAATACAGGGAGCGAATGGCTATTTACAATTTGTACAGAAACCAAATGGCAGTTATAAGAGTCGAGGGACACGAAAGGGAAGCAGTGGTTGGGAAGGGAGTGAGACAGGGTTGTAGCCTCTCCCCGATGTTATTCAATCTGTATATTGAGCAAGCAGTGAAGGAAACAAAAGATAAATTCGGAGTAGGTATTAAAATCCATGGAGAAGAAATAAAAACTTTAAGGTTCGCCGATGACACTGTAATTCTGTCAGAGAGAGCAAAGGACTTGGAAGAGCAGTTGAATGGAATGGATAGTGTCTTGATAGGAGGATATAAGATGAACATCAACGAAAGCAAAACGAGGATAATGGAATATAGTCAAATTAAGTCGGGTGATGCTGAGGGAATTAGATTAGGAAATGAGACACTTAAAGTCGTAAAGGAGTTTTGCTGTTTGGGGAGCAAAATAACTGAAGATGGTAGAAGTAGAGAGGATATAAAATTTAGACTGGCAATGGCAAGGAAAGCGTTTCTGAAGAAAAGAAATTTGTTTACATCGAGTCTAGATTTAAGTGTCAGGAAGTCATTTTTGAAAGTATGGAGTGTAGCCATGTATGGAAGTGAAACATGAATGATAAATAGTTTGAACAAGAAGAGAATATAGGCTTTCGAAATGTGGTGCTTCAGAAGAATGCTAAAGATTGGATGGGTAGATCACATAACTAATGAGGAGGTATTGAATAGGATTGGGGAGAAGAGAAGTTTGTGGCACAACTTGACTAGAAGAAGGGATTGGTTGGTAGGACATGTTCTGAGGCATCAATGGATCACCAATTTAGTAATGGAGGGCAGCGTGGAGGGTAAAAATCGTAGAGGGAGACCAAGAGATGACTGTACCAAGCAGATTCAGAAGGATGTAGGTTGCAGTATGTACTGGGAGATGAAGAAGTTTGCACAGGATAGAGTAGCATGGAGAGCTGCATCAAACCAGTCTCAGGAGTGAAGACCACAACAACAACAACAACAACATTATTGTTACTTTATTTCGAACGTGAAAGTGTTGATTGTCTAAATATGTTAAAATGTAAAATAATGTAGAATAAGCTGTAGCCAATCAGATGGACTGCTTCAGGAAAGGGAACTGCGCTAGTCAGCTGAGCGAAGATGTTCAGCGCACGGGAAACGCGGCCGGAGACGGACAGAGGGACAGTGCTGGTGGAGACACGAAAGGGAACAGTTAGGATGGAGACGCGAAAGCGGACAGTTCAGTTCTGGGCTAGACACCAAAGGGTACAGTGCTGGTGGAGACGGGAAAGCGGACGGTCGGTCTTTAGACAGCTAGGGAGTGAAACGACTTAGAAAATTTCGCCTTGTGTGGTATTGCGGGACTTAGTCTCTGAGCGGTGAGCAGCCGTGAGCCTGGTGTGAACTCTAACTTTTCGCACAGTTAGTGAGGTGGAGTATCGGACTTGTATTTCGCGATGAGATTGTGAATCATCGAACTGTGTCAAATGGATATGCGCTCGAGTGTAACAGTAATTCTAAATACGACCACTTTCGCTTTTAGTTTGGATTCTGAATAAACACTATTCTAACCAAATCGCGTGTGTCCTACATCATTATGGGTCGTTAATTTAGCTCCCGATATACACTCCTGGAAATGGAAAAAAGAACACATTGACACCGGTGTGTCAGACCCACCATACTTGCTCCGGACACTGCGAGAGGGCTGTACAAGCAATGATCACACGCACGGCACAGCGGACACACCAGGAACCGCGGTGTTGGCCGTCGAATGGCGCTAACTGTGCAGCATTTGTGCACCGCCGCCGTCAGTGTCAGCCAGTTTGCCGTGGCATACGGAGCTCCATCGCAGTCTTTAACACTGGTAGCATGCAGCGACAGCGTGGACGTGAACCGTATGTGCAGTTGACGGTCTTTGAGCGAGGGCGTATAGTGGGCATGCGGGAGGCCGGGTGGACGTACCGCCGAATTGCTCAACACGTGGAGCGTGAGGTCTCCACAGTACATCGATGTTGTCGCCAGTGGTCGGCGGAAGGTGCACGTGCCCGTCGACCTGGGACCGGACCGCAGCGACGCACGGATGCACGCCAAGACCGTAGGATCCTACGCAGTGCCGTAGGGGACCGCACCGCCACTTCCCAGCAAATTAGGGACACTGTTGCTCCTGGGGTATCGGCGAGGACCATTCGCAACCGTCTCCATGAAGCTGGGCTACGGTCCCGCACACCGTTAGGCCGTCTTCTGCTCACGCCCCAACATCGTGCAGCCCGCCTCCAGTGGTGTCGCGACAGGCGTGAATGGAGGGACGAATGGAGACGTGTCGTCTTCAGCGATGAGAGTCGCTTCTGCCTTGGTGCCAATGATGGTCGTATGCGTGTTTGGCGCCGTGCAGGTGGGCCCTACAATCAGGACTGCATACGACCGAGGCACACAGGGCCAACACCCGGCATCATGATGTGGGGAGCGATCTCCTACACTGGCCGTACACCACTGGTGATCGTCGAGGGGACACTGAATAGTGCACGGTACATCCAAACCGTCATCGAACCCATCATTCTACCATTCCTAGACCGGCAAGGGAACTTGCTGTTCCAACAGGACAATGCACGTCCGCATGTATCCCGTGCCACCCAACGTGCTATAGAAGGTGTAAGTCAACTACCCTGGCCAGCAAGATCTCCGGATCTGTCCCCCATTGAGCATGTTTGGGACTGGATGAAGCGTCGTCTCACGCGGTCTGCACGTCCAGCACGAACGCTGGTCCAACTGAGGCGCCAGGTGGAAATGGCATGGCAAGCCGTTCCACAGGACTACATCCAGCATCTCTACGATCGTCTCCATGGGAGAATAGCAGCCTGGATTGCTGCGAAAGGTGGATATACACTGTACTAGTGCCGACATTGTGCATGCTCTGTTGCCTGTGTCTATGTGCCTGTGGTTCTGTCAGTGTGATCATGTGATGTATCTGACCCCAGGAATGTGTCAATAAAGTTTCCCCTTCCTGGGACAATGAATTCACGGTGTTCTTATTTCAATTTCCAGGAGTGTATTTATTACTGTTATTATATGTTATATCGACTTTGTATGTTCCATAGAATTTCGAAAACTTGCCATCAGCGAGACAATTTAACCAAAGGGTCACAAGTATTTAATTTAGGGCGTGTAATGCGACACTTGCGGTTCAACCCCTAGACGAGTTTGAGCCAAGACATTTTGACGAAGAGGAATCGCATGTGAGCCCGAACATCTATGGGATGTTAGCTTGCAGTTCGAATCCAGCACTTTTGATTTCTAGAGAGAAATGCTTCGCCGACTGAGCTACCCAGGAATGACTGAAAACCCGCCCTCAGAGCTCTGCTTCGCTAACACTTTTCCCCCTACTCTCCGGTCGAGGGTCACGCTTGCATAGCTCAGGCGGTAGCGATTGCCTGCGAAAGGCAAAAGCTCTGGGTTCGAATCGCAACCCAGTAAGTTTCAAATCACCATACACTCCTTTGCAGAATGTAAATTTATTTTTGGAATTGTGATTCCGTTTTGCTGTGACAGGATACCTCTATGGTATATACGAAACCATTAAAGTAGGTGTATTGTGGTATGATGCTTCTTATGATTTTCAGTCAGCAGTCCCGTCCCGTTATTAGATTTTTATGTGGCCAAACAAGTGAAACGTAGGTGTACTAGCAAGCCCGCGAAACCTTTATATATTTTGCACATTCGCATCTTATTTCAGTTTACAACATTTGTAATATCACTACACTCTTCCTTTCAAAGGCTCTCGAATGTCATTGAAAAGGAGATAAGACCTTCAACAAACACAATTACTTGAGTATTCGGTAGTAAGAGGAATTACGAGCATTTGGTACACACGAAATTGATCGCTCGTTCTCATGCCACTTCAAGGCAGAACCAAACAGTATGACATCTCTGCGGCAAAAATTTCCTCTGCTGGAAATCTTACGGCGTATCGTTTTAGAGATAGGAAAGATGTTCTTCATACAATCTTGTAACGGGTAGTTAATAACTGGTAAGTACCACCCAAGTATATCGGATAAGCTTAATGAAATATACATGACAAAATCATTGTACTGAAGGGGAAAAATATTTTTTATCTTGGTAATGCACCTTCCTGTGCTACAATATTGAGAAAACTGAAGGATTGGCAGTCGTAATTGTCAGAATATTCGACATTACCTTTTTTAGACTTGGTAGTCCCTCGACTTCCAACTGGTATGAAATCTAATGATTTACGCGCGGAAAACCGTTCGGAGGCTATGATGGCCGTAGTTGGGAATTTCACATACAGGACACCATAGAGGAGCGGTAAAATTTGAAATACTTGAGAAAAATGAAGGAACGTTGCAAAATTTTATTTGTTTTTAAAAATTAGGCCTCACTTTACATAACCGAGCGAGGTGGCCCAGCGGCTAGGACACTAGACTCGCATTCGGGAGGACGACGGTTCAAACTCGTGTCTGGCCATCCTGATTTAGGGTTACCGTGATTTCCCTAAATCGCTTCACGCAAATGCCGGTATGCTTCCGTTGAAATGGCGCGGCCGATTTCCTTCTCCATCCTTAACACAATCCGAACTACGGCTCCGTCTTTAATGACCTCGTTGTCGACGGGACGTTAAACACAGATCTTCTCTTGTCCTCTGCTCCTGCTCCTACTCCTTCTCTTCCACCTCCTCCTTCTCCTCCTCTCACTTTATAAAAATTCCGTCAGGAAAATGGTGTCCGTTTTGTTGCATGCATTCAGTAACTTGTTGCTGTGGTTCTGCGTAGCGCGGGGCAAAATGTCACCTGCGGTAATGCCGACTATAATCTGTGTGTTGAGTTGAGATAGCTTTCATGGATCTAGTCTGGTGTAGGACGATTTTTAGCTTTCCCAAAAAAAGAGTCACACAGTGAAAGATCTGGACACGTGGACGGGAAAGAAGTATTAACATTCCTTGAAGTTAAGCGATACACAAACAAACTTTGTAGTGTTGTCATAGACTGGCACAGTGCGAGAGCGGTTCACCCATTTGAAACCAAGTGTGCTAAATATCAAGATACGGAAATGTATGAAGTCTCGGAACCGGAATGTCCCTAACTTTCTCCAACGCGTTGACATAACGTTCTCACGTCACTGTGTCAGCAACGCGTCATTCATACTGAAAAAAATAGAGACCTGTCACCCCACGACACGACACCGGACGTCGTACGATAACTTTGGTACGTACTGTGCAAGTATCGCTACTGCAAAGGTTTTCTTTCGACCAAATAATGGAATTTCTTCTTTTTGACGTAAAGACTTAACTGAAACTGGGCTTCAACTGACAACCAAAGATTTTGAACGAAGTTCGCATTATCACTGACTCAGACAACAACTGGTCGCAAGTTTGCAAATGCAGGACACAATAACTAACATTCAGTTTTTGCACAATCTGAAGTTTTTGCGGAAGAAACGACGCTGGTGGCTTATTCCTGAAAACTTCGACACCCATACTGCAGAGACATGGTACGTTTTCGCATCGAACTACGAGAACTCCTTTCGAAGCAGCTCGCATGTCATCAGTCATCCAGGGGTATTTACAGACTGTACAGTTCCATTAAGCTTTTACTTCAGAACTCAACCGGCCTTTTCAAACTCCCACAGTGGTACACTGGTCAGCGCACTGGACTTGCTTTCGGTAAGACGACGGTTCAGATCCACACACGACCATCCTGATTTAGGTTTTTCCGTGAATTTCCTAAATCACTCCTGGCAAATGCCAGGATGGTTCCTATGAAAGGACACAGCCGAATTCCTTAACCATCCTTAAAACAGTGCGAGCTTGTGTTCCCCGTTTCTAATGACCTCATTGTCGACGGGATGTTAAACATTAACACGACTAGATATCATGGTTGCTGATGAGCCTTCCAGACTCCATGGTCGTGGTCAAAGAAACTTTTCACTTCCTGATGTTCCGTCCAGAACTGCGCTGGACATCTTCGGAGGCCCTCCTGGAGACGCTGAGTCTTTCTAAGTGGCGAATCGGACATCGGAGAGCGACATAAATACTGTCTAAAGTGGGCGTGGTCGAGATTACACTTAACCTCTAGAGATCATCTTTGTTAGAGGTAAAATCTAACTAAAGAATGTCGCCTGTCAAGAATAAAAACTTACCTATTTATTCCGCAGACCCAATGACCTTATATCATAGTCTCATGGCTTCTTCAGCTTCGGGGGGCATAACTCAAATTTTAGTTAGTCAATTACATGCTCCATGGATAAATTGTACGATTCTTTCATCGAAATGATGTGGAACGAGTCAGTTTATAGGGTATGTATACATGATTAGTGTTAACATTAGCCGGCCGAAGTGGCCGTGCGGTTAAAGGCGCTGCAGTCTGGAACCGCAAGACCGCTACGGTCGCAGGTTCGAATCCTGCCTCGGGCATGGATGTTTGTGATGTCCTTAGGTTAGTTAGGTTTAACTAGTTCTAAGTTCTAGGGGACTAATGACCTCAGCAGTTGAGTCCCATAGTGCTCAGAGCCATTTTTTTTGTTAACATTGATGAACACATTAAAATTTTGTACCTACTCATTACTCATGCAACTACACTTTAAAAAAATCTCCTTTTGGTACTGGTTACCAGTTTA
Source organism: Schistocerca piceifrons (assembly GCF_021461385.2). Taxonomy (NCBI): domain Eukaryota; kingdom Metazoa; phylum Arthropoda; class Insecta; order Orthoptera; family Acrididae; genus Schistocerca; species Schistocerca piceifrons. Next base: position 172,601,367 of record NC_060140.1, read on the forward strand.
TAACTAGAAATTCGTCGATGGAATCGAAGGAATTGGCCACAAGAAATAATTTTGAATTAGGTTTAAAACTTGCTTCGCTACATGTAAAATATTTTAGGTTACTGAGCAAATTATTAAAAAAAGATATATATTACTACATTTTGAACTCCACTCTGAGCCACTTAACAGTTTTAACAATGGGTAATAAACGTAATTTTTTCCTCTAATGTTGTAATATTTATATCACTGTTCTCGAATAGTGATTTATTTGTGATTAATTTGATTAGCGAAAATATATATTGTGGGGGTCCTTTGTTGGATAGAAAAGTTTTATCCTTGACTGAAGACAATCGATAGTTAAGATTTATCTCTCACAAAGATTATCTGTTCTGATCACGTGAAAATTCAACCGCGCCAAATTTATACAGTATTTTTATGTCGCTCTGAGACGTCCGAATCATCAGTCGGCAAGACTCATCGTTGACAGGAGCACATCCGAAGATGTCCAGCGCAGCCCTGGACGAAACGCCAGGAAACGAAAAGTTTCTTCTACCACGACCATGCAGCCCAGAAGACTCTTCAGAAACTTAAACTTCAACCTTCCGTCCTTTTCAAAATTTCGAAACCACGTTGCTACTGCGTGTAACGACGGGTCGGGATCTGATAGCAGCGCCCAAATTCTCATCGTGCAGCCGTCATACTGCCTCCGTGTGGATGACCCCTCTCGCTTTACCGCTCCAATGACCGATAGTAAATGAATAACCGTTACTATGAAACTTCCTGGCAGATTAAAACTGTGTGCCCGACCGAGACTCGAACTCGGGACCTTTGCCTTTCGCGGGCAAGTGCTCTACCATCTGAGCTACCGAAGCACGACTCACGCCCGGTACTCACAGCTTTACATCTGCCAGTATCTCGCCTCCTACCTTCCAAACTTTGCAGAAGCTCTCCCCCAGGCTGTGGCTAAGCCATGTCTCCGCTATATCCTTTCTTTCAGGAGTGCTAGTTCTGCAAGGTTCGCAGGAGAGCTTCTCTAAAGTTTGGAAGGTAGGAGGCGAGATACTGGCAGATGTAAAGCTGTGAGTACCGGGCGTGAGTCGTGCTTCGGTAGCTCAAATCGTAGAGCACTTGCCCGCGAAAGGCAATGGTCCCGAGTTCGAGTCTCGGCCGGGCACACAGTTTTAATCTGCCAGGAAGTTTCATATCAGCGCACACTCCGCTGCAGAGTGAAAATCTCATTCTGGAATAACCGTTACTGCTACACAGTTTGAGGCCTTTATCTCACTTCGGCGATGGGTGCAAGGCTATCAACTTCTAGGTGTGGGTTCAGTGTACGGTTCTACGGACTGGGCGCAGAGCATGTTACTGTGTCCTCACTCTCTGTGAAAAGTAGCTTGGCTTCACACGCAGTCTGAACGTACCACAAGTACCTATGCTCTTAATAATAACAATAAAATGTACAAAATGTTATAATAACAACAATTCGTTTGCCCCAGTGCTTAGTACATCCTTTTAGTAAACATCCGAACAGTTGTAATGCAGTGAAATGTAGCACTGGAAAACTATGCGTCCCAATATTTGAGAAGTATGTAAGTTATGGAATTAAGTGAAAAACAAACTTCCAACTCTGACAGTATCATAATTTACTCTACGCACTGCTTCATAAAATGTATCTGGACACCTATTAGAGGAAATTGGTACGTTTTCAAATAACTTCCGGGAATTCAGCCAGGTAACACTTTCAGCCGATATTTTGGCGGGAGAACACCCGCCATTTTCAAGGCAAACTGCAACGGACAGGCGGCGTACATGCAAATTTAAAACCTCGGTTCTCGGACTGATGCAGGAAAGATAACACACATATTAGACACTAGTGCCACCAAGGATGACCAAAGTCAGTGCTATCGATAGTGAGACTGCGAACTCGCAGGTGAGGTAGCATCGACTCTGTGGCTCTGTTTTTTGACAAGGGAGAGAGCCGGATTTCAAACAGAGTTTAAACAGAAACCTCCATCCCTGTTAACGAGGTTGTTCGCTAATTTAATCTCAACTGCCTCCTTAATAACACTATTCCAATAGCTGGACGTGCGTGCCAGTATCTCGGTGTTGTTATATAACATGGGGTGACCAGTATCCAAGAAATGTTCGGTAATAGCAGATCTACTTGGCTGCTGTAATCGTGCGTGCCGTTTATACTCAGTACTTCGGTCCTCCACGGTCCTGATAGTTTGACCAATATATGCCATGCCGCAGCTACAAGGAATACGATATACATCCGCCTTACGCAGAGCAAGATCATCCTTAACAGAACTCAAAAAGCTCTCTAACTTTAGATGGAGGTCGGAAAACACATTTAACATCGTATTTACGTAAAATAGGACCGATCTTGTTGGAGCTGTTTCCTACGTAAGGCAAAAAGGCGGTAGACTTTGGTGTCGGCTCAGTTATCATCAGTCACCCGATGTTCAGTTGGTCGATAGCGCAACGCATGTTCAATTTGTCTATCATTATAACCGTTTTGACGAAATGTGACTTCAAGATGGGACAGCTCAGCTGGCAAAGTCTCAGCGTCAGAAACGACATGTGCCCTGTGTACCACGGTACGAAGTATCCCTTCACGCTGAGCTGGATGGTGATAACTATTAGCCTGTAAGTACACGTCGGTGTGAGTACGTTTCCTGTAGACTGCAGGTCCCAATGATGCATCATCCTTCCTCCTAACCAACACGTCAAGAAAGGGAAGGCAGCCATCCTCTTCCATCTCCATCGTAAAAAGAATGTTCGGGTGGATCGAGTGCAGATGTTCGGCGGTCGCTGAAAGTGTTAACTGGCTGAATTCCCGGAAGTTATTTGAAATTTGCATACGCCAGGAGAAGTCAGAAGCTGGTATGGTGTGGACATCTGTTAGTGGAAAGTAGTATGGAATGTATCCGCCTTTGACTATTCTGACGGCTTGAAATCTGCTAGGGAGGTGTCCAAATGCCTATGGAGGATTGACAACCTATTCTTCCTCAAGAGGCGGAATCAGTCAATTTGTATGAAAATGCTGTGGGGACGACGCGGCCATTTGGGTGCAGCTTGCACTTGTCTCGTGATCGAGAATTTTGACGTGATACAGTGCATCTAACGAACAATTTTATATGACTGACATAACACTCCCTTTGAAACTGACGGAAAGTCAAAACGCATAAGGTTGCAGAAAAATAAAAGTGTGGTAAAGACGTAAGAAAAGTTATTAGAATTGATGTTGGCTACTGGGGTTCGACGTTCTAACTCATCCTATAGGTGTTCAGTTCGGTTCAGGTCGCGACTCTGAACTGGTCAGTCCATTTCAGGAATGTTATTATAAAGCACAGAAGAGTCAAATTAAAAACACCACTATACCGTAACATCACCTCTTCCGTACTTTACTATTGGCACTGCACATAATGGTAGGTAACGTTCCCTATGCATCTGCCAAACCCAAACACTTGCATCGGACTGCCACATAGTATAGCGCAATTCATCGCTCCATGCTACTCATTTACAGTACGGATCGCTTAGGATCGACTGCTGAACTGTGTGGCTTACGATGAGCTGCTCGAACAGTGTGTCCTATTTCTCTTAACCGATTCCCCGCCGTCACTGTGCCAGCTGGACTGCTGGTAGCTTTCTAGAACTCACGAGTAATTCCTTCAACTAATTTCCGGCGATTTTTTTGGACCAGTCTCCGGAGCAGTCAGTATATGAAGTCTATCTGGTCTTGGTTTAGCTGCGGTTGTTCCTTCCCGTTTGCACATCGTAATCACAACACTCGACCTCTGCGGGCATAGATAGGCTGAAATGTCCTTCATGGGTTTGCTGCTCAGCTGACATCCAATGACTGATCTACGTTCGAAGGTTCTGAGCACTACTGGCCGACCCATTCTGCTGTTACTGCTTCTCTGCTGACAACACAATGCCCTCTGCCTCTTTTCATACACTACTGGCCACTAAAATTTCTACACCAAGAAGAAATGCAGACGATAAACGGGTATTCATTGGACAAATATACACTCTTGGAAATTGAAATAAGAACACTGTGAATTCATTGTCCCAGGAAGGGGAAACTTTATTGACACATTCCTGGGGTCAGATACATCACATGATCACACTGACAGAACCACAGGCACATAGACACAGGCAACAGAGCATGCACAATGTCGGCACTAGTACAGTGTATATCCACCTTTCGCAGCAATGCAGGCTGTTATTCTCCCATGGAGACGTTCGTAGAGATGCTGGATGTAGTCCTGTGGAACGGCTTGCCATGCCATTTCCATCTGGCGCCTCAGTTGGACCAGCGTTCGTGCTGGACGTGCAGACCGCGTGAGACGACGCTTCATCTAGTCCCAAACATGCTCAATGGGGGACAGATCCGGAGATCTTGCTGGCCAGGGTAGTTGACTTACACCTTCTAGAGCACGTTGGGTGGCACGGGATACATGCGGACGTGCATTGTCCTATTGGAACAGCAAGTTCCCTTGCCGGTCTAGGAATGGTAGAACGATGGGTTCGATGACGGTTTGGATGTACCGTGCACTATTCAGTGTCCCCTCGACGATCACCAGTGGTGTACGGCCAGTGTAGGAGATCGCTCCCCACACCATGATGCCGGGTGTTGGCCCTGTGTGCCTCGGTCGTATGCAGTCCTGATTGTGGCGCTCACCTGCACGGCGCCAAACACGCATACGACCATCATTGGCACCAAGGCAGAAGCGACTCTCATCGCTGAAGACGACACGTCTCCATTCGTCCCTCCATTCACGCCTGTCGCGACACCAATGGAGGCGGGCTGCACGATGTTGGGGCGTGAGCGGAAGACGGCGTAACGGTGTGCGGGACCGTAGCCAGCTTCATGGAGACGGCTGCGAATGGTCGTCGCCGATACCCCAGGAGCAACAGTGTCCCTAATTTGCTGGGAAGTGGCGGTGCGGTCCCCTACGGCACTGCGTAGGATCCTACGGTCTTGGCGTGCATCCGTGCGTCGCTGCGGTCCGGTCCCAGGTCGACGGGCACGTGCACCTTCCGCCGACCACTGGCGACAACATCGATGTACTGTGGAGACCTCACGCCCC